>NC_059475.1:16528287-17799638 GCF_018139145.2 Gymnogyps californianus | reverse complement strand
ATGTAACTTGTTCTGGACCTGTATCTCTGGCTGGTCGTTGAAACGCTGTTTATCAAGTGATAAGAGCTACATCTACTGATTGCCTGTCCCACCTGTTTCCTGCTCACAAATCTTAGTCAGTGGTATCTAGAATACTAAGAACTGATATTCAGAATGGATTTTCCTCAGTTTTATATTATAATGTTCATAAAAGGGAAGTTGAACACGAAGCTTTAATCCACAGATTCTATGTTAGTATGTTTGTTTCATATTGTTTAGATTGCTGTATGTTTTGGTGTGCAGCAAAGCCCCTTGTGTACCCCTTGATCTAAAGGATGGAATCTGATTATCTTGTACAGCAATAGAGGGTTGCTGTACTAGATCAGGCCAATGACCTGTTTACTTCTGAATTGTTACTCCTTTCAAAAGGTGGCTGAAATACCTGTTTTCCAAGATGCAAAATGTATATTCTTGTTGATGTTTTTAATCTTCCAGGATAATTGGATATCACAGTTGCTGATTAAATGAATTGAACTCTGCAGAGGTCTTTTCTGAGATTTGTCTTATTTGCTCAGACCAAAGAGCAGAAACATCTCAAGTGAGCAGAATAAGAAATGATTTATTATGCCTCATTTATATTAGATTTTTATAGACTGTGGAAATAGTCTCTATGGGGAGAAGGAATGGGGAATTGGCTATTAATTTACCACTCAGAAAAACTGCCTAAAAATACTAGTGGAGATGACAGAAACTTTTATTTCAGCTACATGACTTGGTTTGGTGTTGTATTAAATTTCATTTAAATATATGAAGTATATAGTATATGTACACTTAATTCTACCAGTGCAAGTAAATTGTGCTTGATAGCTGAAGATTTACACGCGTGGCTTCTGCAAACACAACTGGTAGTTGCTTGGAAACTTGGATTTTGCAAGCAAGAGCTTGCCCTGTGGTATGGCTGCATGTATGGTAATGTCCTGCCAGAGCCACCAAACCCCCCTTGGCTGTCAGAGGTGAGGAAATGACTGAGTGCCACTGTTCTCAATGACCTTCAGAGCTAGGGCATCTTATCACAGTAGTGCACCTTGGGATAGTGGCTTTGAGAGGTGAAATGTTCTGTGGCCTTAACGAATCAAGTTTTCGGGCTATGGGAAGAGAGGTGGAGGGACAAAAGAAGCTTAAATTCTATCCTCATAGTGGCCTGCTGAAATCCTGAGACTCTGTCCCAGTGTTGGAAATTACTGTAAAGAATAAGTGAAGTCTTCAGATATTTAAAAAAATTATTTTAGATTTAAGTGCATGAGGGAGGAGGAGCTTCTTCTCACCTTCTTTAAGTAGTTTAAAATAAAACATCTTAAAATGTGCCTGAAGAAACTTAAGTTATGAGCTTTCTGGTGATTTCTCTTGTTCTCAGTATGGCAAATAATGACTTCTGGTAACACACACTGCATGTTGACTGCCCATGTTCTTTGAAGTGTTGGCCGTTACCAGAGGGAACAATTTGGAAACTGATGGACCATTCGTCTGTTCTGGTATGGCGGCTCTCCTTTGTTGCCATGCAAGATAATCAGCTTCTATCTTATCTTTGCATGCGTGTACCTGGTTCAATTTACTTTGCCTTTGTATACATTTGGTTTAATCAGCAATGATTGTCATTGAGTTTGTTTGAATCCCATAGAAGTTTACATAAGCTTGGACTGGCTGGTGGTTGAGATTTGGGAGACTGGTCTCTAGAAACAGGCAAACTCTCAGAAGTGTGGCTGCATGTGTACACATGCAAAGATAAGAAGCAAGGGTAGATAGAATATTCCAGTTGTGTGTGTATCAGGACTTACTGTAATCAATTATTAAAGGCAATGCGGTGTTTACATAGTGCTGTTTACATACAATACTGTGAGGAAGAAGCATAACTCCAACTTAAAATCCCATTTTTGTCATGTTTCCAAATGTACTGCAAACATACTGCCAAAACTACTCGTTCATACTTGGTGTGTAAACTGTTGAGGAGGGAAAAAGATCCATAAAATAATTAGTGTGTTCGTGTGCTCACACATGACTAAGTTTTCTTTCAGACTGAGTAAACTGAGTGAAAAAAGGGGCAAAACATACAAAGTACTATGTTTTAAGCATGAACATTGGGATGTTTAGAGATTTTTGTGGTTTGGAGTCAGACTTTCAGATTATTACTTTTTTATTATTTAAAAATAATTTATATTTTATTATTTTAAAAAGGAGGTTTAAATCCTGCAAAATAAGCTTGGCTTTTCTAAGTGGAAGGAAAGAAAAATAATTTGATCACAGTCATATTCTTTCTGCTGCAGTCAATTGCAGGAAGACCCAGGTTTAGCTTTTTTTTTGTCTTGTCAAGACTGAGGTAGTTTAGTTGAGGTCAGATTGGCCCCCTCATTTTGGTACGTTTGAGAGAGAGATTATGCTTCTTGTCATGCAGAGGCTGATGTGAACAAATGTTTTATTTCTATATGACTTTTATCTATAAGCTCCTGTTGCTTGCAACCAGCATTTAGTATTTATTTGTATTACTGGAGCATGGTACTCCCATCCCTTCATGCTAGATACAATTGTAATAATAGGAATCTGCCACTTTGTCACATTGTGTTTTCAAGAGTATGGTGTGTTACAGCTGTGCAGTGCCTTATATAGATCTTTGAGGTCGCACACATATCAAGGACTACAATTGGGAAAAATGAAGTGGAAACAAGGTGATATTTGTAGCTTTTTCTCTCTCCCCCCCCCCCCCCCCCCCCCCCCCCCCCCCCCCCCCCCCCCCCCCCCCCAGCCCTACTCCACAGTCTAGCATTTTGATTTGCAGCAGAGTGAACATCTTTGCAACCTAGCACTGTAGCTATCAATATGCTTGGTAACAATTTTATCTGAGACAAAAAGGGATTGGAAAGCCAACTTTCCATTTTCCCAGAGAGGAGGGAAGACCTTTTGCCTGTCCCATTATCATAGCTGGTTGTACATGTAAGACAGTGTGCTAATGTTTAGGAGTTGCTGTTGCAGGGTCAGCCCTGTTTGCTGATCAGCCAGATATTGAAGTTTTGAGTCTTCGCAAATTTTGGCTACAGGTGAGGTGGAGAAGTGACTTAAAGGTTTTGCTGCTCCCTCCTTCCCTGCTGCATGCCACAGCGCAGCCCCTTAGCTACAATATTGCGTGAAGGTGCTTCTTTGGGACTTGTGTGATTGAGATAGTATTTGGATTGGCCAGTATACAGCTTTCCACTCTTGCCTTGTGCTATGTTTCCCAATCTGTAACTTGACAGAAGTTTCATTTTTGCTGAGGACTGTCTGGCTGTCCTGTGACTGAGACCACAGACTGAGACTGCCTGTGCCAAGAAGACCTCGGGAATGACAGCATAGTTACAGGTCAGGAGGGCTCCCCATTGCTTTCTCCCAATGGGACAGTAGAAGTTCTCAGGATAAGAAATGCAGATACTAATAACCGCATAATTGACTAAAAATGGAAAAAAAAAATAATCCAAGTTTACTTAGTAGTTGACTGTCATCAGAAAGAAAAGCAGTATCAGAAACCAGATCCTCTCAATGTCAACCACTGGTAGTTAATGCCTGGAAGTCACCTTGACTAAACCACCATCTTTGCATCATTTGTCACATTAAAAGATTGCTACATGAAAATGATTGTGGAAAGGTATTTTGATTGTTGAATGAGAAGGAAGGTGAAAAGCTGGGTATCTTCTAATTAAAATGCCTTTTGAAGGCACAGTGTATCTCTAGCAATAATTATGAAAATTCAGTTTCTGTTCTGAAATGCATAGCATGGTACAGGCAGCTACTTGAAAAAAAACTTGAGTGTCATCTTGACCTGTGGTCTGCAGGCAGACACAGAAGCTGCATGAGGGGAGGGAGTTCTGTGGGGGCAAAAAAGACTTTGTGATTCTGCTGCTGTTTAGGTTTTCGAATAACTGATGGAAGCAGAAGGCTGTAAACTTCTGAACACTAATGCCCAGTGGAGACAGGTTACATGCAGTGGAGAAACAACTCTGTGGAATGCGCACATCAAAGTTAAAAATGTATTAAATTTGGGCAGGCTTTCCTAGGGGTAGGCCTTCTCTCTTTTCCTATCATCTTTCCAGTATAACATTTCAAGTCCTTCTCTTGTGTTTGCTTTCCTCCAGGAAAATAATTATTCCAGCTTTAAAAGTTGCACATGAATGATCTTAAGAAAACCCGTAAGTGCAGTATTCACATTTCTGTATATCTGTCAAATGGTTGGTTGGGCAATTCTGGCACACTTCCTTGCCCTGGCTCTTCAAGTGCCAGGGAAAAACATGCAAGGCTGTGTAGATAGGCCTCTTTCAAAACTTTCATTGCAGCTGAATCAAGGCTAGAGTTGAGATTCAATTGCAGTGAACTAATTAGGCTGAGCTCCAAATGCCTGAGCGCTGGATGTATTACAAACAACGGTGCCAACGTATGCTGTAAGGAACTATGCACAGGCACAGTGCTTTGCTGACTTTAAATTTGGCAGTACCTCATTAATTTTGTGTGTTAATAGATTGTTTAATGTGCATTAGTAGCTGAACACAAAAGCTGTGAACATTTGCTCATTCAGTTCCAGACGGAAAATAGTGTCTTGTTGGGGACAAGGTGTTTTCTGCCTGCCACCAAGAGGTCCAACACAAGTTTCAAATGCATTGGAAAGTTGCCAGTTGCAAATAAGCCTGATGGGTAGGCTGAGTTACAGAAGACAAATGTGTAGATTAGTGAGTTTTTAGGTAAGGTACTAGCTCTTCTCATACAGTCATGCTTCATCTGGCATAATGGCCTGTGAGAACCATTATAATACCAGTAATGATAATGGGAGAGCACATGTGTTTGCAAGCTTCTACTATGGTAGTAGCTACTGTATTTTAGCTGCTACCAGAAAGATATATATGTGTGTGTATATATATATATTTTTTAATAACAGAGGGAGTGTTCAATGCTTTAGTAGTCAAACTTAATATTAATTTTACTGTATGTTTTTAGACAGTGATGTTTTATTTTGTTTTTAATAGGAAATTCTAAAACTGCTCTAAATCAAGTAGTTTTCTTTGGCCACCAGTTTGTGCACACCTGGAGGACTAGAGAGGTGTTTGGTGTGAACTTTTCCCTTGTCTGGCATGATCAATTTTTGAGGACACATGGATTTTCATCTTCCTCTTTTCCCCACTTCATAGTACAGAATAGTAAAGTAACAGCTGTTTTCTATGTTCAAGCAGCTGTAAGAAATTGCACAGAGTGCAAAGTAGGGCCTGAGTAAGTGTGCAGGTATAGTGTAAGTACTTCAAAAAAAAAAAAAAAAAAACCAAAACAACCAAAACCAACCACAAAACCCCACCAAAAACGAAAGTACTGTCCCACATCTCTTAAACGGCAGTTTTTTCCTTTAACACCCACACTTTACAACAGAAAATTTAGAACCTGGAAAAATTACAATAAAAAATAGACAGGCACAGGGAAAGCCAATGATTTCTTAAAGCTTAGGACAACCACTATGACAAAAGCAAGTTTTTTCTCTGAACTGCTTTAGTGTCAGAAATCCCAGTGGTGTAAGTTAAGGAACACACGTTTTCTCAAAACTGGCTGAATCCTTTTTGAGTTTAAGAAAAGAATGTGTCTGTGTGTGGGATTTTATACAAGGAATACATCAAGCACTAAAACTGCAGCCTTGGAATTTTATCCTTTTGAAAGCTGTAAACTACTGAAAATAGGAAATTATACTGCAAATCATTAGGTGGCCTTTAGATATACCTAGCAAAGTGCCTAGAGCAGATCTTTTTACTTTTTCTCATACGTTCTTCACAATTAATGTGATGTTTTAATATTTTATGAAAACCATTAATCAAAGCCAAAATAAACCTAGGACAGGGTTTCTGCATCCTTTTAAATTTCTTCTGCTTCTGCAAATATTGATCCTGATCTTTGAATTTCATATTAAAGTTTTCAATAGGAACATAAATCTCACACGTGTTTTGCTAATGCCAATGGACTTATGTCATTTGACAATATGATTTTGTCATATCTGTAATAGAAAACTGAAAGGTTTTACTCCTAACTATAAAAATCTCTTTTCTTTTGCGTGCCTTTTTCTGCTGGGGTTATTTAAAAAGTAAATGCTTTGTTATATAACTTGACTAGTGCTTACTTCAAATGAGAAATATACTGTTCTTAGTGAACTAAGATCTTGAAATAGTGGAAAATCTTTATCTTTGCTTATCCTAACAGGTTGTGCTCCTGTTTATTATCTATTAGCTTTACTGTAACACACCCTGAAAAAATAGAGCATACATTTTCTTTTGCAATAATAGGAAAGTATAATACATTTGTTGAAGTAGTATCTGTTTTGATTCTGCAAGAAATGATCATTGTGGGTTTAACTTCACTATGTGAATAGATATTTGCTTTCCAGTGGGAGCAACTAGTAAAGATAAAAGGTAAGGACCAACTAGTAAAGACAAAAACATGTATACACATCTCTAAAATTAGGGCAGTTAAAATTACTTGCCAGACATTGTTCACAGGATGCGTAGAACTCGGTTAAAATTATTTTGTTTAAAATAAGGTATTTTTTTCTGAAAGACTAAGCATCTTACGGTGCTAATTCTGTATAAAGTTTTACTTTGTCCATATGGCTGTCCTCTTGCCTATAGTAAATTGCATAACATATATACCCAGGTTTTTCACCCAGTAGTTTTGTTGCAGATTTCTAAAAATAAATGTCCTCCCTCTGTCCTTCCCTACTTGCATGTGTTCTAGCCTGGGCAATAACACAGTCTTGTCCCCTCTGTTTAGACCAGAGAGCGGTCACACTTGCAATAAGCTGCTCACTGTCAGGCAGCAGTCTTTTACTGGCACAAAAAGATTGCGCTAGCTTGGATATGTATAACTCCAGTGCTCAGACTTCACTAGTCTCTTCTGCAAATGTACTCCCTGGAGTCTTGGGGATGCATTTAACTTTTTTCAATTTTTAACAATATTCTTTCATTGCAGTGTTAATAGCACATAATTTTATATGGGTTGGATAGGGAAGAAAATTGAATCACAGCTCAAGAACAGAATGTAAATCATCCATCAGGTTACTTCCCTGGATTCTCTCCAAAGACACTAGGTTTAATAGCAGAGGCATGGTACTGGTGGCAAAGATTACAGAACCCTTGCTCACGCCTAGTATAACAAAGGCTGCAGTCTTTGTAGTGAAAGTGTCTTCTGTGAAGTAAGGAATTACCTTCAAAGAATATGTTTGTTCCTGCAGCAGCTATCCCCTTCCCAGCGAAACTGTGTCATCTGAAAATGGGCTGGAATTGGCTAGACTCTTCTTTTTCACAATAACCCTTGAGGGCACCACAGTCCAACTAAGAGCTGAAGTAAAGATGCCTCATCTCCTGTAAGGATGTTGAAAAGAAGAGCAAAGGAGAATGGATGCAGGAAATAGTTGCTGCTGCTAATCTCATTCTTACACCCTTCAAATGCCTCTGCCCAATTATCTGTGCAGGGCAATGGACATAGGGGACAGAGACAAGAGGAAAGATCTTCCATCCTGTGGCTTCAAAAAAAGAGAATGCCCTGTGCTGATCATGTTAAGAATCAGTGGTGGTCGTATTCTGTAGAACAAAGGCTTTATCTGTGCTTTACAAACTTTGCAAATAGTTCTTAATTTTTTTTCTTCCTAATATTCTTCCTAAGTAGATCTAGTTGAGATTATTTGATTTGTTTGTTTTTCACTCCTGTCTTAGAAAACACTGAAATGCAGTCAAACCTGACAATGAGTAAATAAATAAATGTGTATTGCTTTACCTGTACTGTGAGTAAACTTCATGTGTTTGTATGCTGTTGTCTTATCCATGACCCAGAAAGTATTGATGGATTATCTCAGCACTTCACACAAAATAAACCTGCTCACTTGATGTTTTCTGTGTCAACAGGTCATCCAGCATCCTAGTGCTAAACAGTCTGAGCGCCCTGTTTCAACAGTATGTGAAGTATGACAGGCACAGATATCTGTCTTACACGGTCATGCTAGTTGTATGCCTTTGTAGTTCTGTTCATTCAAGACAGTTCTTCATAGCTTTTATTTGCTATTATGACATCATCTTATTTGGACAACTATGTATTTGAACCATAAAAATGAGAAAAATGCTACAAGAATGAGGGAGAAAACAAGGCTTTCAGATTCTGCAGGTTTTGCAGCAAATGCAAGGCTGCAGCTGTACTGTGTTAATGCTAGCCCTTCTAGGGCATCCGAATTGCTTGTTGCACTCTGATTGTCAAACACTGATGTTATCTCTTGATGACTTCTGTGGCAGGTTTTTTTCTGTGGCTTCAATAGAAAACATTATACATTCATCAAGACTCACTGTAAAGTGAGACTGAGAAATTGAGCAGACTGTGCGAAAATGTGATGTACTATGAGAAGAGCATAATCTCTAGAAATTTTCAGTGGATAGTATCTGTAAGAGTAAAGGGACACTAGCTTATATCTCTTATATAAAATAGTGTAGATAACATTCAAGCGGGTTTTGATACTAGCTGTTAGCCTCTGCTGAGGTGGCCTCCTTTTTCTGAGGAAAGTTTTATATCAAATGCCTTTCTCTTCAAACAAATGGTGTTTATTTCAGGAAACCTACATGTGGTCTGTGTTTGTCATTATTGAAATAATGTATGCAAGGTGCCATGTGATTCTTCTCGAGGGATTCTGCTGGAAACTACCTAGCAAGTAATCAAACTATTTCTAAGCACTTGGAAGAAATCAGTCTGTTACAACATACAACATATGTTAGCAGTCAACATGGATTGGTCAAAACCCAATAATCTGTCAATTTAATTTCAGACTGTGATGGAGTAAAAGGGTTTGTGGCTAGAGGAAAACCAGATGTTGCCATATGTATCTTATCAGATTCTTGATACTTCCCTTGTTTGCTTATGAACATGGTTTGTTGATGAAATTGGTACTGTGTGGATAGGAAATGGAAATTGTGAGTACTGTATTTCAGCAAAGGTGTAGACCAACTGAAAAAAAACCTGTCTGGGGGAAAGTAAGAGCCACCCAAGAACTAGAAAACATGATATTGTGATCTGAGGAAAGATAGCTTAGCATAAAGAACAACGGTAGGAGACTGGAAGGTGGATGACTTGAAATCTTCAAAAAAAGACTGCCCTAGGTAGGAGGAAAAAGATCTGTTCTTCATGTTCAGATGAAATAGATAAGTAACGATCTTTAAAGCATACTCTGAATTTCTCCTGTCGCATGGGAGGGATAGCGGAGCAATGAACTGCATTGCCTGGAAAGGCTGTAGAATCTCCTCCCTGGAAGGCTTTAAGTGCAGGCTAGACAAATATTTATCAGGGTTTGTCTAGATGTAATTGATCCTGCTGTGGGACAGGTGTTCAGGATTCTGCATTCACACTGTGAAAGGAATATGTGCAGATCCTGGGAGCTGGGCGATTTCTTAACCTTGTGGCACTTGAGTTCTCCTGCATTTGGTGTGTGTGTGTGTAAGGTGGAGAGTTGGCGCTCTTTCTGTCCTCAGCCTTTCTGTTTCTTCCCCTGAAGTACCTTTGCTCCTTTCATGTTAGTTCAATCCAAAACCTGCTATGAGTCTTTTGAGAACAGGTTTGTTAAACATGCCGCCTTCTCTGCTGTTGCTGGCATCTCTGCAGGTAATCTTCTGGCTTTTGCGCTACCTGTGATGACCAGATCCCTTTGACTCTGGGGGCTTTAGCTGCATGGTTACACAAAGAATATGTGCTGTTTAGGTGGTGCTTCTGTTGATCCTCCCAATGCGCTTACAGCAAGATGGGGTCAAATTTTAAGACTTCTCAATGGATTGCTGCTGTGGTAAAAGAACTGCTCCTTTCCCATCCAGGTTGTTCTGTCTTGCTGTTGAAACTGGCAAAGATCTTTGGGATGAAATATTACATATCATAGATTGTTAGTTGAATCCACCATATCTGAATTTACAGGCTGATTTAACAGTGAGTGGCTGATGGAGATCTAGCAGGTTGTGGTGGGTGGGTGGCTCTTCTCACATAGCTAAGAAAAGTGACAGTTGTATCAGGATTTCAAAGGAAATGTCGTCTTTCTGTTTACTCTGGCATCATAATCCTTAGCAGTGACAGCCTTGTTGCTGAAGTAAAGACCTTGCGTGCTTTGGGTATCTCGTGAGAAGTGGATCTATACCTTGGTCGCATTATGGGGAAATTTAGAGAGCATCTTGATTGTTAGAGCTCTTCTCCATCTGGTAGCATGCATGAAGTTGGGTCTACATTGTTCACTACTGTTTTCTACTTTGTTTTTTTTCCATCTCAAAGTAGTTTTCCAGCTTTTTGAGAATGGCCTTGTTTATTATCCTTGATAGCAAATATTAGATGCCTGGATCTTGGACAGAGCTACCAGAAATAATTTGCTTCATTTCTGTCATTCTCCAGAGTGCTTGTCTGTCTCTCTCTCTCTCTCTCTCTCTGTATGTTGTGTTTATTCCCACCCCTTTTCTGGTACCCCTCTTTGTAAGAGATAGACTCACAACTGAGCATGCTATTCAACAGATTCTCCTGTATCTCAGGGTTGATGGGTTTTGTTGCAAGAACTTTCTAGTTTCGGCATGAAAGGAGGTGTCAACCCATCTAGGACTTAACATAGCTGAATGATCTCATCCACAAGTGAAGGGTGATAGCCATGCCCTTGAAAATGCATAAGAAGGGCATTCTGTGTCTCTCAGCCTTTGAGTCTCACTTTACCAGCAGATTATTTTATGAGCAGTACTGGTTTCCTCATGGCATGTGACTATTTTTATGAGGCTCTTTTAGGCTTTCTGTTAGTCCATGAGCCATCTCTAAGGTATTAACAGTAGCGATTGTGTCCCTGAAATTCAGCTGGTTAATGGGATCAAGACAGGTTACCCAGCATCAAGAGTTGCATTGTAACAGGTGAACAGGTGACAAAATCACCCTGTGTCTTGCTCAGTCACTAGGGTTAATTGACATGACTTTTGGCTCACTAGTGGCTGGTCCTTCTCCAGCTGAGATGTACCTATGTGCAGGAGTTGCTTTAACCAGATACTGCCTCGTTGTCACAGATATGTGGTGGCATGCACTTGTATGATCCTCCATGGCAGATAAACTCAAGCCTTCTCAATAATGTTCAAGGTCATTTGTGTGAAGCTGAAAGAGATCGAAGAACATAGTAATCTCTTTGCAGGGTCTGAGTTAATGCAGTATGTTAAGATCTTTCATGAGACTGCAGAAATGAAGTATCCTTCTGTTGTCAGAATTCACCAGAATTCAACATAGCTGATTATCTTAATGTCTCCTTTTTTGTGTCAAATGGTGACCTGAAGCAGCGTCCTTAACTTTATCAAGTTCTGTGCTGTTGCACCTATGTTTAGAGCTTGTGTGGTACTTCACCAAGCGATTCTGCGGTTGTTGTTGGTCTAAAGGACTCTGAGTTTTGCCTACAAGTAGGACTCAGTATGTGGAAGTTGCTAGTTAAAAGTGTTTATGGAGAACCGTTTCTAACAATGGGTAATAATGTTATCTACTGTCAGCAGAAGACTTCTGAGATGCTGAAATTCCACTGTGTCCACTTTCTTTCCCACTTTCCCATAAGAATTTGTTTGCACTGAATTCTGTATTTGATAGGGAGTTGAAAGGAAAGATAAACCTTTCATCAGATATACTCGTGTCCTGAGTAGAGGGAACACCACGTGGGCTCACTTGCCAAATACGACAAAGCTGCAGTGTTACTCAGCTTATGGTGGGGTGCCTGTATATCTACAGTGGATAGATTGTACATATAATTTATGTATTTCTAAGAGCTCCAATTACTGCTTAGTAACCTCTTTTCCTTTCTGTGTAAATTTTTTTTGGGGGGGGGAATCCACAAATACATGTTCTAAGTGTTTTTTTTAAGTAATTTTTTGTTCTGATTTAAAAAAAAATAAGAAAGTAAGAATATTAATTAGATTTTAACTTTGTAATTCCTTCTCGCCACACTGAAACTTTATAGATGTTTTTAACTAGTGCTTGCCTATGTTGAATTGATAACTTTATCGATGAAAACTTAGGGAGACAAAGGCAAAAATGTCCTCCAGATACTTAACAAACGAAAAAGAAGTCTGTTGCCACAGCTGAACCAAGAAATAATAATAGATTTTTCTTCTGGTTCTTTGTCAGATAAATCTCTGATGTGCAGTAAGCTACATCATGTTCCAGATTGTGTGTTTATATGTGCATCTAGGTGTGCACATATGTGTACATAACTCTGAGTGTTACCAAGCACTTCACAAAAATCATTATAAAGGAGACTGAGGCCATCATTCTGTCTCTTTCTACAAATGGGAACTCAAGGCATAAGATTAAACTCAAGTTTTACCCTGTTTGGTGGTAGTTCAACTGATCTTTAATATTTAAACAATTATTTAGTCATGCCTCCTGTTTGTTTTTATCCATTATATCTCCTCTGTTAAAAGGGATATTTTTATGAGCTCCTCATGTTTCAATTGCCACCTGTTTAGAGGAAAAGAAAAGAATCAATACAGCTTCATTTAAAATTGTTTACTTGATGATCCAAGACTCAGTAATAGGGGGCTTGATCCAATCCATCAACTGCCACTAGCTGTGAGGTGTACTGGTTGCAGCTGGCTTCAGGACAGATGCGGTTTCAGAAGGAAGGAAGAAAAGCAGTCTTGTGATGTTAGGAAAATAACAGCCATGTGTATCTTTGGTTTCCTTCACCCCCCCATAACAAATGCAATCTGATGATGCTTCTGTCTGGTTGCTAAAATGAAGTGCTCTGCACGTTCATTGGAATTGTGATCTCTCTCTCTCTCAAACACCACATCTGTTTGTTAAGCAGATTTCATTGTCGTCTTCCTTTTTATATGGTGCCTCGTTTTGCCTGCTCCCCACCTTTCCACCCCTCCCAAATGCTCAAGCCGTGTGGTGTGTAGAAGAGACTTTGTATTCTGCTGAATTTTAGCCACCAGTGGCTGTGGAATACCACAGTGTTGTGGTTTAACCCCAGCTGGCAACTAAGCACCACACAGCTGCTCACTCACTACCCCCTGGTGGGATGGGGGAGAGAATTGGAGGGGTAAAAGTGAGGAAACTCGTGGGTTGAGATAAAGACAGTTTAATAGGTAAAGCAAAACCTGTGTGTGCAAGCAAAGCAAAACAAGGAATTCATTCACTACTTCCCATCAGCAGGCAGGTGTTCAGCCATCCCCAGGACAGCAGGGCTCCGTCATGCTTAATGGTTACTTGGGAAGACAAATGCCATAACTCTGAATGTCTCCCCCTTCCTTCTCTTTCCCCCAGCTTTATATGCATGATGTCATACGGTCTGGAATATCCCTTTGGTCAGTTGGGGTCAGCTGTCCCAGCTGTGTCCCCTCCCAACTTCTTGTGCACCCCCATTCTCCTCACTGGTGGGGTGGTGCGAGGAGCAGAAAAGGCCTTGGCTCTGTGTAAGCACTGCTCAGCAACAACGAAAACATCTCTGCATTATCAACACTGTTTCCAGCACAAATCCAAACCATAGCCCCATACTAGCTACTATGAAGAAAATTAGCTCTATCCCAGCCAAAACCAGCATACACAGCCATGGGAAAATTGTGTGAGTTTAGGAGAGGAACTGAAGGCAGAAATGAAATCAATTGGAGTAAAGTGCCCCATAGGCTGCAAATGATTAACCAGAATAAAATTTGGCTGCACCACTGAGATTAGCACCTACCTTGTAAAATAAAACTAGTTTTATAGGGCATGTCTTTTAAAAGGTATTTAGTAATTGAGCTCTACTTTGAATAAGTGGTTTTCCTATATAGTTATGAGAGGCCATGGTGGTGAAAGTAGTTTCTTCACTTTTCCCTTTTCTTCCAGTTATGATAAACATCGGGAAGAATGAAGTGTTTTTTACAGGATACTTGTAGGGAGAGTGTTGCTGTTGCAATGCAAGGAAGATAAATAGCCATGGGAAAGCCAGACAATGTACGCTTTCATTCCCAAAGTGTAAATGTGACTTCTTTGTATTAATGAGCTGAAATAAGTTTGAATACATGGAATGAAATGGAGAAAAATAGCCTAGACACTAAGGAATAAGGACTGCCTGTAAATTTACTTCTTCCTTGCAACTCCTCTGAGTCAGCTTTACTGGCTGCATCGTACCACTTTGTTTACAGAAAAGGAGAGGGAGAGACTAGCTCTATCAACACCCCATGGACCTGAATGAAACAATGAGATTTACTGGCTGTGGCTTTCTCTCCACTGCATATCTCTAAGAAATTTGATACTAGTCCAGATGGTTTTAAAAGATGTCTCCACTGCTCTCCTAGATCTAAATGTGGATTATAATCGAGCTGTGACTGCTAGATCAGGCTGGATCTAGCCTTTCACCTGTGTTAAGCATGAAGTTAGAGGGAACATATATGCAAACCCTGCACTGGTGCCAACTGGCAGGGCGTGAGTTGATTCTGGCCCAAAAGCTAGATAGGTGCAACAGTGTAGGGTTGCACCTGCGCTAGCAAAGCCTCTGACAGGCAGGGCTTACTAGCATAGGTAGGCACTAACAATTCTAGCTGGTGTTGGGACCAAAGTTGGCACTGAGCCTGACAGAGGTAGTGACTTACACCTAGCTGGGTAGACATCACCGCTATATACTATAGCATAATCTTCTAGGGCAGGGATCTTCATGCCTTGTATGTCTTTACAGCATCTAGTACTGTAGGAATATTCATGTCTCTAAGGTAAAGTGACAATATAAATAGGTAGCCAGTCTGTACTTCTGAGTTTACCCTGCTCTGATATTGCACTAGTACCTTAGAGCACTTTGCTTTCAGTACCCCAGGATATGTGTTAATGCAGTGGCATCAGGGACTGACAACTGTATGATGGATAAGGTCTGATCCTTCTTCCTCCCCGACCCACAAGTTAAAGTGAAGTTGTAGGCTGTTTGTTCTAGCTGTAGGGAATAACACAATCTGACTGCTCTCTCCCCTGGCATCCAAGTGTAAAGCTGTTATCAGCACTGCTGTGGCTCTGTGAAATCACAGTGGTGTTTGATTTAGGGGGAAATTGGCACCTCTGACAAGTGCTGGAATGTCCCAGTCTGTCCTTGGGGTGCTGTTGGCATCTTTCACAGCAATAAACCCCCAGTCAACAGTCTTGATCATGGGCAAACACCAGCCAAGTGCACAAAAGTGCTTATCTCCTGTTAGGCCATACATTCATAAAAAGCAAAGTCATAAAAACCTTCAGTGGCTGGCAATTTCAGAGCTTACTGTTAGACTTGAAAAGAAGTCCTGAAGAACACAGGCTTCTTATCAATTTTAATTGCTGGGCAGTGGAGAGTTACTGTTTGTTTAATGTCATCTGGTATTAGCAACTGTTTTACACTGTGTGTTAGAGATGTTTCTGGCAAGCAGTATTCTGATGAATGTAAAACTAAATTCAACGGAAATACTTTGTTTTCAGGAAGAACTCAGGTTGAGCAATTGAATTCAACAAGTAAAGAAATGCAAAATGGAGTCTTAAAAGATTGACTGGAGGTGCATAGTGCAATGTTAAGATGTTGAATTTTAGACGGGTTTTTGAACTATAGATGCTGCTATATTGTAATTACTTTGCATTGCTGCTGAAACTAAGTTGTCTATTACCTAATCTTCTTAGATTGCATTTTTAAACATTGCTTTAATGCTTATGCATTTATGTGAAAATAGAAACCTTAAAGTTAATGTTCACTGAATGGTCCTATATTCATGCCACTTTTAGGGAACTAGGCCAGAGATAAAGTCACTTTGAACAGTTGCATCAACATTCATAGATGGTTTTGCCCATGAGAGATGTCTTTACATTTTTTTGAAGTCAGCCTGCTGGATTTGAGCAGGCATCAAATTCCACATGGGTCTACAACTGGATCAGTAGAAACTGGTAAGTGTGCAGGTTTTTGAAATGCCAAGCAAGCATTTTAAATGCAATTAGAAGTGCATCTGAGCTACTTTTAAACAAAATAATAATAAGAAAACCCCTTGGATTTTAGTTTGAAAATTACTCTGGAACTGCAACTTCTAAACAAGAAGCTGATGTGAAATGTGTACTTTATGGCAGCTGCCAAGGAGCAGATTGACAGCAGTTAGTTAATCAGGAGTAGCTGCAATGGAAGCCACTTCTCTGATCTCAACTCTACCCCTTAAATAGCAGCTGTGTCCCAGAGTAATCAGCGTGGTATGTAGGTGGGATTTTCACACATGGCTAGGGAAGATATGTTGGAATGTCTGTCACTGACTTGAAACGAGAGCTGTGTTCACTCACTCTCTGTAGCAGCTTTGAAAGTCTTTAAATGAGACTATATCAGAAATAACCAATTCTAGGAGTGTGAGTGTGGCTGTTTGCATTTAATGCTTCATCCTTTTTGCTGAGATGGTTAAGGAAGCTAGTTGTTTTGATGGGCAATTTGTCTGCAGCTGTCTGTTGCCAAAAGACATGTAGACGAATTGGCGAAGGGGAAGAAAATAATGTGTAGAATAGTCCTGTTGGCACCTAAAAGATTATAACAAGGGCAGCTCTATTTTGGTGCCACACATGTACATGTAGGGAACAGATGCCATTTACCTCTCCTATAAATATTTATGCCTGTTAATGTGCTGTTTCGATGTCTGGTATTTGAAGTAGCATACAAACATAATTTCTCTATTTCCTTTCTTTGTGTGTATATCTGTCTTTATTTGAAATTCTTCATTTTCCTTCAGCATTTTTTTCTCTTTTTGTGTGTGTGTGTCAACTTCTACTTAGGAGTCTTGGGAGAGCAGTTGTGTATTAGATTAGAAAAAGCAGCAATGAGAAGCTAGAGCAGTTGTTTACTTAGTGTGCTAAACTCTGTCCACGCTTAAAGTGGAAGGAAACTGCTTTTCCTTGTGACTGCCAGTTGCCAGGATTTTAGTGGTGTTTTGTTTTGGTTTTTTTTTTTTTCTTTTTTCCTCCTGCATGAGGAATTTTGTAGTTAAAACTGCCTTGGTTTATGAAATGCTGAACTGTTGATGTCTTTATAGTTAGCTTATGGAATACTTAGTAGAAGCAGTTAGCTTCCACTGGAATAATATATAGCCAAGTTATTGCTGGCTGGCTATCTGTGCGTGATTAAACAGAAGCAGAAGGTGGAATCAGTTTTCAGGTGGTCACCAGTTGAAGTCTGTTAGTTCAGAGTACCCTGGCAGCATTACTATGCTGCTGCCTTTGCTTAAACGGATAGGAGGTGTGTATTTTTTCACTTCTCATCTTGGTTTTTCTTTTACTGTTTCCTTGTATTTGTTAGCTTTTATTTTTTTGACATGAAATAGTAAATGTTTACCTTTCGAGCAAAATCTTTCTAAGCATTCACAATTCTAGCCAGGGAATGGATTTGCATTTTTGTTTGGAGCAAGCAGTTCCTGTTACTCATGAAACGGGAGTGGCTTTTTAATAAAGACACCGGATCTCTGCTATGTAATTACCATAAAATAACCAGTACAGCAATTCTGTAATGTCAACAGCTTGACAACCAAATGCTTGCTGAACTACTTGTAAGCTCTGGTGTTGAAATAAACTCTGAAGAGCAAATTTTAATGCTTAATACATGCACTGTTTCTAGATTGGAAAATCTCTCCCTAGCCCAATATGTAATACAAATGCATCTACGTACCCAGTCTTGTTAGCCAGGAGACTGGCTGGAAGTTCAAGGAATACGAGCTCTGCAGAAGATATGGTACATGTAGCTATGAATATCTGAGTGTATATTCTGAAGAATGATTTGCTGAATGTAGGCACCTTTAGAAAGGTACCAAGTCTTTACCTTCTCAGGCCTATGCTGATATTAGATGTTCTGTAATCTGTTTTGAGCAAGCTGATCTTTTAAACAACTTTACTGTCAGGTTGCCGTCTTTTTGTGTGTGTGTGTGTGGAGTGTTTACCACCAAACCACACTGCTTCATGGTAGAGGTTGCTGTGTGCTAGGGCAATGCAAACAATAACTAATAGGGATCGTGCTGGAGTCTTCTGATGAAGTGTAGCATGGGACAGCCTCCACGGTAATTGCTCCTTTTTTGCTAGCCTCAAGCAGAGCTGTCTTCTCTAAGGCCGGGACACATCCTGTTCAAAACAGAGTGCAGTGCATGGAATGAAAGGTGCTGTAAGCAAACAGAAGACATTAGTGGCAGATGTTTGTGAAAGGGACCTTGCCTGGAGCCAGCCCAGTGAGCTGAAGCCTGCATCCTGGGGAATGTGGAGTCCTGCAGCCCAGCCAGCAGGATGGGGGTTCCAGGCTACTGAATAACTCAGTTTCCGAGTTCTGTCAGGGAGTTATGCATGACAATCTGTTTTGCTTTCAGTGATTTTTTTTTTTTCCCCTTTTGTGGTAACTTGTATTTCAGTGTTAGTTCTCCCCTGTAGATGGGACTCTTACTGATTTCGGTGTGATACAATATTTGAAATGTTGAGTATTAAAAAAAGTAATCAAAAGCCACTGTATAAGTGTTCATTCAGAGAGTACTCAAACGTACTTTATCCTCTGATGAGATGCACTCTCATTTGTTTTCCGTCGTCTTGACCTGTGGGTCTTCCATGTGGACCTGCCAAAGGCATGTTTGCTCTATGATTGTATGATACATATCTTAGGAAAAACAAGAGGAGATAGAAAGCCGAGGAGAAATGCAGAGTTAAGAAGGGGCAGAGGTTTGTGTAACACCAGCTAAAGGAGTGAAGTTAAACAGATAAGTTTTCGGTGTGGTGGCAAAGTTAACCCAACAGGAAGGTTATTAAGTCTAGATACACTTGTTTGAAGAGCACTTCAAGTTCTCTCAAACATTGTTGGCCAGATAACTGCAGTAACACACTGGGGGGCACTTGTTTGTCCCTGTTCCTTTACCATCCCGATATGTGTTTCCACAGCATAGAAAGCCTGTTCTAGTGTGTGGCTAGAGGCTGGGGCAGGGGTGTAAAATCTTGGAAAAGCCTCCTTGGTGTTTGCTGAATGGAGCTACCACACCTGAAGACTGCTGTCCGCATTCTTTTAAAATCCTCTAACTCTTGAGCCGTTTGAAAGCTGTGATTTCAGGTGTGTGATGAAGGCTTTTATAAATCCACTATTACTATGTGGTTTTCAGGCAGCTGGCAGGAACCATCTCTCTGGTAAGACTAAAGTTTCAGTAAATAAGAGGCCCCAAAAATCAAACTAACCCCTCCCCCACGAAAAATATTCTGCCAAGGTTAAACTTAAAGAAGCCCAGAACCCATCATTAATTTTTGCTTATACGTTCTCTCAGATCTCTTAAAAACATCTGTGTCCCTGTAGTACAGTGACTGTTTATTTACTTGGTAGTGATTGGGGATTGTGTATGTACTGCTGTAATACTGCTGTAAGGTGTCTGTATTGTGTACTTGGAAGCCAGCATGGGTAGGCGTATGGCTAACTTCTTGCTGGCTGGCACAGAGTTTCCTTAACTCAACTTGTATTTAGTGCTGTAAATTTCTGTGCTACCTGGCAAATAAATTTGCATATGCATGCAACTTTCAACTAATTGCAGTGAAACTCTTAATAAAGTTGATCATCATCTTCCCTTCTCTCCTGTTACACACGTTTGAAAGCATCCTAAGCTAAAATATACTTTGCTGTCTGCATCACTGCACCTTAAAATCCAAAGGCATCTTTATTCCAAATTCTTGAGCTACTTGAATGAGAAATGCAGTTCTCACTTGTGTATTATTGCAGTTGCAGAGCCTCAGCCTAAATCACCTATCAGTGTATGAACCTCTTAACCACTGGTAGTACTATCATCAGTTCCTTCTGTGTGTAAACAGTGTTTGAGTTCCTGTGTGAACCTATCCTTTGCTTTGCTTTGAAGGAAGGTGCCCAGAAACAGAAGAAAACAATATACTTCCTTTTAGGTCAAACTAAAAATGGTTTTGGAACTCAATATGGATATGTTGTACTTCTAACTCAGAGATATTTTCCAGATATTTTACTTGAGAACGTATCAACCGAGGCAAAGATCAGATCAAGAAATCTGTTGTTTTCAAGGCTGTATGCTTTGTGGTGCCTGATGCAAACAGGGACCAGGAAACCAGGCTGGCCAACGGTTCAGTTGCTGGTACGCTTTTGGATCAGCAAAGCTTCAGGCAGTGGTAACAAATGAACTTTAAGTAATTTCATTTGCTACTGGAAGCTGTACTTTTGTATCTAGAGTATAAATAATACATCGTGTGTAATGGACAGATTTTTAATTTATTTTTATGAACTGTGGGTGCCATTTTCATTGCTGCTTAGACAACACAGTTCTGCTGGCAATTAAAGGGATCTGTGCACTTAGGAGTTTGGAAAAAAACCATCCTGATTAACTTACAAACAAACCAACCCAAAATACTGAAGAAAAAAACCGAAACAACAACAAGCCAAACTCCTAAAATACTCACCTTTGTATTCACTGCTTAGTGTTACAGCTGATACAGGGAAGTGACTACATGTTAGAATTATTAATGGCTTCTCTAGTGTATATACTAAATATTTAGAATGTTCTGATATTACCACATATTGATTTTTCTTGCCAGGCTGCACTGGGATGCAAATCATTAATGTTGTTGATTTAAATCTTGACAGTTAAGATGTTGAAAGTTACCTGTCATTGCATAATCTTCAGGCTTGCTTTATTTTTCCCATTTGTTTGGGGTGATGGGAAACAATTACGTTTAAATATAGTTTCAGGCTCTACAATAGCTGAGGTGGCAAACGTGGAGGGAGGAAGAAAACTTACATTGAAATAATCTAGGCTGAATAGCGATGGTTATGTATTCTTCAGGTACTTACAACTAGAATATCGTATTGAGTCTCTTTTAAAGACAGTCTTGCTGATGGTGAAAATTGACTCAAAATGTTGGAAAGCTGTTTTTGGTTTTATTTCTCTAAAGTAACTTAAAACCAGGGCCAGCAAAACTAAATTATGTTTGGCCTACATTTTGTTCTCTATTTTCAGTGTCCATTTTTCTTTTGGGGGAGGATACTTTGGAAGAGAAAAGGGAAAGCAAGTAGAAATGCTAGCAGCCTGTGTCTTGTGATCGGACCCCCAAGAACAATATGCTCAGTTCAAGGAGTCGTGAACTTTTCCCTATATTAATGAAACAACTTGGAAAAGGAGGACTGAAAAAAAAAAATTAAGAACTCGAAACTCCCCAAATTGTTTCATTAGATGACTGAAATTATAAGATAATAGAAGTATATCTTAAGATTCCTCAAACCAGGCAAATGGGAAATTAATTAGTACTTAATGATTAATTAAAACCCTAATTTGGAATGAGAAACTTTTTTCTTCAGCACTGTCAATTTAACCTCAAAATAAATGCATGCTAATGATTGAAAATTCAAAGGAAAATTGTTCAACATCATGAATAAAGTGAAAATCATCCTTAGGTAAGTTGTACGCACTTGTGTCCCTCTCTGAAGAACTTTGAGTATGCATTCAAGTTAAACTCCTGTATCTTTCAGCTAATGAACAACAACAAAAAAAATCCTCAAGAAAGACTAAAAACTATAGAAAGACTTTTTCTAGGTTTTTTTATAATATATTTGGAACATTTTTGAGGGGAGGTCACAGATAATCAATTCCTCATACCTTCTTGAAAGAAGTGGGATGTTAAATGTATTCTTCCCAAGGCTACCTTATTGTTCAAGTCCCTTGTTATGCCTTTCGTCCGGTGGTGCCTAGAAGAGGACTTGATGATGTGTAGAAATCCCACCAGTCCCTAGCAAATAATGTGGTGTCGCTTTTCAGTCCTCTACCTGCCTCTTTTGTGCAGTTTTATTTCTTTTCTTAGACTCCTGAGTTCCTCAGAGGAGAGAGTATCTTTCTGTTCTGGGTGTACTTGTAGGATGTCTAGTTCAGTGGAGTCCCTTTGCTTCTTTATTGTCCTCTGTGGTTGCAAATAATTTATCATAGTTTATAAGTGTCTTTTCAAATGAAAGCAACAACGAGATGATGTATTGGAGAAGCAGCTACATGAGAAATTGATAAACTCTCCTGCAAAAAGATTCTGCGTTCTTCTGCTTGGTTTGGCATATCTGTTGTTTGGAATAACCTGTTCATAACACCTTTTGTTTAACAAGTATTATGCAGAAATGACAACAAAGAGTAGCCTTCATCTTGTGTTGTGTTAAACACAATATTCCACAAATGAGGAAAAAATGCAGTGCATGCAGATAAGTTGCATATTGAAAGTTTCAGATGTCCTTTTTCTGCTTTTTGCTGTGGTGGCTTCTAGGGGCATTGATTGTTTGCACCTCTATAGTACTTAAAAAAAAAAAAAAAAAAAAGGAAAAAATCAGGCAAAAGGTGTCTAAGAACACTTAGAGCTAGCTACCATTTCTGGCAAAGCAGACTGCATTAATAAGCTTGGCACTCATCTTTTTATTGGGTGTATTTTATTGTTTCTACATGTGCATTTGATTACCCAGAAGACTTGTAGTTTCCTGCCCTCTCAAGGTGGAAAACCACAACAGTTATAACGATCAGTGCAATCTGACATGCAAACAGTGACCTTGAATGTGTTGGACTTGCTTCCTTGCCTTATTTGGGAACTGCTGGTAAAAAGCCATTCAGATAAAACACGAGTTTGAAAGCGGCACCTTAATAACAGCAGCGTAGTGGTCTAGGGGAAATGATGTTACGAGATGCACTTTAAATATTTGTGGTTAATGAGTTAATGTTACAAATCTTTTGCAGAAGAAACAAAGACCATTTGCGTCAAGAGTTTCCATCTTGTGTATTTAAATGGCGTTAGGAAGAACTCTTGTGTGTGAACAATAGCACATGATGATAGGACAGGTTGTTCATCTGGTGTGTGCTCATCTAAACTGGATTGTTATTGAGTGCCATCAATGTAGCTGGGAGGAATAAATATGTGTGGCATTCTGCAAATGGACATGCTCTTGCATTACACTGCTCTGGGGGCCTGGAGGTTTTTTTTTCCTTTGCCCCCTGTAAGTATGGTGTGCACTTAGCTATTTGCCATTTGCATCTGCAAACCTAAGAGCCTACTACAGCTGCCAGTATTCAGTGGAGTAATCCATGGTTGCTGTCTTTTTCAGTTTGTGACTATGGTGTATCTGTGTGTACTTGAGCCCATTCTTCTCTGAGCCATTGTGTGTGCAGTGTCTTTGCAGCTGATTAATTGTGTAAAAGAGGAACTCACTTTGAACTGGTGAATTTGGTTGAGCATTTGGTTATCTACTTGACCTAGAATCAAAAGTGCAATGAATTTAGTTTACTTTGAGAGACTGCATGAACAGCAGCATGTGAAAGAGCCAAAACTAAATGAATTATTTTTGATTGCCCAAAAGTTCCATTAATTCCCCAGATATACTGGATATTGTTTCCAGTGATACCAAACAATGAACATTTGAGGGCACCCCCTTGGACTATATCTGCATTTTTTTAGCCCGGCTTGAAGACTTCCTAACTCTAAAAAACGCTGTTAGAGAGCTAGTTAAAAATCAAAACACACTGCAAACCTCTGAACATCCCCCTGTTGAACATTCTCATAGCTCTGAAAGTGGGCCATGAAAAATATGTTCAATTGGTCACTTTTCCATGCTTGCTTGTTCCCTTTGCAGCAGTGACAGAGCAGGAGAAAAAGAGGAAAAAAGTGAGTTCGGAAGACTAGAAAATGGGAGAGGGAGAAAAGAAAATTATCACCAACAGTTTCCTCTAAAGTCATGACAGAGACAGGATTTAGATCTTGCAGCTTTTTGGAAAATGTCCCGAATCTCTTGGGTAGGATTTGGTCACAGTGTATGGTGGGGTGCCTCAAAACATGACAGAGGCATTCCGTGGAAGCCTACCATTTAAGACCTTTTCGTAACTTCTGCTGCTAAAGGAGTGTGTGTTTGAATGTTTGTGACCTGACAGTATACCAGGCTGATCTTCTCTGGAAGAATAACTGGTAGTTAGGAAATTCTTGATGCAATTTTTTTAACCCCTGCACGCTACATGAAAAGTCTGTCCTGTTTACCCTCAAGGCACTTTGTGAAGCCTGCTGGTTAAAGCACATTATGTTGACTGTATTTTCTTTGGTCTGAAGTGAGGTTTAATTTTTAAGTGTACTTTTTTTTTTACCTTTTTTTTTCTCTTAGCAGCTGTTGTGATGGGTTGCCATCAACAAATTATGCCTCTTTAAAGAAGAATATCAAGCCATTTCCTACAAACTTCATGCATATTTTTTTTTTCTTTTCTGGTCCCTATGAGGACTGACAAATACTGTTTCACACAGGAAGAACAGGGGAGTGACTACCACTTCTGCTATATTTGTGTTGGGCTTGTGGATAAAGGTAAAAGCACTGATGGCTTTATTCTTATACTAAATCTAATAGACTCATTCATGCAAGGATTTCTCTGCTGGTGGAAATGAGTCACTTCCAATTCCCAAAACCTATGGGAAAAGATTGTTAGGATTTTGTGGGACTCTACTAGCATCATCAGTCTTGCACGATGAATCCTCTGTGTCTTTCATGCTAAAAGGTTGGAAGTTGCAAAATGCCAGTAGGCTTACTCCAGGCAGGCAGTCTTCCTGATTGCATGCTGGCTGATAAGTTATTCATAGTATTCCTCCAAACCTCTGATTGAAGGGAGTAGCTGTTGCATCTTTCTCCCTGATTTTTGGGTTTGTGGAGTTCTGTTGTTCACCATATCACCCCAGAGATATGAAACAACAGGATTACATCCTTTTGGAAATAAGTAGATTAAGTGGGACTGGTTGGAGAAGGATGAGGAAGGGGCTGTCTGTTTTAGTGTGGAAAATTTTTACCTCTCACTTAAATCTTCCTCTGAACTATGTCGAACCAGAGAAGGATGTTTGAGTCTATTCTGGGTCAAAGCCCAGGAAACTTGTGAATCTTTTTTGCTTGGACTTCTTTAGAAAGTATGCTGTGAACTTTATATCCTGAAGAGTCAATTTCCAGATGGTTTCAGGCAGATGAATCTTGTGATGCAAGGGATTTCCTTTTTCCTGATTGCTCCATTGTTGGCTTCTTGCCCTTGTGTCTGTGGCTTGGTGGATATAGCTTTTGAGGGTGAACTTCCAGTAGAGTTGAATGAGAGTGCTTACAGCTTGTGGCAGTCTTAGCTATAGCAAGACACTGAAAATAGTGGTGTAGGCTGTGACTTTTTCAGCTGTTGCATAGAGAAAAGTCTCTGCTGTATTCTTGTTTGGCTATTTTGAAGATGAGTGCAACATTTACCTTTCTGCAGTTGTCAGGGGACTCTCGACCCCACCTCTGTTACCCTCAGAGCGACAAATCACAGTGACATAGTCCATCTCTCTCAGCACCCTCAGATGCAACATATCTGGTCCCATGGCCTTGTATAGGATGAGTTCTCTCAAGTCATCCCGAACTTGATCCTGATTTCTTCCTAGTAGTTTATCTCCTCCTTGAACCTTGCATCTAAGCAGAGAGGTCAGGGAGACCTTGCTGGTGGAGACTGAGGCAAAGAGGACATTGAGTGCTTTAGCCTTATCTGTGTCTACTGCCACTAAATCACCCACTCCATTCAGCAGTAAGCCTGTATTTCCCTTGTTTAGTCTGTTACTGCTAATGTAGCAGTAGAAGCTCTTCTGGATGCCCTTGATGTTGCATCCAAGTGTCAACTCCAGCCAAGCATTGGGAGCCTATGGCACCTACTATTCACAAGCTGTCTCCCGTCCAAGCAGTAACTGGGCCTGACCCTGTCTAGTTTCTAAGACGGGTGATATCCAGTGTGTTCAGGGTGATGTGACAATAGACCACAAGAGATAAAACTTTGAGAACATTCTGCGATTTCAGAGAGTAAGATAATCCCTCAGCTTCTAAAGGAAATGCGATGTAAAATGTAAGTGCGTGCCTGCATATGGGTATGCTGTGGTTTCTTTCAGGCTCTGTGCAGTTCCAGCAACCAAGCTGTCTTTCACCTTCTAAGACTGAAGGCGTGTAGCTGAGGAAAGATAAGTTTTGACTTGGGACACTGATCCATAAAAGCTGGTTCATGGAACTGAGACAAGTTGGCTTTAATATAATTTGAACTATGATTTTAGAGGTATACAGTAATTTCCTATAAAGCTTAATCTTTGATGGAACAAATGGTATGGCTAAAGTCTTTAATCCTGCTTTCCTTCTATCCTTAAACACACAATGAATCTAAGCCTTAAACTTCATTCTGAGTGAAGACAAGACAGTGGCTAATTATTCTGTATTGGTACTGTGTGATATTGTAACAACTTAGAATGCTGTATTATCATACACTGAAATGATTGCAAGTCAGCCACTCTTGCTCTGTATGATGTGCACAAATACTGGTAAATCTGTGTTTGTATTAGTTTGGCTTTGGATTAGAGATGGGTTTATTGCTGACTCGGGTAAAATACCTGAAGTCACTGCTTCAGCTTCTGTCCTTCTTTGCTCCCCTTCTCCCAAAATAAAATCAGAAAACCCAAATCTTCCTTCCACTTGAAGTAAAACACCTTGCATATTGCACACCTGCCCTTGATTTCTTGTGACCTGATACAGCTTTGAAGATCTTGGCACTCTGTATCTCTTTGGGCTTGACCACTGCTCAAACACGGATTTCCTCATTACATGGTTCCACAACCTGTTACAGTGTTAACAAGGCCAGAAAGAAATACTAGAAGATTTGTCCATCATAACATTTGAAAAGTCACGCAGGTTTAAAAAAAGCAAATGAAACCCCCAACAGATGTTGGCTGCCTTATAATGGGTAGAAATTAATTTATCCCAATACAGAATGCTCATGTGAGGACTTGTCTTGCTGCAGAGACTGAGTGGTGCAAAGGGATCTGTGTCTGTGCCTACTGCAGTGGTGTCACTCTTCGTCTCTGTGTAAGTAGAGATCTCTTCTTTGCTTACACAAAATCCTGAATCAAACAATGGACTTGAGCAGTGCATGTGCAAAATTAATACACCCTTGGTATTTGGGAGGTTAATGGAATGGAAAAGGCTTCTTCAAAGAATAGTGTGTTTCAGCCCTTTGTTAGCTAAATCTCAAAATATTTAGTAAGCAAAAATCACCTGGCTAAAGTGCTACACAGTCATCTTTCCAAATATTGATAGGAAACACTGATTCTTCCCTAATGCTCAAGCTTGCAACATGGAGTTTTATCTTCAACACGAATTCTTAAGTCCTTGCATACATCTATACCTTCAGCATTTTCTAGTATAAGATGCAAGGAGAGATGTGGTGTTCTGTGTCCCTTTTGGCACATAAAACTCATCTAAGTTAATATCCTCTTGTATTTGAGTTACTACTTTGTTTTATCTTCAACAAATGCAGCCTTGCTCTGCTTGTAAACATACTTGATGCTGCTATAAAGCACTTTTCCTTTTTTTTTTTTTTTTTAAATCAGATGATTTTGCCCTTTCAGTGTTCTGTTAGCATTACCAGTGGTGTCTCCCTTTCAATTTGTCTCAGATACATGCTATATGACTTTGTTTTTAAGGCCTTCAACTTATCCACTCTGTATCATTTTCTTAATGCCATAAGGCCAGCTTAGGGACTTATCAACTTTTGCTTTCTGCTTTCATTCGTTTGAGTGAAACTATCAAGCAAATATTTTCTCCCCATGCTTACAAGTGACTCTCTGTAAGCCTCCTCCAAAAGATGCAAATTTCTTACTATTTAAACACCGATGTAGCTTGTCAAGTTTCTTCCTAGCTGTCATGACAAAGTAGTTAAGCAGTTTCTGACAGGAGACCACAGCCTATAATCAGTGTTACATTGTGGGGAGTGTCAGTGGTGCTTATTGTAGGAAAGGAGAATAGAGATGGATGTTAAAAATGAGGGTGGGAACCTTTGGTGTGGCCAAAGCAGTTTCAGTCCTTATGTCCACACATCTTCCATACCCCCACGCCCCAGGCAGGATGTCTCCCCTTTGCTGAGGGGGAATGCAGGGGTTGCCATCCCCGTATGGAGCCCTTCCTTAGAAGACAAGGAGGAGAGGCTACGAGGGATGCATAAGGACAGGGTCAGGGTCTTTCTTGAGGATGGTTGCAGTTCTTCAGGCTTCCCCCCTTGACATTACTGACCAGCAGGGTGCTCAGCGCTGGGCACCAGGGTGGATGGCCAGCAAGCTGGTGGGTGTGCTGGACTTGTTGGGATGCAGCTGCCTTTGTCCCTGCTGAGCTGGCAAGAAACATCTCCTGCAGTGTCTGTGCCCAGCCTTGGTGGTGCCTGCCCTGGAATTGGTGAATGACTGGGGAATGCTAACTTAAATGTAAGCCACACCAGGCAAAGACGGGAGGCCGCTCTCCCCCTGCCTGCTGGTTTCTTTGGTGCGAAGAGCTGGCCTAGCCAGCATGTGGAAATATAACTGTGTGAAACTTGCTGTTAGAAGCCAGGTCCTTGGGGATCTATCTTCAGCTCTGCATTAGACTTGCTATATGACCTTGTACAAGTCACTTAATCTCTCTGCTGTTCATTTTTCTTTCTAGCAAATGAAGACAATAATTGCTACATAGGTCACTGCAGTGGAAGTTTGCATGCACTTAGGAAGTAGCTAGCATCCTTCCCCCCCTCCCCGTGTTAACCTGACCAAAGAATGTGCTCTGTGCCTGCAAAGCTGCATTATATAGTATGCAGTATGCTTTCAGTAAAGGTCAGTCTGTAAGAGCAAGTGAACTACTTGAGATCAGGAAGTATATTGGGGTAGAAGTTATGCAGAACTTTAATTTCTTGGTTTGTAACATATTTTTGAAGTATCAGACTTTAATGCATGACTAGTTGATAGCTGGCAAATAAGAAGGTGGTGGAATTTTAGGAAAAAGTAGAGTAAGAGAACTAGCTGAGTTTCTTTAAAATGCCAAGTAGGGAAGGCTATGGAATGGGAGATCTCTTAATGAAAATTAATTTACCTAGAACTAGACCTATCTTGTCACAGTGTATATTGCAAAGCATGGAAAAGATGGCCATCCTTAATTTATGTTAGTTGCTTTCATAGCTCTGAGGTTCTCTAATCATTAGTGTGTGTATGTTTACTACAGATAGAGGGGTGAGCTGTAAATGGCTCTTTATGAAAAGGTTTTTCCACTTTTAATGAACTACAGGCTGATTGTTAATGGTGAAAACAAAGTTCTCTTCCAAGCCTTCTCATGGTGCAGCAATAATAAAATAAGTGATGGTGGCTATAAAGTAAACAGGAATACCAGGCTGAGTAAACAACAACAACAACAGAGTCCGTGTTGTCGTCGTGCCCCCCCCCCCCCCCCCCCCCCCCCCAAAAAAAAAAGCAGCTTTCCAAGACTTGTAAAAGCTTTTTATGGACAGTGTTTTAGCTGGTGCAGTGCTGCAATTGCCTCTGTACAGTGTTCTTGTTTACCCTGTGACAGACTTGTCTGCCTAAAGGATATATAGATGATGAACCAGACAATATGCTAGCATCTGCTGCTCTTTATCCCATTGTCACATTAAAAAAAAAAAAACAACATGAAAAATTGGAAACTTCTCTCTTTTTAATCTTTTTATTTTCTTAGACAGCAAGTTCATTAATCAGCACAGCTGCGTTGGGGCCAAGCATGCCTTCCTGAACACAGAGGAAGGCCAGTTTGGTTTTCAGCTGTGATTAATGAAACAAATTTTCTGAGGGAATAGATTTAAGGAAGATATTTTCATCAGACTTGAAAGTCCCATTTCAGAATGCTGTAATTTTTAACCAGAATGCATTGCTTTTGAGCATGTGCCTTTTAGATGTTCTTGTAGGAGAAACCATTCCTGAGTTTCTTAAAAGGGCTTTGACACAACTAACCTTGGAAGTGAGTAATGACATGTAATGAAATATGTGCAGTACCCTCTTTCCGACCCGTTATTACTGGAAAATGTCTGCCTAAAATACTTTCTACAATCATTTGAGTTTTTTTTAATCACAATGGAAGAAGCTTTTGAAAAGCTGTGCAGCACTGTAACCATGTGATTTTTGTCACATTGAAATGATATTTAATGGCTTATGAAGGGCAAGATCAGGATATCCATTGGAAAACATTTCAATATAAAAGCATTTGTCTCAAAAGAAAACTTACTGTAGATAAATCTCATTTTTCTCTGAAACGTAAAATTTCCATTTTTATGGAAAAAAGGGAGGGGAAAAAGGCTTTTTTCTTACGATTAATGGCTTGTCTTTTATTGCCTAAGCCAGAAGGAGGGAAGGATAAAAATATAGAAAAAAAGCGCTTAGAAAATTTAAGTTTAAAAAATAAATGTCCATTTAAGTGATCACAACTTTTGACAAGAGTTAGTTTTGTGTATTAATTTAGGTTCTTAAAAAATAAATACATAAATAAAATAAAGCTTTCACTCATTTTAATAAAACAAGGATGCCTTCTCAAATGCATCAGACCAGCAGACCAAACTGGAGTTGGGATTTCAGCTTGCCTTTGCAGTGTGTACAGAAAACTACTGGAAATGGCATTCATGGTCCATGAGCTCTTCTGGGAAAACTTGCTGCTGCTTTGGGGCCATCTGCTGGATTCTTCCCTCAGCAGCCTCTTTTCTCCCATGCCTGTGTTACTCCAGACAGACTTAATTTGTTTCTTCACTGAACCTTTTTTCCCCCGACTCTTATGAATGCTCGACTTCTGATGCTTTCCATCCCCAAACTGTTCCTGTGCTCCTATCTCTTAATCATGATAGGGAACAGTAACAATTTATCTGACAATTTACCTTTATGTAAAGGAGTCAGTCTCAAAAAAAAAATATCTTTTGAACAGGTGATTTTTACTGATTAAAAAGGAGCCTGTTTCTGGAAGTCGTCTTTACTGTGGGAGTGATAATATTATTTTAACTTATACTCAAGTGGCTGAGGTGAATGAGAAACCTGTCTCTGTGCCAACTTGAGCAAGGCACAAAAACTTCATGGATCACTTAAAAGTTCAGGGATTGTTGTTTCAGATAAAGAAGCTTCTCACTGTTCAGAATAATTGGGTTTTTTTGTTAAAGTCTGTTGCTGAGGGAGTTCATTACTTCACTGCTCAAACATAAATATTTTGTTTGCTGATGTGCCCCACATTTCTTTATCTGCAATGGTATTTTTTTCTGAGCTCAAATGAAGGTCTAGAGCCAGAATTCTACTGAAAATAATATATTTTTATTATAAAATACTGTTCTCCCATAAATCTGTGTCAGAGATGACAATGTGAAATTACCCCCTCCTTCCCAATTAAGAATTCACATCAACAGAATTTGTTAGGATATCTCACAGTAGCATGATGTTCTTTTGCTATTTGCTGAGTAATGGGAAACAGTATATAAAAGGAAATCTGGAAAAGTGAAGTTTATATATTAGTTGTCCTTAGGTTCTTTTTCTTGAGACCAGTTGTAATAACTCTTTTCTAAAAGTGATTATTTTATGGGGAAGACACCTTGGGCATGGGAACTTGGTATTTATTTACTTACATTTTTAATGGTTGTAGCCCTTTGAGCAGCAGATAGTCAAAATCTGTCACCATCTACTGTATTTATCTAAGAAATATTAAGAAAAATAGAAACAATATCTAAGAAATGTAAAAGCCAGAGGCTTGCACTGATATCCAGTTTATGGCATTCACTGTTGCTTCATGTGGTAGTCACATGCAGATGGCCTAGAGTAGGAATCTGCCCAGGCAATTGCTTGGAGAAGAAAAAAAGGAGTACATAGACTAAGAAAGCTCCCTTCCACTTTTTTTTTTTCTTTTTTTAATTAAGCATATCCTGTCGGCTGGTCAAGAAATTAATTCTGCTCCATCAGATTGTGAAACAAATGTTATGTGCTATGCACATTAGAGATACTTTGTTATTTTCCCAAATATGCTGCCAAAGACTTTCCAAGTAGAACAATGCTTTTGTTTGTACTGACGAAGGTGAAACTGCATAGGAAAGTATTCTCCAATGGCACAGGTGCCATTTCAATAATGTCTGTAATCAAACCACGTCCTTCAGGCTTACGCTGTACTTTTCTTCTAATGCTGTTTGGCATTACTGGTGTTCCTCAGCCTTCTGCAGCTTTTGAAGTGCTTTGCATCTTTAAAAACAGTATTAATTATTGCAGGTTGGGTTTTGACATTGATAAACAGAAAGTTACCCCTCTGTCTCTAATTGGTCCTGTGGACTTCAAGGAAATGAAGCATGGTACTATTTCAGCTTTGGGGGGGTGGGTGGGGAAGAGAAAGTCTTCATGGTCTGGCCTGAAATTCTGAACTCTATAGGACTTTCTTAGCCTGTTCTGAAAAAATTCCATTAAAAATGAAGTTGTGCTTTAATCTGGGCAAGCCTGTTGCTAAAATCCTTCGGAAATAACTAAATATTTCATTAAAGCTGCAGTTTGAAAAGGAAGGTCAACTATTTTTTGTCCTTTGTAATCTTCTTTTCTTTGTCTTGTGACTTGCAAAGTGTCTAGTGTGTCCTGAATATTGTAATTTTTACCTCTAGTTATTGTAAAATTTCTCGATTAGCATGGAATAAGGATCCTGAATCTTCTACTTGACTAACTTTGTAGTTTATTAAGTTCACTAGAGATTGAGTGGTCAAAAGTAATTAGAATCTGTAACTGGAACTACATGTGCAAAAGGGATCAGTGCTTTAAGTTGAAAATCTATTCAAAAGAATCATGGCTGAGCTCCTGGATGATGAACATGCATGGAAATCTGATCCTTACATGGAAGGATTTTCTGGATTACTTGATGCATGTGAAGTCTAATGGTTTAATTATGATGCACTTCCAAAAGTGCCTTCAAAATATTAGACTACTTTTAATAGCTTTCATTATAACCATACAAATCTTTGTTAAAAAGCAAAGCAAAAAGTTCAGTGTTCTTGACGGGTGATTCTATGGTACCATGTTTCTTTCATCAGCTTTCATCTCTGCTTTTTTTTCTCAGTGCATTGCCACCAGAATCTACAGGATGTAGTTTTAAACAATAAATTCCCATGATTGAAAACTAAACAGGTAGAATTAATAGATACCATGAAGCGAATGGCTACCAGAGAGTATCTTATTGAATATTGTGACTGGCAGCCAGTTATGCACATGGAAGGATATACATCTACTGCAGCGTCACATAGGTGGGTGAACTTGACCCTGTGGTTTTCTTAGGGTTTTGGATGCTGCTGCAACGTTGTTAATACTTGTTTAAAATGTCTAGTATTTTAGGGCCAAGAATAGTATCTTACAGCATAATTTTGCCATGAGGTTATATGTTACTCAAATGGATGTTCTTAATACGTTGGCAGATCATATCAACACGTTTTACTGACACTTTCTAAACATACACTTGAAATGGCAGCTTAATCTCAAGGGCACTGAATTTTGACAGAAAATCATCATTTTATATTTCCTGGTAGTTTAGCCATGAAACGGTGACTTCCTGGAGAGAGGTCTTCCAGGTCTGCTTCTCATAAAGTCTTGCACTCCTGTACTTAGCTTTATGTATTACAAATTTATGTTTATGATTATTATTAATTGCAGAGGACCACATATAAAACTAGGTACATACTTAGAAATATTGGCACTTTAAAAAGAAATATTCAGGAATTGAAATAATATGCACTGTGGTTTAATGCCCTAATACTGCTGGTATTTATAAAGCTTAAATGAGGTGGAATTCTTTTGAGTCCTAAATTTGAGTAATTTAATATTTTTGACATATTAATGTTGCAGATGTATTGCATGCTTTCCTCTATGCAATTGAAACAACTTCATATTCAAACTTTTACGTATAGTGTCAGGCCTTGCAATGTTAACAATTAACTGGAATTTCATTTATTATTCAAGTCCGTCAATGTGTCAAAGAATTCAAATATTTTTTGTCTTTTTCTGACTTGTATCACTCTGTTTTCAGAAATGTATTCCATGCTGTTAGCAAGCACTTGCTATGTATAGTTTGAAAGCCTTAGTAAGAGCTATAATAGAAATCATTTTATGTTCGTGTTAACATTGGAATAGTAGACTATCCAGTGTGCTGTCTCCCATGCACTGCACCCTTGCTTCCTCATACTGTCTTGTGATGATATATATCAGAATTATGAGAAATATTGGAAGATCTTAATAATCCTAACCTAAATGTCATAGCTAAGCTCCCCTGCTGTTTCCGATGAAGATATACTTTTGAGCTGGAATCTGCCCTGAGTGAAGCCCAAATTCAGGAAGCATTTAATCAAGTGCTCAATGTCCAATTGAATTCAGATGGGATTAACTACATAATAAAGGATAGTGTCAAATCATAGCCTTAAAAAGATGCGGTTTAGGAACAATTCTTTTTAAGTTCAGGGACACAGAGTAGCATAACAAAGTTCAGAGGGAGTTTCCATCCAAGGCTTTTTTTTCTCTGTTCTTGATTGCTTCGCAGCTAATATGATGGATAGCCCAAGCAGCTGGTCTACACGAGTGCACTGACCTTTTCCACTACTGTGGAGGTTGCAGGACTAACAGCAAAAGCTGGGAATCTTAAAAAAAAATACATAAAAGGTATCCATTGGAATTCTGAGTCTGAGGTCTCATTTACAAGTGAAAAATAACATTAATACATATAGCAAAATATTTGCCAGCTCCCTACAGAGATAAGTTGGTGTTGTACGCCTGACTTTAAAGGGACTGTGCTAGCTTTCCTCTGCTAAGGCTATGGCCTGTCTTCAGATGTGCCACAAAATATTAGCATCTCTCAGGTCTTTTTTTCATTAATGAATTTTGATAAATCCTTGCTCTTGAAGTTACCTGACTGAGAATTTGAGATTTTGCTACAAAATAAATAGGGTTTCTTTCTTCTGCAGCATTAAAAGACAACTCCCAGAAATGTTTAGATGCCTCATGGTTTTTAGAGTGGAAGCATGATGTTTGGGCAGCTGAAGTTGGCAATGGCATTACGTATACACATGCTGATGTATTTTTCTTGTGTAATATTACAGTAAGTATGCTTTTAATTGGTGCTGGTAAGGAAAACAGTCTAGACAAATATACTAATATTTATAATATAAAATATGCATTTTATAACCAAACTTTCTGATCATTATAGTGGGCAAGTCTTTTAAAATTCCAATGACAGAAAAGTTTGTGGAAGAGGAAAAATAAAGCACATGTCTGGCAGCTTCAGCAACGAAGCCATTACTGTGAGCACAGCAGGATTGTGTGTCCAGTTAATAGTTGATTTTTTGTTATGTTATGTAGAGCCACTATATTCCTGAATAGGAGCCCTTCCTGTAAGGTTCAGTGGATTAAGCATCTCACACCTTTGATTACTTCATCTTAACTTCTCTTACAAGGAAGTTCTTTGGTAGTTGAGTGTACAAGTTTGAAGTCCCGTTTTGAAATGTATTTTGGACATCTTGTAATGTCACTTGGATGCAGGCCTCAGAACTGATTATAATTTTCTTGAACAATTTTCTTTTAATGTTACTATGTTTTCTTTGGGGCAGAGGATTTTTTTTTCTTTCTTAATTTTATTGCTTTCCTTTAGTATCCTATTAGAATTTCATCCATTTTTTTCTGTTCAGTACATTGGCTGGCAGGTATGGCTGGAAAAGACAGATAAGCTCAAAAGTCAAGTGAGTCTTCCATTTAATGCTTGAGAGTTTGCCTAATTTTCTTCCACTTTTGTGAGTTCATTTTAAAAGACGCTACTTTTCTCTGTGAATTTGGGTCTACTCATGTACTCAGCTTGCTATTGTCACACCACCACAGCTTCTGCTGAAGATTGGCAAATAGATAATTGCTATTGAAGGAATGCTACTGATATACTGAAGTATTAAGCTGCTTATAATTTTGCACTGAACTTTAGATTTTCTTGTATGCTGACACTGCCAAGCTGCTCTTGGATTAGAAATGATTAGTGATGGCAGTTAACAAAAACAGTTGATCCAGGTCATGCCATTTTTGCACTTTCAGGAAAATACTTTTTTGTTTGATACAGCCAAACTTGTTTTGCTTCAGTTTCATCTGTGGGTGATTGTATTATCACTGATTCTTGTATTATCGCTCATAAAGTGTACGGTATTAACAAATATGCCAGTGTCTATGGGGATGTTGTGTAGATTTGCAAGATTTATTTCTGAAAGGGTAAAATTAATTTATAGATCAAAGTATTGAATGGTTTTAATAGAAGTTCAAATGATACAGCAGAATTTTTAGCCCAGTGATAGACAATTGGAATTTCCACAAACAGCTAACTTGACTGCTGGAATGATGGAAATAATTATCCTCATCATTTTCAGCCTGGAAAACTGTCTATTGTGTGATGAGGGCACAAAGTAAGCATAGCATGGATTGCATTTTGGGAATTTAATCTATTTAGGCTTTTTGAGGAAAAGGAGTATTGAGCGTTTCTGTATTTCATGGCACAAATTTATAGAGATTTTTGTATTTATGGAAAGATTCTGTCACTGTAACTGTAAAAGCTGCCTGTCACTTTCTAGACTCTTTTCATTCTTTTCTTCCAGGGGCACTTGAAATTTCCATCATGCTTAAAGCAAACTAAGAAAGTCAAGTTGCCATAGCTTCCAAGCATTACGTCTTTCCTTCAGCAAACACTTTCTCCTCTCTGGAAATGGAAATATGTCTATCTGCTGAATTCCTCTGCTTTCACTTTAGGAATGTTAACCTGTCATGTAGTTTCTCTTCCTTGTTTCTAAGCTGTGATGCATTAAGGGTGCCATGTTTCTCCCCCCAACACCCCTAGAAACATGCAGCAGAGAACTGAATGTGGAAAAGCTCAAAAGAAGGTGGCAATACTGATTTCTGTGAAAGCATCTGTCAGCTGTACCTGTAGATAATTAAAGCAGAAGATCATAATGGAAACGGTGGTGAGAGTACTTATCCCAGCTTCAGATCTTTCTCACGGTCTTCATCTTACTTGCCAGCACTGATGAAAGTGCCTTTCAGACACAGTTGTTTCAGGAGAAAGGAGCACGAAAAGGCATTTGGGGGATCAGGTGAGGGCGTAGGCCAGAGTTGCTCAGGTCTGGTATCACTTTTGTGATATTTGGAATAAAGCAAATTAAGCGTCTATCCAAGTCAGTAGCTCAAGGTATGATTACTTCTTCCCCATTTGTATATTTATCTATCTGTGGCTTTTTAGTCCCTGTCACCGTTTCACTCTATTCACAACTAAAGGTAAAGGATGCTGTCAAAAATGTCAATATTGTTTTCCTGTCATGGAGGGTTTTTAGTGAGCTAGCAATGTGAGTGTTTCTTTATAGAACATATAGAAGTGTAAGTCCTGATTTGTACTGCAATAAAATTAGTATACAAGTTTACATGCACTAGTAAATCAGTTGTACAACATTGTAGGATAGTGCCTCTCTCCTTAGGTGTGGAGACAATGTTTCCTTTCTTCTGCATTGTTTTACTACTTTGGGGTAGAATAGCATTCTTACTTGGCTACACGCAATATCCAGAAGCTGATTACTAAGGAAGCAATTCTGTGAGCTGAGAAACTGACCAAGTCTAGTTTTTCTGCAGTATTATAAGATGCATATGCTTTAGGAGGCATAATACAATGTCCTTTGATCTTTAATTGGGGAGGGAAAGTGATTTGTAGCAGCACTGCTGTGATGAAAGTAAATAGGAAAAAAAAAGGGTAATACATGCAGCTCTTGAAAATGCTTTGTCAGATTAAGCTATCAAAATAGTGTCTGGCCAGCCTAAACAAGAGAAGCCATTACAAGTAAATATTGTTGCTTGTTTAAATAAATATTGTGTATTTAAGGAAACTAATTTCAAGTTTATTTAAAAAAAAAAAAGTACAGTATTTTATTTAGAAAGATTTATTTAATTTGTTTGATAACAGCAAAGCAGAGCAATAGTATAGGCTTGGCAATTTTCCAGAAGCTGGATTTTACAAAGTCTCAGAGAGCTTTTAGTATTTTTCTTTTAATATTTGGATACTAAATTATTTTAAACTCTGCTGCCTTGAATCTGCTGTTACAAGAAAAGTGGAATAGTGATGTAGTGAGCCCTCAGACCGACTGTATAAAACTCCACCTAGAAAACAAGTTTTACTGGTATTGTGGCACTCGGTTTCTAGAACATACCTCTCCTATCTTTTTTTCCCCTCTTATTAAAATGAAAACTTATCCAGAATTGGCCAATAAAAAGGAAAGTCCTCTATTGCAATAAGAACAAACCGTTTGCTTTCAGTGTGTGGTGGTGTGCAACTGATGTATTGTCCTAAGCCTGTTTGCAGCTCATGTTTGTTTTTGCCTAAATCTGCCTATTGTGTAAAATAAGGCAGATGTCCACCCCCACCCTGACTGCAGCACAGTATAAGGATGACTTAGTCTCAAATCCTTTGAGGGCCCTTTGAGGGATGTTACCTGTTCTCTTGCTGGTACCGCCACCATCAAGTGACTTGGCCTGGGCAGCTGAAAAGCTGTGGTTCAGTTCTGCTTATGCTTGCCTGTATGCTTAAACCAAGTATAGGCTGAATTTGGCATTGATGCTTACCTTGAGATGGCCAGTGTGTTAGAGCTGCGGGCAATGATCGTGCAGCGGTGGATGTCCTTTGGAACATGCTGCAGGATGATGGATTTTGCTTTGAATGATGGGGTGCTATAGGACTTGGGCAAATCTGAATGTGGAATTGAGAGGATGAGGACAGCACACAGGACTGTACTGGTTTCCTAATGGTATTTTAGAGTGACAAAATGTGAGGCCGAGATATTCCAAGCAAAATAAGCTGTGAAAATTACGTTTTCCCTCCTGCTTTGTAGGGTTTCATCAAACCACAAGAATAAGAGAAAAACTTTCATTGTTTTACAGTATATTCACTGTACTTTTCTAGTCTTCAAGTAAGAGCACTAATGACATATTTTTCTCTTGCTAAGCCTGAGGTGCATGTGAAAAGAACTGCAAAAATTCTTTCGATTTGTAGTATTGGGTGACATCCTTTCCCCACTGCATGTGCACGTGCACTAGCTCCTTCCATGGCTGTCATGTTGCTATGTTGGGGTTTCATGTTAATGATCAGGCCAATCAGAAGCTCGTTATGAACCATCTGAGGAGCCCTGATGAATCTTCTGCAGTCCAGTGGTTCAAATCTGTTGGGTCATGCACTTGTTTTAAATGTAGCATGTACTTTTTCCAGTTTCTTACACAGTACCTATCATCTTTCTCCTGTTCAACCATGCCTTTTCTCAAAGGAACCAATACCTCACTGCAGTACGCAGTAACATTGCTTTTTGTGAGCAGTTAACCTTTCCTCTTGAAGCATCTTGACGTCTGGTTTGCATTTCTACTGCAATCGTACCCTTTGCCAAAACCTCAAAGGCCTTTCCTGCAATAATTCTGGTGCTGTATCCTAAATGACTTTTGATTCATTGTGTGCTTTGTGCTTTGGTACACTGCCCATAATTTAAATTATTTTTACAGACTGTAATCTCCCAGAAGAGCCATGTAAGTGTGATAGAAGCCTTGCTTATTTAGCTGTATATCTAACCTGTTTTTCTTAGTATCAGACTACTCTGTATTGTATGTGATCTTTCTTGTGCAATAAAACTACTGTCTTCTAGCTCCTGTGTGAGAAAGTATTTCTTTGACAAGGAGTCAAGGAGCTCGTTAAAAATTATGCCATTGTTTCCTTCAGGAAGCACCAACTATACTTTGCCTTACAGTTGGAACAAATACATATTAACAGGAAGCTCCATCTGATAGACCTAAGCTAACACAGAGCATTCGCACTTTGTCTGTTGAAGGTTTTTTGATGGCAAGTGACAACTGAGAATAGTGATCTGTCTAGTAGCTTGACCTGTGTAGGACATAACAGAGAGGAAGTGTGCGTTGTACAGGAAACTGTTGTAGCCAGTTCCTGGAGGGAATCATGCTTCTCTGCATGAATGCAAGTATACTTCCCCTTCTGTTGGGCATCCTCATGCTGCAGAGAGGCTGGAAGATGGGAAAGGGCTGTACCCCTCCTTCCTTCCCCCTGCCTCAAAAACAAAACAGGATTTGTCTTATCTTTTTCTTAGAGGACAACCATGCAAAGAGCTTGCGTGGCCAGAGATTTAAACCGTCACCTTTCTTTTTTGTTATCAGGACTAAGGTACTTTTTTTTTACTTGTTTCGTCTTCAGCTATGGTTTGTGTAGGTTCCTGGTCTCTTCTAACTCCTTGCTACAGTGAATTTCCCCCCCCCCCCTCCCCCCATACTTTGCCCTATTTAATGGATCTAGACCCAAATTAAAATTTATATATTTGCGGAAGTTAAACTATTCTCTCTTAAGCAAGTTAGCTGAACTGGTTAGGCAGCACAGCTAATGCAGTTATATAATTTTCATTCAATGATTAGAGAGTTCACAGCCATACTCTGGAAGAAAAATACATGTGCCAATAAAAATTTCAAAGTTGGCCAAAGGTATCGGCAAAGATGGGTACAGGGTTCCTTCATTCTAATCAGGTACGTTCACCAGACCATTCTCTTAAAAACAAACACTTTTTTTTTTCCATGGAGGACCTCTGTGTCCACTAGTTGCATAATTAAATGCTCATTTAGTCTTCTATTAGTAGACTAGTACTGTGCTCTGGTAGTTTATAGTCATGACAGAATTAAGTGTCCTTCCAGTGTTCAGTTCAGACTTACTAAAGAGTTCAGTGTAAGACCTATGCATACAGGATATTTGTGTGTGAATTTCATTAAGGATGAAAGTTTTCTCTGCATGGTGAAATCCTGTTTCCTTTTTAAAAAACAACCCTATCTGAGTTTCTCACTTTTAAAAGCACCAGTTGGTATTCTTAGTTGACACTATACCTTGATGATGATCCCATAAAATAAATTGCCACCCTCTATTAGCTTCCTGGCAATGCCGTTTATGATCTAGAGTCCTTTCCTCTCTCTTATTGTCAGCTGTCCTCCATTTGGCAAGTTCTACCTATTCCCCTTCTAACTTCTACCTTTTATTAGAATTTTTTACCTCAAGCAATCCTAAAATGCCTTGAATGAAAGAACAAGAAAGACCTGGTGCCTAGCTACAGTAAGAAATTACTTGATATGGATTAGTATGATTGTTTACCTAGTTGCACCATGGAAATGACTGTGCAGTACTGTGTGGGGTGGTTAGGGATTTATGCTGACTTGTAGTAATATAAACCTGTTCACATTTTTCATCAGGATTTTCCTGATGAAAATTAAGTAAGGAAGGACTTCTCTGGCCTGGAATAGGACAGAATATATGACGAAGTGAAAGAGTGATCCCCTGTCTTCAGTGTGTGTCTTACCTGAAGTTGTCTGTCTAAATCCTCATTGCAATAACTCTTTTTGTTGCCTGGAAAGCTGTGGGAAAATCTCCTTTTATGATACCATTGACCTTTATGTTCACAGTCTGAAAAGTAACTGTCAGTATGTGTAAGCCATGGAGATGAAAGATGAAATAATGATGCTGTTATGTGTTTTAATGAACTAACATGAACTGGATTTGCAGCAGCATTATAGTTTGCAAATTATAATGATCGAGATAACAATCTGCCCATGTTTAATCTGCACACCGGTGTTGTTCATTCTCAATGTCATCCTTCCAGTTCTTTTAAAGCTGTATGCTTAGAGGAGATTAAACTTTGTTTGTATTACTTTGTTTACGTGTGAAACCTATCACAGTTAAAAAAAGTTATTTACTCTGTAAAAACCAACCAACCAAACAAACAAAACCCCACAAAACCAAAAACCAAACCCACTCCCCAAGTTACAGGGTTGGTGAGGAAGTTGCATGGTTGATGATTGATCATGCATGTGACTGAACAAAGCTGTACATTCAAAGAAAGATAATCCAGTTGCCCAAAAGTAAGGTGCAGACAGAGGTTCAAGAAGGAGGCTTAGGTAGAATGTTACCAAAGACATAGAAGGACCCAAAAGACATTTTTTTTTATTTAAAGAATATTTCTTTTTTAGTTTCAGTCATTTTCTCCAGTAGACAGATGAACTACAACTAGCCATTGACCTCATGCCAAAAAAAAAAGCACAGATCCAGCAGTTATGAGGTAAAATAGTATTCCCTGTATGCAAGGGTACTGATAGTTGGATACCTTCAAGACTGATAGCTGTTATGAATAAAAGTTGTTTGAAAGTAAATAGCAGACTTAAGCCAGCTCTTACATGACATTGAACAAGGAAAAACTGGCTGTCTTCCCAGAGGGTTAGAACTCAAGTTGGGTTTATACAAATTGAGCTGAACTTTGTATCTCCCGTCTCATCTATTAAATGTTTTTGAGGTTTCAGCTTAATTTAGGGCCTAATGCCAACCTTTTCCAGGTTCATGGAAAGACTCCCACTGAGAATATGTAAGAAACACAGCAAGAAGGAATAAAATCTACCCACATTTTAATACTGGTTTTGATGATGATGGCTGCGTGTGCATGAGACTATATTAATCTGGTGAGTAAGTACTTCCAGCTTGTCTCATGCACCTTTTTTCAAATGTTCCTGGTTGTATCACTGGACATATTTTATAAACCTTTATCAGTTCTCCTACCTGTGAAATTTACTAAATGAGCTTTGTTATCTCTCAGTAAGTGGTTAATTGTTCCTTTGATCATTCCACACATTGTTTCAAGCCACAAAAAGACATGCTAATGTTCTAAAACCATAGCTGAATACAGGAAAAAAGCAACAGCTCAGGGCTGGAGGCTGCAAAGTACTGATAGCTACCTGTAATGTGTCAAGTTTCTGCAGCTGCCACTGAGGTAATTGAAAAAGCCCTAAGTCTGGATCTGTTCTGAAAGTCAAAATATATCCTAGAATAGTCAGAAACCATTAAATCCACCTTTAGCTCTTAATGTATTTCCTATATATTGCTAAATATAGCCCATATACTAGCTGGTCATGTTTACCTGTCAGCTGTATGATTCTTTCCTGGAAATGCTCTGACTTCTTAAACCTGTTTGAGACAAATAAGCATCTAAATCATCTGGCTGACTTCATGGAGTAAGCCAAATTTTATTATTTATTATATGTTTGCCCACATACACATATCTGTGCACACACTGTGTCATGTAACTCTAGTTACACCTGTGTCTATGTATGTGCTTTTCTCTTTAATGGGTAGTATAGCATAGACGCACATCCCAAGTCTATATACAGGCTTGGATGTACGTGAGTGCAAAGTGTTACTGGAGGGCTGCACACTGATGTTGTTTCATGCACACTGAGATAGCTCCACTTCTGGGTATGACTCCACCAGATATGCAGTGCCTGTAAAAACTGAGTTGAAAAGACAACCACAGAAACTGGCTTCTAGTAAAACAGGGCTGGCTGGCTGAGAGGAAACGGGTCACCTTGTAATAGTCTACTGAAAACAGAGTCTGTGAAAGAAAACATCTGCTGCTTTGTAAGTGTTAGTGTCCACGCTGCTTTAATAGTGATTTCATGGTTTCACATCCAGAAGTACAGAGATGATCAGACACTTGCAAAATTCTTGGTGTTAAAAGAAACATAGCACTGTTAGATATGAGTTAACCACAAAGCTAAGTATTTTTGAGCGCATCTACTGATGCAGTATCTGTGATTTATCTACATGCAGGCAGATGCTACTTTGTAACCTGGGATGGGCAATATGAAAGACTTCACATACTATCGCCCCATCTCTAATGCTTGCTTGGCCCCGCAATCTGAGATTTAGATCAGAGCGGATGAAAGCCTTAACTCCTCATCGCTCTACTTCCTTTCTTGAAGATGGTCACATTTGTGCATAGAGGGTAAACAAGCAACGGGTTTCAGGAGAGAAAAGGTTGGTGGTTTCCAAGAGACTAAGCCTTTTCTGACTGCTAGAGTTAAAGAAATTCCAGTGTTCTGCTGTCTGTCCCTCCTTTAGAGGAGAAAGGTATTATACTGGAGTCGTTAGGGCAGATACAATGGTGAATGTTTGTTCTGCTACCCCATATACAGCTGGTGAAATCAGCACGGGACTGTATGCTTAGCAAAGTGTTCCAGAATGGCTGATGCTACTGGTTAAACAATTCATCTGTCTTAGATCTTTAAGTCCCTGAGTGATATTATATGGGAGCTAAGGTATTTTTAATTTTTTACTGTGAGACAGAGAAGCAAGGCTGGCTAAGTAACATGCTTTTCCACTTGTTATGTTACAGTAAAGCAGCTTGGGTACAACCCAGTGAAGAGTAAATGACTGTTCTGTGAAGTCTAATAAGTGTTTTGGGATTAGCACGTACACTGGATAGCCCACATTCAGTTTGCCTGATTTAAATGTCCATGTTTTGAGTCTTCACTCGCTCAACAGTTGAAATAACTAAACGTGTTGCACAGTAACTTGTTTGACGTGGGATATAAATTGCTCCCTGAAGGTGTCCAGTGTCTTCCCACTGACAACAGAGCTTTGATGTGCAGGTGGGGTAACTTAGTTATCTGGAATTATGTGGTTGATTAGGGTAGGGCTGATACATCTGTCTACCAGTAATTTGTCGAATGCTTCTTATTGTAACGTTGGTTACAGTTGCCCATTAGTTTGTCTGATAGTAACTGGTTGGATGAACAGTTTACATGCTTAGCATCTGTATCAAGGTGAGTACTTTTTTGGGGAAAATGTAGTAATAGTGATCACAGTAAAGTGATATTAAGAGTGATAAGGTTATTTTGGGCATGTGAAAATTGTAATGTTTGCTTTGAAAAAATACACCAATTTGGGGGCTTTGAAATTTTATCTCCTGTTGTCAGGCTTGTACCTTTGATTTTTCCCTGTGAAAGTTCACACAAGTTCAGTTACATTCTAAACATGTGGGGGAAAAAATCACAGCTCTCACATGAGTAGTGGAAGCTTTCTGAGGCCTGACAGTTAAATTTCCCCAGGGTGATTTTCACATAGACCAAATTCAAGTTCGAGGCAGAGTCTGTCCTTGCAACTGTTCTTTCTAACTATTTAACTACTGTGGACTTGTCTGCTGTCAACAGCTGAAAGTAGGCAGTAACTGAGAATCTGTGCTCCACTTCTGGCTGAAGAGAGGGCGGGTAGTGTTAAGGGAGAAGCTGCTGCCCGAGCATTCACACACCAATCAAGGAGTCGCACCCCCCCCCCCCCCCCCCCCCCGAGACTGTAACTGCTAGGACCGGAGTCCCTTCACAGCAGGTGACTCCACTGAGCCGATGGGTGCCCCTTTCGACTCCTCACACATACACAATCACCCTCGGGTGCTGCTTCTTCCCTCAGGCTCGACCCTAGGCTCCCCGAAGCAGAATCTCTAATCAAGGGCTTCAAAATAAAAAGCATAATTTATTCTATCTATGGTGCACAAATTTAGACAGTTCGAGCTGGATGCCTCCGGAGAGGGACCCCAAACACTAAAATCCCTTACAATCTAAATTCCCGCCCCTCACACCATAGTCTGGTCCAATAGTAATATTCTGGTCTGGGGTCATCTTCTCTGTCATTGGGTCCTTTTTCTTATCTCTAGGCTGGTTCTTTCTCTTTCCTGTTTTTTTAGGCTAGTTGTTACTATGTCTCCTTTTCCTGGCTCAGACTGGCTCTGGGGCTTTCTGAATCTTCTTATTCCTCCAATCAGGGAATAGGTCAACGTTAAACAAAAGCATTAAGCAAGCTGAGTTCTGCTTTATCATGAATGACTACTTTTAAGCAGCTAAACAAAGTCCTTAAAGCCCTCCAAAACTTATTAACAGCCTCTGTAACTTATATACATTCCTGTGCTATTATAGCCTCACAATCTTATCCCGTTATTGCCATGTGCTGTTTACATCTCGTTCAGGTGTGGTCCGCATGCTCATGTAGCTCAGCTTTGCCACCTTTCACAACAGTAGCTGTCAAAAAAAAGAAAAAAAAGTGCCACACTTTTCCATTTTCCTGGTGCCTCACTCACTTCTTACACTTCAGAAGTGGAGGAGGAAGCCACTAGGTACTGAAACAAAAATGGTGACAGCCGAGTGTTGGAAGGAAACGAACAGCAGGCTGATGCAAGAGGAGGACTATGTATTTTTTTAATCTCTTCATTTTGCACCCTCTGTTCCTTATGTGCAATTGATCTAGTCTCAGAAGCAAAATAGTGATGCCAGTGTGACAGGGTTAGTAGCTTAGCTGTGGTGCTCCATTGGCATGGTTGTACTAGTGGGGCTTGTGGACATCTTCTCTTTAATGCCAAAGAAACAGATGAGAAGCAGCAATATCTGACCGAACATCTTTGTTTTGCTTGAGATAATGTGTATTTGTGGGTATGAAGGTGTCTCATGCTTCAGCCTGGAAAGAGCACAACAATAAATTTCAAGAGTTTTTCTAGGGGTGAAAACAAAATAATAAAATTAGTAAGACTGAAACAGATCCATGTGCATGAAAACCCATAAAAGTAGGTAGTGTGGTGACTGGCACTTGATGCAGTTCTTGTGTCAGCCTTCAGTTTCTCTAATAGTAACCAGTAAAGAGATTTGGCAAATGATTTACCCTAAGTTTATCTTCCTGTCACTTAGGCACACAAATTTTCACCTTTAATCCTTATTAGGTTCTCTTCAGTTGTGTTTAGGAAAAGTGCAGAAATGGGATAGTCTTTGCTTTGGTTCCCTCTTGTGGTTTCTTGTATTGGCCAAGTTACACTTTTCGCAAGTCTACTACTATTAAGGGATGTAATAAGTATTAATTCTTACTGCTCAAGGTGTATTCAGACAGCTTACGCCATCCCGTGCAAATCGTTGTTTGCTTTGAACTGGTACTTCTATGTATGTTGGACTTTTTATCCAGAGACCCTTAGTTACCTCTGTGTAACTGAACCCATTTATGTTCATGTTGTCGTGTGTATCGGTCTTAAGCAATTGTGCGAATATTGCAGGTAGAAGGGCTGGACACTTGGGGAACATTTATGTTATGTTTCAAATGACTGGCTCATCTTTGCATTCCCCTGCCTTGTCTGCACACCTTACTTCTATTTAAGAATGGCCAAAGTTAGAGATACAAGGTAAAATGAGAAGATTTTAGAGATAAATCAGAAACACCCACATATTTATACTTTGCCTAGGTAAAAGTATATTCTCATATGTGTGTTTGTGCTGATATGTGATAATCTCTATCCTATTAACTTCAATTCATTATCACTTACTAATTTGATTGTTGTACTTAATTACCTACAAACTTTCTCTCCACGATTTTGTAATGTGTTTACAGTATCATTTGTCTATGTGTGCATTGGACTTACATGCGCTGTATTTTGAAGCGATCATTGGGCAGTCTAGCTTATAATGTCAACCTTGACACAGTTTTGTTTTCTTGAGTGCTTGGCCTTGCAAAAGATTCATCCAATGAAGTTCTCACTTATGTGAAAAAAGATAAAGGCTCTGGGTGACTTCAGCTGAGCCATGCCAATTTGCAGCCACTGAAGTCCTGTTTTAATATTTCTCCTCTTGAGTTCAGTTTTATTCAGTATGTCAATTCTTTTTTGTTGTTGTTTTTCTGATGCAGAAAACCTAATTAACAGTTTTAGAGATCTGTAATGGGGGGATGATTTAGTTACTGGATTTTGCAGCAGGTTTCTGTCAAGTGTAAAGGATTGGTGTTGCTTTTCTTGACAGAACTGTGAAAAATATCCCTAACAACTAGCTCTGTGTTTAATAAGTGAATGCTTTAAGTCTTCTTCATTGCTCATATCATGTCTTAAAAAGAAACACGCAGTTGTTTGGGAACTGGAAGCTGCCTATGCCTAGTGTGTAGTGGATAGCATCCAGTTTGGCTCTTAAATGTTTTGCTTCCCAAATGCGTTATGTTCCTTTAAGGCAAGCAGCAGTCCTGTGGGGTGGTGGGCACAGCTGAAGCTGCTCAGGGAAGGGGTTTGAAGGCAGAGGCTGCAGGGCTGGACAGCCTTGCTCCCCAGCTGAGGGAACAGGCTTTCTGGGGGCTACAGGCAGTTGGGCTGAGTTTGCTGCAACTCCCTGGCTGTCCCGAATCTTACCTTGGGAACCAGGACCCCCTCCCTAAGGACTCACTTGGGCAGGGGGGACCAGAGAACAAACCCTTATATTCCCATTCTCTCTCTGATAGTTGCTTTGAAATTTTGTTTTATTTAAAAATGGAATCAGTCCTAGGTTGTGTTTCAGATGCCAAATGTCAGATTTTATTTATCTGGGGCATTTTGGGGATTGGTTGTAAGACAGTGTGGGCAGAGCCTGTTAAGCTCTGGCTTAACTGGGATTTGTCTTTGCAGTTTATTAGAATTTGGAACAGCAAAAAGGCAAATATTTGAAACATGATGGGGGGGTTGTGTGGTAGTGATTCAGCCGTAGTAGCCCTTACAATGGGAAATAACAAGGAATGCTGTTTTCCTGAGGGGCTAGGAAACAGCAAGTCTTAGAGGTAGGCTAAAGCTAATGTTATTGTGCGGTTTCATTTCATAATGTCCAACCCAAAACTTCACTGTCTGAAGAGAAATAAACTATCCAGCATGAAGCAGGATCACTCAAAAGTTACCAGCTGTGTTTTTAAGATAATCCAATACCAATGACATTTCTGTGTGTACAGATAATTTGTAATGGCATAATTATCTGTCCTTCCTCTAGGTTCTTACTAGACAGCATTACATTTTTTTTTTTTTTAATTTACAGCTTCCTTATTGTGCTGATATGCCTTATCTTCAGTGTGCTTTCTACAATTGAACAGTATGCAGCTCTTGCTACCGGGACATTATTTTGGATGGTATGTATGTGGACGTTAATGTGATTGATGCATGTTTGTTCTTAATGTGCAAATTCTGATCTCCTGAGCTAATATGATATCAAGCAGAATGTTCCTTATGGTTTAACTGACAAGAGGCTTTTCTGCTTTCCCTAATGAGTCTGTAAAGCCACAGAAACACCAAAAGTCATGGTAGCACGAAAACCAGGTCTTACCCTATATGGCCTATACTGAGGGCATCTGTGTTGTGTGCAACACATGGCTGTTCTAATTAAGCTTGAATCCCTCATATTGCTCAGGTTATCCATTTTTCAGCCATACTGAAGACCAGACACCTGACCATAGGGGGGCAAAAAAAGTAAGTGGAAGTCCTTTCTTTTAGTTGATGTCAGATCTGGCTTGCTTTAAGTGGAAAACTCATGCGTTTTCATTGACTTTAGAGTTAAGACAACTTGCTCTACCTGTCTTATGCACTTTCCCTTCAGTAGAGAAAACATAGTTACCTTTTGTTTATAGTACACTAGTGCTGCAACAGATATGTATAAAGAAATATACCAAGAGTATTACTGTCCCACTAGCTTAGATTTCATTGGAGAGCCTAGTTTTGAAGTTGGAGAGACATGATTTTAAACATAGAAAAAAATTTATAATTTTTTTCTGTACCTCAGTGGTGGGGTACCCCCTGCTAAATCATTCATTTCTCTGTAGTTGTAAATAAATGACCGTTATTTTCCTTGTGAAAACACTGTCACTGTATTGAGAAAATGCTAACTAGCAATTTAAATGTTTGTTTGAAATAGTTCTTGTAGCAGTACACCAGTAATATCATTGTTATGTATGATATCATTATTAACATGAAAAAGTTCACTTAACCCCCCCATCAATTACAATAAATTTTGTCAATTTATCTATTCAATATGTTAAGGTTTTATACTTAATATGAATACTATAAGAATATAGTATATTAAATTTAGCATCAATCACACTATTTCTATTTAAGGTATCTTCATGCCGGGTATATTATTTTTAACTAACTTGTAAGACATTTGAACTCCTAGGTGTAACATTATAATTAGTTGCTAGCTAAGAGAGCCTATACATGTATTTCTACATCCAGTACCTTTTCTGTTTTCTGGTTCGGGGTTTTCTTTTTGTACAGATTTAAGCTTTTTTTTTTTTAATCCATAACTAGTAGTTATGGATACTTCTGCCAATTTCTGTGATGAATTTCACTTGTGATATCTCACTCATCTTTGCAATATATCATAATATTTTACATGTGTGTTGTTTCAGTGAAATAACTTCTAGTGGCAACATAACCAGTGATGTTTCATCCCCCGCCCCCCCCCCCCCCCCCCCCCCCCCCCCCCCCCCCCCCCGTGAAATCATGGAACTCATTTTGTGTGTTCATACTGTATGCAGTATGTATTGTCTATATGTATGTAATATAGTCAGTGTAATATGTTTGCAATGTTCAGGATTGCATACAATGTATGTGATATCCAGTATGTATTGGGTGTTCATACTGTTCTGTATTATCTTGCTTTCTAAGTAGTGTGAATTAGTGTTCCTGTTCTATATCATAAGAAAAACTATGGCTAATTTTTAACGTTGAAATCCTACTATCATGGTTTCTTGGGAATTTGGCAGTTGTCATATTCTGCTATTGTTTTCTTAAAGGATTAACTGTGGTAATTTTCAAGAAACTTAAGGGGATTACAGTGATCCATCGGTCCAAAGCAGTAGATGGGCCAATGTGCTCTCTGCTCTATCCAGTTTTGGTGGGACTTTCAAAGGAGTGGTGGCTCCTTGCAACACAAATATAAATGTCAGAATCTGGTTCCTGTTAGTGTCTACCCAGTAAAATTTCCTTTTCTGTTCTTATTTTAAGATTTTACTTTCACTCTAATATATCATTACAGGCTGTCAAAATTAGATGTAACTGAATTCTTAAGGGGGGAGTTAATCACAGATGACTGGTTGAAGAGAAACTGTAAAATGCAAAGAAAGAAGTAAAAGACAGTGTGACAGCATACAGGGATTAAAAAACAAAACAGGAAAAAACACAGTGCAAGCTTCCAACCCAAATGGTGATGTAAGGAGACTTATTAAAGCTTAGGACAGCACTCTTTCTACTGCTTTGCAGTAGGAATTAATTTCTCTTTTGTGTTTGTAGAGGGACTTTTAGTTATACCACAATAATAGTTTTAATTTGGAGCCAGGCAATGGAAGTAGGTAACGTTGTCGTTGTAGGTGAGCAAAGAAGGGCAAACAAGTTGATTTACAAACTAATACTGAGTGAGAGAGACCTCAAAGGAGCAGCAGTGTAGCAACAACCTACCTGGAGGAGTATGGGAACCCTGAAGAAGGCTTTTCTGCTTGGGCTTAACTGGGACAGTGAGAAGGAGGGAACCTTTGGCCATGTGGAATTTGAGGTTTATGAGACCTCAAGTCATTCCATGAAACTTGAGTTATACTGTCTGAGTGCATGCTCTGTGAGATTAAAACAATTAAAGTAACACTTAGAGACCTTAAGTCTTTCTTTTGAAGATTATAAAATTGAGTCCACCTTTCCCTATCTGCATTCCAAAGGGAAAATTACTGAAGCTTTGTCAAGAGCACATTGCCTTTTATTTAGACATAATTTCCTATGTAGCGTAGAATTCTCTCTAAATGAATTATGCTTTGTAGTGCATCAGATGTAAGGCTGAGATAGATAGTGGTACCAAATGGGCAGTGTCATTTTTTGAAATTTTGCCTACTTGAGATTTGTGGACTTCTTGTGTTTTGGGGGCGGGGAGAGGCTTTGACCAGGCAGCCATAGGTCTGGAAATGCAAGAAATGACTGTATCATGCTGAACGTCTGGAAATGAGTGCTCAGAGTTAGCATGTGAGTATGCTGAGCTGAACAGCCCCATGGAGCAAGTCTGATTAGATGAGCATGGCATGCTCACTACACTGCGTGGGCACTGTAAATCTGATTCATCTTGAAAATGAGACGGAATAACTGTAAAAGCACATGTGTGTGTTATCTGCTGTTGTTGCAGAATCCCTTCTACAGCCCACTTGTGAGTTGCGTGGCATTGAAGATGCATGTTGGGAAAAGTACAGAATCTGTTCCTCCTGACTGAAAAACTATTTAAACGAGACCCTTGAAAACACTCACAATTAAGAGCTATAATGCTTTATTTCCTCCACGTAGCCAAAGTATTTTGCTCTGATCCTGTGAAAGATCTAAGCACCTACACAACTTCAGCAGATAGTCTTTTTGAAACCAGGGAGTTCAAGTTACAGATGGAAGCTGAGTGTGCCCTTTTTCATGAACAAGAATTTCATGCTTCAATAATATAGTCATACAAGATATTACAATTATATGGAAATAAGAGCTGAAAAAGGTTGTTGAGATTCTATGTATATATTATTTCCTTTTTATTCTGGAGCTGCTTGTCTTATCACCTGCCACTACCAGAGGAGGAAATAGAAGATGTTATGTTATCAATAATTTTAAAGCATTTTAAAATGCTTCTATTTTTCATAACAATAAGAAAAATGCAAGATTAACATTGGAAAAATAAACAAGGGAAAGTTTATATGTGTTCCAAGTAGTGTTCCAGTTTTAGACAAAAAGCTTACAATTAGCTGTTGAATCTTTCTCTACTTGTCACCACACTTCACAAGGCAAAGAGCCTTGATGAAAGCTATACCTAAATGCAGTTGTAATGGGAGATTAGGAGAGAATTGGCCTTTTGTTTGTTTCCAGAATGCAGTGAAAGCTGTTTAAATTTGCATGTGTTTTGTTTTATCTTTTTTTCACTAGATGGTGCTGTTGGGGCGGTTTGACTCCAGTTACTCGTTGGCACTTGACCAGCGTGAGCTGGAGTCTGAGCCAAGACTGTGAAAGGATCATCATTTTGAAGGGTATATGTACACTTGGCCCATTTAAAATAGTGGTGCGGGAGAGCTTTTGCCATGACTCATAAAAAGAATGTGGTATATCTGTGTAAAAATTGATTTTGAGACTACAATATTTAAACTATGGAAAAAAGTAATTCAGAGATGTATGTTCCCAGAGAGGCCATATTTTTCTTTTATTTTCATAAGCAAGGATTTTATAGTGCCAGAACACAGCAGAATGCTGTTATCTCAGCATGATCTAAGAAAATCCAAGTGCCTGATCCAAGGGGATTAAATATTCTGCTGAACCAAGGGATATTTAGTGTGCCTGAAAAAGCTATTTTCTGGTAGGAATCTCATTTCAATATTGATTCCAACAAAAAAAAAGGAAGATTATGTTTTCATGATGAAAGTATAAGCTCTTTCTAGCTTTCTGTTTTCTGAGTTCCTTTTCTACTTTAGCATACTTCTTACTGAAGAGATTAAACAGTTTTTAAATGTTAAAAAGACTATCAATTAAGATAAAAGGTAATAGTTTTGGGTGGTTAACATTTATGTTGTTGGCATTGAAATTATTCCTACAATTAAGAGAAAGTGGCACAGAGTCTAAGCCTATGAGAAATCTAGATTTTATTTCTTTTTTTTAATCTTTTGTTTTGAGTATAAGCCTTGGGTTTTGTTTGCTGGAGTGTTTTGTGGGTCTTGTGAGAAAGAAAGAGAAAAGTACCTACAGCTTTTGATTCTGAAGATGGTCTTCACAGAGAACAAATGGTTCAAATAGTTCGAAGTGGTTCCAGCATTTTTTTTCTGATTATCTTTCTTGGTTAAGAAGGCCAAGACAGACTTAGGATCTGGACATTGGTGCATTTTCATCCTTTTGAAAAATTAAATGGGATTAATGTCTGTAAAGGATGCCTGGTGATAGCTCTACAGACTGATCTGGTCTACAGACTCTCTCTGAAGAACAGCGGTAGCTGAGAAAGTGAAAAATTTGTCTTTGCAGCCTCAGCAATGTCCCCTGATCTGACCCAGAGTGAGGTCAGCTGGTGTAGAAGATGTGTGTGGTGGACTCGTGCTCTTTAATCCTTTTCCTTTGCTGGACCTGCAGATAGACCTGTCCAGGGAATCACTGACTGCAGCATTTCCTTTCTGTTACTCCATTGATAGCTGGAGTTGAGAATCCCAGCTTTCATTTAAAGTCAGCTTCTCTACATTTTAGTTTGCAGTAAAAAGGCCAAATGTGAGTTGTTCGAAGGCTCAGGAAACATGAATAGAAATGAAAGTTGCCCTCCCCCCTTTTAATTAGGTGACAGTATAGTTAGTAGCTGGAACAAGGAGTTTCCTCTGAATCTGAACCCAGGTGTTTCTTGCTGTGCTTCAGTCTGTGATTCTGATGTTTGTAGCTGAGCTGTGCTGGCAGATAATGTGAGTGCTTCTAATCTGCTTCACTGCAAAATCAGCTGCGTTGGTTTGAAATGCTGCTGGTAGTAACATCTTAACTTGTTCCAGCTGTTCACAAAGCAATCCCTTGTCAACTCCACTGGTCTGTATAGGAGAATTATGTGTTTAATGTAAATGTGGTGTTAAAGGGATCTAATTAATTTGGTTCAGAAAGTTGCATGAACATGCTTTTAGTCCAGCTTAAATTCTGCTTTATGTCCATTCTGAACGGGTCTGAGGGAGCCAAATCAGATGTTTCTAAAGTGGAAATAAGATTGTCTGTTAGGGACAGCTGAACCAATTTAATGAAAAGGGCTTTAAAAAAAAAAAAAAAAAACAAGCTTGTTGTTATTGTTTGGTGTAGATGAAATCTGAGCTGAAGAGGAAAGCCAGGAAGGAATGAAGAGGTGATATGGAAGGAAAGTATGCTAAGACCAATAAGGGGAAGATGAGCTGCTTTTTGTTCTTACATGTGCTAAAAATCAAGCACTTGTAGAAAGGAGCTATAGTTTCCCTTTAAAATCTGTAGAGGGCAGCATTGGACCACGCTGTGTCCCGTCTGGGGTGACTGGATTCAGACCTTGGATGGTGTCCTGAAGTAGATAAAAATATCTTTTGGAAGAAGTGAACTATTAATAAAGAGATGTTTTTTCACATGAGCTTGGGGAATTTTATACGTGTAATCAACAAAAATAATTCTGGGAGAGAGGGGTGGAAGAAAAGGGCTGTGTAAACGTTGCTGCCAGAGACAACTCTGGCCACTTTGTGGTTGTAGCCACAAAATTCATGCTGTTTGGCCTACCTGATTTCTCATCCTGTGGATGACTTTTAGAAAAAAGTGGGAACAATTAAAGCTTTCAGTGAAATGAATTGGACAATATTTGCATGGAGGAGAAAGAAAAAGATACTAAACTTGTTAACATACTGAAAAATTTCCAGTATGTTATGTCCTTCCAGGTATGCTCTTGCTATTTTCTTAGATGTTTCTTTCTCAGTGGGGAAAAAAGAAAAAGTTTATTTGGCTAAACTTCTCTAAAGTTACCACCAAAAATGACTTTTAGATGTATATGATAAGAATAAGCAGTGATTTTTATAGAAAAGAAAACTCTTTTTACATGTATTGCATATATTTCTTCTAGCAGGTTCAGAAGTTCTGGGTTTGAATTCTTATTTTAGTCTGCTACACTGGAGTATGTATTTGATAAAAATAAGCTTGGATGCAGAAAATTGGTTACTTCCATTTCTGCCTTTCCTAAGAACTATGGGAAAAAAAAAAATCCCTCCTCTTGGATTTCTGTACCTGGAGTTGTGTGGTGGCATACCTGAACACTGTAATTTAAAATAAAGTCTGCAACTACATCACTGTGAGTAAAGGAATCAGAATTTAGCATTTATCCCCACAGTACATTGGGATGAGATGTCTGGGAAGCATCAAGCATTTATTGGGGCTCAAACTCTGAAGACTAAGACAGGCTCTGCGAAGAGCAACCTTCCTCAAGCTCACGGTGTTGCTGGTGAAAGATTGCAGGCCAGCACAAACCACTGGTGATAGATTGGTGCTGGTTGCTTGGTGGCCTACGTGATCTGACATGGTGATGTCCCTTGCTGGCAGCGTGGGGGTGTTGGCCAAAGACTGAAATGAGCACAGTGCCAAGTTGTCCTTTTGCACTGATCAAGCTTCCCAACTTTTCATATATGAACTACAGTAGCGTGACAGTATTCAGAAAACATTGCTTTTATATTGTATGCAGTGTTTTGAAAAATAGGGGGATATGTGCTCCAGAGTTGTTAGTAGTTCACCTGTTCTCAAGAGCTTGTGTTTGCTCTCGTAAGTCACATAGTATACCCGTGGTTTTTTCTTTATTTTTTAAGTATAGCTGCATTCCAATAAATTCTGTTCAAAGGTGCTTCTAAGAAAATACCATCACTGAAAAAAGTGTGTTTCATTCACTGTTACATCGATTGTTCACTTCTGTCAAGCTTTCTACTTAAGAGTTGAAGTTTGACTAAACTTTTCTGGGGTGTAAATCCATGTCAAACTCACAGCATTTGCTTGGTAAACTCTAAAAGAAACATGATAAACATATTTTCCTTGAAATTATACACATTTTTCACTATTTAATATTTTAGTAAACAAGCAGAGTAATACAAATTCCATCTTGGAAAAAAATTTAAAACTGTGAAATACTGGTGCATAGTAGAGCCAACCAGTGAAAAGAAAGATTTTTAAATTTAGGGTTTATCTGGATTAGTGTGTAATGTTTGCAGTGACAGGTGTTTCCTTTATGCTTTGCCCAAATGTCTGGAAAGTAGTTTGTCATTAAGTGCTACATTCAGTGTGTATCTCAATTTCAGTATAACTAGAGGGTCTATGGCTTTGTTAGGTCCTTGTTTTCACATCTGACCTCAGCCAGCTGGAGTCTATTGTTTTAAGCGTAATGTAACAGCTGACATAACATAACGGATATCAAGCTGAAAAACTGAAACAGTGCAGTGAACTGATGCAAGAAGAGGGGAAAGGGAGAAGTTGGTAAGGAGGGACAGGGGCAAAACTAGCTTCATGATTCAAAGTGGAAGCTTGCTGGCTTGTTTTCCGCAGGGGGAATTAGCTAGGAAATAATGGGATGAGTCTGTTGAAGTTCTATTTGCAATTGATTACATATGATGATAGACTACTGAGACAGGTTTGAGTTTGCCAGCTGTCACTAGCTAGTGGCTCTTGAATGGCTTTAAGTGGCCCTTGGTAGGCAAAACTGGAATAAACTCTGCAGGTGTGGTGTAATTGTAGTACAGAAGAGCAGTGAGTGCCAATGTCTTAGAAGAAAGGAGGTTCCAGGAGTTAGTAGAGGGAAAATAACTTAAATTGAATGCATTAAGAATTTATTTCGCTTTGTTGGATTAAGTGGGTTCAATTAACTGGCTAAAAACCAAACGCAACTGGACTTCTTGGTGGCTTTCTTTTTCTTGGTAGTTTCTGAAGTAAGCTTCTGAGTTCATTTTCTGAAAACTTCATTATTTCATTTCTTGACTTCTGTGTTTGATGGTAGGAAAGCGCATCTCAGCATTGAGTGCTAACTGCTCTTGGAAGGGGAATGAGTAAATGAACATCCTGTTAGAAACTTGCCACACCATGAAAACAGTACCAATATCTGACTTTGTGCACAGAGAAGGAACAAGAAGGTATAGAGATCACCCTGTTATTTCTTCATAGATATTTATGTGTATGCTTCTTTACATATATATTTCTATATATAGAACATATTTCTATTTTTAGCAATGATTAGAAAAAATACTTCTAGCTGGATTTCATTTGTATTGAGTAGAGCCTCTGGCAGCTCCACCATACTAAGAGTTTATTCCATGGTTTTAGGAAAGGGGGGAAAAAAAAAAAGTAAAGGCTATATGCTGGGGGTTTTTTATGTATATGGCTATAGGTGACAAAATTAGGTTCTGCATTTATAAGTGAAGTTTTTATGGCATGAGACTTGCAGTTGTGCAGCATGTTTAACTTAGTGCATGTGAGTAGCCATCATGACTTCAGCAGAGCTTCCTGTGTGCATAAATATTAACAGGATCGGGGTGTAATAGGAAAGGTTTCTTGAGCAGTGTCTGCTTGTACTGAGGGATAACCTAGGAAGCACGAGAATTTGATTTATGTAACTACAAGCTGTATTTATCTCACATATAACGTTTTAAATTTATTTTTATCTAATTTACTTTTATTTTGATAGTATGAAAAATGTCAGCATGACTGAAGTGTCAGTTCTGTTAGACTTGTCTTGTACAAAGAGTTTCCAGGATTGTTCCTGTTGTAATATAGGGCCCAGTCCTATTTTATCTCAGTAATCAGAAAGGTCTTGTGAAAGAGTTTATTAGAGCTGTTGATTCAGTGGCTAGTAATACATAGCATGGGCATTTACACTTTATCTCAGCTTATAAAATAAATTAATTTTGTTGTAGAGCTTAGAACTTGGTGTTTGTACTGAGCTGCTGGAGAAGTCTTGATAGCCCAGAGAGCTGCCGCGTACTGCATTTTCTGTTCCACATTCCTGGCATGTCCTGTGCCTTGGCTGCAAATTTGTGCCTTGGTGCCCATGTGCCCTGGTAGCAACAGTGTCAGAGGCTGTGCGACTGAGTAAGTTCTGTAAGTTTCTCTGAGTTGCCTCTAGGGACCAAACATTGGGACAGATGTCCTAAAACTTCTGCTCTGCTCAGCTATCACAATTGTTCATTGATTTCAGGGACCTGTACCTTAGTGTATTGTTTACATCAGGTATTTCCACCTAACCCATCAAACATGAGTATATTTTTAAGATGATGGGGAGTCAGGAATTGTTATTAGTTCTCAGAAACAGCAGGACTTTGAAGAACTAACAAAATAACCAAAACGCCTGTTTTCACAGCCAGTCTGTGAAAGCAAGCAAAGTACTGCCCCACTTCGATGGTTTCCCTTATGCTAATGACACTGAGACTGACCCTTTTTTTCCTTCAGCATGCTGTTAACATCCTTATTAAGGTACCTTTCAGAAACGTTCCTTTTGTTGTTGTTTCTGTCAGCTTGACAGGATGTGTTTACATGTGGAATGCATGCAAAAGGAGTTGATTTACTTGTCCTTTATCCCTCTGCAGCTGTTCCCCAGATCAAGGTGAGAAAGGACATCTGCTGTAGAGGTAACCTGACTGTTCCATGGTTCCCTGCAGCAGGGTGGATATAATGTATTTAGATGCTGTTTTGGCTGCAATGTTGCAGAACAGTTTTAAATCAGAATATGTGTGTATGATGACTGACCTCCATCTGGCCTACAGGCAGGGAGCTTGACAGCTACCTTCTAGGAGCTGCTCCAAGTCATTGATTTAGTATATGAAACTCGGAACGAGTTATACTTAGTGGCCAGGGCAGGGGAAAAGGGAGGAGAGAAAATTAAATATTTACTAATCTTACTTCTGTAATGCCTTACAAACACAAATGTACTTAACCTCACAGCATTCTTGGGAGGTGAGTATTAGCAGTTTTATGAATAAAAATGGAGTGACCCATAGCTTTTCCACCCTAGCTTGACTTTGTGAGATAAATCGTTCAGAGAACCCAGGCTGCATTTTCAAGAATGGGTTTCAGCCTGCATAAACTGGCACTGCTACCTGAAGAAATGGTCCTGCTGCTCCATTCCTTGTGCCAACACAAGCATTTGTGCAGCTATGTTGTAAACTGCCTTGGAGAACCCAGATGGGTTCAAACTAACCTTTTTTTGGCCAGATGAGATTGCTTCTTTTGGCAGCAGTGCTGGCTTAAAGTGTTTGTGGAACTGTAGAGTAAGATTTGTTAGCTTTTGATAGTTAAAATTGTGATGGAAACTTTGCTTGCAAATTGTGTTGCAGATAGACTTGTGTGTTATCCTTCTGAAAAAGGATATTGTTGTTGTTTATATTACAGCCCATTCAAAGGGCCCTGTCTGTAAGATCAAGCACAACACTTAGTAGAGCAGGGGCCCGCATGCTCTAAAAGATAGTTCCTACCCTCATAGACCTTGCAGCCTGAACAGATGACGCGGTGAAAAGGTGAGTGGAAGGAAGTGTGAGTAGCCTCTTGCGCAGCCAGGCACTGAAGCAGAAAAAGAACATAACTTACAGAAGTCCCAGCTTTGGCCTGCTCCACGTGTTCAGGTTCAGTGATGGGCCTCAGCAATCGTAACACTGAAAAGAGAAATACATTTAATTTCTTGTCTCATTTCTTAATTTAGAACTTTGAAAGCTTTTTTATATGAAAGCTGAGATTTTGGCCCTTATTTTACATACTTAGCTCTGTTTGTGCCTCTCTTGTATTCATTTGACTGAATAATGAATTAAGTAGCATTTTATGTTTACTTTGCATCTGTTTTGCTGCAGGATAGAAGGATATCAGCCTGACAGTTGATTGAGACCAACTTGACTGAAATTAATTTTATCATACAGGTCTAGGCATGCCTACTATAATCCAGAGCCAGTTATTGAACTTGAATTGGCAGCTAGGCTGTCTCTACAAACAAAAGCTGTTTTGTTCAAACTCGGCTAGAACAGACAGGGTGTAGATAGGGTTGCAGAAGCATGTCTCTCTGGAAAAGTTTAAGAAGCAGTCATCTGCTAGCTCTTCGCTGCTGCCCCTCAATGGGATTTTACTCTGCCCAGAATGGGATTGTACTGCATTTGCTTTCATAGTCTGCTGCAGTGCCTAGCTGCCCCAGAAAGCTTTGTTTACCACCAAAGATGGTTAAAACTAATTTGGTTAGATCGAAGAGGGCTAAGAGCACTTCCACAATGGGTTACCGTTGTTCAGCTCTGTGGGTGGTAATCTCCAAGATGAGAGGTGCAGTAATGAGGAGTTGGGTGTGGTAATATCTTCAATCTCTTACTGTCTTTGAAGTGATCATGAGCACGTGGTTGCACGCGTCAGTATAGTCTAGTCCCATAGGGTGTAATTGTACTATTATGTCATCATTATTATTAATACAATAACAGGCACATTTGGACTTGAATTACTGCAACTATTTTGATAAAAAGAAAAAAACCCCACAACTAAGCTCCAACCCCCACATATCTCTACACAGAATACCAGTACTAAATGTGTGTGTAGACTAGTCCCGAGATAGTAACTTACCTTACAGATTCCTAGTGTGTGTGTGTGTGTGTGTATATATATATATATATAAAAAAAAAAAAAGCTGCTTGGATATGAGTGGGATTTTTCAGACATAATGACATGTCTTGTCATACTTGCATGTTAGGATCCAGCTCATTAGTGAAACAGTTGAATATTTGACCACTATGAGTCATGTGCCTTTTTAAAGGAAACAGAGTTAAAAAGGGTGTAAAGAAAAAATTCTTCCCTTACTCGCAATTCTGAACTGGAAGCTTAGTAAGTTGCTATCTCATCCGCAAGGAAAAAAATGCAAGAAAATTAGGGGCAGTATACTGACTGTATTGAAGTCAAACTTTCTACTGGTATGCGCTTACAAATACATTTGTGATATAGTGGGTAAGGTGGAGGGAATAGATCTGGGATCTTGTAGACATTGAAAGCAGAACAAGGTTTGCAGCAGTAATCAAAATGAATCACTATAAACAAAGACCTATTTTTATATTTTGGTAACAAAACTAGGAAACTCCATGTTAAAATATTGGAAAAATGCTTTCAAGTAGTATAGCGATAACGTGAAATTTCCTTTTCTTTTCTTAATTGATTATGTCAGGTTAATGGCCAATAAGAGTCAGAGGTGAGAAGCTCAGCCATGCGTCAAGTCGCACAAAAATGCGCACTGTGGCCCTTCTGTCAAACAACAAATCCCAAAACAAACAGGCAGCCTGTCAATCTTTACTTTCTCAAGGTCAACAAACCGTGGTTCTGAAATGCTAGTGAAGCCATTAAGAGAAAGCTGTTTCAGGAGTTCATTCCACTTTTGGAAAGCATCTGAACTCTGGTTTCCAAGTGTTCAGACACAAGAGACTGTTAGGTTTCATATCCCAGGCAGCTTCATTTGTTTTCGTAGCTTATGTGCGGGGATGTTTCTCTCTTTAAAACCAGATCATATCTTCGTAGATATGTAATGAGCTCTGTGATCTATATCTGAATTGCTGATTTCTTCTGATTTTGTGTCTGCAATTAGCTTTCATTTAGAAAGAAGAGACTGGTGTTTGTAAATGCGTAGGGTAAGACATTTTCTTTCAGTCCTTTTCTCACTGCAGTGTTGCTTGAACTCTTTGCTAGGGAGAGGGAATCGATGCTAATTCAGACAAATATCCTCTGGCACTTTAAATCTCCATTAAATAGAGTCAGGTACAGGGGCCTAGATTTTAATGTCTTTTTAATGTAAGAACTCCTCAGTGCTATGGTTCCTGTAGATTTCCCGCAAATGTGTAGATTATTGCTACTTGCATCTGGTAGGGTGATCATCTGGAAAATAGCAGATGAGAAGTGGGAGATTCTGCTGCTATGCCTCTTTGAGCATAGAATGGCATAAAAATGCAGGACAGCATCATGAATAGTCTTAGTGTTAGATGACTGTTTGTTATGGAGAGAACAAGGAGACAAGCAGGAGAAACATCTCTTCTTTCTGATGATGGTTACCTCAATCTGAGTTGTCTGTTCCTTGAAACAGCTGCCTCTTTCTCGTTGCTTTTAAATTTGGTGTGGCATTGACAAAGTTGCTAATAGGTATTTCTTTTTTCTTAATATTTAAGGATGTTGAGCTAGAGCTTTTTCACTTACAAAAACTAGTTGCTTTAGAGAGTTGGAGCAAGGTGATGGAGACTGTCAGTGAAACCTTTCGTGCGAGGGTATAAGAGGTGGAGGAAGAAATGCTGACTGGCTTGGATGAGGGATGAAACACATGATCAGATACTTCTTGTCATTTCTGTTTTTCTGTCACCTCTTTGAACAGGGACTTCTTGAGTATTATAATTCCTTAATGAATTGCAGATGTCACTCATCGTGGAACTGTATCTTCTGTCATTCCTTCCCTGGCTTGAACTTAAAAATTGTTACCGACTGAAGCAGTCCACAAGGCGTGGAGAATTCAAACACACAAAGCCAGTTTTGATTAAAATTTGGGGGAGCTTCTGCACTTCTAGAGTTGTGAGTGACTTGTGTTGCCTTTCTGAATGCGCATCTAGGCTTTCATGCACAGTATCACTTTGCTTGCATGTCAGCTTTTTTAAATTAAAATGTCTTTTAATCACTTTTATATAAATATTAATCCCAGCCTTTATCTCAGGAGGCTTCAGGACCAAAAGAATTGTGAACATTTTGAAACAGAAATGAAAACTGAACTAGTGTAGGGCATTCTTTAAAACTGCTACTGTTATTCTTGTTTATTCTTAGTCTTGGATGTAAGGCTGAAGACAAACAGTAAAAATCTTGGAAAATATTTTTGTTTCTCTCTCTTCATTTTGTTTTATTTCCCAGTAAGATAACTTTCATGTGCTGTGGGACCAGGAGGAAATACAATGGCATCTGACTGACCAGCATAGCAGAAGTGATATACAGAACAAAGAAGGCTTTTTATTTGTAACCTCTTAGTTTTTTATTCATCTCAATTCATAACACAGGAAATCAATAATTTTCAGTTGCTTTGGTAAAGTAGTATTAGGTCAAAATCAAGCAGTCCTTTTAACAAATGAGTTTACTGTAATGTTCCCAGCCATAAAGCTAAAGTTTCAAAGCAGTGTGCTTTTTACTTTGATATATTTATTGTTAGTAGCTTGTCAGGCCTTTGTTTGAATTAGGAGCCACTGTGGGCAGGCAGAAATTGAACTTTATATAATATAATCTATCTGTCAGTTAGTATCAGTTCCCTAACAATGATGCTAACACATTCAGACTTTAGCATCTGGACCTCACACTTGAGTTTTCAGTCACTAGGTAGGGTCTAACGTTTCAGTGCTTCCATGTAGTTCCTTCCCAGCTATTTCCCATCTGTGTATGACTGCCCCACTTCCCTAGGGGTCAGTCACCAGTGCTGCCAATGTCACCAGACAAGCCTTTTCCCAAGAGAAAAACTTTTTTAACTGTATCACTTGTTAAACTGTACTAGACTATTAGATTCATTGCCTTCACCTCAAAAGCCAAAAAATTCATAATAAAGCAGAAAGTTGTGGGATTATGCTTGAGCATGTCTCTGAGATGAATATGTAGCTTTTTATGTCAGGGGCCAATTCTAAAACAGTAGTTCTTCAGTCTCCTTTAATGTTTTACAAAATGACGGCTAATGTTTCCATGGAACGATAAGGTGTGACTGCAGGAAAGACTACGAACAAGCATTAGAGTCTACAGCTGGGTTCTCCACCTTCCTGACAAAGTCTGTTCTTGAAAGAAAAATCTGTAATAGTTAATGTACTAAATGCTATTAAAATTTGCAACCTGCCTTCCACCTCCTCTAGTACCTTTATGGCTGTTAGGCTTTTCTGGGAATGTGCCTGTAGGTATTCCATGCTTTCCTAGCTGGGGAAGACCTTGAAGGAAAGCAGGCAAGCCTGTGCTTGAGCAAGAGAAAAATTCACAAATCTCCATGCTGGGCTTCCTGTGAGCTTCCAAGCACGTGCTTCTCTGATGGCTGCTGCTATTTCATATGCTACTTGTGGTGCCTGGGAGTTGGCTGTAAATGAGGTCCCCTTTGGGCTTTGGGCCCAAACATGATATGGAGACTTAAATATTGAAGAATAAAAGCAGTAGGTGGGCTGGACAGAAGGACAGTCTTCCCCAGATCCGTGCTCTGTTTTGTAGGTAGCAAAGTACCTGTTAGCACTAATGACAGAAGTCTGAACCAACAAATAAATAGGGTATCTTTTCTCATATGCTGTCCCTCTGTTTTCTTCTGTGAATTGGCTGCTTATCTTAGGTACTAATTCACAAGTTGGAAAGCTCGACTAGAGCCAGTAAGGGGGAAGCTCAGCCCGGACCAGTACCTCTTCTGTCTCTTGAGGAAGCAGCAGGGAAGGAATGAAACTTCCCTCAACCTCTGGCTGAGCTGAGCTGTGCCAGTACATCCACTCCCAAGGGAAGATGACTGACTCCTACGGTGGGGCCAGATCAAAAGGAAGGTGCAGGGAAATGGAAACAGGGGTGAAAAAGGATGCCAAAATGTTTAAAATATAGCTGCTGCAGGATGCCAAAATGTTTAAAATATAGTTGCTGCATCTGTCCAGTGGTCTAGCTCCTGTTTGTGGAATAAATGTTATGAAAGATGCACTTATTTATGTTAGCCTGTGATATGTAAGTCTAGACCAACTGGCATGTTTTAAGGGGTTGGGAAAGAAAAGAAAAAAAGACCAAACTATTTTGCTTGCATTTTTTGCTTTAAGATAATTTAGTCTAAAAATCTTTGAAGTAAAATAAACATTGTATTTTAAGTAGCTGAAGGCATTTACTATGTTTGCAAAGGCCTTTGCTCTTTGCTGTCTGGTTTGAGGAGATTTGTTTTTGTCTAGAAGAAACAAGAATATTTGTGAGCTTGCTTTTGACTCCTGGATTGCCTGGAGTCCTCTTCTGTGTGAAGTGGAATTGTACAGAACATCATTTTAATATGAGTGCAACGGTGAGATACACTGCTAGTGGGGTGATTTAGAACAGCTACATTAAAATCTTTCTTTCAGTGGCTGCTTTCAAGAATGATGGATTGTATTTGTTTCGATTTCCTTCCCTGTAGTGCTGCTGTTATGGTTGGCACTAAGAGCAGTCTTGATGTAGGTGCTGTTTAGAGAGGCTGCCCTCAGGAGCCTAAACAGGTAACACCACTGCAGGTCCGGAACTGTCCCTGAAAGTCTCCTGTGTGTTTCTCACCACCTGAAATTTGGAGCACCTTTCCAAGTTTTGAAATGTTCAGTGGTCCTGCACTGTGAAATCTGTGTTCGTCTGGTGTAATTGATTCAGCTGGCAGGGTCAGATTTATTATTAGCAATGGAAACCCTGTGAAACATGACAAACCTTGAAGTCAGATGAAAAGTGGCATTTTCAGCTGCATTTTGCTTTGATCTTCCCTGCCAGCTGCACTGTGAATATATATGGACCAGACTTGAAAATACATTTGTAAGCCCAAAATGTCAATGCCTGTGGTGCTGTCGTTAAACTTTATTAGATACAAAGGTTTCACTTGTAATTTAAAATGGTAAGCTACAGATGCTTATTCCACCTTTGTACACGGGTGGGATTTTAGATTCAGGTTTGGTACCTACCTGTTACATTTTCCAGTGCGCTTGAAATCAAGTTGTGGCCTCTTGTGGAGCTTTGGGGTTCAGAGAAGTATTTCTACTGTCTGATTCAGGGTAGCATTACTGCCAATTCAGAGTAAAGAAATATGTTTACATTTTTCTACACAATAAATGTGTAAAAAGACTGTCCTATAATCTAGTGATTTGCTGTAAATGTTAATCTTCGCTGTTCAGTTTAAGTACATGTGCACAGAACAGTCTGCTTATCCATGAATATGCTTTGTTAAATCACATGTGATTCTTATTCCGTAGTCGTTTGTGTTAATGTACCCTACAGTTTAGAAAGAACAGTTAAGAGCAATTGACAACATTGAGTGTAGAAATATATTATATTTATTCTAAGCAATGTGTCAGAATCAATGACCATTATTAAATGAAAGAATGGGGAGTTAATTACTGGTGTATTGGGTTTGCGTGGCAAGGGTTTGATAATGGGGTGGCTACAGGGGTGGCTTCTGTGAGAAGCTGCTAGAAGCTTCCCCCACATCCGACAGAGCCAATGCCAGCCGGCTCCAGGACGGACCCGCCGCTGGCCAAGGCCGAGCCTGTCAGTGACAGTGGTAGCGCCTCTGGGATAGTGTATTTAAGAAGGGGGGGGGGGGGAAACAACTGTGCAACTGCAGCCGGCGAGAGGAGTGGGAATGTGTGAGAGAAACAACTCCGCAGACACCAAGGTCAGGGAAGAAGGAGGGGGAGGAGGTGCTCCAGGCACCCAGCAGAGATTCCCCTGCAGCCCATGGTGAAGACCACGGTGAGGCAGGCTGTCCCCCTGCAGCCCATGGAGGTTAACAGTGGAGCAGATATCCACCTGCAGCCCGTGGAGGACCCCAGGCTGGAGCAGGTGGATGCCTGAAGGAGGCTGTGACCCAGTGGGAAGCCTGTGCTGGAGCAGGCTCCTGGCAGGACCTGTGGACCCATGGAGAGAGAGGAGCCCACACTGGAGCAGGTTTGCTGGCAGGACTTGTGACCCCGTGGGGGTCCCACGCTGGAGCAGTCTGTTCCTGAAGGACTGCACCCCGTGGAAGGGACCCATGCTGGAGCAGTTCATGAAGAGCTGTAGCCTGTGGGAAGGACTCACATTGGAAAAGTTCGTGGAGGACTGTCTCCCATGGGAGACATGCACCCCATGCTGGAGCAGGGCAAGAGTGTGAGGAGTCCTCCCCCTGAGGAGGAAGGAGCAGCAGAGACAATGTGTGATGAACTGACCTCGACCCCTGTTCACTGTCCCCCTGTGCTGCTGGGGAGGAGGAGGTAGAGAATTCGGGAGTAAAGTTAAGCCTGGGAAGAAGGGAGGGGTGGTGGGGAAGGTGTTTTTAAGATTTGGTTTTATTTCTCATTATCCTATTCTGATTTCATTGGTAATAAATTAAACTAATTTCCCCAAGTTGAGTCTGTTTTGCCTGTGACAGTAACTGGTGAGTGATCTCTCTCTGTCCTCATCTTGACCCATGAGCCTTTTGTTATATTTTCTCTCCCCTGTCCAGCTGAGGAGGGGGAGTGATAGAGCAGCTTTGGTGGGCACCTGGCATCCAGCCAGGGTACACCCACCACACTGGTTATGTAATAGAGTCAGAAAACACCTTGAAGTGTGAGAATGTGATTCTGGTGAACAGGTAAACACACCGGATTAAAGAACAAATAAACCCCTCCAAAAAGACTTGACCTCAAGAAAACAAGCCACACAGAAGTCAGTGAAATCTACTCTGATGTGAAATGCTTAATTTTCTGGTTATCAAAATACTGAAGTAAAACTCCTAAATTTGTTCAAATAGCTTTTGCAATAGCAACAGCCATGCATGACTTTCTCTACTGTCTTCTGAAATATTTGTAAGGAAAACTACTTAAATCCTGTTTTTGCCACTAAATCTTTCCAAAAAGAAAAAAACACACAGGAAAGGTTTGTGTACATGACAGAATTTTGCTTGCTTATGTTGTTAGAGCTTGATTTCGCTCTTTGAATATAAGGTTATGTTTAAAAGCTACATTCTTCTGGCATCTGCCCAGGTTATGTTCTTCAGAACTCTTTAGCATGGGCTAAAATAAGCAGTAGTAATAGTTAAACGAATATGGCACAGTCAAAGCAAATGCTTTGATCAAGTATTGTTGACAAATGTACTGTTATGGAAAGCTTTAAATAATGCATTTTATTTCTCTCTTGCTGTAGTGCATGGCATTAGATGAATCAAAACAGGTGGGTTCTAAAAGTTACATATCTATCTGTTTTAGAAATTGATATGATTAATCAAGAATTATAGTAGTGCAATGTGCATGTCTTTTAGTAAGTGCATTTAAAAATACATTTGGCAATAAATACATCAGTTATAAATACATTAGTTCCATAACCAAACCATTAATTTAAGGAAAAGCTTAAGAGAAGTGATGATGTTGTCTAACCTCTCATATGTATATTGAACCTACCTACTTATTCCTGTTTGTATAGAGATTTCAGTGTTTGATAGTGTTTATACTGTCTCAAGCACCTGTACATTGCAACCTTCTGGAGGCAAATATTAAAGACTGGAGCTACAAGAGCCTTGTACTGAGGGTTATTATCTTAGTATTTGTGAGATACTGTCATGTTGCTTGCCACTTCTTTTCCACTTGTAGGGTCTGCAGTGATTATGATTCAAAACAGTGTCCCTTTTTGACAGAGAAAGACATAACTGTTGATTTTAAACAGGGAGAGGCCTTTGCCATCATATAAATATGTTAAGGAGCTTTCTTGTGCCAAAAAACTTAGAGTTATGATCTGCTAGATACAAACCACTTGATAAATTGGCACAAAAAGTGAAAAGCTAGCAGTAGCAGCTTTTTCAGTGTAAGTTGCACCAGAAAACATAATGCCTAAAAATGAGGAATCTCTCTCCCTGAATTTTTTAGGTGTTCAAAATCTGAGCTGCATAAATGATGAGGAGGAACTGTAAGATGCTGTGTTGCACTGCAGTGGTTCTGTCTGAAAAAGAAAGCTTTGAGCCAGCATCTATGAGATGGTTTCTGTTGAATTTAGTATCAAAGGATGCAAAAATTCACCTGCCTGTCCCCCTGGGTGTGAGTTGTTCCCATAAGAGGTGGAAGACAGTCATCTGCAGTGGCTCCTTTGCTGCTGCAGTTGTTCACAGTCCAAATCATTGGTTTAAGCATTGGTTGGTCTCAGATTAACTTAATACAATAGATTGAGAATTTTATGGCCTACTGAAGAGCTGGCATGCACTCACTTCTTTTATCCCTGCTGTTGGATCTGGCAGAAAATTGGTTCATTTACCTCACTGTGGTATGGCAAAGCTTTTTTTTTTTTGTTTGGGTAGGGTTTTTTATTTGTACTTCATAGCTTTTAGGAACCTGAGTCCTGCTTTTGCTTGAGGCTCAAGTATGAACACATGCCATCTAACCTGAGGCTGAGATGTCAAAGTTAGGGTCTCAGCATGTTTGTGGATGTGCCCCTCTCCTGCACAGATTTATGGGTGGAGCCATGGTTTTCCAGCTAAGAGCAGAAAGTGAGGTGGGAAGAATGCAGGCCTAATTGCATTTCTGAAATTAAATATAAGCTTCTAAAATCTCTAAAAAGTATGGGTGAATCTTTCTGATGTAGGTGAAGAAGTGTCAGTTGACAGATGTCCTGTTACCACCATCTTTCTGGCACAGTTTATGCTTAAAGAATCCAGCTTTCTTTACAGGTATGCAAATTTTGCTCCTAGTGCTTACATTGCTTTGGAAGATATGATGGGGGTTACTAAACCACTGAATCACTTGTGAAGACTTTGTCTCAGGATATAATGCATTTTTATAGCTGTTGTGTAGCTGTATCAACCAAAAATGTTGTGCCTTGTGATGCACCCCCTGATTTCAGGGTCCTATACGTCCTGAGGAAAGCTAATGAGCTTGTTTGTTTTTCTGATTTAAACAAAGTCCTTATGCTTTCAAAGCATGGAGAAGCAAACAAATTTGATACCTCATTCTCTTTTGTTGGATGCAGTTGTATTTTTTTAAAAATACAGAGTTCTGTACTGCTGTTGCAGTACAATGTTTGTGTTGTACACTTTGAAAGAACCGTAGGGATGTTTGTGATATAATGTCCAAATACCATTTCATCATGTGATTTTTCTAGCAAAATTGCTTTAAAAGTAGAACAAAAAATCATCCCTTTAATTCTGTGGAGTATAAGTGCCCTGATCATCTCTGGAAAGACTAGCATTCTTCGGAGTTTAAGTGAACTCCCCCTCAAATGGGAAGCCAGGTCCCTGGTCTTGTTGCAGTGGTATTGTACTTGGGTATTCATTGAAAGACTTTTTTAGCATGATGCAGACTGACTGCTCTCACTTCTTTATTGCTTTACATTTTATCAGAGCTTAAGTGATCTTTAGACTCAAGCATGTGTAATCCTTTGCTGTGGCAGGGCTGTAAGGTTAAGTACCTGAATGTAATGAACAAATGCGTCATGAAGTGGAAATTGCCACATAGATAAGGTCTAGGGAGTTGGGTTTAAATAAAGAAAGCAGTAAGATGTAACCTCCCAGAAGATCTGAAAGGAAATCTGATTGCACTGGCTGATTTAGAGAGGAAACACTGATTTTTTCACTGATGTAGTTTATCCAGCTTTTACTTATCCTACATGTCACTATAGAATTATTGTGGTCTATAGCTACAGCACTGGGAAAAAAAGATATATAAATTTTCTTTGTTGATAATGCCCCATATATTAAGCCCCTATGTGCCTAGATGTTCTTCATTACAGCTCTGTCACTCTGCACAAGCCAAAGGGTGACTGTTAAACTGAGTGGTCAAACCTGTGAAATGTTCCTCTTACAGTGCGCAGCTCTAAAGACTGTCTCTGCTTCTTGCTATGGAAGTTTTCCTCACTTATAATTTTAAACAGGAAAAATGTCCAGTCCTGTTCTTCAGTATAGTGCAAAGGAAAGTGTTGGTGGAGGTCTTGCAGGCAGCCTGAGGTTTTGGTTTGTTTTTTCCCCTCAGCTCACTTTGGAGGACCAGCAATGGCTGCCCCCTCATCTGTAACTCCTTTGCTGTCCTAACTCCTTGCTTAACCTTTTATCAACAGGTTAATGCCTTTCACCTTCACCCTTGTCTGATACCTGAGGGGGGACACAAAAAAACCCTCTGCAAAACGTGTCCAGTGATGCTGACTGGTAGGATTGGTGTAAAGGAAAGCGAGGAGGAGCGTGACTGCTTTCTCTGTGTGCTGCTGCAGGCTGAGCATGCCCTTACTGTTATTTCTGGATGTGCTGATTCAGCATTGCAATGGTGCATAATATATACAAAATACGAGTGGCTACATATGTCAGATTAAAAAGTAAACAGGTCGGAGTGTGTCCTCGTGTATTTATAGCTCACTGACATCAGCAGGAGCTACATACATCTGAAGGCAAATTCAGTCTGTGTGATAAGTGGAAAAAAGTGTGTCTTAAGCAAAAGGAGCAGAGGCTACATATCATACATTTAAGTGAACATCACTTGTAGCTGTTTTAACATGTACCCTACTTACATTGTATATCTAACCTCAGTGATTAGCGCCTGTTAGGTATAAATGTGGTGACAAGCTGTACCTTTTTGTAGTTGCTTAAAAGTTACAAATAGGCATGACTGAGTAGTTGAAGGACATTGAATTAAACATACTTGAATTAATAGGGTAATGATTGGTGCTTCTCAGAGCTATAAAATAAACACTAGCTAGAGCTCTGTGCTATGTGGCAACCAGATCGAGCCATAGGATTGCTGGAAGTATTCTGAAATGACTCGACTTTGTTAAGTGAGCGAGATAATCCTAAGAAAGCTCTCTACATAGGCTCCCTGTGCAGTTAACGTTTTAAACCCCCCTTTGGCTTGTTGTTATGACTTCAAAGATACTCTAAAGCCTTTGTTAAATTGATCATTAACTTCGCAATGTTATAATTAGACATTTGAACTTGGCTGCATTCAAAAAGAAAACACAAGAATGAAAATCCTAACCAGTGTTGTTTCTCTGCAGCTCATCAGCATGGTCAGACACAGATTAAAGTTCCACAGGAGTTACAAAGCAATGGGAATTGAAGGTATTAACCAGCCTTGCAGGAAAGATAGGGAGCCATTAATCCACAAAGTTTTTCTTTGAAAGTATGGAGCAAGAATAATGTTAGGAACCTGAAATGGGTTACTGCTGGAGGTTTAGATTTAAGCTTGTAAAACCACTTAGATGGGAATGTTGGGCTAGAAGCATGAGTTGAAGCTTTAAGCACGGGGAAGCCTTAAGTTTCCAGCCCAACAATCGAACACGTTATACCAAGTGGTTGTGTGCTGCCGCTGACCTATTGTAAAGTCTGTAAAACCAGCAGAGGAAGCACCATAAGGCGGCTTTAAACAATAGCAACGAGCCCAAGCGGTGGCTAAGAAGATTGAGGGTTGGACGCTGTGGTTAAAGTTTATGAGGTCCAGGGCTGGGAGAAGCTCAGCCCTATGTCTCTCACTTTCTTTCCTCAGTCTCTCCTGATGGAGTACGAGTTGAGACAACAGCTGGTAGCTACTATATGCCCGGCTGCATAGTGGATGGGAAAACCCATCTCCATAGTAACGGAGAAGGCATCGCATGTGCTGTTCCTGCTTGATCTGGGGAGTAGCTGGCTAAAGACATCTGGTCAGTGTAGCAGATTCTCAGGGGAAATTAGCTCATTTCATCTGATAGTAACCACAGAAACTTTTGACTTAGTTTAATAGTATGATGTTGAACATGAGATAGAACTGACTGGTTCAGCAGTTTTGAAAGTCAAAGATTATCTAGCTACTTTTAGATAAATTTTTTTTTAAGGAAGGCTATTGCTTGTGCTCATTCCCCTACCCCCCCCCTCTTCCCCATGGTAATGTTTCTGTCTAATATGATGGTGATTCTTCAGTGTGGGGTGGGTTTTAGGAATTTAAAGGCAGTTTTCTTTTTGGAAATATTTACTTCTTTTGCTTACATGAGCTCTTTTTATTATACAGTGAACCCTCTAAGCCTTTCATCTTAGTGGAGCTCAATATAGCGTGAGATACTGTCTGTGTTAACATACTATGGCTTGTACTCTAGAAAGTTCACTCCCCCCCCCCAAAAATCTTAGGTCAATTAACTCTTAACTACTTTCAAAAGAAATATTCTGAACAGCTCATACGGCTACAAATAAACCTCAAAATAACTGGTGAATATATGTAAAAGTCTTGAGCTATTTAACATCAATGAAATCAATTACAGATCATATTTTAGTGTACAATACAGGAAAATTCCAAATTGATTTTTGCAGAACAAATTCTGCATCCAATATTCAGAGACTATACTGAGGATATGGTGGTTGAGTATGCTGTTGTTTTTTTCTGTTTACCATAAAATTTATCAGCTCATACTATCCTGTGTAACATTCAGAAATTTGGCGGAAATTGAAGAATAGAAACTTTTTTCCATTTGCATGTGAGGACATCATTATGCATTTTTCATATGCCAATAAATGAATGTAGTGGACAATAGCTTTTCTGTAAGTAGAATGCATGCAGAAAAGTGTCTTAGAAGAGGCCCAAGAGCAACATCCCAAATGTGTGGTGCACAAATAAATGCTTGATCTTCCACCACCCCCTGCCCACTACTGACACCTACTCCTGGTTGTAAATATTTGAACTTAGTGGGTTGTTGTGACCATCATGAACTAGAAAATGAAAATGCGTGGACAGGCACAAGCCTGAACCATATGTCTCCCTTTATGGAAGACCAGCAGAGCTGTCAATCTTTGAGAAGTCCTACCCATGATTTCTGTTTGCGCATGTGTGGTTGAATGAGAGAAGTGTGATCAGCACTGCTGGACAACAGCAATAAATGATTATATGGAGAATAAGAGCTGCTAGCTGCCATAGTTCTTAAGAAAGATCTGGGGAATCTGAAAGTCTCAACAGGAATCTGAGAAATGCTTATAATAAACAAAGGGGCCTGAGCTTCCTAAAACAAGTCAGACAAGTGCAGCAGATGTTCGAGGGCCCCAGGTGGGTTATATAGATTTTAATAAACCAGATGAGCTGAAATCAGTTAATGAAAGTTTAATCAATCTGAGTTGATTCAAGAAGTTACTACATGATGAATACATATTCCTTATTGAATGAAGATTCATTGGTTTGCTTTCTCTGCTGAACTCAGGCTCTGATGAATCAGGAGCTACATCTCTCTGTGGAGTTAAACCATTGAAACTAGGTGTCAGATTTTTTCCCCAAATGATTCTCTTTCCTACCTGGAAACGGTCATGTAACAATGTGAGGAAGTATGTGGGTAGGTGGTGGTAGAAGGGACATGGAGGAAGTCTTTCCTGTTTCACTCTTAAATTCTTATTGAGTTTAACGGCAAGTGAACTGTCCTTGAAACTGAAAAATAAACCTCTTGGTTTCAAAGTTTTAAAAAATTTCTTTCTGAAAGTGATTTGCATTTAGTCACTTTTTTTTTTGGTAAACATAGGTTGCAGGAATCAATAGGAAAAATTCTACTTAATCATAGAAAAATGGTATTATTATAGAAAAACTTATGATGCTAGGGGGCTTTGGGGGTCTTGAGGTGGACAGTTGTTTGCCTTTCTGGTTTTTTTGTTTGTTTTTATGAACCGGAATGGCTTCTGTTGAAACTTGCAATAAGTCTTCCTGAAGCTGAATGTTGATAAAAAGTAGACAATCCCAATGAGTGTGATTATTAACATGAAATCTTTTCTCTCAGGGTGTAGAGAGGGTATTTCTTTTCTGCTGGGCTCCTTATTTTCACAACGCTTTCAGGAAGTTTAAATCTCCTCTGACATGCCTGACTTTCTGATCTGTCCAGATCAACTAGCGGATTCGGGAGTTTTGAGAGGGAAACTGGAGGTAGACAAGGTAATCACATGGACATCTCTAGGGAGACGAGCCCCAAAATAGAAACCTCTCATAAACCTCTCTTTCAAGTGAGAACTGATAGTAAATTTCCTCTGCTGTTTATACCATTGCTCCAAGCTGAGAATACTTTACTGGATAATTCAAAGCAGTTCTAGGCTGACTTTGAATTTTTTTGCAGCTTTTAGCTGTCTAAAAGTTAGGTTAGGTAGTATAAGCCAATCACATAGGCTCTCCCTTCATGGAAAAGGATAGGTACTCCTGAAAGCGTAGTTTATTACAGCTTAAGGTGCCTAGGACACTTGAGATGCATTTCCCTTTGTATGTGCCTATTTCTCTCCATTAACTATAGAAAAAGCCATGCATGTTTACCCTGTCCAAGTACTTGGAGTTTTCATTCTCCATGAAGTCACTTTCTAGCCAGGCAGTTAATACTAACAGAGTTAATCAGTATTAATACTAATGTTGTTTGTATAATTGTTTTGTAGTTATGAACATGCTTTAAATACATCACATCTGGTCACAGAGGTTTTTAACAGTTTAGCTGGTATTTGGAATATGGTACAATTACATTTCTGATGCCTGGATACAAGCTGGCTTTTGTTTGTGTTTTCCTTTCAAGAACCATAAATCGTTGATTATGTGGCTCAGTACTTAGATATATGTAGTGTAAGGGTGTAATCTTCCCTTTTCAACAGATAGGTTCAACTGTGCTTGTTTGTTATGGATTGCAGCTTGCTTCAAGGGTCATCCCATTGACTTGGATGGGAATATTCAAGAATAAAGTGATATACAGCGGAAGAGGTGTCAGAAATCAGCTCTGTGTGATGTAGCACAGACAGCTTAGTGTTAAAGCCCCAAGCCAAAGTCTAATCCTGTGATCCAGATGAAACAAAATGTCAGAAGTATTCTTCCTGCCAAAACTCTGAATAGCTTCTTTTATCATTGAGTCCTATGATCATGTTGGCTCACAGGCAGAGTTGCACAATGTACTGAGCAGCAGTAAGAGGTATAACCTGAGCAAAAGAGGAGCTTCTCAGCTCTGAGAGGAATAAATACTTCAGTGGGGTTCCTTTGAGCCTGAATTCTGACTGACTTATCTTTCTATTTATTTTAACAGTAAAACAAATTGAAGGTTGAAAAAAAAAAAAACCTGCTTTCCCTGCTTTAAAGAGTAGAAAGAACTACAGAATGTGAAGTAAAGTTAAAAGGAACTCCTTGAATGTTGTTAAGGATTCCAAAAGTAGTCTTTAATTGCTGCCAAAACTAATGCGGCTGGAATTTCCATGGAAAACATCAGTGCGGTAGCCAGTTAGTATACAAATACATCCAGTTTGCAATAGATTATTTTTTTTCCCTCCTCAAAGCTTGTTCACCCTGTTCTCCAAAAAATGTATCCATGTTTAACACTATGCTTGAGATTGAAACAGTCAAACATGACTTCTCATAGCAATACTAGGAGTCACATGGTGGTAACTACTTGGTGTTGCGCTGAGAACTGATTGCTTATTCTACAACCACCATTGTTTGCTATCTTTTTAAACATAAAAACCAATCAAATTTGTTGAAGAGATAATTCCCACAACCTGCAAATAATTCACAAAGTGTTTAAAAAGAGGGCTTTTGTAGTGTGTTCCAGGGTGATTTAACACCCGAGATGAACACGTTTCATGTCTTCATAGCATGAAATATTCATTACTATTACTCAAAAGGTGTGAAACCACAGATAGTGTTACCAGAGAGTTTCTTCCACTTTTTGAATACAGTAAAGCATGCTGTTTAAATAGGCACAATGTTTCTGGCTTTAACAGTATGCCACTTGGGAAAAGTAATATGGTTCATGATAACAGAATTCTCTGATGTAACATGCTAGGGTCAGATTTCTAATGAGGAAAGCTTTATTGATGGACTTATTAAAACATGCATTCATGTCATCAGCTTTGGTATCCCAAGTGCAATAGCTTATAAATATTCAAATATCCAGTTATGGGACACAGCTGTACCATACTTTCATGTCTAGTAGGTTTCCTTTGGCCATCCAGCTGATGAGGAAATGCACATTGTACACAAAGCAGTCCCTTATGTGCTTTTCTAGTGTAATGTAATTGTTATTAATTACACCCTGAACAGTACTAGCAATTGACACTTCTGTACAAAGTTAAATGTGCAATGTGTTATGCGTTCGGGAAAGGGGAAACACAAGGTTGTCATTAAAGCCATTTTTAGCAGAGCTGGAAATCGGACGCAGATCCAAGCGTGGCAGACCCACTTGTTTCATCCACTGAGAAGGAACTCACCAAATGGGTGAGTTTGGTTTTTCTGCCTTGCTCCCTTTGGCAAAGGAGGACAGGCCTTGACCCTGGTTTCTATATTTTAGCCACCTTTACTGATGCTTTAAGAAAACTGGAAAACTATCCAAACTGAACTGCAGTTTAAGTAGCCTCTTCCTCCTGTAAGATCTGTAAGGTTGGCTAAAACCTTTGACATTCGATCACTTCTAGAGGTCTGGGCCACTTGAGATGATATTTCTTTTGTAAAACCATTAAAAAAGGATGTAACCCAAACTCTTTACATGCACTATTCATGTGTCAGTATTTGGTTGTTGTGCATCAGGACTCCCTTTTTTTCCTCCCCCTTAGTCCTGGAAAAGAACTTAGCCTGGTAATTATTTATTTTGCATACTGAGAATATATTGCTTTAGAAGAGTGTTTTACAGTGGAAAGAACATTATCACCTATCAGTAATGACATGATGCAAAAAATGTCACGTTTCAGTTGTTTGTCACATAGACTGGTGGCTTGCATATTGGGTTAGTAAATACTAAGGTTAAGTAGCTTTAAAGCAAGGAGTCACCTTTCTTTAACATAACCTCTTGCTTCATTTCTGTTAAGACAACTGGTACAAGTGTCAGTTCTTACTAGTTCCTCCATAGCTGATCTTTTTGGGTGGGATGAGCATCTTTGGTTCCAGTGGATAATCTTAGCTCTCTGGTTTGGCAGTAAGACCTTTGTTGTCCAGACTAGACTTGCAGTTTTTTATTAATATCACATCTAACACAATGGGATCTTGACAGGCTTAAGCAGGACAGACATATTAAAAACAACTTTTTGAAACAGTGAGTATAGAGAACTGCAGAGAAGGTGTAAAGGGAAGGCTAAAAAATTCGATGATCTTTTGACGTTTAAAAAAGCAAACCAAAAAAGTTTTTATAATTACTGACAGAATTTGTCTAGCTGTGGAGTAAGACTGCCATTTGCTTTATCACATAAGGTATTAGGAAAAAACTGTTTGGAAATTGGGCATTTCCAAAGATGTGTTTAGTTTAATTCCTAATTGAAGCAACAGTAAATCTCAGACCAAAGAGAAGGCCCTACAAAATTCAGCTATTCCTAGAAAAAAATCATACCATGAATCACCTGGAAGGATAGCTCACATAAAGAGCAAATATGCCTCAAGCTTTAGAAAAATGAGCGCAATAGTAATGCAATAATATGAAGTCCTGCTCCACTGCTACCAGTTGGATTTTCTGATATGTTAATGCATTTAAAATGCATAACCAGTGCTTTGGTTGTTCTAATAACATATATTTTAAAGTGGACTCTAAATCTGTCCTGCATTGCCCAATGTTTCAGCACAGAAAAGGCTCATCTGTCTCTAAACCATGCTCCTTGTGCCCCTTCCTTTAAGTTCCAATTGTTTTTTCCCTCTTCGAGTACCACTCCACAGAGGGGATTCTTATGGTCGGGTGGCTTTTGCTTGCTACATCAGCTGCCTGCTAGTCTATGTACTGTTGCAGAGCAAGTTTATTCTTGACATGTCCTAGGCATTGCTTTTATAAGGTCTCTCCTTTTCCAAAGAGTTTTGGAGTACAGTGTTGCTGAATTCTGCCAAATATCAGTTTGGGGGTGTTTTTTGTTAAATTCATTCCATATAATGCCTATTAGTTTCCTGAGGTATTTGATGTTTTGAAGCTCAGACCAGCTGCCACTGAGAAGGCCATGGCTCTTTTAAGAATTTTTTTTCTTCCAGCAATGAATAGTGCACTTGTCCTTTATTTGTAAAGGGAGCAGGGGAAAGGTGATAGTGAGTGAAGGGAGTTTCACAGAGCTGGAGTTCTCCTTTCGTAACTTTGAATTCTGCAAAGAGCTGCCTCTGTTGCACCAGTTATTTATGTTGGACCCAATACTGATAGAAACATGAATCCAAGTAAAAATATAAGTCTTTGCACATAACGGTAGCTTGGTTAATGGGGTATGCAACTTCAGAGAGATCTGGCTTATATCTTCATTCTGGAAATGTAAGTTTAGTTTGGTCCATTTGGAACATTATCAAAGCTCTAGGGAGAGTTTGCACTGACTTAATCATGTGCTTTGGTTGGTATAAATTAACTTCCCATTTTGGTATGCTATAATCCTGATGCGCTAAATGATAGCCACAACTGTTTAATGCTCACTGATTGGCACGATCACAGGAAATTGGCACGAGGAGGAAACTACTTGCCTTCAGTATGTGAAATGTATTTGCCACTTAGCTGAAAATGCTGACTTTGTTGCCTTCGGTTAGGTTTATTTTGCATGTCAAATAATTCTCCTCTCCTCCTTCACAAATTTTAGAGGCAACTGTAAAATGCTGACTGAATGGGCTGTGTACATATGGCATCTGAGATGTTTTTTATTAGCTTAAACTAGCACATGTGTTTTCCTGTGAGTATTAAGTGCCTGGACTACAGGTTTAGTATGTGACTGTTTTTGCAGCTGTATGGAAGAGCATGATGCGTATTCCCTGGAGCAGGCCTGGGAGAGAGCTCAAGTATGTTGAGGCAAAAGCAGGTTGTGTTTATGGGAATGTCAAGCAGAAATATGGCACTTGAACTCTTATCAGTGCTGAGCCTGATACCGGTAACTGAGCCATGGTCGCCCAGGTGTGTGAAAGGAATGCCCCTCTTCTAACCGCGCAGGATTTTGTTTCAGAACTTGACGGCTCTATCCTGCAACACTGTCCTGCCAGTCTGGAAAAAATGAAAATTTTCTTTTTCCTTTTGTTATCTGGAGGTGGTTGAAACCAGTGTTAGTCCGTTTGAAACTTAGTTCTTAAACTGTTATTGCAGAGCACAGTTGTTGCTCAGGCCAGAAATCTTACTTTTGGAGGACGAATTTTGAAAACATGCTGCTTCTAGAAAAAGAAGATATCATGAGTATATGTAGAAGTAGAGGTAATGTCCTGATTTTGGTGACCTCTCACTCTTCTGGAAATGTCTTACTTGCGGAACACATATCGCATCCCAGAGAGAGTCCCATAAAGCTGAAAACCATGTAGAGGAGCTGGAAGGGTAGAGCTGAGAAGCCTGAAGCAAGACTGTCTAGCACACAGTACCATTTTGTAACTCCCTTCTTGGAGGGAGGGCAGGGCGGGGTGGGGGGATGTCTGCACAAGAGAGGTAAGAAGTTAGAACTTCGTCAGAAAGAGTTCCTCTTTGGTGTACTCTGTACCTGCTTTTGCAGGAGCAAGTTGTTGAAAAAGCTCATAATAGCTCATGGGATTTAGATGTGGGGGCCTCATGATGTCGCTGTGCATACCGAGCTATACTTCCATCCACAATGCTACTATCTCATTGTCTTGGAGCATTTGTGTGGGAGAGGGTGGTGAGAGTAGAGGGTTTCTCTGATTTGGAATGCAGTTAAAGACTGCATGTGGTTTGCTCAAAGCCGTATGAGAAACCTGTAGCTGAATAGCAAGTCAAGCTCTGATCTCCCCTATCTTTTCAGTCTTCCTGACTCCTGCCTACCCAGGGAACAAAGAGGGCATTGCTACGGCTTGCAGGTGTGATTTCTCTTTGTTTGGACTCTGGATACTGCTGTTGAAATCTTCGTAGGTCACAATGTCTGGGCTGTGGGTAAGGTTGAGATGATGCACATGCAGTGCTGTCAACTTTGGAGGAGTGAGACGCTCAAAGAACTAGTAGAGCTTCGAAGGTCAGGTTTACTGCAGAGTGGGAATATAGATATCCTTGGTCAATTGGTGACTGTACGAGGGAGAGAAACAACAAAGGAAAATTAATTTAATTAAAGCTTATTTTCTTACAGTCCTTGTTTTGCAAGTTTCTAGAGAGAAAAATGTAGTTCCTAAATTTTCTATTTTATAATAAAAAAGTATTCCCTTTCATGCCTTAAATCTACAGATGATTCTGCAGGCATACATCTTGTGTTTAAAAACTCTATAAATTAAAAAAAAGAAAAAAAATCACTAAATTTAAATATAAAATGAAACCTGGCTGCAGTTTGTGTAAAATATGACTGTTGAAAAACACCATTTTTCAAGAGCAAACATCGATTTAATGTAAAAGATAATTGAAAACTAGAGGTTTCTAGCTTCCCATCCTTACCAGTCTTTTCCCTCCTATTCTACCCTTTTCTAATGTAAAGAAAAGAGATGAGTAAGGAGGAAAAATGAATATTCACAGAAAGCTTAAAGTTATTTTCCACTTTTCAAAACTACTGGAACAAAAATATTTTTTTCATCAATAATCTTTCTAATTTCTGTTTTAAAATGTATTGTTGCTTCCTGGCTGCTATCACAGTGTGGCTTCAAACAAACAAACAAAAAGTACATTAGTATGTCTGAAACCACTAGATTTCAAGTGTTGCTGTTGCCAAACTCTATAGCAGGTGACCAGAGCTTGGCCATTAAGTCTTAAAAATGCCATCTACCATTACATTCTCTTTTAAGTATACAAAGTGAAGCTATTGCAGGTTAAGCTGGGCTGATAATGGCCAGATTCTTCCTTTTGTGTGGCTCTGCTTTCAGGTAAGAGATATTGTGCAATATTTATTTTCTCTCAGAAAGGTATGGTGTTGTAACAGTGACAGTCTAAGGGTATAAGAGAAACATGGTTTGCTGGAAGGCACAATAGCTTTTATTGCCCTGTCATTTATAGCTGGAAAAAACCAGGCATACAGTCTCTTCATGAGGTCCCCCAATATATTCAATGTTAGCTGTGGAGCAAAGGGAAGACTTATGAACTGCTCAGTGTAGGACGTGGTGGATATGAAATAGCTTTTTTAAAAATGAGCAAGGAAGGTTATTTAATAAAAAGCGTGCAACAAGATACTTGACAGGATAAAAAATAATCAGATCGGGGGACATAGCCACTGTGTAAGTAGTGTTAATATGAAAAGTTCTCTGTAACATAAAAATATAGACTATTTGGTTTAGACTGATTTTTTTTTTTTTAATAGTCTGTAACAGTTCTTTTCTACTCGTATTAGCATATTGTATGTACTAATGAATGAGCATGCATCTCTATGGACTGTGTGTATGTGTGCTTAATCTTAAGTAGGTGAATAGTTGTTTTGAATTCGGTGAGATACAAAATTAAGCATATGCTGCAATGGGTAGAAGCCAGAGCATTTTTCACTTTGAAGGAGAGAGTCCTGTATGAATTCCTTCTAGAGACTTTTATGAAGCCCTGAATAAGAGGTTCATGAAATAAACAGAAAGGAGTGGGGTTTTTTAATCATTTTTGTGCCAGTGTTAACATGTTGACACTTCCTTTCTCTTGCCAAATACTTTGGGTTTAAATTCTAGTTCTTGAGCATACTTTGTGATAGGGGAGAACTCCACACTAAAACAAGTATCGTAAACTAAATATGCAAGCCCAGCTTAATGTAATTCTGCAAATTCCTGGTGGGTATCATCAGCAACTAAGTTCAAAAGCTAAAGATGACTGTGTTATGAAGAGACTTGTGCAGGGGTGATGGTGTGGAAAGTTGTTCTAACGCAGCCGTGCTCTGAGACCATGCCTTTACGTGCAAAGTTACACCACTGATATCTGAGGCCTTTTGTAGTCGGTGGAAAAATTTCAACTGCCTGCTTTTGGATTTGGCTGAAACCTCTAGTGAGAAGAGAGCTAAGGAAATCAATTAAAGGCTTTTTAAATGCACCTAAGGGAGTTAGGTGCCTGACTCTTATTGAAATTCAATAGGATTTAGTTGCTTGGAGCCTTTGGAAAATCTCAACCTAAAATTGCAGGCCTGCAGTATTCTTTATTGGTCCCAGTGCTATTGTTCTGTGCTCTCAGCACAGATTACGGGAAAATAGAAAAGCTTCGGCACAATCGACTGTTCTAACTCTGTCTCCTAGTAAGAGTCCCTTTTTTTCAGAACATGAACACTTACATAAATGTTATTTCATCTTAATTAAAAACATTAATAAGGGGAATTCAATCATGTCCAGTAACTTCTTAGGATTAATTATGGGCCGCTGAAGACAGAAGTGTGATACTGATACCATGGTTTTTGTTTTCCATTGCCTGTTTAATCATTTGGTGCCAAATATGCTAGATAAAGAATTTTAGCAAATGATACTAGGCTTTTGAAAGGGAGGAACACCAAGTGTTCTGGCCTTAAACATTTTTTAAAACCTTATCATTATTATTTTTCAATTGAAAAGATGCAATTTACAAGATCTTTGGAAGCGAGGAGATTAAGTAGGGGGAGAAAAATCCCTAATCCTAAATAATGCTTTTGGCACTTGCTGTTGCTCAGTGTTTGTATATATGAAAAACCATTTATCTTTTTATTTTTGATCTGTACTTCATCAAGTTGGGATTTTTACTTTATTGAGCTTGGTATCTGTCTTTGTTTGCCTAGGCCATCTGATTTTGCTGTTCTGTGTATCTTAGAAAACACAGTATAGCTTTCAGGAAAAAATCCTGCCTTTCTCAACACAACAAAGAGGGGCCTCTCTATACAAAGTGAGTGAGATCAGAAGAAACAGTTGCCTTCGTTGCTGTTAATTTGCATACCCTGCTCAGGCTATACACAAGTGCTGTCTGAAGCATTTTGCAAGCCCTGATGTGTCAGGTGAACAGTGTGCTGTGAAGCGGACTCTAGCTCTCTCTGAACTAACGTGTAGCCTGCAGTGGTTCAGTTTTTGCATGCTACCCTTCTCTGAGTGTAAATACAACCTATTGCTCTACATGAGACACACATTCCTGCCTTTTCTTGACCTTTCGGAGGCTGTAGAGAATATGCTGCGTCCCTGCTTGTGAAGATGCTGGGCCTGTTTCTCTGTTGCCCAGTCCAGCTCCACAGCCCTTGGCTGACGGCAAGTGCCCCATTCGTCACTCTGCATTAACATCAGCAGATCTATTGTCCCCTCTCTTGGCTCCTTCATAGACCTCCTTGTCACGACTTCTGAACAAAACTTTTGGCAGTGTCCTCACTCCACTACTGCTGCCTGAGAGGGCGAGGAGGTTACTGTTCCACTTTACTGTTGGCACACTAGCTCTGTAGCAGAGCTCTTCCATTGCCTTGCCTTACAAATAGGTATCGGTGCAAGTAGTGCCACAGGAATCTTATAGCTGAGGTAATGCTCGTTGGCATGCAATCCCTATATAAGCTGTGGGAGAGCTTGTTTCCTTGTTTAAAGGAATTCATGGGAACTTTATCATCCTTGAAGCTTGAATCTGAAAGAAGCTAGATTTGAAAGAATCGTGGGAATAATGTGGTTGATCTCTCCAATGAGGATAATGTAATAGAGCTTGTGATACGGCAGAGATGGGTAGGAGTCGTATTCCCATTAAAAATTGGGGTGCATGGAAATTCTTACAGTGCAAGAAGTGTGTGCTTATGAGGCTTAAAGTCATCCCCCTCATCAATGCCTCTTGTTTTCCTGTGCTTGTTATCTCCCTTTCCTCTTAGGGCAGCCACCTTTATGGCAGATGGAGTAAGCTGTATGTCATCTTTGATTTTTGGTCTTCAGTAGCCAATCAGAATAAGATAGTGGTATGCTTTGCCTCCTTGCTCCTAAAACATGTACTTTACCTCTCATGTTTATGGAGTTCATTGAAAAAAGTCTAGACTCAGAGTAAAGGCATTCTTGTTCATAACAGGTTTCAGATGACTTCATCTAGTCCTCCCACATCAAATGGCTGCATGAACTTCTGTGATGCTCCATGTTACAGCTTTGAGGTCTACAGGCAGAGCCGCAGGCAATATATTCTCTATGCAGATGCTTTCTCAGCCTCCAGAGACAATTTCTTTATCTGTTAAATAGCTGTTGTTATGGTGTCATGATCCATTCTATGTCAGGGTTTTGTTGTGGGTTTTTTTTCCCAAGCTATTAATCTGTCTAATTGCTTAAAAACATCTCCTTCAGCTAATTTTAGGGACTCTTTCCTTCCTTTTGGAGTTGCTACTGCACTTTATCTCTCCGTGTGGATGTTGGATGCCTCCCAACATTGGATTGTAGCTCTTCCGATCCAGTGGAGGTGGAATAGTAAAGGAAGGGCTTTTCAAGATGCGTTTATTAGCAAAATAAACCAGATACACACAAGTATATTAGCAAAATGAGTATTTCTTTTCATAGATCTGACTCTCCAGTCACACCGCTGAAGAAGTCTGGTTCCTCCTTCAATTCCGTCGCAGTCCTTTTCATAATAACTTTTGCCTGTTGTCCTCTGATGGAAGGGGCTTTCTTGTTCTTTTGCCTAATGGCATCCCAAAGTGTCCTTTCGTTAAGTGACAAGTGTTAGTTAAACACTAACTAAAAGTTAAAGTGTCCTTACCCATAGCAGGTCCAGTTCTTCGGTGTAAGTCAAACCTAATACATGGGCTTTTCATCACAGCTGTTCTTTGAGCCCTTCTATGTGCATTCCCTGTGTGGGCTTATTATGAAACTGTGATTAATCCATGGGAACTGTGGAGATATGGGCTGTAATGACAGATAGCATGGGTATGTTTGTCAGGGGACTGTGTTTTTATGGATCCTGCCTGAGTTCTTTCATCAGGTGATGAGAGCTGTACTTTAGCCAGGTGATTAAGTTATGACATATTTGTCTCGAGCGGAGGATAATTTTTATGTTTTGATGGCTCTTTCATTCTACTTGAAGCAATTCCCAAAGCTGTTCATGTAGTACCTGATCAACTCAAAGGAACTTCTGCTTCCATGTCAAAACAGTGAAAGTGAGTAGTGAGATGCACTGAAAAATCTGTCGTGAGACTTCTGAAATAGATCCCACACACTGACCCCATTCCTGCAGCAATGCAGCAGTGAGGACTCAAGCTCCTTTACTGGTCTTTATGAGAAATATTTCATTCCCTGGCATCTGCTAAATGGCTATCTGGAGATCTACTGTAGTTTCACCAAGCACTGTACCACAGTAGAAATGCTCAAGGCTTGTTACACTAGTGTTTTCTACCTGTTCCTTTTAGTTAAGTGTTGTGAATTTACATGTGAGAAGCTGCTCGCAGCTGGAGAGTTACTGACACTGATAGAGTTCTTCAAGAAAAGCCATCTACATGTGTATCTCATGTTCATTTTCTCTACCTTTTCATCCAGAGTTAATCTGGTACTTGGCTGTGTTGGTATTATGTGGCTGAGAAGGCATGAAGATGGCATTAAGCATATGCCTGGGTTGAGCAGGAAGGATGGCAGAAGTGAGAGTACCATGTACAAATCAATAATTAAAAGGAAAAAAGTCTCTCCTCTTAAGCAGGAGGGCTCCTGTATGCCCACAGTATGAAAGTACGTGACTGTCACATCTCAGAGGGCTCTTTTTACCATGTCAGTGTAAGTCTTTTATCTTAGTGTTGTATTTCTGTTTTCACCTTGTAGAAAGGAGATCACAATTAAATTACAGAGAGTTGAGTGGGTCCTTGCACAGTGCAGTTCTTCTGTGTCTGTAATTTTAACCAAGAAAACTCCTCCACTGAGCTTTAATCCCTACTCCCACTAGTGTTTTGCAGGCAGTTATTTTCTCTGTATTTTAATTTTTCCCTCGTGCTGAATGTTGCTTTGTTTCTTGTTTCACTCATTCTTTATGTTCTCTCTGTTTGCTCAGCACTTTCTCCTTCTGTTTTCCTATATCAGCTTCTTGAAGCCATGTTTCAGTCTAGCTGATTCATTGTGAGAAGCACAAACTTTTATACAGTGCACTTAGTAGGTAGGTGTTAAGTGGGCAATTAGGAGAAAGTATCGAAGAAACAGTGGACCGAATTAATCTGTAGTGCAACTCAGATTTGCTGAAATTTTCAGGTGTGAGGCATTGCTGCTCTCTGCCAGGGCAACTCCTATTAAATGGAATTAGCCCTAATTACCACCAGCATAAATGAATTAAGGATCAGGTTCTAGTTAATGTAAAGTTTCATGTTAAGCTGTTAATTGGGAAAATATAGGCAATATTTTAGTAGCTCAGGAAGGCATAATTTTCTAATGTATTTTTTCCTTGTTGTCTGCAGGTTTCTAATATAAGTGTGTTATATACAGCTGCTAATATAAGTGTGTACCAACAGAAATTCATTAGCCTCCCCCACCCACAGGAGACTACTTATTAGACTTACGCAACGCAAGATATTAAAAACACTTTTGTCTGTCACATAGCCACGGGCAGGGGAGGGGGAATTTGCCAGTTGCTAATGGATACGTGGAGGTTTTGTGTATGACCATGAAGAACAGCTTGTGCACTTTCACCCCCGATGTTCCCTGAATAACTTGGGTCTTATTTAGGTCAATAAGCCTTTATCAAAACGTCAGGAGTGAAAAATGTGTCTTGGTGTAAGCCGACTGGTCGTTCCCTCCAGTCACCGGAGTCTATAGGACAATCAATGTTCTCTAAGCTTGTCTGCATGTCACGCAAAGAGCTGGATGACAGTAACCATTGACTGCGTGTCTGTCGCATTGTCTTTGGGACAGCCCCCATTTGCATACTTGCCGGTGTGCCTGTTACCCAATGAACCATGGAGGGCCTTTAAAAAACATACGCGCACAACTCCAATGCAAATTTCCTACGCAGAGAATACACACTTCTTTAAAACACAATCCAGGCTTTCACTTTCTACCTTCTTGCTATAAAACTGACACTGTGATCCTGACAAGGCCAGAGTGCCTGGTCAGAGTGGTGTTTGTGGTTTCATTGTGCTAAAACATTAACTTTTCTCTGGGTTTTTCTTTGCCTACCAAGATAATTTTTTTTTTGTTGTTCTTTTGGTTTTGGTAATTGCTTTTGGGGATATCTGAACAGTATTATCTGTGCTATCACATATGATGTGAGGCTATACATCCCTTCCTCAAATTACTTATTTTGAATGAAAGACAGTTTTTGCTCCCTGTGTGGTTGCTATTGTCTTTTGTTAAGGGAGTTTCCTCCACGGTAGTGATGAAAGGAGACGTACTAGCCTTCTGCATGCAGAAGAGTACTTGGATATTAGAGTTTATTGACCATGTCTGTGAAACGGATACAATCACCTGATCAGAAAAGATGGCCTCTGGCGTTTTATTTTGCTGTGACAGTTCAGCAGCACCTCATGTAAAGCAAGGCTCATAATTTTGCCATTCACTGTGGGTTCGTAAATGACCTTAGGTGAAACTGGACAAAGGGAGAGTTTCATGGTGTTTGAAGCTTCTGTCATAAGACACAGGCTTTGCTTAAAGTGTCTGCTGCAGATGCTGTTTCTTTAGATTTATGACATTCATTATGACTATTTTATTGAAAAAATATTTAATAATAGTCCAATTTAAAAAAAAAAAGTTAAGGGTTCTGGTGGATCCTTTCAGAACGAAGCTGTAGAAGAGATTCTTGGCTGGGTCAAAGGGTCTGAGCTTCATGTTTATTACAACCAACGATCTGGACAGTTTCATTAAATCTTGAAAATCTAACTGGAATACAAGTGACTATAAACAATTGTGATAGCTGTTCTGCTGCATCTGACATCTTGCACAGGTTATGAGATTGTCAAAACTAAGGGAAAGAATCCTGGCTAATGTTCTCCTAGCTTTTCTAGAAGTGTCACAGAGTTGAACGTCAACACTGTAGTGCCTGGAGATGAACACTCTGTTATGCCATCAGGAGACTGGTGTTTTAGAGCCACAAAAAGATTATAGCGAAGTCAACTGATGCATAATGTTTTTTTTCCCCTCTTTTTGCTATATACAGACCTATTATTTTACTCAGTAGTCAGGGTGATGTCCCATGCATTTTTGAAGCTAATAATATGACTCCCATTCATCTTGACTGGACTAGGGTTGTATCCTGGTTATTTCAGTTAATTTAGAAAATAATCATAGGTACCATCTTGAGTCCTGTTTGCCAATCTGTTATGAAAAACAGCAGTGAACCCTGCAGAAAAGTGAGGAGACTGGGTAAAATGTTCAGCAGCATGTTGTCTTCTCTGCAGTTGCTCTTTATATTAAATCACTCTATGAAATAAGCAGCTTGTTCTCTTAATCTGCATTATCCTATATAACTGTGATACCTTATGATTGGTTTCTCTCCTTTACTCTTTCCATATGCCATGTGTTGTGTGTTTTCTATTACAAGCCACTGTTACCATTCCGATTAGCAGATTTTGCTGTTGGCTCTGATAGAGAATGTGACCAGTTATTAATCAAGGTGGCCAGTAAGGAAGTATTGCAGCTCCCTGATACTCAAGGAAACTATGCTGAGTATGCTGTGCTCAACCAGTCTGTAGAAAAGCAAGGTTTATCTGCACATTGACTAAGTTCCAAATACGACATAATTGTACCTCTGTCTAATTAACAAGAATGTCAGGTGTCTTTGACATCTATTGCTTTGTAGGCATTTCCAAAGTCATACCTTAGCGTAGGTCTGTGGTTAGCATGTAGCTTGATACCAGCAGTGCTTCAGGACTAGACCTCTGTTTCTGCTGAAGTCTAATTGTTGGCAAGAGGATGGGAAAGGCGTGCTTAAGATCTCACTATGTTTTCAGTGCAGCTGGAGACTGACATATTGGTAATGGGTACTAGAAATCTTTCTTCAATCCATGTGAGATTAAAGGAAGACTGAAAAAGTGTAAATAAGTGGGAGGTTAAGCTGATATGGTAAATGGAATGTGAAGCACACCTCTTCCTGAAATGAAATATGCTAGCAAAATACTCATCTTCTGAATACAGACTGTGCTTGTTTTCTTTGGCTCAGTCAGGAAACCTTTTGTTTGAATTAGACCAAGTGAATTGCACAGAATGGTTTTCAGTTTTAGTATGTGTAGACAAGCCAAACTGCATGTAATTACAGTATTTAAACTTGCTCTTAATCTTTTCTTTACAGGTTCTTCTATGTTACTTTAGATCATTTTGGTATAGTTAACATTTTTTTTCACCTTCCAAATTTTACATTTTATTTTAGCATTTCCTAATCCATTCTGAAAAAAGATGAAAGACATGCAGTAGAGAATTAACCTAGTTCCCTGTCTGTTTCTTTTAGGAAATTGTATTAGTGGTATTCTTTGGAACAGAATATGTGGTTCGGTTATGGTCAGCAGGATGCCGCAGTAAATATGTTGGAATATGGGGAAGGCTTCGTTTTGCTAGGAAGCCTATTTCAATCATTGGTGAGTATGCACAGCTTGCAAACTTGATGTAAACAACAAGTAAAACTTGTCCTTGAAAGTTTTGAGAAGTGGAATTTCTGCAGTAGTTGAAGCCAAGTTAGAGCAAGAGCTCTTGTCATTAGCGTTAAGGTAGATCTGAATTTCCTTTCAGGAATCCATGGCACTGTCATTTGAGAACAAATGTAGCTTGGTTTGTTTTTCCAGAAGAGCAGAGTGTTTTCTTTTCACAAGTGATCTGAAGCTTTGCCAGAAATAAGTCTTGGCCATAGTCCTGTCTCCTGTGACCTCAGGATCCCAGACACTGTACAATAGCTACAACTGTATTTTTTTAAAGATACTGAACAGCCTTCCCCCCCCCCCCCCCCAGCAGCCGTTTGAATAATTTATTATGAGTTTATTTTGCACTCTAATTGAGCTACGTACTGCATGGTAGAGCACGATAGATGCACTGGAGTTACTTTGTGTATGTACTGGATTAAAATATGGTTTTCAGTGATGCATTTGGAAATGGGCACCTGACTTCCTGTCGTGGTTTAACCCCAGCTGGCAGCTAAGCACTACACAGCCGCTCGCTCACTCCTTCCCCTCCCCTGGTGGGAAGGGGAGGAGAATCGGAAAAAACAAAGTTAAACTCATGGGTTGAGATAAAAACAGTTAAATAACTGCAATAAAATATTATAATAATAATAGTAATAAAAAGGAAGATAACGAAAAGAGAGAGAAATAAAACCTAAGAAAAGACAAGTGATGCACAATGCAATTGCTCACCACATGCTGACCAATGCCCAAGTAGCGATCCGCCCGTCCCGGCCAACTCCCCCCAGTTTATATACTGAGCATGATGTTCTATGGTATGGAATATCCCTTTGACTAGTTCGGGTCAGCTGTCCTGGCTATGCTCCCTCCCAGCTTCTTGTACACCTCCTCGCTGGCAGAGCATGGGAAACTGAAAAGTCCTTGACTTAGGATAAGCGCTACTCAGCAACAACTAAAACCATCAGTGTGTTATCAACATTAGTCTCATGTTAAATCCAAAACACAACACTGTACCAGCTACTAGGAAGAAAATTAACTTTATCCTGGCTGAAACCAGGACACTCCCCTTGATATTGACTGCAGCTGGCTTCCTAACGTGACTTCAGTGTTCTTAGAAATTACATCCATATATTCCATATATGACACAAACCATTATTTTTTTTAGAATGCTTGTCATGCATTTAACAATTTCACTGAAAGAAACATAATAATCCCAAATCAATCTGTATTTTATTAGCAAATATTGAGAGAACTATGTAAAGACCCTTGCCCTGAAGCACTTAAATATATATGGATTAAACAAACCAGATTTTGGAAGAGGAGTATTGTTATAGAAGCATAGTAATTCTTGTTCTGTGACATAGTTTTTTCCACTACTCAGGAACACAATTTGTTGTTGAGTAGAAGATATAGTTTTTCATAAACTATCTACAACTTTGCTGAATATAAATTACAAAATTTTTTACCTGGATATTTTTACAATCATAAAATAGTTTAGTTTAGCTTCTCTGTGCATATATATCAATAACAACTGTATCTCAGGTGTGACTGCAACTATAATATGGCTTTGACTGCATCTTTGCACTCTGTCCACAATCCATTTCTCTTGAGACCTAGAATGTTAGGGGTCTGAAACATCGTTGAGTTTATTTCAGCATGGAAAGTAAAACAAAGTTCCATTTTCCCATATAAGTATCAAGAAGTATTTCATTCTCGAAAATACAGAGTTCCTTTCCAAAATTAAGTAGGCCTGAGGCACAGAGATTTAGAGTACAGTCCTAGGGTAATGACTGACTTAAACTAAATTAGACTCATACACTAATTCCAACTTTTGTCTCACTTTTAGACCTGGACAGATGAAATAATAGTAAGGCAATTGTCTTATATATGAAATAAACCCAAATCCTCTGTCAATGAATAAAATACTGTCTAAACCAGCAGAGAAAATAAGATACACAGAAGAGATAATAGGTAGAAACTGCTGAAATTCCTCATGGGTTATAGCTAATAAGGATTCCAGGCCGCTGAGGCCTGGAGTTACAGTAACTCGTATCACTCTCGTCATTGATCTGGAATGTGGCCATCTTGGAGCCATCACAGTAAAAACTTTCTATCATATCACACAATTATATTTTCTTTATATGGTACAATAGAGATCTCTTGATATATGAACAAAAATCTTAATTTGGAGTGACTGTTCAAATTGTTAAAATAATATTGGCATTGGTTCTAGTAACAGTCTTGCAGAAGTATTGCAAGATGCTGCTAACCCATTTTTTCAATTGACTTTTATTTTCCAGATTTAATTGTAGTTGTTGCTTCCATGATAGTTCTTTGTGTGGGCTCTAAAGGTCAAGTCTTTGCAACCTCAGCTATCAGGTAATTATATGCAATAAAAGAAAATAGTGCTGTCTGAGTAAGTTGGGTTTTTTTTCTTTACCTCCTGTTTCAATTCTTGCAGGAGGAAACAAGTCATTGCTCAGTCATGTAACAGAGCAGATCACCAATCATGTACGGGTGTGAAACAGTGATCCTATTAAGTGTAGGGGAAATAAAATTTTGCATGTGTTGTCTGGTCGTAATGCCTTTATGTCTAGTGAGGTAGAGGTGCACATACCCCCGCCCCCTTTCCCCAACTACGTGGGTTCTACCCAAATCCTGTTTTAGTTTCTTGGCTCAGTTTTATAGCAACTCTTTCATGCTTCATGTCTCTGATGTCTTCAAGCTGCTTCTTCATAAAATGCCTGGGGTTAGTGGTTGTGAATTCCTGATAGACTGAATCCACCTAGTGCTCAGGAAGATCACACCACTTGGTTTTCTTGAAAGGGACATGGCAGTGTACTGTGCTCTGCACGCTAGCTGCAGCAATGCTCTAGGATTGCAGTGACTCTCATAAAATAATATTTTAAAATATTATTGGACTGTCTAGTTCAAATTGCCTATGAAATTCCTCAAAGGTGAGGAATTCAGATCTTTAGTTAGCTATTTCTGTATGCTGTTTCCCATCCTGGCAAGCAGGTCAAATATGAGTTGATGAATGATTTCTAGAGCACTCACAGTCTGTGTCCAAAATTCCTGAATCCTTGAGTTATCCTTACTAGCCATGTGTACAAAGGTCTGTCCTTCTCTTGTGCAATCTTCCCATGCTGTCTTCATAACAAGATGAAAGATGGGTGAATGGAGTGAAAAGAGACAGGCTGCTAAGTCTAACATAAAATGCTATGTGTCTCTCTTAAAACGGTCCTTTGGAAGAGACAGACTTCCCCTCTCTGCCTCTCTTTCTTCTCTTGTATCTTTAGTCTCTTCATTCATTTAAAAATTGTGTTCCAGGGGCATCCGTTTTCTGCAGATTTTACGAATGCTGCATGTTGACCGTCAGGGTGGTACATGGAGGCTGCTGGGATCAGTAGTGTTCATACACAGACAAGTAAGTTTGAGTACTCTGAGGAATGGCATAATAATTGATGCAGAAGTCCTTATATTCAGAACAGCATGTATGCAGACATGCTGATGATGTCAAATATATTTAGTGTGGAGGCAAGCAGTCATTTATTTTAACCAAGTATGGTTGTTCTGCCTTGTTCAAGGGACAAAAAGTTCCTAAAAGATTAAAAATATTCACCTCCACTTAGGCAAACTTTTGACTTGTAGTTGGACTTAACCACAGAAAATGAGACTTCTGAAAACTAGTCTGAATATTTCTATAAATATGTATCTAAATTCCAAAGTTGTTTTGAATGTGGCACTGTCTGAAAAAATTACTCAATTACTTTTTGATGACCAAAAGGTTAACGAGTCCTGCTTGCAAGTGAGGAGGTTGTTTTGACTCTGAAATGTGCATGCTGGACCAAGTCATCAGCAATGGTGTAAATTCTTTCACCGTTGAGCTCAGTGGATTTTTGTTAATTTGCACAGCCAACAATCGATGTCAATGTTTATTAATTGCTGAAATTACATTCTTCTGTTCTAATTATCTTTTAAAAAAAGTCAGTGATAGGTAATTTAAGTGTCTCAATAATATCATAATGCTGTTATTTTGATTCTGTTTGCAGGAACTGATAACTACACTCTACATTGGATTTCTGGGCCTGATTTTTTCCTCTTATTTTGTGTACCTGGCTGAAAAAGATGCTGTAAATGATTCTGGAGAAACAGAGTTTGGCAGCTATGCAGATGCCCTGTGGTGGGGAGTAGTAAGTATAGCAATTTCACATGTACTAAAAGTAGTTAACACCTTCAAATGTGGAGTAAAGTTCAACCAAGCTTGGGGTAAAAACGGCACTTTGAAATGGCCTCTTATTGCTTCAATACACTTTCTGGTTTTGTAATTCTATTCTAAGAAAATACTATAGATGATCAGTAGTTTTATTTGGTGTTTATAGTCTTATGTGTTCTGAAGTGGTCAAATTATGTGTACAAGATGTAGAAACATCTAGTCTTACTACTTTATCCTGTTTTCCCTTCTGTTATAGTGATTACTTCTTCCTACCTTTCTTATGGTAGGGTTCAACTTTCTAAGGTGGTAAGAGTCTTGCTAAATCAGGGCTAGTGTTTTGGGGTTTTTTTTGTGTGTGTGCTTGGGGGGTTTTTTTGTTGGTTGTTTGGGGGTTTTTTTATTTTTTTTAAACAGATATCTATGGTTTGCAGTTCGACCTGAGACAGTAATTCCATGTTTATTCAGAATGGACTAATTCCAGAACAAGGAGCATCTGAGATACTTAAGAAATCCAGGCACAGGACTGTTTTAAAGTGGTTATATTGCTTTGGAACCCACTTAGTATCCTTATGTGGCATTCGTCTGTGCTATGTTGACATAACATCTTGCTCAGAGATTTCTCAGGTTTCTCTAAGGTGCTGCCACACTTTGGTGTAGATGTATCTTTAGTTCTGCTAATAAAGTTCTGCTTTCTTGCTATTGCTAGGGACAGTTGTCTCTGTTTTTGTTTATTATATGTACTTACTAGTTTGGCAGCTCTATTCTGGGACTATATTTTAGTAAATGTTTTTATTTTGTTGCTTCTGCTAGTAACAATTCCCTCTTTCTTTTCTTGCTTGATATGCAAATATTAGGTTGGCTGCTCTGTTCTGGGATTTCCCGTCTGTAATTGTTTCCCTTTCCTTTTCCTATTACAGTTCAAAGAAGGGTACTTTTGGGAAGCTGTTTCTCCTTATCGTTAGCATTCAAGCGATGACTTGTTTTTGTCTGTTTTAATTGTAGGTAGCTTAATAAAACAAGCTGTCATCATTAAGTGCTACAGATCTTTAAAATGCATAGACATCTCTAATGATTCCATGCTTGCATTTTCAAAATGTGCTGATCTTCTAGAGTCTTCTTGTTGCTGTTTGAAATCAAAAGGCGTTGTTTCTTTTTTTGTTAAAAATGAGACTACTAGTAAGTCTTATGTACAAGAATGATAGGACTAACACCTCTGTTTCACTAATAAAACATATTTTTAAGAAATATTTTTAATAAACCTCTGCGTGTGTGTGCTTATGTAGTCTTCTCTCTACAAACAGTACCACTTGCTGTTTCAGGAAGGAGAGATCTATTGATGAGCAAGTCTATTGCAGGTCTCCTAGTGCTGAAACGCATATGTAGCCTTTTTTGAATACAACAGGTTTTCTTTAGGTTGCTACTAAGATCTGCTGCAGAATTCTTTCCTCTTGCTGTCTGCCATGGTAATACAGCCTCTCTTAGGATCAGAAAACTTGCTGTGTAGCACAAGGAAGTGGCTTTCTGGCAAGTAGCTTTTTCAATGCTTTCATGTCGTCACGGCGTTTTTATTTTCCAGTACAGTGGTCAGATGACTCAGTAATTAAGTGGCAGATGTAGCTGCATTTAAAAACACATGCTGTCATTGGCGTTGGCATTAAAAATTGAGTATGTGACAGATCAGATGGGCTTACTGAAAATACAGTAAAACCTTCCATGGAAGCAATATGATCTGTCAGGATATTGAAATATTCTTCTTTCAGGGAATTATTGCTCAGTTAATAGACATGCAGGTTATTTTGTCTTTCTGATTACAATAAACTTATTTAGTCAGTAAGTTTAATTATGATAATAGTCTTTCTCTGTTATAACTTCTATTATGTTGCAGCATGCCCCCTGAAGTGTGAGACTGCATTCAACGAATGCATAATGTAATTTCTTTAATACTAAAAATAGAGCAGAACAAGGACAGTAAATTCTAAATGCAGATGCTATACTTATGCTAACTGCTAAAAGGATTTAGCAAAACAAAACTGAAATGCATTCAGGTCCATCCATTTCTGGTGTTTTGATACTGGAATATTCTTCATGCTTTCTGCTAGGAAAAAGCCCTGTAAAGTTAGGACAATAACGGAGAGGTCATTAAATATCAGGATGCTTCCTAATGAAGGTCTCAAACTCATACAAAAACCTTCTCAAAGTGTTAGGTCTCAAAAGTTTCAGTTATGTTTTAGCCAGAGTTTTCAGAATCGCTTAAACACCACAAATTCTGGTCACTGAAAACCTGTCTCAGTCTGTTTTGAACTGGACACACAGAAGAGGATAATTCACAGCTCCTGTCTCAAACACCATCATAGATGTGTGATCTGTCTGGCAACGTAGCTGATCTCACTTCTCTGAAAGTCCATTTACCTTACGTAGCAGAGAATACTTCTAAAAGAAGAGTACTTGATAACGTTTTCACACCCCCTTTCTCACTCTACAACATTGCACTTTTTTTTATCTCAGCATATGTCTACACTATTAAACAAGTTCTTTGGGTAGCAGCAATAGAATATGTAGCATAGCATAAAGTAAACCATATAAAAGGTCTGTGTTACCACAACTAAACTGCATCTGGAATTGGGTACTTTTATATTACTGTGCTTTGCTGCCTATAGACATACCCGTAGGGTGCATAACTTTTAATTAAATGTTCTTCATTGTCATTGTTGTTATTTATAAATCTATATTGCTTTTCCATTTCCATATGTAAATTGGCCTTCTGGGCTTTATTTGAATTTCCTTGAGAACTCTGGGCTGTAGCTATTCACCATTCCAGTTTATGGGCTTCTTGAAGAAACCTAAGGTTACCTTGTGACATAGAGTAAAGATTTGTCTATATTATTGCTGGTTTTGAATGCAGCACATGTTGTATAAATAATTCTGCCAATGGCTGCGTATTGGTATGTCTTTCAAAAGACAAGTTTAATATTTGCAAGTAAAATACAATTAAGATGATGCACCTTTCAGCTCCCCAGTGCTAGTATTCAAAATTAGTCTGCTTATGTTGTCCTTCATGTCCAGACTAAAAGTCTTAAAGACCTAGTATAGATTCTGGACAATAAAAACAAGAATTAAAAAAAAAACAACAAACTAATAAGATGCTAGATGTTCTCACCAAATCCGTCGAAGATGACCACCTTCAGAGAATGTTATTGGCTCGCTGTCTCTGATATTTTTGTGGGGGTTTCTTTTTGTTTGTGGTTGGTTCCCTGAACTCCCCTCCCTTAAGCATTAAATTCAGTCATGCCTCAGGCAGGCTGAGGAGAGCACTCCTTTTGATATCCACTGAACGATACACAATTTCCAACCTTCACATCTGAACAAACATCCTTCAGAAAAACCGTTATGTGGATTGCACTAACAGTCTCTTTGATCATGAACACTATTTGCCACAAGCAATTATTGAATATAGGCATGCATGGATATTACACTGTGCCCATTCCTTTGAACTGGTTTGAATTGGATCGAGCAATTGTCTGCAAGTACCAGCTTTAGTTAAGAGTTTCTTGTTGCTTTAATTCATCGATATATGCTTTCTCACCAAGGACCAAATTCAACAAAACATTGATAAGTTTGCTTACTTCTAAGCATACATGAAACCATGTTCCTATTTAGCAAAGCCTATCAGTATGTGCTTAATGTAAATTGAAAATCAAAATTGTGGGAAAGCTTTGCTGAAGAGTTGCAGGAAATACCAGTTGAAACTACACATGCATAGAACTTTTGCTAAATTAGAACAGATCTGATTTAATTTATAAATAGCTGAACATAAATATTGAAAAATTGCTACATAAAAGGGATCTTGTGTTATTCAGAACCCTTTTTTCCCCCCCTTATAAATTAAAAAAGCTGTTGAGGACTGTACACTGACTTCAATGTTAGACAGAAGGCGACACTTCATTTTTATTCTTTGTGGTTTACAAGGCAAGAATACCAACTATAGGCCTGTTATCCTACATTTTTTCTTCCCCCCCCCCCCATTTTTGGGATGAAGAGTTTGGGTTTGGGGGGCGGAGTTGGTTATTTTAAGAATTTCTTGAGTGGGGGTCGGAAGATGTAAGGGTTAGTATTTTTAAATGCTTTTTGCATGCAATCTATGCATCTTGCAACTGCCTTCTCATCTCTGAGCTTTAACTCCATGACCAGCTCCAACTACATTTTGTTCTCATTTAATGAAGATCTGTGGGGTAGATGTGGAGAAACCTTTTAAAATTCTTACTTACAAAGTACAGATGTAGATATTCTTACTTCTAGAGAACACTCTTGGGACTTATTTTCTTAATTTGCAAATCTTTAAACCTCTATCAAAAGATATCAAGGAGCTAGGAAAAAAATTATATCTAGAAGAATCCAGAAATTTTCAGCAGTTGTTTTCCATTTGATGAAACAAAAGTAAAGTATTTCAAAATATAGATAATTTTCTATGTCAGGATCTAGAAAAAATAATTATAATTAAGGCATTTAGCTTTAATTTTCATTTCAATATTTAACACAAATTGTGCTCCTGTTGAAATGGGTCTGTAGGAGGCTGAAACTAACTTTGCTCTGATTTTCCTCTGTCATATAGCTAGAATTATCCTCATAGGAAGGTGTTTTAAAACTTCCCTCTAAGATCTTTGGCTACCTTGTATATACTTAAGCATTCTTTTTTCCCTTGTACGTAGATAATGCTGTTTCTTTTCAGTATAATTGCTATATTTTGTGAGGTGTAATATAGTGCTAATACTGAAGGGAAAAATAAATAGCCGCAGAATTTCCACGAACAGTTCAGAAATTGTAGTCAAACTATCTGCATATGTTGATAACTTTCCGCAGCACTTCCTTCAATATCACACTGAGATATAGAGGGTACTACTTCAACTGGCTGCTTTTTCTGACATTTTTTTGTACAGAATTGGTCTGTTGAGCAAGGTCTAGATAAGAGAAACTCCTCTACTATAGATTAAGACCTATATGTGCTCAAGTTCAACACTGGTGAGATAAAGTCCAATAGGCAGAGCTGGCTGTTGACTTTGCCAGCAGTGTGACTGATGGTGGCCAGCAGACCTCCCACCATTTCCCATTCATCTGATCAGTAAGCAGAGAAGGGCTGGCATACTGCAGCCTCCCAAAGAAAGTGGATATTGCTATACTGTAAAATCTAAACAACTGATGATGGATTAATTATCAGGCTAGGATACAAAGCTGCTAGATCTCCTATGAGTTTTATTGCTTGTGTCCATGTATACGTTTACTACTGAGTTCAGATCTAAAATTGTCTGTTCACTCCAAGTAAAAATGATCATAATAATGATCAAATGAAAAAAAAAATCAAATAACCATCTTCCTGGGAGGTTTTAAGTCTTTGCTGAACTATGTTTTCCTAATTTAGTTACCTTTGTATTTTGGTAGGAGTGCTTGTAGGGGGAAGGGTAAAAAAAAAAAAAAGCTCAGATGAACCCCAACACTCTGCCTATACCTTCACTAATAATGAACAATTCTCCCTATTTTTATGCAAGTTTATGTCCTGTAGCTTGTCATCCTTGAGAACTACTGCCCGGATGATCCAGGGAATGAATAGACTATTTTACCAAGAGCAAGTGAAAACAGCTTTTATTTGTGAGGCTAAACACACAGAGAAAGGGATTCAGCGGCCTTTGGAGCGTGTTGTATTGCAGGTGTGCGTACTGCAGGAGTGAGGCAACAGAAGAGAGGAGGGGGATAAACTGAGACCATGAAATGATGGAACAGATAAACAAGGCTGGAAATCCATCTTTCAGAAATGAAGACAGGAGCCTACAAGAATGTCTAGTACCATCAAAAGCATGAGGTTCTGGAATAACGTCCCAACAGGAACAGTGAGGGGAAAAGCCAGTTCTTTTTCAGATGGAGTTGCATTTTCAAGAGATAGTCAATGAGATGACATAACATGGCTGACTTGAACTAGCCAGAAACTAGGAATAGCAACTAGAAAATCCCTTCAACCCTTGTATTCTTACTGACTTGGTTAAAGCTGCTGTAGTCGCTTTTTTCATTGCACAGAACAGCCTTTGCAAATTTAGGTGAGCTCAATGCTTCAACTTAGTTTTCATCAGCCATTTTTTTTAAGAGTCTTCTAGATTTATCTCTGAGATCTCACAAGTGGAGATGTTTAGTTTGGGCCACCATTTGATTAGGAGGTTTAGAGTGGCCAGTAATTTGGTCGGAACTGATTGATGGCTGAAGATAACACCTTGAGGAGGTATTAAACTAAGATCAAAGGGTGATGGCTAGGGGGCACTGAGGATCTATTATTTGAGAGAGTGACACTGAAGTTAATATATTCTGTTTGTTGTGTTTGCAATTTGATGTGTAGTTCCATTTCATTTCATATCCTAAGTTGTTAGAAGTGTTTCAGTGTCCTTCAGATGTGGTTATGTCTCAGTTATGTACTTCAACTGCATCAAGAATGATGGTGTGAGCCTGCAATGATAACTATCAAAATAACTTTGAAATTTTAAGAAGAAAAAGAATCCAAGTATCCCCTTTAAATGTTTGTAATAGTAATGACCAGGAAGTCCTTTCTTCAGCTTTGGATTACAATTTTAATTCCAATGTTTCAAAACATGTGTGTCCTGTAGAACATACTCTCTTAACTTGTTCATCTGAAGGGTGTAACTTGAATCTTCTCAGAGTGCTGCAATGTACATAGAGGTGATAGGGAGCAGAAAGTGGAATTTATGTTGTGTGAATTGGTTCTTATCGCTAACATCCTTATGCACAAGGAAGAAAAATATTGTCATTTGGAAAAGAATTCAAAATATCAAAAGATCACTAGGGTTTTTTTTAGCTTTATACAGATTGCATACTTCACAGTAAAATAAGAGCATGAGTGTCTAATCTGTTTGCACTTGTGCTGCATGGAGTTCAGCAACTTGGAAAGATTCTACTTTATATTCAACTTGCATGAATGCAGTTGGCTGAATAAGACGTCAAGCAGTAGAAAGGCTTCTAACATGTTCATTATGCTTAGGCGTACAGGAGAGCATTCAAACCATTTTGCAATTTACTATACTTCAATTGCAAAGAAGTCAGGGAGCCAGTCGATGTTTGTGGTATATCACTGGATGTTGTTCTTGTATTACTTGATTTAATCAAGATGGGTATTGCGAGTGGGTCAGAAAGTTCTGAGTGGTATTTGGTATGCAAAACAATACCTAGTGCAATTGATTTTGAAGTTGCAGTGCTGCAAATTTAGAAACAAAGTAGTTAAGGTATTTTCTATAAGGTGACTTTCCCTTATTTGCTTTAATGCTTGGCTTTTTAAATCTTTTAGCTTGTGTTTGCTCCCTCAGTCCTGTGATGTCTGCCTTTTTAATACCTCTGAATCATGCTTTATTGTATTTTGTAGCTGTTTATCCACATTTTTGCAAGGCACACAGCAAGGATTTGTGTAAGCATTGTTACTCACCTGATTAGTTTGCTGTGCTCACTTTAGCCTGGTAGCCTTGAATAAAATCCCTTCCCTATTCAGTGCTGACAAACATTACTATTTCTTCTTGCTGTATGGATTTTTGCTTCCTATTTCCTCCTTCAGACTATTGATGCATATTTAATAGGAACAAGACTAGTCTTAATACCAAAGCCTGTGGTGATGTACATCAGATCAAAGTTCTGAAATAGTCAATGGATGAATATGATTTTGTTCCTAATTAAAACAATTAGTTTTACATGCTGCTTTTCAATGAAAATTTAATGTGTGAGCTCTTGTATCAATTTAATTTCATTATGCCAACATATTTACTATGGCAGAGTAGAAGTTGAGTCAGTATTTCCATTATAAGATCCTATTTTACAACTGTAAAATTAGTATTGTACTCTTTAGGGGGTTATAATCTGGCTGTAAAAATTCATTTAGGGCAGAAACTTGGCATGTAAGGTTTCAACAGCATATATCTTGGGGAAAAAAGAAAATGTAATTTTGGAATACAATGTATTTGTAGATGGATTAGAGTTATGAGGGCAGAGAAGAATGTTAAACACGTGCTTTGATTTGCAATCCAATTTCCAAAATGTTTTTGTTTTTTTTAAAAACTCCTACACAAACAGCACAGAAAATATTTTTCTTGTGTCACTGATGCTTCATATAGACCAATTCAGAAGGGATGGCCCAGGGGGGTGGTGGGAAAGGGGAGACAAATGAATCTTTCTTCTGTTATACTTCAGTCAGCTCAAAAGCACCTATTTCTTTTCACATTTCTAGTTAATGTGTATATTTCAACATGATGTTAAGATTGTAACACAGAATAGTTGATAAAACTTTTCAATGGCAAGGATTTGTAAATCTTTTTAAAAACTGAGGCATAAACCACTATCTTCTCTCATAATCTTTTATGTAAGAAGGTGTTAGAGGCCATCACTCTTCCCATAATTATATTTCCTTTTTTATACCATGTTTTTTGAACAGGAAATTGTAATTAGAATTTAGAATTTTTATTTTTTTTTTAAACTGACCGCCTTATGTAGGTAAGGAGATAATGTCATCCCTTCAGTTCCTCAGGCCCTGAATTAAGGTGGTATTTCAACAACAGTTTCAGGAATACAGGGAAAGGTACTTGGGTACTTAAGTAACCTTACTAATTCTTAGAATAATTTTGTAGGATATGTAACAGTTTTGGAAATAAGCCACATTTTAAAAACTTACATTAAAAATTAAATGCTAATACTTGAATGTTTTGAGCATCAGCAACTTGCAATAAACTTTTAACATCACCACTTCAAGCAGCTAGCGCTGTCCCTTTGTTGTGTGTTTGACAGACATGTAGTGATATTGCTTACAAGGTAGACAGTTTGAGTATGGATGCCTTGCTTCGTGTGTTTCTGAGGTATAGCTCAGGTTGGAACTTACATCCACAGGATTTCCTTCTGGTGTCTCATCTTTTAGTACGAATAGACAATTATTAAAGTGGCCAACAGCCACACTTTTCCTGAAGCACTTGTCATGACCTTTTATTTCCCCAAATCCAGGTTCTCCATCCCTTCACCCCCCTACCAAACATCTGGCCTCTGTAAATCTGCCCTTCCCTTCTCTCCTCCCCTAGAGATGCTGCCCTGGGCATTGCCTGCATTTTTGCAGTTACTGGGTAGTATGCATTGCAACAGACAAGTGAACTAGGAGCAACTGCAGGACAAGGTGGGGATGGCCTGTTTATATTATTGTCTGGGACTAACATCCTCTGTGTCCTGCGCAGCTGAAGCCCATACTGTCAGAAGAAAATCTGAACAGCCAGCAATGGAGGTGTGCTTCAACTGCTTGAGAGCTTCGTGTGGTTTCACATGCTCTGATTTGGTTAGCCTTCTTCAAAGTCACAGATAAAAATCTCTCTAACTTCCAAATTCAGAAATAGCTTGTGACATAGGTGAATTTAAATTGCTCTCAGATGCCAAGTGTATCCTTCTGCTTCAAACAAATCCATTCTTTCCTTGAGCTCATGCAAATAATGACTTAATAAGCCTTGTTATGCTACATCACTGTGGTAGTAATCTTTACTTTGGTGTTTTGAAACCCAGACTCAACAGATGTTTCCTGCATGTGTGCATTAAATTATTTGTTCTTGCTTTCAATGTATCATATGAATTAGTGATGCGTTAGACTATGTTTTCAGGATCTTTACTGCATGGAAAATTTTCAGCTTCTCTTGTTATTTATATCAATATTATTCTCTAGAATACTTCATGTCTAATCCCAGTCATAGACCATGGTTACAGTGTATATGTATGCTCTTTCTTTGCAACAGTCCTGTAATACTCTCAGCAAACATCTCCTGCCCATAAAGAAAATCAGCAATTCAGAACTGTTGGCAGCCTCCCCCTAAGGAAAGTGTATGATGTGGGCAGGCAACCCATATCCTAGTAACTTCATATGCTGTAAAGTTGCCTCAGCCATGAAGACTTAAATTAATGGTTTTACTTTACGAGATTTTAAACATGTATTTTGTAGTAATTCAATTTCCTGTACCTTTTTCCATCTGTTTTGGAGAGGAGAGTTACCTTCATTGATGTCACACAGACTGTCAGTGGGAGAGTTAGGAATGCAACTAATGTTTCTTTAAAATAAATAAAAAAGGAAGAAAGAACAACAACCCAAAACTGCCACATTAATACTTGCTGTAATGCTCTATGTATTTCTCTTTACAGGTGACTGTTACAACTATTGGCTATGGGGATAAAGTGCCTCAGACCTGGATAGGAAAGACCATTGCATCTTGTTTTTCAGTATTTGCAATTTCATTTTTTGCACTACCTGCGGTAGGTTATCTTGTACTTTCGCTGGCAATTTGGTGTTGACTCATTAGTCATCAGAGGAAACTTTTGTTATTGATTCTTTAACCTTTCATTTAACCTGATGTTATGAAAGCTTTGTATTAAACTTTTATATTGTAGTTAAAATATATGTAGCTTGTAGAAGAAAAAGAGCTTATATAAGTAGCTAAAAAAAGTAAATATGTAGTGTTTATTGTATGCAACGCTAGATTTGGTATGTATTTGAGAAAGAAATGTTTAATTCAAAATACTTTTTCTGCCCATCTCAGAAGTGTAAAGGAAATTGTTTCTCGTGCTAATTACTTCTGGACTCAGTGACTTAGTGATGTTTTGGCTTTTTAAGGCATTCACTCATAGTTTACTCAACTGATTAGGTCCAGGGTGAGCTGCAGAGTTCTCATACGCATCATTCTAGCAAAGCTGCCGAAAAGGTGTCACTGGCAGAAAGAAAACAATAAGCAGCCAGGGACACTGATGCACCTCTTTACCAAATTAGCATCTGTCCATGGCCAAAGTCCCATTTTCAAAAGTGACCTAAGGCTGAGCTTTTAAAGGTGTTACAGCACTTTGTTTGCACTGAAAACAGGTTCCCAAGTATATAACCTATTTGCACTGAAAACAGGTTACCAAGGGTAAATTCAAAATCAGTGAAACCTGGACTGTGGTTTGAAAACCCCAAATGTTCAGTGCCAAGGGTAGTTAAGGGTATTTTTTTCACAAATTTAGCAATACTCCTGAATTGTGCTGTTAAAATGTTTGTGCAACCTGAAATGTGCTGTTAAAATGTTTATTTTTCAGCAAGTTTTTCAGTTCAGTGACACAAAGAGTTGTGTTAGCAGATGTTAGCGTAGTTGTGGCAGGGAAGTGGTGGGGATAAGTATAGGATGGATGAGAAGGATACTTTTATGCCAGTACTGTCACAAAAATTCTTCACAACATGAAATAGTAACTGTTAAAACTCCAGTGGCTTTTTAAAATTAGTCGCTTACTTTAAAGGTACACAACCTTTTGCAGAGGAGGGTAATTAACTGTAGATTTTTAGACTCTCCAGCATCAGTTTGCCTTTAAAAGCATATTCTTCCCCCCTCCTCATTCTAATCTCTTTCACATTTATTCCTTGTTTAGAAGAGAGAATCTGGTAAATGAAATGATCTGTAAGAAAAATGCCAAAAGCTACTATTTTGACTGAAGAGGTGTTTTTTGTTTTTCCTCAGACTTGAATGCCAGCAAAGATGTTGTATAAATAATTGTGTAGCAGCCCCACCTTCACAGCAATGCTTTTATGTTTACCTGTCAGATTTCCCTAGTTGTTTGTAGAACTAAAACAACAAACACCCCTTTATCAGTGTGATTTTTATTACTGAATTAAGTTCTTGTGAGTTGGCCCAAGGGAGGAATTTAGGGTTTGAAGCTCTAGCAGTATATAGTTGATAGGTAGTAACTATTGCATGCTGCCTTGTTGCTGTTTTAAATAAGGGGAGCTGGCTGAGATCACAGTTGAAAGTAATTGTTGTGGCTAAACACAACTGGTATGGGTTCTGGATCTAGCAACAGTCCTTCATTTCCCAAATAAGTGATGTTTGAGCATCATTAACTCTTTGATCTTTACTAAATGAACACAATAGGAAGGGTCTTTCCTGTTCCTTTCAAAACACTTGATGATTAATACAGTTCTTAGAGGTTGAGCCAAGATCACTGGCTGCTCTGACACCTTGACTACCATATGTAGAAAATGAATTATACTTTTGTTGGGTAGGTAGCCATGTAAGCTGATTTAGAGAAGATCTCATTTTTATCTGTGTTACTAAAACCTTTGTTAAATATGTCTATAGCTATGCAAATGACTACATAAATGACTCGCTCTGTACTTAATTTTGGACTTAATAGTTATACTACGTTCGGAGGCTATTTCGGGTTGTACACCATCCAGTGCCATTAGTCCATGTCCCTTGTCCTGAGAGTGGATTAGATGGCCTTGTGTTGAACTCACTGAAGTGCTGACCATTTTGTAATATTCCTTTTCCTCTTCTTTGTCCTCCCCTCCCAGCATGGGTTAACATATGGAAATAGAAATTGCCATACTACAGTTAAAAGGTCTTTCTTGTGACCTGAATCATGCCATGCCAAAGTTTTATTTCTCATAAAAGTGAAGTTAAGCACGTCAGGTTAATATTTCTCCCTATTCTATCATTCCCCTTCACAAGCATTTATGAGGCTTTTAGAGGATATGAAATATCAATTCTGCTTGCTTTTTAGCATTTGAGTCCAGCTGACTTAAATAGGCTTTGGATCAGGGCATGATAACATTCACAGTATATTTCAACAAGTAATACTAAATGAGTCTAAAAACTTAACAGTATTAAGTCATTTCCTCTAAATAATTAGTTGGGTTTTATGGTGCTGAATAGCAGTTTATTAATACAACATAATTTGACAAGCTTATGTGTGTTTTTTTCCCCTCTTAAAAAAAAATTACATCTGTGTTTTCTTTCTTCCTACAGGGAATTCTTGGTTCAGGCTTTGCCCTAAAGGTACAACAGAAACAAAGACAGAAGCATTTCAACCGTCAAATTCCAGCTGCTGCCTCTCTCATACAGGTACTGAGTTCCTGCATTTTGCATACTATCATTTCTTTCCATTTATAGTTTTTTTCAAAACTCTTGGCAGTATTTCCATGCCTGATTCCCATTAAAAATTGTGTAGGAGTTACAGATGCAAGTCTTTTAAACGGTTTTGGAAATCCCGCCTTTAATGTAAACTAATGAGCAGAAAAGTTCACTCCCAAATCAGTGCAAACTGTTTAATTCAGCTGGTTAAAATCAAAACTGAAGGCTATCCTGTAGTTATTGAACAATTTACCTGGTGAAAATGTTATGAAATACTATGCTTGCAGTAGTGAAAAACAGAGAGGAGGCTTCATGTAAAATTGTACTTTTAAAAAATACATTGTAGCTTATAAAGACAAATGTCAGATATGCTTCATTTTCCTTGGGGCAAATAAATTCTTAAAAATCTCAAATTTAGGAGAATTAAATCAGAATGTTAAATAGGAAAATCTTGTTTGAACTTTTCAGCTCCAGGATAGGTGGTTGGGAACCACTAAGCTTCTGCAAAATCAGTCTTTTTGTGTAGGATAACATACAGGCAAAAAAATATTGATCCCCTCTGTTAAAAATACAGTTGCAGTTCAGTGTCAGTAAGGTCAATGAGATTTTATCCTTTACTTCAGTGGAGCCAGCATTTCACCCTGGAGAAGTATTAATATTTTTTCATTCTAGTTTTTTCCAGCTTTTCCTCCCTCACTCAGTATCTACATGTAGCTTTAGAAGCACAGGGATCAAATTTAAAGGAAATGTAGATGTACACCTAAGCCATATCATTTTTGCGTTCTCAGATGACTTATTTCTCTAGCTTCATGAGTGAATGTGGATTTCCAGGTCAGGCTCTTTATGGAAACAGTAGCTAACTGTAAAGTTTATGCTTGAAACTAAACAGTCCCAGAGTTAACATGAAAAAGGTTTAAATTTAGGGCTCTGGTTATAGCCAGAGATTAGTCAAAAATCTTCAGACTCGGTGTGTTTCATTTGGATTGCATGGTCAGAAAAAGGTATGGTTTTGCAAAGAATGGATTTTTAGTGTTCCCACTGATTCTTTTGGGAAATCAACCCCAAATTATTGGGAAGCCTGAGACTGCATGTCCAGAATGTTGTACTTGGCTCCATATGAAATGTTAAGGAGGAGTGGAGGATAGACAATGAGTTGCTGACTACCTGTTCTTAGTAGTGGTAATTATGATTTACTAGTAGTCTCGGACTTCCAGAGGCCCAATTTAATAAGTGCTTTACAAATAACTTACAAGAAGATTATTCTTAAAACAAGAAGTTTATGAAATAAGTACAAGACAAGACAACAGCTGAAATGAGTGATACTTTTTTCCTGTATTCCTTCTTGTTTTCTCCTAGAGGCCAGTTGTTTCTTCCAGTATCCTGTTACCCATGGTGGGAGTTATATGGCGATTGCCTGATCCTTTACTTTTCAACTGCTGTCTGTTTTCCTCTGTCATTCTGCCTTGCTTTGTTTCTTTCATCTAGTGTTTTCTGGCCTTTCCCACTTTAAAATTTGTGTATGTATATGTGTGTCCTTTTTTCATGTAGTGCATAAGTGAGGATCTGCCTTTTTAATTTGGAGATTAATTATTAATCAATTCTGATATATTTACACATTTAAGAGAGAATGCAGTAGTGTTTTGTCTCTTGTTGATCTTGTTTCCTAGCCCTGCATTTCCTCCTTTTTGTCTGAGAATATAGTACTTTAATCATTGGTGGTTGGCAGGAGGGAGGATTGGTTTGGGGTTTTGGCTCCTGGTTAACCATTGGTGCTGTTCCCTCATTCTCTCAGTCTTATTTCTTCATATGAATATAGCCCTACTGACCACATCACAATTGCTTTTTTTTTTTCTGATAGTACTCCTGTGAGACAGGGAAGAAGGATTTTTGTTTTCTGAGTAGGACCCTGAAAGACAGGATGCAGTAGGCAAAATGCTTGAAGTCAGAGAGGGAAACTGGGGCAGAGCAAGAAATTCAACCCCAATCTTTTGAGTCCAGTCTAGAATTCTCTCTTATTATTTGTTTGCCGCTAATGTGAACAAAAGTTGCACTTGAAAAGACTGATCTTCCTTTCTGGTTTGCCCAGTTCAAACTATGTGGTTTCTGTTTACAAAATAAGGATTCTAAACCATGCTGAGTTTGTTTCCAGTGGGGAAATTCAAGAATACTATTAAATAAAGAATGACTAACGTGCTACGTGGAAGTTACTTTGTAGTACAAACAGCTACAAATCTGATTGCACTAATTGTTCTGTTGCTTAAAACTTTTATTCTAGACTGCATGGAGATGCTATGCAGCAGAAAACCCAGACTCTTCTACATGGAAAATATACATTCGAAAACCTGCCAGGAATTATCATTTGCTGTCACCCAGTCCAAAACCGAAGAAATCAGTGATGGTACCAGTAACTAACACTTCCTATTACAGTAATTTAAAATTTTTAAATTAGATTGAATTTGTTTACTCTCTAGAGGCTATTTGTTGTCTTTGTTTTACAGATTACTACTTGATTTCAAAGTTTTATTTTCATTTCAGTTTTGAAATTTTCAGTATACAAACATTTTAAACTATAATTTAATTTACTTTGGTTCCCAAGCTTGACTTTTTAAATGGATCTATGGGTTTGGAAAAGAGCAATTATGACCTAACTCAGGCATATCAATCAGTAACTTACTGTTGTTGTTTGGAAAACTATAAGCAAAGGAGAAAAAGAAAATTACTATTTCCAAAACAGTAACTTTTAGTTGGTTTAAAAAAAAACAACCAAAACTACTGCTTCTCTCAGCTATTGATTTTGTGGCTTTCTAAGCTTCTATGGTGAAGACATCTTGTGCATACATACAGTAGTATTTTAATATCAACTGATTCCATAAGTTAAGAATTTTTTTGTTTAAAAAACAACAAAAAAACTTTGTCAGAATCTTTAGATGATGTAATACTTTGTCCTCTCTATTGTAAGAGTATTGCGCAGTAGTGTCAAGCTGGAAGGAGAGGATGTTGTGCAAAAATCTTCCCTAGTATCCCGGGTTCATCTGAGTTCAGTAGCAATATATCCATTTGCTTTTTGCTGAAAGCATGAATTATTGCATCCATAAAATGGTAAAGATATTCTAGAATAGTTTCATTTATATAAACTGTTGCAGAGCTAGCAGATTTTTTTACTGCAGGCAAGGGATTGCTAATGACAGCGTGCAGAATTCTAGTGATTAGCCAGTTTTGGCGGGATGGGGGGCAATCTTACTGAGAAATGCACAATGTAGCATCATGAAAGTGTAATTGGTCAGGCACTCTTTAGACTGGTTATAGCTCATTGGGGACTGCATTATTATTGAAGGCATTACTGAAGAGACAACTAAATGTGGCTTGGTTTGAGTAATTTAATGTATGTGTATTTTTAGGTTAAAAAGAAGAAATTTAAGTTAGACAAGGACAATGGGCCTTCTTCTCCAGATAGAATGTTAACTGTTCCACACATCACTTATGACCATGTGACGGAGGACAGGAAACCTGATTTCAGTTTTGAAGCATATGAAAATTCTGGTAAGAAATTCCATTATAAAATGCCAGTAACTGTAATGGCTTCTATTAGTGATTTACACACAGGTCCTCTTTAATATCTGTAGGAGAGAGGATGAGGACGGAACAAGCTCTTGCCATTCTAAAGCAAGAATACTTTGCTTTTTGACTTGTTGCTGGCTTGTCTGGATGAGATTCAACCATTCGTTTAATGAGCATGCTCCACTGCAAACAAACTAAGATTATTTGTCATTTGTGCCTGCCAGAAGATCTACTGTCTCTGAGGCTGGTGCATACATGCCCCAATTCTGCAATTAATTGAAACTACAGGGATTAGCTGTCAGCTTTTCCACGTGAAATTTACCCAAGATGTGTTACTCTTGTGCTTGTACCTCAACCGAAAAGGATTGACATGTCTTGGCTGCACTGAACATAGTCTGCTATGTGAAACCATCATGTGCTCCTGCCATCTGCTCAGTGGAGTAGGCTGTGAATCAAATTTTGAAAGCAGAAGTACTTAAGATAAATGTGGATCCATCTGTATTAACTGTCACTGTACAAAATGATATAGTATGAGGAAAAAGAAAGGACTCTGATAGTCACCTTATAATTAATAGCTTAGTTATAGTTGCTTTAGCTGTAATGAACTTCCAAAATAGCTCTGAATTTACAATGTGGCTTTTTATAAATGTACTTTTATTAGAAGTTTTTAAAGTGTACCGTTCAAATTTTGGCAGCAAGAATGAGGTTTAATTTTTAAGGTGTGTTTTATTGATTATAGGTACCTTAAGTACTTAAAGTTTTTTCTCCTCAAAAATTTGGCTGGCCTGATTAAATTTAATGACCTTTAAAATAAGATAGCAATGTGGGCTGGCACCAGGCATATTTTAATTCAAGCAGAAAATCTCACCTTCCATGTACTTTTTTGGTATGCTTCTGTCTTGTCTTGCTCTGTAACATCCATGATTTTCCACTCTTTCTTGGCCTCAGTTAAGGAATGATTGTGAATTGCATCTGGTGGTAGAAATGACATAGCTGTTAAAAGGTGGGCAAGTACCAAGTTTAGTCTGTGTCTCAGGCTTTCAGTACAGATACCTTTGTTCAAAACAATCCAATGAATGAACTGTATAAATGCTTGGATTTGTAAAGTCCCACCTTTTATCGCTAAGTTTCTAAGTTGATTGAAGGACAGTATGATTTGCAGGCAGCCTACTACTGCCACTTCAAAAATCAGCTCTATAGTTTTCAATAAAAGGATTTTCTCTAATTTCTTCTGACACTTATCTTTTTTCTTTTTTATCTGTGTTCTGCTCTCTCTAAACTGTTACAAGTATACAGGACAAACAGGAATGTTAAAATTGCTTGGTAAGTTGAGGAAAATAATTCTATCTATGGCATGCCAGCTTATGACAATGTGTTTGCAGTGCTTTTCATGTGTGTCTAGTGCCATATAGTTTCTAAGAAATCTTTTGCAGCCAAGGAGATCTAGACAGACAAAAATGTACATTCTCACACTTGTAATCACAATTGCACCCATAGTTTCATTACAAAGAGAAAAGTGAGCACTCATATAAATAGATGATCTCTGGGTTTTTTATAATTGAGAGAAATCGCTCATGTATATATAACCAATAGAAAAAGATAATCTACATATAAATAAAGTATAATTCATCCAGTAGTTAAGTTATCTGAGCATATAGCTGAGAATTAATTTCTAAACAAATAGATTGGGATGGAAGAAAAATTTCCAGATTTGACCTCCAATATTGTGCATTCTGAAGTACATGCATCTGTTCCTGTAAAAATGCTCTGTAGGTATTTGTGAACAGATGGGGACCCATAAATTAAATAATTTATTTTACTGTTTGTCTGGATTCTGTGATCAGTTCAGCAGCCATGTAGTCCTGTGATGTTTCTAATGTCCTTGCTTAGGCACTTTCTTAACAATTGAGTGTTCCCCAAAGACTCTAGGATTAGAGCTAGGTCTGGGCAAAAAACCTCCGTGATTTAGTGAGAGTGCTGTGAGCCACCTGTAAGCTGTCTGCTCTGCATCTACTAAAGACAATAGAGGCTTCTTCTCAGTGACTGAGTGCAAGGATGCTCAGGCTTGGATTAAATTGTCTGAAAATAGAAGGTTCAGTTTCTCCTCTGAACCCATGTGGAACACAGGTGCAATTAAGGTGGTAAAATAGCAGAAAACGAACTGAATCTCCTTGACTCCCCCGATCAATCCTTGATTTGCCCATTTTCTGGTTTCTACTTTTCTCCTGTGTTCCAAGTGGTGCATCTCTGTTGGGGGTGAGCATGGTGGAACAAGCTCAGGAGAGCAGCAAGAGCCATGAAGTCACCTGTTTTACATGAACAAGAAATTCCTTCGTCTTGAGGAAATATCAGAGGAGCTTTGCCAGCCACCATAGGTTCAGTTTCTGTTTCCTAGCCAGGCAGCGTGAGCTCGGTGGACCTGAGAGGTTACCTAACACTGTTCTCACAGTGACTCAAAGAAATAAAGAGGAGAGAGTGTATTTGTACTTACTGTGAATAAGATTACCTACACAGAAAACTGAAGCTGCCAAGTCAAAAGCTCAGAAACAAGAAATTAGGAAGTACAAGAATAAAGGATGCTCATTCAGCTTTAATTTGGTCCTCAGAAAGCCTCTGGTCACATATTCATGTGCTACTTTCTCATATTCAGCAAATTTTGGTTCTCTGTTTGGGCTGCCCACTTATATTCAAGTCTTCACACTCCTGGATCCCCCATCTGGCTTCCCTGCCAGTATCCTTGTGCAATCAGAGATTTCCAGCTCCTTTTCTCCCCTCCCCCTTTCACCTGGCATCATCAGTTCAGCAAAGACCCAAGACCCAAGTGTGCCTAGCACTGACAGAACACTTACAAAAAGAGTATTTTTCAGATTTTTTTAACTCCAATACATTTATATTTTGAGAGTTTTTCTCTCTGTGTAAAAGTAAGGCAACACTTCTGAAAAATATCACTCTGTCCCAGTGAGTCCTCAGGCATTTCTTAATGAAATAGTTATTAAAAGGATAATGCTGTTCAAAAGAACTAAACATAGCATAAACATTATGTTTTGTTGAGTCTCTTTCTCATCATTGACTCCTCTTGCTTGCCTGAAACTTTTCCCCAAGAAATTAAGCTTGAGACAGGCACTTGGCTTAAATGGTTGAAGTGGGCAGCTTCAAATGCTTTTTATGGGATGTGTCAGGCAGCTTCAAACATGGGTGGCAGTACATGTCTGTCCACCTGACAGCACTAAAATCTGACCAGGAGCTAGCTACACCATGAACAGTATGAACCAGAGCAAGAGGGCTCTGACCCATATGAGGTTGTACAATTTGGAAAGGGAAACACTTGAGGAAACCTTAAAGTTAGGAAGGAAGGGGCAAACATATAGATTAGTTTCCTCAAAATGGGACTGGCATGTAGGGAGGAATATCTTGCAGCAGGTGACACTGTCATGAAGAATGGGTTTGAAGAGACAACATGCCTTCCCTAGTGGTGATTTGATATTCTGCTAACATGTAATACACACTAGAAGAGTTTCATACAAACTCTTTTCCACAATATTTTTATATTTTGTTTTTAAAGATGTCAGGTACAACATACTATATTTTAGGTATGTCTGCACCTCCTCAGCTGCCTGTCTGGAGCTTTTTTCTTCCCCCCCATCTCTCTTTATTTTATGTGCATCTTTACTCTGACTCAGATTGTCAGCGCTCCTGGCCATCCTTTTCCACAGACCAGCAGTCTTCCAGCGCTCCTTCCTCTCCAGGTAAAGCTCATAATATTTCATTGCTCCATCACCTTTGTTAATTACTATATCTTTGCAATGCTCTGTCTGGAGTTGCCTGCTGTGGCACAGAAAATTATAGTGCTGGTTTTTAAAGAAAGCATAGGCATGTCAGTAGGATTTTGAGTTTGGAAAGTTGTTCAGGTTGTAAATTGCAAATGTTTAAATAAAAAAAAGAAATTTTCTGCAGAACAGAGGTATTTTCTAAATGCATTAATTAAAACTCAGGTTTTCCATGAAAATGCTTTAAAGTGTTTTAAATTTTTGTCTATGCTTACAAAAGAGGAAGTGTAAAATATTTTTTGTCTTACTAGCCAAATACTCTGCTACCAGAAAAGTATCTGTATACATGTCATATTGTATATAAAATTGTTGTGTTGGTAATGTAGAAAACCCATCAGTAATTTCTTGTTATTGTGTTTATAATCCTCAATTGAAAGTTCATAGAATCATAGAATGGTTTAGGTTGAAAGGGACCTTTAAAGGTCATCTAGTCCAACCCCCCTGCAATGAGCAGGGACATCTTCAACTAGATCAGGTTGCTCAAAGCCCCATCCAGGCTGACCTTGAATGTTTCCAGGAAGTTCAGAATTTCTGTTTTAAAGCAGGGGCCCTCATATTGTGGGAGGTGTATTTTCTGCCATTTCAAAGTACTACTTGGCTCAGCATTATCCGTGGGATAGTCATGCCAGTTACCATAGTTGCTGCTGCTACCCATCAAAAATAGAGAAAATAAAGCTTGGGCACCCCTGAATTATAGTAAATATCCCTTGCTACACCTGTTTCCTGTTTCTTTTCACTCATTATCCATTGAAAATGAGTTTCTAAATCTTCCTTTTTTTTCTTTAGCCTATTTATTTAGAAATCTAGTGTCTTTTTTAAGGTACTTTTTTTTAACACTGCTTTGTGAGAAAGACTCCTCCAAAGTCAAATGGCTATGAATTTATTTTTATAAATAAAAAAGTACGCTGCGGCAGCATATACTCCCTGGTGCTCTGCTTGAGCCTTGTTTCAAGGCACTTTGTGGCAGGGAAGCTCTCATTAATGCCATTTTCTTTTTTTGGTCCCTCCTCTCTCTCTGTGCAAACAGGTTGCGTGTTAGTGTTTTGGAGTGGTTCCTCCTTCATGTTGGAAGCAGTAACATACACTTAAGAATGAGAGCATAAAAAGCAGAGGGCTGCACCGGTCACCAGAACAGACTGATCTTGGTTATGATCATCTTAGAAAATTTTAAAACAAAAAGAGGGAGGGAGATACCATGTTTGCCTCATATGAAGCAGCTGTTCATCTCTGTATTCTCAGATAACAGCACTTTCAAATAGGGTGAGGTACAGCCTTGGCTTCTTGTTCCTTTCTCATTGTGCTGCTCCTTCTCTCTCCTCCCATGAAACTGAAAAGCAATAACTGTGAATGATCCAAGAACAGCCGTTTCTGCAAATCCTCTTGTGTACTGTGTGTATTGTATCTCTCATAAGCACAGTTTAGTGAGTGTTCAGCAAACACTTTACGTGGTTTTAGGTTCAGCAGTTTTATCACTTATCATCAGGAAAACTAAAAAGGCTGTGAGTCCTTCTTTCCTAGAAACTGGGAAAGTTTCATTTGTATCTTGTATAAATGAAAAGAGTGAAAATAAATTTAGTGAAAGCCAAAAGGAGTCTGTTTTAAAGACATTTTGCTGCATATCTGAATCTGGAATGATTTTGCTTGTTTCACAGCCATTATCTTGGATGATGACTACAGCAAAGTGATTAAATAACATGACACTAAAACCAAAAATAGGAAGCTAACATTTGCTAAAACTTACTATAAAATTTTCATTAAGTGCTACAAGTGGCTCCTGCTTTTGATAATTTTATCTCCTAGCAGTTGTCTCTTTGTTACTGTGATTTCAGAGGTCTTTCGCTCCTATTACAGTTTCTGGAAAGTAGACATTCCCATTGTAAATTTGGTACATTCCATTGAATGGCCATGTGCCTGATAATATAATAACATTTTCTCTTCTGATTATTTGTAAAAGTTCAAATCCATTTCTGCCATATGAAGATATTGACTTCCTTGAGCAAAATTGTTGCATTTAAAAAAAATCCTTTTCCTGATATCCCCACTTCTATTCTCATTAAATTCAGCTACATTTAAGTTAGCTGTTTCTGCTGTATTCCTTTAGCTTTCATGTTGCATTTTGGCAGGACATTATTTGCTGTTATATTATAAAGTATTCTATTTAATACTGTAGAGGCTTCATAAATTACAACATTATAATTATTTCATTGAATGATCCAGCCAGTTGCACAGATAAAGATTTCTATGGAGGTGTCATAATCTACCTATGATTTTTACAGAATTTTACTTGTTTTTATTCTCTATAAAATTCATTTACAGTCATGTATAAATACAATAGTGGTTTTATTCATACGCAGATTTTGTGGCTTCTCTAACAAATGTTAGGACCATGCTGGAAATAGCACTATAGGGTTCTTAATGTTAGAGTCTGGCAGAATTTAGGAGCCTGAGTTTAAAAATGAAATCTGTAATACTCTGCCTAATTTCTTGGATGCATGAAAGTGTTGGTATACAAATAAATTTGCTACTAAAAACTTTCAATATCTGAATTTTTGTGAAATGGCCTTCCCACTAAGGACCTCATCTTGGATGAACTGAACATCTTGCCGCCTGTCTTGTGTCTGGGCTCAAAGATGAGGCATCCTTGTGCCCAAGTGTGAGAGGGATTGGGAACCAGTAGACTGGCTCAGACAGCGCGTGACAGGAGCTGACTGCTCACTGTGAAAATGCCTAGGCTCCTTTGTTGATCTAGGCCTTGGTTCTTGATCTTAGTCACAGTAATTACACCCCAGAAACTGGTATTATAAACTAAAACATAAAGTAGAGATGATATAAGAAGGACCTGGTCTTGTCATTGAATTGCACTCATGCACTGTTGCAGTAGAGCTGTCATCCATGGTATGGCTGAGTATTGTATAATAAGTTTTATAATGCATGAAGCTGCCTGTGATATAGATACTCTACATTCTAGTGTATGAGAGGCATGAACAAAAAAAAGAAAAAAAAGTACTAGCTTTAAGTCTTCAGCAGAAGATGAAATTCTTCAAGTAGAAGAAGAGTTAAAGTTTTACTTTTCATGAACTCTGCAGTATATGCAATTTTTTCATAGTAACTTCTGTTTTCAATATTCTGTTAAAATGTACAGTATTTCAGAGATCCAAATGAGTGGTAGACCTTTCTTGAAAAAGCTGAATGCTATTGCTTTAACTGTTATCTGCATGTTTCCTCACAGTGAAAAAAAGCCCAACATTTTTAGATGTGAACACAGGACCCTTCATCAGGACCAACAGCTTTGCCGATGAGCTTGACCTGGAGGGTGAGACACTGTTGACCCCAATAACTCACATCTCACAGTAAGTCAAGGCTATTGAATTGTGCATTAGTTGACTTAGACAAGAGAAGCCAATTCAGGTGGGAGGGGCTGAAATATGGAGCTGATAGGGCTATCTCAGATACTTGCGTCAAACTCTTTTTACCTTGAAGTTGGTGTATACTGTTCTGAGTGCCAGTAAATCGTTGTGTTGACCTAAAGAAAAGTTTACTTGGCTGTGACACAAGGCTTTAGTTTTTAGCTAATGTCTCTGGGCAGCTGGTGGTTGATAGCCTCAAGATTTTCACATGGAGACAATGTGTGGGAGTACTTGCCTGTTGAGAATTATATTACTCCCTCCACCATTTTCCAGTGGAATAGCTGTGAAGTGCAAATTTTTAAATAGTAATTATATGAAATACCAGCCTTTCCCTTTCAGCAGCACCTTCTCTAATGGTCAAATGATGATCTGCATTGGAAGAAAAGATCTGTTTTGATCTTTATTACTGCTTTGTGGTATATAAAAATGATCTGAAATCGGCCTGTCTTTTTTATTTTGTTGGTTTTTTTCCTTTCAAAAGAGGATTTTTCACATGTCTTTTATGCAAAAATGTTATCTCCAGGTCCTCAGATTATTCTAAAAAATAGAGAATTGCAAAAGATAAATGCCTTTAAAAAAAAAAAAAGTCTTCTGTCATTGTTTAATTCAAGCTCCTGACAAATGCTTATTATTTACCACAGTAGACGTGTGACAGTATGTCCTCTACCAGAGGAACTGGACAATTTTTTCCCCTCCTATTCCTAGAAATCTGAGGATTTCTGCAGTGAAACCACAGATGAAAATTCTTGGCATACTTGTATTTCTGAGGTACAAAACATGCAGAAATGCCTGCTGCCAATTTTCAGGCCTTCTTCCTGTACAGTATAAATAGCAGAGAAGCACAAACATAGTTTTTATAGCCACTTTAGAAGGACATTTTTTTTTAAAAAGTAGGTTTGGGGGGAGTCTTCCCTGCCCCCAAACAAAAGTACTTGCATTTTCAGCTGAATCACCTTAAATGTACATGTATTTGTAGGCAGAGGATTTAGGAGACTTGTATTCTGGAAGATTTCTTAGTGGTACAAGCAGGAGGAGGAAGTCATAAATTTTCTCAAGCCTTAGAGAAGAACAACGGAGCAGCAAAACGAGATCTAGAAGTTTCCTTTGTGTAGCTTTTTTTAAACTTTAATTTACCTCAACATTGCAGGCTTTCTTTAAGAGAAATAAGCTTTGGTGCTGGGAGTTTTCATTATCCTTTTTGGATTTGGGAAAGATTTAGTTATTTCTCACTGTCACCTTCATTGATACATTTCAAATAATAAGGTGCTTCATCACTTAAGTCCAACTTGTGTAGCAGCTGAGATTTTTTTCCCCCCCTGTGAACTACTTGTGGGAGACCTTAGGACATAGGTAATGTGTATCAGCTGAAGAACCTTACCAAATTAACACACTAGTCTTTTAGTAACTTATATATTTCTCTCTTACTTCCTTAATTTTTGGTTGTAACTTTTGTTGAAATCTCCCTAGATTGCTCTAGGTCATGAGTGATGGGATGATACGAAACATGTCCCCATGTATGGCTTGAATTGAGTCTCTGCTAGAGTGGAAGAAAATGGAAGTAATTGTTTCTTTTAAGAGTTTGGTTTTAGATTCAAAACTGGATAAATCGGGTTAAATGCAAAACTGGATAAAATATTAATTGAAATGTGTCTCTCTACAACATTGGTGCATCACATGTTGTAGAGCTTGAGAACTGTTCACTTAGAACTGCCTTTACTTTGTATGCAGTTTATTAAAAGGCCTGAAACAGTGCCAGTTCAGCCTATAAATATAAGGTTTTGGCAAAAAGTTAGTGAAAACCCTATGTTTTGTAATGTCAGTTGGAGTATTGGCATTCAGATAACAGATATTCCCAAATATTTTGAAATGAAAAATATTCTAATGTTTGTTTTACTGTTGGGTTGTGCATTCTGCTTGCGTTTGAGGTGGTTGAAAAGCAAGCTGCTGTGCTGCATTTCACTGGGTACCTGTGTTGATGAATGCTGAAGACCAGTCAATTTCCATGAATTGTTTAGACAGATGCTTCTTTTTCATTCTTCACTTCAAAGTCCTAGGGAACAAATATTTATGAGCTGGTTACACCTTAGTAGGACCTGCAAGTTAGACATATGGGCATAGAATTAAGGATCAAATTTAGAATTGTGCAATAGATATATCTCCGTGTGCAAAGCCACGTACTAATTTTCTGTATAATAAAAGTGGTTAGTCATTTCAGATCCGTGTCTGTGTGTGGTTTTAATTCAGGCTTGAAAGTTATGCTGTGCCTGAGAGAATCTAGGATGAATTATTTTGTTCTGATGTCGCCAGCTGTGAAGCATTTTATTTCCTTAAAGCCATCATATATTAGTATGATCTCTCCAGATATGTTGATAAGGAAATAAGCAGCCATATGCAAGTCTAAACCCAAGTACTTAACGAGAATACAGCACCAGCTATGAAAACAAATTAGTATGGAAAAGTCAAATTAAGTGCAAACATCTCTAGTTTCAGATATTAAAAGCAATTCATACTCTATCAGAGGAACAGAAGCATGAAGACAGTTTCAGAAGTGGAAGCGTAATATAAAACACTCGATCTAAGGATGCTTGGATTTGGGATTCATAGAACTATTTCCTGGTCAATTATATATTTATTGCAACATAAGAATTAGCTTATCCATAAACCACAGAAAGGTGACTCCAGAATAAACATTAATTTTTGAAAGTCATAAATGCATGAGTAAATATTACGCAGTTAATTGGAGGCCTGCAACTGGAAAGTGACTTTTAGTTGACAGTATGAAAAAATATTTCCTTTTCACAGATAGTGTAAATCTGGCAAAAGTGTGGGGTAGCTACTGTGTTACTGACAGGCAAACACTTGGCATCGTTGTGGCTTAAAAAAAGAATGAGGCTAAGGTTCTTTCCTCACTTGCATTAGGTCATGGAAAGAAAATGCCATCTTTCAGCTGTTATGATAAAGGGCTTTAGGCTTCTAGGCCTAAATTGAACTTCAGTGCCCTGCTTGTTTACGCAAAAATTATTCTCTTTTTGTAAATGTAGGTGCATATTCTCCCTCAATTTAATAGGACTGGGTTTGTGTCTAATAATAAAAATGCAGGTGTGGTTCTTTTTTGCAGGACATACTTCTGGCTGTATTTTAGATCTGTTTTGAAATAAATATTGTACTACATGTAGCCCTGTTTCTGTGGAATTAGAAATGGGAAATCTTTCATGTGGAAAGATTACTGTACCAGTTAATCAATTGTCACTACCACTTTGAAGAAGCAAAAATAATAGAAACGCTTTGAGATCTGATGTTCAAACAGGAAAGTGATTAAAATGTCATAGAAAAACCAGATTTGCAGCAGGTGCATGCAGAAATATAGAATACGATATCAGCGCATGGAAAAGCGACTACACTTTTCCCTCTACGTGAGAAGTCTTATAAGCAGAAGATGCAGATTCAAGCAGAGCAATCTGTATAATTAGCTATTATGGATCTCACCTATAAAATGAACTGTAACAGTCTGAAGAATGCAGTACACAGTGTGTTGTTTGAGATAAGACTTGGCTCTTCAATGGTTTGTTTAATGATTGTTGTGGTCTGTTCTGTTGTAAAAGTGAAACAGGAGACTAGACTGTAGCACTACCACACCTCTCCTTTGGACTTCTCACTGTTTTCTTTCTCTAGTCAGTGCCTTCCCGTATTGCCTGCTGTTCCCAGTTTCACTTCATTGGGTCTTCTGTTCTATTTGCATTTTAAAGCAGTGGAAAATCAATGCTACTTGTAGCTGAGGCTCAGCTACAGAGAGGTTCTTTCCCTGTGTTCACATAATTGTTTAATTTCAGCACCTTTTTTGACTTTACATTTGGCATTAGCTGAAGTAGCAAAAGAAATTAACTAAGCTTCTAAGCATACAAATGGGAGGGAGAGGGAGAAGTGGTGGGTGCAATTGAGCTGAAAAAGGGAGAGAAGAAAATAGCGAAGAACTCTGTCTAATATATATTTACATAAATATTTCTCACTGCTTTAAAGAAGTTTAAAGAGAGCTCTGTGTTCTCCACACATCCTTCAGAAATGCTACTGAATCAAAAATAAGTTCATGTCTGTTATTTCTATAGTTTTCCATTTTGGGGGTTCAACAGCCCATTAGTGGTTTGTTTAATCAGTTCTGATGTATAAATTTTTGGTATTTCTTTCTGCTTCTTAATAAGAGTAATTTTTTAGGGAAATACTATCTCTAAATGTATTGTAAATTTACTGCAGAAATTGAAACATAAATCAAAGGTCATCTCTGGATACTGTATTTAAACTCTTTATATATAAAAAGTAGCTCAATTTTTCACAAAGCTTAAAGAAACAGAGGAGACACCTTGAACAACTCATACCTAGTTCTATCACCTTGAGTATCATACCAAATGAGTACTCGCTGTCATAAGACTATGTAAACCAATATACTCTCTAACTATGCAAATTGCTGGCAAAATTCTTGATCTTTAAATTGTGAGTATGATATTACTTCATATACATCTTTCTCTCTAATTTTTTTGAAAGAATTACTGTGGATCCAGCTGACCAGGAAATGTATTTCTTGCTGAAAGCAGTTGCTAACATTGCACATTTGTGATCCTGTTATTGGCTATGTGGTCAAAATAACAATAATTCTTGATGTTTTAATGACTCTTCCCCACGTTTCATGTACGTCTTTATTGGGGTGATGAAAATACATTTAATTAGTTAAGGATTGGTTTTGTCAGTATACATATAAAATAATTTTTCGATGGAGGCTTTCTTGCAATGGCATACTGCTGCGATCTTAGATTTAACAGAGTAGGCTTACACTAAAATAAAACATAAGATTAAAAACAAAAAGCACTTTCTTTTTGTCGTTAAGTGTATTTCCATCCTGAAAAAATTCTGTGTGGTGACATCAGCTTTATCTTCTCTATCATCTCCATCAGCATCTCAGGTGTGATATAGAGCCTTTTAGGCATTGTATTAGGAGTAAATGGGAGGCTTCAATGGTGGAGGTGTTTTTAAAAATAAACCATTTTTTGTTAAACAGCATGATAGATGGAATAATTAAGGAAAAAAATTTAGTGTTTTTTAATAATTTCCAGATTAAGAGGAAATGATAACAGATGGATCTTTCTGAATGATTGAAACGAATGCTTTTGAACACTTTGAAATATAATTGAAATAATGGAAATAAAGTGTGCTGGTAGACACCAAGTGCAGTGTCCATGGTGCTGCAGTTACCACTGGCTTTTCTTGGAAATAATATTTTCTTTCTTTTTTCTTTAAGATTTTTATTGTGTTCTATGTTTTGATTACCAGCATATAATCTGTTGGCATGAGATAGAACCGCATTGCCTAGAACAAACAGTGCTGAAAGTGTTTTATAACAGTCTCTTTTCTGTTGGTTTATCAGTGAGTGGAATCCCTATTTGCTTTGATTTGCTAGCTCATATTGTAAAAGATTCCTGCTTTTATCTTCCTGTTCTATACCAAAATGACCCTCTGAAGTCTGAGCAAATATTTCTTTTTCACTCTCGAGTGGCCAGATGTAACGGCTGACTTCTGCTGTCACAAGAATTCTCTCTGAAACACTGCTAATAATATTTAAACCGTGATTTGCATGGGGTCCATTTTATCATTAATGACAGGGCATGTTAGAAGAATAGCAGTGATAGCAACTGTATGTAAGAACATGCTTGAGTTAAGACCAGAGCTTAATGTTCAAACATCGCTGGTTACTGTTATGTGCTGTTATTCCAGTCATTTACTTAACTTGCAACAGGAAAGTCTTCAGTGCTTGCTGTACACTGGGCAGCATCCCTTTTTCATTTGGAATGTTTCAGTATGTCGTCAAACTCCCTTAGGAATGCTGCTTACAATCTCTGCTGATTTATTAATTTGCTAAAAAGGGGGAGGACCATTTCCCTGAGTTATTTCCTTTGGTATGGAAAAGCATGATTATATCCTATGCTTTCGTTATAAATTGACCATAAACTTGGCCATAGAAATCGACCCTAGAACTCTGGATGTATCAGGAATGTGATTTTTCTCATCTATTCAGCTGCTTTGAGCCACTTGAGGATATGAAGTGTCCCTAAAGCTGGTTTAACAAGCAATCAAGAAAGTTCCTTTTTCAGAAGGAAACTCCAGAACGGTGATAAATGAGACACTGTAATGATTTCAGTGTCATCATCCCATTCTGGTTTCTCGTTGCAGGTTGCATGGGAGGGGAAAAGAGCTGTGGCAATCCAGTCCTAAATATGGCTGATCCCTTAAGTAAGCAGTGGTCGTGTAGTATAGTCATCAAAAAGGACTCAAGGTGTCTCTGATTTAAGTTAAGAAATTATTAGTTTGCTAGGTAGTCCCAGTTTTAGGGGGCTGCAAAGCTTGTCTGCAGCTCAAGAGCTAGGTGGTTGTAGTTGGGCAGGACATAAGCAAACTTGTCTTAAATGTTGAAAGTCAAATGGGTATTTTAGTGTGTTCATCATACTTTATAAGAACTTTATTTCTGGCTTATGGGTATTGATACCAGCTAGAAGCACTGCCAAAATAGCTGTGGCATTCCCACTGTAGCAATGAGTCGTGCATTTTCGTGTGCAGCTGCCCTGATTCAAAATCACTGTAAAAATCTTCCCTGCCCCTGAAGAGTACTGTAGCCACTGATGTGCTGAGACAAATGTGATACCTTGTTTCCAGGTGCTATTGCATCTGTCTGTCTGTATATATTTAATCTGTCATCCTACACCTAGATTGGAAGCGCTTTGAGTTGGGGGACTGTTGTTGTTCTCTGTATGATATCTAATAGGTGGGATCCCAGCACACGAACTGTTTCTGTGTTCTCCATCCGATGTCTGCTACAGAGTTTGCTCAAGTTGACAGATTGGGTCTTCTGTGATACAGGCAGTTATTTATAATCTTTGTTTTTATAGATGGATTACCTGAGATGTGCTGAAGATTTGGGCAGATCTTCATGGTGTCTTATTTCACCCTCAACACTGTAGCAACTGAGCTGCTTCCCACAGTGCAATAAGTAATGTGGCTAACATCTGTCCCATGTGGTTACTTGTTTCTTTTATCTTTAGGGAGAAGTTCTTGTGTGCTATGGTGGGTGGTTGCTTTTTTCATAGATTAGATAGAGTGTGTAGTTTACCTCTATAGATCTGAAGATCAGAAGGGATAATTAGATCATCTCCTTTGATCTTGTAAAAGACAGGCTGTAGTGCTCCATCGAGTTGAATGTAGCATTGCGGTGCTGTGTTCTTAATATTAGCAAAAACACAATAAAAGAATTGTATTTCACAAGCTTAGAGAGTGAACAGGTGAAAAATTCAGGCCGGAACCTAGAGTTTGCAATTTCATCTCTCCTTTTATTTTAACTTTCTATCTATTTATTTATTGGAGAGGGAAATGCTATCATATGCTGGTGCTGCTATTTGCCAGAAGGTAGTACTGGACAAATATGTTCTGTGTTAGCGGTTACAAGCCTATATGAAATAATATTCTCATGATCTTTTCTCCCTTACTACAAATTGTCACTGATGTATTCATGTACAGCATAAAATTACTATTTGGCTATTTTATGTTACTGACCTAGTATAAAAGTAATGTGTTGACTTTTCCTAGTGTACAAACCATCTAGGCAGAAGCTAAGATAGCTTAGCTATTTCTTTTGTGTTGCAGATGAACGTTGCATTCCTTGGTCTCCAAGTGCTGTTTTACATCTTGATTGATGTTAAGTAATTAAACCAGACTCCAGCTGCTTAGTGATTCAGAAGTACAGGGCTCCTATGCTGTAAAAACAACAAGCAACTCCCCACTTACTAACTTTTATCATTGTTTACTTTGGGCACCATGCAGAATAAGTGCACAAATTTTTTTTTTGGGGGGGGGGGACACGACAATAAAAATGTCCTGCTTTTATCTAGCATTTTAAAAAGTTATTTATGATCATCTTGAGTTAACTCCAGAATTAAAATTCAAAGCATAAATAAACATTTTCTTTTTGTTATGAGGATGGAGGATGGGTTTACTTTTTGTTTAGATGTGGTGGATATACCAAAAGAAGTTAAAAACTTGAGTAGTTTATAAAGTGCGTGTTTCTTTTGTTGGGAGTTATTTTATCCAATAAATGGAATAGAAATTTTATTTGATGGTTTATTAATTATATGATGAATAATAGTTTTCTACTAATGTGGTAACAAAATATTCATTATGAAGTTGTAAAACGTAATACTTTTAAATAGCAGTTAAATTAGCATATTTCAAAATCTACTGGCAGCATTATGCCCACACATGCTGCATATACTCTGCTAAATCAGTGTAGCAAACATACCTGAATTTGGCATCATGGCTCTCCAGCAGGAGTCAATCTGATACAGTACAAGATTGTAGGAATGCCTGTCAAGATCGATATGTGCCAACCAAGAGACATATTTGGCCACTGAGATTTATTCCATGTGCAGGCACAAACTAGTAAATGAGCATTTTTAGCAAAATTGTAATTCTAATATTGGTCAAAATGTTAGCGTTTGTAATTTTTTTTTTTCATTAGTGAAATGATGGCTGTGGATGTGAGTGTAGTTACAGATATCTGTGTCTGTGTTTGGGGCAGACAGAGCTGGAAACCAACACAGTGTAACAAGCAAATAGTTTGTCTAATGTATTTTTGACCTAATTATCTAATTCCAGGCTCAACTATCAAATCCAGGCATGGAACATTATGGTATTAAAAACCAATAGCACCTGTGACCCAAGGGACCTTTGTATTTTAATACTTGGATTTAATTTCTAATAAGGTCTTGTGAGAGTATCTTTTGTAGTAAAGTGCATTACATTGGAAAAATGGAAATCAACAGCTGGTTTAAATATTGCTGAATAGTGCAACAGGACAGCAATACTGAAGGAAAATACCTTTTGGTAACAGTATTAACGCACAGGGAAACAATTCCAAAAGGTGTAAATGGGTTAATTTACCTGCTGTAATACTATAATTGTTCAGGAAATTGCATGCTGTACACTCTGTGGGTGAAAGTGATCTGAAAATTGCTCGAACATATGATCAATACAAGTTGATTTTTCTTATTAACTTCATTCCACAGTGTTTTACAAAGATGAATATTGCAGTTGCAGGTTTTTTCACAAGTAAATGCTGCTCCCAGTATGACCAGGGACCCAGTTCAGAATTATTGTAGTATTTTCCTCTTGCTGTACTTCTCTGGAAATCCTTTGCATCATTGACACATTAAAGAGTTTCTTCTGCGGCTGCTGTTTCTGATCACTATTGATGATTTTTTTCCTAAGTTAAAAACATTGTGAAGTATATGTTTAACACCCTACTGATGTAGCAAAGCTTACTGCAACAGAAGGTTTTGTTTGAAACCTTTGCCATATCCAAGGCAGAGCTGTGAAGTAGGGAGCTCTACGCATCATCTCAGATGCTGAGTGTGTGAAGCACAGCATGCCTGGCCTTGGGCGCTTGCCCTGGACAGAGAGCCCATGGGAGGTCATGGAGCTATTGACTGAAATTTACTTTCTTCATGTGACTGCAAGGACTGGAAATAGTTGTATTTCACTCAGTGTCTCAGGGACTTTCTGTCATTCCCATGTGTAGAACTGTATGTTCTGTTCTACTCACCGCAGGAAGTTAAACTGGGAAAAGCTAAAGCATTTTCATTGTGTTGCAGACAAAATACCTTAAATATCTTACAGTAGTTGTCAGCCTGATAGCAAACTAAAGCTAAGCACCTGACCTGTTGCTCATGGCTGTGTTTTGGTCTGTGTTTTTCTCAGATTCCTGTATCACACCCGTTTCTGTGGTTACTGAGTGCCTCTTGGGATAAAAGTAAATACAGAAGCTAGTCATAGCTATGTCTGGTTACTCCTCTACTTCTGTCTTTCCCAAGGAAAACTGATGTGTTTGTGTTCATGTTTTTCCCTTTTTCTCCACATGTAAAATGCATAAATATAATGTTAAAAGGGAAATCAGAAAGTGGTAACTGTTGTTGTCGGTCTGTCTTCATGTCCTTTTGGTCAGGGGCCTGCCCCACAACCAAGTCCCACCTCCTGTGCAGCCAAGTGTCATTGGTACAGAAATGTCACTGTTCCTGAAAAGGGGAGTTACTGGGAGTGGTGGGGATCCCAGGGACTTGATCTTTTAGGAGTTTTGGGCCCGTATGAATTAGAGTCTTGAAAATAAAGGCAGGGGATGTTCAGTGTGACACAATGTCCTGCAGAGAGCCGATGAACATGCAGGACAGCACCAGAGCAGTGCGGGATGTCAGTTTTCCTTTTGTTGGCGACATGAGCTGGCAGCAGTGCTTAGCTGACCACAGTTGGGGTTGAAAAACTGAAGAAACAAGCTTTGTATGAAGCATTTATTATTCACCTAGGTCTGCAAGTCAGGGGTCAAATTCCCTCCATTGTTGAATGTGAAGTGTTCCAAGAGCTTTGTGTTGGCAGCGTAGGGAGGTTGCAGAGGTGAAATGCATCCTTTTCTTCTCCCGTCCTACCTAAAGTCTAGGATGCTGAACTGTCACGTGTGTGCTTTCATTGTACTGGTTTCCAGAGACCCCACTCTGGATTTAGAGTCCTGCTGTGGTTGGCAGTATGCATACAAACAACAAAAATGAGTCCTGTCTGGAGATGTTATGCTGTACCTGTTCCTCCTGAAAAGGAACTGAGACAGAAAGCTCAGTTTGAAAGCACTACTCTATCTTAGCACAGTATTGAGGAAAATTTGGCAGACTGGGATTAATAGGCTGTATCATGGGCTATTGTTCTCCTGGACTCATCTGTTTTTAGAAAAAAATCCCACTCTGATATTGAGAAATTCTGGTTCAGCAGCACAAACATTAATTTATCCTCTTTCTTCTCTTTGCACCCTATACTCTTAGCTATTTTTCAAACTATGCAACATTTAATGGTTCTTGTTATTACCTATTCCATAGAATAAGTAATGCAGGGGAAATAGGAAGTCAGGTGCATAATTAAACAGATGTTACAGAACTTCATCCATGTTCTAGCTGTGATAAATACACTAAAAAGTTGAAATGCCAGTCATTATTCTTTTTGTTGTTTAATTACTTAGTACCTCAGAATGTTTAGGCTTTGTGAAAAATGTCTTTATTTAGAAGGAAGGGCCAAGATTTGCGTATGTGCTTTGTCCTAGAGGATTTGCACTGTGCTTGCTGGTGTATATGGAGCCTATGCTGAGACCCGTGTACATGGAAAGTACTATACAAGAAATAGCTGTGTTTGAGTCCTAAAATGGCTGCTGGGATAATAAATAATGGAGGGATGCAACCACAGTGTATTTGTTCTTTAGTGAATTTAGTGAGTATTCTCAGTCCATCTGCTTTTTATTTTAGAAACCTAATCCAGTCCTGTCTATGTAGAATTTTCAGATACTAATTTGGAATGCATTCTTATCCACACCCTTTGTTACACTCTAGAATCTTGATCTTTTATATTTTGGGTTTTTTTTGTTTTTTGTGGTTTGTGGTTTGTGTTTGTTTGTTTTTTTTTTAAAAGGCTATTTGCAGTCTTCCTTTTTTTAGGCCACCCACATGGGGGCACCTGCCAGGTCTTCAGGGGTAATTCCTTTACTCTGCAGGACTCTGAGGTTTTCTGTAAGTGTATGTGCTGTGTCTTACCCATTCATCATTATTACATATTAATGTAGGTCTCAGGTTTGCTAAATTATGTTAAATCATTTCCATATTGAAACACATGAATAATTTTAAATCACTGTGTGCTGCAAACAGCAGGATCAGATTATTAGAGCTCTTAATTGTTTCTGTCTTTTTGTCTGAAGGTGTTTAGTCTTTTACTGTAAACTATAAACTGGCAAATAAAGTACACTATAGGCCTTGCAGTGTTACCACCAATGGCATATTTGAGACATGGTACATCTAGGAACTCTCTTTTTCTGAGGGAAGTACAGTTTAAAGGTATGAACTTCTCAAAAAGCAGTTCAACATAAATCATACCTAATGGAGCTGTAGTCATTATAGTTTGCAGATCCCGAGAGAGGAATGAATTATTAGAAATATTTGGATGGCAGGAGTCTGTCATTTGTTAATGACTTTTTTTATGCGTGCAAGGTGTCCCTGTGTCCCAAAGAACTGAAAGAGGAAAAAAATAAAAAAGAGAGAGAAAGGGAGGAAAGGATAAAAGCAAGCCAAGAGTCTGAAGTCTGGGAATATTCACATCTGAATTGCAAGCTTTCAAGTTCAGTTCCTCTCTGATTAAGCAGGGCAGTTGTGTAGAATGCAGAACATCTAAAACATGTGGTAGAGAAATGAGATTGATAGCTATACGGTGTTACACGTGATGGAGAAAACATTCAAAGTGCATGTGGCAGTAGTGACAGATCTAGCACAGAGACTGAAAAAGAGAAAGATAGAGTTTTGATAGTAGGAAAGCAAAATGAGTTGGAAAGCTGTACCTTAATTACTGGCTTACCCTTGTCCCATCTGTACTTCCTGTGGTCAGTTCAGTGAAAGGCTAGAGCATTACAAATGCCTAAATGAATTTTTTGGGGGGAGGGTTGGAGAGGAAGGGAACAAGTCTTGGAGATGCTGTGGTGAAGCAGATGGGTTGTGGGAGAAGGAGAGAGGAGGAAAGAGAGTAATTGAAGAATGTAAGCTTCAGTGAACAGGAAGGATAGTCGTATCAGCAGTGACAGAAAGAGGAAATGAGCTGAGGATATGGGAGAAAAGTTGGCTGATCTTCGTGATACCATTGGACACATTTATGCTTGCAATGTGATGCCTTTAATTCTGTTGGCATTGGTGTATTTCAGAGACTCAGATTATTAAAGTTGGCTTGATGGCTTCATATTTTTCAGATATTAAATTTGTGATGCTGCATTCTAGACACCTTGGTACTTGGTACTCCTCTAGGAACTGTGCGGATGTGGATGTATGTTCAGAAGAAGCAACTTCCAGGAAATTAACTTTGTCATTTTTTTCCTCGTATGTTTCTATCCAAAAGCTTCCAGTTTCCTGATACGGGACTGAGATCTGCTGTGAACAATACTGATCTTTTAGAATATGCTGCTTGTTTCCATCAGTTCAACTCTGTTCTTATCTGCTCAGTTTCAATTCTTCACTTTTTCCCCTCAGTGCTTCCCTTTTCCAAGGTTCAGTGGAACACCTTGGCCCAACATTTCTCCCTGCACCAGTGCTTCATCCTGTCTCCAGACTTCTATGTAGAGAAGACATTGGAGTTCTGCAGACAGGAAATTATTTCTTTCTTCCCTGTTCATCTTGCCTACCATCACTCCTAACTAGTGTGTGTGCTCACACAGGGCATGTGCCAGTAGGACAGAGAGATGGCTGCTTCCTTAGAAGAATGGAGGGGAGTCCCTGATGGGTCCACAGATTTTAGAGAGCACCAAGGGAAAACTGAAGGGGAGACCTGTGAGCTGAAGTCAGTGCTGAAGGCCAAAGGGCAAGCAGTCTGGTAGTTTGGATAACAATTCATATAACAGTGCTTTTTGTTTTAGCTTTGCCAAAGACTGATAGATAGGTGAAATGGGCAAAAATGAGGCATTTTCTGTGGCTGTATTGTGGCCTGGGGTTTTGAGGGGGAAAAGTTCTAGTTCAGTCTTCTGACTCACTTTTTATGCTGCTTTTCGAAGATGTCTTCCTTGGCCAGAGGGCCTCTCATTTATTTATTTATTTATTTAAATTCCCTTTACCCTAGTCATAAAGAAAGGCACCCCGTTCTTCCCTTGGTTCTTGATGGCAAACATCTAATCTAGCTCTGACTGCCTGCCATCTGCCAGCATCATCAACAGGCTCTCACTGACACTTACCCTCTTGTCTTAAAAAAAAAAAAGGGGGGGGGGGAACAGCATAAAAATCTGTCCATGTTTCCTTGATGGCAGTGCTCTCCTATCTGGCCTGAGTCCAGAGCCTTGTTTAGCATTTCACAGGTGCCACATGGGTTACTGATGCCTGCATAAACCCTGCATACCTATCTTGGCCCCTTGTGCTAAAGGACAGATCACAACACTTCATAACACATTTGAAATAATTTATAAGTTTCCAAACACATGCATAGTGTGTTAATATATGTAAATTATGCATGGGACCAAATTCTCATTAGAAAAATATTACAGCCTTTATGAATCCCTGAGAACTTGCAAACTAAATGTGTTCAGCAAAGGTGTGGTTTCATTTGAGCAAATAATTTTAAATGTAAGCATATATCCTCTATATGTCTATGAGTCCACTTGGCACTCTGATGTCCTCTGTGAATTTTTCTCTTGTAGTATAGTATGTTGCACATGCTGATGTAGGCTTCTGTATTCAGAGCTACTAGTGAATTACACTGTATGTCTAACTTGGTGAAGTTAGCTTACAATCTTGCTTATATGATTTCATATAATTAATTTTATAACTGACCTATAAGGAAAAAAAAGGGATAATGTAAAGAAAACAGCCTTTGAGAGGGAAACAGCTTTTTCTTTTTTTTTTTTTTTTTTGTTGTTAATAAACCTGTCAAGTGATTTAGGATTGTATCACTTTGGAAATATGTGTTGCTATTTTCCAAATTGCTTTCTATCATCCATATGTTACATTTTGTTTTGTCATAGTTTCAAGAACTGTAGAGCTCTAGTTTCATACTCAAGAAACTAGTCCGATTTTTTTTTTTTGGTTGTATTAAGAAAACAGAAATAAGTTGGAGATGTGAGAAATTCCCCTGCTGAAGGAAGGGGGTCTAGTTTGACACAAGGGGGCAGTCATGCTATATATGAAATTATGCCTACTTTTGAGTTACTCAACCATGGGTTAATAGTCAACTGGATGACAAAAATAGTGTTGCAGGGTGGCATGAGTGCAGTCTTACATTTCAGCAGGATTCACTGATGCTCCAAGTAGAATAGTTGCCAGAATTTTAGGAAAGATTTATTCATAATCTTTTTTTGAATAAAGAAAATGTCTGTGTCTGTATGATAAACTGTTGTGTTCTTAAACATTAAAAATATATATATGTATGTATATTATAAAGTAAGTGTTAGACGAGATGACTGCCGTACTTTCCACACTTGTCACCTACAGGCATCTCACTCAAGTGTTAATATCACCTCAGGGCTGGGGAATAAGAGGAAATCTAAACATAATATATATTTTAAAAACTCTGGAAAGTGGACTTGGTTTAAAGATTGTTGATTCTTTCAGAGGGATTGAGTAGGAGGTCTCTCTGAATTTGTTTTGGACGGGAGATAGAATAGCACTCGAGAAGCCGTATTTCCCTCTTTCACATCCCTGCTCATTGCATTCCTGGAAAGGCCAGTTGGGTGATGTTCAGTAAAATTAGTGAAGACTCAGTACAATTACTGTGTTCAGTGCTTGTTGGGAAGCATTAAAATTTAAAGTTGGCACATAGTGATAGTGTTTTACCTGGGTCACGGTCCTCTTGTTTTTTGTTTGAAAGATCCAACTGTTCTCAACATGAAAGTGAATCTGCTTGATTTGCCTTGTAGATGAGGTTGCATGAGCACAGAGCTCCAGAACTATAGTTTTAAAGTAAAATGATTTTAATCCGAATCTGTCATGACACATCACTAACAAGTCTTGCAGCATAGGTCTCAAACATAGTCTTGCATACAAGTTTCAAACATAGGTCCATGGTGAGAATAGGTCTCAGAGGAGAATGCAGAGAGGAAAAATAGTTAGCAGTTTAGCATGTTATCTAACTCTAGGTTTGGAACCTGTTTCCCATTAAGAGAGATCACGTATTTAAAAGCTGATAGACCTGATCATTAGTTGCTTTAGTATTCTGCTGCAGAACAAGGCTACCTACAGCATTCTGTCACTTTAGCACGTCAGAAATTTCCCTGGTTTCTGGAAACTATTGATAGAAGGAGGAAAAACCCTTGAAAGATGACACAAAATGTTATAAATAGTACTGGAACCACTGAGCCTTCAACTAGGCGTAAACAGGGTGTGACTCAGATGGGTGATAATCCTAAAGTTTATGTTGCCATCTTCTAGTGTGTCTCACTTGAGGTCGTTATTGTAGAGTGTGGGCTTTTACTTGGAAAACTACGGTACTTGGGAAGTTGCATTATTTTTAATGGTTTCTTTATCATGGCTGACAGCGTTTTGTTATATATATTTTGGGGGGGCTGAGTATTAGTTTCATCATATATGGCATACTTTGCTGTCACAAAAGAAAAAAAAAATTCAGATTTCTCCTTCATGAGTTCCCGTATTTTAACCTCCTTAGCCAGGTAAGATTAACAAGAAAAAAATATGCAGAAGTGCATGCACTGCTGCATAAATCATAATTTTTTTTTTTGCAAGGACACAAGGCCAGCGTGATCCTGTTGTCTGCATGTCACCAGTCCCCAGATAGCTTTTGAACATGTTGTCTGGTCTTACCTTAATGTCATAGGAGTTAAGTCTAAATGATACTCAATTTCATTAAATAAGCAGTTGTGTAGGAGAGGAGGAAGAGGGAAAGCTCACAGGCGGTTCCTCTAGTGAAGTGAAAGGTTTTAGTCTGCATTCAGTCTTACTGTTAGATGAGGCACAATCCACACAGGGCGCCACAAGAAACCAAGTTTTGTAAATTCTCCTGTGCATACAACTATTTCTTCTATTAGAGAGAGGATGAGATGATATCTAAGCTTGAAAGTTGGGAAATGCCTATAATTTAATGAAGTGAAGCCCTACAGTAAGTACACATGTGTACACCGCATGAGCAATGAAATTGTTAGGGAAGATTGCAGTGTTTTCTCACCTATGTTTACACTTCTTGTTTACGCTTCTTGTAGTAAGCCAGTATCTTTACAGACTTTAAATGGTTGACACCTAGGGACAACCCCTGTCCCTCCCCATAATTTTTCTGTTCTTCTTGACAAGTAGGTTCAGATTGATTTCATATGACACTTTGATGGATGTTTTGATTCAGGGAATGAATATTTCACTCTCACTCACAGCCTAACTAGTGAGATTACACTAGCCTTGAACTAGGTATTTTCACTTCCAGCATCCATCTGCTCCAAATGTGAAATTGTGTATGTTCTACTCCAGGTTATAGAGGGAAAAGCAGATAAACAGCTCTGTTTTGGACAGATTGGGAGAAAGATACTGCAGCAGTTCTTTGACAACATAAGGCTTAAAGTATGAGTCAAAGTAATTAATTTTTCTGCCAGCAGTATGTTTTACTTATCTCCATGAAAGGACAAAACAAGCTAGGTGTACATGCCAAAAATATCGATATTCTCTGATAGGGCACGAAGAATTTTCTTTTTCTTAAAATTACATCTCATAAGGATTGTGTAGAGGTCCATCATTGACTTTTCTCCAATACTTGTTCCTCTAAGCTGTTGCATCTTAGCCCTGTTTTTGTTGCATTCATGAGAGCAAAAGTGCTGCCGCATTATGGGCAGGGAAGTAAGCTACAGAGTGTGCTAATTAGTCTTGGTTAATTAAAAGTAGGTGAATATGTTCTTATGGGCCTTCCTGCAAGATTGTTAAACTATAGTTTTTTATCAAATGGAAATAAAGTTAAAGGTTTGTTCATCAGCTTGTCATGTGAGTTGGCAAATCCGTGGATAAATTGGTGGCTGGATTCCTTTGTCCTTTTGTCCCTTCTTTTCACTGGAAAGACAAAGTATATAATTTCTTAATCTGTCTTGTGGATTTAAATGATTTAAAAAAATACCTTTTTCGCTTGTAAATCTTTGCCATAGGATAAAAGTTGTCAATATCTGAAGGATGAAATTCAAAGTGGTAGCATGTATATTTTCGGAAGTTCAATTTTAACTTTGGGCAGAGGCTCATTTATAATCCCCATTGGACAATGCGTTTGTTCTCTTCGACAGTTGAATAAGGGGAAAAGACATGTTGAAAAATGTGTTCCTGTCCTCTTTTTCTGTGTGCTTTTCTCTACATCTGTGCTTAGCAGAATCCCTCAGGGTATCCTGGATTGTATTTACCAGGAAGAAAGAATACCTGACTAGACTAGCATTACTCCTCATGATTATGGTGTCATCAATTAACTTATATGACTCAAAAGTGAAGCTTGCCAGTCATTTTAAAGCTTTGGATAATGAAACTCAGGAAGCTTGTTCCTACGGCAAATTTCTCCAACCTTTGTTTAAAATAGTATAAAATAACTTCCTTTAATTGCGGAAATATACTGTTGGCAAAAGGCAAGGGCAAACTGTAACTCTCTTTAAACATTAGAAAACATGAGTCCATCATATTTGACAGGTTAGAACTGGTTTCTACACACATCCAATAGTAGACAAATAGCAACAGTGTAATAATTAAAGCTTAATCCATGTAGTCATAAGCTATTATAAGTAATTGCGCCTATTGCAGCTTACGAGTTTTGCTTTTCTTATCTTTCAGAGTGGGATTTTTTTTTTCCCCCCCCTCCTTAAAGAAGGGGAAATGCCTCAGTGCTTTTGAAGGCCTGGTAGGACAGCTTGACAATTATGTAAGCAGCTGTCTGCAGAAATTCATTAAATGTCTGATTGTGCATAGCCGTGTCTGACCCTTGGTGCTCATGCTGAGCTTTCCCCCTGTCAGCTACCTTCTTGTCTCTGGCTGATACTGTAGATACTCACTTACATGGATGCAGACTTCACTGGTCCTCCTCACAGTAAAGTATGCCATGATCCCTTTAACTTTATAGGCAGGGGTTCACATTTGTATGTGAAATGCAAAAGGAATTTGGTCTCTAAATGGTGTGGCTTCACAGAAGAATGAATGTGGTCCCGTACACATACTTGCTTCTTACTACTTTTCTGTTTAATTGTTTGAGGCTCTTCCATTTTCTTAGGTGATCTGAGAGATCCAAAAAGTGGGGGCTTTTTAATGTCCAACTGTACCTGATTCTATTTTTGAAAGTACTGGTGTTTACTGGCCTACTATGCACCCCACCATGTCAATGAGGGAATCATGAGCAATTCTAACATTAAGGAAAGGATAGATTTTCAGTATTTCGAGGGGTGCTCAACAACTCATATATTTGGAATTTGTGACCTTACATCTTGTACTTATTCTGTTCTGTGTTATATCACTTTATCCATCTCCTGTATACAGATTTTTAATTTTTCAACATCATAGTTCCATTTAGTTTTCTTCTTTAATGAAATTTCATCAAGATTTCTAAAATGGATCTCACAGCTCATGTATTTCTTAGCTCTACCTATGTGATGATGCCATTTATAACCAAAAATCTTAAGATCAGTGTGAGATTCCTTCTGGCTTCTCTTAAGATTGTGAATAGTTTGTTTTCATGTTGGTTTTTTTTTCCCCCCCCCCACTTGTTGAAGCTGAGAGATGGCAGGACTGAATCATGCCAAGACTGAAGCCACTAGACTTAGCAGGGTTAGTCAATAACCAGAAGATATGCTAGAGCTGGAAGTTTTGGGAAACATTTTCTTAGACAGGATATGGTGGAACTAAAAGGGTTGTTCTAAGGTTGCAGAAAGCTGTCAGGCTGTGCTTTCTGCTTCTTCTGCCGCAGTAGCTACACTGATAGTTTTGTTTATTGCTACAACTAAATATTGCAGCATGCATTTTATTGGACAATAATTCTGGTATTGACCATCCCATCCTTCCCACAAAATGCTAAACACGCTCAGCTAAGATGGTAATTAAGCCAAAGGAAGAATACACAACTTTTGGGAGTAGCTGTCTTGTGAACATGTAGACCCTGATTTAGGTAATTGGTTAAGCATGCACTTTGAGTGCTTTCTGAGTCTTAATAGCTTCAATGGAGGTAATGTTTTATTTAACATACAGCATGTGCCTGCATGTGTTGCTGAATCAGATCCAGCTGAATCCCTGTAAAAGATTAGGGATTAGAACTGAGATTCTCCAATTCTCTTGTTTGGACTGTGTCTGCCACCTATGAGCCAGGTTGAGTAATCATAGCATTGCCAGCCTCCAAAAGGTCATAAATTGTGAGTTAGGCCCTGCTGAATCACAAGACTTAAGGAAGTATTGGCATCTCTTTTTAACCTTTTGTTTTCTTAACACTTAGGCTACACATAGTTTCAAGCCCTTCTGTAAAGCTAGAAATACACTTAAAAAATTGAAGATGTTCCCATAAATCCCTGAAGTTTCAATCCTTCAAGTTTTTTCTTGAATTCATCCTCTTGATCTGTGTATCATCTTTCTCACACACACATACCTCCTATGTCTTTGTTTACTTTCATCACCTAGAGAGAGGGGACCAGATCAGTTGATGGCTTTGGAGAGGGAGAAGAGTTCTGGTGTCCTGGAGGATTCTCATCTACACCCAAAATAGACTAAAGGATAGTGAAGAAACTGAGGCACGGAGAAAAAGGAAACCTTTATTATTTCACTAATTAAAACAACTTTTACTATGATTTTGTGTCTGCTTTGGCTGGTACATATCTAGAATTTTAAAAATAGAATGTTTGTGAGCTTGACCTGTGAGAAATATGTCAAGAATCAATAGTTGGTTTTTATTGCCTAGGATATCTGGGTAAAAGGCTTCCATTTTTGCAATGGTGTAGCAGGAAGTATGCAGCAGAAGTGAAGGAAAAAAACAGCACCTCGGCCCTTTGAGCTGGGGGAAACTAGAGAGCATCCGAGCCCAGTGTTGAGCAGACCCCTCAGCCTGGTGTATGTCCAGTGAGGACGCTTTACCCTGATGGTGTGGAAGGCTGTGGATGTGTGTATGTATAAATGTGTGTGTATGTTCATTTCCAAACTCACTAATTCAAGTGAGCACATCCCTTTTTCTACACCATTTATTTCTCTCTGCTTTTAAGCTGATTTGTGCTCCTTAATTGCTCTTGTACTTTTGGCAGCTGAGGTGCCTTTTGTGCAGGGAAACCTGATTCTGTTTTGTATCTAATCTATGACTTGTTTTGCATTTTGTTAATATTATGAACAGATTCTCTGCAGTGACCTATTCTCACCTCCTCCCTCCAGCATTTTACGTCTCTGAAGTTTTCTGGCAATATCCATTTTCTTTAATCTAAGAAAATTAATGTATGTGTCCAATAAGGTTATCCTTCCTTTATACACAGCTGCCGATGCAAGCAATAGGAGATGTATATTTTGTGCTATTGTCATAAAATGTGATTAATTTATTGACAATTTCTACTTAAAATCTCTGCAACTGCGTGCATTCTCACAAACATGCACACTTACTTCTCATTGGGAAGTATAAAATGCATTTCTGAAAACCAGAGCAAAAGTGTTTGTGAACTCAACCCAAAGGTAGGCAGTGGGTAGCTCGTTTCCCGCCCAAATCCCGAGGTTTGCTCTGCATTCCACTGCTGTGCCGTGTGTTTGTCGTCCGAGCGCAGACACATGTTCAGTCTAGCAGCTCCTCTTTCAGCCAGTATTTGAGCAGCGGTTAAAAGAAGATGCACTCATGTGGAAAATCTTGGCAGCAGGCACTCTGGATTGTGTTACAGCAGCTGTCCTCAATGGGAAGGCATTGATATTTACAGTGTGTGTTTTTCCATGGAATTTTGTTTGTCTGCCGTATATATACAACATGGGCTATTCTTCTCTGTGTGATGTGTTTTTCACTGCTTTATATACAAAGTATTTTCTGTGGTAATATTTATATATTAAATGGGAATGCAGAAGTAAGGCAGACACTGGCTTGAAAACATTCACAATTAAAAAGTCTGATTATGTAGTAATTTAGATTAACCGGCATCTTTGAAATAAACAAAAAAGGGGGGCAGAAAAAAGCCTTACTGATCTGAAACATGCAATCTTACTTCAGCATACCTATTGAAAAATCTGGGGAAGAATAAGAAATGCTTTTTTTAAAGAACCTATTTATCAGCACATTAATTAGTAAACTCTTTTTCATAGATAAGTTTTTTTTTTCTTTATTTGCATGGAGCCTTGAGGTGGTGTTGTAATCTGAATTGCAAATGGTTTAACTGTCAGTAACAACATCGGATGTCTTGATATAGGGCGAAAAACCCTTTTTGCATTATTTTTCCCAACATATGAATGTAATGTGGTATCACTTTTTGATAGTTATTTAGTAGAGTTGCCATTTTAGCACCTAGGCCATAACTGGCACAACTATATGATGATGTCACTCCTGCCGCTCTCATACTTCCATTTATTTGGGGGGGGGGGGAATTTTTTCTTGTTTTATTTTTCACTTACTGAGGTCACACCAGTGGAATTCAATGGGCCTTGCATTGTTTTCCAAAGCCATAGTTCAGCAAAATGCTTCGATGTGCTTGCTCAAAGTGGGTATTAGGCAGCTATTGGCTTGGGTAGGATTTAAGCCCTATCTTAAGTGCTTTTTGGAGCATCAAGTGATTTGTAGCTTATGGATAAGCAAATGCTTCCCCCTGCCCCGGGCTCACGCCTATAACAAGCTGGATATGAATTAAGTCAAAAGCCATTTCCACATCTGTGTGACACCCCTGGATCGTTCCAAGATCTGCCCGTCCTAACAGCACCATTGTGAAATGCAGCAAGGTGTGAAAAAAGAAGAGAGCGTCTCAAGGCAATCAGACCCTAATCCTGTTGGATACTTTGTGAATGAAAAGGAGCAGCTAAATGTGTGTATGAAATTGAATGGGCATCCTGAACCCTGTGTACTCTACCTGAATATGTTTCGCTGATCTCAAGAAACGTCTACCTTTGGGTTGGATCACTTGCTGTTTTGCTGTTGTGATAGGATGTAGATGGAAAGCTGAAGTCAAATAGTCTAGCCACTCTTTGGCAATTGCATGCCCTGAAAAAATTGCAGAACAAAGTTTTAAGTAGCATTTGGATAAACACGTGCAGTACTAGAGGTGTGAGGTGGTGCATAGGAACCCATCGCTGTGTTACACAGTGAGGCGGTCTCTACGTGTACCACAAGGAGCTTAAGTTTCCATCATTTCCTAGCTTCTGCCTTTGTATGCTGGAAAAAAGGCCCCAATTTTTAATTGTACACAAAACTGTATTTTCAATTAAAAGACTGTGCAAGTGTAGCAATGTCAAGCCTTCACATGTAGTCCAAACTTTTATCAAAGACACGGATGTCAGCAGGAGGCTCTTACTGCAGTGTGGCTGCAACAAAGCCCAGAACAGCATGAAAAGTGGAAGGTGTAGAAGGCTGCAGTTCAGACAGTCTTCCTGAGGCGTCAAAAATATCTTATTTTTACTAGTACCTCACACAGTCAAGCAGTCATAGTTAGTTTCAGCCAAGTCTTCCTTCTCTTTGATCTCTATGCTGCCTGCTATTATAAGATACTGAATTATCACCTCCTCCCTCAGGCTGTCTCAGAAGTTTACAGATGCAAACTTTCAAATCAAACAGTTTATGTTCAGCTGGTTTCCCCTTACTGCCTACCGTTGCAAACCAGCCAAAGCAAAGTTCACAAAAGAGAAAAACAGTAGTGCAAAACACTTAATAAATTATCACCCATTTCTTTTTAAAAATCTTTCCTGATGTAATGTTGTTTACTCTTTAATATGGAGCTATGATGAAAGCAAAGTCACTTTGCAACTTGCATTTCAGGTAGGGCATTTGTATATTGGCACTGCTAACAGTGATGATGGTTTCTAAAGAATTCACGATAATTAATTGGTGTGTTTATGTTTTTGTTTGTGTGCCTGTGTAGCTGTACCTTGTGCCATCAGCTTTGGCTGAAGCACTAGCTCAACAATAGGAACACTGCGTGGGAAATCAGACCTACGTGGAATTGCATATTGACATTTTCACCAAATAACTTCCTTTTTTGTCTTCTTTCACTAGAATTATTAAATATGTAACCACAGAGCCTCTTTTACAAAGTGCAGATCCACACAGCTGTCAGTTTTCATTGCATTTCTTGAACACGTTGTGGCCTTGAAAGCAATTTTACTATAAATAGTGCAACTCCAGTTTGGGAGTTTGGCAAAAAAATGTAAGAATCTTTTAATTTTATTTTCAGAGGGAAAAGTTGCTGCCTTTTCCATTCCTTTGTCTGGGATTCGAAGCAAACTAAAGTAATAGCTCGAAAGCTTTTTAGTTTCCCAAATGTGTCTTACATTACCAATGACACTTCTAAACTCTGTTGCTAAACCTTCTAATCTTTAAGGTTCTGTGAGTGTAGGCAACTGTCAGGGAAGCTGCATAATTTGGCAGTGAAGTCATGCCTGATTCATTGACCTTTATTTATTATACAACTATTTCTGCAGTTCCTAAAGATGATAATCCTGGTGGTAAGCGTTGATGGGAAGTCAGCGGTCTTGGATGAGGAATGAGATGATCAGCATTACGTGCTGGAGCAAAATCTGGTAGAAGGCATTCCATTGAGAAATATCGTATTTAACACAGACTGCCTTTTAAAAAAATTGCCTTAAGAGCTTTTAAGGTATTTTTTTACCAATTCATTCTAGAAAAAAAGTGTGAAAATTATTTATAAATCCTTTTTGTTTCTTCCCCATTGGTGGATATGTTTTTGACTGTCATTTCTTTGTTTCTGTCTCCTCTCCTCAGCTTTTCTTATTTTGGTTCATTAATGTAATTTAATTAAAAGATGCTCAGGAAGTTCTGAGTGTGTGGTGCAGGTGGTTGGTACGGGCTTCCCACACTCAGCTTTTCTGTATCTCAGTAGTGTAACCTGTGTATTCCTGTCCTTGAACTCTTCTGAGCTGGCAGTCAGTGGCTCGAAGTAGTGACAACCTGTATTGTGGCTCTGAGAAGATGACAAATGGCAGCTGGAGACTGGTTTGGGAACAACTGCATTTATTTTAATTTGAAACATAATCTGTGCCTCCTCCCCCTCTCCTTCCCCCAGTGTTTTGAATAGAGCACTCAGGGAAGGGAAAGAGAAAAGAGAAGTTTGGCTGACACTTGTTTACCTTGGGTTTAGTTCAACAGCATCAGTGGCCTCAGCAGATCGGGCAGCCCTGGGAGTTGGTAGCTGGGTGCTGCAAAGCAGTGATGTGTATTTTGTGTGCTGCACAAAAATGGCTACGGCAGTGCAGGCAACATTTAAATTCATATTCAATGATAGCATTCCTTTGTTGTGAGATAGGAGGTGGGTAGTTCCTGGCTTCATGGAAGTCAGTGGGGGTTTTGCCAGAAATTTGAGCAGGCTTTAGATTTTATCCACAGTTTTCAGCGTTGTTTTGTTTCCAGGATTTGTCCCAAACTGTAACCTTATGTGCTGGGGCTGTCTTTAGTAGCTGCTTTGTACAGTGCACGGATGGCATAATCAAAACTTCGTGCTTGTCTGAGTGTCTCTGACACTGCTGCAGTAGAAATGGTGCTAATCTAAACAGGATCTGTGTGCTTGTGATTATGTTTTTTAAACTGACCTGAAAGCAATGTACTGTGAATTGCTTTAGTACCGAAGCTGGAATTGAAGTTGAACGTACCAGAAAACAACCCAACAGCTGTCATGAGATAATGAATGGTGCTGCAGGAAGGGAGGAGGCTGATTAGCCAGGTAGAAGTACAGGTAAGCATGATGGATGTGTTTCTTAGAAACCAGCCTGCAGAAAGCTGGGTATAAAGATACAGACCAAAATAAAAAGCTTCATATACTCTCCTTAGGGACATTAGAAACATCTAACACATCCAGTTTTCTGAATCAGTACTTGGCATGGTGTAATTCCATGCAGGGCAGACACATGCTTTGGAGTGCGTAGAAGCATCAGAACAGGGCAGTTCAAAGATATAGGTCTCTATTCAACAAAGCATCAATAAAGTAAACACTTCATGCTAAATTAGGAACATATATGAGCTAAGAAATAAAGTACAGGTTTTATTCTTAGTAACTCTGCCAGTACTGGTTTGCCACAACTTATTTGCAATTTACAGCAGTCATAGTTTCATTTGTTCTCATGATACCTAAATAGTATTCAAAGCTAATAATAGATTTAAATTTGGTTGTTGGTTTTTTTTTTTAAAGTTTCTTTATAGGAGAGACTTGGTAAATATATATGCCTGCTAAACACAAAGTTACATGAAAAGTTTGCACTGCAGTACTGACCATGCACACTGTGTTCATTCCAGTTGCTAGGCAGTGTAGAGCTTTCTAGCACTTGAGAATGAAGATGTAAAATTAAACTTTAATTGAAGAAATTTAATATAACTGTCCATTTGGAACAAGTGTAAAAGATAATAAAGATAATACTGAAAAGGAATTTGTTTTTAACCTTTTAGTTAAAATCTTAATTTACCAAATGTTAGAGTAAGCTTTTAAGAGAAATTTGATTGAAATTTTCCTTAAAAACTATAGAATGAAAGCGTCAGTATAGGAAATTTTGATGCCCTTGGCTAATTTTAACGAGAATACTCACTTTTACTATCCTTTTATGTTCTGCTAGTGAAAAATTTTGTACAGATTATTGAAGTATGTTAAACCTTGAGAAGGAGCTGACAGCAAAGCCAAAAACTGTCCTGGACTATTTTACTGTGTGCTTTGACGAACAATGTTTGATGTTTACCATTTGTTTTGTAGTAGAATTATATTTTGTGGCCTCAGGCAGAGAACTGTACCTGAACTGTTTTACTGTTTCTATCTCTTTCCTCTGAGTATGAAAGAATTGTTGAGTCACCTCTGCCTCCTCCAGTGCCTGAACTTTTTCTACATCTGCAAGAGCTTTTCAAAGCAGAATCCTCAAGTAAAGTAGGAATGGACTTTATTTTGAAAATCTTATTTCTATGAAAAGTTTTTTTCTGTGGCATGTTTGCATACTTTTTGTTCGTGTTTACCACCATCATGCTTTCTGGGTAAATTTCTGAAGTGGTATGTGCATTTTGTAGGACATATAAGGTATATGCTTAAGGTTAAGCACATTACAAATCGCATCCTTACTGAGCAAACAACTTATGCATCTCCTTAAATCTAATTAAAGTTAATGGGATTGTTGATATGCTTAGAATTAAGCACATTCTTGAAAATTTTTCTGAACTGAGACTTTACTCCTATGAACTAGTATTTTAGTCAGTTCTGCAAGCGGAATGGAATAAATTATTTGTTGCTGTTAATGTCTCATAACCATGGTAAACCCTTCTGCATGAAGGAGATTGATGAACAGTATGTACCTGGTTTAGTAGAGATTAAAATGTTTTTATTGCAAAGGAGAAACCAGGTTTGTTGGGTTTTGTCGTCTTTGTTGTTGTTTTGAAAAGATAAAAATTCAGGTTTAATTCAAATGCTGACTTGAAATCAACCAAAAAAATGTCTGTGATTCTTGTGAAATAATTAACGTCTGATGGTTATTCTTGAACTAGTGCACTGCTAGTTTGCAGTCTGAGCAGTTCAGAAATAGTGCACTGACCGTTGAATTGAAGACAAGCAAATCAAAGCCGCTTTTCCTGTCACACATACTTGTGTTAATCCTGCTACAAGAGACCAAGCAGAGACACAGTAGGTGTTAAGAATTGTTGAAAAGTTCAAAGTGTGTGTACTCAGTAGGATGCAGTGACTCCAGGGTGCACAGGCTTTGAAAGGGTGATGTCGCAGCCTTGCAGAAAGGCTCTGTTCCTTTTGGACTGGTTAAAAGGTACTGTTATATTTGGTAGGAAGAAGGCTGTGGAAAGCTGAAAGAGAATGACCAGTAGCCAATGTGTGTGTGTGTGGGGGGTGTCCTGAACACTTTATTTTAATATATTCCACTGCAATCACATTATGAACAATTCACACTTCACAGAAATCAAAGAAGGAAGAAAACCATTTAGATCATCTTGGCTTATACTCTTGCCAATGCAGGATTTTGTCCTACTGTGTTTTCCTCTGGTGTTAGACTGTCCATTTTTATCTGACTCAAGTGATAATGCATTCCCTAAGAGACTGTTTCACAGTCTAATAGATTTTACTGTTAGGAAATTTTCTGTTGCTCTGTAAACTAAATTTAACTTTGTTTAAATTCAGACCATTACTGTGAGACAAATCTCCAGGAACTTAAGCTAAGTAATTCCCATCACTGTCCTTGGCAGTGTACACCATTCAGGTACCTGTAAGTCTAATAATTGTGCTATTAAAGAAAGAATCCTACTGCATAAATTTTTTCACTGGGGGGAAAAAAAAGCCCAAACCCTGAAATACTGGTTGAGTGTTCATCAACCTGGTGTTTTTCCATTGTAACTATGTAAAAGCTTGTGATGAAATTCAGCCCCATGTTTATAACAGGACTTGTGGCTCTGCTATGTAGCCTATGCTATATATTTGGTTTAAAGGTAACAGTGTATACAGTGACAGAAATACAGAAGACATATGAAGCTGCAGTCAGGGGTGGTTTCGTGCTTTGGTTTGTATTTGGTTTTTTGTTTTGTTTTTAATCACATGTTAGACTGTTTAGTTTTGATCCAGATCTTAAAAGGAATTGCAGCCCCTTTACAATAGCCTGGTAACTTAAGAGCCATAAAACTGACTGTTTGGCATATTCCCAGTTTAGGGAGATCTACATAGACTCTGCAGCATCTCTGACCTGTAGGTACAGAAGAAGTGTAGAAAGAAGGGGTAAAACAAACAGTTGTTGATACTGCTGTCAACTCAGTGGGAATCCAGCAGATATCCTCGAACCATCAGCCTTGCCACCTAGCTGTATCTAGGACACAGGGATACATGGACAAAGAGACCAAAGTGCAGTTCCCGAACTGTGTTAGGTTCAACCCCCGGCTGCAGGAGAATGCAAAATGGGAAATGATTCTGTGAGGTCTGACAGATCTCTAAGACACAAATCTGAAGTGACAGTCACAAGGATAGGATTCACAATGCTTGCATTAGCCCTCACGAATGAGTCTTATTTGCCTGTGCAAGTTGCATGGACATATGGCTGGCACTGGCCTGGCAGCTCAGCTTTTGGAGGTACCCTTTTGCACTATGCGGCATGACTGTGAGTAGATAAAGGTGTCTGCAGTCGTATTTCATAGCTGCTTTCTAGGAGAACTCCTCCAAAGTTTGAAAACTCTTGAAACCACATCTCTGCCTTACTTTGGCTGTGGATGGTCTTTTTAAAATATATACCTCTATGCCTAATACAGAGCCAGCATTGTGTTTCCCTGGTAGAGAAGCGAGAGGTGATTATTGAGGAGTCAGGAAGAGAGAATTACGGCCTGATAAGAGTCCTGGAGATGGAAGGCCAATGTAGTAGTGTGTCCCTTCTGCCTCCCCTCTGATTACTGGTTGAAATGGCTCATCTTTAATTAGAAGCTTCCTGGCAGCTGCGGATAACCTTCAAGATTGTAGTGCCTCATTTTTATTACCTTTGGCTCTCTAGTCTGTTATAAACAATGTGTCTCATTACAAAATGAAAAGCTTTGTCTTCCAAAATTAGATTTATAAAAAGTTTACACTCCATATTCTGAAATGTCTTTGGCTGAACCTTTTGCTTTCCTTTTTGCTATGTGTTTATCCAGTACTTCTTGTGGAATCATTGTGCTTGATTTAGGTATTTGACTTTGCAAGAGCTGATTTATACCCATGCTTTACGTACATTATCTTTAGATGGAAAAAAGTCAGTTCAGAAAGCTGCTTGCAACTGATCAATAAGTAGAACATTGCGGAATTGCTGGAATGTACTACATCTGAGATGCTAGAGTTGATAACGATGCTCTGTTGTTTCTTTGGGAAGAGGAAGGTTGAATCAGCATTGCAATTAAATACAGTCCATACAGTGAATGGACTGTGGACCTTGTCTTTTCAAGGTGGCATTTCTTATAGTAGTCTCTGAAAGCACTGCTGTAGTTAAGCATCTGTAAGTACTTTTATTATAAACCCTTATTTTTTATAGCCTTATAGCTTGACCATAGAAATTTGCCCTCGGCAAGAACTTGGCACACAGACTGCTGTCAACACAGGAGTCTAAGTTATGTATTTATTATCTTCTCCTTCTTAAATCTAATTCATTTTAATTAGAGATGGGCTTGTGCTGCAGAATTCGGATCCAAATCTTAAACTCTCCTCCCCCAGGTTTAGAGGATGTATAGACTTGACACTTACTTTTGGGCCAACCTTTTGTTTAAATTCAGCTGGCAACAGTTAGGCAGTGCGGTAGTGTCAGATCCTTTTACTATTTTCTTTCAAAGAATAAAATTTTTGTCGGCAGTGTCCTTTCCTCCATTTAGAATGATGTCTTCAGAAATGCTCAATTTATTTTTGAGCATTGTATTTTGGAAAAAAATCAAATGGCTTCTAGGTTTTGTTCTGTTTGGAAGAGAATAAAAAGTTGGAAGGCTGATGTCGCAACCTGGTTTGGCTTCCTGGAAAAATACAAGTCTGTTCTGATCATGTTAATAGCTCCCTAACTCCTGGGTCTGGGTAATGGCTTTTAGCTCTGGGTATCTCTGGAAGCGAGGTCAGGCTTCTCAGGAAGATTACAGAGCCATGGTTCGTATATGCAGGGAGGAGACACGAAAGGCCAAAGCTCAATTAGAGTTGAAACTGGCCAGTGTTGTGTCAGACAACAAGAAGGGCTTTTTTTAAAGTATGTTAATAGCAAGAGGAGGTCTAAAGAGAACATTGGACCGATACTTGTTGAAGACTGTTGTCTGACTAATCGGGATGAAGAAAAAGCAGAGGCATTCAATGCGTTTTTTGCCTCGGTCTTTAATAATACTGATAGACCTTGGGCTGCTCGGTCCCCTGAGGTGGAGGACCACGAGTGTGGGAACAGTGACTTTCCATTTGTGGACACTGAAATTGTAAGGGACCAGCTGTATCAGCTGGATGTTCAGAAGTCCATGGGGCCTGATGGGACTAGTCCCAGAGTACTGAAGGAGCTAGCGGATGTTACGGCAGGACCCCTCTCGATCATCTGCCAAAGGTCTTGGGAGTCTGGGGAGGTCCCTGCTGACTGAAAGCTAGCCAATGTTATTGCAATCTACAAAAAGGGCGTGAGGGAAGACCCAGGAGCTACAGACCTGTTAGACTAACCTCAGTTCATGGAAAAATTATGGAGGTGATCATACTGGGTACTATTGAAAGGCATTTAAAGACTAATGCAATCACCAGGCGCAGTCAACATGGGTTCACAAAGGGAGAGTCCTGTTTAACTAATTTGATATCCTTCTCTGATAAGGTCACCTGCCTAGTGGATGAAGGGAAGGCGGTGGATGTAGTTTTTCTGGATTTTAGTAAGGCTTTTGATACAGTCCCTCACAGCATCCTTCTGGACAAGTTGTCCAGCTGTGGGATGAGTGGGTTCACAGTGCGCTGGGTGAAGAACTGGCTGAAGGGCAGGGCTCAAGGGGTTGTAGTGAATGGGGCTACATCTGGCTGGCGACCAGCCACCAGTGGTGTTCCTCAGGGCTCAATTCTAGGGCCAGTCCTGTTCAATATATTTATCAACGATCTGGATGCAGGAGTCAAATGCACCATTAGCAAGTTTGCTGATGCTACTAAACTGAGAGGTGCTGTTGGCTCTCTTGAGGGACAAGAGGCCTTGCAGAGGGATCTAGGTAGATTGGAGCATTGGGCTATGATTAATGGCATGAATCAAAAAGTTGAAATGCCAGATTCTGCACCTAGGACAGAGTAATGCTGGGCACAAGTATAAATTGGGAGAGGAGTGGCTGGAGAGCAGCCCTGCAGAAAGGGATCTGGGGGTGCTGGTCAACAGCAGGCTCAATGTGAGTCAGCAGTGTGCCCTGGCAGCCAGGAGGGCAAACTGCATCCTGGGGTACTTCAAACACAGCATAACCAGCCGGTCAAAAGAGGTGATTATCCCGCTGTATTCAGCATTGGTGTGGCCTCACTTTGAGTACTGTGTGCAGTTCTGGGCCCCACAATTTAAGAAGGATGTGAAGGTACTTGAATGTGTCCAGAGGAGGGCAACAAAGCTGGTGAAAGGGCTGGAAGGAATGTCCTGTAAGGAACAGCTACGGACTTTGGGCTTGTCTAGATTGGAGAAAAGGAGGCTGAGGGGCAACCTCATTGCTGTCTACAGCTTCTGAAGAGGGGAAGTGGAGAGGGAGGTGCTGATCTCTTCTCCCTGGGATCCAGTGATAGGACTCATGGGAATGGTTCAAAGCTGCACCGGGGAGGTTTAGACTGGACATTAGGAAGCATTTCTTTACTGAGAGGGTGATGAAACACTGGAACAGGCTTCCTAGAGAGGTGGTCAATGCCCTAAGCCTGTGTTTAAGAGGCAATGCCCGTAATAATTTGCTTTAACTTTTGGTCAGCCCTGAATTGGTCAGGCAGTTGGACTAGATGATCGTTGTAGATCCCTTCCAACTGAAATAGCCTATTCTATTCTATCTCCAGTAAACTCCTAGGAGCAAACACTTCTCTGGGGCAGAGGAACAATCCAGCAACCTGTGCCTTAGAAAGCTAGTGCTGCAAGCATCCCCATCAGTTGCACATATGCCTCCCAGGTTCCCCCCGGCTGTTCAGAACTCTGATTTCTACTTACATCTTGCAGAGGTGATGTGTCATTAAAGCAGGGAAATGCAAGTTTAGCATGTATAGGCCCATGCTTCCTTCTTACAAAAACAGGATAAAACCTGGGTGAATTATGTGCCTGAAAACCACTGCGCTCCTCAGAGCAATCCCTCAAGAGTCCTGGGTGTGAGATGAATTTTTTTAAGCCAGACAAGCTTTTCAAGCCTCCTTTGGCCTGACTGTTGTCTTGCAATGGTGCAATGACCTGCTTGTCTTAAGAGGACATTCCTCATCTAAATCTCTCATATACCTCTTGTCCCAGTGTTTATGCATGGAATTTCCGGGCTGGAATCTCTTTTAGCTTCTGGCCAAAGAATTTCTCCAAGGTAGTGGCACTGTCAGTAGCAATCCCATTGCTATTCTGAGGTGGAGCCATCAGTGTGCTGAGGCTGCTCTGCCCCAGCTTTCCAGGCGTTCCTGAATTCCTGATGCAGAATAAATGCTGAAAGCCACGTTAACGGTACCAATTGACTTGGATGTTGAAATACAAAATGGCTTTGATTAAATCATACTGAATATGTAAGCACACACAAATCTGTCTCCCAGTTTATTACAGCATAATCCAAACTTTGTCTAAGCACTAGCATCAGCATATATGAAGGTGCACGACAGACATTTAGCTAAGCATATACTCATGATTTTAACAAGAGAGTAAAAGATATGGTCAGAAAACGTCTGCCCCCGAATCAGAAATGGGAAATCCTTATTCACACTACATAATTCAAGGTTGACCTTTGCCACCAGCGCTGGTTTTCAGCTGCCTTTTCTACATGTGGATGTACAGAACTAGTAAAGAAACAATACCTACGCTTTTCCAGTATTATTTGAAAGGTGTTAGTCTCTCCTTCCATTCTCAGTCGGTGCATTTAATTAACTTGTGATGGTTTCAATCATTGGACTTCTGAATACAGAAGTTTTCAAGTATCGGTCTATTTAAGTGTTGTATACAGGGATTGTGAAGCATATGAGGGGAGTGTTACAGATAAGTCAGTCCTTTCATCCTTCCCTCCCTGTGGGGAGGACCAGGGTAAGGATCAAACTTTTTTTTTTTTATTGAACATAACTTGTTAACCATTAAAAAGAAAATAATTTCACTTTCAGGCTTTGGCAAAAGTTTGGACAGCTTCTTATTTCACTCCCTGTGGCTGTTTTTTCTAGGCAGCGAACTCCAGTGGGATGCATAATATTTAGTACTTTAAAAGCAAGTATGAATATTTATCTTCCCATGTCCCACCTCTTCAGGTATCCTCAGCAGAACATATGCACCTTCTTTATGTCCTTGCTTTGAATCTCCATCCTCTTGAGAGGCAGAATTACATGTTTGTCCGTATCTCCTCTTTCCTTTAATTCTTTTAAAAAATGCTGTAAATGTTAGCTCGGGGACAGAGATACTTGCTGATAATGTATGATGGAGAGCTGCTTGCATCTGCAGCAGCTGACTAGTCATTCTGTGATATGCTATTGCTAGATACTTTGTTTTGCCTTTATGATTTTAAAAATAGGGAAGTATTTCAGAAAATATAAAGGGAATATTTTTTGGTATAAATATTTCTTTTTTTTAATTGAAATAAAAAAAAAAAATCTGTGAATGGGCAATTGCAGTATTACTTTTCATATATGACTTGTTTATTTGTTTAACCAGTAGATCATCTGCTTAGAAAGTGTCTTGTTTTTATCTTAGGACTTTCAGTTACTGGAGTATTCAAAACCCTGTCTTAGGCAATGGCAAAGTACTCTGTATATTGCAGCACTTCACCTACTGCTTCCATCAAGGGTCATTACGTTTGCTTAACTGGCTGGTAATCTGGAGTTCAACAATGTTCACTTCTCATTAAGGCATTCGTTATCCCATTGTACTTCCTTCCCTGTGCATTGACTACACTGAGTCTAGCTGGTTTAGTATTAGAAGATTAATAATTGCAGTTGGAACCAGAGAGGGATTTCTTTTGCGTACTAAGCCATTCTAGAAGTGCTTTATCCATGGAATATGGCAGTGGTGTTCTTAGTCAGGAATGCTGACAATTGTGGTTTAAATCTGGCATAAATCAGCAGTGTGCTTATTCACTAAACTGAAACTGACTTGTCATCCTATGCCTTTCCAATTACACATTCATATAAGTCTTCATTTTATAGATTCTTCACTCTGTGCACTAAGTCTCCATCCTTATTCCAGATTACTTTGGAAGTGGAGATAGTTTAAAGAAAGAAATTCTCACTTAGATAATCCTGGTGATGAGGACTGTGTTTGCTCTCTTGTTCCTGCCTCTGTTTCCTGTCAGTGCAAATACTGTTAGGACTTTGTAAAAAACAAAGGCGGACAAAAATTACTAATATCCCGTGTATTGAATAGGTCTTACATCTTTAATTACTGTATAATTGCTGTATAAAGGGCAGTCTTCCATAAATGTCCAGCCCTGCTTTTAGGTCATGGCAGGTGGTTGCTGTGGCTATGTGATTGGGATGTCGTACAATTATGTGTTTTGGTGTGGCCAAACACTTCAGAGTGGAAAAATTTGAAGAATTTTAAGAGATTGCTTTCCCACCATGAGTCATGTTAAAGAAGAAAAGATTACAAGCGCATACAGAGCCAAGTGTCTCCTAAATATTTTGGGCTTGTGTTATTGTTTTATTGCTGAAGGGTTTTAGATTAATTTTGCAAAATTAAGTGATCACTTTGATATGAGTGGTTACCCTCAAAGTCACATTCCAAACCTGTTTACTCATGCACAGTACAAGCATAGGGTTTCTTGCCATCCATTCTCTTTAATACATACTCAGTCCATTCATACTAAATATATCAAGGTGATCAGCACATGACATGAGAAAATAAGTGAGATGTATGTGGCTCTTACACTGGGAATACATCCTATTACCAGCAAAAGCAGGACTGAACCAGAGGGATTGCTGAGACCATGCAGGATGGTGATGGAGTTGCATTTGTTCCCTGTATGTGAACCTGTCTCAAAGCTCTGTTTTGTGTTGGCTCTCTGAAGTATGTGATGTATGATAGGATTTTTGATCACATGAAAATTTCAGGGTCAGGAAGATGCGTCTCTCTGAAATACAACCATGTCAGTGTAGTTTAATGCCATCTACGGAGCTGTGAAGATTGCCCCATCATTTGTGTGTCTCATCGCTATGATGTATTATCCAGCTGTCAGTGGGTCAATCCAAAGCATTGTTTAAACTTTACTTTCAGATGATAATTGGAAAACTATCACAAAACATGTGATCACTAAATTAGGAGAAACTAAACCCTCATTATATCATGCTGACAAAATCCAGGCCAATTCATTCAAAGCTGGGGAAATAATCCAGATTTAAATCAATGGGACGAAAAAATGAATTTGGCCCTATGCGTATAGGCGCAGATCAGCAGAACCAGTAATACAGTGTTTGCAACACACAAACTTGTAACTTAAAATGATCAGTTGTAAAATGTGTTATTTTTGCAATATAAGGTAGATTAAAGTGGTTAATGGCTTATTATTCTACGTCTTGCTTCAACAATATGATCAAGAAGGTTAACAATATTTTGTTTGTGCAGTGCTGTACTCATGTCCATAGCTAATATGTATTTTCATGAACACTGCAAGCAGCTTTTCTGCTGTGGCTATAAATCACATTGTTTCCTTGACATTTTGGGTGTCAATAGCCGAGAGGTGTACAAAAATAACAACCAGTTTGTTCATTGGTTTGAGTTTGTGCATGTCTCCATTGATCCACCAGGTGTGTTTGAGTGGTGTCTAGGTGAGGTTATAGAAGGGACCAAGAATTCCTTAAGCTGTGATCTATGGGCAAGTGATGTTGGTTGGCAAAAGAGTGAAAAAGGTTTGTCAACAGTTACACTGGCTCCTGAGTTACAGGGATGTGCTCTGTCAACTTCTCCATTTCAGGTGCTCTGCTTGGGCTAATAAGTACTTGATTTCACTTGGTGGTGAAGTCAGAGCTCTTAGCTAGCTTCTTTTTTGGTGTACTGCTACTGTTTTGGACACAGATCAAGCTTATCATCAGTGTAATAGGCATAGCTCTCTTAGAGTCAATAGCTGCGTAAATTTAGGTAAAGATCTGGATTGCTAGTTTTCCTGTCAAACTACTGCCTTCTTACTGTGTGCTGCGCGGTCTTGTAGGGTGGTAGTAGAATTCCCATTAAATGTCTAATCATTTAGTTAAAAAAAAAACAAAAACAAAACATCTGTAGAAAAATGAGTAACTAAAAGAAGAAATAGCTAGCTTAGAAAAAGTGCAAACTTCAACTGATATTTCACGTGTTACTGTCACACGAAGGAATTGGAGCATTTTTGGAGGAAGAGGGCAGACGAGAGAGAATAGTTTCAGTGCTCACCAGGAAGAGCTATCCATATGACAAATTAAATGTAGTAGCAATGAAGAGCTTTGCTCAGGTTTAGTATCAAATGCTAGTACTGGCATGTTCACAATATCACCATGCTCTATAAAGTGCCTGTATGTTTGAACTCTGTACATTTCTTAAAGGTGACAGTTGAATCAAACTGTATATACTAAATAATGCAAACAATGTCCATATGATCAAAGACAACTGCTCTTGAATTTGTAGTAGTGGGTTAATGTTAAGGGTTGTTTTGTGTTACCTGTCCTTGTTACTTATATTTTTTTAACAGAAGCATGTTGCTCTTTTATTTATGTATTCCTTGTTACCCCAACTATAATAGCATGTATTTTTCTCTCTAGTTTCAAAATGTAGTATCAAGTGCATTTGGACTTGTATGTCTTATACATACATATTTATTAATTGAGTTCAATCTTCCTGTGCACAAAGAATCAACATTTTTGCATTTGTAGAGGCAGTCCAAAAGCCTAAAACTATATGTAGGGTCAGCCAAAAAAGAGGCACCTGGAGCTGTGGTGCATGAAATAGTCCAAAATACAAAAATCGCTTTACAGTATCTTATTTATCTGAACAACAGAGAGCAGTGTGTAGATAGTGTTCAGTGTCTTATCAACTAATTGTGCTTGAACCTCACTGGATAGCAAAAGCTTATGTTAAAATATTTGCCTTCTTTTTCCCCCTCTTAAAAAACCTTTCTTTTTCCCCTCCCCCAGCAGGGAAGTAACACAAATACATTACTAGCAATGTTGCCTTAAAACAATATGTACTAAAATAAATATTAAGAGATTAATATTGGTAATTATAACATTATTAATAAATATTGCTCTTAGAACTTCAGTGTAAAGCATCTTTGTTACCGAAATATCTGTGCTTTTTTCAGATAAAGCTGTTCACCATCTCTCTCTCTCTCTAGTATGTTTTTTACGTTGCCCAACATTGAATGAATGTTGACTTTAAATATTATAGAGAAAAGCAAAAAAACGCACTGGAGATGTGTGACTTTGTTTCAAGTGCAACTTCACTGTGAAGGACAGCTTCGTCTTAGGCTGTACTTTTCATGTAATTCCTCCAAAATGCTGACAGGGATGTTAGTGAATCTTAAAGCCGTTGTCAGCCTGAGTTAGCAGTACAGGGCCTTCATTTTATATAAAGCAAAAAAAAAAAAAAAAATTCTGTATTGTATGTTCAGTATACCTCCTCCAGATTGTAACTAGATCTAGTTTGTGGTGGTTTTCCTTTTCAGACAGCTGTTCTTGATGTACAGCTGAATAGTACGATCTCATGTTCATTACCAGTTTGACAGAGAGGGGGCTTACACTAAGCAATGTTCGCTCCGTACACACAGAAGCATTTACAGTTTTAACAGTAGCTTGTTTTACTGTACCTGAATGTTGTAAATATTCTTTTATCTGTTGCTTTATTGACAGGTTTATTTGTTATTTACTTGGGGACACAAGTTCATGATGGTGACTAGTGAAACAGACTTGACTGGAGTGCCTTTTGGGTTTGTTGCAAGGTTCCTCTGCATTTTAGGGTCTTGTGTATAACTCCTGTTCCCCATTAAGTGAAAACTGCTAAATCATATATTGAAATGAAATGGTGGAAATGGTGATGGTGAACTGTTCACCCATGTCCTATCAAGGTCATTTTTGTTCCTGCTCGTTGGCACTGGATGCACATTAAAAATCCTGGAAAAGAATGCGCAGATGAGCTTTTCAGAACAATAAATTAAATGACACTGTTTTCTTCACATTTTCCCAGTGAAAGACCATAAAATTAATTACAATTTATTTTGGTCCTAATAGTCATGAATTTGCATTCAAACAAACAGAAATTACCCTCTGCGCTGTGTTTTTTGTTTTGCATAAAAGAGATGCCAACTAAATGCTACTGGGAATGTTTTTATCCCGAAGGTCTATATTAATCCCTTCTTGCTAAAAGACACATTTCTGAAATATTTATCATAAACCTGCCATGCTGTTGTCACGTTGTTCCTTTCGTGGTGTGAGCAGTTCTGGGACTTCTGCCAACATTGTTCCTTCTATTCAAATAGGAAATTTGCTATGAAGTGTCTGGTTCTTGGACAAATAGCACTATGCTTGTTCATCAGCCTGACTTTGGTGATTCATAACCCAAATGTGTGATGCCATGCAAAGTAGGAGTAGCCAGTACGTGGCCTGTCAGGTTTACTGACATTATATTTGCAAGTATAATTTTAATTGTATGTGTACTTAGGAAGGGGGGAAGGGTTGATCATTTCAAATAGGAGTCAGATCTTTGAAATACTAAGCTTGTGTTGCTTAATAAGTTCTACAAATAATTAGGTAAAAACTGAATGAGACTGAGGCTTTGATTTATAGCTTTTTTTTATCAGAAAATGTTACAGCATTAGTTCTTCTGCTGTCTTTGTTTCTGAGACTGAATAACTGAGAAATATTTGTACGTACTGGGAGAGGGTCTTGAATCTCTTGAACTTGTAGTGTGTTCGAAATGTGTGTTGGAACACCTCACTCTTCTGAGTGTCCATTCTAGGGGGTTTCATCTATGAAATATTGGTAAGCTAAAAATAGTGTTCCTTCAAAGCAATTTGTGTACAGAAAAAAGTCGGTTTGCAGATTTTTTTCTTACATGCTTTGCAATTTTAATTAGATTTTTTTTATATATATAACACAAATGGCTTGAATGCATTACTGTTGTGTCTGTGGTTTCATTTAAAATGCGGTTCTATTAGCTTTGAGTATTCTGGAGAATAGCAAGAATAATTTGATAACACTATTCCCTTATGAAAGCATTTAAAGTATAATAAGTGTTTCCATTTCAGGACTGTGGAGTACTGTCTGGTTAAATTATATGTTGGACTCGAATACATCATTTATGAGCTTCTTGAATCAAACTTTGACAGCTATTCTAAAATTATGCCAAATTTGGGATTATTTTTTAATATGTGCTAGAATCTACCTGCAACATAGCTGATAAACACTCTTAAGAAATGGTGATAGCTTTTGCATATGAAAATAAAACTATTTCAATTCATTACAATAGCCAAGTTAAAATTACATAAATAAGGATGTTTCTAACAGGAACTAAATCTTATACATATCAACATGAAGTTCAACACAAGTAACAGGTAAAATAATAAGAATTCTTTCAACTTTCAGTTCATGGGGCCATTGAATGTTTTATGGTCAAGGTGCAGTTATTAGTTTAGAGGCCCAGGATACTTTTGGATCAGGCTGCCATATTCCCTATCATCAAAAGCAGGACACAAAATATGTGAGTTGGGGGAGAGGCAGCACTTTTGTTTGAGCAGTAGCTACATGCATGAGGCTCCAAGCCACTGCATTTCTACCAACTCTCTTGTAGTAGACATCCCTCCTTAATCTGGACCTCCTTCCACTGTAGAGCTCCTGTCCTTCTGTGTCTTGTCCTAAAGTATCTACAAGCCCCGAACCGTACCCTTTCCTTTCATCCCTCTTACCACAAAGTTATTTATTTTCTCATTCCTTATCAAATCACCCTGGCACCTCTGGTCTGCCTCAGATCCCTGGAGTTTTCCTGTCTCTCTGCCCCATGCTTCTCATGAAAGTTGGTTGCTGATAACGTCACCTGCTGTGTTGTCCCCATAGCACTAAATTCTAGATCCAGTGCTCAAATTCCCTGTTGTCACTGGTACTGCGTTATCTTGTCTGCTGGCGTCTGCCCCTGCGTTGGCCATCAGTGCAGTACTGAGATCTTGCTCTTGCTTCTGACTAGGATTCCAGAAACCTGGAAAGGTGCTGCCTTTACTGAAATCTGTGGACATACAGTAGCACTACTCCTGATAGAGTTGAAGGAACTGGCTTGGGAAAGGGTGGGATCCTTCAGGGAAACTAGAGCATCTTTTACCCCTGTGTGGACCTCTTTAAAAAAAAAAAAAAAATTTCCCCTCGATTTCTCTGTTTCTCATTAGCTGCTTAATATAGATAACAGATATTACATATGGATCATTTTTTTGTTGTTGTTGAAGTAGCTGATTTAAAGTCATTGTATAATGAAAAAGTGTAAAAAGAGCATCACTTCACTACCTGTCTAATGGTTTGATTTCTAAATGAATATATATACTGTCAGTATTGCAAATTCATCCAGGAATCTGAAAGTCATGAGTTGTTTCTTTGCTCCTGTGTCGTTGCTGGTGATAAATAAGAAATTATAACTAGGACCTTATTTTGATGCACCACAATACAGTCCCAGACAGCCTGCAATAACATGGATATAAGTTATGATAAATAAAACCTATCACAGTAATAATTATTACTATAAGCTTGTAATATTTGTTAAGTTATAGAATCAGCAGGTCTTTATCATCACTTTAAGGAATATAAGAGTATGGCCCCATTGTAACTTTCCTCTGTGTTGGTTTTGGAGTCAGTATTTTGTTCTTGGTTTTGACCAGCTTTCTTCCAAATTCTTTACTTAGTGGGTATCATTTCCTGGTAAGGCTACAGGAAAAGCTCAGGTCGCGCTTAGGCCATTGCTAAATCTATGAGCTAGTGTTTTCCAAGAAAAACATTGTAAATCGTATTTTAAAAGGGAAATGTTATTAGACACACAGTTAATTAAATTGGATTAGCTATGCATCAGCTCTTCAGTCTGAAAGATTCACTTCCCTGCATTTCTTCTAGATAGAGGTAAACCAGAGTGGTTTGAGTTCAGTCTTTCATAAACAGTGATGTATCTTTGTATCAACAGTAGCGAGGTAAGACATTGTATCTGAAAATGGCAATGCTGATTTTGGTAGGCTTACTCGTGTTTTACTTCAGAGGTTATCTGCTTTCACCAGCAATTTTCAAGTTCTTAACGTGGCTGGAAGCATAACTGAAATTACAGTTAGCTATTGCTGTTAGTATTATTCATACAGCTGTTTAACTCCCATGTGTGTTCACAGAAGCTGAAGATATTCCACTGGCTGTAGCCAGCATCTGCAGGTTCAGATACAGCCGCCCTAGTTCAACAAAGCTTAAGGAGGTTCTTAAATCATGTTGAAGGAGCTACTGTATCATTTAAATTAAGTGCAAGCTTAAATGCTTTTCTGAATGTGTGAGGGTCTGGGAAAAAAGTATAGTAGGTCAGCTACAGTAGGACGTTACAGGATGCTCTTAAGTACAAAACACTTGTTTCAAGCATGTTCAAGTTGTGCTCATAAGCTAGGAGTTCTGCCATTAGCAAAACAATAAATAATTTTCAAGGGACAGTAAATCAGGTAGAAAATGTTTGATATATCTTAAGAACAAAATATAATGCAGTAAGTCCTACACTTAAAAATACATAAATATTTATCTACTAGAAATAATTTATTGACACAAATCACTTGCTATCCTGTTGAGTATTTGTTTCACTTTATAATTTAGGATAAACCAATTTCCTTGTTAGAAATTGTGTATTAAATGTTGGTTTTTTAATGGTTCTAAAATTTAAGTCACTTTTAATGGTCTGATTAAGATGAACAGCTTGGCCTCTTCATTATGCAGCGAGCCATATTTCCAGATCAGTAGCACATATTTTGATCATTGAATGATTGCATGAAAACACTTGGAGGGTTCTAAGGTTTAACACTCTGGTGGATTCCTGTGAATTTAACTACAGAAATTAAAACACATTTATCTGCCTATTCAGGAAAAAAACCCAAACTTTCAGAGTAAATACTTAAACCTAGATTTGTTTAGCCCCTATTTCTCAGCTTCTCGCTAAGCAATTCAATAGAAAAAAAGTATTATTTTTATCTTTAAATTTAGAAGTCGTCATTCTATTTAGTCAGACAAGCCTGAGGTCTAAAGTTACATGAATTTGGTCAAACTGACCCTGGATTCTTGACTGTAAACACCATAAATCTTCCCTGCAATAATTAGTTTCACATTGTAAAGGCCATGCTGTGAAGGGTAATCCCTCATGCAACAAGTTAAGTTTCTAATTTGTTTTCCATAGCACAATGAATTCCAAAAGCTTTCACCATGTTTCTAGTGAGTCATTTATCAGCTTCATAATAAAGCATAGAAGGGACATCACAGATCATCTGCAACAGAAACCAAGTTGTGTATTTCCTTATAGCAAGAGTAGGCAACAGTGCCCTAGGGCTACAGTGTTTAACGTGATTTTTTTTTTTTGCTTTCATCATTCACTTTGTTTTATAAAACTTTAAACTTAAAGATCTTTCTGAAAAGTAATCAAAATCTGTAAGCTGAGCCCAGAGATTGAGTTTCTCTCAATTTTTGTATAGAGAGTATCTCAAACAGACCTCAGTAATATGCCAGTCTTGCACTTCTCCATTGAAATACAACTTCGCAGTATTGCAAAAGGCTTTACCAATACAGGGAAACATCACCACTGTAACTCAGCTAATACAGAAGTATGGAAGGTGCTGTCTTTCATTCTGTCATGTCATTTTTCAGAATTGGTCTATTACAGCTTTTCCTAGTCTAGAAGTATAGAATTTGGCATACCTATGCTTTATAGAGTAATAAAATATTTAGCATAATTCCTCTTCAAGTAGGTTTCAGTAATTGGTTTGACAGCAGTAGCATGTATCTCTAGAGCAGACATTTGAACTGCTGCTTTTAAATCACTGCTAAACTCAGTAATATTCTTCATCCCATCTTGATTCCAGTGAGACCTTTTTTACTTTTTTCAGTATTTCAGGTTCATTTGGGGTTTAGGTTTTTTCGGGGCGGTGGTGGTGTAAGAAACACTTTTTTGTGTTTTGTTTTTTTAAGGAAGTTGATTTGGGGGGAAAATGTATCAGATATTTTTGACTCAAGTGAGTGTCCCTTTAAACATCATTTTGCTTCTATGGTGAAGCAAAAGTCATTTCAGCCAAATAGCTAAAAGAAGTCAGCAAAAGACAGCATTAATCATGACATACCTTTTTTAGGTCAATTTGGTTAGGTCAAAAAAAAATCTGCCTTTCTGCTTCAGCACATGCATATCAAGAATTCTAGACCGCAATCCTTTTCTGTCACCCTTGGAGTTTAGCTTGACATACAACAGCATGTCAAAAATGTTTATAGGAGAATCCTGTGAATGCCAGCCAGGAACACTACTGTGTATATCATCTCTACAGTGAATGGTGACTTGTTCTATTCTGAGTTTCATTCGGGCACAGGGACCATCTCTAAACATGTGCCTCTGTACCAGATGCTCTGCTAAAAAAATCTACTGTCCTGATGTAATTTGTGTTGGGGATTATTAAAGCACTAAATGGGTTATTAAAGGTTATGCTTCACCCAGTTCCTCCCTTCCCTGCAATTTTCAAAGAAATTGTGCAACTAAATGCACATGTTTACTGTGAAACAGTAAAAGCGAAAAAAAATAAGCAAACAAAAAGAGAAACAGACAAGTTGACAAGATGAATTATCCAGAGACAGTATACTTGACAAATGCTTCGTGGATTTTAGCAGAGAATCTGTGAGCAGGCTGTTCTCTAGTGTAACAGACCTTCCTTTGATGGCATTCTAGCTCAAGATGTTTGTTTCTTGCTCAGGTAGCTTGTCTGAGAAAAGATATTCTGCCTAACAGTAACCCGGGGTCAGTGACCATTATTTTCTTACCAGTTGTCTTTTCAAAATAGATGTAAACCTATAGAAATGGCGCTGTCTGGTGAGGCACAGTGTTGAGGAAGTTGTTGGGCTCATGAGTTGGAGCTGAAGGGGCCAGAGGTCTTTGTGATATACAGAGGCTGCTGTAGTTTCAGTAGCTATGTAGGGGGAGGTAGAAGGGCTGGGGTTGAGTGCAAAAGCTCCTTTAGGGCTGAGCATTGATGATTAGCAGTTCGATTGATGCACAGATTTCGGTGCTTTTGAGATTCAGGACTTAATTAGTAGGACAGCTGCTTAATGATGTTTATCAACAACATTCAGTGTATACTGAATCCAGAGCACATACTCTTGTTCTGTTTTGCAAGCCTCATCACTGAGCACCATCCCTGTGTTACCAGCTTTATCTCCATTAATATTGTCACCCTAGCAGGAAGAGTTGTTTCAAAAATAAGAAAGCATATCAATAACAAATCCAGACTTAAAATTCAAGATCTTTTAAAGTTCATTTAAGACTTCCCCCAAATTACACTTCCTTACTGCAAATGTTGAACGTCTACCAGTCCTGCTGACTTCCACTGGAGGTCTGTAGTAGATCCCAGGTATGTCAATTTGTTCATCCGCAATTAAAGGCTGTAAACCAAAAATTGCATTGAAATGTTGTGCTCAGTGTTGCAAAGGTAAAGACGGAACTGAGTTTTCTTGGATGAATATATACCCTTGCCTCAAGCATAAGGCTTTCCCTACTCTTGTAATTCCCTGCCTCATTCAGTATGTTATACTGAACAAGTCTAGTGAGTTCATGCATGGTTAAGGATTGTTCATCCCTGTGTCCTTCCTGCTGCAAGTGTTTTGTAGGGTGGGCCAGTATAACTGTTAGCTGTTGACCCCCTCATATCTGGGATAATATGAGCTAAAAGATTCTGGTTAACTCACAGTAGGCAGTGCTGTACCGTTATTTGACTATACAGTGACCTTATTTCTAGTGAGCTTTATTAGCTCATTGTGAGTATAGACCCTGCTGAACATTAGCCTGTTTCTTTCAAGCTTCTCTGATGTCTCTACATTCTTCATAACAGCATCAGATGGGGTTATTAACTTAGGCACAGCACTATTGCTCTCATCCTTTTATGAGCTGTAACACTGACTTGTCATCTCCTGTTCATCCCTGTGTTCCATGAGGACTGCTCTCAACGCAGTGCTCATCCTGCACCTTCAACTTCCTTCCTCAGTACTCAGAAAGCCTAGAGATGTTGTCCCTTAGTATCTGCATATATGTTTTCCTTCAGAAGCTTTGAAATTTGGGGTTGTGTTATTTGAAAAACTACCTAAATAATTTTGAAACACCCGTTCCATGTTGAAAAAGCCCCGAAGAAGATAATCCCATTGACTTAGTCTGAGGTCTAGACGTCATTCTCAGTACGAAGGTCTCTTTAGAAACTTGGTCAGGACTTTCCAGGAAAGAACATCTCTTTTCCTCCTGGCAATGATGATAATCCCCTACTGTTCACAGAGTGTCATTTAAATTACTTAGAGGCTTTTGGCTTGCTCATGGATGACTCTTGATGAAGACTGGCTTCACTTATAGATTTGGGAAAATTTTCACAGGAAAGTTCCGTCATTAGAACTAGTCAGCAATTTGTTGTGAATTTCTGAGAGGGGAGAGCTGTCAAAAAAGAAATCTGGCTCATCTTCAAAAAAGCTTTTACAACACAGTCTGTTTTGATCTATGGCTCAACTCAAAAAAAACTGAGGGGAAAAAAAGATCTGAGATATTTTTAAAAAATATTGACAGGGACATTTTAACTAAAAAGATCTTTCATGTTCAGGCAACACTTTGTAATGAAGTACAAGCTAACATATCTTGGAATTTGAAAACGAACTTTTAAAGTGCTTTGACCAAAACTGGAGCATTGTTGCATTTTTTTATTTGAAAATCCTCTTTTGATTTTTTTTTTTTCCCCCTCCCCTCGTCTTCTGGGATGGGAATGATTTCTGAAATCATATACGTTTTCACAGAACAAAAAGAGTCTCTTTCACTCAGCTCTTGAATCTGTTTACTAGCTGAGGATCTGCCCCGTACATTTCTATGAGCCCCTTGAAGCGTTAACCTGATATTCTATTGAAGTGTGGGTTAGCTATATCACTTTCAAAGGAAGCAGAGATGTAGGGTCACATTCTGATGTCCATGCTCATGCTGAAGTAGTGCCTTGTGCGCCTAGAAGTCACACTGATTTCACAGAAACTATTCATAGAAGAAAGTCTTCATCAGCATAAATAGATACCGAAATGTTTAAAAATCCTTACATACAAATGGTACTTACTATACATTTGGACAAGGTGCAGAAGTTGTCATTGATATTATGCTGCTTTATTTTAAGGATCAAAAGCTGCAAGAAAACGTAGTCTTTCTCTACACCCTCTGCTCAGTCACACATGCTTTTTTTTAAATGTTGTTACTTTGGTAAGAGAACGTATCTTGCATTTGAAAGGTTTCCTTTATGTGGAGTTTAACATTATATTGACTTTCAAATCATATTGCAAATAGGAGCTTATCATCTTTTGGCTTCAATGGCAAATGTATGTATTCTGACACCTTAGAGGATGTTTTCAAAAAAAACCTCTGAGTTGCAGTGGATCTGTTTTGGTTGTGCTTTTACTGAGGACTGGTCCCTTAGGGAGCAGTCCTCTTTTGAAGAGAGGACAGTGGGCAAAGTAGAGGCTTAGCACTGGTAGTTTTGTGTATATTTTACATGCCACTGACTCACAAAACCTTGCTAAAATCCAGCAGGCTTGTCGTTTAAGGAAAGTTGGTATAACTGAATTTGCTTGGGAAATTTTGCGATAACTTTTTGGATATTGAGCTTTTTATGCATTGATATATTTTGGATTCTTAAAATCAGCTGGACTATGATTTGTTAAAATGATGCACAAAGCCTGCATTTATAGTATAACTTAGTTCACCTTATGCTATGAATGTAATATTTTTTTGGAAGTATAGCTGGAAAAATTGAATATACTGTTGTGCGTCAGCTGTTCATAACCAAAGGAATATGTTTAAAAGAGTTCTAGGACCTTTATAAACTATGCATGCAAATTACTTTTTGAATTGACTTATTGCATTCGGTTGTGACTGCCATTGCTTTGGGTAAGTATTCAAATCCATTGTTATGAATTAATTACAACCATAATATAGCCTTTTGATACATTTAACTTCACTTACATCAGCTAATCAAAGGCTCATGCATGTTATGCTGTCACAGAACACGGAATAATTAATTTTTAATGTTCTGTTTATTTCTTTAGTGTGTACTTTTTTCCTGAAAATAGAAGACAAACTGTTTAAAAACTGAAGAGATTTGATTGGACATCAAATGTATTTGTGTGCTTTTTGCAGCAAGAACAACTAGTGAAATATTTGAAATAAATTGGCAAGGAAGTGAACTTCTAGTCCATGCACTTTTAACTCCCTTGGGAGTGTGCTGTTCATTTGTTAATACACACAACACAACATTTGTATGGAACATGCCAATTCCTGCTGTGTTTCTCTGTTTTTCTTTCATTTTCATGCAAACATGCAGTACTTGAGTTCTACAAATTTAACTGCTGTGATCCATGGGAAAATTTGCTGCATTTGCATGCATAAATATGCAGGGTTTCTGACAGAAAAAATTCATATTAAAATATGTTTGTGTGTGTACATCTATATGTACCCAGTTAACATAAATATGTACATTTAAAAAAAAAAAAGCCAGAGTGAATGTAACGTGCATTTCTTACATGTCTGATGTTTATCCCCGATGTGTGTACTCTGTGGCTAAATAGGGATAGAAAGCTCGTTTGAAAACGTTCTCAAACAGTTGACATTGCTGCTGCTATTTTTATCCAAAACTCTACCACATTTTTGGGGGGGGCTGTTTTTTCTAACAGGGCAGTAATCAATCCTGTGTGATTTATACAGTGAACTGAACTGTACGCACCTCTTGCCTGTTTGTCAGCCAGAAATAGGAGAGCTGTGCTTGTAGATGTTAGGACTCAAACCTGAAGAATATATGGAGAAAATCAACTAGTAGCCATGTTCTGTTAATAATAGCTAGAAAAAGCAACCAAAAGTGAAGAGACTTGCGGAGTGAACTGCTAGTAAAAGCACAAATGGATATCAGCTAGCCATGAATGAATTGAGGCTGGAAAAGGGAGAAAAAAATCTGACTGCAAAAAAGTGAGGTTCTGGAGCTGCCCTCCAACAGGAATTTGAACAGCAGGAACCAAACTGGTACTTGCATAGCTCTTGAGTCAATTGATGGAGGAATTCTGTGATGTGGTTGCTGAAATCATAGAAATGCAGGTGGTCCTTCCCTCTGGTGTGTGCTTTATCAGATTCAGGGACACTGTACCCTGTGTATCCCCTATGCTTCCCCAAAAGGTTCAAATGAAAGTAGAAATCAAGATGAGCCTTCCTGTTGGTAACCTACGGTGAGATCAGCATTTCTTAAATCAAAGTAACAAAGATGGGAACAAAACGTTTAAAGAAATAATTTTTACTCCTTTTAAATGTATGCATCCTTCTTATTAAGGCTTACCATCCCCTCACAGAACTGCAGGCTTAATTCCAGCCACCGCAGCAGAAAGCTAGAAGTCTGCTCCCATTCTCTGAACACCTTGCTCTGTCCTCACCTCCCTCACCCCACAATTCTTTTTAAAATGGCAATTGTTGCTTTCTTTTCCAGTGCAAAGTATACCAAATCCAGAGCCATATCTGATTCCTGCTATTAATCCCATCATATTGCTATTAATCCCAGTATTGAGGCTGACATAAACTAAAAACAAATGACAACAGAGTAGCTCCAGGCCTATCATATCAGTATCTTTAAAAATCAAGTCAAGTATGAGGCAAATGGATATAAACTTAGTTGTTTGAGTGTAAGTCCCCCAATTTAAGCTTTTATATCAGAGTAGTATTTTAAAGGCATCAAAATTCATTTTTTTAAATAACTTAATTCCAAAACTTTCCAGTGCATTTAGAAGTTTTCTATTCTAGATCACTTCATGGTGAGTTTTTCCTAGATAACCTTTCTTTGTCTATGTTCTTTCTTTTCTCCAATTTTACTATCACGTTATGAAATTGTGACATTTCTTTGTCCTTAGCTACTTACCTTAAACATTATGATGTCATGTATGCAACAGGTTCAGATGATGTATATAAACAAGTTGGTCAGTTTAAGCTTTAAAAAGGAAAAAGAACAATATATGAAAGCAAAATATATTTCCCTTCAGCAGGCTCCCAGTGAATGCTGGTGTACCACCCAGGCTTAAAGAACTACCTTGCTTATGAAAGCAAAGGCAACACAGAATCAAACAATGGTTCAATTTCATGCCTCATTTCAGACATCATTAAACATATTTGGTTTCACCTCATCTTCATCAAGGTCCCAAAAAGAGACAGGAGCCCTGATTAATGTATATAGCAGCAAAAGAAGAAGAGGGGAAACTTCATAAATCTTTTTTTTTTTTTTTTCTGATTTCTTTGCCTGCTGTTGTGCAGCTTTTTATTCCTCCTTTTTTTGAGATTATTCTTTCCTTGTGTTATTCCTCTTGTTGCTGCAGAGGACATAGCGCAGTTATTAAACCCTTGGCAAAAATCAGCTCGGCCTTGCAAAACTGCCCATGGTTGTTTCTTCTACAGATTACTGTTCTCAGGAGAATTTCTGCACTGCCTGACCAACACCTTGGCGCTATTCCTCTTTACCTTGTTTTACAAAAGGGTTGAAGACCCCAAATAGAGTAACTGTTGAATTTTGTTTACTTTATTCTCCAGTTTAGAAGAAAATATTAGCACCCTGCTTTATGGGCTCTCTTTATTGTTCTTCCCCTGTACGTGTTTATAGCCAGTGGCCAAGGAGATGAAAACCTGTTTACGCCACTGTGGTGCTGTTGAACTCGTGGGGAAATGTCTGCTGGCTACGATGGAGACTGAGTTTTCACTCTGTAGTTATTAGATGTGAGAAAGCCAGGACTCCATTTTCCCCCATCATCCTTCCTTCAGGAAGGTTCGGGTACAGCAGGCTCCAGGATGAAGCTACTCTGTCACCATATCAGATCCAAATTAGTGATCTATAGGGTATGGTGTCCTGTCTCAGAGAGTGGCTGGCATGATGATAGCAGCCCCTCTAGAGATTTGTGAACATTTGTGTAGTAGTCAGTTGTATGTTAAAATAAAATTGGTAGGGTGGAGGAAGGTAACAGAGAGAAAAAAACACCTTTCTGGATCTTGCTCATTGCTGTGGGGTAGCGGCATTATATGACTGCCAGAAGCAAGCTTTCTTTCTGCTAAGCCACTTCCTTCAGTGCTTCAGATGTGTTTACGTCCACTAAGCAGAAGGGGTCGGGGACCAGTAAGAGCTCTTATCTCAGCGGGCAGAAAGCCACGCTGGGACAGGCAGAGGTTGCAAACAGCTCTCACGGCGTTGCTTGTAGCCCCTCAGCTGCCAAGGGGCCTGCATAGGAAATACATTGCAGTCAAAGGAGTAGTAAAATCTTGGTACCAAGTATTGTCTGTGTAAGCTACTCTGAATCATGAAAAAGGCAGTGCTCCAAAGAGTAGAGGCTTTGTAGTTGTTAGAAATGGGCTTCTTAATCGCTGGACGTAAAACTTGAGAATTTTGGTTTGTCTTCCTGTTTGATGTTTGTTTCCCCTTTCCTTTTCTCTCTCCTGGCTCTGCTCGTTTGATGTTTTTCTCCTTCTGCTGAACATTGGCTCCCTTTCCTGCACCCTTATTGTCACATTTTTTATTTCTTGGTCTGTCCCTTTCCCCACCCAGCAGCCACGCTCCATGTGCTGGATTAGTGTCTGCTTCGGGACCTGGTGTGTCCAAGTGAAATCTCGTTGTCCGTTGAAACCTCATTCATGTGCACTGCAAATGAAACCTTGGAGGCCAATGGTGCTGGCACACAGAAGAATGAAATACTAACCTAGATGAAGTTTTGACCTTCGTTATTTAAAGGAAATAGAGCTAATTCAGTATCACCTGTACCTGCAGGTTTTTCCAATAAAATGTTTTGATGTAGTGCTTTTGTGGCTGTGGAATTTTGAAACCTTTGGAGAAATTTTAATTTTAAGCTACTTACATGACAGCAAGCTGTTGAACTGAACTTTGCTTTTGTTTACGCAAAATCCAGAGGAATGAGAGAGACAAGGACTTCTCTAAGGGACATTGTATCTAATATCAAAAGCATAAGCTAACCTTGATGATTTACATAAATGCTACAATATGTGATTTAAATGAAAGTTAACATTTCATATTTGAAGTGCAACCTCTTGCCTCTATCATGTGGAGATTTGAAGCAAGTCTTGCAAAAATTTCTCAGCTCAGCAAGCTCACTCTTAAGCTAACAGCTAATACAGTGCAGAGATCAAAAGGGTTGGTTCAGTTTTTTTTGGAACCTGCACATTGAGATAAGATCTACATGAGACCAAGCTGAATATTTTTCATGTTACATCTGTGGTTTACCAGAAGTGACAGTATCACATAATTAGTGATGTAACGTTTGAAACATTTAGTAAAGTCGCATGTGGATCTAATCTTTATGCCTAGTGGAGCTGTTATATATTTGTATAGACTGTAACTTCTTTTCTGTAATGTCTTTATAGCTCATAGTTGATTGGAATGATGTCTATTATAATAATTTTATGCCTAAGGGTAAAACTTACTGAACGTAAATGAACTAATATATCTTAAATTCTGGTTGATTTTGCAGCAATAAAAAAGCTAAGATTTGTCACCTGCTAAATCACACACCTAACTCAAGTAGTCCATTTCTTAATCTCTTAAAATTTAAATAGCAATATGTGGTCTTTTATTGGTAATGAGTTACAAGATACAATAACTATCCTTATGATATACTATTGTATGATAATTAACTAGCAAAATCTGAAGGCTCATGAAGAGTGGAATTGAAAATGAATTAATTACATTTGTAATTGTTTTCCTTATTTTAGTCTCATGCTGTAGATACCCTGTGGCACATTCTGAAGTGCTTGGCTTTGTATTAAGAACAGAAATTTTGTGCACGCCTTTCTGGGTAATTTCTGGGTTTTACTGCATGGCCAAAATGGGTCATGACTCACCAGAAGCAGAGATTCCTCTGTATTGTGGTACAGGAGGGAGACACCTTCTGCGTGCTGTGGACAGCTTCCCATGCTTCAGTGCTCATTGGGGCACTACGGGAATAACAAGAGCAGTATTTCTTAACGTATGTTCTTCTAACAAAATACTTCCTTCCTAAATGGAAAGAATCTTTCTTTCCTAAACTGTCTCTGGAGGTCCTGATAGTGACAGAGGGCATGATGAGAGTGCCCTCATCAATGGCACTGCAGAGTGCAGGTGCACTGACTCTTAATTCAGTGTCTGCAACAAACCAGTGATTTGGGTTTGGTCTTTTTATTTGTTCAGATTTTTGTTAGATCTTCTCTTCCCACTTCCATATTTAGTGGTTGCATGCCTTGCATAGTCTCTCTTTGGCAATATCCAGTATTTTTGTTGGTTCCAGTTAGGATAAGGTTTTGTTGGTTGTAATACTAGTTTTGCATGTTATTGCCATTAAGAAACAGTGGTGGGCAACTTTCAATTGTCTGTTTGAATAAGTGGAAGTGATGCATCTTTTTTGGAAAGTGCTTTTGATCTACTGATTGGAAGCTCTGTATTAGAGGTAAGAAATAGCAATGTTTACTGTTAGCTATCATCAGTCTGCCAAACTAATGGACATTTGCCAAGCAGCAACCTCTCACTTGGTATTTTACATGCATCTATTAGTGTACTTCCTTCCATGGTGGCATCAGGAACATAGGCCTCTTATTTTGATTCACAGTTTGCTTAATACATTTATCTCTGTGTGTATGTGTGTGTAAAATCAAAGAAAGGAGCATGTCAAATTCTCCTTCAATTTCTCATTACAATAAACATTTAAAATATTGGAAAAGTAGCGTCAATAGGGTTGGCTGTTTGAGGCTGGCTGTGGTGTGAAACGTGAACAACTCTCAAGGTTGGATTTCTGCTGTTTCTTGAGAGAAGGTCGTGCTGTGTCTTAGTTCTGTCAACCATAGTTCTGGTAAATATTTGTTTGACTTTTTTGTTTAGATGTCTGTTGAAAGTGCTGGCAGGTTCCTTGCCCTTATTTTGCTGTATTTTTCCCCCTAAGTAGTGTGGTATACCATGTACAATCGATTCTCAGTCATTCTGGGAATAACTGAACAAATTTTAAGATTTGTTTCATAGTATAAGTTGTCGTATATATGCAATAACAAAAGATGACTAAAGACTTAGTTGTTCAAAGGCCAGACTTTCTCTAATGACTTCTTGTTGCAAGTGAGTGTTGTCAAAGTGGCTGTAATGTTCACTATTGTAGCACTTTCTTTTTTAATGAATATTATGAATTGTGACATTCAGTGGGACTGCTTGTGATAATAAACACTATGACTCTGTATAATAGATGTTTTCATGCTCTGGCCCTTACAGTTTCTTGCATCAGCTAATGAGAGTATTTCATATGTGCAAGTGTCAGAGAAATTTAATTGTACTCTGTGACTAATACTTAATAATAAGTCTAGATATAATCAGTAAAATATCAGCAGAATTGCATGCAAGTGAGTTTGGGTTAAATAACCCTTTTATTTTTTATGTATTGTAGTTACATGGGTATGGTCCAGAGCATACAAACTCCAAGTTTTGATCTACTGAGATGTACATGATAAAAATTAAAGGATTTTTTTGTAATTCAGGAGTTCAGAAAGACTTTTTCATGAGGGCACTTAACCTATGGAATGATCTCCCCAGAGCAGTCTTTGAAATCACTGTGCTTAGAGGCTTTTAAAGTTGAATGCTATAAAATGTTCATGGATAATATACATTGAACATTGGCTGAGACAGACAAAAGAGTTTGATTAATTTCATTTTCTCCCCTGTTGTTTTTTGAGCAAGTTGCTGCCACTTTCTGTCTGTGCCTATGTAAAGGTCCCTGGACTCACTGAATCCTTCACTGCTTGAGAAATTTCAGCTAGTACAAAATGCTAGGAAGGCAACAAGTTCCAGTCTATTTGTGGCAGGGTTGGGGGGAAGGAAAGAAAAGAAAAGGCATAATTAGATACCTTGAATCCTTCTGCAACCTGTGATTCTGGGCTAACATGCTCAGAGAAAGAGAGAGAAAGAGCAGATAGAGTCTTAGGCTGATACGGCAGCAAGCAAGCATCAGTGTGTTAGCTGAGGGAGATTTGTTTGTACTGTGATGTATAGCAAGTCATATTTCTGTGCTCTTTAATTAAGCAGGGTAACAGCTTGTTGGTTCTTACAGTGGTTTCCAGCTCTGTTTTTAGTTATCTGGGGCTTTATGATCTTCTCTCTGTGTAAGTAATCTAACAATAAAATATTCTATTTTGAGCAGCAGTGTGGAGCTGAAAATGGAGGCTGAGTTTCAGTCTGCTTTTGCACCTCTAGGACAGGGCAGCAGTGTGAGTGCTCAGTCAAGGACACTGGCAGTGACATTTTTCATTCCCTTGCAAGTGCCAAAGATGGAGTGTTACTAGGCTTGTCACATTCTCTAGCATGCTGAGTTACATGCGAAGAGCAGATATTTCTAAAGTACTGCATTCATGGTTCATTTGGATGAGCAGGCATTTCTAATTTGGCACCAGCCTAATGAAAAGATGCATTCCATTCCAGATTCCAGCAGCTGCAGACTTCATTGACTCCAAAGATAATGCCTTTAGTTTTGGCCGTGGAACTCGAGCGATACTTCAGCTAACTGCTTCTAAATCCAGTGGTTGTTATACTTAGAGGAAAAATAGTGAAATAAAATAGTTACACTTCAAATTCACCCTTGTGTTAGTTTTTGTTTGATTTACTAGTAAATTTATTGGTTAAAAAAAAAATCTAGTAGATTAAGTAAGGATTTATGGCATGTTTTATATGCAAAAAAACCCAAACCCAACAAACCCAAAGCATGTCTGACAGAAGAGGTAATGCAGAGGACTCTGATTTAATATATAAATGCTAAGCAGTTTTGCTAGTAGTGGGAGTGAGTCATGTGCTTTCATTTCTGCATTTCTTTGGATTCTGAAGGAAAGAATGAAGGGTAGCAGCTGAGGTGGAAATTTAATTTTATTCTATATTGGGAGGTAACTACAGTGAATGGTGGGTGTAGCCTTGTATGTTTGAGAATAAAGGTAAAATTTGGACATTGAATTAGAGTCAAAGTTAGAAAAAAATATTTCATGTATACATTGCTCTCTGGCATTCTTTCTCTTTCAATGTTCTTTATAAATAATTTACCTTGTCTACTTCCAAACTGATAGAAGAAGCCTGTTCCTGCGATAAATGTTCTTTTCCTAATTTAAATACAGAGCAGAGGAGTTCCCACTTGTGACAGTTTGGCAGAAGCATTTACCCGCTGCTTCTTTTGCTTGCTCTCTTCATTTTGACCTAAAAATCAGTGTTGAACTTACTTGCCTAGATTAAGTTGAGGGATAAATCCATTAGACTTCTGCTGATATCTGAACTTTAATCAATTGACACCTAATTTTTAGAGATATGAACATGGCAATAGGACAGAATGTCCTTGCCCTGCTAATTTCAGTTTACTGCACCAGCAAGAGTTATAACACTCACAAGAAAGGCATGTCTGCTTATTAGGAAAAAAGGCAGGGACTTTAAAAAAGGAGCAGGAGCGGTATCAACATGACACTATTAACTTTTAAAACCAATTTTTACAGATCTGGCTTTCCTGCACATTTAACTTGAACTTTGAAAGTCCTGTATTTTAACAAAGTTGTGTTCCTTTCTATATTTTTGCACTTTTCTACTGACAATAGAAGTTTTCAAGCTTTTTAATAGTATTGTCTGAAAACAATATAAAAAGTTTATCCACTATAAAGGTGAGCGCAGTACATTGATAGAGGGGCATGTTGCACAGAGTTTTCCTCCCTGAAAGCTACGGAATAAGCCTTGGTGGTGTTGGAAGTGGAAGGAGGAGAAGGGACATGTTTTGGTGGGGTGGAGTGTTGAGAACAGGCTGTACCATCAACTTTTCCATGCAATGAAGTGAGAATGGGATTTTTTTTTCCTGGATGTAGTAGGATGAGAGGTGGGGTAGTAAGCTGCTTTTAGACTAATGGAGAAGAATCATAAAAGATCAGAGCAAACAACATAAGAAACATCTGGTGTCACCAGTCATTGCAGTAGGGTGACCTGTTCAGGAGTTCAAAGTGTAGAATTTGGAAATATTACCTAGAATGCTCAGGAAATAAATGAGAGAGGCAGTGATTTCCAACCTGGAGGCTAGAGTCAGCTAATCAAACTTCTCTGTAGATATTGACTAAAAATCATCTGACTGCTAAAAGTTATTTTCTCCTGGCACATTTATGATTCTCATATGGTTGGCTCTTCAACCAAGTTACTTGGGCTTTTTTAATACCCATCTATGAATACGGGAATTTGACTATAAACACCCAGGTTTGAGATCCTTACCTGAAAAAAATTGATATTGAGGTTTTTTTTCTTTTCTTTTTAGGATGATAGGTGTTATCTGTTTCAATTGTATTCCATTTGTATAATTAGCATGTTTTATTTCATGACAAGCCAGGCTTCTGTGATAGACGAGCTTTCACTAGTAGAATGGGCATATCAAATTCAGAAAATTCTTTTTTTGTGTGGTTCTTCTGAGGTTTTGTTTTTAATCCTGGCTTCACTCAAGATACCAAAGTAGGGAGCCTCATTTTTCTTTTTCTTTTTTTCTCGGGTTTAGCAAAGCATCCTTTGGCTTGGGCACTGCTGTGCCACAGTGGCCTATGAAAGTTTTTAAGTCAAAATCGCCTAACGCTGAGTTTTTTTCTGAATACTGCCATAAGAAAATCTTGGCAGTTTATTCAGATATTATCTCTTGGAATTTACTCAAAGCCTAAGTTGAGGAGGTAGTTCTGATTTATAATTACGAGGTGGATAATCTAACTTCATCTCTGTTTTTATAGGCATCCATTCAGAGTAAGCACTCTGGACTGGAAAAAAACCCAACAAATCATAAATGTAAAATCCAGACCCAGATCTCAGAAGTGGAGAGCTATAAATGTACTTTTTAAAACACAGAAATGGCAGATCTACTAAAAACCATGTTAGGCATCTCTGGTAGTGAATAGATTTCATTAAACTGCAAAAGATTGTGCTTAGTTTTTCATTTAAAGAAAGCCTTGTAAACCGTTAAGCTGCATCCTTTTTGAATTCAGTGACAATAATGACTGAGTAAAAGATCTAGCATATAAGGTGTTTTATACTAAGCATGGATCTAACAGCATTTTGAAATTAGCAGCGTGTTAATGGCACTTTGCACTGCAGAAGTCCATTTTAAATGAATACCTAGATTGAATAAGTAAATACAGGCTTGTGTTTTGTGGAAATCCCCCCAGTAAATCCTTTGTCTTCTGTTTCCTCAGCTTTTAGAAAGCATGTATTAAGTCACAATGCTAACTAGAAAAAATTAGTTCTATACTTGTTATTTGACACTTTCTGTATGTGATTCCTCCTAAAATAGTGTTTATAATGCCATCACATTTTTCCTGATATCTTCTTGTGTAAGCTTAGTTAACTGTTTGGAAACACCAACACTGTTTTCAGATTTCATAACAAAATGTTGCACATGTGGCTTTTATAACATTTTTACACTCATTTTTGGTATTAAGATAATGCTAGGGTAAAAAGTTAAACACTGATATTCTGGTTCCCCAGGGGAGCATTCACTGTTTTTTATCTCGTCTCTGTTACTGAATTCTTTTGTGATCTGAACTCTTTTAAATATAAAACACTCCCATTTTCTGGAGGTGGAATGTGAGATCTAAAGATTTGAAATTGAGAAAGGTTGACATTAATAGTTGCAGCTGAAATCAATGGAAGCTGTACTTGACTCTATCAACAGTCATGTGATGCTAACTGCAATTAATTCTTTGTTTTCATGACCAAAAATGCAGATATACTGTAAGGTGATACTGAAAAAGATGCTGCAAAGACATGCAAAGGGCTCAGCATAGATGTTCAGTGGGTCCTGGTGCTGACTCCAGTAAAATTATCTCGAGTATCTGCAGTTGTCCTCAGGTCGATCAGATCATGGAAACTGAGAGGTACCTTCATTTTGAAAAATCCAGCTTTTACACATGTAAAGTTAGTTAATGTTTTTGGCCATAATCACACAGCCTTTCTAGTTTTGATCTGCAAAGTGAGAGTGTTGTCATACCATTCAGCTGCCAGGAGTGTTTTGAAGCTAAATGTATTGATATTTCTAAAGTATTTATATTCACTCATGGAAAGGACCTTGAAGTAATTAATCATTCTGTATTCATCATAAGGGTTGGAGAGTGTAAAGCAAATAAAGAAGGGGTCTCACAATTCATGAGTAGGAGAAAACAAAATGCTTATAGAATGAGTGGTCCCCTCTGTGAACTTAGGTTTCCAGGGCTGTTGCACAAAAGCTGTGAGTGAACATTTAGTTAAAGTCTGGACGATAACGCTAAAGGAAAGAGGACTAGTACTATGTGCTTTTGAGCTTCTGAGTGCCTGTCTCAGCAATAAGAGATTATAGATAATAACCTTCCATGCTTATACTTTTCTAGCACTTTTTTCACTGTGTATCTGTAGTAAACCTGCTCAGTAAAAAAAAAAATAGTTAATTTCAATTTCAGATAAAATTATTATAACAATGACAATGTCAGGTTTTTTTCTTCTGTTAACTATTCCCTTCTGAGATTCTCTCTTATTAAAGTATATTTAGGGCAAATCATGGGCACATGTTCATTCTCAGCTGTAAGCACATGCTTTTACACAAAATTAGAATAAAGTTACGAATGTTTTTAGGAATGTACATTTGTTTTAGCTAATACAAAGCAATGATCCAGTTAGACAAAACACTAGCGCTATCATACTGGTTTTATGACATAGGGCATTATAGGTGAATATAAAAGATATAATTTTGTAGTTCACATCTTCACATGGTCATGGAAAATGTCACTAAAAACAATAGCTGGAGTCAAGCACAGTTTGCAGGAGTTTCAGGGATGCACTGAAGTGCATCTGCTTTACCTCTGATATTCCAGCAAGGGGTCTTTCCTCACCATAGGCTTCCAATAACACCCAGCTGGGTTGTGGTTTTGTGATTTGGTCTACTGGGTGCTGTAGGACTATCAAAATCCATTTTCATTTCTTACGACTTTGGATTTGAACTTTGGTCTCCAGAGGTAAAAGCCTAGAGGTCACTAACATCGTATTCCAGCCAGGCCTAACATGTTACTATTAAGTCCAATATTTATAGATATTTGTGAAAATTTTTCAGTAATAATTACACTCTTTGACAGATTTGTGCCTTGCTGAAAATGTGATTTTTAACATGTGCTGTGATTGATTACCTGGTAGTGAGTCTCTAACAAGATGAACAAATTCTTTATTTTATTACCTGAAACAAAACAGAATGTCTATCCAAATGTTAATTCAGCAGTTGACCATATTAGTTCCATCTCAGGAAAACCAAATCCCAATTACTTTCAGTTGTCCCTAGTACCTCATAAAGAGCTGGCTTTTTTGTGCATGGTCAGTTTATAAGAATAAATGCCATCCTTAAAGATTTGTTTGTTCAGAAAACAAAATATGCCAAAGTGTTTACTTAATCTCTAAAAAAAATTGTATTTGAGTGACTACATAATTGTATTTATTCAGCTCACATTTAATAGTGAACATTGAATTTAAAAAGATAGGGTTTTTTTCTTGAACTGAAATAATGAAAGCAACAGAATAAGAAGCAGTACATATACCAGAAAGTGCCTTGTGTTAATTGTCATACCAGAGATAAGGTGGTTGGGGATAACAGAGCTGATCTTCAGTTTTTGCAAGCACTTGTCTACACATGGAATTATTTAGGAACAGCAATTCTTGAATAACTCCATGTGCTGACACTCTTGTTTCTGTTTAGCTTAACACACTTTGATGGGCTAAATTAAACAGAAATAAGGCAACCTTATTCTGGAATAAGTGTGTCTACACATGGAGTTATTCAGGAATAGCTGTTCTTGAGCAGTCATTACTAAATAATTCCATGTGTAGACAGTCCTTTAATCTAGCAAGTTCTTAAGTCATTTCTGAAAACATGACTTAGTTTCCTGTGTTATTAAGGGACAATCTAAATATTTTTATCAAAAATACTGTTTTGAGAAAAACATTTATGTCCCAGCTGGTCTTGCAAGTTGTAGACTAGATAAGGGGTATCTATTTTTTTTTTCAGGTAATATGATGCAAAACAAGAAAAATGTACAGCAAAATAGCGATTTTCAATAGAACAACTCAAATGAAGAGTCTAGTCTGAACAGTTCTAGAATATCTTTACTAAGAAAGTGGCTTGAGAGAGATTATTGTTGCTTTAAGGTTTTTTGCCTATCAGTTCTGCATCTGGCTGTATTTAAAAATTAAGACAAGAAATTCTAAGTTTCATCAGTGCAGAATAATGTTGTAAATGATACTGTTCGCCTTACAGCGAAAACTTGTTTTTTATAATGAGGGGATTTTTTCCCTGTATTAAATAAGTACATGGAAATTAATTACAATCAGGAGCTTCAGGTCAGTGAAACTCAGCGCTTACATTCTGCTTAACTACAAAATGTGTCTTAATGCATTTATCCAATTCACTTGTATCAGTTACCAGTGGAAATCTGCATAGCTCATAGGACACTGTTCAGCTTGGCTATTTGAAGACGTGTGTTACTGCCTTGAAAACGGATTACATAAGAAGATTCAGAATTTAAAACACATGTTTTGAGAAACTGTCAGATTATCTGTTCTTATTAGAAATGAATGAGCCTCGATAATGAAGTATTCAGAATTTCTCTATAGAGAGATTTTCTGTAAAGCATGAAAGGTGCGCTACAGTAATTAGTAAGAAGTTCAGACTATGTTATGTTTTATTAAAAAAACATTCTGGGTCAGAGTTATTTTTATATTCACAAATGTAAATATACAGCATGATATACTATTGTTAATTCAGAGCTGTGAAACAAATGTGCACGATTCAGGTGACGGAGAGATGTTTAAACAAGCACCAAGTGTGTATGGCACATGAATACTCAGTATGGACCTAGTATTGTATGAATAGTGATGGTGCTGTTGGGACAAGCTATCACTTCCTGTAGCAAATTTCCTTACAGTGTAAGTAAACAAAAGATGCATGCTCTATTTTTTGGTTTCTTTCTCTGGCATACAGTTCTCCTATTTTCTGTGTGCGCACAAAAATGTAGATTTTGCTGCGTTGTTTTCTCCCACTCACATGAATCACATTCTTAACTAAAGGCAGCCAAACTAGCCTTCAATGTAAGCCTTTCTCCTAAACACCAACGTTAAAAAATTATCCTGCCATGAGATCATAGCTGACTTAATTAAAACAAGACTAATGTGGAACAGAATTGTACCTGATTTGCCTATCAGTATCCTATTCTTTTCACTCTTTATCATAATGGAGCTGGCTAAGAAGAATTTGACTGCAGTTTTCCTCCCATAAACTCAAGTGAACTTTGGCAAGATCAAGACATACAGACAGTATTATTGCAAAGTCATAAGTGGGATTTCAGTAGATTCTCCAAATACCTTTTTTGCAGACTACCAATAGACTCCTTACTGGGCTGAGGTAATTCAGTGTAGGAGACTTGAAGAATAAACAGTAAGGTTGTTGCTGTGCTAATGTTTAGGCACAGTTCTTCTCTATATTACTGTATAACCATGAACTATTGAATCAGCTACTTTTCATGGGACACTAAGTGTGTACAACATAGGGCCACGGTACCTCTGATACCCAGCTCTTGTTCAACAGCCTTTGGGTTGTTCAAAGTCATGGTGAGTTTATTTCCTCATATGAAGGAGCCTGCAAATCTCGTAAAACTGGAATGTTGGTTAACAAAGCCAACAGGCTTGTGTTAGGAATCTCTCATTTATACCTCTGTCAAATGCATATTGATCACAACAGTCCTACTGCAGGCTGGTTTTTGCATGTTGCCAGACAGGCTCATAGAGTGCCATCGACACACTGATAGATCTATCGATCAGGTTGCTTCTAGTCTCTGCGAAAAAACAGGACAATTCTGTCAGGAAAATGAAAGAAAAAAATGCTCTGTTTTTAAAGTGAAAGGGCAGTGGCTACCTTTCTACCTTCTAGGGAAAGATGCTTCTCTGCTTGGGGAACTGCTTTGTATCCCTTCTTTTTGTCATGGTGCTTGCTGAGAGGCAGACCTCTGAGCTTTCACCCTCTCTCAAGGCAGAAGTGTTAAGAACTGCAATTGAAAGTCTGTTTAAATTTGGGCTGCATCCCTTTCTGTTTGTGCACAGTTCTCATAAAATGTCCATGCAGCTCTTCCAGATTCAGTGGAAGGCATCTACCAAGCGCCCTCATAATAAATGGGATTACATGTGATTTAGTATAGCCCATGAGGGAAAAATCTCTAAGCCCCATATCAGGATTTTGTTTGAGGTAATCTCAGGCTTTCACATACTCGTATTAAATCAGAGATATTCAAAACATTGTTTTGCATTAGCCCAGATACTAGTACTGGTTTAGAGGCATTCAACTTGAAAATTGCTGCAGCATCCCTTTTCTGCCGCAGGTAAACCAGCAAATTGCGGTTCAGTGTTTGCTTTGGGGTTGCACTGATCTTTGGATTTAATACTGTGCTCCGGGGCCCCTTTGGATGAGGTAGTGTTCTGGTCCATCTGTAGCTGCCATTCTGTTGAAGTAATGTGCTGCTTCTCTAAAACCTTAGAGAAGGAAGGGACCAAGCATCAGTGAAAAGTTTCTTGTGGGTTCATGCTTCCTGCTTAGTTCTTTCTGTAAAAGTAAGTGCTATATTTGCTAGATTTTTTTTTTTTTACATGAGATGGGGAAAAAAACCACATACATTCCAGGCTTTTTTTTTCAGTTGGAAAGTTTGTTAAAAAGAAACTGAAGTGTATATGTGTATGTGCAGATACACGTGCATTTTGTTAGCATGTCAGACTGACCCAACCTTTCTGTGTAAACAGGTTTAATGAACCTTGCAAGGCACAGGATTAACAAAAAGAAAAAGGAGCTCGGGAGTAGTGAAAATGGCCTCAACATTAACTGGGTAAATGTGTTGCTCTCCAAGTATGTCCATGTGGCCGCACTTGTGGGCAAGCAATGTGACATTTCCTCTTTTTTTTTTCTTCATTTCATTCCTTGTCCCATTCTTTTCACTCTGCCAGCTATTCGAGAAATGGACTTTATTCATCTGCACAAAAGGCACAGTTTACAGATGCCTCCTGATCCTTTAAGGTTATTCATTCCAAGGCAATGTGAAACTAAAATACACATTGTGAATTTAGCATCTTGGCTGGCATTAGCGTCTGTGAATGTATATGATGAACTATAGCTAGAACGGGTGAAAGCAGGCTAAGGCCGCTACTGCTGTTAAATGATTTTTCTTGCGTAAGTCTTGTGGGCAGCCTGTGTGAGGAGTTGCACTATGAACACACAGAAAGCCAGAACTGAGCCATGACTGTAGTCTTGAGTAATTGTTAATGGAAGTACATGTTTATGAATTGTGGTGCTGTGGGTTTATGTATTATATAAAAATTAAAACGCATTGCTATTTTAAAAAGAACACTATTATCCCATCCCTACCCCTTTTCTCCCTGCCCCCTATGTTTTACATTTTCTCTCCTCTAAAAGAAACCCTTTCTGATTAAGGATCATGTTGAAAACTCAGCAGTTTTTAATCCAGCTCTCTGCAGGCTGCAGTTCATGCTTCATTTAACTGATCGGTTCCACTGCTACATTACTAGACAAAATCACTAGTTTGAAGAGAGAAGCAATTATAGTAAGTTGTAAAAATGGAAGACTCCACATTTTAAGAAATAAAATCTAGTTTAAAAACTCTCCACTTCTCATATAGATGATTTGGAGGGTGTTTTTGTACATGCCCAGACGAATAGCACACTTTTCAGTGTTTTGCTACACTTTGTATAATGAATCCTGATCGAAACATGAAGTACGTGCTTAGCTGTTCAGCAGAGACTGTTAAAAAGATTATTCTGCGTGCTTTGAGATAACAGTATGGATGCATGTGAAAAAGTTTCAGCAAAGTAATACATAAATGCTGGTGTGAACTATGAGTGTCAGACTTGAACAGTAATTGTTAATGTGAATCTTGAGGTTAGCATAAATAGGGCTTCAAATCAGCAAAACTGATGCTTGTTATTTTGTGGCATTGCTGGAATATAACTCTGTGAACAGATGCATTGTCAGGGACAACAAATCAGACACTGAGAGGAGATGCTGTTGGAAAACAAATTTCATGTCCTGCTAGCAAAAACCAAAGGTGTGGGGCCAGCTGTGGAGCCCTAAATACCCCCATGGACTACTGCATAGGACTTGTTTAACCTGCTCATCTTATTACGCCATAGCCCTGGAGGAGTCCTTGCTAGTGTATATTCTTGACCTAAATCCTCACAGGTTCAATACAGATGCAATATGTGCTTTGAAGGTTCAGAAAGTAGCATCTCTGTCTTTAAAGAAATGTTGCCTAAGTGGCAGGCCTGTTTGACTGCCTGTCCTCTCTGTGTATGGGTGTATATAGAGATGCACATGCATCTGTGTAAAAACCATAGTAAGCTTTTATTTACACTGAGTGTGTAATAATTATGGTGTTTTACTTTTTGCTTATTCACTATTTTTTCGTATGAATCGTTATGACAAAAAGTGCACATTAGCTCTTCTTTTAGCACAATACTGTTTACATGTGAAACAATGCTTGCCAGTGGAAGTTTTCTTTTCTTCATTCTCCCTCATTCACATTTTTCTGTGCTGTTTCAATTCCTGTTCTTCATCAATCCTTCTTCTAAGACTACTGACAAGACTCTCGGACTAGACCATCTTATTGTAGCTGCAAGTACAGTGATTCAGGATGTCTCTTGCCACAGACACCTCAAATTTGGACGTTTGAAATACTGGGCATTTCTTATTAAAATATAAATCCACTGTATATTTGCTCAGCACTTAAACGTTTATGCTCCTCTTTTGAATAAGAAAGAGGCTATTGTCTTGCTAGAACCTATCTTGATACCTTAGATATTTAGGGCATTGTGCAGTGGTTTAGTTACATGAATCCAATAGTTGCTAATCACACAGAAAAATCCACATTGACCATTTTCACAGTTATCATTTGCAGATGCTATGATGCTGGGCATGCTATAAAAACGGGAGCATGATAAAAGTTGGAAAGTTGATCAGATAGCCCTGCCTCTGAAGGCTTTTCATGGTGTCAGATTACTTTTTTCAGCATGTCAGCCCTATGAGAATCTATTGTGACAATGCAAAAAAGCTAGTTGTTCTGAGATGTTTAGTTGGTGCTCTACAGGTGAAAAATGTGTTATACTGTTAGAGGCATTTATGGCAAATATTCCTAAAGCACTGTGGCACCTCCTGTGGGGCATTAGAGCCTGTGACCAGTGACACAAGATCATGAAATTTATCTTGTGAGAGCAGATTCAAGTTCTTTACGTGATCATTATGTTGCAGCTGAGTCCACCATAAGTCATGTGGATTTTCTTTTTCCTCTAACATGCAGCTTTATTTTCCACAACAGTAAATGTATTTTTCTATATGGTGTGGGCCAAATTCTGCTTTGAGCTCTACCTGCCTAGATGAAGCAAATTCACTCCCAAGTTACACCACTTTATAAGGTATACCCATTTCTTACAGGAGCAAAGTTATATATATTTATTACTTTTGCTCTGAACTGATGCTCAAGTTAGCGCATTGCCTTTTTTGTTCGTTTGTTTGTTTCAGAAATCCTACCGTAACAAAATAATACAAGATGATAGGCCATATGACTTAGTTGTGTGTTAGTCATTAGAGCAAAAGACCTAAGGATGAGAAGTTTTCAGGAAAACAGAATTTGGGCACATCTAAAGAAAATTCTCTTCAGTAAGCAGCACCAGATAGCCAGAATAAGGTTGAGTAATTTGTCTGAGTTGTTCTTAAATTGTTTGAAAAATAATAGCTTTCTCTCTTCTTGGTAAGAACACACTAATTTAAGCTGAGTGGGATATACTAATGTATTGAATCCATTTTGCTACAGATAGTGTTTCAGGCTCAATGACTCGGAGATCTCTGAAAGCACAAGGAGTTTTTGGATATTTTTATGTTTTTACACTGTAGGTAGGTGACAGCATGACGTAGTTGATTGGGCAGATTCTGTGTTAGCATATAGCATTTCCTTTAATGGTAGCACTACAGTCAAGGAGAGATTACTACTAAATCCAAGAAATGTCATTTGGCCATCTAACTAATCCCCATATTTTTGGAGGCAGAGGGAGAAAATGCTATGGGTTTTGTTTGGTTTGGGTTTTTTTATTTATAAAAAGATACCTTAGGTTAATCCATTTTGAATGTCAAGAGGATAAATCTGACAGGAGTCAGAAGAGCTCCAGTGGGACTAGCACTACAAGTTACAAAACAGCTAACATCATCCAAGACTAATTTCTTTCCCCTGTTTGTCCTACTGTGGAGGGAGAGTTAAAAGGCAATTCTTGGGGAGTTGAAAGGCCCCATAATAGGGCTCCTCTCTCTAAGGGAGTAAAACTGCTTTGTGGCCTTTGTCTTCAGGCTGCTAATAAACCATCCCATGCTGTGAAGCTTTGAGTTCACTCTTAATTCAACTTCGGTTCAGCTTCCATCAGCTTTGGTTTCCCTGGCTTTGTGAGGTTTTTTTTTTTCTTAAATATATGGTGTATCTAACTTGCATTTCAGTTTTTTCATTCATTGCCTGAGTTTATAAATGTACCAGCTTTGTAACACCCTGTTTGGCAATTTTTGTCAAAGCATAGAAATCACCAGAAACATTTCAGTAGCTGAGAGTTTTGATGGTTACTGCTGTCTTTCTGTCTGTCTCTGAGTGCACATCTCTTTCCCTCTTAAAGCATCTTACGGATGCAAGGATACGTTTACCCATATGAATCTGTGTCAGATCTTCTAGACTGTTCATGAGGACACGTTATTCTGTGCAGTTGGGGTCTGGCTGATCTGTCTCCTTCCCCCCCAGTCCCCAATTATGTGACTGATCATTTAGTAACATGTTTGTCTGGCTATTGTTTCTGTCCCTGCTTTTCCCGATGAGACCAAAATATAGTACCTGGACTTGTAATTGCCAAGTAATTTGCACTTGGCAAGTTACAGATTTGGCAAGAGATGGTTTGGGGGGATGTTCAGTTGATTTTGCGATCCATGAGGTCTGACACTGGAGGAGCAGCTGCAATGGGCCAGTTCCAGCCCTGCCAGCCCAGCAAGGTACTGTTTACTGCCTTTGTACCTAGACAGAGCTTAGAGAACGATGGGGGGAAGAAGGGGATCTCCCGCCTTCTGGTGGGAAACAGTCACGTGCCTGTGATGGTGGTCAGGGTTGGGCACTGCCTGCCAGGCTTCGGTCCATGTGGGCAGCTCTGTTTCAGGGCTCAGTAATCGAGGTGGTGTTGTTCTGTGCCCTCTGCTGCTTAACCCTTAAACTGCCGCTCTCGTAGGATGGCCAGCACTGAGTGATCTGGAAGCAGTGGACACGCACAGTCAATGCACCTTGACTTCAGAACAACTGTCCTGACAAATATTAGTATGATCGTGTCTAGAGCCAGAGGGAGCTCTTAAAGTAAAATTTAAAAAGACGAAGCAAAGGTTCCACAAAACTTGCTTTGTTTGGGGTTTTACTCTGAACACTTGCCTAATCGTCTAAATGTCCCTGCAAGTCACATCCTTTTCAAGTGAGCTTAAAATAGTTGCAGTTTCTGTTAGAAGTCGTTTGAAATGAAGTGGTGGTGCTGCATACCTCACTGAGCATTGGTTGCATTTGTGCAGGCATGTTTCCAGTGTTAACAACACAGGAAAGAAGTAAGTGAGGGTAGTATGGGGTAGCGTGTTACTTAGAGAACAAGGGAAGGGTCTTGTGCAAGAGAAAGTTAGGCTGGATGAAGTATGAAGTACCATCAGTTTAGTAGTGAGCTGAGGCAAAATCCTGTTATTAAAGGGTCAGGCATTCTTCACTAAAAGGACAGAAAATTGGCAGATTGGTCTCAAATATCTAGTTTGTGACCTTTTAAGAAGTTTGCAGGGAGGGCAGAGAAGCTGGATAGTCAAGGGGTTTCACTCTAATTGGTCTTGTCATCTACTTTTCAAGAAATGTATCTATTTTCTCTGTCTTGGGTTTGATGGGTTGTATGAACCTATAAGCACTCTATGGGTTTCTGTTTTGATAAGATCATATGTGATTAGGTCTTGCCACGTAAAGAAGTTGAGAGTCCAATGGATATCTGCTACTGTCTTCTCAAAATTATATCTATAAGAAATCAAAACAGCATGAAAATTAAGCATACAGTTGGAAATCAGAAGGTCTGTGTCTTTATAAAGGTATGAAAAGTAGCTTATTTCGTGCTATTAATTTTAAGGTAAGTGAACTAGTCTTACACTAGGTATTGGAGAACTTAGTCACATAAATTTTACTTTGTTTCTGACTGAGTACTGCTTTCAAATCTATAGCTACTCAGATGTGGAACTAGCACACACATTTACCTCGAAGGATGGACTCTTTGCTGTGTCATAAATATATTAGGGATTGTTATTTCCAGAGTGGTGTGTGTACGGTTGTCTGCAGAATGGTGGGGTTTTTTTGGTTCTTGGTTTGCAGATTAATTCTTATCCAAAATGTAGCAAATCTAAATGTACTTCAAGAGGTAGGATTCAGGTAAAATTTGTTGTGCTGCTAATGGATGGAAAAAAGCTAAGTACTCCAAGAACTGGCGGCCCAAATGGGAAGGGGTAGTAAAGAATTCAGGGGTTGGGAATGGGAGATAAAACAAAAAAGGTAGCTCAAGGGAAGGAAAAATGGAAAGGAAAAAGAGGGCAGACAGCATAACAAATGGAAGATTAGATTGAGAGTCCTTTATGCTTAGAAAGAATTGAGATGCAGAAAGGGAAATAACATTAAAAAAACCACAGGAGGAGTCATTATATGAAAACAGCACATAGCCTGAAACTAAATACTGAACTTTTGTGTCAATTTGAGAGATTTTTTGAAAATGATAGCGTAAAAAATGTAATTGTGTGCAATATCAGATTTTTTCTTTTTTTTTTTCTTTCTGGGTTTTGAAAAATCTGAGCTTGTTTATTATTGAGTGATATTTCTAAAATATTTTTTCCTGCAAACCCTAATTAATAAAACCTAAGTGTAGTTGGAGGGAGAGGAAATACTGTATTTTAAAATGGTACTATCATCTGCCACATTCCTACCATCACTCTTTGCTTTTAGGACTGAAAATCAAACTGACCTTCGCCAGCTACTTTAATGCAGCTGAGAACACATGTTGAGAGGGCAAAGGCTTGCACACGTAAATGTGATTTTGTACCCTTGGTTCATGCCAAAAGAAAGTACAATTATTCTCTGCTCAAAAGTCTCAGTGGGAACCCTGGCCATTGTCAGATGGGTGCTTTGTGCACATCTGCTGCATTGCCCAATGCTTGACTTGACTGCTCACCCTTTCATTGAGGATAAACAAGGAAATAGAAACTCCTGCTTGTGTAACTAAAAGGATATGAAAGGGTACGTCCTCATTCGAAGCACTCTAGCAAAGAGTAGCCTGACTTGGAACAAATACAGAGGAACAAAATTTATCCGTATTTACCAAGTCAGACTGCTACTTCACGCATGTAGCTGTGGTACCATGGATAAATAATTACTCTTAAGGCTTTTAAAAATGTGTATATTCAAGCTCTGAAGTATACAAGTAGATCTCTAAACAAACATGTCAAGTGTGATTAGTGTTGTGTGCAAATGGACTGTCATACAGTCCTTTCTGTCCATATCTGTCTCCTATTTAAGTTGCATTCAATAAGAGATGCTGTCAAATATCAGAAAAGCAATTTTCCAAGTTTCAGTTTATTCATGCAAAATGGGGAATAACCAACACATTTAAAAGCACTTAGAATTTGTTGTTATTAAGAGAACTTTTTTTTTTCTCCCAGAAATTGGCATTCCAGTAGATGCAAGTGATGTTACTTAGATATCTGTCTATCTGTTGTGTGGCTCTATTCCTGGAGTAACATTTCTGATGAGAATTGTTTGCTATGAATTTTTTTGGACCCAAGAATAACCGCAGGTGTAAAATTGGTGTAATTGTTTGTCTTCAAAACAGCGCTCACAGAAAAAGGACAAAACTAACTTGAGTAAAAAAAATCCATGACCAGAGAGTAGCAGAAACTTTAGGTGAGATTGGCAAATGATGTTTTGACAGGCTCGTGCAATCATTCCAATGTGGTTTAATGTTGTAGGAGCCTGCAGCAAGCCTGCAAGCTGACACAGCCTCTTACCTTCTCAGTTTTAAATGCAAACCTTCTTTTCTGATTGGAGATCTTGGATAGTCTAGTCACACCTCAACAAAGCCCCTGGAACCGAGGGAAACTTATATGCTATGTAAAATAAGCCATCATGCAGGGGAAGAGTTACAGAGCGCCTTCAGAAAAACTGCTTGGTTTCTAAACTAGACAAAAGGGAGGGCAGTGCACAAGTAGGAAGCGAGGGCACCTCAAACAAACCTCAGCTAGGACTTTGCAAGATAAAAGGTAAGCAGATACCCTGCCAATACAATAGCTTGTGTAAGGAAATATATACGAGACATGCTCCCTTTGTATTTTTCAGTGCTGCTACACCCTTTCACTTAAACCTCCCTACTTACCCCTCAGGATAGCTCCCACCACCCTCTGATACGGTCATTCCTTACCTAGAGTGTCCATTTGCCCACTGTTTCAAGAGATCCCCCTTTCTTGGCAGCTGGTGTCCTGTAATCATTTCCCAAAGAGGAGAAACTGAGAAGCATTCGGTAGCATTAAAATGCGTGGGCTTTGACCCTTTCATGTGAGTACACTGATGCTAATGAGTGACTTGGCATCGTGCATAAAGCATGTATGCTTTGTGAATAAAGTATGTGTGCTGTTTTCCCTTAAGAATCAGCTTTGTTCCATATTTTTCATACACTGCTACTTTAATTCCTTCAAAATGAAGGAAGCCACCTTACTCCCACTGCTGCCAGCATCTTTCAGCTTCCTTCTGGGGTCAGGCTCGTTTCAACGCATTCTCTGCTTCAGCCCCTTTCCTCCCTTTTGCCCTGCTGCTATGTACAGGGAGGACTGTATGACAGTCCATCTTCAGTCAATGCCAATACCTCCCAATTTAGGCAAGTGACAAGCCCATCTACTTTTATAAACTCAAGACTCAGTACTTTAAGAAGAACTATATTTAACGATGTCCCTGCAGAAAATAGCAAGGAATATAGCATTATAGCAAGCTGCCCTTCATATGCAGGGATTAACCTTTCAGGCACTGGGAAAATACTTTCAAAACAGATATCTCATTTTAACCAACAAATAAGTGTGGCAAGCTTTCTATGAGCAGCAGCCAATCATCCTCATGGAAATCTCTTCAGATTTTAAAAGCAAAAATCAAATCAGGATTTACACTTTAGAGAATTTAATAGCAGTCTTGGTGGCTTTGTAGAAGGTGAATCTACTGGGAGAGATTCAAGTGTCAACACCTAGTGCCATTTTAGGTGACCTAACTTGTCTTGCCTGATCTACAGCCACCTCTCCAGAAGGGCATGGGTCTGATGTCATATCTGCCAACCCCATGCAGGTGTCTTGGATAGTATAGAAGTGCCTAAAATAGCACTACATGCCCCTGTGCTTGCATCTAAATCCCATGCTGTTTAAGCTCCTGCTCTGATGTGTAGGAAAAGGCACTATGCTACTTCATGTCTCATTATTGAGTGAAGCATTAACTGAAATTTTGACGGCTTACAAGCTTTATAGATGTCAGAGGTGGTTTTCAACAGAGGCAGAGCTAAATGCTGTGTCCGGTATTTCAACTTAAAAGTGTCACCTTAAATCATTCCTTTGGTCAACGTGTTCCTTCTGTAAGGTTTTAATCCTGTTAGTGTTCCTTGGTTCAGCAGCAGGTACTATGTGAATCAGCAAGTGCTCTGAAATGTTCAGAATATCTTCATATGCATGTATAGAGGCAGCTAGGGTTTATAAAATACTTGTAATGGTGATTTGGCAGTAAAAAAAATGATCCTTGCTGTGAGAGTCTGCAGTCTGTATGACTGCTTGATGCATCACCCCAGCCATGCCTTTAGCATCCAGTGTGTGGCTGAAACTCAGAAACCACTGTTTGCTGTAAGTTCAGACAATGAGACAACAACTAAATAGTTGCCGCTTTACCTGACTGTGGCCAACTTTATCTGAATTGATCCCAAAACTATTGGCATTGATTCTTTCATCTTTCTTCTGAGATAAGTCTGCTCACTTGGCAATTCCAAAAATAGAGACTCATTCAGCGATCTAGAGACATGTGTCTCTAATAGCTTGTTTTTCACAATCTATAGAAGCCTGATCAGAATGAGAGAAAAATAGCTGATTACCTCAAATCATGTTTGTTCATGGCACAAAGTGTCAAGCATGTTCGTGTGCAAGGTGCGTCTTGATGGATTCACTCTCATGCAGTTTTGAACTTCTCTAGCAGCAACGTATGTTAGTTTCTGTGAACTTTCAGAGCAAAATATTTCTCTCAGCTATTGGGGAGGAATGAAAACAAACATAAAGACCTCATTGCCATCATGGGAGCTGGATGATATGATGTCTTTTGAATGTGGTTCTTTATTTAAACTCTTGCTGGATTTAGTGGCTGGCTGAGGCAAATATTTCCATACAAACATACTGGTAAAAAACCAGAGATCCTCAGTCCAGCCTCTGAGGGAGCAGGACTGTTAATTTTTTTATGCTCAGTTTTATGTGGATAACAGGTAGTAGATAAGAAAAAAGTTTGTAAGGTTTGAGAATGAGGGCTCAAAAAAGAAAAACAGCGTACTAAGTTCTTGGCAGGGCAGTGTAGTGTATGTGTAAGGATATGAAGAAGCCAGTGAGAAAGCTTCAGAGCTCCAAGTGCTCTTATTCACTGTCTCAACTACATGAGGCATATGGTGGTTTTGTTTTGTTATAAACATTGGTTTGGGTTAGCTACAGGAGGCAACTGATACTTCTTCCTGAAGACTGGATTCATTTTCAGTTTTGTTTGACACATTTGGACTAATCAACCCAAATGACATCATGGACATCAAATTGTGCTGGCACACATCCTAAAAATGATCCTGCTGGAAACTTCCAGCTGAATTTCCATCAGTGGAAAATGTACTCTCAGCAAAAGCAAAACTTTATGTGAGATTGTGATAAGGTTAAGGGGTTTTCTGGCAGAAAACTTAAAATATTCTGTATGGGATGGGTCTCCCATCCTACCTGAGAGCCTTTTAGATTGGATAGTTCGTTACTTATTTTGTACAGTGTTTTGCTGATCCACAGCTCTCATTTCCCTCCTCATCTTTCAGAAGGAGGAGAAAACCAAGACTTATTTCATCATAGGAGACTATTGAATTTTCATGTCAGTATTATAGTCCTTCCCATGAAGGAGGGAGTTTGCCATGTCTTGTTTGGTGGATTCTCGAAAGGATCCTGGCCAACTTTTAGCTGGAAGGCTGCTATCACTTCACCCAGTTTTCTAAGGCACAAAAGAAAGATTAGCAAGAAACTGATGGAGTTGGGGCTGGAGATTCTCTTGTGAACTGTGAATGTGGGAAGGAGAGGACTTTTCTTTTTTTTTTGCTTTCTTTTTTAAATTTAGAGAGCTTTAAAAGTTTAAAGCAACTTCTAAAGAAATAGTTGTGTCCTGTTGAGCTGTTCCTTCTATTAGCCAAAATCAAATGCAGAAACTGCCTAAACCAGAAGTGTGACGGTGTGCTCTTAACAGGTTCCTTTCTTTTACAGAATACTCCATTTCCATACCTTATTTGTCCTTACCATAGCAACAAGTTGTCTTTAAGATTTGTCTAACAAAGCTTACCTCCTGTTGGTTACAGGCCATTGCTTTATATTGTTTTCATCAATGAAAACCACTGTCAACAAAATAGAATTATTGTTGATTGCTATCAGCTTTGTGTCTTTTGTTTTTTCCCTGCACTGTCTATTTGATGCCCGTTTATGTCATTTTTTTTCTAAGCAACTCACCCTCTCTGTTTTTTTCTTTACATTGTGATCGGTACCAAAAATGCTGCTCATTTTTCACGCCCACAATATATGTGGTCAGGCTGATAAACTGAAAAAAACTGAATCCCAAAACCACCATTTGGAAAGAAAATTAACTGGGAGGAGTACAGTCCTAGTCAGCTCACGACTCTGTGGAGTCCGCTGAACCACTGCAAGATAGTAGCACAAAGCCATTAAATAAGCTTGTCTTTCAATTGCATAAAAATGCTGATTCCTAAGCATACAGGAGATATTGCAGAAATGGAGTACTATATGAACTGTTTTCTAATAGAATGTTTGTTCTTCCCTAGCTTAAACCTCGATATAGTTGTAGTCTTCAGTAATTTCTCAAATTATTTCATTTCTGCGGGAAAGTGTGGGGAACTGCAAACAATTTTACATTCTGTTGCTACAGGTGGATGGACTAAATATTTATCGAAGGGATTTTGCTACTGTTATCTCAGGAAAAGATATTTCTGAAAGAAGACTTAAGTAATTTTTTGTGTAGCTGGCCTCCAGGTACCCTCGGGCACAAAAAAATAACATGAAGTTGTGGGGGGCTGTTACCTGAGGGTTACTGATGTAAAGAAACTTTTCAAGAAGAAAACTCAGTGAAATCAAGTTATCTGGATTTTATTGCGATACAATGGAACTTGCAACTATCTTCATTGTCTTGCATCAGTTTGAAGTATGTCCTTGGAATGACGTTAGGGAATAATTAATTATATTCTCCCCTTTTCGTGCAAGATTGGAGTGCTAAAGCATGCACTCTGACTTTTGCAAAAGTTGGCTTGAGAGGAGGAAGCTGTGCTGGTGCTTTCTTTGGGTTAGCCCCTTGCTTATGCCCGGGAGCTAAGCAGGGCTGTTTGGAAGGCAGCCTTTTGTGCCCTGTCCTGCTGTGACCGGTATTCTTCAAAGTGCGCTGATGACCAGCCAGGGCAGTTGGTATCTTTTATATGAGGTGAGACGCTTTTGACGCAGTGGGAGGCAGAGCTGGGCTGCTCTCTAATATGTGTCAGCTGCCTGTAGCCTCAAGGACGGTACTGAAGCCAGCATTAATGGGAAATATCCCTTTACCTATTGGAAAACATATCATTTTGTCTGGTTGAGAGGAAGAAAAGTAAGAGGAAGATTGGACTAGTTTGGGAGTAGCTATTCTACCTCTGCAAACTGATGCAACCCTTACTAATACAGAGTTATTCTTCCCTACTAATTTTGTATGGCATCAAATGTGAAAAAAACTCCTCAATGCAGAATAATGAAAAGACAGAGGAACAAAATTATTACTTACAAAAATAGCTCTTTGAAAGTACTTGGCTTTGACTTTCATGTGATCCCATTCAGGTCTACAGAAAAAATTGTAGATGGAAGCAGTATTACACCAATGTTCCCTTTAAGGGAAAAATCAAAAGTGCAACAACATTTGCAACATAAATAAGAAAAATTAAGTAGAAAATTTTTGAGTGGACATTACAGAAACTGTAAATTACATGCAACATGTTTGAATTATCAAATTTTGCATTGTGTAGAAGAGGTTGGCTTGTACTTTTAGAACAATAGAAGACTGTAGCATCCAAGAAGAGTATTGAGCTGAATTGGAAATGTATATCAATAAAAAGAACTTGGAATTACAGAATCAATATTTTAAAAAGTCCCAGGAGTATAAATGCTCATGCTTTAAGGAATACCAATTTGCAGACAACTGTTGAGCCTTGGAGTATACGAGCTCTTGGGAAATGTTTTGTCAAAACTGCCTGGAAATCAGATTTCTTTCTTTGAAGCATCTGGCCCTGGCTACTCTGCAGAGTAGTTTGATCCAGAATCACATTCCTCTTTCTAAAAGTAAAAGCCTGTTCATTGCTAACAACAAGAGAAGATTAAAACATATTTAGAAATATAGTAAAATGAAATAACTTGGTATATTGATAAAATAATATTGTTAGCTGCTGATACTGTTAATCAGAGCAATTCTAAAAATCTTACCTTAGAGAAATGGGATTATGGTTCCATATACCAGAAGTTAAGAACAGAACCAAAGATACTTTGGCTAATGTAGACTTTTGGTTGCTGGAATTTCTTTTGTGCACATTTACTTACAATCTTCCTAAACCTTTTCAAACAGCTTTAGGTAACATTTAATCACTAAAATAAGATTCATTGAATAAGGGTATAGTTGCCGATATTTAAATCTAATCTGTTATTACACCGAAACTTTTCTGAAGTCAAAGTTTGAACTCTCAAGAAGTGTTTGTTTGATCTTGCAGAAGATATCCCAGTGATTAATGTTAACGATAAGGTGTTGATTGGTGCTTGGGAGAACCTATTCATAGAAACAATAGACTATTATATTCTACTTTAACTACCATATAACAATATTTAAGCTTTACTCTGTAGAAACAATAGTCTTATTTATACATCCCTGTCTGCCTTTAAACCAGCATTACAGTTTCTGGCTTCCTATTAGGTTGAAAGCACCCATTAACATTTTCCGTGCTTGAAGAGTTCAGTTCTATACCAAGCTGCAGAAAAAAGCAAGTGGAATTTGTCAGCCTGACTGTCATCTGAAGTTTACAGTAAAAAAAGCTGAGCACTAGAACTGCTAGCTGTATTTTGCAATTCATCTGAGAGGTGTACTAAGATCTGAGACATCACAGGCTAAACCCTCCTTCTTTTTGAGCCAGACTGCACAAGCCTTCTTTCAGTGTTTCATACTGTTGCCAAGGGTAAGAGCACCAGGTGCACCAGATTTCTTACCAATACCAAATCATCCAAGAAGATCAAATTTACTGGACCTCAAAATAACTAGAGCATCTACTCTTCTCAAAGGTGAATATTTGGTCCTGGAAGCCTAACAGTCAGAAGTTTGGTGTAGTAACTTTATATTATTGTTGTTACACTATTTTAAGTTAAGTTGAGCTGTGCACTGAAGAGCTTGCAGGTTATAGGAATGCTTAGGCACTGAATGTATGAACTGAGCAGAGCATAGATTTATCTTATTGTCTTCATGCTGCTTCAATTTAAGAATAAAGAAGCAAGCCTGAAACCCTTCCTTCTCCAGCTAGCATGTCAATGATTATAATTTAGCAAAACTGATTTTCAAGAAGTGGAAATACAATCTACCCATAGAGTTGGGGAGAAAGGTGAAATTACTACAGGGATGATGCAGAACCTACACGTGAAACTCTGCTACCTCCGATCTTGGCATTTAGTTCTGGAAATAGAGATCTTTTCTACTTGAACTAAAGTGGTGTTCATTTGCTTATGCATAATAAATTATTAATAATCTTTTAAAGCCAAATCCAGAACTACTACATTTTGCTTTGTTAACACAGTTGTGTAAGCTGATACATAAACAAAAGAAATATTATTGATGACAGTGTCATTTCATTAGTAATGAATTTTTGCACACTCAGATCACCTGGCATTATATTAAAATTAGACATGAGTACACAATTATGTCTTTAAATAGCCCATGCACTTGGTCCTGTGTTGATCTCGTCTTTGCACAAAGGTAGACCATTGGAGGGAGGAAAGATGATTCTTCATGCTGTGTAAAAAATGCACCTAAAAATTAAATGGTCTGAGTGATTTAGACTAGAGTAATAATTTGCATTATGTAACCTCAGTGTTTTTAATCTGATACTAGTCACTTTAAAATGACAATAATGTGGTGCAGCAACCACAATAGTTATCTTTTTCTTATCTTGTTACAACACACGTACCAAGCTCTAGAGGGTTCATCGGGGACCACTTTCTGTACTGTTGAGGTTGAGCTACGTCCAGCTCATTTTCAAAGTAAACCTTGGCTCTAAATAGCCTTTCTCTGTTTATTAGTACAGCTCATGTTTTAAAACAGACTCTGCAGAGAGAAGGAAGGAAATTATCCTTGTGGACTGGAAGAAGCCTTCAGTTTGGAGAAGATGCATGAGAGATTCTGGTAGCTATCAAGGCCTATGATTTTGGTTGCTATCAAGGCTTATGGAGGACAGTGGGCTCAAGGAATGTGAAAATTAGGGTCTAGCATAAATACTAACCTGTTTGAAGGATGAGGGAAAGCTTTCAGTATAGCATGAAAGACTGAAACTCAGTCCTAGGATCAGCATGACAGGCTGTATCCAACTGCAGGAGCTGTGGAAGTAGAGAAAGACCGTATAACCACAGACCTACTGAAGGTGGATGGGGAAACAAGGGATACGAATTGTCATGACAATGGGAAGGGAAAGCTGCAAATCCAGGCAAATTGCATGGATTTTCTTCTTTGAAGCAATTGATTGGGGTTTTGAGGGGAAAAAAATCTAGTATGAATAGAGATAAGAGTGAAAAAAACAAAGACAACAGGCTTGTGTTTGCTCAAGTGTAGCTTGATTTTTGAGCAGCTTTGTATCATGATTTGTGGGTGTAGGGTGAGAGGGAGGACTACCAAGAAAGGGCATTGTTACAGTGGAATCTAACTCGAAAGAGGAGGATTGTTTTCTATATGCCAAAAAATGGCAGCTGGACAAAAAAGAAAAGAAAATGTAAAAAAGGGCGGACCTTTATGTATGTATGTATTTGAATTTATTAGCTGCCAACGTTGTCAAACAGAAATGGAATTTGATACTTTATATTCCTAGTTATACGTATTTCACTCCTACTGGAATTCCTCTGGCAGATGGTTTGTTTGAATGTTGGTCTGGTTTCATGTTTGTTTGTTTTCAGAAAGCAGAGCGTAAAGTAAAAGAAGACAAGATATTTCTTCCAGCAGAGAGCAAGCGTCCTAACAGTATCCCTAACTAATGTTACATTAACAATTGCTAGAGCCTCATGGAGACACCAGTCTGTCACTACCTATACAAACTGTCACATTATTTAAAAGTACATTTTGGAAATAACATAGATTTTTACATTTAGGAAAAAAGTAGAAATCCTGTCCTACTATCACAACTTTACAGAAAGCAGTAGTTGCTGCTGTTTCTTTCCATGTGCAGCTGGATCACCTTGGTTATGTTTAATAAGAACTCTGTTAAGTTCATACTTCTGAAGTCTCAGTCAGGCTTTATAAAGCCATACGAAGGCTCCCCTTCATGACTTTACTTGGTGCATCTTCCTCCTTCCCCTGTGAAATTCCATTTTTGGAGTTGAGGAGATTAGGATGCCCTTCTTGCAGATATCAATTCCTGCAAAGACATGTCATACTAGCCTTCATACAGAGGAGCTTTCACAACCAGGAAGGCACTGTGGAACATGGTTAAAGTCGCATCGAGTTCCAGCTAATACCACCTTAAATATTTTCTGAGTCATTTTATGTGTTCTCCATCCAGGAGTACATTTTAGTGTATCCTTACCCCTTGCACTTCTTTCTTGCTTCTATACTTTCCTGTATGTAAAAAAGTGATTAATTAGTTGATGGTTTCAGATGCAGTAATTCTGCATCTGAAGATTCTCTTCTCAAAGATTTTTTTGACCAAAGAACTGCACTGCAATCAAACTGATTATTTGCACATTGCAGCGTATTAAAACAATATGGAACTATCTCCTTACACACAGGTGTACTATATTCAGGTTTCACTGACCTCAAGTTGTTCCTTGCATATCTGATCTATCATCACTTGGGTACCTGAAAAAGAGACCGCATCCATTGCCCCATTTTATTTTATTTTAGGTTGTTTGCCTGTATTAGAATGGAGAGATGAGATACTTATGGCCCTTGTATGTTGGCTTTTGCGGGGCGGGCTATGCAAACCTTTTTTTGACTTTTAACACATGCTTCCTGTTGGTCATTTTTGCTGTATATGATTCATCACCGTCTTTTTCTTAGAACATATTTCAAAGGTGTTGGAGTGATGTGCTCATTTCCTGTCTTTTTAAGTTCAAGCACATTCTTTTTTATCTTGGGAACTTCATTTAGTAACCCAGGGTCTCTTAAGATCAGACAATGAAAGACTCCACCACATTTTCTTGCTAAAGAGGTGGCGTGAGGATGACATCATTCATCTGTGCTAGACACTGACTCATAGGCGTTTGACCTGAGGGTGGAACCTAGTAACAGGGGTTAACATGAAGTCATCTGCAGTTGCACAATGCATTTCACAGTTGTTCTCCCTCTCCTTTTTTAAACCATCTAAATAATTGCAGAGTGCACAACATAACGAAGTACAGCAATAAGGGCAAACATTGCTTTTGGGGCTCTTCCAGGGTGCTTTGTAGACCACAACGAAAGTAGGAAAAGTTTTGTGATAGAGTATTGGATTTTACATTTGGATGTAGAAATAGCTTTGTCCAGTAGCCAGAAAATGGAAAACAAATTTGTCTTAAAACTGTATAGCATACAACCTGGTGCATTAATTTTCGCTGTGAAATATTAGACCTGTTTTTAGATTTGTAGGGCGGTATCATATTTTTAATATGGTACCTTTGAGGCATTGTTGACTTATTAGTATCTAAGACATGTTTTGATTTGTTCTCTGTTTTTTCCCCTGGTGTTTTTTGGCTACGTTTTCAGCTTGTCCACAATTGCTTTTTTAGAGTTCTTTGCTTCATATTCTGGCATAGGGTCTGGTCTCCTTCTTGTGAAATACAGTTTAAGTGTGCATTTAAGGGCTGAAAGTCACCAGTGATGTAACTTGCAAGAATATCTGTAATATTAAGAGCTTTAGAAAGAGAATTACCTGTTGGGCTCTCCAGTTTCTTACACTGGTTGAAACTTGGCAGAATTTGTCATGCAATAATATTTTGGGACATTAGAAAATCTAAGGCTTTCCCTTGTCAAATCAATGGATCAGCAATTACCTTCTGCTTTTATTGTTAACACTGAGCAGGAGCATGACCGTTTCTCTTTGTGGACCATAGGAAAACATGCCCATTCTGTCCAGCAGACATTTGGGCTGTTTCACTAGATTATCTGGGGAGTGTGGCTGCTCCTTCGCCCCACCTATAAGTAACACAGGGAGTCCGGCTGACCTGCCTGGAGGTAATGCCATCAAGAGGATGATTGCTCAGGACTAACTGTTTCCAGGATCTCCCTTCCAGTTAGCTAGAATTGGTTTGATGTAGGCTCTTTTTATCCTCTTATAACATGAGAAACACGCTTTTCCCTGCTTCAAAAGCTGTGGAGAGTGTTAAACACACAGTTTATTTTTGCCTACTGGTGAGTGCTGTGTAAGCGTTATAGTCAAAAGAGAAACAGTTGGAATAAAACACTGACTTCCAGTATTAGATTCTGGAAATCTTCTGAGTCTTGTAAGCAACTTTACATTTGAGTATAACATGGTTTAATATAACACTTTAAATACTTTTCTAGATGGTATATAATTATTTACCTAGCACTTTCCATTTCAAGTCTCTGAAGTTTAGCTTATAAATGGGCAAGACAGGTGGGAATTCATGTTTGGAAATTTGAAGATTCTGTTATAGAACATTTGGTAAGAATGAATGAATTATTAAAATTAGGATTGTTACTGAGCAAGAGTGATAACATATGTCTGATTTTGAAAAATACTCTTTTTCTGAAAATGATCTAATGGTTTACAACGTATGAGGCTGGACTGCCCCCGCCCCCCCCCCCCCGAATTTTAAGAGACTTGTAGATCACTACTGTGTCCTATTTTTAACTAGAAAATATGTTAAGTATTTCACTTCATAGCTTATATGAGTAGATATATTTTAGTAAACTTCTGGAGAAAATTAACAATATAGGGCTTGCTTTTAAGAAAGTTCTCCCTGTGTAAATGCAGTGTAGCCTGCTTCTCTCCACTCAGCTGATTCAACAAAAGGTTTAGGCGCATGCACTTGCTTTTGTACACACAGTTGGTCTTTAAAAGGTTTCTTAATTGAGGGCCTTTGTCTTTGATGGCTGATTTCTGAGTAAAGGACAGAAAATCTGGTTCTTGAAAAAGATATGAATAGGTGGAACGCGATTCTGCTGCCTAACTTCTTACCGAAGGACGATGTGAAGCCTTGGAGTTTGTTAGACAGATGTCCGCTTCAGTGGTACATAAACAGTTTTCTACAAAATTAACAGAAGCATTATCTGGAACAGGACAGTATAAAATCTCTTTGGCTCCTAGAGGTGATCTATACTTGAAAATTTAACTTGGAAAAAATATTTTGAGTATTGAACTTCATCATAAAATAGGGAGAAAGTAGTCTCTTTTTTCCACAGACATTGTTGAGTTCTAATGCAAATTCCATGCAAATTACTGACCTTGGAAACACCATGGGGGCAATCTTTACGTAGGCATGAACAATGTACTAGGGCATAAATAGTCTTGGTTTTGACATCAGATCTGCAAGAGTTTTTTCAGGTTACATGTTTCTGGAGCAAATGCATTTATTAAAGTCATTGGACAAAAATCTGCTTTACAGTTTTTCTTCACTAACATTTTCCCAGGAGATTGTCTATCATTATTCCAAGGTAGTTGGTTGTTTTCTGAATTAACTTTTGTCTGGGCACTAGAGGATGCAACTTCTATATGATTTGGTTAAGGTGGTTTGAGCCATATCTTTGAAAGTAACAGAGGTGTGTGTTCAATGATCCCATGAAATGAGAAATATCTATACCTATAGGCATGCAGACAGATTCTAAACATTCTTTGCCCTTCACCTTAGATTATGTACTTAGCATCTTGCTTTTGGTCATAAAAATACGCATTTAGAAATGAGTATAATTAATCAAATAGTTATTCAAACTATTCAATTTTAAAATGTATGTGTGCTGTAATTTTTTTTACACTCATGCACACACACCACCAATGTTATGATTTAGGTATATTCGTAGACATTCTTTCTGTTGATTAAATTGCTTATCTCTACTGATCTAGTGAAAAGCAGAAACATTTGCTTTTGGAATTATAGGGAATTACAGTCACACTTACCTACAAGGTCTTCTTTCAAGGAAGCACAGCGACAAGCAGGCTTTTATTTATGGCAGACAGTAAATTTGCTGAGTTTCACTGGGGAAAAAAAAAAGAGAGGAGAGAGGAGGGGAGGAAATATACTAAATAAAAATATATTTTTTTTTTTTCAAATCCAGGAACTGGAAACCTTGTAATCTGCAAAGCACTTTTTTTGGCCCTCCAACAAGAACATATACCACAGAATAAGGACAGAAATTTTGTTTACATTTCTTTGCTTCTGTATGAAGAAAATACCAATTGTAGCCCGTATCCTCCAAATGTTTTGGGTTTGGTTTGGTGGGGGTTTTTTCAGATTTCATCTTGGAATTCTGTATTATTAAAATATAAGTTTATAAAGGAGAGTCTGTCAGAGTCTTAACTGCAGTGGTGCTCCTAGTGCTACTGCAATTTTATATGTGTTTCATTATGTGTTGTACATAATTTCAGTATATGATGTACACATTCCTAAACATTAAGTATATCCTATGAAATAACAGCACCTCATAAAAAGGGATCATTTTCATACTAATGATATACTTAAGCTGTTCAGAAACTAACTGAACTCGCAACTTATTTCCTGAGGCAGGATTTGGGGATATATTTAATTTAAATGGGGCAGCCATAGTGAGTTATGAATTGTGAAATGACCGCTATGTTTACCGCTTAAGAGGTGCAAAATTGTTAATTGATACATGAAGTCTCCCTTACCAAGTAAATTCTCACATGTTATATGTCTCTATTCTCAACAGTTAGATCCAAACAGTGATCTGCACGTGTTTAGAAACTTTGAAATGTCATCTGCTGAAAACTTTGCTCAGCCTTTCAAGAAGAAAGTAAGGCAGGTTTTTCCATTTAAATGGCTCAAATTCACTCATCATTGAAAACTAATGTCTTATTTGGCTTAAGGTAAAATATGACTGTGAAATCACTTCTTAATGTTCCTCAAATTTCTGTTTCTCTTCTTTACCTCCTTGCCTTTCCTTGGAATAATGGAATTAGAAGAAGGGGGAGGAATTCCTACCGAAAGTTAAAGATCACGAAAGGCTGGAGATGCATTCTGTGTATTGTTCCATATTCATGCATCATATGTTGCTTGCTTTTCTTTTTTCTGCTACTCTGTGTTTGTACTGTTAAGGTGTCTTTACACTGCACTTAGAAAGTTTAAATTTAGGAAACAGCAGTCTCACAACAAACAATATTGGAGGCTTCTGTTATCATTGATCAGCTCTGTTAGCATACACACAGGTTTCAGAGCCTTTAATTTCTATAGTCTGTCTGGGACAGAAAATTAAATCTCAGCTTCTGCTCAGACCTTCCAGTTCTTATGATTTTATTGAAAATTTTCACAACATTTGATTCTTTTTTTTTTTTTCTTCCCCTAAACACCTAATTCTGAAACCAGAGGTCACTAGGAATATTTTAGTGTTTGTTTCATAAAAAAATTTTCACTACAGATAGCTTGGAGGAACATCAGAAAATGAGTGCGAGTTGCCAGGCTTCCTCTGTCACATCACTATCAAAACTGAGGCTTAAAAAAGACCCTGCAAGTGTTGTCACACTTAGGTAAAGGATAAAAATTAGGATTTCTTCTTCTGAGAGTTTTCCCTCAACTTTGACTTACTGAATTTGCGGTGACTGGACGTTAAAGAGCATGGTGTGAGAGCAAATTATTTGTTTGACATTTTCTATGCATTTGAAGCATTTTTTTCATAACTGCCATGTAATTTGTGGGATTGTGGAAGAGAGAGTTGTGAGATAATCCGTTTCTCTGAGATAGTGTATATTGAAGAACTTCTGTCTTTATGTGAAAGAATAACGGTCAAGAAATAACATTTACATTGTTGCACCCTTGAGATAATATAATGAAATTTAAAATAAATTACAATGAAATATTGTTAAATCAAGGAAATTCTCAGTGACAGTTAACGATTAATCAGATGTGCTCTAGTGATTGTTTTAAATACCATATTTACTTTCATCAGAATCTGAATTTCCTGCTTTTTTTGCTGGGATTTTTTTTTTTTTGGAATCAATACTCTGTGAATCAATACTCTTCAAGAAGATGCATTTCTTGTACTCCACTTCCATGTGACCAAGGTGCATGTGTAGTTGATATATACCTTATATTTTTAAAACGGTAAGGGTAGTTTCTCAATATCTCTTCTGCTCCGCCATCCGTATGTTTAAGGGTTCCAAGATACAGTGAGAAGCATGTTCTCTTCTGCACTGCAGGATTCCTAGCTGCTTTAAATGACAGTTTTAAATTAGTGCCTCTGCTTTCATTTTACTGTGTTCCTTTCCATCATCCGTTTCAGCGGTGAAACTTGACTTGGTGTGTATTGCAGCCTAATAATGACTTGCCTTAGGAGCTGTCTGGCTTTGTGCCATGAGCAATCAAAGTGTCATTACTTGATCGTAGTACGTAAGTTGCCGTATCTCATTGCAGTGATAAGGAAATTTCAGGGGGTGAGGAAGGAGGAGGAATAGGAACATACAGTGAGAGAGAAGATGTGCTCTGGAAGAGAAGTAACTGTATTGGTTTTGGAATTAGGCATATGTTCCTCACATTGGACAAACATAGCCCATAATAGTTCAGAAAGTTTAACGATATACATTTTCAATTTATCAAGCTGAGTTGAGATAGTTAAGATAAGAAATGAAGCTTTTGTTTTCCGAAGTGCTGCGTGCCCCTCACAGCCCAAACCTTTGAGCAGAGCAGGTATTGGGAGGCTGGTCCAGCCCCAGGTAATGGATATTCCCATACTGACAAGTGCTACCTTCTTTAGCCTGAGTGTCACAGTCAGAAAAGAAAATGGAAGATCAAGCCATCAAGCAGTCACTCTAAAGCTGATTGCATTTGGGAAATACCAGGGAAAACTTAGGAACTTGGCTTGCTTAAGTGGTTTTGTAAATCCTATCTGGCTGTCTAATTCTGCATCTATAAGCATGTAATTACTCTTATTTTTAATCTGACTGTCAGACTAGCAATTTATTTCACAAACCATCACATAACATGTCTGTTTCACACTTTAAGAAGAAATATATGGGTAAGTAAATCTCTAACTCATGCAAACATTGTTTTTGTCTTTTGCTTCAGTAAAAAGGCTTCACACAGCAGTAGATGAGGATACAGGGCCAGGAGCATAGAATAAGATTTCTCAGAAACTCACATTAACTAACGTCATGCACGTCGAGCTAATGGAATCTTGTCGTCACCTGTAAAATTTCTGTCAGCAAACATCTGGGTTAGATTGAACTTCCCAATAAACTGTGTTAAAATTGACAGGGCACAAAAGGGTTTGTATGTGAAACGCGAAGACAAGAGCTCTAAGAATTGTGGTGTTCTCCAGACTGTTGTCTCAAAGAATTAAAATATCCTCAAGAGGGAGATGGGCTCTTTCAGTAGAACTGGACTTGACTTTGGCAATTCTGCATGTTTAAAAAAATAAATAAATAAAATTCTAAATAAAATCAAATCACTACAAAAATGTCAAAGCCTTGACTTTGGCACAAGACAAAGGAAAGGAACTTTGTCTTCAATTTCCATGAGCATCTACAGCATGCTGAATATAGCGTGCTGAATCCGTGCAGAGAGTGCTGTGTCATTGTGAATGTAGGCCAAAGTTAAAAAGCAGTTAATCTGCTTGGTCTTTTTCCATGCTATAAACTTGTTGCTAGTGTACAAGTTGTGAATGGATTGTTGGTCCTGGGCTCTCACTTATGTAGCATGGTGGTACTGCAGTTAAGTGATGTCAGGGCACAGACCTATAGACAAATTACAAGGGGTTATTTTTCACAAGGAAAAATTGCTTCACTCTGCTGTATTCTGTTGTATTTTTATGGCCATAAATAATTGTCAAGAAAGACAGAAAATTCCGTTAAAACATAAGAAAAAGCATTTTTGCTTGTGAAGATGCTCAAACACTGGCAGAGGTTGCCCAGGCTGGCTGTGGAGTCTCCCTTCTTGGAGATATTCAAAACCTGACTATGCCCAACCCTGAGCAACCAGCTCCAGTTGACCTTGTTTTGAGCAGCAGGGTTGGACTAGAAAATCTCCAAAGGTCCCTTCCAACCTCAGCTATTCTGTGATTCTGTGGAAAAGTGTACTTCAGACTTAATTTCTCAAGCATTTTCTTTTAGCACCTCTATATACTGTAAAGTTAGTTGAGGATCTTCACTATTAAACCTCTATTTCTGTATCGCTGTTTTTGTGATGTGGTCTTCCTAGTGATTAAGAAGCAGCTGTGTGCCTGCCTCCCATCATTACTGTCATGGAGACAGAGGACTGGCTTATTGGGACTGGGAACAGCACTGGGGTTTAAAGGAAGGGCACAGTCTCTTGAAAGGACTAGGGTGTAACACTGGAATGGCACTGAAACACCAAGAGGATGTGAGTTGTTAATCCAGTACTATGGCCAAAATTACTTGTAAAATGAAAACATTCAAATTCCATTGAAGTAAAGTTCAGTGTTTAAACATTAGTGATGTTTTGCTCTGGAAAATGCTTTTTATCAGCAAAGGAGGGACATAGAGAGTGAATGAGGTGTGAGGTCTTGTGTGCTTTTCTGAAAAAATGGGCACATTTGATAGCCTTTAAAATAAGCTTCTGGTTATCTTTTGTTGCCCTACTTCAGGTGATGACATGCTCTACCTTAATTTTTGAAAAGTCTAAAGTGTTGACATGAGATGTGCTATTTGTTGATAGAGGAAGGAGGCAAAAGGTTTTGGTGGTTTGGAGATACATAGTCCTGATATGGTGCAAACCTGATTTCCATCCTTATAACACTGAAGTGAACAAGACTGTTCTTTTGGCAGGAAGGCTGCTTTTGTCTAAAGGCATGAATCCATTTTTTCCTCCAAATTTGACTGTTCTGACCGGTGTATTACAAAGGCTGTACATGGTAACTCAACCTCTGCTACTTTGTTGGTGCTATTAATTTTCAAAATCATAATGCACTTCAAAATCATAGATTTCCTCCTTTTAAACGCATCCTGTTGTCTTGTTCCACCTTGCTATGATTCACTTTTACCTAATTTTCCTGCCATAGTGCTTCTGAGTATCTGTCTGACTCTTAGTTTCTCCACTGCGTGTTCAAAGTATTCCTGCAGCAGTGGTCCCTGTCTCTTATCCCACAGAGATAAGAGGAAGTGAGAATTAATTCCTCACTGCCCACCACAGTCATCTGGAAGTCTTTGTCCTTGCCACCTGACTTTCCTCAAAATACCTTTCTTTACATTAAATCCTTGGCTTTCCAGCTAGTTTTCTCCCCCAGTTTTGACTACTGATGGATTCCGTTTCTGTAAATCATCTTGTCTCGTTGATCCTCTGTTAAAAAGTATTGCATATTGGGGGCACAGGCCTGATGCCTAATGCTCCCTCTGGGCAGGGTGGGGAATAGTGTACAGAGAATATCCAGCCAATAGGGTCTGCCAGTTGTTAATGAATGTGGAAAATTTCTCTTCTTTGCACCCAATATGCCAGAGATAATTATCCTCCTTATTTCAGTCATTTTCAGTCTACTGCATTTGAAAAACTGAGATCTTAACAGTGAGTTTGAAAAAGACATTTCTAACACTTTTAAAATTATTACTTCAGTAAAAGAAAACCAACCAGGTGGCTAGCAATTGCAAATATCAATGTCGCTTTCTTTGAAAAGCTTTCAGTCAAATGGGATGTGAGAAGCTTCTGTTTCTCCATTCCCTACAGAGTAGAAATAGTCTTTTCCTGCTTTATTATATCTGAGGCAGGTGTCCCAAATGGGAGCGGTGTTCTCACAGAACAGTGTGACTACTGTAGAGACCAAACCTTCAGAGCCTACTGTGCCCTTTCTCAAAAAAACCAACAAAAAAAGCCCTAAAACAAACCAAAACAAAAAACCAGAACACCCCAAAACCAGGTAGTGTGCCAGCTGTAAAAGGACATAGAAAAGAACAGAGCATGGCCATGGAGAGTGAAGCAGGAAAATCTGCCATAGCAGCTCTTGTATAAGCCCTCAGGCTGAGGCTTTTGCCGTCTTTACTTTATAGTGTTTGGGAAATGGCGAGGGGGTGCTGATCTCGAGATGATGGCTGGGGCCAGGCTGTTTTCTGTCTGCCCCAGCCCTTCTCTTCCATTCCTTCCCAGTATTTATCTAGGTATTCACTTTAACATGCCAGTATTTAAAACTCAGTGAGGTTGTATTTTATTTTGCAAATACCAGCTTAGACCAGGAAGACCAGAAATTAAAGCAACAGCAGCTGTTTGTTGTAGGACCAGGCGATATAAACATGGCTGCATATAGAGCCCTGCAAGTCACTTTTGCCCTCCCCTCCACCCCTGATATACTTTTTTTCAGCTCACTGAATGTCATTTGTGCCTGTGCATGGAACAGGTGTCTCTTGTGAACTCCTTAAATAAACTGAATTTTTAAAAAAGATAGTGATGTCAATTTACACAGGTGCAGACATCATTCAGGAGAATGCTATTTGCACACAAACACACTACTGTTTACTGTCTGCGCTGCAATCAGAGCAGTGCCAGAAGGGCACTGAAGCAAGATGGAGCACGGTTTGCTTTGCTGCTGCTGCTGCTGTCGATTGATGTGAGCCTTCATAAAGTTCCGTCTCAGTGGGCAGAGTCCTTTTTGCTCCTTGAAGCATTAAAAAGTGCTCTTTCAAAGAGTGACTCAGAGGAAAGCAGAAGCCGTTACTAATCAAGATATGTGAAATGGAATAGAAAATGTGTCTGTGTGACTCTTCTTGGGTTTGCTTGGTAGCTTAGCAGGAACTTTGTATTTGATTTGGTTTGGTTTTTTCCCCCCACCCTGTATTACAGCTTATCCAGGGCAGCCCGTGCTAGGAACAAATCAGTTAACTTGTAGCATCTGTCAATGTGTGACAATGGCCACGGGTTATCTTTGAGACAGCCCTGCCAATGCTGAAAAAAACCAACTAATTGCAGATGGCCCATGAGCAAAGGAGCACCGAGGTGGGTTATTGTCCCACCTTCACAGCCCTCTTGAGCTGATCAGAGACTTGTCCAGTCCCCAGTATAGCGATGAGTGCAGCTTGTGCATTAAAACAGGGTGAGCAAGTAGGAGCAAACCTGGCCATATATAAATCACAATCTGGGCTATCACAGCGCAGGATAGGTTTATTAATACAGCTTCCGAGAATTTAATTTTCATCAGATTCCCCAGCATTGCTTATGGTCTGCATAGCTGCCCAAAGACCACAGCAGTTGAAGCTGCAGGATCCCTCCCTACCCTGGTATCTTTGCAGTACCGGACCTGTCTGCCACATGCTGTCTGTGGTATGTATGCAAGTAAAAAGAGCTGAATGTGTCCAAGATACCTTGTTCATCACATACTTAAATAAGAGCAACAGTAGGATTCCCAGCATGAACCTTTTCCTTTGTGTGTATATATTTCAAATTCTGAGTGAAGGACATACACAGAAATGACAGACATTTCTCTGGCAAGAAAGCCCACAAGCTCTTAATATCAGCCAGTGCCCATTAATTAGACTTTCTGACAAAAGGCATGCTTGCCACACCCTTTTACATGCATTGGCCTGTGTAATTTTTTCCCTAAGTAGAGCTTTTAGGTATATTTCTTCCATTGAAAATAGTGCATTTAAAAAAAAAAAAACAACACTTTTACAAAAGCAAATTAAGAACAGATGTAGCTGAGCAATACTTTTTAACCCAGGAGTAATAAATGTTTGGAATGGACTGCTGTGAAGGTTATTAAGACTAAAACACTGGGGTCATTCAAATAAGAGTTGAGAGCATCCAAGGGGATGGAATTGGAGTAGAAAAGAAGTGGATAACTGAACATTATCCACTGTGTTCTTGATGATGCATAACACCCTGTGCACTTGTTTTATGTTGTATGACTTGAAAATCTATCTGCATTGGTTAAACATATACTAAGGATTATGCCTTGGTAAAAGCTATGGAAAGTTGATTATAATAACAAATGCCAACAAGCTAGTCTCTGGACTACATCACTTGGGAAAAGTTGCCTCAGGAGAAGAGCTGTTTGACTTTATTCCTTCTCCAGTCTCATGGAGGACATAGATGTGACAGCTTGAAATGTTTAAGAACATTTAAATATTATACTGACTGTGGTTACTGTGGAGGGATTCAATACACTGTGAGGAACATCGAATTTTGAGGAAAAAGTAATATTCCAAGTGTAGTTTAAGTCCATATTGAACAGATCATTGTAAAGATAGGAAGTAGAGACTTCTGATGTTCACAATTGATGCAAATGAACAGAAAGAAAAGCACTACGCTGTGCTTGTATCTGGTATTCTGGGATTATTATCAGATGTTTGTCTAATCAAACAGCCGGGAAAGCCACTGCATATGAACGCTACAGCCAGCTGATGCTGTTACATGTACGTCTTTCTTGACTTTGCCAAGGCTATGCCTATAATTGCATTGTAATATTTTTTTTCCTCTCGGTCAGTTCCATCAAGCAGGTGGGTATTTAGTATAATTTCTATAGATAGTACATTTATTTGCATTTATAGAACTGTAGAGAGACTTGTTAGATACCCATTTCAAAACTCTAGTGCTTAGTAGATTGATGTCAAGTGTATTGTGGCATGCACTAGCTCTTCCTAGAGAGGAGGGTGAGGGAAGGGTAGGAAAGCTTTTCAGTTCTTTTAGTTGAGCAAACTATTCTTTGATTCTAAGGACATCAAACAAACCTAGAAAAAACAACTTAAAAAAAAAACTGTATAAAAAACTTGTTAAGCTTCAGTAATTTTTTTTTTAAATATATTTTAATTTAAAGTGTTGTTAAGGATCATAATTTCCCATTCCATCTAAGACTACAGTAGTGCTCAGCTGGGTCAAAGGATTCTAGGAGGAGCTCAGAATACAAACCAGGTCAAATCAAGGCATTTTTGTTTGTCCATATTTAACTACAAGAATAAATCTAACTGTCCAGGCATCGTGAGAGCCTCAACTTTTGATGCAGAAACGAGAAATTATATGTACAAAAATGGTAGGCTATGAAGTGACATCCACAAATCTGAAGCTGGAAACAGAAGTTTGGGTTTCATCTTTTCTGAACACGTGGCATGTTGCAAGTTGTGTTTTAATCTGGTAGATAAGTAATACAGCTTAGTGTTCAGATTCATGTCTAGAGTTATTGCCTATGACTTTATAAACCAAGAGAGAATAACAAAATGAGGAACACCGTGGCTTAAGTCAGTAAATCCTCAGTTAGGACATTTTTAGATTTTTTTTTTAGAGGGCTTAATTTTATATTGTGAAAGATAGAAAAAACTGGTGACAAAGAATTTACCTGTTGTACTGACTTCTCAAAAGTAACAAAATTTAGTAATTACTTGTCCTGGGTTTTCAGTTATCCAGCTTATAAATAGCGTTCTGAGCATTAATTAAGCCTCGCAGCACTGTGAGTCAGATGTCTCCTTTTATCCCCATTTTAAAGACAGTGAGACACTGAGAACCCAAACATTATGATCTGCTCCCCTCTTCTCTAATTGTCCTCCTATCTGGGCCTATGTACAGTAGAAGAAATTAAGCAAATATTTCTTTAAGCCTGAAGAGTGGTCACTTGAGAAAATGACATTTGCTTTCTAAGCTGTGCACTATTCTGTATGTCCCTGTTGAGTACCTGACATGGATCTAAATACTCACGATGCTCAGAAACACTAAACAGCTTTTCTGCTGCAAACATCATTTATCAAAGCTGTAATAAGAGCAACTTGCACAAATGACTTGAATACAATGGAAAGTCTGTAAGCTTCCAGTGCCTTGGTGAAGTTGTTTCTAAAGTTGTTATAAAACAAAGGGTAGCTTTCCCTTTTATTGTCTTGCAAGGATCTCGTTGACTACTAGAGACCTGAACTTTAACCTTGTAGGCTATTGTTCTTACCAAATTATAAAATATTTATGAGTGGCTAAAAGACACAGCCTTTTTTGTTTTCTTATAAGATTCTCACAGCAGAGTGAAGTGATCAAATTTTTATCCTAAATCGTGAGGGTTTATGACGTGAGGCATTCTGTAGCTAATGGTTGGACTTGTAAAAATAACAAAGGAAAAGCAATAAAGAACAAGATTTTCAAATCACATGAGGCCTCATCAAGTAGCGAATATCTTTGGAGGCGACTTTTAGTAATGAGAGAAGTCAGAGTGCCTTGACAACTTGCCGCCTTTGTTCCTGTTACAGGACAGTCTAATGCCCATATATTAGACCTTTGTTAGCCCAGCTCACTCTCAAATGGGTACCTTCCACATGTGCCTGAGCTGGGGTAAAAACAAAAGCTACGTGACATGACCTCTTTTCCTGTGCACATTTTAGCCTGGAGCCATTGGTCCAGCCTGTCTTAACTGATGACAGTCTTCCAGGTGCTGTTCTGATCTTAATCTTCTGGCTGAACCATAGGCCTAACATGGTAAGCTATAAATCTCCCCAGGTCACCAAGAAGTCTGCTGGTGTCATTTCTAATTGACCTCAGGGAAAAGAGACCAGCTTAGTTCATAATTTCCTAGGTTTACAGATTCACAGGCTGGCATTTCCAAAGCGGTGCTCGTGACTTTTCAGTAATAAATTACACTGAAAAGCCTACAGCTACAATAATTTATGATCTTTCTGCTGCTCTTATAACACATGTTAATTGGAGGAAAAAATTATTTATAGAAAGTTTTCAATGGGGTATTGGGAGAAAAAAATAGCATTGGAAAGCCAGTGTTTTCTACTGAGTAAATTCTTTTGTGTAAACATATTTAGAATTTTCTCCGCAGTAGTAGGAAGAAATAGACTGCAGTATTGGAGGAAAAAGCCAGCAGTTGTGTAATGGTACACTTTGCAGTATGTTTCACGGCGCTTATTGCTGAATAGCACTGTGGTTTTATGCTGTGGGTTGAGCACTGGGGCTGGATCTTTGGTTGCACAGATCTGCCCAGCTCTAACAGTTCTTGTAAGTTGTGGCAGAGCTACCTCAGCTAAGAGGTTGCTCTCTAGGTGTAATAACGTGAAAGGATGTGACGAAATACTTAAACATCTAAAAGAAAAGTAGTTCTTGGTCAGTTTTACGGGAACTGGTCTTTTGACAGAGTAAGAAAACATTTTGCTCAATCCATTACTATACTTGAAATATAATCAGGAGTTAAGAACTGATTCAAAGCTCATTGAAAGATTCCTGGTGACCTCACTGTCAGAAAGACAAACAGTTGTTTAATTGCTAAATATGATTTTAGTTGTATTGTTCAGAATTTTTTGCAAAGGGAGAATACAATTAATCTCAATTAAGGCACAGTTTATTAGCACAAATTTGCTATTAAAATCCTTTAATACAAGTCTTTCCTTTTTTTCCTTCTACCAACGTTTTGAATACGCATGCATTTAAAATTAGTTAAATGTTATTTTGATGTGGAATAACCCAATATTGTACTCCTTTAAATCTGAACAACAATTTCATACTTAGTCACAATTCCTGGAATTCCTGGAAAAAATTCAAAATTGTTAGCTCTGATTCTTATCAAACTAGATTTTCAGCTAACACTGCATAATGAATATATTTTTGCCCATTTTCAGTGGTATTCTGGGTACAGTTACTGCTTCAGAGCTAATCCACAATTACATTATTTTATAATCTTTCCCAAATCCTTTAGAAACTTTTCCAGAAGGCTTCTTGGGAAAGCTGTACTGTGTAAACATTTCAAAAGTGAAATAAAATAATTCTCTACCCATTTTTGAAGAATGAAATACTAAGCATAAACATGGTACTTTTACCTATTAAGTAAGAGTGAAGCAGTTTGGAAAGCTGTCTTTTAACTGTTCTGTTTTTCAATATCAGCTTTATGATATCTTTAAAAAGTAATTTAGTACCTTTCAAAAATACAGCAGTAATTTCCTGATAGACAAATGAACTTTACCATTAGGTTTGTTTTGGGAAGAATGATTCATTTATTCAGTTCACTGCTACTGACTGGTTTTAATTTGTTATTGATTCCTTATGGATTGTCCAAGTCACAAGTTATTTCTTAAGAGCTGTGCCACTATTTAACTTGGCATTTCTGACCCAAGCTTAGCTCATACACGAAGCTGTGGATCTAAGACACTTATATTAATCAGCATTCGGTCTAGTCTCATACTTGTGGATTACATTTATATTCCAACGATGTTACTGGAATGGTCTAAGCAAGGCAAAAAAATAAACACACTGAGCCAGGAAAAAATAAATTTTATCTTTCAGCCATCTTTCTGCTCTGTATGGTCACATTTCTTTTAACCAGTTAATTCTGTAACAAACTTGTTTCAGAGAAAAGCACAGTGAGGACAAGTCATAATGTTCCCTGGGGCAGGGAGCGTGGTGTGGAACCAGCACATACGTGAGAATGTGGATCTCTGTCACGCTCTGAAGTAAATGTCTGGTTCCTTCCAAATTCTGCTCAGAGGGTTTGTTGTACCCTACCATGCAATTTGATTTTTTCAAAGTTAATTTCCTATAGTAATTGCTGCAAATACCTGCTTAATGTTAATACGCTTACAATATGCTTTTATCTGAAAGGCACAGAAGTTTATCCTACGATGTTTTATAGCCCATGTGAAGTCCTTGGTTATATCTGCTCAGACTGTTCTATTATGTTCTCTGATACCTGGATGTTGAATATTAAGTAACCTTATGCAGGAAGTAATTAGGAAGATTGTAGCCAGTCACTTGCCATAACTGTCCCTTAATTTAAAATTTAGTAAGGCGATTTAGCAAATTATCATAACAAAAAGAAAGTGTAGTCCAGTCACATGTGGAAACACTAGTAGAGGTTGAGAAATAATATGGATCTTAACTAGCAAAATCAACAGTTAACTCTAAATATATAACAAGGAAAAGGTTCTAGGAGTCAAGTGATTTCACTTACAGCTGTTTTCCAGCTAAGAAAGCTGTTCCTCATTCCTTGATGTTTGATGATTCTCATGCACATGTATGTAGAAATGACACACACATCCTTACCACCACCAACTCCAGCTCTCCCTCTCTCTCTAATAATGTATGCTTCTGCTTCTTCTGAATTTAGACCATTTCAAAGGTATTAAGACACCAAAGTAAGTGCATATTTAGTTGGATTACCAAAAGTAGTCAATCTATTTAGGTACTCAGCTCGCTTAGAAACAGGTCATTGTAGGCAGCTTTGTCCCCTATCCCCACAAGCTGGAATCTACCTCCTGGAAACCAACATGCCATGAATCCCAGGAGCCTCGTCTGACAGTGCAGCTTAAGTGGCTTGCTATGGCTAAATCCCAGTTGGAAAGAAAAAGGTGTTTTCCCATGAAAAACATAGACGAGTGTTGGGTTAAATCACCGATGCTACAATTTAGTGCTGTTAAGGAATGCTCCAAGAAGGACCTGAGTTTCCGTGCTGTTTTGATGACAAGATCATTTTCCTACAGTTAAAAGGGGAGAGAGTTGCTGGCAATCTCCTCGGTGTGTATTACTTTTCACCCAAACACACCTTAGTTGTGTGGGTTGAATTCAGGCTACAGTCCTTGAAGCTTTGCATCATCCCTATCGATGTGCTTAGCAATACAGATGAAAACACCTATCTTGGCATATGTGCACATGAATGCACAGCCGGCTAGATGTCTGACCTCTCCTCTTGCAAGATTTAAAGGCTGAGAAGAAAATTCCCTCTAAGGAGTAAACATAATGACATTTTGATCCCTTGAGAAATGCTGTCGTAACCCTGCCTAGGTTCTCACACTTTTTGGATTTTATTTTTAGCTCTGGCATTCTTGAAGATTAATAACCATAATGTTGCTGAAATTACTCTGCCAGTGTAGTGTTACCTGAACAAAGTGTTACGTAGTCAAGTAATGAAGCTGAAATGACGGCCTAGGGAGAAGCACATGCTACAAGTTGCACGGTGTTTTAGAAAAAGGCCTATTTCAGTTTTCTTCTGCCAGTGGGCTTTTGACTTGTTGGTGTTTCAAAACACTTGCTAGCTAGTGAGCCACAGATAAGTGCATAGCAAAAATTGCATGGAACTTTTCTGAGTAGTGGGACAGAAAAGGGAAGTACAATAGAGAGGTAAATTGCAAATGCACTTCTCTGTCCATTAACAGACACACCTCTGTAGCACAAGCCCAGTATGTATGGAAAAGCAAAAAGGCGTTTATCGAAGCTAAAAGCTGAAGCTGATACAAAAGCAGAAAAATAGTGTTTATCTCAAGTTCAGAACACTGACTTCTAATTTTTGTGAGGGCTTTTAGTGAGTAAGTATATCAACATGCAGTAATTCCACTTAAGCCACTGGAGTTGCTCTGGACTTAGAATACTGGAGCACTTTAAAAGAAGACTTTTAACTATAATGTCTACTGCAGAAACTGGTGAACATTCATTCATAGTTTTGGGGGGTTTTTTATGTCTAATAACGCAAAAAAGAAAAATATCTTCGCATACACATTGTCTACTTCGGTGAAATTTTATATTTATTCCAATTTACTGGTTTTTATGATATAAAAATTGTCTCAATTTTCCACTACCTTTATTCTTAATGAATAAGTCACGTGAGATTTTTTGTTACTGTATTGCATAGGTACACCTAAAAAAAAAAAAATCTAGTTGTGTAAAACTGAACCTGCCAATTATTTCTGAGAAACTTAACACAAGAGACTTGTTTGTAAATGTTATGAATGGTACTCAATGAAAACTTTGTTTGATTTCACTTATGTTTAGTATAATTTGTTCTGCTCTAGGGCATCCTGAGAATAGGAGATTGTACACAAATGAATACTGAGTGAAGCAAAGATCATTAAGAGAGGAACTGGGGGGGAACCACACATGCTGGACACAATTATGTGTGTGTGTTATATTATGCTATCTTGGACACATCAGCACTGACTGCTTTGTTCCTTAGAATGACCTTTGATCAAGAGAGACTGCATGTGTCTTTGGTCATTCCCACATCCTAGGCTACTGTAGATGAAGGGAATTTCTGTGGTGTCTTAACTATAATCTCACTGGGAGCTGCCTCATTGTGTGCAAACACTCTGGTAGATGTCTGCCTTGTTGGGAGTTTACAATTGGAGGAAAGGATGGTGGCATTACCTCAAGCATACTAGGCATTGTGCCAGTGTAACTGAGCAGATGGTGACCTGTGGGTCATGAGACTATATTTCTGAGATAGATGGGAAAGGAAATTCTACAGTTTGCAGACCAGATGGAGAGTTCTCACAGAGCTGGCTACAAGGAGTGTATCTACGTGTGTGTGTGTAAGAGAATGTTGAATCAGAGTAAAATAGTAAGTGGATATTATTAAATGTAGGAAGAAAAACTTATCAATGGCTTTTACACATTATGTCCAAGAGGACGTCAAGTAATAAAGGTATTTTACGTGGCTGTTAAATGCAGCATTCACAAGTTTCCTGCTAGTTTCTGTACTTCACTCTTGTTTTCATTACATAGCGTTTGAATTACTTCTATATAAAATATCTGTAATTAAAAAGCCCTATTGTTCTTATTCCAAAAAGATAAGTGATTTACTTTCTCTCTAGTATTCACTTTATCCAGATTTTTCTTTCAAAGTGGGGTTTATTTCCAGATAAATTACTTTTTTTAACAAAGAGGGTACCAGGTGCAAAGTTTCTTTACCTAAAATGATATTCTCTGTCTGCCAGAATTGCCTTCTTTCTCCCATTATTATTTCTTGAAGGCTTTTGGGGGCTTTTAGTTGTGTCACTTGAAGGACGCTTGCAAAGCAAAACAGATATTCCTCAAGCAGTAAAGAGAGCTCTGGCTGCCAAATGTCAACATCTGTGTAGGTTTAATTTGCAGGTTATTTGGACATTGAAAAAATTGCTGCTATATTGATCTGAAAATACAGAAAGTATTTGATCTCTGGGAGTAGAGTATATACTTCACTAGAAGCACTAAGTGTCTGACAGATTTTGTGTGTCATGAAATAATATATGCATCATTAAAACAAGGAAGAGAGTGGTTTATTTTTCTGAGAAATTTCCTTTGATTCTCTTTTAATGAATCCATGTGCCAGTACATAATCCATAAGCCATTCTAGGAAGGAAAATTCAGTTGTAGGGTCTCTTTCTCAGGATGGCAATTGCATATAAATCAATGAAAACCTCCTCCTGGTCTCTCTGCAATGATTGTGGCTACAGGAAAGGGCAGTTATTGTGCATTGTTCAGAGTAAAAAAAATGAAAAGTCTTGAGCTCTTTTTGCTTTGTGATTTGTTTTCCACCTTGAATTTAACTTTTAAAGAAAACAGTTCAAGAGGAGCCCAAGCAACCCTTTAAAGAATGAAGAGAATAAAAGCAATAAATATCTTCAGCAACATGAACTATAGGATAGGCCATAAAGTTCTCGTTGCTGTTAGATTTTGTCCTTAATCTAAACAAGCGAGGTAAGTGCAGATAGTATTAACTGTGCTTTCAAGTCAGTAAAAAGTATATACAATAAAGGAACTGTAAGAACAGTATTTGCAATGGGAACTACTGACAGATATTGTCTAAAGAATTTTGTGTTTCCTTCAGTTTCCTTAAAGGGCAGTATTCACTCAGAATTGGATATGCTAACATATTTTATTTAAAGAAATTAACAATAGTTTTTCACCATTGTTTTCATTTTTCTCCTGAATTTTAATGGTATTTAACCCTATCCCTCAAAGGTAGTTCTGCTCCCTTTAAACTCAATACAATGATTAAAAGCCTTATGGCCAGTTGTAGAACTGGAGTCATCTCCATTCAGTTTTGTTTGTACTGAGCAAAGTTGGGAAAAGGAAGAGGGAAATATGGTTTCACTCTTCCTAAGTGAGTGCTTTAAATACTCGGCAAGTGGTAGGAGCCGATACTACCCTTTCAAAGCCCAAGGTCTGGGCAAGGTTTCATCCAGTAGTGATGTCCTTAATACTAGACACCTTTGGAGAGGTCTACTTGAGAATCTGTAGATGCCCACCTGTGGGACAATATCAGAACATACTGGCACATTCCATGTGGCAGACTTTTAGGTGTGTAGGTGATGTTTATGGACAGAAACTTTGGTATCTAGGTAGTTACATTCCTCTGAGGTAAGAAAACATGTCACTATTTGAGATCAAGATGCTTAAAGAGGTGTTAGGTACCTGTCTCTTTGTGCCTGTGTCTCTAATCCCAAGGCCCCAAGTAGTGAAGCACATGCCTAACTTTTAAGCAGGAGTGATCTCATTAACTTAAATGGGACTACCCGTGCACTTGTAAGTTAGACATATGTTAAAATGCTTGGTTGAACTGGGGCCCAGATTTCTATTTTTATGGAAAACTCACATGTGCAAACAGTAATAGCATAATTAATCTCTTTTCATGAAGTGTTGGTTTTAATAATTTTATTTAGGCCTTATTGTGCATAGTACTTTTCATCTTCAAGGCCTTTTACAAACATCAGTGCAGGGATTTAAATTGAGTGTATGATTGTGGGAATTGTGCAGTCTTATATCTGACTTTGCAATTCTGTACCTCCACGTTCTTGGCAGAAGGCTCTTGCCATGCAGCTGGGTTGGCTGAACCAGGAACTTTGGCTCTGTCTCCACTTAGCACCTTGGCAAATTATCTCCCAGGTGGAATTCTGGAGGCTGTAAGTGGTTTCAAATCCTCTTCCAGATCCAGATTTTCAAGCTAATGACTTCATTCACCACTGAGTGAAGCAGAGGTGGTGATGCAGACTGCATTTGGCATGCTTGGCTCTTATCCCTTCCTTCTCTTCACCGCAAGCTACTCAGAAACGGGAGAAGGACCAGAAATGCACATGGGCCAAAGTCACGTTTAAGATACAGGCATAATTCTTGTTGGCTTCAGAAATGCTTGACGTATGTGCTCAGATCTCAGTGCTGCCTGTATATTAACTCATCACAGCATTTATGTCAACATGTAGGATCTCAGCATCTGGTGATGGAGGGCTAATTCCAAACATGTTTCCGAGGCATGAGAAGCATTTGGGGTACAGTGATACTGACAGTTGATTTAACTCACGATGCTGCCACACAGAGTATTTTACTGTACGAAAGGCCTGGATTGCAGAGATCCTTGAGTTTTCTTCAAAGACTGGAGGAAGCCCAGCTGTTCTGCAGTTTGGTTGGCTTGCCTGCTTGGAGCGAGGTTTCTCGTTCTTCCATATCTATGACAAGGTCCAAGCCTTGCTGTTGGTGTGACCTTGGTTTTCTCTCCGTAAATCTCAGTAGTAGCAGCTAGGTGGGAGAGTCTAGCATTTTTTTGATTTTGTTTTTTTTTTTTTTCCCCAGGAAGAAAAATTCCTTAAAATGTTTTTGTTTTATGCTTTTTTTTCAGCAAAAGGGCTCCTCCTACTGTTGCAATTTCCTTTTCAAAGGCAGATGCTCAAGGTATTTACTTCTGTCCCTTTCAGGTAAATATTCACATCAGTTCATGTTGCAGAAGAGAAATTACTGTCTTTTCCCATTTTCCTGTTTCTGACAGGAAAGAGATAAGTTGTGTTTGATAGAAAAGGAGCCTTTTTTATGTGGGTGACTCTATAGAATACCGGGGTGGATTGCTGTCTGTGACACCAGCCTCCTTACTGAGTTGTGTATTTATTGATGGTTCCCTTGCAAGGTACAGAAGGCAGTTGAAATATGGGGAAAACACTCTTTTCTGCCCAGCAGTCTTCCTAGGGTGATGACACTGCCCAGTCCTGCTTTTTCTCTTCACCTTTCCTGGAGGTAAATAAGATGTTTAACTAGTGCCGTGGTCAAGCGAACACATTTCAAATGCATGAAATTAATCAAAATATCATATGAGGGAACGGAGTAATTAAAGTGCTGCAGTTACAAACAGGCTGATCCTGTAAAAAGATGAACTCCAGGTTATAGGAGGTCTTGGATTTAATGGTGTGCTAGCGTTCGTCGCTAATGTGTGTGCCGCTGCGCTGTGCTTAAGCGATATACGTGGGAACTCCTGAAAGATCCTATTCACATAACTAATAAGTCACTAGAAATTCTTTAAAGGATCACACCCTTTAAATAAAAGTATTGCCTCATTAGGAATATCAGAAAATAGAGAGTCTGAACAGAGATGAAAATGGAGCTTGTGACTTAACAGTTGAAATGCAAATCTAATTAGTCTGGTATTTTAAAGTATTAACAGGGAGCCATAAAAAAGATGGATTGGAATGAAGAAATTTGTTGTAAAGAAAATACTGGATAGTGACAAAAGCCTGATTTATTGACACTCCATGATGTGGAAACAATGAAAAGGGCATTAATTACTTTACTAGTACTTATTTTGCACCGTTGCCCAAAGTAATTGGTTTATTGACCTCTTTTTAATCCTGAATAGTTCTAAAAAATTAATTTCAATGGTGAAAATTAAATTCTGTGAAGGAATGTAGGCCTATTTGTTCTGTCCTCTCTTACCGTGAGTGTAAGTGATACATTGCTTCAAACATAGCTGACTGTATGTGGAGGGTAGGATATCTGTACATTCTCTGTGTCCTAGATCTGTATATGCAGGCATTAGTTTACAGTCAGTGCCAGATATATTTATTTTTTTAAAAGAAGTGGCTATAATAAGATGTGTTTGGTATGCTTTTCTATTCTCAGTTTCATTTCAAGTATCTTTAAGTACATACTCCTAATAATTCATTCCTGGAAGGAAGTTCCTCATTTATAGTTTTTATAAAAACTCCCCTCCGCATCTCCAGACTTCTGCAAGGCAGTACATGCAGCACTTTGAAAACACATGTGTTTGGCTATAACTTATTTTTTTAGATGTATTCCTTTTTGTAAATAGTTTGAATTTTTCACACTTAGGCTATATATATGTATATATTATTTATAAAATATTTTTTCACTCTGTACTGTTTATGAGTAACTATCTTTGGGTATATGGAGGCAGAAAATTAAATTAAATTCACCAAGAAATGGGTGTATGGAAGTGACTGGAAAAACTTCAGATTAAAATTCAGGATGTGCAAAATCGATGGTTTCTTTTCTTCTGGGAAATTTTTAGCAGGTGTAAGATTTTTAGTACATTTCTGTGTTTGAGGAAGAGCTGAACAAACTATTTCAGCTTATTTACATTGATAAATTGTATCAGCCTTGAACCACTGAGATGTTTCATGGAAGCTGACGTTCAGGTACCACTCACCCATAATTTGCATAGCCAGAAGGATATTTCTGAGTCACCAGGTTGTGTGATTGCTGTAGTATCTTATTGTTTTCCTATTGCTTATCTGTATGTTGATTAGCAATTTGTGACTGAAGAAGACTTTTTTTTTTTTAGTAAGTTTACCATAAGAATCTTGTTTGTTTATTTGTCATTGTCATAATGAACAAGCATGTGGACTTTAATGACTATATCTTTGGGATATCAGTCTTGATATGCACCCAAAAGACATGTTGAATAGCAAACAATTAATTTTGGCTTCTGTTTTGTTTGGAATACATTAAGGACAGAAAAGTTCATGATTAACAGCTGGAAGTGGGAGAAATGTCTGTGGAAATCAGTGTAATTACAGTAGACAAGTGGTCAAAGAATGCCCCGTTAATATGTCCAAGTAGGAATGCAGTTGATACAATGCAGTGTGTAACATTGCTGTATGCAAGGTTATAGTCTGATCTACAAAGTCAGTGAAATTCAGTATACTGACACTTTCAGCTACAGAAAAAACAGCACATATCAAAGCAGCAATATTACAGTTCTTTGAATATTGTTTTTTCTGGAATATCTTGCACTCAAAACGGGACACTTTATTCAGGCTGCGTTAAACTTGTTTCCTCAAAGAAATGAACTATATAACCGAGTCTCTATCAAGTAAGTCTGTTCATGTGCTTGAATATCTTCCTGAATTGTTTTCCCTCAACTCAAGCAGCTCTCAGTTGTCTTTCTCTGCTCCTTCCTTTCTCACGCTGTTTCCCTGCCTTTTGTTCCTTGTGGCTGGGCATTGGACTCCCGGCCCACCTGCGGATGGGACTGCATCATCTCCTTCCCTCTCTCCTTCCAGGTTACTCAATAACCATTCTTACTCTTTACCTTCATTAGGAGACTCCTGCCTTCAGGCATCTGTTTACTTTTTCTGGCTTATAGTATCCATATAAAACAGTGATGTAACTTTATCATGAGAAATGTGAATGGTCCTCATTCCTGTCAAGGTTTATAACGTTCAGCTGGTTAGAAGATTTGCCTAAATTTAATGCGTAATCCATAAGTGTTCAAAAAACTTCAGCTAAAAGATGAAGTTGACTAGACTTCAGAATCTCAAATGCTGCTGGGTTTGGAGAACCTTGTTATATATGTTTTACTTCATTTACTTTAGATGTTTAGAGAAGAATATCAGAAGGTACTTAGTGCTTCAGGTCTCTTGGGGTATATGTGCTGACCAGGATCCTGTTTGCATTAGTTGGATATATTAATGAGAGATTTTGTTACAAATCTGTAGTACCTGAAGACTATAATCTTGTAATGGGAGAGAATTAAGTCTACTTATGCACTTGAAAAGTTGTAAGGGAAAAAATTGTTTTCTTGCATTATTTGATGAGATGAGTAGGAGAAAATGCCTGATTATATTTGCTTGGGGTTTTATTACTTAGTTGTTTAAATATTAAATTGACATTTAACATTAAATTGAAACTGTGGTCAGACTTTCTTCATTTCTTTGTGTGTGTGGAGGGGGAAAAGGTTAAAACTGCTTCAAAGCTAGAGTAGCTTTTTTTGGATGTGTGATCTTTAGTCTTCATGATGGTAGCTGTTAATTCCATATGCCTTCTCTCTGGCTTCTGTCATGCAGGGCACTTAGAAAAGAAACAATCAATTTTGGTTTCTATTCAAACTGAACACTTGGGTAAACTATTTAGCTATGATCTTCATGTATCCTTTCCTAAAGGGTAGAGAGGACTTGATGCAGGAATGCTGTTCTTAATGTAAGTAAATTGGTATCATGTTTCAGAGTAGCTAAGCACTAAATTTTCCTAGTGAGTATTCCTCCAGAAACATTCACACTCTGCATTTTATTGTCTACAGGAGGTAAGCTATTTTTGAACAGTATTAAAAATAAAAAGTGGTTTCAGGTTGGGTTTTTTGGGCGGGTGGGGAGGCAGTAAGTAATAGTGTTAGATGCAGAATTTCCACCCTGCGTGTAAGGCATGCAGTGAATTAAGGTTTCTTTAGTATGCCTGACTCTTCAAATTGGCACCACAGCATCAGAACATGACTGGTGTTCCTGCGGTCTGATATATTCCTCCCCCAGATCCCTGGTGAAAGTGGTGTGTGTTACCGCATTAATAGGTTTTTTGGGTGGGTTTTTTTTTTTCACATTTAGCTCAGCTGGTTGTTGGTGGCAGCCTTTTCTGTGCAGGAATTTTTAGAGCATAATAAAGCTTTCATTCATAAGGAGGGAACCTGATGTTTACTTTTTTTGGCAGAATTCACCACTTACTCACCAGTAAATCTAAAGTAAAAGCAGACGTGTATAGATATTGAAGTGCCTCCTATACCCGCTGTGACTGGGTGCCTGGGGAAATTGGTCGTATCGTGAGTGAAGGTAGTTGGCTTCAATTTGGTCTGAGTTGCTCAGAAGTAAAAGTCACTCCTGTGCAATGCTGACAAGGGATCTATGTGATGTTAATCCAGTTTGCAAGGTGACGGGTAATCTTACCTATATCTCTCATAGGCGCATATGCACCCCTGTACCAACTGTTTGACAGAGAAGCTGAGGCCAAAATACATCTAGAAACTGGCCTAATTTTCCTTTAAAATGTGTTCCTGAGAAACAATAAGAGGACAAAGAAAGAATGAATTAAGTAAACAGTAGAATTCCTGTTCTCATTTGATGCAGAAGAAATAGGGCTTGCGCTTTTTTTTAGTGCTGTGAATCAACACCTGTTTCAAAAAACTTGACCACTGAAGAATGGAAGAATACCCAGTCGACTTTAAAGCAGAGATACACCTAACTATAAATAAATAAGTAGAACCAGTTCCTGGCCATAGGGATGTTTGAAATCTCAACTTGAACTTTGAAGATCTCAGTATCTAAGTAAGCCCTAGTATTTTGAAGTGTTTGTAATCCAGACACATGTTCTGCTGTTAAGTTTTGCATATAGTTTTGGGTTTATTGGTGTAAATTCAGAGGATAATCTGGTCTTCTTTAGTTCAAAGCCTGTTTACCATTTAGAAATTTGAGGTAAGAAAAATGTCTTACCATGCACATCTCATTGTCCAAAGAGAAATTTCTCTCTGTCACGTTCTTTTCTGTCGCATTTTGTCTTCTCTGGTCGCTCAGGAAACTAGTGTCTCCTGAGTCTACTATTTAACATCTTTGTCAGCGGCATGGACAGTGCAATTGAGTGCACCCTCAGCAAGTTTGCTGATGACAGCAAGCTGTGCGGTGTGGTTGACACGCTGGAGGGAAGGGATGCCATCCAGAGGGACCTTGACAGGCTTGAGAGATTGGCCTGTGTGAACCTCAAGAAGTTCAACAAGGCCAAGTGCAAGGTCCTGCACATGGCTCGGGGCAATCCCAAGCACAAATACAGGCTGGGCAATGAGTGGATTGAGAGCAGCCCTGAGGAGAAGGACTTGGGGGTGTTGGTTGATGAGAAGCTCAACATGACCCGACAATGTGTGTTTGCAGCCCAGAAAGCCAACTATATCCTGGGCTGCATCAAAAGAAGTGTGACCAGCAGGTCGAGGGAGGTGATTCTCCCCCTCTGCTCTGCTCTCGTGAGACCCCACCTGGAGTATTGCATCCAGCTCTGGGGCCCCCAACATCAGAAGGACATGGACCTGTTGGAGCGAGTCCAGAGGAGGGCCATGAAGATGATCAGAGGGCTGGAGCACCTCTCCTATGAAGACAGGCTGAGAGAGCTGGGGGGGTGTTCAGCCTGGAGAAGAGAAGGCTCCAGGGAGACCTTATAGCAGCCTTCCAGTACCTAAAGGGGGCCTACAAGAAAGCTGGAGAGGGACTTTTTACAAGGGCATGTAGTGATAGGACAAGGGTTAATGGCTTCAAAGTGAAAGAGGGTAGATTTAGATTAGAGGTAAGGAAGAAATTCTTTACTGTGAGGGTGGGTGAGGCACTGGAACAGGTTGCCCAGGGAGGCTGTGGATGCCCCAACCCTGGAAGTGTTCAAGGCCAGGTTGGATGGGGCTTTGAGCGACCTGGTCTAGTGGAAGGTGTCCCTGCCCATGGCAGGGGGGTTGGAACTAGATGATCTGTAAGGTCCCTTCCAACCCAAACCATTCTATGATTCTATGATTTCTGCTCCCTGCCCTGCCTGGTTACTGATACCCTTCTGCTGTCCTGGCTCTGAAAACACTCCACAGTATTTCAGACCAAAACAATGTAATACTTTTATATTAGTGAGTACATCACAGCACATCACCACCTCACACTGAACCATTGGTTTCATATCTTTTAAAGAGATTCAAAGACCCAACAAACAGAAGAATCTTCTCTCTGTTAATGAGTTTAGTGGTAGCTAACTTGTTACAAAGACTTTTAGATGATTTTGTAAATAGTAAGGCTTTAAAAGGAAAGTGTCTACAAAGCTGTTCTAGATTCCATCCAACAAAGAGACTGTATCATTCATTTCAAAATGTTAATGTTTTTTGTCTCTTCGCCTTCATTTTGGTCAAGCAATCCCATATAAGTCATCTCAGTGCAGCCATTATTTATAGCTAATAATCTCCTTTAGCTGCCAAACCGAAACTACATCTCCTTCACTCTTGAGCTGAAAGCGCTTTTCTTTCTACAATGTGCTGGAAATGTGCCAGTTTACCAGTTCCATTAACTTAATGAGGTCTGACAGCCTGCAGCAAATTTTCTCATAATCTCTCTTGGATTTAAATTTGGTGCTGCACAAACAACTGAGTAGGACCAAGTAGTTGCTTTTTAACTCTATATATTCTAAGCAAAATTGCTTACACATCTTAAATACAAAGCAGGCTTGAGTCTTTTTTGTGGGCAGTTTTTTAATCATGCAGCAATTATTAAATTTACTGATTAACTTACTTTTTAATCTTAACAATCATCTGAATGCTGTATTTGTGTTGACCTGCTAAACATCAGTATTAAAACTTCAAGTGATTTAAGTGCAAGTGATTTCAAGTGTAGTACTGTTGGTGGTGGGAGAAGGATGGTATTTATTTATTTTTATAATACACCTGAATAGTTATATGAGCTGTGAGGTTATGTCATGATTTTCACAGACTAATAAATAATCACTCTTATAAGGTCAACAGTAGTTTTAATGCAAGGTTAATCCTTAGCTTCTGTTTCCTAATACTTCCAATGATTACTGTTCACTAAAGGCTGTAGTATGTTACTAAATTCACAAGAAATGGAATTGCTTGGCAAATTAAGCAAGACAAAAGTAAAATCTTGCTTTCTCTTGCTTGAATTCTACCTTCCTACCAGTGACAGTGATATGCTGAAGGCAAAGCTGAAAAAACAGGATTATTACTCATTGCAAGAATAGTGGGTTCTTATTTGTATTTTTTTAGTACATGAGATTTCTGTAAATCTGGTAAACCACTTTAAATTTAACAGGATGGCATTGTAATAGAAAATTGCTAGTGACATACTGCACTTTGAAAATGAGCTTGTAACAAAGGTTTGATCTGAATTTAAAATTGCCAGGGGTATTTCCCTTCGCTGTATTAACACTTCCGCTGTGAAGTTTTTACTCGCACCAGCGTTTCCCAAGCAGCTGTAAATTTTGTCTTGAAGTGCTTTGGACATTACAAGACCTCAGTACTTGGGGTAGAAGGTATATAGGAGGAATCTTAAATTTAAAAGTAGGTGACAAAGTGCCTCAAGTAGAAATATGCTGTCTCACGCTGCCTCTTTCTCTGGAGGGTCTCCTTGCATGGGCTTTGTGTATTTTGTATTTTATCGCTATATTTGTAAATATTAACTTCACTATATAAATATTATCAGGCTGAATATTTGTACCTCAGCACAGTCCACAGTCTTTTGGTTGACATCAAGTTCTGCAAAATTAATGTGTTAGTCCTCTGTTTAATCTGGTTTTTCCTAAAACAATCTTTCGGAGAGCTGTTTCTGGTTTACAAGAGGGAAAAAAACCGTAGGCCTCATCCTTTCAAAATCTTACAAGGGTGCTTTACCTCACATGAGGTATTGCCCAGCGCACTCAGTGGAAGTGTTCATATATTCATAGCAACATGGAATTGCAACTGCAAGATCTTTTTAGTTAAATTAGAATGTCTTTTGTTTCTGACTCCTGGAGAGACTCTTTCTCATATAAGCGCATCAAGTTTTTGTGTGTGCAAACTCCATGGAAAATTTGAATGACTGTTGATATTTAGGCAACAAAGCAGTCCAAACAAGTCGAAGTTAGAAATTCAATGTACGTGTACAACATTGTATGGAACGAGTATTAACATCTTGCTCTTCATACTGGGAGCCATGTTTTAATGGAGAGAGCAGGGAAGTCACCTGTATGCAACCCACCAGCTTTAATCCTGCTTTTCCTCAGCCAGTGCTAAATGCATAGCTAAAAGATAGTTTGGGACCTGTTTTTCTATCTTTAAGGTGGGTCAAAGCTCATGACTTTTTATGACCAGTCTCATCATGTCTATTTTGGGTCATTGTATCGGTTCAAGTCCCAGTTCCTCAAGACAATTGATTTGTAATTTCCCATGAAGAAGTAGTTGAAAGAAAACATTGAGTTTGCCCTAATGCTTTAAATGCCAGAAACAATTCTTTTTTTTTTTTTTTTTTTCTTTAAGAGGAAATAAATCACATAGTTTGGAGCCCCATACATGTCTGATTCCAACATGGTCATTTACAAAAGTTTTTAATTTTATGTTCCTCAGTCTTCCCAGCATTTTTTTTGTTTTTCCCCTCAGCCAAGATCTTTCTTGAGTCCCTGAACATACTTGGTTGAGCTTAATGTCAGAGTTTAAACACTATTGTATGTTTTGTTGCTGTTGTGATGCCTTATGCTCCCTTAAGCAAATGCATTGCACAGTCTGGGGAAAAGGAGATTTTAGGGGTGTGGAGGGAGGTGGAGGGGCTTTGTGTCCTGCTGAAGCATTGAACAGTCTTGTAGCGAGGCTGGATGTTTCTTGCTATATTTCTGAAAATGTTCTGTTGAATTACTCGTCTTGTATTAGCTCAGCTGAATACAAGTTGCTTGAAGTGATTGCAGATAAAGTGAAATATTAAAAGAATGAAAACATTCTTCAGGACACATACCCTTGAGACAGGCAGGCACTGTTAAGTCTGTCTGCATGAACATCAATATAGCAAGAGCATGTGGCCGAACAGTGTTTAGTGTCACCTATATATCAGTCAGTTCTGCTTTGGACTAATGGACTTAGACTATACCATTCATTTATTTTTAACATCAGCAAGCGTAGTGAGGCTGTGTTCCTGCCAATGACCTATTTTTATAAAAACTGCCATTTTTAGAAAATGCGTTGATTTCTTGCATGGACCAGCAAATTTAAAGGGAAATCTGTATAATTGCAAATCTTAGTTAAGAAAACTACATTAAATACAAAAAGTGAGCGATGGAAATGAAATATGAATAGAGGTGTTAATATGAGAGAAAATTAGCAGCTATAGAGAAATCTATCTAAACTCTCTTTTCTGTTTTAATACAGATTTTGCATTCTTGTTTTATCACTGTGCTATAAATGGTCACACAAATGTTGCCATTCATAGGCACAGAAAAAGGTGGGAGAGCTGGGGACTGGGAAAATCTGTTGTACAGGCAGGTTTGAGAGCAGATGCAGTGGTGCACTTGGCTTTTGCGCCTTGGCTCTAACCATAAACCAGGGCTTTCTTCCTGTGCAGACCACTGCTTGTTCTTTGTGCCTTTATAAGCAGAGATGCCTGAATATGTTATGGATGTATATTGATATATATCTGATCATAAATTGGAAAATTACCTGTTTAATGTTTGTTCACACATGCATGTACAATGTTTTCTTTGCACTTTAATTCATTGTGCTTGTAGGAAATGTTGGGCTAGAAAAATGTTAGTTCACCAGTATATACCTCCCTCTTTTTTTCCCTCATGTTCTCGTTCTTGATTGGTATTTCAAAAAAAAGGAAGGTGTTCAAATAATTTCATGAGTCTCAGAATTTTTGGCTTTGCCACAGGCTTCCTGTGTAACCTTGGACAAGTTCCTTAATTTTGACAGGGGTCTGGAAAAAGGTGGTTATGTGAAGCAAGAAAGTATTTGATTATGTTTTCTCAAATGTGAGATCTCCATAATAAACCTACCAAACAAGTCAGGCACAGCAACTTCTAATGAACCCTTAATTTGTAAGTGTTTTTTAATGGGATGAAATTATCCTCACCAGCAGATCTAAGTATTTCTAAGAAACTGCACTTTGATTTTTTAGAGACAACCTCAGCAGATGTTCAGGCAGCTCTCCAGGTGTCTAAAGATAATAGAAGGAATTCCAACCACTGACGTCAATAGCAAAACTTTTATTGACTTCGGCAGGCCAAGATTTTACCTCGTCACAGATCTGTGCTAACCCTTGTGAAAGAACAGCTCTCCACAAATGGATGAAGATGAGAAATAATTTTAGAGCACATCCTCTTGTATTATGACCTCTCTGCCTTTTACGTTCTCTTCAAGAACTGGTGTGAATGCATAGCTGAACACTTAACTTAAGGATATGTGAGAAAAACAAAGCATAAATGCTCTTCTTGACATTCACTTGGTTCTTTTTCACTAACAGGTGATTACACATTTGATACTTCCTGAACACTGATTTGAGCACTGGCAATGCCAGCATCTATTTTGTCATTTTTCCTGTTTAAAGATAGATACCACCATGCTGGATACCTTTCCTGCGCTTCCAAGAACTATTCAGTCTTCTCTAAGCACGTTTTTTTAATAAAAAATTCATTACCTTTGTAAATTGTTTGAAGTCTTGAGAAAAGAGAGAGTACGTTCTTGTTGAATTCAGAAAAAAACTGTGCTTTCAGGTCAAAAGTCTCATGTTCAGTCCTCGTTGCCAATTACCTACTTAGGTGAGAGTACATTACAAAAACTAAACAATTGTATGTTACTATATAATCCACATGTTTTTATTTAAAGCTGTCTTAGTAAGTGAGTAACATATATGAGTAACATATAATAGGGCAGATTTTTTATTCCAGTGGATTCATACCAGTTATTTTAGCTATCTCACTTAAATTCTCTGAATTGCCACTGACTGAACAGGACACTTTGACTTCTGTCTTTTCAGCCTTCAAGTTAGATGTATATCTGCTTTAAGTGGAAAAGCACCTTGAAGCTTACACATTGGTCTGTACATAAAATCTTTGCAAGAATCAACAAACTTAAAAGGGCCTGACCTTATTGACAGGATACAGTGTTTCCTCCATTTTGTATTCCACTTCTTTTTTCCTTCAAAGTAACTGCTTTAATATTCTCCTTACCTGAAAAAAAGTGAACTAAACCTGTAGTTCAGTAGAAGCACTCCATCAATAACCAAGCAAATATATATATATATATTTATATACACAGGGGAAGAAAATAAAACTATTATTCTGTTAAAACTGTGAGGATCGTGCTACTGCTACTAATAAATAATTTTGTGGTGTAGTGTTTAACATGAAAGGAAGTGAGATTCCATTTTTGTATCTAGAAGTTCATGTTTATGAAATTCAAAAAAATAAAAAACTGTCTTTTGAAAACTAGATAGGGTTTTTTTAGCCTTATTAGATATACTTATTTTGTAAGAAGTCAATATGGTAAAGGACTGTCCAGATACAGTTTCAACATAGTTTAATTTGTGATGCATCTATAATTGTTTAAGAAATGCCCATTATTGTAATTGAAGGTGAACTTTTACAGTGCTTTGCTTTAATAATTTCAAGTATTAGAATAAAAACAAGATTTGGGACAGCTTTTTGTACTATAAAAAACTGTCTTTAGCCCATTAGCACTTTAATTTTATCTGAATGTGAATCTTAAGCTGCACATATTGTTTAAGCACCCTGCAGTTGCTGTTCAGTAATATACATCATAACAGCATTCGCTTCAGCCCAGGTTCAGGAAAACATTCTTATATGAAAAATCATTTAGGATTTTATTTGGCCTTTATCTTAGGCCTGACTGCAACCAAATAATTGTCCTAAAAGCTTGGTATTAATGTGTCCTTGGGAAGCAGCAACTAGAGGTGTCAATACAGGCTGGTGTGTAGGATAAAACATTTCAGGACATTCCATATTGATGAAGAAAAAAGGAACTACATGAAAAAAACAGCACAAATTCAATTTAGTCACCTAATTATACAAATATAAATAATTTGTTTGTTGTTGCTCTATTTTATCTGGTTTATGTGTGTTTACACCCAGATAACAAATGTAAATACTGTTCAAAAGAGAACAATATTTAAACTTAGAAAATAGAGAGGAAAGTACACTTAGGTATATTTAGACTTGCACTTAAACCTAGGCAGAGGCCATCTGGTTACAGGACAAACAATATCAATTTGATAGTCTGTTCTAGAGAGCAATGTCATCTTAGTCTTCTCAATAAAATTAGCAGTGGATAAACATTCAGAGATTTGAGTAAAGATTGCCTCATATGGAGTCTCTCAGACTCATCCAAATCTCATGAATTTTCAAACTGGGTCATGAAAGTCTTGTGGGAAAAGAGTTTGAGCTGATTTTTTGTTTGTTTGTTTTTTCATGCTTCCAATTCAGACTGGAAATCCTGTGAAAACGTTCTTTATTGTGGCATTTCGTCATTGGTGCTTTAGGTCTTGGCCTGCAAACAGAAAAAACAACCATTTGTTTCTGGTTTGTCTGAGATTAAGTGAAATGATTTCTGATTAAATTAAAGACCAGACTTTTATAGGTATAAGGCAACTCTGAGACAGATGGGTAATCGGTAGGATTTGCCTAAGTGTTTTGTCGTTAGCTGTCTGTCTGCATCTTTAGGAATTTATTTAGTATGTTTAAAAAAATTGAATGTTACTAAGAAGTGCTAGAGGCTGAAATTGTTACTTGCAAGAAGCACGTTTGCCTTGCGTGTTAAGCCCTGCTATTCTTGAGAGATGTAACTTTTCATAGGTCTCACACTGGCGTTGCTACAGGGATAAATTGCCCATGGGACGAGCAGCAGTCACAGCTCCACAGAGCTGCTTGCCAACAGACACCAGGCCTGGCTTGAAAAAAGTCATCGCCGGGTCCCTGACCTCTGAAATGCACAATGGAGTCATCGTGTCATGCAAGCTGTCATCAGGTACTTTCTGCCCACGAGGAGCTGGCTGTGCCTGGCTCTGCCTTTTTGCGTAAGCCAGCAAACAAACATTGATTTTTAACAGCTTCCCATTACAGCACTCCAGGGTGGAGTCTCTCCTCCTGTAGTCACCTACTCCGTTACCGAAACTTGTTTGCAATTTGTCTGGTTTTGCCTGAATTTTAAGCAATTTATCAGCTTGTTTTTCCTTTCATTCTGACCAGGCTGTCAGTTCATATTTAAAACAGCATTAATGATGTGACATTAACTCTTATGATAACCTGGTCGTTGCTCACTATAGGTTATTTAATAGGATTCTTAAGTGGAATTCAGGATACATGAATTGTTTGTCAGCAAATCTCCAGGAAAATCAATACAAACTCAGAAGTGCTGGGAGAAAAGGCAACTTTGATTTTCTTCTAATGCTTGTTCTTTCTTCTGTATTCTAAAAGCCTTGCAAAACTTGAGTAATAAAAATATGTAGGGGAAAAGGAAGGGGGAATATCCCATGCACTTGCACTTTTGAATGTGGAAAAGCCTAGATCCTCGTAATTACCTGTTTGCACGAATACCTATGGCGTTATTCAGGCTCTTGTTAAGGTCTCAGGAGATTAATCTGGTGCGAGTATGCTTTCATAAACTGGAAGGAGAGGAAAATAATATTAATAAAAAAGGCATATGAGGGAGAAGAGCAAATAGCAAATATAGCCTCAGAGCTTGGCTTAGCTGAAACTGCACCATCCACAGGTGGAATACACTTGGCTTTCTTTCTCTTCCCATACGAGCCACGGAGGAAAACAATGTTAAACCTGTACAGAAAGCTGTTCAATGGACTCAGCAAGGCCATGCCTATTCCCATGCTTTTCAGCATCGTTTCAAAATTCCTAATTGTTTTTCAGTCCCCAAAGTGAGCAGCGTTGTAATAATAAAGACTTGAAATTAAAGACCTGAATAAAGTAAGCTGTCGAGTCAACTATCCACTCTTCATTTGAGGGTGGCATTGTACGTTAATACATTCAGTGCTGATAAAAACTCTGTGATGCACTAGAATACGAATGAGACCAATTTTGTTTCAGTGTTCCTGCACACACTCAGCCTACTCTCCTCTCTGCTCTTGGCCCGTGCAGAACTCATGGATATAAAGGCATATACAAGGTGTAAAAGTAGCTGTTAGAAAAGTACTACTGATTTTCAGTGCACTCTCTCACATTTTGCATTTCCCTTCTTTCTCAGAAGATTTTCAGTGAGGAATCACTGCTGATGTCTATTGAAAGTCTCCTCATTAATCATGATTTTGACTTCTCATCACCTTAAAATACCTTCTTGATTCTGGTATTTTCAAAATCAAAATTTACTGCTTTTCTCTCCAGTTCTTGTCTGCACTTTGCATTAACTTACTTGCCTTGTATTAAATGAATGCTTTCATGTAAATATATTACTATGTATGTTAGCTTATATAAATGGATAATTTTATGAAATAATCATTCCAAGCTAGAAATAGTTTATGGTCTTGTACTACCAGTGTATCTGCAGAGTGCTTACTAGGAAGTGCTTATGTGGTTTGGTAAGTCCTTTTTCTTCCAAAAAAACCCCCTGGTCTCACAAAAGTTTGAATGAACAAGTTTTTGCTTCATTTTAGGGCATCCCTATCATTAGTTTAACACAGAAAGCAGAGTTGCAAAACTAATAACTACATTGAAAGCCTGATTTTGCTATGTTCCTATTTAGCGTTTGTGCTCCTCAAAATATGAGGGGTATACTCTCTGAATTGTGTCCCATTGTGAAGAGATGCCATGCAGCCAAAGAGTAAGGAGAAATAGAAAAAAGTTGTGTTACAGTATTGTTTGGTACAAAGGTGGCAAGGAAGGAAATGTGGAAACATGTTTGCATGATTATTGAGCAATGGCACTCAGAGTGAAGATGCCCATGAGATTTGTTAGCTAGAGTCACAGTAGGCTATGAAGGGCTGTGAAAATGAGGATAAGTAACTTGACTAATACAACAGATAGGAGGAACCACAGGACAGATGCAGAAAACGTAAAGGTAAAGGGGAGAAAAAGGTGCTTGGAAAGTGTAGGAAAGTCAGAGGAGAAGAAGAGAGGGGCCAAGAGCTAATGTGAAGGAAGGTGGCTAGAGAAGAGAGCTGGCTCACAGTGGCGTGGAGAGAAAAGAGGAGAGCCTGATGCAGTGCTCTTTTAAATAAGACTTTCAGGATTGCCTATCAAATTAAATCAGTGGAGGTCTGATTTGAACCAGATGAGGATTTGGCTGGTTCTGCTTCTGATTGTCCCTCTTTTGCAGGTAAGACACTTGAGAGTGAGAGGGAGGGAGGGTGGGTGTGTCTCATCTTGCACCCAAAAAAAGGAAATTATCACAGTAGTTTTAATGCCAAGCAAGATATCTCTCTGCTTTCCTAAGTAACATTTGCCATGTGTTTTGTGGTATGATGGATGATGTCAATCTTGAGGTGGGAATCCCCTGATTCTCAGACAGGTATAACATAAATGGTAGCAATGCTGAGCCCTCCTTAATTCCACTACTAGTGTGTTCCCTCAAATGAATGTCCATCCTGGACTGTAGTCATTCTTCTGGATGTTGGTAGTTTAGTTTTCATTTCCGTTTAACTTTCTCTGTGCTGATACTGCCAAGAGAAATGCATGCTCATATTAGTTCTTTGAATACTGGATTCCTTGACTGTATCGATACCACTGAAAACATATTTCTAGAATAAATAGAGCCCACCTAAAACTGGCCAGGATCAAGAGACTCCTGTCTGCTATGCTGAGTGTAGTTGAGCTGATGCTCCACCCTTATCGAGGAAATGTTGCTTTGCAGAAATGTGTGTTGCAAAACTGTAAAGTTACAAAGTAGGCTGATATTTTTAACAAAGTACTTGACTGTAAATCATTCTGTAAACATCATCACATATTTACACAATGAGATAGGAATATTAAGCAAAATATTTTTTTCTATGTAACAGAACTTAAGTTGGAAGATACAACAGGCTTGTTAACAGTTTCTGAATTGAGAGGGAGAAAGTAATTAAAACACATGCTGTTTTCCATATCTAACTTACTAGAGAATAATTCTAGGCCAAAAAATACATTGTTGAGCTGTGCTTGTGCTTTGAAGCCATAGAAAGAAACGGAGTTCACATACCAGAGTAGTTAGTCCCAGCCAGTTTCTGTCTCCAGCATATCAGCTCATAAAATTTCCCCTGTCTTTTTGCAATAGTAATAACACAGCATATTCTTTAACTATTAGATTGAACAGGAGAACTCAGATGTTTCAGGTCAGATTTTCCACACAAAATATATGAACCTAGTTAGTAAGTGTGTATCTAGAATTCTCCTCAATATATAATCTACACTTGCTATCTTAAATGTTTTCTTGTATGCACAAATTTTTCAAGTTTCTACTGATCCCATGATATGCTAAGCAAGTGTGTAAGTTCAGGCGTGTGTTCTCCCCTTGACTTCAATAAGTCTACTAATACGTGTAGTCCTATACCCGCTTTGGTGAGATGAGGGGCTTCAAAGCAACTTGGTACATTTAGGCAGGAACTTTTGCACAGGATGTGCTTTAAAGAAGGATTTACCTAGCTAACCATTTTGAACACATAATTCAGTAAATGTGATACTGTCCATATTTTTTAGTGGCTTTCAAGCTGTGAAGTGCCTCTTCCTTCATACTCATGCAATTTGTACATCTGGTTACATATGGAATAGGTCAGATTGTCACAGTTATTTAGGTACCTTAGGAGATTTTTCAGAGCTGGGTGTTCCAACATAATTAGATGAGCTGATAGACATCTTTGGAAATCCCAGTGGGGACATCCGTAGGTGTTTGTATGCAAATATCATCTTGGGTTCACAAGAGACAAAGATGAGATCTGCATCTGAGCATCTGCAGGACCAAAGTGAAGCAAGGGAGGTTGTATTTGAAATTGGACTGCGGCTTTAAAAAGCTGTAGTGATAATAGGATGAATGTGAAGCAGTTGAGGGTCTAATCTTAAATTTTCCATAAAGTCTGAGTTTGTTAAAAAGTTAGTCTTTGGTTTGAAATGATTTAAAAAAAAAAAAGTCGTAGTGACTATTATGGTCATTGAGATTTGCTAACACACGATGTGACATATCAAATGTTGGTCATAAAAGAATTGTGCTAATAACATAAATTCTCTCTTACACTCTGTTTTCCCCAAATCTTTCTTTGCAAATACAGTTACATAAGAGAGTTTTAGCAAGCTATTTCAAAAGGGCTCAGATTTTTTTAGGTTGTCTCTCTGATTATTGTAGCACAAAATTTTAGCCATGACTGCATTTTTTGGACACTCCCACAACATACCAAGTAGCTAAGACGAAATTAATTTTCATGCTGCATTTTTCTAATGTTCTCAGGTAGCTACTACTTCATTTGAAAAAGATTCGAGTGCCCATCATTGCCACTTGAGACATTTTTCCTATGAATTGCAACCTTTTCAGTGAAGTACAGAAACACCCTAGCTTTTCATCAGGAGGCATGGACAAAAGTACCACTTCACTGAACTGCAGCCAATGAAGGGACAGAGGTTGGATTACCACGGGCAAATACTGTGTGTGCAGATAAGTGATCTTGCAGCAAGCTTAAAATTATCTTTCCTCTTCTCCTTTCAACTGTCCTGGGTTGGTTGGTTTAGGGTTTGCTCTAAAATATTACATTGGTATAGAGATTTAACATGACATACCATCATACTTTATTTCAATCCAAGCCCGTTTCTGTTTTTAATCATACCGTTGTATCACGTATGTGAGTGAATTTCTGGAAGTACTGGAACCCTGACCCTGACAAGGTATAGACTAATGCCTCTTGGCAATGCTGATATTCCAATCCATTCTTTTACACTGCGGTTTTTTATTAAAAAAAAAAAAAAAAAAAAAAAAGCCTGCGTCTTAGGATTCAAGTTTGAACAGGCTATGCTGGGTTTGGGGTTTTTTTTGTCCAGTTAGCCATAAAAGAGGCTAAAATGATAGAGAAATGGGGATCTTAAAAGACAATAAATAAACACTCTTTATATCATCTTAATGCTCTTAGATATTTCTGAAGAGAAATTATCGCTAATGTGTTAGTATTAGTTCTCCTATTGCCTGATTAAGGAGTTTATAACCTTATGGTGAGATGACAGGCTGCTAGTTACTTCTTTCCCAGTGAAATATGGCCTGATATTCAAAACCAGAGGCCTGTGTTTGCCAGGTCTTGCTCTATAAGAGAGATCCTAATCTCAACAAGATAAACTGCTTAAATAAAAGTTGATGAAAGAACAGTCCGAATAGTGGATTATGCTCTAACAGTTTTACAGGGCTTTGCTTTAGGACAATTCTGTGCTTGTGTCCTTAGGGAAGTCGGTCAAAGAGCTGAAGTTTTCAGTGTTTACAGAATTGTATTCATCTTGATTTTTACCAAGATAATTTGTGTTCAGTAATTGCATATTCATTTTCATTTTGTACTGGGAAGAAATTATGGGGAAAGGGTTAAGAGCATGCTTGCTCTTCATCTGTTTTAAATCCATAAATGTGAGCCCCTGTGCTGTTTCTAGGTTTCAGATTACGCTCTGTGATTTATAGGAAAAGGCTGTTCTCCACAAGTTGAAATCCCATGTGTTTCTCCACCATTGTAAAATAAGAAATCCTTGAGAATGCTTCCAGTTGCAAAAATTGCAGTTTTGAACTACATTTGTAACTGCTTTTTTTTTTTTTTCTGAAGTGACATTCTGGCATTGACATGGGAAGTGAAGTCCCCTTGTCCTAATGCTATCTGTTCAAGGTTTGCCATGCTTTTCATTGCAACTTACTATAGCAACACCCTTATGTTTATAGTCTTCTATCACTTTAGTTTTGGAGGATACACCCACTAAAAAGTGCAGCTGTGAGCAGACACTTGTATCATTCTGCATAAGTTACATCCAGAGCCCCTACAGAGATGGCAGGCCAGAAGCCATGGTGACCTAACAGTCCATCAACTTCCAGTCCCTTCTAGTGTCTCATGGTGTAAATCAGTCCAGAATTTGGCCTTATGTTTTTCAGTTGATTTCTGTGGCAATGATGGCGGGTTTTTTGATACGGTATGATTTCAAAATATAGTGCTTAGAAACAGCTTCACAGCAGCGACTTCCATCTTCTCTTTTTCATTATTAAATGGCAGGAGAATTTGCCAATCCTCTCTGTAGTAGAAAACAACATGGAAAATGTTAGGGTTTCTGAAATAGTATTGTCACTGATTTTGGTAATGTAAATATTGCTATTCAGGTCAATGGCCTTTTCCTTTCAGATATTTTTTCCTGCTGTAATGTCTGTCTCTGCAACAGGAGAGCTGCTTTATTTTGTCAGTCACAACTGTGTAATGACTTTCATTTGTGTTGAACAGCTGAGATACTCTCTTGATTTACCTACTTTGCCTTGGTAGAATAGCCTGAACTTGTGAGGGTGTAAGAGCGAATCTAACCTCTTGCCTATGATTGATTTTACAAAGAAGAAACAACTTTTTTGTCTCCATTCACCATTATTTAAATCTACACATATTACTGAGATGCGGGAAAAAACTGAAGGAGGTTCTCGCTAAAGTCATTTTGTGAGGTTAAATAAGTAGCAATGCAATATTGTTTTGACCTTCCATGGATCCCCTATGAACTGCGTCAGTAGCGGACCTAATAAAAGCTTATTTCTTTTGTCTCAAAACAAAAGGTTAAATGGGATGTTATTAGTAGTATTATGTGATGAGTCTTAATTAAGATGTGGGATACAGCATATATTAAATTAGTATGTTAAAGTATTATGTAGAGTGGAAACAAATAATTGAGAATTCTTAATGAGTTGATTGTAGTTTTGATGCTTTTACATCTCATACTCAGCATTAGATATTTTTGTGTACAGGTTGTATCTGATGTGTATTCTGGGCTATGCAATTTAAGCCAAATAGAAAAGCCAAACTCAGCCTTGAGTTTGCAGTCGTCTTGTAACTCCCTACAACGAATACAACAAAGAGCAACCGTGTAGTGTTAACAACTTCCTGAGCGTAATGAAGTAGTGTAACATCAGCTGGTTTAATATTCAAAGGTTATCAATATTGAAGTTTAATAGGCCAACAATAGAGAGGCAAGTAACCATGGGCAATATAGTTATTTCTTCCTGGTATCACTGATTGTAGCTCTGCATTTCCTTGTATAATTCAGAGCCATGAATTACAAGCTCTGCAAAAAAAAAAAATTTTTAATCTGAAAAGATTGCTCTTAACCAGATGCTGCAAAATAATATCATCCGTGGCTTTCTGTGTGCACTGAACTACAGCTCCGTTGTGTTCTGTCTTCAACTTCTTCAGAAAAAGAGTTTAACTTGTCAGACTACGTCTGTAAGACAGTGCCGTACATTATTATTTACTTATGTGTGATCTCATTTGTGTCTAGTTACTTTCAAATTGCTTGGCCTTGAAACTGCATAAAAAAACAACTGCCTTCTGACTCAACAAGATGCAGAGAGTGAAGAGCTGAATAAAGGTTCACTGTGATTTGATATGCGTATCAATATCAATTGGTATTGGATAATGATATCACCAAAGTTGGGGAACAATAGCCAGTTCTGACAAAATGGGAACTGTTTTTTATATTTTTCCTACTTTCTCTACAGGGTATTTCAGTCCCTTCCAAAAATAATTTTGTTTTCCTATTCCCCTCCCCCCCCCCCCCCCCATGTCCTTTGTGCAACTCTTCATACCCTGGTAACAGACATAAGTAAAAACAGAATTGTGAAAATATACAGCAAAGGTGATTTAGGATGTACAAGAAATCTCATGCTCTTGCCTGATTTCAACACAAACATTTATAGTAAGGGTTATGTTCTTAGCTAGCATCATTGTGGGCAGACCACAAAGGAAATCTCTGATGCTACATCTGTTTGCCCCAGCATACCATTGGTTCTGAAAACGTGTGCATGATCTTTATTCTAGCTACAGCAATTTGTCTTGGTTCTAGACATACTATGTGTTGGACCATTTCCCCCAAGAGAAGCTGAACAAGTGTGAGCGTTGCACTCCAAAATCCTATGCTGTTTAGCTATTCTGGATTCTCTTCTGTTTAGCTGGAAACCAGTTTTTGTTTTGTTTGTCAGGATATGCTGAGGAATAGAGGGACAAGTGGGAATGGAGTAGAGGGTCAGCATGCTTGAAAACTTTGCTTTTAATGGTGTGTTTATCTTCCTTATCCTGTGTCCAGTCTCCCGGTATCACATAAATGCTTTGCAGAAAGCTCTTCTTGAAAATTCAGTTGTAAAATGATCCACCTTGAGTTACAGCAATATAGTAGTCTTGCAGCAGTATAGATATTAGAGAGTTTGTACTTCAGGTGAGTTTTGAAGCCAAGCCCCTTGTGACACTTGTATTCCCTATCAGAAGAACAGCTTCCAAAAACTTCTGCACTTCGTGCCATCTCTTGCTGATCCACATGGCAGTTATTAGTTTTACCTGTGCTAACTAAAGGTCAGGAGAGCAATGGTTCTTTCCCTTCTCAGGCCTGCATTTAAATATTCATTTCAGATTGCCTTGATATGAGCATATTTTAAAGGGCTAGACTGATGAGCTCTATTTTCCAGAGTTGCTCTGAGTCTCAAATTGCTATTAGCGCCTGAAACAAGTCAAGTCACTTGAGCTTGTTTTCCCCTTTCCATACGAACCTCCACCTCCTGCTTCCCCACCGCCCCTTGGACACCTCTCCCAGGCCACCGGTGCAGAGCTCGGGATGCTTTCTGACCTGCCGAATGCGGCTGATCAGGTTTCCCACCAGCTGCCATCGCTGCGTGAAGGCTCCCAAAGCAGGAGAAAAGCCCCAGTGCCATGCTGAAGCCAGCGGGTGTGCCTTTCTCCAGCTGTATGCCAGTGTTACATCTCTGCTGAGACGCAGCCGAGAGCTGGGGAAGGTCACGTCACGCTCTGAGTTGTGGTTGCTGAGCTGCCCACCCCACAGGGAGGCTGCATCTTTCCGATGGCTTCCCCCATTTATATACCATGCTCCAATGGCATGACTATGAAAAACCTACACAATTTTTTTTCTTGTTAAAACATTTCTTATAATAGTAGGCTATTATTAGTAGTAACTGAAGATATTAAAACATCAAAATCCTCCAAAGGCAATGTATTTTTTTAAACTTGTTCTTTTTTGCATGTCTCTTAAAAATCCACAAACCAAGCTAAACCAGACTATCTGTAGAGAAAAGAGGATTGCTATAACTACATGAAAAGATTTCTGAGTTAAGCCCATGACTTTTGAGAAGGGAGTCATGAAAGCTGCTGTAAAATAAAATACAAATCCATTAAAAGATGACTGTGGATTTAAAATTACATATTTTAAATAAAAAAAAGACCAACCACAGATAGTTGGGAGGATACATAGTGGGGAGAGGAGCTTACAAATGTTAATTCAGCTTAAGCTAATTCCCCTGGGACTGTGTTCACATTCAGTAAATAAATACCAAGATGTTTACTGGCTGAAGGGTTCACCAAAAGAGTGAATTTGACATTACTCTTACAGAGTACTCTTGCGGAGCAATTTTTTAATTTATAATCACTAATACTCCTATGGGAAGTCAGCCCCTGCATTCCCCTAGGTAGGGAACAGAAATTGCATTATGCGACACGTGCATTTAAGTCAAAGCAGCTCATATTTTTTAAATTAAACACTTGAAACATACTACTCTATAGAAATTATTAATCGAATGTCTTCATAGATATAATTTGCTGCTGACATTGAATTATTCAGTGCCTAGGTGAACAAATGCATTTGATGAAATCTTACCTGTTCATGACCAATTTGCAAGCATAAGAGTTCAGTAGACGTAGATCTTTCATAACCAGATTACTTGTTCGCCAATAATTACTAGAATGCCTTTGACTGCTAAGACCAAAGAAGTTTTAAAAATCTAGCCTACCTGCTATTTGTGATTCTCCTTGTTCTACATATATCTATTATTTCTGTATTCCTATTGCATTTAAACCTGTGAAGACCCTGGAGATGAGGAATGTGGGGGATAGCTGAATTCATTTCATTTGTCTTGTCACTAGTTTCTAACTTTACTTTCATGAATGGATGGGAAGTCCAGAGGGCAAGGTGTAGTAAAGAATGTTTGTCCATTAAAAATAAACACATTCATACATTGAAAATGTTAGGGGAGCATTTATGTAAACACTAAGCTTGGCTGAAGCCCATTTAATAAAACTTCAGTTTTGTAACTTCAAGTGTTGTCATACTTTTCTAATGCTTCTGGGCAGCTTTTACTGGTTTGTCCATAAGATGGTTTTTGTGAATCATTTATGGGCCAGGGTATATTTTGAGAGCCCCTGATTAACGTATCATAATGATGGCAAACAATTGCCAAGTTCTAGCAACAAATGAAAGGAAAAGCTGGGTAGCCCACGTTATTTGAAATAATCAGTGATTCTGATTTTGTTCCTGGGTATGATGATCAAGCATTTCCTATTACAGAACACACAGCGATGCAACCTAATCCCTTCCAACTTATGACATCTAAAATGTTGCCCAGTATGGAGAGACTCCCATCAACTGTAATGGGCAGGGAATGTCAGAACGTGTGAAAAGAGAAGAATAACCTTGAGCCACAGCAAATTCTGTACCAAAAGCTCCTGGAGGACTAATGATGAAAGATTTCATTAGACTTAAATGCACTAATGAGATGGCTTAATGTAGTTACTCTGAATCTTGTCCACCAGATTCTGTGACAAGGAACGCTTTTCAGTGCCTGAATGGAAAAAATATTTCTGTTCACATGCATAACATATTATTAAAGTCTGATGTGTTAAAGTTCAAGTCTAAATAACGATTAGTGCCAAAAACTTCAGGCCAACCAACTTCAGCCTTCTTTCTTAATACATTAGCTCTGTCCTAAGTCAGAAATTTAAGATGACTGCAGAGAATTTAAATATGTTCAAAAACTGAGCTTGACTTCAAATCAGTGTTAGGTTTACTGAGAAATGGGCATTTTGTAAAAGACATTATAAATCTGTGGCGCTCTCCTACTGAGTTTTCGTTCTTGTTAAACTCATTCTGAGTAGACAGCGTTGACCTTTTAACTCCGATAATATCAGCGTCCGTGTATGTTGGGAGGTCTGTGCCAAACTTTATGGTCCTGATAATAAAATGTTCTACAAATGAACAAAAAGGCAAGTGTTATAAATAGGAAATTAGCACCACCTTTCCTCTGTCTTGTTGCTTTAATATTTCTGTTAACACTAAACCAATAAGTAGAACACCTTCCTGAGATGAAAAGAGGAACAAATTTCTAATGGCATTACTAAGGATTTGATATAAAATTCAGCAGCTTTGTAAGGACAATAAATATTTCTAATTAGTAATTGTTTTTCCTTTCTTGTTCTTTAATGAAAGAACTGTGTATTTCGGAATAGGGATTAATCTTGTAAAACTTCATTTAAAAAAAAAATAAAAATTATTTTTCTTGAAACGTAAAACAACCAAACCATGCAACTGCTTACTTCCTTTTTTGTAAAGCCACCTGTTTTTTGTAACCAAAAATCTTAGCGTTGGTCCCAGAAAGCGTTCTTCTGGGGTGGCCCTGCAGGTCCGCTTGCAGGAAGGAGGCAGGCGGGTGCTGGCTGAAGCCGGTGACATTCACTGTGGCTGTCGGTGAGTGCGGGACTGGGGAATGAGCCACACCTTGCAAAACCTATTGAGGTTTTGGCTGGCTGTGTTGTGAAAAATGAATAAAATTGCAGTCAAATGTACAAATGGCTCCATTACAATCGTTTGGGGCAGTTATAAATGTATAACAACTTTCCAACCAAATAAGAACGTCTGTAAAATTACCTGAAGTTCTTTAGCATGCTTGTTTTCCAAATTACGTGAAATTCCAATCCAGATTTCTGATGAACTAATGAAGAGATCAGGTTTCCTCTGAATGACTTGTTGTAGATTAAGTATCCTAACAACAAAAGGAGGCAGGAAAAACTAATGATTTCTAGTCATTTTATTCTGTCAGGCTTTCTTTTGTAATGTGGGTGCTCAATCCATTGTATTTTGTTGCCAGGGGTTTTTTTTGTCCTCATTTCTTATGCTTTGAGGAGTGCCTGCATCCACAACAGGTTACATTTTCAGTGCACAAATACAGCAAACCTAGTTTATACCTACAAATAATGTAGGTTTGTATGAATCTATTGACCCTGTTACCACCGGGATGGTTTTCTGTTGTTGATGAGTTGTTATATCCTCCTTCATCCTTCTGGATCATTCCTACGGGTTCTGACAATGTTACAGCTTCATTGGCGGCTTCAGGACCTAATTCTATGAGTTTAAGTTCATGGGAAATGTCATGTAGTATGTGCTGCGTTCAAAGTGATCTTGTTGTCCTGTTTATATTGAGAAAGAAAATTACTGGTAGCCAGTGAAAGCTATTGGCAATTTTTCTTCGGAAAGGTGCAGGCTGAGATGTTGTCTGGTATTGGAAGCAGTAGTCTTTAGCTTGATTTTACAGGCATATAAACTACTGTTTATTTTTGAAGGTAATACACTGATGGTTATTGGAATCACTCAAATGATGACTGGCAAGTCCCTTTGGATGTTGGTTATCATGAGATTAATGGGTATGGTGAGGGTGAGGCTCTGTCGTGGTTTAACCCCAGTCAGCAACTCAGCACCACGCAGCCGCTTCCCCCTCCCCCTCCCAGTGGGGTGAGGAGGAGGAAAGCAAAGGAAAAAAAAAAAAGTAAAACTCGTGGGTTGAGATAAGAACAGTTTAATAACTAAAGTAAAATATAATACTAACAATAGTAATAATGAAATATAATAATAATAGTAATGAAAAGGAATGCAACAAAAGAAGGGGGGGGGGGAAGGAAAAAAAACCAGTGATGCACAATGCAATTGCTCACCACCCGCTGACCGATGCTCAGTTAGTTCCCGAACCGCGATCCGCGCCTTCCGGGCAGCTCCCCCCTGTTTATATACTGGGCATGACGTTCCATGGTATGGAATACCCCTTTGGCTAGTTCAAGTCAGCTGCCCCGGCTCTGCTCCCTCCCAGCTCCTTGCACACCTGCTTGCTGGCAGAGCATGGGAAACTGAAAAGTCCTTGGCTTAAGATAAGCGCTACTTAGCAACAACTAAAACATCAGAGTGTTATCAACACTATTCTCACACTAAATCCAAAACACAGCACTGTACCAGCTACTAAAAAGAAAGTTAACTCTGTCCCAGCCGAAACCAGGACAGGCTCAAAGCCTGATGAATGCCCAGGAGAGGAAAATAGCTTCGTTAACAAAAGGGCAAAAACCTTGTCTGCTGACCCTGTTGCTAACGCACTTATCAAACAAGCTTTCTCCCAAAGTTAGGCAAAACCAAACGTGTAAAAATATGAGGTATTTCAATTGCAAGAGAGCTTAGCTCCCACAGCTGCACTGAAGCAGGCAGGGTCTCTAGAGTATCCCCGTAGTCCCTAAAAACCCCTTCCACAGGGGCTCAGGGAGGGCAACTCTGCCATCGGAGACTCACTCTGCACAGCAGTACTTCTCCAAAGGGCATCTCCCGCTCGCTGTGAGGATGCATGTGCAGCGAAGGTATGTTGCTGCTGTCTGTAAGCACTCTCAGATGATGTCATTTCCCACCACACTCCTAAAAAAAAAAAAAAAAAAAAGGTATTCATGAAACTCTTGCTCTGAGGATGGTAATGTATTGAGTGGCTATATGGCATCTAAGCATGCTGTATGTCCCCAGAGGTTGCAGACAGCCATTCTGTAACCAGAATTCAGAGATGTCACAAGTGGCTGAACAAACAAATATCACGAGTTAATGGTTAAGCTCTCAATTTACTAAAGCATTTGTTACCAGTTTGCGAAAGAGATCAAACAACCGTGAATCATAACCTTGGCTACTAATTAAATCCTTTATTCCCTTCCCTCATTGCAGAAGCATTTAATCTTGGGGAATCAGGACAGCCTGTTGTGCAGAATTAGATTTTACAGCATAAGCAGAAACAAGCTTACTGTAAGGTTTCCTACTGGAGCTGGAAATGGGAAGGAATAAAATGAGAATATTAACTTTCCCTCCTGGCATGGAAGTTCATGTTAGCACTGAACAATGATTGATGTAAAATAGCTGCGTTGGAAAATAATTTTGGTGGTATGGTTTTGTTATTTCACTGAATGGCCAATATCATTTTTAATATCTGGCTGTCTTGCTTATAGATGAGACTCGTCATCTAGATAGAGAACGAGGGATTTGGTGTGCTTTACTAGTGACCGTCTGTCCCAAAGAAAAATATTTTACTCAGAAATAATGGACTGTGAAGAACACCCCAGAGGAAATGAGGCATAAACCAAAATACTACAAGCAGTTTTATTGCAATTGAAATTTATTTCTGTTTGTCATAAGATGTTTTTGTGTGCGTTTATGTATAGGATGTATAGCTGCATGACAGTTACACTTTTGCGCCTTTGATATTTAATAGCAAATTAAGCAGCATTTATCTTTTTGGCTCCCATCTCTGTGAAGCAGAACTTAAAAACCTCGAACACTTTATTTCCTTCGGTTTTTGGGGAAGTTGTCCTTGTCCCTAGCAGCAGAGTTGTGCAACAAGGGCTCACAGAACAGGCATACCACAAACTAGCATTAGGCTAACTCCGTTCACCAGGACTCAATCCAAACAGGCAGCCATTCCAGTTAGGAGGATCAAATTTCCATTTTTATAACATGAACTATGATCTTGCAGTGAGATCTGTGGGAGCAGGGACCTGGAGAGAGTCTCTCTCAGACACCTCAGTAAGGTGTTAAGAGGGAAGGGCCTCCCTATACAGGTCCAACTGCAGATTCACGGATCGGTGCATAACTATTGAGGCACAGTCGCTTTATATAAATGTACTTACAGTCTTAGCAATCTGTAGACCTGTAGTGAAAAGGTGTACATTATTAGTTTGAAAAGCAACTGTATTTTACACTGTATCCGGAGAAAGTAATCTTTTCTGTCGTTGCTAAATCTGAACAATTTCTGTAACAGAAGGAAACCACCTGAGAGGCCGTATCTACATGTAGAAAATGAGAGCTTTTTTTGGTTCTGTTTTTGGCTTTGCAGAAAGCTATTTTCCCACTAAAAAGTGTGAGTTTTCAGAAAGGGAACACCCCAGCTACCCTTGCCATGCTGTTCAGAGGACAGACATCCACCATTTGCACATGCAGAACTTCTGTTTGCTGGGGGAAATTTGTCCTGAGGAAATACGTGAATACTCAGTAAAATTCCAGGTTATATTTAACTGAAGAGGCTTGGGTGGTACCATGCTATATCATACCAAAGACCCAAACCTGTACAGAACTTAAATATGGCTTTTCCATCCCATAGTGAGTATGAAAGCTGTCAGGTTCAGTACGGACAGAAAGTACTGCCTAGTGACATCTCAATATGCCGGTCTATCAGTATTACTAATAATAATTTTATAAAGATAAAACATCTGGAATATCTAACTCTGCTTTTACTGCTGCTTCCCCAAAGCCATCACTAGAAGTCTATTTGGGATGAGAGTTAGAAATACTAGATGTTCATGCATTTAAAAAGGAAATAAAGATTGTGCAATAGTGTCATTTAAGCGCATCTTGATAAGAGTAATAAAATAAGCAAGTAGAATAAATCATCAGCACAGCTTAAATGTTTGATACTTTAATGTTAAGAAGAAAAATACGTAATTTTTGCAAGCTTTGAAAAATTTAAAATATCTGTTAATGAACTGTTTAAAAAATAATGTCCGATACTATGAAAATCTGTTATTTTAAAGTACAAAGAGCAAATTATTATTTTTTAATTCTGTTATGAGTTCATATGCATGTGCATGAAGAGGGGATATATTTGTTTAAAGACTTTTCAGATTATTTTGTCTTTATATACACTTACAGTTCGGTTTTGAGATTCATGTGTATGTAGATGTTGCATCCAGCTACCACAAGATCATTTGGATTGTTTAGCAGTCAACGACTCAAAAATCTTTAAAGTGTTTTTTTAAAATAATTTTTGAAAAACAAATTTGTATAAGCGAAGAAACACATTGTACAGGACTTGGGGGAGGGGGGTACCACAAAAAAACCCACAAAAAACCAAAAGCTGGATTTCTAGAGTGACTGTGTATAAAAGCTGTGCATGGCTGAATATGCAGAAACTTGATAGCTTTTTCTTTTTTTTTTTTGTGGAAATGAAACTGGGAAAGATGGGTGGAGGTTTGCTTAGACATAGGAGGAGGTTATGTGGACACCTCTTTTTACTGTGATATGTATGCAAACCTAGCATAGGTCAGATAAAATCCTGGATTTTTATAGCCTTCTTGAAAGGTGGGGAAGGTCAACATAATAGTGTGTTGTGCTCCCAGGCTGAGTTGCAACTACTTACGTTACAGATTCACGTGTTAGTGAAGCGTTTACTGCAGACTGTTATATTTATTGTCTGGATGGAGATGCTCTTTCACCCCACTCACCTTCCTCGTTTTTCCCACAGGCTGCGAGAACACCACCGCGCTGCAATTAAGGTGATTCGTAGGATGCAGTATTTTGTGGCAAAGAAAAAGTTTCAGGTGAGTTATGAATAGAAAGCTCCTTTTCTAAATAAACCCTTTTATTCTTCTGGGTTTTTTGGTTTTTTTTTTAGCAACTTAAGAGAAACTAACACAATTCATTTCAGTAATGGTGAGCTACACCCACTATTCTCTTCCTCCTTCAACAGGGTGGTCGTTTAGCAGCAGGTTAGTCAACTGTGGATGCATTGGAAATAGACTAAACTCCTGAAATTCTGAATTAAAATGTTATTTTCTGGTAATGGACTTGACCCTTAACCCTCTGTTATCGCTGTCTCTTTCTCGCAGTGCAAACATTCTCATATGTCTCCATTAATTCTGAGCTGTATGTTGCTGTCATGCCAAGTCAGTAGGATTAGAGATTAAAATACTACCTTAGCCTTGTTTCTGTCTCTTACTCAATGATAAAGAAGTCCTGATAAGAAACTGGGGTGGAAGTTTGTTAGCGTATTGGAAGGTTTCTCCTTCCTTTTCCCTTCTCCCCTCTGCATAGGTAGGAGACCTCCTTCCCAGTTTGTGAGATATTGGTTCTCTTTACTCCTCTAGCCCTCGCTAACATACGTTTCCTGTGTGCCACTTCACTTGCTGTGATATTGCGATACTGTAAGCATTTAACTGTAGCTAATTAACCTTGTTGCCTGGTCTGAATAAAAAATTCTGACTGCAAACTTTCTAAGAATGTGGTTTCTAAATCAATTTCATTAATCCAGTAAAAACACGTGTCAACAGCCTTCAGCTTGATTTAAACCAGGTGAATATATATATATGTAAGAAATATATTACTTAAGATTAATTATTAAGGGACAATCTCCGGCGAACAGGCTTGACAACTGAAAATGCAAAGAAAGAGAGGGGCTTAACTGCCCACATCCATTTTCATATATCACCTCGCCACTACTGCTTACAATAGACTAAAAAGCTTTCCCACCCATAATCTAGACCTCCCAAAAAGGGAGGGTGTCCTTTTTCCTTCAAATTTGAAGGGCGCAAAGTTTAGGATCAAAAAGATGATGATGGTGATGACTAACAGTCCAAGAGATCATTGTTTCTGTAAAGCGATGCTTGCTGCTACTTCAAAACCATGATTCTGACTTCTTCATTGAAATTTAGAAGAACTGCCTGAATTCTTTAGCAATTTTCTACTTTGAATCTTTTTATTTTTACTAAAATTCATGAGCTAATTTATGGCTAAGGTTGCCTGAGCTTTTCAGTAATTTGTTTCAGTTATGTATAATGTATTCAGACTGTTACCATTGAGGCTGAAATCTCCCATGTCCGGGGTTTTCTTGGACAGAGCGCTTTCAGAAAGTTTCTGCTAGCACATTTCACCTGTTATTTTTATTAGACTAAAATTAAGAAAGGCACAATGTCTGGACTACTTGAAAATAATTTTTATAGTCATTTTGTTGAGAAGATCCTTAACACTTGCTGGCCAGCACTTGTAACTTGGCAAGGGACGTGGCCCATTCCAGTGATGTGTCCACTGCTGTTCTGTGAAAAACTGCCTAAATGTGGCCAGTTCCATTAAACTTTAATTTATTCTCATTCTAAAACCTGATTGTGATCCTCTGCTCTGTGGTAATTACTGAATCATTGCTCTCATAAATTTAGATCATAAAATGTTTGCTGCGGTATTAACTAAACTGCTTAGAAACAAGAAATCTACACATTATGTATCTACCTCCCAAGTGGTATTTGTCAAAAACAGATTTTGAAAATGCCTGAACACTGTGTGCAACATTATCCACCTGGCAAATAAACGAAACTCCCCTGCGGCAGATGATTTGATAGAAGCTGAAAAAGCATTTGACTGAATAGAATGAGACTATTCAGTTCATACTTAAAACTTGTTTGTACTCGGTATCCCAGTTGCTAATCTGGCTTCTCAGTTGTACTCTCACTTTCACATCTGCAAAAGACCTGGTCTTGGCCATCTACAAAATCCTCAACAAGGTTGTCTCTCGTCCTTCTTTAGTAGTCTTTCTTCTTCCTGAGCTATCAATATTAGCTGTTACTAAAGAACTAAAAATGTCAGTTAGGCTGAAGTGAAACGTATCTCAAGTCACCCCTGCGTACAAGTGATAAGCTGCTGTTTCTGTCAGAAGCAGAATCTCCCAATAGGAATGTATGGGGGATATCTGATACTTCTCCATAATTTCTGAGTACAAGGTTATGACTGAGTTTAAAAATTTGGAGAGCACCAAAGGTACAGTTTTCAAAAGCACCTAAGTAACTTAATGCGCAAAGTCACCTTGAAATTCAAGCCACAAGGTGCTTTTCAAAATCTCTCCTGTAATTAGGAGATAACCACTGTCATTATTCTTGCCTCAAAAGTATGTTGCAAATCTGCTTTGTTCTATTGTATGCACATAAAATAGTCATAAGAAATTAAAATGTTTAAACATGTGCCAAGTAATGACTATACAGTTTCTAATAACCAGTCCAATGCAATATCTGAAATTAAGGTAAAGCAGAAGATGCATTTTAAAAATGTATCTTTCAGCATTTAAGAGGTCTGCATAGCTGTTTTCTGGTAGATATTTGCCTTCTAAGCTTTTCGTGTTTATGTGAAATGTATCTTCCTAAAAGAAAATTCGGATTTTTTTTTTCTATAACTTTTGAAAAAAAACCAAATTTCAGCTGAAGTCCATTGGACTATTCATGCTTAAAATTAGCTGGAACGTAAGTAATTGCAAGGCCAGCACTTAAAAGGAGTATTTTTTAGAGATGCCTCTGAACCTTTTGGGGAGGGGAAGCGTAGGAAGAAAGAGAGGAAGAAGAAAATTTTGCAAAATAGGTCCCAGCATGGTTCTTAAACTATACCAGCTGTTTGCAGGATACACCTGTATGCCTAAATTTGCCTAGATACATTTTTTTAAGAGCTCAATTAATAACAGGGAGTGATGGCACCACAAGGACAAAAGTCAGTTAGAAAGCAGAGCCTTCCTGTTTTAAAAAAAATTAAATAAAATAAATAAAGAGAAGCTAAACAGGGATACAAAGAAATTTCAAAGGACATGAGAAGCAATTCTTTATGAAGCATCACACTTGGGCATCATTTCCTCTTTAAAAGAAGGGGAGAAATTTATGCTCTATTTTAAAGTCCAGGTTTGAATAAAGTCCATATGATGATGTCCGTGTAAGAACCCAGCATAATATTATAAAGAATTAATACCTTTTTTATGGATGTGTTTATGCTCTTGTAAAGTCTGTAGGACTGTTTCAAATTGTGTAGGAAAGATCATATTCTACTAGTAATCAACACAAGTCCTGTGCCTCAGTTAAGGTGAATAGCTCACGGTTAAGGAACAGTACTTAGAAATCAATGGCTTTTTAGGCTTTTTTCACCCCACCTACCAAAAATGAATTTCATATATTAGTTATAAATCAGCTATCTTCAGCACAGTCTAACCTTACAACTGAATTTCAGAAAGAAAATCACCATACTTGGTTATTCCATTAGCTGGATTCATGAGTAAATAACCTTTGTCTTCCAATTAGGAAAGTTTCTAAATGTCTTAAGACTTATGCATATGGATACAACTGTGATATCCATCACAGATTCGGAGACCAGGGATTTAATCTGATTTCCCATTGTCATTTTGAAATCTTTTTTTTCTGTTTCCATGTGAATTCTTCCTGTTGAGTAAATCAGTTTCCTTCTAAAATATGTTTTTAACTTGTGTTATGTTTTTCACCATGGCAAATATTCTATACATAGCATAAACTAAAAATCCAGGTTACAGTTCCACTGATGACGTGAGTAACTGTTCTCTGGTTTGTTACAATTTCACTGGAAAATCTTGCATTTATAGTCTTGTAATTCATTATCCTATGTAATTCATTTGTTATGGTATGAATCATGAATTGTGTGTGTAATCTTTTCTAATCTCCACACTGGCCTGTAGCAAACAATGTGGTTCAGAGTGTCCTGTGCTTCAGAGGATGTTCTACCCATTTTATTTGACTGTTATTTGGTTACATTTCCCAGAAATTCCCCTTGCACGGATTCCCCTCACCCTTTCCTGGGTCTGCCTCCCTGCACATGCAGTTACTAGGGAACAGCAACGGCCAGTGGTGCATATTTAATATTTGACATTGGCTTTTGTGCCTTTTGCAAACTTTCTTATATGATGGGGGAAATTTTAACTCATTTAAGAAGATTTTTTCCATGAGTATTGGTTAATTAGCAGAGGGACGAAAGTAAAGAAGAGAAGTTAAGGAAAACTGTGGGGCTGGCTTCTACTTTTGTTTCTGCAGTACTCATCCATTGCCTGCTGCAGGTTTCTTTCCTTTTACAAAACTAACAAGTTGTCAACATCAAGAGTATTTTCTCTTGAAAGATCAGCTTTCAATATGAAGTAATTACAGAATAATCAGTACTGACTATTAAATACCCTGTCCTACTCACTCAGAAATTAAGCTTCATTCATAAATTCTATTTACTCCAGGTTTTCAGTTCTTGTTTTAAAGAGAGAGAAGCCCAGTAAATGAAAAACAGGCAGGGACTTACCTACTCTTTCTACTGTCAGACACCTGCACCAGAGTACGAGGACAGCAGGAGAAAGCTCTGCATCTTTATTCTTACTGAACAGCTTTTATGAACCTGGAGTTTTCAAGCTGATCTTGCAGATTTCTCTCTTGCTTATTTATAGTACAAAAATAATCCAAGAATTCATTTTTTTTTAATATCATCATGTTTACAGTACTAGTCCATGGAAAGACTTATGGGCTTATGCCATCACTGAATCATATTTCTTTCTTTGTGGATGTTAGTTATGATTTATATGTGTGTAACTGGTCAGGGTTCTTGGGAATTCTTCTGTGTGCTCTTTGGTTAGATTGAAGCAATTCCCATTCCTGTTTAGCCTTCCACTAGAGAGTATCTCATATTCACCCAAGGTTTGCAGTTGGCTTTGGGGAATCTGGCAGACTGAAATATAATTTGTTTGATGAAGTGATATTAATATGAGTAAAGATTATTAAAGTAATGATTCCTAAAATGTGGGAGCTGCCTCCCAGGCAGGTGCAGGGGACTGCGTGAAGGTGCCACAGCCTGGTTTTTATATTGCATCCCGCTTTCCTTTGGCTTGAAAAAGAAGGTATTTGTGGCATGGAATTGAGGAAAACCTGCAGCGTGTGAAATAACGTTAAGCAGTGTAGAGACATCTCCTGCTTTTGAAGTACAGGTGACAAAATATTTCTGAGACCTCAAGTGGGATACAAATTGTGGTATGTTAGAAGCTACCACTGTAAACTCTTTTCCTTATTCTCAAAAGATGCAAAAGGAAAAGTTGTAACTCAGTGTAACCAAGGTTTTCACCGAACCTTGAAAATTATCTACAGAGTATCTATAGACAGCATAATGAATGAGTCAGAAATATAGAATCATAGAATGGTTTGGGGTGGAAGGGACCTTTAAAGGTCATCTAGTCCAACCCCCTGCCGTCAGTAGGGACATCTTCAAATAGAGCAGGTTGCTCAGAGCCCCGTCCAACCTGACTTCGAATGTTTCCAGGGGTGGGGCATCTACAACCTCTCCGGGCAACCTCTTCCAGTGTTTCACCACCCTCATCATAAAAAATTTCTTCCTTATATCTAGTCTGAATCTACCCTCTTTTAGTTTAAAACCATTACGCCTTGTCCTATCGCAACAGGCCCTCCTAAAAAGTCTGTCCTCATCTTTCTTATAAGCCCCCCTTAGGTATTGAAAGGCTGCAATAAGGTCTCCCCAGAGCCTTCTCTTCTCCAGGCTGAACAACCCCAACTCTCTCAGCCTTTCCTCATAGGAGAGGCGTTCCATCCCTCTGATCATTTTTGTGGCCCTCGTCTGGACCCGCTCCAACAGGTCCATGTCTTTCTTGTACCAAGGACTCCAGAGCTGGATGCAGTACTCCAGGTGGGGTCTCACCAGCGTGGAGTAGAGGGGCAGAATCACCTCCATCGACTTGCTGGCATATCATTTATTGTTACTGTATTGTTTGACAGATTTGATTAGCATCTTTAAGAAATTCTCTATGAAAACGTTAAGTTCAGGTGTTACTGTTCAGTCTAATGTGTGAAGTTTACACCCTACTCCTCTCTCCTGTGTTGTGTTAGAGCTTCATTGCTGCTTCTCATACGTAGCTCTGGCACCGATTGGACTCTAGTTTCTGGATGTAAGATTAAGATATTTTTAATTTGTCACTGCACTTCGACAAGTTCATTCACTTGCTTTCCAGTTAGTCTTGTTGTTTATTGATTAAAATTATGGTCTTTTTCTTTAATACTACACAAAAGTGTTTTTATTACTAATAGGTCAGATTAAAGCTTTCCATGTATGAAGTGCAAATTACAGACACAGGGCTTTCTCCGTCATCATTCCTTGCACCAATGTTTTCCCAGTATTTCCCAGTAGATTTGAAAGCTCAGCCAGTCTTTCTGGAAGAGGAGATCAGTCATGCACCTTCAGCCAGGACTCTGCTTTAACTTTCCCATGGTTAAAAGCTGAACTGAGAACTCCAGCTGTCTTACTGCTGACTGAGAATAAGGGCTGGCGTGTGTGAAAGTCCTCTTTACTGTTCGGTGGCCAAGGAGTATGAGCCTTATTTCCAGAAGAAAACTAGAGTGACCACAAACTTCTGAGCAAAGTGCCAGATATAATTTTTTGGCCCCAAGTTCTTTTCGCCTCAAGTTCAGTGGATAATGTCTTGAAAGCTGTGTAGATGTGTAGTAACAAAAAGGTGGATGAAATCAGAACTGTCATAATTATTCTACAAAAAATGTATGATCATGGCAACAATCAAAGTATCTCAAATGTTTACGCAGTGTTAAAAGGGGTTAAAAGAACTTACTGTTTACTATTGAAAAAAATCTACATTACCATAGACTATTCCTACATCCTGTGGCTTAAAGGCATGTTTTGTTTGGTTTTTTTTATTTTACAGCAAGCTAGAAAGCCCTATGATGTCCGAGATGTTATTGAGCAGTATTCTCAGGGTCACCTCAACCTGATGGTGCGAATCAAGGAGTTACAGAGGAGGTATGTCACTAAAGTTCAGTGTCTGTATCCGTAAACACCAGCAGAGGGATGTTTGTAAATAAGTCAGTGATTGGCGCTGGGGATCAAAAACTGACAGGGTTACAGGTGCCATATTGGTAGGACTGTGCAAAGTTATGGAATATAAAATGGCATTCAAGTAAAGTTTTCTTTTCACACAGGAAGGAAAAGGCAAAGAGCTTAAAAATCAGATGATCAGGACTTAAAATTTTCATTATACTTACACGTATTGCCTCACTCCCTGCTAGCTTTGACTATACACTGTAATCCCTATATGTTAGGGGCTGTATTATACGTACAGAGTGAAATACTGTCACCTGCTTTGGTAGAATTGCACTTAAGAGCAAACTAAGAGACAACAGATAGATGCAACAAGTAAGCTGCAGAAGAATAAGGAAAAGAGGAAACAATGCTGTTCACGTGGAAAAGCGATGGGCATGGTAAAACTTTACAGTGGTTAAAGAAGCTAAAGACCAATCTAAGTCTAATCCCATTTTGTTATTATTTTTTTTAATTTCAAGGAATTCTTAGCCCAAAGCAACCGCTTCACTTGCAGTACAAACCAGAACTATTTGAACTTAACTTTGCTTGTTTGTGAAGAGGTCTCCCTGCTCCACCTAGAGAAAGTGAAGATGCTGGTTCAGGCTGATAAAAACTGAAAAAGATTATTTTTGTTTTATAGGTTGGACCAATCCATAGGGAAGCCATCTCTTTTTATCTCCGTCTCAGGTAAGTTAATATGAAGAATGTGTCTAAAGTTAACCTGTTGAAGATATAGTTAATGGAAAATACTTGTTAAAATACTTTTTATTTTGTTGCCAAATTTTTAAACAGCGCCAACCAGTTGTGGTCTGAAGTTTAGGCATCCACAATAATATTTAGTCATCAACACCTTTAAAATAGGGTTGTTCTTATTTAGATATTTAAAGCACTTACTTTCACTGAAGATTTCAAAATGTTGGCTCTAATCTCTCCGAGACTCACCATATTTTCAATAAAATGGCCTGCTATGATCACAGAGTTCCTATGAAATCAGTAATATTCACATAGAGCTTTGATAGCTTTGAAAAGAGACTGGAAAATGAGCACAAAGTACTAAGTTTGTTTGTGACAAGTCTGGCTGATGAAAACTCTGTGTTAATGTCATTTCCAAACTCATGTTTCTATATAGTTTATAGGGGAAAAGAAGATAAAATGTTACCAAATGCATTGTTCAAGTTGGCTGTAGAGTCTTTTGCATAGTGGCAGATAGTTTTTAAATAGCAATTAAAACATTAGCTAAGTTGGGAACAGTTTTGTTCTCCCAGGTTAAAGCATAAAACTAAGGTTGAAAGTGCCTTAAACTTAAGGGCTATTAAAAGCCATGGTGTGGGCTAATGCTATTAAAAGAAACAAAAAGCTGCTTTCAAGGAATAGAACTACCAGCCTGGCAAAGGTGTTCAGTTACACTGCGTTGGTGGGCTAGGTAAAAACACCCTGTTGTGGCTTGCTGCTATTTTGTTATACCACCATATATTAATTTGAAAATGTTTCTTGTTCCATAGAAAAAAGCAAAGATCGAGGCAGTAACACGATTGGTGCCAGGCTGAACAGAGTGGAGGACAAGGTAAGCCTCAGTTAGACTGGCAGTGAATGAGGACATGGTCTGTGATCGAACAGTGCTTGTTTCATAGGATGTGGGGAAAAATTCAACTTAAAATAGAGTTGAATGCCTGGCTTTTCCAGGTGATGGAGCGTAATTTTTGTAGCAGATTGCATTTTTGGTTCTCTCATGTCATTTTAACAGAATCAGAAAAAAACAGACTTTAATTGATTTCGGTCTCTTTTGGGACTCGCTTGGGGTTTTGATTTTTAATTGTATATATTACACATGTCTCAATGCTCTACTTCCTTCCTCCACAATAGATAAAAGGCTCTGTTCCTTTAATACCTCAGTATATTACGGTCCCTAAGATTTCCCTTTGATCGTTGCTCTGTTGTTTATATAACTCCACCTACAATTCCTCAGAGAGAGTGATAGCAAGCCTTGTTGTGTCCTGGTTTTCATTCCTTATGACAAATGGAGTTTCTCCTTTCAAGTGACGTGAAGCCAGGAAAAATCAGACTTGTTCTATAATCTCAAATTAACAGTTAAGTGCTTTGTAACCCTTTATTTCAATGCTGGCTGTGCTTGAAAAATCAGATGACAGGTAGAGGCTATGTCATTGTTAAAAAATATAGGTTTGCCTATGTTGGTATTAAGGAAAGAAAGGGAGAGTTAAGAGAAATGGTTTGAATCCTTTACTGATCTCTTATAGTGATTTGGTGAGGGGGTGAAAGAATTTTTTTACCTTAGGATTATTTCACTCGTGTATCTAAACTGTTCATTCGGTGTTAAGGAGTGAAGTTTTTTCTTGAGGAAAAGAACTTTCAGAGTGTTTCTTCCACAACTGGAAGTATGTGATAACTTCATGAAGGATTTGTTCTGAAGAAATATCCAGCAAATATTCTGCAAACCAAAAGAAGTGTGAGCAACACATCCCAAAGGATGCTAACTGAGCACCCTGATCTGTATTGATTCACTTGTGACATATCCATTCCTTACACATTTCTCCTTAAATACTTAAGATAAACTTGAATGATAGTACTCAGAACAGTACTTCAATCTATTGGAAATAAATGGCATTTTAAAGGGAACAGGTGCCTTTTGGTATATAGGGTGACACACAGAAAGGGTGAAGTAGAAGATAGGAAGGTACAGTGCATTTTGCATGATGAGGAATCAGTGTGCAGTGCTCACTCATCTCTGTGGTTGGTAAGTGTTCTTACACATGGAAGCACTCTCTAGAAAGTTTGGATTGCATTTATTTATTTTCTCTCCGTAATGTCAACTAAAAGTGTGGAACACTAAAAAATGTCTTGTGACTTGTGACAAAGAGCAATGACTTTTCAGTTTGGACAAATAATTCTCAAATGACAGCTAAAATAGCTTCTCAGTGCTATTTGTAAAATCTCCAACGAGCCTGGGAAAGCTTTGGTGTTGTACTGGCTCAGAGATAAGCTGTTTTGGGGTTATTAATTACTCTTTTTACATCCTTACAAATAAGTACACCGTGAATTTATGGTGACTGTTGTTTTATGTCTTGTAATGGGACTGTAAAACACTCCCTGTTTAATTTTAGTATAGCTGGGTTAAATTTTAGCCTTGTTTTAAGTAACAGACCCTTCTTTCTTTGCAGTTGCATGAGGTCATCTGTGGTTTCAGAGTTGTATGTTATCTGCCCTATACAGCTACTCCTATCTGCAGGAATTTTATCTGAAAGTAGCTGAAAGGCTAAAAATAGAGAATTTCGGTTGGACTAGGCAAACAGTGGTATACATGACAACACACTGGCAACACTGAAATCACATTTTTGCTGCAGCTGCAGATGGTGGCCAAAGCTATTTTTTTGGTATTTTCACTCTCCGAGATTGGCCTTTTCTTTCCTGTAAAGGACATGGTATGCTTTCAATATACAATTAAATCCTTCCTGAGCTGAGCACTATATAAAGGATATCTGTATCAGCTGTTTTTTAAGGTGACTGCGTATTTTACACAGTTACATCCCGTTTGGTTTGTGAATTAGTTTTGAATCTTGGACTTCTGAAGGAGAGATTTTCAGGGGTGCAGGCTAGTGTTAGCATCTAACCACCTTTTGTGCGTTTGAAAAATCTCCTTTAAGTCATTTTAAAATGAGCCGTAGCCTTCTGAAATTATTTGGACACTCCTGCTACAGCAAGAAATTACACGGTACTTCCCATGCCACAGGAATAAGCTGAGTTCTTCTAACAGATCTTTCTCAATGATTGATAGTATGCTCCTTGCAGCAGAAGGCTGGTGTTCAGTTGTCAGAAAGTCTGTGTTAAAGCAGAAAGAGAAGAAACCCTGAACTTTCATTTTTTTAAACTTTTGGGTCCTTCTGCTTATGGATGTCTGCTCTCAGCACAGGATCTGCTACTTGCACATCACAGAGGCGTAATCCAATTTTATGTATATTCCTATAGGCTTTTATGGAGCTGGATTTTAACTTGAGAAGCTTTTACAAATAAAGATAATTCTGTCTTCAAGAGTATTTAATCATATTTCTGGGACATCATGTCACTCTTGCAAAGCTTTTGTACTGGTGGCACAAGCAAACGTGCTCTAGAGGCATATGTATGGCTGGCAGTACAGAGGGGATGGCACGTGAAAGGGACATTTTAAAAATAAAATGCTTAGAGTCATACAGCAGTGTATTGGCAGGAATTATAATACTTTATGGCACAAATCTGAATTTCCAAGTACTGAAATCAGCAAAAAATCATGTTTTCTTCTTTTAAATTTAGGAACATGTTCATGTGAGGGAGAGAGTCCTGTAGAGTCTGTTCATCTTGTGCACTGAGTGAAACTTTGACCTTGTAATATATACAGTTTGTGATAATGTAACTAAAGATTGTTTCCTAATATGCAAAAGCCAGGGGGAGCAATCATGCTTGCGGGAGCCTTCCTGCAGATTCCTTCCCGTAGAATTTTGTAATTTTGGCAAGCAACTGAAAAGGTGGTTTTGTAAATGTAACTAGAAACTGCACAACCTGATAGGCCTTCATGAAAAGAAATCACAATCCAATATGTAATCACAGCATGTTTTGACTTTGCCATTGTTCTCTGCTGCTTATAAAGCTGAGGGTAGCAAATGCTATGTTCTTCTAAAGGTGTATTGCCATGGCTGAGTGCAGGCAGTTGCAGCACCCGCCATGCCCACACCCCGATCTGTCGGGACACCAGCCAGCTCTGGTCCAGAAGGCATGTAGCTGCAGTAGTGCAGTGCCCAGACTGAGCTCATAAGCCCCGCTAAGTAGCAATGGTCCAAGTGTGTGCATGTAGATATGCCGATCCAGTCCCTCAGAGAATGTTGTTGAGCAGGATTAGAGCAGCAAATCAATTTATTTGCGGTGACCAGCCTTCTCTCTTTTTATCCTGAAACATCTGTGAATGACTCTTCAGCCTACCCTCAAGAAACCTGGCCACTGCTGGCTTCCTACCAAAATCAAAATCAAAAACAGTTTTTCCAGATAGGCACAGCTGTGTGTGCGCAGCACTGTTAATCCTCACATAGACAGCACTGCGTGCCAGTGGTTTAATGCTGGGTGTGCCCAGCAGCTCGATTCAGGAACAAGCCCACAGTGCACTCAAGAATTTGTGTGCTACATCTCCTCTTTCTTTTCGCTTTAATTTTAGCTTGGCTATAAATGATTGTAATGCTAAATTTTTAGAATAAATTAATCTGTTCTTTTTCAACCTTTTGGTGACCATTGATTTAGATATAACAGGCACAGCTTGCACTTTTCAGGTAATCAGCTGGGCTTGTTGCTTGGCTGCCCTAAGACAATTCAGTCTTAAATATGGGTGCTGCACAAAATCATCTAGAATATACAGCAAGGGCTAAAAGTGGCAGTCCCTGAACTCTCAACAGGCTGTTGTGCCTACATACCAGACTGCCCCAGATGTCAGTAGGTCCTGCCTGTGGACCTCCCAGAGCAGAATAACAGAACCCAGATTTACAAAAAAATTTTAAAAACCATTCTGAGCAGTAGACATTTTGCTATATTATCTGTTAAGTTGTTTTAAAAATAGGACTTAACCTTCTGCAATGATTTGGACACTTTAGAATTTGCCTTTTAAGAATAGTTATGGGAATCCAAAGCAATTTTCCGGGTGTCCCTTCTCTATACTCAGAACTATTCCTGTATCTGACAGTAAGTACAGTAGTAATATCAGTATTGCCAAGGTCACAACTAAAATCTTATAATAGTGTTTTTCAGTTATATGGAATGTTAGGAGTAGTGCTATCTACTGCTATATTTTAAGATGTAGAGATTTAAAGGGAGATTTCTGCTTATACAGAAGGCATGTAGTAGTGAGGCATGACACCTTTTAATGTGAATCCAACAATTCTGCAAGACAAAATTCGTTCCAAGAATATGCACATTTTGCATGCTTACAGCTGAAAATGTGAACCCTTGTATTCTGACTGGTACTAACCCAAAGAGCAACATGCAGAACTTCAAACATATAGTGCAGCACTGAACAGAGAATCATTTCACTTTTTCAGATTTACTTTAAAAGCAGATAGCACCACTTTTTAAATCAATTAAAAATAAATCTATCATGTGAAAGTATCTACCCTAAAATAGATGCTACTGTGCTGCTTGACTTGCCTACTGGAAATCCGAACTGATCTTGAAAACCAAAACTGAAAGGAAGTTCTCTTCTTTGTACAGTTCTCTTGAGTTCTGGTTACGGTGATTCAGTTTTCTGTCTTCCATCTACAATTTCTTTGATTGATTATTAAATGTATAGATCCCATGTTCAGTAAAATTGTAAGGATATGGCATATATTTGATACATTTTTCACTGTGAGTGCTGATTATGGAACTTTTAAAAAGAAATAAGTGCAAAGGCTTTATTTGAGGTGGCTTTCAAAAAGTGGTGGAGACCTGTATGTTACAACATTTATGTATGTGGTATGACATTTTCTTCTGGCTAAATAATTTTCTGTAATTGTTTCACCAGAGCATTGATTCTATCCATACATGTATTAGAAACCAATTTGGCTGGAACCATGTTAAACACAGTCCAGGTGAACAGAATGACCATTGATAAGTCTAGATCCAGTTTCTGACTTTACTCTTGCTCTTTCCTGCTCTTGCTTTCTAATCAACTAATAGTTCCCCATTGCAAAAGGTTTCATATCTAACTTATTTCTCATGTTGATTTGCTCAAAAATATATGAAGTTATATATATGAGTTATATATTGCAGAGGAATTTCACTGTAATATTAATAAATTTGCTATTTTATTGTATCACAAGGTAAATTGTAATCATGCTATTTCTAATAATGAACTCCCGGCCCATCCAACACAGAAAGGTTTAGGACATGCTCCAGAGCCTGTTAAAGGTGGTAGGAGTCTTTCATTTGACCTGGCAGGCTGTGAAGCAGGCCTTTTAATCAAAACATAAGGTAGCCTTGATGAGCCAACATTTCAGCCTTCCTTCATCAGAGTAGGCAGAAGCATTAAGCTTTATAAAAGTCATATGACTTTGAGAGGAGTTTTTCTTTTGGTTGTTTTGATACAGTTTTTCTCAGTAACACAGATGTGTTACTTACATGACAGCATTTCTGTCATAAATGGAAGTATAGATCTGTACCTATATGTGTCTCATTATTGGATGCTCCATTTACAATCCTAAGAGTGTACATTAGGTAGTTTAACATTTTACTTAGAAAAGTATTATCTCGTCTACCTCTTCCTGGGTTCTCAAATACCACGTTTCATGTTGACAGCTTGTTCACCTAAAAGAATTCTCTGTGTGTGGCCAGTCTTCCGATTTTATGCAAAATATCTGCATTATCTAACATAGGATCAAACCTTGGTGGGTTTTTTCGTCTATTTTTAATGGCATTCTGTAGCCTGTGGGAACAGTTACTGTGCTTCCTGGTGTAACATAACAATTAGTGCAAACTTCAAAAAAGGCCTTGACTGACAATGGCCTTCTTGCACATCAGTATGCAATGGACAAGAACGTTTTAGCTTTAGTTTTAATTGAATAATGATGCTGAAAAATTGATGGTAAAAGACTGACAAACAACCATCTGACTTTCTGGTCAGTGCTGGAAAGCGTGGTTAAAGCCATGAGTCATCAATTGGAAGAGATGGCTTCGGAAAGTGTCTGGCACGGAAATATTCAGCGCTTTGCAGGCTGAACATGCACTAGGCAGTTCAGGTATTGAATATTGGCAGCTTCTGCAATAGATGTGTGAGGGTTTGCCTTCCTGAGACCTAGAAACAGAACTAAAAACTGTGGGTTTGGATGGAAATTTTAAAAGATATGCAAAATCAATAAAAATCAAAAGAACCACCGCCAAGCAGTTACTCATCTTGTATGTAGTTCTTGCAATAATGCAGAAGTAATAACCTGGGGGATGTGGAGGAATATTAAGAGGCATATGGAAGATTAAGTATCCCTATTAATTTAATCCTTAGTCTTTTTCCAGATGCTGAAGTACAAGCATATGGAAGCAATTTTGGTGCTGAACTTTGTGATGGAGGATGCCCATTTTCTATAAATTGGACTACAACTAAGCACATCCTTCATCAATCTAGGTCATTAGGCAGCCTTACAATTTTAATAGCTTTTCTCTCACCAATCTGATAATATTTCAGTGGGTAAACAACGAAAACTGCAGATTTCCATTTCCAGTATCCTATGCTTCCCATGTCCCCAGCTACAGTAAAATAAAATTATCAGGCATACATGGTAAAAATTAAAACAAAAAATAGTTACTTGTAGGATTCACTGCTGCCAGAAGCTTTGGTAGCCAGAATAGAAATAAACTGAGAGAGAGATTAGGCAAAGTCATGGAGAAGGGCTCGCTTGAGGATTATTAAACAGGATGTCTGTATGTAAACTCCAGTTTAGCAAGTACTTTAAACAGTAGTCAGTGACGAGTTGGTAAAAAAAGGAAATGCGTGATTTTATGTATATGTACTTTCTTACGCTCTTTTTTTAAGACTCTGCTACAAGCCTTGCACCAGAAACAAAATAACTGAGGCAGACAAACTTTAGTCTTGTTCAATATAGCCCTTTTTATGCTAGGTTGTTATACACAGCTGCTTGCTGCTGGATTTGGTCACCCATATAGCCCCATGCAGCTGAACGTTGCTATATGGTGTCTTAGACCTGATCTGTTTATGAAGGTCGTGTAAGCAGACCCCTGTGCCTGTCTAGAGGACAATCATGTGAGCTTTTGCAGCACCATACCTTGAAGACTGTAAGGTCTTTGGAATAGCCTTCATTTGCATCCATTTGTTAGCGCTAATTTTATCTGTTTGAAGATCATTAGAACGTACTGCAGCACAAATGAAAAACAATCAATTTTTGCGTTAATTTTGAAATTTAATATACAGAGTGTTAAGTGCTATCTATAACCTGTAGGATATTATCTAGGTGCAGTAGCTTACATATAGTTACAGACCTGGCCTACAGAGCAGTGTTACAAGCTATCATGATGTTTTGTGGTCTTTTTCTGAAGTGTCAGCTCTTGGATCAGAGGAAATGTGATTATATCAAAAAAACAAATCTACATTGAATATAAATAGCCACAGATGGTGAGGATACTGCAGCTCATTAGCTTATTTGCAGGAAATGAGAGTATACACTTTCTCAATGCTGTAAAATAAAGTTAAGCAAGACAAAATATTATCTTTAATTTAGAGAAGAGTGACTGAAGGTAGTTCAAGCTAGCACACAGTTGCTGTGCTAGTATTCAAAAGCAATGACTAATTAAGCTCTGGTTATTCGGTCGCATGCAGTCATCTGTGATACTCCTCTACATATTTTATGAAAAGTAAAAAGGCAAAAGTAAAATACTCCTAAAGAGAAGACTTTCTGTTTAAGTGAGTCGCTATAGATTTTACCCCAAATTTCTAGCACTTCTGGATGCAGACAGTAGTTGGGAAGTATGATGCTGAAGGCAGAGTGTAAACCTTTACAAATACAAAGTGTTATATATATTATTATTATTAATCTCATTGGTTTCTTCTCTGTTTGGGATCTGATTAATGACTTTTGAATTCTTAACACTGGCAATGGCTGTGTGCTTGTGTTCTGCATAACTGTCTACTTGCTTATTAAGAGCAGAAATCCCAGAGGAATTTTAGGTAACATGCAATATATCCTATAAAGTCTAGGAATTTGGGAGGGAAAATGAAGCAATGAAATAATGTGTTACCATTTGATAATCTTTTAAACAATCTTCAGCTTAGTTGCTGGTTTGGGAATCAGCTGTTTGTGCTTATATTTGAGTAGATATGCAAGTGGATGTAAGGTCTGCAAATTGAGATGACTCGATCTTTTATTAAACCACATAAAGCCTGTTTTGTCTGGCATTCAAAGATAAACCCAAGCAAGATTTGAAACGTAGCCTCCATCATTCTTGTGCATAGACTGTTTACATTTGATGTGGAATGGAAATGCATGGTGAATATGCCGAGAGAGAATGTGGAACAGTTGTATGGACTAAATACCCGGTAGAGCGGATCAGAGAAAAAGGATTTAAGTGAACAACACGTGTGCACAGCGTGCTACACAGAAGACTTATATTTGCCTTTCTTATAGGTTAAAGGAAAATAAATGACCATAAGATCATCTCTGCATTTTATTTTTTTTGTATGTGTTGCAGATGAGCGATCAAAAAACATTTTAACATAAATGGCAAATTTTAGTTTTGATACACTAGGATGAACGTTTACTGAAGTTAGATGCATCAAAGTTGAAATTGTTCCTTGTCAAAGATCTGGTTTTAGAGTGATCTCGATGGAATTAAAATATTTTATTTTCATTTGCAGTTGAGTATCAGGGAGGAAAAGTGCATGGAGTTGAAAGGACTTTATTCAGGCTGCAGTCTTTTCAGGGTGGAATCTATTCAGCTCTTGGAAAAGATTCAGAGTAAAGGAAGGTATACTCCCTTTCTTACGCAAAGTCCATACCTTCTGTCACCCTATCTGCTTCCCCCACCCCACCCCCCCTAAATAAAAATTGCAAAACAGAAATGATCCAGTGCTGCTTAGATTGCAGGAAGAGAAATAGGAGAAGGAGCCTTTGCTGTCTGACTCCTACTTAGAGCTATGGGAGTCAGAGGGAAGATAAGAAGAAAAATAGGCAGTCAGTACAAGTAGAATATGAACACCTGATTCAAAGTATACCTACCCCTCCTAGAACTCAGGAAACCAAGATGGCAAATTTAGTTTCCTCAAATCATTCTCTGTTCCTGCATCCTACCCACTGGGGTTGTGACAAAACCACAATTCATCTTTCAATAAGAAAATCAAGATTTCCATTACTTCTATAAAAATCTAGAACAAATATGAGTACGATGACTTTTTACACATCTTTAAAGTATGCCACTGTTTCAGCAGTTAGCACAGGGCTGTGAACCCATGTCACAGGTTCTCTTTCTATCCCAAAGTAACTGATGCTACACTTGGTAGCTCCAGCGATCAGCCAGCAGCCCAACCTGGCAGAGTGTTACTGCCCTTGTATGCCATGGGTATGATAGTCTGACGAGCTGCCTCCCTTAGGATGGACCTTCGTTGTCATAGCTTCATTATGTTCGTCACAGCACAAGAGCTCCTGCTCTGACAGGCTAACTACACAAAATAGAGAAAGGAAGGGAAAAAGAAAATATTGTTTCCCTCTTTTACAGCTAAGGTGCAGGAAGTGACTTACCCGAGGTATCACAGTGGCATCTGTGGCACAGCCAGGAATTTAACTTAAGCCATGTCTGGGACTTAACCACAAATCAGCATTCCTTTTTGTTATTGTGTTTAAAAGCCCCTCTAGTTTTGAGTAGTTATATTGGCCAGTGCAGTGTTCAACATAATCATAGCCCATTAATACTAAAACCATCCAGTACTTGAGAACAGCATATATAAACACATAAGCCACACCAACCCAGCCAATATAAATGTACTGGGACCATTTTAGACAGTAGATTTTAAATCATCTAAAAATTAATCTACTAACATCATTTTGTAGCCCAGGAGCCTAGGGGTGGAGAGGACTGAACATACTTACATGACACAGAAACTGTCCTACGTATAGATAATTACGCATGTAATATTTAAAGCTAAACAAATGATTAAATGCTATATTTGCACAGTCAAGCAGAGAGAAATATTCAAGTGAGTTCAAATATTCGTGTAAGTTTCTATTTTAAAAGTCTTGGATCCAACATTGCTTGCCATTGACCCTTCTGCGACATCTGTTAATCTTGGGTTTATTTCAATTTCTTTCTCTCTCTTTTTTAAACAGATGACTCCACTTAAATCAACACTTGGTTTCCATTAGACAGATAGAAGGTGATTCACTTAGTAACATGTGCATCTTTATCTAGTTAAGTCCTAATAGCCTTAATATATCAAGGAAGCTGGTGTGATTAACAGCACTAAAGGCTTTGTCAGGCACTTCACCTAATAAATACTGCCCTTTGTCCAGCCATAGAAAAAGAGTGAATAAATACATTGTGTTTCCAAACTGAAAATGTGTACAGCCTTATAAATATTCTAAAATTATCCCCATAAAAAATATATGTTGACAATAGAAGTTACATCTACATATATGTCTGTGTTTGTACATGTCTACCAATCCAAGTGTGGGTTGGCTCTTTGCCCTGCCTGGGCTGTCCTTTTTCTGTTTTATCATTTCATGATAGAGCCACCATTCATGTGTGATTTTCCTCCTGTTCACTTGAGCTTTGTGCAGATTCTTTGACGGTTCTTTGTCTCTGGTTGTCATAGCTTATCTGTCCTGGAGTAGTTGGATATGTGAGTATTAGTTGTGCCGCTCCAGTTAATGTTGGCAACAAAGACATCTGACTTGGCTTGATTATCATGTATGATAATCCTGCCAAATAAGGCAGTCGAAACAAAAACCCCAAGAGTAAAATATATTCAAAATGTCAGCTTGAATGGAGATGGGGTCCTTGCTTCATCATAGCTGAGGTTTTCTGGAAACTTCCCAGTTGTGCCACCAGTGTCTGTGATTGCATGCTGTGGTCATCAGGATACTGAAGGAAGCCTTTATTCTGCTACTCCCAAGTTTCTAGAGAGTTTCAACCAGACGAGTTTTACAGGAGAACACCTTAAAAAGGAAATGGGCAAGGATAATTTTTGCTATTTCTCAAAAAGAGACTGGCTGAGCCATAATCATGGATCCTCTACCTCTGTGTTTGCTTCATGTTACATAAGGGAGTTTTGGCCAAGGTTTGAGGTCAAATAATCAGTCCCACAGAGATGTTACCATAAACTCTCAGCAGGATTTTGGTAGCAGAAGTGACTGGGGAGGAACACGGTGCGTTTTCACTGATGCAAAGGAGCAGTGGTTTCTGCTATAGCACAAACTTCATACTCTACCATCTAACACAGTGCACTGCAGGCACTCTGGCCCGGGGCCCAGAGATCCATCTAGCAGCATTTGGGTGGCACTGCATCCACGCGTGGCTTATTAGCTTGAGCATGATACTTTGCAAAGGTCCAGCTGTTTCTGGTTTTAGCACGGGCAGCACTGGTTCAGCTATCTTTGCAGCACACTTTTGATTGTAGCTGACTTGAGACGATGCTCACAATGAATAGGTCATTCATAGGCTGCTCCAAGATAGTGGTTGACAAAGCTGGTTTTGAATCCAAGCCCTCTGAATCTCTGTGCAGAGGAATCTCTGAATCAGATAGAAAAGAAGGCAGTGGAAAGTAATTTCCTTTGCATAGAGACAGGGGAGGAGGAGGAGGATCAGTTAATGGTGCTATACTTGAGAATGGAAAGGGCAGTGATTTCTACAAACAAGGTCACCTTCATTTTGTTTTCAGTGCACTGGCTGTACAATTTCAGTAAAAAATCAATTACAGATCATCGTACCAGACCTGAAACAGAATGAGAACTACTTTGTTGTTGGTTTGGAGTGGGTTTTTTGGTTATGAGTAGTTGTGGTAAATCCAGAGAGCCCAACTTGATGTATATTCTTTTGTGCCAAGTCCAAGCAAATAGTTTCCTTTTTTTCCTCCTGTCCCTTTGATATTTATTATCAGTGAACAACACAGGCCAGCTGTCATTCAGTCCTGAGATGGCTGCTGTAATAAAAACCTGACCGAGCACAGTGCACATGCATAGCAGTTGTTTACGAATGCTTCACTGATGTTGATGACTACAGGATTGGCATCTTTTCTTTCCACTGCAGGTGGAAAGGCTGCAAGATGAGAGGAGGAAAGCAGCAGCCTTTACAACTTCATTTTTATTGTATGGCATATCTGAAGGTATAATTAAATTAGGACACAAGCAAATTCATTAGATACATCAGTGACTGCTACATTTATATTATTATTCAAAGAGCTACATGTTAGAGTGTGAATTATACTGTGAAACAAAGCCCTAAAACCAATTAACCTTAATTTTTCTGCACTGAAGTTCCCCATCCATACACTCCCCACACCTTTCCTGAGAGAGGCTTGTGCTAATTAATAACTGTGAGGCAAATAAGTGTTAAACTGATAAGTGCAGCAGAAAAACTTAGAGAAAAATGGATTGTTCTACCTTTCGAGGCACAAAGGTGCACTCAGGGAGTTGAAGTCTTTGGAATCTGTGGCCTCTTCGCAGTGCAGAAACGTCATAATGTAATGGAATTAGTCGAGCTCCCACGTGATAATAATTTAAGTTCATTTTTCTCTCCAGCTGCCCTGTATTTCTCCACAGCTTTGACCTGTATTGTAACCTTGAATAGGCATCTTCACTACTCTCGGCTTCTGCTCCTGAGTAAAGCCTGGGGTGCTCATCTTGGCTGTAAGCTCTCTGAGCTCCAGCCTTGTTGTGTGTTTAGACGGGACTTTTCTGTTTTCCAGTGGTGCTGGAATTCAGATATCATCAATGCCAAACAGTAAAACAGTATTCTAGCCTGGAAGATTTGTGTGTTATAGATGCCTAGGCTTTTAAACATAAAATAAAAACAAGGTAAATACAGCAGTAACAAGTCAAAATATAGGTATTTTCTATGCTAGATAAATAACTAGTAGATAGCTAGTGGTACTCTAAAAAACAGTAAAGAACTTCAGAAATTGGCATAGAGAAATGTGGATTCATCCATTTTTGTAGTATGATTGTAGTGAGGGGGGAAAAAAAAAGGAAACCAGTTACCAAGATGAATTATTAGAGGTGAATTGGGTTAAATGTAAGTCCAGAAAAATGCAATTGCTACATATATAGTACTGTTTCAGAATTTTTGTGTGATGTTTTGGTCACTGTTTCTTCTGGAGGAAGTTATTGCTAACCTTGGAAAAGGCAGGCAGGATAACTTTAAATTGAGGTTCCTTCTGGTATAAAACTTCTACAAGTCTATTATTAATTCACAATAAAAGTGAGTATTTTGAGTAATTTAGATGACTTCCTTAATGACATAGAAGTATTTTTTCAGAATAAATTGATGTCTGCAGAGTAGGGTACATACTGGTCACACTCAGAAATGCTTTGTTTTTAGGCCATGGGTGGAAAAGTGTAGGAACAGTACCAATATTTTAGTCAGCAAAGCATCCAGGAAGCCCTTGGAAGAATATAGTACACATCAGTTTAAGAGACAGCTAGGTATCTTTTTGAAATGATCTAGGAAAGCTAATACAAATTCAAGGTGGTATGAAGGTAAGGGCAGAGACTGGTTTAATTGGAGGTTTAATTAAGGATGAAATTGTATTAGCTAAGCTCAGCTGGCAATTATCGGGCAATAACTCACGGAATAGGGATCTTCTTTCCTTCCGCTATCGTTTCTGTACCCTCCTGTCACTGCTGAATAGCTCTTCCTCACGTGAGGCTGAGGGAGCTGGGGCCAGACCGTGTCTCCTCGCTGTGCTAGTGAGTACTTGTATTGAATCCTGTGACATCTATGAACTTGCAGCAGCTTGAACCTTGCTTCTAACCTGGATCCCAGAGCAGCTGGAGGGCATCGCAAAAAAAAAAAAAAAACAAAAACCAACAGTGCCAACAAATAAAAATTCCTTTCAAGTTTCAAAAAAAATTGTCTGGTAGAGTGTCAGAGCACATCCAAAAGCTCCTTGGGTGTTGTCCTGATTCTTAGCGATGCAGAAGGTAGAAGGTAATGTTGGAAGCATGCGAGAGGGCTCTCTCTGGCAGGATAATGTGTGTGCACGTATGTACAGACTCCTGTTTACCTCTAGCAAGCCTTGAGCTCAGAGAATTGTAAGCTTTTCTGACCCCTGTTTTAAACCCAAAAGAAGCAAAAGTCCTTTTACCATGCAAACCCCCATTTTCTTCTGCTTTACCATAGAAAATCCACCTCTCCATTGAAACTGAGAAGTTTGCACTCCATAGTAAATAATAATGAGGATTATTGTAAAAGACTCAGGTTATTTCCACCCTCCTCCTAAGCTTTCTTTCATTTCATCAGAGGTTTGTTTTGTACCGAAATGAAGCTGTGAGATACACACATTGAACAGAAATCAAAGTCATGCTTTCGTCGCAGTCTTGAAGCTAATCGGTTGGCTTGCTGCTACAGGCATCTGCAGGCACCTTGTACTATAGTACAGTAGTGTTATGACTTTGGAGGCCCAGCTATTTTAAATCATAATAGTGACACAGTATGCATGCTTTCTTTCAAAAAGCCTGGGCAAGCCACGCTGAGTTGATTTTCTTGGCACACTGTGTACCTATAATTTTGTCTTATATTTTGTAATGTAGGTATCTGGGCATAGAATCAAAAAGCTCCACTGAATATATAAGAATTTTTTTAAAAAGAAAAATACAACAGCAAACACATTCTTTGCTTTTAGATTGATAATATTCCTTTAACAGCTATAGATATTTAAGAACAAAGAAAGTTACTGGGGAAAAAAAGGAAAGAGAAACATGATTGTGGGGGATGTTTTGAGGTGTTTTTGGCAAGACTGTCCAGGTGTTTTCTTAGTGAATTTTTCTACCATGATTTTGGTCCTCTGCTAGTATGTTTACAGTGACTGGGTTACTTAGGACAGCTAGAAAGAAGTGATAACCTTTCATGAAAAACCTGAAAGCCTTGCATGTGCTGTAATAGTGGTCGGCTGAACTGACTTACTCTAGAAAAACTGTCTAATGGATGCAATTTATTCTGTGTCGATTTCCATTGTTCGTGCTGCTAAAGGAAGTAGAGTCATGATAGGAGGATCTAGTTCTGTTGCTTCCCATTTCATCTCCCAATAGCCTGGTTTTCCAAGGTGATGGCAGACACTGTGGGTGCTCAGCATCACTTTAAAAATCAGCCCCTGCCTTTCCTCTGGAAAGGAACATAACGCCGTATTGCCTGCACAACGTTGGAGCGACAGCTGTTTTTCACACTGAGGACACTGAACATCAAAAGAGCTAAACCCACCCTTGCTAATCTCTATGGAAACAGAAAGAGTAGAGTTCAACAAGGTTCTCAAACGATTTGTAATTTGGGATAATGGTGTAATTAACTTTATGATAATAGCGCGGAATGGATAAGCATGGATAGCTGTATCAGGCTCCATTCAAGTACAAACAGGAGACCCAACTTCAACTGGAAAATAACTAAGAGGGACCTTGCTGTTCCTGTTTTCTATTCATTGTATGAAATTGGTAAATGCTGCCTATGTTATTACGGATGAGGCTGAGGAGGAGTATCTCCTGCTAATACGCTTTGCTTTTCCTATATAGCTACAGGAAACTGCCCAAGCCTGAATATAAAGGAAAAGAGCGGGTGAGGGGAAGTTGACCAATGAGTTTTTATTTGCATATTTTTGCTGGAGATCCATCATTGTAGTATTGGAGTATTACAAATGGGAACTTTTTGTGCATGTGTTATTTGGTCATCCCTAGCTATTTCCTATGCATCAATAATCAACTAGTCTAGAACACAGTATTGCAAGAGATTGCTGTGATCAAAAGTTTCCATATTTTCTCAGTGATTTTTTTTCTCCATTCTGAGAAGAGGGCTTTTCCCCACAATGGGGAACAGTACATTGCATCCTATTTTTCTCATCTTCCTTTTCACCTCAAATTTGTCCATTCCCTATGACTGCTGGTGGTGATGCTTTCCCTAAGTGTTCTGATTTGACTGCTTCTGTCAAAGACTGTCTGATGTTATCTTTGTTTACCAGAGGCAAGAAGAAGAGGATAGCTTGGTTTTGTTTCCTGGTAGCCTGTAGACCTAAAGCCCTTCCAAAAGTGTGTTCTGTTTCGAGACAAGAGGATTTGATTTCAGAAAATTGGTCTCTGGAGCTAGTTGTAGGGAGGCAGATTGGTTAAGGTTTACAACCTCTTTTTGTTTAGCCTCTGGAACAGTGCCATGGAGTCTCAAGTTTCCTGTATAAAGAGAGATCTGTATTCGGTCAGAAGGTAACCAGGCAAGGTACACGAAGGCTGCAGGGTGAATGGCTCTTTCAACAATGAAATCAGTTTGGGGTCTCTAAGATCCTGGCAGTGCCTTGTCTCAAGACAGTTTTGAGCAGGCAAAATTCCTAAAAACTTCAGGGGGGCAAAATAACTACCCTTGAACAAAACAAAACAAAACTTCAGAAAATACTAAACAGGAAGAAATTTCCTGCACATCTGATGATCCTTATGAAGTTCCTTGGCTCTCAGGGAATCAGAAGAGGTGAGGGCTACCCACATCTTCATTTCCTTCCCAGTAAGTCCTGTGTGCTTTGGTTGTTCACATGCATACACATGAGGAATGGTATCTCATGCAAAGTATCTTGACGCACTGTTGTTCTGGGAGCAAATGCACCGATGCACGTTGAGTCTGAGGATTAAGGACCTTAAATAGTTATTCCTGCAAATAGAGGATTCACCTTGCTCCCATCTTCCTGAAACTGAAGGTGTCACTCTACAATCGCATTCATATGTTACTCCAGGGTACAGAAGCTTTGCCTCAGGCAGAATGAAAGACAGGAAGAAACATGCTCTTAGAAACATTGCATTCAAGTAGTAACTTGCAGTTGCATCGGGAGGGATGTAGTAGTGAAGGAAGCTCTGTGTTTTTGTAATCTCATTTTCCTGATTTCATCAAATTAGTGAGGAGATGCATCTCCTGTTTTGTTTGCTCATTTATCTGTTGGTGCATTGTGGCCTTTCAGTAAGTTTCCAGTTGCATGCTATTTGATTCTTTCTTTGCAGTAATTTACAGAATAAATTCCATCACAAAGAAAATAAAATGCTAGGACTCTGATTTTGGCCATCTTTCCACATGGTTTGGAGAAGTTTGCAAATTGTCTCTGTGTGTAAGCTCATCTTTGAATATCAGCAAGTTTACTCCGCCGGCACAGTTGTCTAAACTTTACCATTTACAGTAGGTATCTTTAAAATATTAGAAAACTTGATGTTTCACTGTTCCTGAGCACCATACATCTCTTCTACTATCAGTTGCTACTCAGAAAACATCACCAAATTAATGATGGTTTATTTAGCAAACTCATGAAAGCCCCAGTATTTTTGGAGTATTTGTGGGACCCTGGGTTTGGTAAAACCAAGAGGCTAAGGCCTCAATTAATTTCATGCAATTTTAGACACATGGAGCCGTAGCAGTAATATCCCTTTCCAGGCAGCTGAGAAAGACTTTATCCTCAAGACAGCTTCTGCAGAGTAGGTGGGGTGAACCCAAGGCTGCTGCAATGTGCGGTGCTGACCTGCAATTGCCAGGTGTCTTTGCAAGGTCCTGGCAATCTCTTGCTTTTGCTTATATTACAAGTTGGTCCATTCTGAGCTGGATCTTTGCATAGATATCCATAGATGGTAGGTCTTGCAATGAAACCTTTCCAGGAGTAAGCATGTCTTGTGCTCTTTTTTTTCTCAATTCCTGGTTTTCTAAAAGTACGTCTGATACAAAGGTGTTCAAAAATTTGTCTTTAAACAAATGGGCTGGAGAAGTGCTAGCCATCGGGGAGAGAGTGTTTTTTACCTGATATTGAATGGTGCCTGTTTTGTTTTGATTTTTATGGAATACTAATTATTTTTTGTTCTCTGCTTAAGCTAAGCAAGAAATAGGTATAAAGACTAGTTCCCTAAGTGTGCGAGGTGATGCCAAGCGGTGTCAAATAGTCCTCTTCTGGCAACAATGAGCTGTTGTTCAGTATCCTCATGCAGGTTAACCGCAGAGTTGCTCCTGAGAATCCTTCTGATTTATGATGACATTGCTGGCAACAACCGAAAGCTCTCTAGCAGTGCTTTCCACAGTGCTGTGTCAGCAGTTTCTTATATACACAGACACTCTTAATATACATATTTATAGCAGAGAATTCTGACCCAATTCTAGTATTCATCCTGTTTTTCTTTGCACTTAAGTGATGTTTATTCAGCAATAATGTATCTACCTACGTCTCTGGTTGAAAGTTTAGTGTCTGTACCAATTAGAAAACTGTGCTAGTCAGAACAGCCCTGGGAAATGAATTATATTGATCTTGTGTTGCAAGTGCCTTGCGAGGAGGAATTCCCTGGGAGGGGAATAGACAAGTAATTCGGTTTCTGGGATGATACAACTTGTCTCAATAAAACACATAAAATGTTATCAAAAGAAGCAGCTCTGAATTCACATACACAATAATTATAATACAATTAAAAATATAATTTGTCACCAGAACAGTGTTTCTGCTATGTTTGAAAGATATATCTTTTCCAAATTAAAAAAAAAAGCTTTCATCTACATATAGCAGAATTTGCATTAAAATATTTGTATCCTGTAGTATCATTCTTCATACCCTCTTTCTAGCTTTTTCTCTATCCCCCACGAATTAAAGAAGCTCTGCCCTGCCTTGACTTGTACATAGTTTGTGCTTCATCTATTTCTTATTCCTGTTCTCTTGTTGGGCAGAAATCCACATAAAAACTATACAAATGTGGAACTCATGAGATTTGTATCTTCGACCCTAGCTGAAGGTTTTGGGGTTTGGGCTTTTTTCTGACTAATTTTGGCAGGTCCCCCACTCTTTGGTTTGTCTACATCAAGTTACAGTTTTGTCTGTTCTGAGGCAGTAGCATCACATCCTAGCCCCTGAGCTATAGATGTTGTGCCTATATTGAGCTACATACTGTAATATAACAATTTCTAGAAGGCAGCCTGTGGGCTGTCCGCTCAGGTCCAGTCAATATCTGGACAGTGTCATGGTTTAACCCCAGCCAGCAGCTAAGCACCACGCAGCTGCTCGCTCACTCCTCCCACTCCCCCAGTGGGATGGGGAGGAGAATCGGAAAAAAGTAAAGCTCATGGGTTGAGATAAGAACAGTTTAATAACTGAAATGAAATAAAATATAATAATAATAATAGTAATAAAAAGGGAGATAACAAAAAGAGAGAGAAATAAAATCCAAGAAAAGACAACTGATGCACAATGCAATTGCTCACCACCTGCTGACCGATGCCCAGCCAGTCCCCGAGCAGCAATCGGCCTCTCCCGGCCAGCTCCCCCTGGTTTATATACTGAGCATGATGTTCCATGGTATGGAATACCCCTTTGGCTAGTTCGGCTCAGCTGTCCTGGCTATGCTCCCTCCCAGCTTCTTGCACACCTGCTTGCTGGCAGAGCATGGGAAACTGAAAAATCCTTAACTTAAGATAAGCGCTACTTAGCAACAACTAAAACATCAGAGTGTTATCAACGTTATTCTCACACTAAATCCAAAACACAGCACTATACTAGCTACTAGGAAGAAAATTAACTCTATCCCAGCCAAAACCAGGATAGACAGTCACATAGTTCAGGCTTTTACTCCTTTCTTTCAGCTTGTGAATGCATAAATAAAAAGAAGTCAAAGCACATAAACCACTTTTTTTATTATTTTATTGGTATTTTATTGTTTCTTGTAAGCAGTTGGTGTAGAGTCGCAAGGTTAATCATAAACGGTGACCAACAGGAGGGATAAATGCACATGATCACAAGTGGGACAGAAAGCATTGGTGAGGCATTCCTGCTATTGACAGAGATGTATGGGAATACCCAGACTATACCACGTTTAGGTCCAAATTCTTCCTTTGGTTGCAAGTGCCACAGTGTATCACATGCAGGCACCACAAACCTGACTTTTTCTTCTATTATGTCACTTTCTGCTATGATGTTGTCCAGCACCTCAATAGACTTTTCAAGGAAATAATTTAATACCACCTATTGAAGAAACATTTCCTTCTTAATTTTGCAAAGGGGATTACGGTTCCTATCTAGAAGTGCCTAGATTTGGAGTTCTCTGTTTTTCCTAAAGAAACTCTTACAGCCTGTAAGTGAACAATAAAATTCTTTTGCTGGATAAAGAAAGTCCTTGAATAGATTGATTATCATTCTGCCTTTCTGTTTGGATAGGGAGTTATTTTGAATAACTTGCTTGACACCGTAGCATTTGGAAAAAGAGCTCCTGAGTTCTCTCATGTTGTGGAAGTACTCTTGGTCACAGATACATTGAATGCAACTTAATATCTCCAGTAATGAGAACACAATAACATTCTTACATAGGTCTGTGATGTACCTCACAGAATACAACAGGAGCAGATGTAAACTGTAGGGACTATAGGGAATAAGGAAAATTTCTGCAGTAAAGGTTGTGTTAAGAACTGGACCATCTCATTTACAGAATCAATATATTTGCAAGATAATACGGCTATGCATATCCTTAAATAGGGTAGAGAAAACAAAAAAAAGAAAACAAAATTGAAGTTGCACCTACAGTTTTTGCAGTGGATAAAGCAGGATCTGACAAGTAACATGTTCTTTGTTAGTCCCTGCTGTTTAATTCCCTGAATGCTGTCCATCCTGGGTGCTAGTGAGACAGAGAAAGCTTGTGGGAAAAAAATAAAACACAACCATGCAGTGAAATTGTTACTCACTAGGTTTTCAGAAATTTAACAGAACGAAGGAGAAGGTTCATTAAATGCAACCGTATGGTTATGTGACGTCTCATCAACTGGGCTGGAGACTCCTCTACCAACCTCTACCTACCACCAACCACAAACTTTTATTGCCTATGTGAATGAAGCAGCTTAATAAACCATATTAGTTTATTATTCACTCCACAGATCAGCCACAGGGCCAGACACATAACCCATTTGTTTGCTGTTCCTTACTGCCATCAGGGACTGGTAAGCCTTGGTAACTGTGGTTTCCATTCAAGGCTACGACAGGCAGTGGCGTTTTGATGGATGCAGACTTTTCTTTCTGTTTTCTGCCAGATCTGATGTCTTCTACTGTGTACTCCTCAATGATTTTCTTCCCAGATTTTTTTTTCGTCTGAAGCCCTGAGGCCTGGAAGTTGATTTCCTTTACTCTCTCCAGTCTTCACTCATGTTTATCATCTCATTTCCCCACTGTTCCCAGGCTCACCTCTGCCATAACTTTTTTCCAGGTGCTTCCCACTCCATCTTTATATGTGTTTTTTCCCTTGTTTGCATTTGAATCGGAGTTTTTTTCTGTGTTGTCTTGGCTCAGACAGGATTAATTGGCAGTGCTGGGAAAGTCTCCTGCACTCACTTGTGGTAATCTCAGTCTTGGCATAACCCACACCAGACCTGAATATCAGGCAAAGTGAAAGTCCTGCGTTTTTGCTGCTTGGGAGCATGGGCTAACAGACTGCTAAGGAATATTTGCTGCTGGCGTCTCTGTACTGGGAAGGTAAAACCTGCCATTTTCCAGACGGTAATACTGTGGTTTTCACATGTTAGCAAGAAAGCATACCCTTTGTGCAAAATGTCGTCTTATCAGAATTAAGGTTTCTGCTTCAGAAGATGGAGGGCCAGAGCTTCCCTAAAAAGTCTTTTTTTTTTTACATAAATTCATTTTTCCTTGACATCGCTCTTAGAAAAGGCAATTAATGTCTGAAATTTCCCAAAGATTTTGAGGCAGATATTCAGCATTAAAAAACTCAGGCCCAAGAGCTGTATTTTGGCAGAATTACCGAAGAGTTATCATCTAACAGGAAGCATGGGATAGACTATACAACTGCTAATGTATTAGTTACGACTGTTCTTATTACCTGAATCAACATCTGACCCATTTTACAATTCTAAATATACATTTTGATGATTATAAAACCTTTTACAATTGAGCATGTGTCAAACACTAACTGAATGAGGAAATGCAATGCCCTTTTAAGGATTTGATTTTATGACTGTAGAAAGTGAGTTTTCTTGTCAAACTTCTAAAGCCTGTAATAATTTTTTCTGCCAAAAAACCACTATTGGGGAGCCAGTATTATTTATCCGTGAACAAACAATTTGCTGCACTGGGTAAATAGGGCTATAGTTCCAGGAAAGCTCAAATATTAGGAAGATTTAGTGAAATGAAAAAATAGTTCTGTACTAAAAGTGTGTGTGTGTGTGTGCGCGCGTGCATATACATTTCTACCTAAGTGTTAATTTGGTTTTTTGTAGAAGATTTTGAAACATTAGCTGTAGAAAAAATAAATAAATAAATATCTATAGCTGCAAGTGCCTTGAATCTGTCACGGTCCTCTTGGACTCTGTCAGGCAGCACATCTCTGTAGTAAGCGCAGCAGACTGTATGCAGGGTGACTCTGGGTCCCTGTGCCTCCTTGTAACCAGCCAGATAGCATCCTCAAAGGAGGGTGAGCTGAAGTGGAATTAAAAAGCAAAGGGGAAGCCAGGAGATAAAAGAGATAAAGGCAAACATGCCGCACACTGCTGTTGCAGGTACCTTTACAAAAATTCATCCGAGTAAAATTGCCAGGCTTTTTCCTTGGTATTAATGATGATGTTGCAATACACTGGCACTTAAAAATCAGTCAGCCATTTCAAAGATTGTTTTCACTCTACCTTCCTGTGTGTAAGTCTCATTAATGTCAATAGGGCTACAAGCACCCTAAAGAAAAGGCCAGGAAGTTTCTGGTGCTGGCTCTGAAAAGCACCAGGAACCGAACAGCAATAGCTGTATTTAACCCTTAATCTAAGGGAGAGATGCTCTTCTTTACTTACTTCCCTGAAACATGAAAAAATAAAATGCACGTGAACAACAAAAATTAACAGACGTAGAGAGCAGACATTAGGATAGTACAGAATTGCTTGGCATTTGCTTGCGAGTCTGGCCAAACTACAAGTGAACAATTACACACTGGTTTAATTACGCTGCTTTAACCAACTGAACGCTGCCGATCTTCACTGTAGCAGGTTGCATTCTCTGGAAGTGCTAGCACATTTCGAGATTATTTGCGCATTGTAAAAACATTTTGTTTGAAAAAGGCTGTTCCCAAATTTAATGTTGCACACTTGGCTTTAATTCATCAAGGTACTTAAGTACATGCCATGTGTAAGTATAAATGATTACTGTCCACTTCAGTTGGAAGCACTATTGCTTCAGATTTATATTCTGCTTAAGTAGCTTGTTGAACCAAGGTCCTCATTTGTAGTTTGGTTTCTTTTTTTTCCCTAACTTTAAAAACAACTGTGACTTTACTGGTTTTAAGAAGCTTCCAGCTTTTACAAGGACAGTTGAATCACAACTGCCGTGGCCTTTTGTCTCTGTATGTATAAATCCTGCTTAGTGTGTGAAAGCAGAGGACTCTAACCACATGCCCTAAAATCCATGTACGGCTAGAAATTTTTAACTTCCTTATCTCCAGGGATAAGGACTAGACAATTTGCCAGGACAAAAACTTCAGATTCCCAAAGATCAGATCACTGCAGTGAAATCAGGGCTAAACAACTTCAAAAGCTCACTTTATGTGCCAATAAGTTACATATTATAGTGTTGACTGCTGAAAAGCAGCAGAGTCCCATGTGTCCCATTCATTTATGCAGGACTCATGAGACTTCCTTCCAGCCCTTTACTCCTTTTCACCAGTCAGCACTGTTGTACAGTATTTAGGAAGTCACTGATAAATCTCACATAGCAGTACAGATTAGTGGAAACGGGATGATTAGACCTGGAAGTGCTTTTGAGATGTCTGCAAGGTAGGTCCATGTGTAATTTCTCTCTTATTTTGTGCAATGAAAAAGTCTTATCACATCTTAGTCATAGGAACAGATCCTTCATAGTGAAAATAACTGTGAAGTCTGCTTAGAAAGAAATTGGTTACAAAAATAAGAAAGTTGCTGCTTCTTGGGTGTGTGAGGAGGAATGATGAGTTTTAGGTATCAGGAAAGCCCAGACGACTTGCATGGGAGCTTCTTCCCCGTGGTATTTTTCACAGTAAATCAATTCAGAGCCAAATGTAGGCATCTCCCGTGTGTCACAGGCAGCAAACCCTGAGATTATCTGGGTGTTTCCCAGCAGCCTGCTAGATGCCTATGGCTGCAGAGGGGTAGGATGCAGCACACGCTCCTCTCAACGCTGCTACATTTGGCTGGTTAAAACAGCTCAAAACATGGCCTGTAGCATCCCCAGTCTGAGTCATGTGTGTCTCACCGCGCATTGCGTAGGGAGCCTAAACACCAAACTCTAATCATAGGCTACCTATGTAAAGGTTGGGGTTCTGACACTAGGTTTGGCAAGGCCCAAGTCTACCTGCAGACCTACCCTTTATTATATGGGTGCATCAAATCCCTATCTATGTAATAGGTGGTGGGATATTTCTTTCCTTCTGCTTATTGCTTTCTTTGTTTCTTTTACACCAGAAAGGTCTTTGCAGCTGGCTCAACAGCATTCAGGTCATGGCTGATAACCCTCTTTGTTCTACTGTCAGTGTAGCTGATGATACACATAAAACTGGAAGAGAGGGGCCAAAAATCTAAATAAGTGGTTTCCATACTCCTACCATTTAGTGAGCTGAAGCTGCTGGTGGCTGGCGGACTTGTGCAGAGGTCTGAGAAACAGTGCAAAGCATGGAGTGTGACTTGGCAGGCATCCCCAAAACGCCGGTTGAAACGGGATGTGCCCAAAGGAGAGTATGAGAACCCAGGCTGACTGAGATGACAGGGAAGGAGCTGGAATGGGAGAAGATGTTGATGCTGCAGGGAAGCACACAAAGCCCAGGAAAGACTTTGTGTCATAGTATTATTTTTTTTTAAATGTGTTAATTGACACATAACTGTATTGGGTTTGCATGGCAAGGTTTTGGTAGCAGGGGGCTACTGGGGTTGCTTCTGTGAGAAGCTGCTAGAAGCTTCCCCCACATTCGACAGAGCCAATGCCAGCCGGCTCCAAGTCGGACCCGCCGCTGGCCAAGGCCGAGCCCATCAGCGACAGTGGTAGCGCCTCTGGGATAACATATTTAAGAAGGGGGGGAGGGGGAAACAACTGTGCAACTGCAGCCGGCGAGAGGAGTGGGAATGTGTGAGAGAAACAACTCCGCAGACACCAAGGTCAGGGAAGAAGGAGGGGGAGGAGGTGCTCCAGGCACCCCAGCAGAGATTCCCCTGCAGGCCATGGTGAAGACCACGGTGAGGCAGGCTGTCCCCCACAGCCCATGGAGGTTAACAGTGGAGCAGATATCCACCTGCAGCCCGTGGAGGACCCCAGGCTGGAGCAGGTGGATGCCCGAAGGAGGCTGTGACCCAGTGGGAAGCCTGTGCTGGAGCAGGCTCCTGGCAGGACCTGTGGACCCATGGAGAGAGAGGAGCCCACACTGGAGCAGGTTTGCTGGCAGGACTTGGGACCCCGTGGGGGTCCCACACTGGAGCAGTCTGTTCCTGAAGGACTGCACCCCGTGGAAGGGACCCACGCTGGAGCAGTTCGTGAAGAACTGCAGCCTGTGGGAAGGACTCACATTGGAGAAGTTCATGGAGGACTGTCTCCCGTGGGAGGGACCCCACGCTGGAGCAGGGCAAGAGTGTGAGGAGTCCTCTCCCTGAGGAGGAAGGAGCGGCAGAAACAACGTGTGATGAACTGACCTCAACCCCCATTCCCCATCCCCCTGCGCCGCTCGGGGGGAGGAGGTAGAGAAAATCAGGAGTAAAGTTAAGCCCAGGAAGAAGGAAGGGGTGGGGGGAAGGTGTTTTTAAGATTTGGTTTTATTTCTCATTATCCTACTCTGATTTGACTGGTAATAAATTAATTTTTTTTTCCCCAATCGAGTCTGTTTTGCCCATGATGGTAATTGGTGAGTGATCTGTCCGTGTCCTCATCTTGACCCATGAGCCTTTCGTTATATTTTCTCTCCCCTGTCCAGCTTAGGAGGGGAGTGATAGAGTGGCTTTGGTGGGCACCTGGCATCCAGCCAGGGTCAACCCACCACAATAACCAACCAAAGTTTCATATTCTCCAGAATACGCCCATTTTGGGTATTTGGTATTTTTGTTTCTGTTTTCCTGACTCACTTCATCCTTGCTGCCCGCTGGTCTCTGAATTAAATGCCACTTGCTTAAAGAGACACCTGGGTTGTGGTGCACCCATCAGAGTCACAACTGTATTAAATTTGTGGAACTGTTGTAGAATTAAGTTGCTTGGTTATGTGCAATCAGTGTAACTTCACAGAAATCATGGCAAAAAAAACCCCATGAGCTAAATCATTGCGAGCTTTACCTTTGAACCCCCAAATTCATTATTTTACAATGAAATCACTATTTTGCTGAAAATATGAGGTTCCTTCAGCAGCTTCTTCAAAAAGATACAACCCACAAAGCCTTGAAAGATTAAAAAATAAGAACAATAATTACTGATATGAAGTGAGAAATTCTGCATTTAATGTAATTATATCAATAGCTGTCAGTTCTTCCTAAGCCAAACATGACATCTCTTTCCATTGTTTTCCAATGAAAGCACTCATCTGTGTGTTTGTACATAATCTGGCATTTCTCCCAGCTGTTCTCTGGATAACGTGTTGGGTTTTTTTTTCTAAATGGAGTAATTACTTGTCCATCAAGACTAGTTTGTTAAATAAATACTGAGGAGGAGCTATGACACTGAGTATTTTCCACTGAATATTATTACATTTACATTTTTATAGCGCAATCTCTGATCTTTTATAGATGTCTTACAGTCGAAAGAGAAAAATGGGAAAGTATAACTAATTTACTAACTGCTGACAAAGTCTCCAGATACGCAGGGAATGGGAGTTGCTTCAGGAAGGGAGAATTTCCATTTTTACAGGGTGGCTCCAAGGGCAGTGCTTCTGCCGTCTTCCCCTCCCCGCAGTCACTTTGATTTAAAGGAACTTAAGTATATCCATGATTGCCTTGAGCCCCACTTCAGTTCACATCAAAGTGCGTGGAAAAACTGCCAATTAACTTTAAGGTTGTAGGATCATGACCTTGCTTCTAAGATCAGAAGTAGGCTCACAAGTAGCAAGTTAGGCAATGTTACACTTCAGGACAGTAGCACCTATAGAGCCAGTAAATTTCAGTGACCTGTATTCTGCTCTGAGGGGAACTGAAAACTGATTATAAATGTGTATGTAATTATGCTTGGGAGAAATCTCATTACATTTTTCATAATTTTAAATTATTTTTACATTCGTTTTCAAAAGCTATTTGAGAATTTTATGCAAGAAAGTTTTAATATGGTACTTTTCCTTTATCAGAAAAAAATATTTTTGCAAAAATGTATTTTACAACATGTATTTTATATTTGTAAATGTACATTTTGACTGAAGTGCTTAAGTTTCATTTGAGGAATCAGTCTAAAATTCTGATGACCAGGCAGTGCTGCCTGCTGCTTAAGCACCATTTAAAATGTCTCCGGAGGTCAGCTACGTTTGTACTAGTGTGTGCAGGTGAGCTACTGCACTATCTAATTGCACTTTGGAAGATGTATCTTCATTCTCCCATTCCATCAGGTTCCCTACTGGATTAAGACCCTATGAAGTTCTGTGATGTAGGGCTGGTTGGTCAGGTGCATTACAGGGAATGTGTTTCAGCTAAAGAGCACGGTCCATCTGGAAGGGTGGGGGGGAGTTGACCATCTGAACTGCTTTTGCCATGGGACAGCTCTGCTGCTCCAGGTGAACATCATGTAATGTCTTGGCAATCTCAGAAATAGTGTTTTGACAATGTCTATTTTACTCATTCAAAAAGGAGTTTGTATTCATGTACAACACTGTGGCACTTTGTGTTTTGTACTGAGGTATACTTTGACTGTAAGATAAATGCATTGATAGTCTTTTTCCCTGTGGGAATTGTTGTGAGTGGACTCACGGGCATTTCTGTGCAAGTGTGAGAGCTGCAAGAGTTAGTGGCTGCATTTTCAAACTCTTATGCTGCTGTCTTGAGTACAAGCTACTTTTACCAGAGGAGGTGCAACACCCCTTGAAAAGTATTGGTTTCTTTAGTGATGTGCAGTGCTAACATCAAAAAGTCCCTTGCTTGGGCCTGATGTGCTTTTCATTAAAGCTCCTTGGAGGTCAAACGGTGCCAGACTGGGTCCCAGAGGCGCAGAGCAGAGAACAGAAGAACTCTATCAAGTTTACACGACACAGAAACACTTTCTGCATATGGCTTCGCACAGAATACTCACTTTGAAATATTTTTCCTCAATAAAAATCACCGGGGTTTTTTTTCAAAGCTCAATGACTTCTAAGGAGCTGTGTGATTTATTGTTTGTCCTGTACCTTTCCTTTGCTTTATAGAATATTTAATTAGCAAAGGTCCTTCTGTTACTGTGCCTTTTGAAACAAGTTCAGGATCCCTCTGACAGCTGTCATTTTTTATACCCTGATACCATTACCTGCAGCAAATCTCCACTGCTCAAGCTTGCTTTTCTCTGATCCTACTCAGTCACGAAAGGCGGTGGAGTCTCCCAGCCTATTTCTTGCCTTGTCTGCTTTTTTTTTTTGAGGAAGCCAGATGGTGCGTGCCACATGTAATTTGTGTCAAAACTAGTTAATACTGAACTGCTGCAGCATTTTTTTTATATATGGTGGATCTCATCTCATAACAGTTGATGTATTTCACAGCTGTTTTGGTTAAAGGACAGTAAGTGCGCTCTGAGCAAAAGAAGCAGGTACTCGATCACGGAGACTCAATACGATAAGACAGCTCTATCTTATGCTATCACTATACAAATGGCGTTTACCTCAGTATGGTTAACATTAATTTCTTTCTGTAATACCGACACGGATTGTTTTCCTAAGAGCTGGAAGGAGATGCTACTTCTCTCCCCCTCTGGCACCTCAGTAGATGGTTAGTATCTGCATTGTCATCTGGTTAGCAACAGCACAGGCATAAAAGGGATTGGTTTCCATTGAACAAAATCTATGAAATTAAGCTTTGTTTTCATTAAATCTGTTATTTGAGTCTGTAGCATGATGGATGACAACTAATTCCAATGCAGCTGAAAAGATAATTTCAAAAGACAGTGAACCACAACAAAGGCAAAAGCTTGTGTGGAATACATGGTTGGCTTCGTGGCAGAAGTTGCATAAAGGAACAGTATATTCATACATGACAGCATCCCTTTCAGAGAGAAAAGGCAGGAAGATTAAATAGAGTGGATGTTATAACGTGTTTAATGTACTAAAGTAGGCTCCTCGCCTCAGTAACATATACTTTGATGAGAAGAATTTGAGATCATTTCAGAAGATAGAAGGTGAAATGTTCATGGCAGAGACTACAAAGCAGCAACGTTTCTTTTGCAGGTGCTTGAGCATCAGTGTTTATTAGTCATGTATCACAGGAAAATCCATTTTGGTAACGTAAATAACTGATTGTATGTTCACAAAAGCAGAGTAAAGTTATAAAATCAAGATGTTGATTGTAGCATTGCTCTGTGGTACATCTGACATACTTTCCAGTCTGAATGGAGGTATTGACATTTTTTAGTTTCAGTCTTATCCATACTTCATTAGATGAAACACATTACAATTTTTTGTGCAAAGTTACATCATCTCAATTATATAAAAGATTAAAAGCCCGTAGAATTGTACTGGGCTGCTGTATATTTAAAACATTTTTCTACCAGTATCTGTGTTATAGGCGAATACAGTACATTAAATTAATTGGTCTTGCAAGATACCAATGATTTCTTTTCTCCAATTATCAAAAAAGTGCTTTTTTTCCCTGCCTAATCCATTTCCAGAAAAAAACTGTCCAGTTTTATCTGTTCTGTGCAGTTGGCCCCAGAAGTGGTAATGGGATTAAAAAACCCAACACTTGTGAACCAATAGGATAGCCCTGTCTCACTGGTGGAATAGACTCTGATATCATTCGGGAGGGGATGGCAGGCTGCTGCCATCCTTCTAAAACATATTATTTAAAAAGGTGTGTTATCGGCCTAAAAGAGGAAAAGAAATTCATAGTATTTATTGGTCATTAATGTTTATAAAAATAGGACCTTGAACAGTCAGTGTGTGTTTGACCTTTGACTTGCAGAAAATTCCTGGCGGCTTTGTTCAACCAAAGGACTATTTACGCTGGATGTACGATACATTCTGAGATTCGGCTGTGATACCATGAAATATCAGGAGTCACTACATAAATGATTCAAAGTCAGATGAAGTAAATGAACAAAACGCCAAAGTAGACTTCAATGTCTATGTGAAATTTGTAAAACACTCCCTCGGAGGCAGGCAGTTACATCTAACTGGCAGAACCTGTGGGTACCTTTTGCAGATAGCTACATTTATCTGCATATATTTTTATAAAGTAGATATATATAAACCATATATACACACATATATATTTATTTCAAGAATTGAATTGAGAACATTTGTGAGGGGAAAAATAAGATCTTGCTTCCAAAAAAATCTGTTTTTAAATCTTACAACTTTGTTATGGTAGTATGTTTTATGTTACATGAATTACATCCTTTAATGTGAATATCTGGAAGATACATTCACCATCGGATTTAACTTGCATTTTGGAATGTCCACAGAAAAAGGATCAGTGGAGCAGTAATAAAACCCAGGCATTTAGTAAATTTTTTTCTGACACATCTGTGAGCAGTAAAGAGACACAGGGTTTTACCAGCCCTGAACATTCAATCGTAAGTGAAACTTTACAACTGCAGTAACAACAGCACTGTGAAAACATTCACTGAACTGCCACAAACTCTCTACTTACTACTGAAATCCTTAGATAAATATTGAATGAAATTTCTTATTGCAAGGCATGGCAAAGGAAAACAAACGCACTTTCATATCCACTTTTTTCGCCTCAGAGGTACATCAGGTGAGATGGAGGCATGCTAATTGCAGTTGATTTTAAAGGCTTGATTTCCAGGCTCTGAGTTGCTACAGGTGCATCTCTCTTGTGGTTAATGGGAATGAAGGACTGAGGTCGTCAATATAGCAAAAGAAAACATCATGAATATACAAAATCTGTATATGTGGCCACATACAGCTTCTGTATTTTTCCCTTTAGCTTAGCATTTCACAAATGCTGACAAGTTAATTTAAAGATTGGGGTCTGTTTTGTGTTTTGACAGTATTAGAAAAGGATGTTTATAAGAGAGGCATTAAAAGATGCAGACATTCCCTTAGTTTGTAAAGCTTCAGTTCTGCATGCCTAGGTAAACGGGGCTTTCACTTCATGGCGTGAGGAATGCTGTATTATTTATCTTTGGGTGGATTTTATTTTCTGTTTGTTTTTTTTTCTGTTTAATCACATTCTCTGAAAATATTTTCAGTATTTCAGAATTGCCATAAAGTTTTGTCTGACACAGGATGAAAATAATATTACAAAAAAGTAAAGCATGTATGGCAATATCGATATGAAAAGGTTTCCTGTTCTTTTGATTGTGTTAATACCAATTGAACCTGCAGAATCAAATCCGGAGTGACTCTGCCTGTGGAACAGTTTCTGTGTTCTTCTGCCTTTGTCCTTGGGAAAGCCAAAGTATAAGAAAATTACCAGAATGTTGATTCTGTGCCCAGAATGCTTAAATTCACTTAATGCCAGGAAAATCAAATATGCGCATCAGCAGTTGGTCAGATGGTAAAACAGTTAACTGTTTTTACCAGTGAGATGCACTGCAGAGAGTGCGTTTTATGCAAAGATCTTTGGACAATATCCATTCACATACAGTGTGTGAACTCTGGGGCGGACTGGATTTTAACACAGGTATTATTAGGGTGGAAGCAAGTCATACAATGGCAGAAAATATGTCAGGTCAGAAGTAGAAAGGCAATAAATGTTGTTCCTGTGCATTATGGCTTGGATTTCCAAACAAGTCTAAGGGACTTAGCTTCTTAATGGCCACTGAACGTGGGAGCGTGTAGGAGGGACGGGGGTCTGAGCACCACCTCATGGGCTGTGACGAGTATCTCCATCTTGCATAGGAAGTACCACCTCTAAGTTCAAAATGAAGCACCGGCCTCCACAAAATTCAACCTCCCCTAGGACTGGGCAGAAGCCACTGGCACACGTCCATGTTGGGCAAGCTGGGGCAGGTTGCAGAAGAGAAAGCTCTGCTTGTTCAGGTAGGCCCCAGCAAACTGCAGTTTGAAGGGGTCATATTTGTCCCAGTGGCAATATCATGGAGCCTGTGTGGCACGTCAGGTCAGGTCAGTCTGCTGCTTGTTTTCTGGAGTGATGTTGCTTGTAGCAATGGCTTGAACTTGAAGCGACTAGTAAGTAGGAATGCTAGAAACCATGTCAGCCAGCTTTCTGAGGGAAGAGTATCTCGAGAAGAGGTCCTTCAATATCTCTGGGTCCTTTTGAAGCTCCTGGCTTAGGACATCAGAGTTGTATACTTTGATAGTCAGCATTGTTTACTTCAGGAGTAGACAAGTAAAGTATATGCTAGAAACTGAGTTAAACCGACACCTTTTCTGCATTTAGCAGCAAGTGTTGCAAAGTGGGCCGAAAGCTATACATGTGCCTGAGAGATGACATATGTATGTGGGCAATGCATTCGCAAAACCATCCACAATAATGGGCTCAGTATTTATCATCACAGAAGGGGTAAAGATCAGAGGTATTACGGGTTGTTTGAACCAGATGCTGCTAAATGAATGAGCAAGACCCAGTGAACAGGCAGGGGCTGTTGTGCTCTTCTCACCCAAGGGCATGCTTTGGTTCTTTCATTTCTGTCCTCTTCGTCCTCCATACTAGTTCCTAGTTTTCACTCTCTTACCTTTCCTTAGCAAATGTGATTTTTCAGGGCTCTGGAATAAGTGACTTATACAGCCTGTAGTTTCTTTGGCATCCTACCTATCTGCAGCCTACAGTCACCAGCCCCTAGATCAGGTTCTGAGTGTAGGGTCACCTGCCTCCTGGGTTGTTCCTGCTCATCCGGCACTCAAAGGATATAGCAGTCAATTGAGTAAAAGTATAATGATTTGAAAAGGAATTTTGCATTAACATTAAGGAAAAATGAAGACCCTAAAGCGAGGTTACATTTTGTTTAGTTTGGATGAAGACAGCAACTCTATAATGCATTTTTATTACCATTTCCATATTAAGTCTGTCAGAGTATCAGGCTAATTTTGAAGATTTGTAAGCAATTATGTGGTGATGATCAAATAAACAAAATGTGTGACTAAACTTGTCTGGTCAATAAAAGGAGAGGATGAACTCTTCTGTTTGGTTTCCAGGTAGGTCAGGGAGAAGTAATTGCTGTGTTGCTCAAATTAGAAATCAGAACGGTTGTTTTGGTGTATTTAACCTCAGCTACACCCAGCATGTCCTCACAGTGACCTCCGTTTGCTTATGAATAATAGCTCATCAAAGAGCCAACTGGCCACCATTTTATTCTGAATTCCTAAATATAGTGCACAATTAGTAACATCAAAGCAACCACTCAAGAAACCAAGGCTAGCCCTACCAACCGCAGGGACATGTTGTGTTTCTGCTAAATCTAGCTTCAGGTAATGATGCTGAGTTTGCTCTAGTGAGGATCCTTCAGCTCACAACTTCTCTGACCAGAATAATCTTTAGTTCTGAAAAATTTTTAATTTACCTGAGTGATTCTTGCATGTTACTGAAGAAAGTTATTTTTATTCACTGATATCCTAGCTTGACTCAGTTCACTTTCTTGTTTAAAATGGAAAAAAAGGTACATTATTCTGTACTTTTAGCATCCTTGTTTTCTCTTCTTAAAGAGAAACCTTGTTGTGCAGCATGCTGAGCATGTCTTGAAGGGTCTTCAGGTTCTACTGAAATCAGCAGGAACAAGGGGAGTTAGTCCATCATTAACTTGGGATTGTGGAGAGTCAGTATAGGTTTTCATAGAAGATGCACAGGCACAAAAGTCCTAGGCAAATGTTTGTTTTATTAGCAGGCAGCTGAGGTGCCACCTTACCACCCTGAGGCTTGCTTGAACCGGGCAGGGCATCAGACTGGGCGACGTCCATGAGGTGGTATTACAGCCCTTGCTTTGTGGGGGAGTATCTAGGAGAAAAACCTCCCTTTTTTTCAGTTTTCCTCTCTGTGCAACCAAGATAATGATACTTTCCTTGCCTTTGAAAGCACTTTTTGATCTGCAAGTGGAAAGAGCTACCAAAAAAAAGCTAAATACTTGCTGGTGTTCATTCTTTTAAGGTAGCTTTAAAACTATGCCACTATGTTCATCAGCAGTTCAGACCTTTTGAAGGCAAGGCCGTTTTATGTTATGGTAATAGTGAAGAGTGGTTTCATAGTGTGTGCATGAGTTTTATTTTTAGATTAAGAGTAGATGGGTGCTGACATCTGTTAGTGTTTACTGAGAACATAAAAATGAAAGACACTAAATATTTTGTAGCACTGTACCTACATTTGGCAATAGCAAGCCAAAAAGAAACTTCCCAGCTGGTGTGTAACTCTCTTCGAGTCTAGGCTGATTTTAGGCTTCTCTGAAGATCCAGCAATCAGACCTCCAGGAATATTCAGAGATACTCAGTATGTGTTCTCCAAAAACTTTAGATAAACAGGTAAGTGTTAGAAGTCAGTGGCAAAAAGCAATACAGTGGCAGTACAAGGACACTAGTTTAGGCTACATGGATTTTCTAATGCACAAGGAACCATGCTTTAGAAACTTGGACTTTAATGATGTGTGACAAAGCCATGGTCAGGCCCGAGTCGATCGGGCATCACTGGGAAAACTGTTTAATTCAACTACCAAAAATAGATCTCGGAGCTGAACGCATAAAAATTCAGGCATATTTTGGAAAAGCGCTATAAAAAGTACTTAATATAAAGTATTGTCCTGGTTTCGGCTGTGTGGTGCTTAGTTGCTGGCTGGGGTTAAACCACAACAAGTACTAACTATGTATTTACTGATCCATCACTGTTTCTCTTTCAAATCTCTGCCTTCCTGTTTTTTGCATCCCTTGGTGTCCCCAGGAACAAGAAAAATCATAAAACCACCTGATAAATATGTTAAAGCTGCACCTTTTTCCCCTGGCGCACTCATTTCTGTATTCCCTTGCCAATGCAGTTTGCTATTTGATTTGGGTATTTTTCCGTGACCTAGATTTTCTGGTTCGGCAAACACTAAAAAGGAGGGAAAACCCATCAAAGTATAAAGACACACCAGCTTTACCCACTCATCTCAGGAATGTTCTTCCAGCCCAGCTGGTAGCTTGGGAGAGGAAAGGCTCCAAGGAGAAGGCCCAGACCCAGTGGTCTTCCAGCCTCTGGTGTGGACCTGGGAACTAAACTCTTGTATAACAAGTTTTGCTACTTTTCTGAATTTTTGAATTTAAAAGGAGATTTTTATAGAAAGGAACTTTCTTACTCTTTACCTGCAAATCCTTCCAGCTTCTCCTACCAAAAAGTTTAAGGTAGGATGGAGTGCCCGAAGACTGTACTGGACACGAAACCAGTGCTTTTAAGTACATAAAGGAAAAATGCAAGGCACCTGGCTTGAATGGAGAGGAGTGGGGGAAAAAAGAGAGGTGGTAGATTTACAAAGTAAATGCAGCCCTACATAAGTGACCTAAATATAGACGAGCATTTCATATTCCCTTTTATAAACCTTGTAAAGTTTTGAAAGTACTGAAATACTGAAGTGTTTATTTTTTTAAACTTCTGTTTGCTTGAATTCAGCCCAGCCCTTTCTGCGTGCCGAGCCTGCATGGAGGAGAGCTGCCACCTTGGAGAGGGTGCTTGGCCGAGCCAGCCCCTGCCCTGTAACTCTGAGCTGTCATTCCACCCAGGGGCTGTAATCGCAGGAAATAAAATCAACATGAATGTTACACGAGTGTGTGTACATACCAGTCCTCCAAGTGACTTATTTATAGTCTGAGCCTCAATGTCTGTTCATTAAAATCTCACAGAAGTCATTGTCCCCCCGCCCTTCAAGCTATAAAAGTCTATTTAATACACTCTTTCTCAGAAATCAGCAGCTCTCCAGACCCCATTATACTATGCAAGTTATGACAAAAACTTAGCCTCACGCTCCTGTAGCTTGAGCTTTGGCGTTATTAGTTTCCCCAGCATCGCTGCTGGGGATCGGGGTGCAGCTCGGGGGCATTGTTTGTTTTCCATGTAAGAAAATACAGTAGCATTTCATAAAACGGGTTGAGCCAGGGCGGCACAGTGACGGGTTATTGGCCGAGCTGTGCAGCAGCGCAGGCTGGAGCATCGTTAGCCAAAGCACATAATACATCACTGTCCTCTTTCACAGCCAGTGAAACGTGAGGAGCAAAAGGGAAAGGATTTTAAAATGCTGTACTTGATTTTTGGTAGCTCTGGTCTAAAGAAAGTAAAATGTCTGGGTTTTGGAAGGACTGGGAGGACAAAGAGGCAAAAATGGCTCTTGATTCAGATTTTAAATTATTCAACCAAGCAGCTTTTGTTCTTGTCGGACAGGTAGTAAGAGGTATTTAGGTACCTAAATGATGTTGAAGTCAGTGGGAGTGGAATACTTAAATACCTTTCAGAGGTTAGTGTTAGAGTTCAAGAGAAAGATTTCAGAGACATTGAAATTCTCACCTTGATAGAGCAAATGTGTTGGAAGGTTTTGTCTCGAGGTCAGATTTAGTAATGTGCCTCTTCATTCATTCAGGCATCCAGCTCCACACCTGTACCTGGTACCTGCCAAATCTGCACAGTCAGCTGGTCGGGAACGGACATTGGGCTGATGCTCCCTGTTGGGATCCCAAACTGGGATGTTCCCTCAGGAATTTGCAGCCAGGACATGTAACACCATGAAACACCATCACCTGCTACTTTGCCTTTCCTTGAAAGAGCAGCATATACAAAATGGGTTTTTTTTGTGAAAGCAGGCCAAAATATTACTACATGCACAAAGAAAACTCAGTTTATGTATAGGGAGGGTTTTTTCTTGACTCTCAGTTTATTAATAAAATCTTTCTTGTTTTTTTGCTAACAGTGACAAGCCCTACATTTCAAGTGGTGCAAAAATATCTATAATGTTATCTTGGTGGCTTCCTTTTATGTTAGTTGCAATCCATACTCGAGCATTCTTCCAAGATTTTTCAAGCTTCTAAATGCCTAAAAAAGTTGCTATTAGTTTAGCAGAGTGCTCTGTGAGCCATCTGTTGTGGTTTATATCATTAAATATCAGTAGGGGCTATGTCTTACTGAATAGGGAGAAAAGCTCTGACATAGTAGAACTTGTCTCCCAGAGGAAACAATGGAGAGCCAGAGGCTACATCTTTTTGGACATTTAAAACAGCTCAGACTGAAGTGTAGGAGCTTGTACCGCAGGGCATTTTTGCAATCCTATCTATGAAACCACAGAGCTCTAAAGTCTTCCTGGTTCTTGGAGGGCAGAAATCAGGATAATGTCTGTAGACCTTTAAGAGTAAGCTACCTCTTTGTAACTTAGAGCACAATATTTTCCCATAATAAATTTGCATTGCAAATGAAAAGACTTGAAATACATGTCTCCAGGAGAAGCAGAAGGAATATACCTTATGTGTATTTGCATTTCAATAGCACCTGAAATATGTGTTGCAGGTCTTCTGTTTGCATCTGGCTCTCTTGGATAATCAGAAGCCCAATGCCCAGAGGAACTGTTTTTGAAGAGAACAGTTCACAGCTGGGTCATGAGATTAAAACAGTTTCACAGGGACTGACTGATGGAAGAACTGCAGTCAGTTTGGGCTTGTGGAGTAGCATTGCATGTTTATGTCTCTGAATGGTCTGTTCTTTTCTGTTTTACCCAAAGGAATAACATCCTGATGGTTTTCTCTTAAACAGCGTTAGCATCTGACTTTGCAAATACCACTTTATTTCTTCCACTACAGTGCGTATGCATGCTTTACTGGGATCTGTCCTGTCTTCCCAACTTCTTCAGCCGGAACAGGCATAGCAGGTAAAGGGTGATTAACAGCAAAGTACAGTACAAAACACCTTTAGCAATTTGCAGTTAACCAGCAGTATTCACCAGTCCAGACTTTTGCATTCAGCTGTGACAGTGTCCTACAGGAACAAAGGAATAGCATAGCATGCAGGAAAGGATGATTAAGGTGATAGCCTAGGAAATTATACTTCTCCAATTCACTGCAATTCCTAAAGATGTGTTGAGACAAAGAACCGTGGATTGCCAGTGGGCATGTTCATACACAAAGATACAGAGAATTTTGTTCAGGCATGCCTAAGCTCCTTCTGGTAATGACATATTTAAATCTAGTGAGTGTGCTCTATGTCCATATCACACATGGTATTTCATATTCAGAAATGTTTTAGCTTGCTTATTGCTGATAGGATTTTTTTTTTTTAAGAAGTGACCAGAAACAAGCAGGAGTCCAGACCTTCAGTCCACAGCCTTCCTGTCTCATCGCAAATCATGTCACGGTTTGTTTTTTGTGAAGGAAATGTTTCTGAAAGTAATAGCTAAAAATGTCAATTTCATTTACTAATATCTGGCCAAAATATATATAAATCTTTTAAAAACACAAAGTATTTAAAAAATATTAGCCTTCTATTTGAGTTTTAGCAACTCACACTTAATTATTAGGTGCACAGTGTGCTCAGAAACACTATATAGTACCTATTTCTAAGACTTTTGTCAACATAGCACGACAAATATTGCAGTACACAGATAAACTCACAAAATGCTGTGCTTCATCTCTGAGTGTAATCCATTACTACTTATTATCTGTCTTTATTTTGTTCCTGTGCTTGGTTACTTCACAGATTCCTTTACTTTGTCCTCATTAGTACCCACAAACACATCCTTCATGAAAGTCACCAGTGTTCTTTGTTATCAAACACAGATGTGAAGAAACCACTGAGATTTTCTTGATTCTTTTTCAGTCATTGGAAATTTTTTTGTTGTTCTCTTTGGTCCTGGTCCAACATTGTAGGAGTTGGTGATTGTCTTTCCACCAACTTCATTGTGATTTGGATCTTGTCTTTAGTAGTTCCACTAAATTAATTTTATTTTCAACCTTCAAGTATATCTCAAAGTTATTTTATTTTAAAATTCATTATGATTTGCCGTTTGACCTTCATGGATTTTATATATTTTTGAATACTGTTTTTATATTCCATCAGTTGCTTCTTGTAAAATTCAAACCTTGTTGCAGTCCTTTGCCCATGCGCTCACTCTCCCGCTCTCTCACTCTCTTTTTCAGAACTCTGTTTTCACTCAGCTAACAATAAACTACTTATCATCGGTCCTTACGGGGGTTTAGTTTTAAATTTCACTCTCCAGAAGGTTATATGTTCCTCCCAAGCCAACTCCGCCACCTCTTTCAACTTCAGCAAAAGTTGTCTACTGCGCCTCTTTGCCAGTAAACATTGCAAATTTCTTTCATTAAAATAGATTTCATTTAATCAAATCAGGCCATGTATTCACAATCATTTCAGACAGCGAACTTGAGAGCCTTATTAAATATTAGTCTTGTTTTCCACACCTTGCTTAATCATCACCTCATTTATTGGTTGTAACACTGCAGTGCAGGAAGGGCTGCAACCAAGATCTGTGCTTCGTTGTGTTGGACTGATGTGCACACACAGGGAAGGAGCAGCCCCTGTTGTAGTGTTGAACCAGACAGGACAGACAGGGTGAGAGAGCAAAAGTAAAGTTCCTTCTCAAACAGCTGAAGTGACTGGCCAGCAGTTCAAAATAAGATCTTTACCAGTCCACATTCCTTTTCCACGTTAAAGTGTGTGTGTGTGGCTCCCCATGTGTGTGTTTGGGGTTTTGGTGGGATTTTTTTTAATCAAAGGCATTGGCTTTCTTTTCTAGTATTGCAAAACTGAATTTAACCTTTCAAATCTTAAGCCTAAAGGCTGCTATCACTTGCCACCTCTCAGTGCCAGCATGTAGTTTTCTCTGATTGAATGTGCATTCAGTCTTCTGAACTAGACTCCTAGCAATACGAAAATCATCTTTCTTCATGTACCACAGTGGTATTAAGAGAGGTCAGTCATACTGGTGCCTTTGCAAATGTCCTTCCTAAATCCTTCTGCCACCATTATCCTCTAATTTTCACATCTGCAATTTTTGTGCTGTCTTAGCAATTTTCTTGGACTCAAGAGTAGTTAATGGTTATTAAAGCAGGACCCAATCAACCCAGATAATTTCTATAAAAACTGTTCTGTCAAGGTCCTCCTTTCAGCAGCTTTAATAAACCTTCTTGTTGGTTTAGTTTTTTGCTAAATAGTTGAAAAGGAATTTGATAGTTCAGAATCTCCGTAAAGGGAAATACAGCCAGGTTATATAGATATACTTCTGCATTGTTCAAAAGCCAGACCTCAGCAGTGCCCAAGAGCAGATGCAGAGCAAGCGTGGAGGGACAGATGCACCCTCTGATGTGAAGAGCAGGGAAAGGTTATTCCCCTACCTGACTGTAGTCAAATAATATCACTCATTCATGTTAGGAGGGATTGGCAAATGCATTACTTTGTTGGTTTTGGTTGGATTTTTTTTTTTGCTTTGAAGGACCTGGAAAGGAGCTGTGATGTTACACAGGACCTGAAAGTACAGGCAGTGCCAGTACCATGGCAGAATGTAGAAAAATGGGAGGCAAAGTCAGGTACGAGATAGCTAGGATCTCCCTAAGAACTTGTACTTAGAGGAGAAATGACTGCCAGCAGCTTGGTGTTAGAGGAGAAAAGAAATGGCCCTTGTTCCCAATTCTAGTGGACACGGCACAAAAACCGCCATGATGGTTTGCAGTTATTTGTACTGCTAATGCTGTCCTTAGTAAGGGGAAAAGCTGTGGCAAAGGAAGTATCCACTCAGTCTTCCATCCCGTGGTTAGAATGAATCAGTGAAGCCCTAAGGGGGGATTTGACTGCCGTTACCCAGGCTTTCTCTGCCCTGCGTAGAAACAGGGCAAATGATTTCATTCTCCAGTGCTTTCGGCCCTGTATCTTCCTCCAGCAGGAAATTAATGCAAAAATGGAAAGTAGTTTGCCATTAACATGGCAGTGATTATCCGAGGGCCAGACTTGGCATCCATTGAAGTCAAAGAGAAAAAAAGAAAATTCCATCGACTTCCAAGGGCTTTGGCTCAAGGCCTAGGAGAACCTCTTCAAATTTCTGAGGATTGCTAGGCTACTGAAAAATAATGTACGTACAGTGCTTCAGTGTACATATGTTGCTTTGATTATTTCATGAATATCACATGCTTTGATGTTGGAGGCTACATAAAGACCGCCAAAAAAGATCTGTTAACTAATGACTGTGTTTATGCTGTAGTAGGCAAATGCTGAAACTGAATTTGGCCTTTTTCCCCTGGGACTGAATCCAAATAAATGTCATGAAGTAACTGCACAAACAGCACTCACTGGAAAAAAAAGGTCTTTGTTTCACTAATAAGCTCTTTTAAGGAACAATGGATACAGTTTCTCAGTTTTCTTTACATCTGACAAAATAAAGCAGGCAAGAATTCTATTTTAAGGCCGTTTGAATGAAAGCAATGAAAATTGGTTTGCTTAACAAAGGTAACTTGACTAACTGTTTGTTGTGGTTAGGAACATGTGAGAACCCCTATGAACATTTCTGGATTCCTGAAAGAAGTGCGTGGCCGTGGAGGTTTGCTTGTTTGCTTGTCTGGTGAGGGCAACTGGGTTCCAGCACAGGGTTTACATGGGGCAGATTTCATGGGCCAAAATGCACCTGAGAGTTGCAAAGTAGCTGGAGGATGCTGATGTTCAGGAATCTACAAGAATGTGCTTTTCAGAGGGAAGTTGCACTGTCATTTAGTTTACTTCCGATTCTTGTTGAACTACAGGTTGTGTAGCTGTTTTCTGTGATTCCTTAGTAGCTTTCAATAGCTGTACTATCACTTTAGGGACAAATGCTCTTTTAGTTGAGTGTCTTGGAGCCAGGTTCCTCCTGAAGTCAAGCTAACTCTACATGCATTACATACTGAAGGGACTGCTAGTTTCCGAGCCATGGACAGACTTCTCTAAATCCAGCCATGTCACCAGAAGAAGTTACCACCTTTAGGTACTCACTGCTCTTCCCCTGTCAAAGGCTGCTGCCCTCTCCATCTACTCACACAGCAAGTTGTGTAGGAGCTCCCTCATTTGTTTTAAGCAAAATCAACTCCATTTGTTTTGCTAGTCATTGGTCTGCACCAAGATAACAGGCTCAGCCTGAAGCTGGGCCTTGTAGGAAGTGTTCATACAAACTGTTCAATGAGCACATCAGTGGGGGTGATCCTTAATGAGGAGAGCAGGGAATGGTGCTGAGCAGCTGAGAGTAGTAACCTCTTCCAACTCACAGCAGGGTCCCGAAGAGGACATCTGTTCATGGCTCCTGTCTACAGCTCCTTTGTAGGTCTGACCAAAATGCTTCTGGCAAAAAAGCAATTCCTACTGGGGAGAAGGGGGGGGGGGGGGGGGGGGGGGGGGGGGTGGTTTAAACATTTTCTGCAGGGAAATGTTAATTTGAAAGAAATTTCAACAAAAAGTTAAATGGTGCCTCTAGCAAAGGAAGTGAGGGTTTTCCACTGAGTTCAGTGGAGTCGGGATTTCACACAAAAATATCTGTTTCAGGATTTCTCACAGAAAACTGCTTTTGAATTGCAGATTCAATTTGCGGATTTAAATTTTTTCATGGAAAAAATTGGTTTCTCCACCACTTCTAACATCTACCACCGTACTACTACAAAAAAAACCAGGAGCACATTTTGCTCCCGCTCACCCCTGTAAAGACTTCAACTCCAAATCCTCACTGTAGAATTTGACCCTAGCTATTTAAATGGTAAACTACATTAAATTGGATGGGCACAACTGTAGCCACCAGTCCCAGCCTGCAATCTATAGTGGTGGAAAAACTCATTTCCACATGGGTCATCTGCTGTAAAGTGTGGAGAACAAGATGTTTACTGCCTGTTTTCTGTGGCATGGGAGACTTACCCTTGCCTCAAAGGCAAAGGCACTCAGTTTGCTGCCCACTGCTTTCACTCCAGCTAGCACTTAGTGCTTCAGAGCACACAGCCCTGACGCAAATGCACAAATGTGTTAGCTAAAGGCTTTATATTTCTTAAAATGACTGCATTACCATGGGGCAGAATTTATGTTTTGCTGTTTGTGTTCAGATCAGAGCATTGTCACTTCTAATTTCTTTGTCCTGTAAATATGTATTAAAAAAACCAACTTGTAGCATACTCATAGTTTAACATTAAATTTCAATAAATATCTCTCAGCAGATATTCTATGTTAAATAATTTGAGAATCTGTTGGTGTAAGACTTTATCAAGGGAGTTTCAAACAGTATGGAGTAGATCCCCCTCAGAACTGTAGAACTTCTCCACAATTACCCCTGTGTGTTGCTTAAAAAACATTTTCAGAGCAAATTGCATACTCCATATTTAGAGTACACCATCTCTTATTTCTTCAAACAGGTGAAAAACATAGACTTTAATGAAGGCATAAATCCTTGGTGTTTAATCTTTCTAAAGAAATGTAGTAGTGTTTGCGCAGGGAGGAAATTATGAAAAAATCAGTAACTACTGAAAAAACGCAGAATATCTCAATATCGCCATTTATATAAACAGTCAGAAGCTGTTTGCTTTATAGTAAAGAATACAAGGAACTGACTTTTATCTCCTCCCCCACAGATTTCGGTAAATAGTAGTCTCAGAATGAAATCATCTTCAGCACTAACTGTGCAACTGTGCTATGATGCCGTAGTCATAAGGATGTTTCCAACTTCAGTATAGCACTGCAGAATAAGCAAGAAATATCTTACAAATAGGGCCTGTTAAAAGAGGAAAGAGCATAATTTAAGGATCAGTATATAAATAAGTTGTAACTCTTTTTTTGAATCTATATTGCTTTTCCTAAATGTACTAAAACTGTAAAGTAATATCAGTGGAAAATTGTAGCAGAATGATTTGTTTTCATAGTTCATTTATAGTTAATTTCCTGTACTAGTAGTACAGGGAAAATGATTTAGCAGTGAGTCTAGTGTGAATTCCTTACAAGAAACCAAAAGATAAATAGCTTACTCCCTACTGCCTAAAGGTTTGAGAGTGCGGATGAACTGAATTAATAAAATCTTTGGAGTCTTTGTGTGCTCCAGTAATGGAAGGCATGAAAAGTATTCCTCCACTGTGCAGTTTATTTTCTGTACATGTTCTCCAAGAAGGCAGCCTAGAAATAATACAGGACAAGTTACCTTCAGCTTTGAAAGTCGCAGTCCGCTTTTAAGTTGTGTTCAGGCCCAGCAGAAGGCTGTGGGCTTCCTACCCTCTGCCTGGGGAAAAACTGAAGGTGCCCCCACACAGCCAAGACATTTGGCAATCAGATGAATGCAGAAAGGGCTATTTGCTGTGCTCTTTCCTTTCCTACAGAGATACATGGTGTTGTCCTCCATATACATGAGCTCAGCTGTGCTAACTCACCCTTCTAATTTCTTCTATGGGAGCCAGAAGGATATTTGTTTCAGGGGGTCACTCCTGTATCTGAGTGCTTGACTGCTGTTACACTTAAGAATGTTTTGTGCTTTCTTTGTCCGTCTCAGCTGTTGCTCAGCACTAGCGTGCTGGCAGTATCCATTCGAGGGAAGGAAGAGAAGCAGGAAGGGGATGGCCTGCTCAGCAGAACTTGGCAGGATTTTTATTTTGGTATAATTTGACCCTTGCTTAAAAGAAACAAGTTAAAATATATATAGGTATAGTAGGGTATATATAAATACTCTACTAAAATATACATAGGTAGAGGGTAATAGACAACATATCCCACCCTTTTCTCATTAGCAGACTAATTAGACTAGTAATACAAGTACATATTAATGGTTCATGGTTGCTCCCCACTTTTCCTGCCCTCCAGCTGTCTGCTTTTGAATAATAATTTGCATTTCCTCCCAAACCTCTTCTAATAAAAGATCTAAACCTCACTGGTCCTGAGCTACTTTTACTAGAGAGGACTGGGCTGAACCTGCTGACCAGCTGCTGTTACGAGCTCTGAAAATCAAATAAATTCATCTCCCACTCATTTGCTTTCATCAGTTACACATGAGATACAGTACAAATGGGATGGTCTCAATTATGAAGATCAGAGGAGTTACACAATTAAGCCTGTTTCTCTATTTTACCGATACCAAAAAGTAAAATACACGTTATGCTTTCTTATCTAGTTCACAAAGCTTTTCCATACTGGAATGTATAAATGTGAGTTTAAATACTCAAATCAAAACATGAAGCAAGCAAATGCATGTGATAAGCTATTAAAACTTTGTTGTTCATTTTGTAGAGGATAGCTTTGGTTCTTCTGTATTGGGTATTAAACCAGAGGCTCATATTCTTGACTATCAAAATGCAGTTGAAGCTATTGATAAACCAAGATGTGAACTGATAACAGAACCTTTGCCATTTGGGTCTGTTCAGCTTTATCCACCTGGAAAATAAGGATCAACCAATCTGGTATTACAGAGGTGAAGAGTTTAACAATGCTGAGAGCTCATTGAAAAAGGATGCCTAATGATGAAGTACATTAAGGGATGTTATTTGTTTTCTTGCTGTGGTGGATATGGACCATCGATCTAAGACAGGAGCTCAGTACTCTCCATCTGATTACAAAGTTGTTATGGGAGGAAAAGGCTGAATGTTGAGTTAAGCTAAGTAACAATTAACTGTGTTTCCTAGTAATATTTTCAGACATGGCAATTTGAGTTATTATCATCCAGGTTCATCGTGTAACTGTTAAGGAGATGTCAGCTTGACTCTGGAAGGTGCTGAGAGCTTTAGCTGAGCAGCTGACAACTTTCGTAGTACTACATTTGTACTTCTACAGCATTGCTGGAAAAACTGCCTTTGACTTGAATGGAGTAGGATCAGGTCCAGGTTTGGGTGTTGTTCATGTTCTTCACAGGCAGAGATGTGTGAGAAGGTCAGTGAGACTCGGTGTGTGGCTGGATGGGGATAGCAGTTAAGTGAGGAACCTGCTTGTGTACCTGCTTTGATGAACTGATGTCAGAGTATTTAGTGTCTTCAGCCATATATATGGTCTTACTAAAATTATGCAAGTAGTTAGACTGTGAGGATGAAGAACTTTGTAGTGAATGTACAAATAAATAACGCTGGCTGCTTTCTGGTGCAAAACCTAATTTGTAAGTTAATTGAAATAAGTTACTGATGACTTAGTAGTAAAGGTCAAGGAAACTTAGGCAGGTTTGGATTATCCAGCAGCTGGAGAAGGTTATCTTATTTGCACTGTTTCTACACATAACTGTAAAAAGACTACTGCTGAAGTCCATAGCAGGCCTGTTTATTTATTTTAGAAGTGTAAAACTGACATTTATATTATAGTAGGAAACAATATTTTAATGACTTCCCAGCCAGGAAACAGTGTAAGAGCACATACAGGAGCCACTACTCACATGGGCAAGAGTGACCTGTTTGAAATGCTGTGTATGGATTGCCAGAGGGGTTTGACAAGATCCCTGCTAAAGGACTCTTAAATCGTCTCAGAATGGTCTCATGGATCATCCACAGATGTGAAAGATGGGAAGCAATGGCTGTTAGTAAATGGCTAGGGAGGTAGTGGTGCATTCCCACAGGGATCTGGCCTGGAGCTTGAGCTGTTCAATGTATTCATAAATGATCTGCACAACGGTGAGCTGACAATATTTGCTAGTGATCCAAGATTATTCCAGCTAACGACATTTAAAACTAATTGTGTGGAGTTGCATGGTACTGAGTGACTGGCAGATGAAATTCAGTGAAAATAAATACAAAGCAATGTATACTGAGAGAAACATTCTTGCTATATACAAGGCTTGCTCTGAATTAGCTGTTACCACTCAGGGAAGAGATGAGGAGTCCCTGTAGATAAAAACTTCCATTCACTCCCCAAATGCTGTATAGAGAAGAATTAGGAATGGCACAAAGAATGAAACAAACATTTTATACATAATAAATATCTTATTACTATAATACAGAACAAATATAGATTTCCAAAGCAGGGACGTGGTGCAAGGGCGCAAGCTCTGCTTTAGCAAGTGTTTGAGTATCTGCACTGCAGACACATCAGGGCTTTGAGCTGCGATGCCTGTACTGGCAGGGAAATGTCCCTGGAGTGGCACAGTGCTCCCTTCTGCCTGCTTTGCTGTAAGACCGACAACTTCACCTAGAGGGGGCAGTTAGGGGTAGTATCTTCTTGTATCACCATAGCAAGACTTGTCAGCAACCTCTGTCCAAAAGGGTTTTGATGAGAAGTAGGATTTGCAGCGCTTCAGTCCATTTAGGTAATGGCACATGGGCTCCTGAGCATGTCTTAACTTGTTATTTTAGATTTTGTATTTATATGTTTAACTTTCAGATACCAGTTTTATTTAAAAATATTCATTAAAGTATTTTACGAATACATTTTACATGTGCACCACACACATTTTCATTATTTGTGTATTGAACAGATGATGGTGGACTGAACTGTCGCAAGAGGTGCTCTTACTGAGCCAGTGCCCAGCACAGCGCTGCCTGGGGCCTTGAACAGCAGAGCAGCAAACCGAGATCCTGCAATGTACTCAGCACTATCCCTTGTCTCATGCTAAAACACCTCTTACTTGGAAAACATTTTTCTCAAATTTTCTCAATTATTTCTATTTAAATCTAATTTTTTGTGTAGTTGTAACCAAGAGCCCCTGGTGTCCTACCTGCCTTTTTGTGTAATACCATTCTGCCAGCTAAACACTCCCCTTGCAACCCCACCTAACTCTGCTTTCACTTTCTCTCCTCATTTGTGCTTTTCTAAGCATCGATTAGCCCTCTGGCAACACCACGGTTGGTAAGAGTTGAAATGGTTGTGTGTGTACGCACGTGAGTACATGTAAGTGTGGAAGAGAAAGGGGACACAAGTTTATTCACTTACCAGGGGCAGCATTTGTGCACTCCTGGGGATTTTCTTCAAGCACGCAGGACATGATCAGGTCCATAGCTAGTAGCTACAGGAGTTTATAACATTCCTGATGTGTTTATAGTATAGCGTGGAAGGTGCTATATAAATATCAATTACTCTATTAGTACTAGTAATTAGTTTTTATACCCTACATTCATTTTATGCTCTTCATAAGAAAATGCAACCAATGCAGACTACCTTAACCTTCAAGCATCTAAATGTGGTTCTTTCCAAGGGTTAACTGTACTTGTAGTTTACTGTATTAGTCCCAGTTGTATTTGACATAAAAATGTTTTTATAGCACAACCAAATACCAGCATATTTGCGGTTGCAGTCAGATGTTTTTAACTATATTGGATATAACCCACAATGGTTTCAGAAGATATTTCCATTGTTTTAGCCAGATTTAGAGAGGCTGGATTAAGCTATGGCACACCAGGCCCAGTGGTGTTTACATATATGAGTATCAGTCTTAAAGGGCAAAGAATATGATGTTCCATAAACCGTTATACAGAAATAAATACCTCGCAGCAAAAATGTTTTTCTAAGATCAGTTACTATTTCAACTATAATGACCTGCTTGGAGAAGGTCAGGGGCCAAATTCTTCTCTCATTTACACTGGCGTAAATCCACAGTAACGTAAGTGTAGGATTTGGGCTCGGGAGTGTAATACTTTGGAGTTAATTTTCCCCTGACCCGGGGGGAATGCAATCTGTTCTGTTTGAGCTGTTAATTTAGCAAACTATTCCATGGATAAGATTCTGATAAACTACGTAACACGAGAAATTAATTCAGTCGGAGCTTCAGGGCAGAATGTATTCCTGGGCAGCGCTTGTTTTAATTGCCTCTTTCTAAAAACAAAACCGTGCTGGTGTTGATCTGCCAAAAGGCTTGTTCAGTTTGGAGATGTTACTATTTAAACTGAATATATATGTGTCGGTAATGTACTGAAGTTCTGATACAACTTTACAAGTGTACCAGTCCCTAGAAGTCCTCAACTCATAACTGCCAATGCAAACACCCCTCAGTCTTTGTCTGTTGAACCAAAGCTCCAGTTCATATATGTTCCTAATTTTTGCAGTTCAGTTCCAGTTTTAAACTTTATGGACTTTTCCCATGTCATCTTTAACTTTCAATTGCAGTTAGTATTTCTGATCTTTACTGCTAGCAGTGAACAGCTTGTTAATGAAAGATAATTTAGTACCAATTTAAACATCAAAAACTGTTATAATAGATATTATGTAAATATGAAGGATAATTTTTTAAAACCTCATACCTGAACTTCTGCGTGTGCAGTGCAAATCCGGTGTGTGTACACAAGGCAGTCCACGTAGCTCTTGAAAAAAAGTAGCAAATCTTTTTCTGGCTTAAAATGGTAAGTTGTTTAATGTAGCTGAACTCAAAACCCGATTAACAGATCCTGTGTTATCAACATCCCTTCTAGCAACTGGCTACCTGGGACTCTGGACCCCACCCAAATTATATAGGCCAGGCTACACATATACAGAAAATGAAGGGCCAAAATATTTCAAGGAGCCTGTAAACCTCTCTGCATGTCTTCTAACCATGGCTCTTTCACAACTCAGTCCTGTATCCATTAATATGACACTGCTCAGGAACCTGAATTGGGATCCTCCTTCCAGATTTCAGACGTTTCTGCTTCTATTAACATACATCTGTAACTCTTGCGTAGCCCAGCCACCTCCTAACATTTGACCTCTCGGGCGCTGGGACTTCTGTCATGAATGTGAAGGCAGCCAACTGATCATGTGAAGCGCAAAATCATGTTAAGCTATCACCCTGCCTAGAAGATTTTCATACTGTGCATTTATATGAACTCATGTTGTTATCCTGGGCAGTAGGGGAGATGACAGTCAGAAGGGCCAGTTTTGCTGGTGTTTGACATTGAGTAGTACAGATCTGGTTGAATTTCCCTGCTTGACCATGCAGTGTGTTGGTAGATAGCTTCTATATTAAAACCTGATGTGGTTTTGAATATGCATTGGATTAGTTTCTCTCAAATAACTATTCCCGTCTAATTTGAACATTACACAAATACAGTAACAAGTGAGAGGACTTTTATTGTAGTTTTAATTCAACACAGAACACAATATATATAACCATTGAAAACAGAACCACAAGAGTCAGATCTGGCTCTTCTCTAAACCTGCGGGCTCTGTGCAAAACCCTAATGGAAAAATACCCAGGGAAGGATGGGATGAGATGGAATCAAACTCTCTACAGTTCTTTGGAGATGCTGCTGCCTTTGGGGAGGACCTGGGGTGGAGGGACTACCTAGTCAAAAGCTTGTCCCTGAGACTCTGTAGGGAATCAGGACTTTTTCTGTTAGTATCCGAACTTTTCCATGTTGAAAACTGCCTTCTTTTCACAGCTCCCCAGCACTCGTCCTGGAAGCAGAACTTACTTCAGAGCCCTGCTGCTCTTTCATGTTCGTGTAACTGTGCAAAAGGAAGGGGACTCTGAAAGTTTATGGTGGCGTTTGCTACGCTAAGCACCAGATGGATTTCTATCTAGATGTCCTAACAGGTGCTGAAAAGGCATGCTGTAGAAAATTATTACTTCCCAGTTACACATGCTGTTCCTACGTATAGAAAAGACATGGAAAGGCACTGGTAGAGTTAGGGGTAAAAGGAAGCATGTGTTTTACTTGCCTCATTTCTCACCTACTGTGAGAAACTTGGGGCTTTTATTCTTGTTCTTCTTTAGGTCACTATAGATTACAGAGTTCCTTATTTCTTGTTTTCCAGTCCCCTATTCTGAAGCCCAGGTTTGAGCTCAGACATGGCAGGGAACGCTGCGCTTGGAACCAGCTTCTGCATTTCAGTCAGACTCATTTCCACGTGCTGTTTTGCAAAATGTGCCGGTCACACTTCTATGCCTTTGATTTCTGTTACTCCCATTTTGTGAAAAACTGCAAAGCATAGATTGGGACATCAAAATGTAAGTCAATTAAGTTGATAAAAAAATTCCTTTAGCTTCAGTTAGACCAGGATTTTATTCTTACCTGTTTCTCAAAAGAAATAATGGCAAGATTGTGCAAGAGTTAGCGTCTACCACTGAAGGCCCAATGCTACAAAGCACTTAGCAGACAGTGACATGTTCCCAAAGAGCTGCAAGGGGTCTTCCGGTCCCCACCCAGCTGAGCCCATGTACCAGCCCTCACTGTTGCCTTCCATTGGAAAAGTTCTGGTTTTATGCATGCGCATCTGAAGAGAGAATCTAATGATTCCCATCTCAAAAAAATACGGCCAGCTGGCCTGTTTCAAAGTTGGCTGTCTAAAACTGTATCCTTGCATGCATCCCAACACGCTGAGCAGTACCAGCAGTTTTCCTCTGAAGTCAGTGAGATTGCTCACAGAATAACGTGCTTGAGGTAGAATTAAAAGCTCTGGGAAAGGCTATTTCACCATGGTATGGGCTAGAGAAAGTTGATACTGGAGGTGTCTTCTTTCTGGAAAGGAAAATATTTAAGGAATGTGTTTTTAGCTGCTAACTAGAGGCAAGCTGTATGTGAAATGGGCATGAGAATCGGACTGGGTTCCATTTTGCTGTGTGAGTGTGTTTTTGAAGCAGATCCTTGTAATCAAATAGATTCAGATATATAGTCTGTTTCTTTCTTTTTCCTTTTTTTGGGGGGGGAGGGGCAGGAGGGGTAGTTTCTCTTTTCTCTAGGATCCAGTCAGCATCAGGACTCCATTGTATTAGAAGTTACTTAAAGGGACAGAAGACAGCTATCCTGCCTGAAGAAGCTGAAAGCCCCATAGCGCACACAAAGCTGTTGTACATGTAAGAGAAAAAGTCTGCTATGTTAGCACAATGGTTTTTTCTTTCGGAGTAAGCACTTGTTTTTTTGAAGTAGTCTGAACAAATAACCCATTACTTTTTTTAACCAAATATTCAGCTACAATCATACCACTAGGTTAAAAACTCTGTGTATATTTTGTGTTTTTAATTTTTTCCCCTCAAAATAAGTAAGAATTAGCGGCTGTACTTAAAATGTATTCTGTTCAATGTATGCTGTAATTGCTGTTGTTCCCCATCACATCAAGTTTTTAAAAAAAACAAGCATTCCAGTGAAAATTCAGCCTCTTTAACAGATGATATATTTCTCTCTTGCTCCATTAGGAAGCTGATCCAGCTTCAGTTTCTGAATGTCCTAGTAGTGTCAGTGTACACGTCTTCTGTTAAGTTCAATTAAGAATAGCTCAGATAGCAGATGAGTATTTTTCCATAGCAAATCGTAACTTCTTCACCTTCTCAAAACTTCTTCTGCAGATGTTTCTATGATGGAGTATCAGTCTGCATTTGGGCATCACTCCCTCATTAATGTAAAATAGTGTGACTGTGTCTTCTTTTACATGAGAAGCTTTGTTTCATTTTCTCTGCTGTTATTTGAGTTTCATTTTACAGTGTGCCTACGCTCAAATTTCCCATCTCGCAGCACAGCTGGCTATACACAAGAGTGTGCAGTCTCAAGTTTACAGCTAACACTGCTGAGGGGGATAGTGCACAGATGAGGAAAAAGGAAGGGATGCAGTAATACAGTCTTTATAATGTGAAGATCATGGATTTATTTTGTTTAGATGTATATATCTCCATATCTTGGTCAGAGTAATAAGGGAAGGGTATTGCTATGTTGCAGTTAAGGTGTAATTATGCTGTTTCCAATGTGTAATTACAACTTATTTATGAAGTGCCAAACCTAACCAATTTGCGTACTGAGACCGCTTTGGCAGAAGCAGTCACGCATGTACTGTTATAGGTCAGGTATATTAACTTCTGCTGTACAATGTAATTATTCTGGGCTGTGTACTATATTTTCTGGTTATAGGTGTTAATAAGTACTGATATTGAAAAGCAAAACTTCACTGTAGCTGAGGTGAGTCCAGGCTCAGCTCTGTGCAGGAGGACGTTAACAGCTGGCAAATGACAATATGACTCCTGGATTCTTTCATCATAGAAATTACCCTGCATTGTGTTTGGCACGATATGCTTCCTGGTGTGCATTGCTACCGCATGCCTTCTGCTTTTGGGAAGGGATGCCCAAGCCCTGCTTGGACAGGGGGCTGCTAGGGATCCCTAGGCAGCAGCTCCTGAGGGCTCCTGTTGTCCCCAGCGTAATGAGTCTGATCCAAGTAGCCAGGATATAGAAGCGGACAAAGCGTTTTACAGAAAGACTAATGATAAAAATGTTGATTTTGGGGAGCAACCAAAATGACATGTGGGGCCTGATCTTTAAATCTGTGGAAACCTGTGGAAGTCCTTTACTTTCATGCACAGAAAAGACCTATGCGATGTGTAGTTCTCTCAGATTTTAAAAACAAGACGAAAAAGACAAACCCCAAAACCCTGTCTGCATGTTCTGGCAACAGCCCATTTACAAGGCATTTGACCATTTAGCCCCAGTTAAGACCTCTTTGAAATCACTGTCTAACTTCCCATTGCCTGGATTTTCTCTGAGTCCCCAGTCTCAGCTGTTGATGGAAGATATGGTAAATAATGTTGGACACTTGAAAAACGCAGATTAATTGTATGAAAATGTCATACAGGTCAAGGGAGATTGTGTTTCATGTTATTTACTGATACAGGGCAGCATTACCAGTGGAATTTGTACATCCTATACTCTAACATACTCATTCATTTGGCGCTCCTTAATGGAAAACATGGAGCAATTATATGCAGACAATGCTGTAATGGAAAATAATTGAAGACAGCCACGGTTTGGGTTTTTGTTTTGTTTTTTTTTAAACAATGCATGCCAGGTCCTGCATGCAAGCATCCTTTTTTTTTTCCCCCAGCATAAATGCAGCCAACGCTTGAACCACATACGAAACCACAGTTCTGGGGCTTTAACTTCACAGCCAGATAGAAATGACCAAAACAACATCTGCTACAGTTAGAATTTGAAAGTACTTTTTCACTTTGTTGAGTTCCTTTCTCTATTCAAATCACCCACAGTAGAGTTAATATTTTGTAACTGTTTTATCTGAGTAAATGGAAAACTTGATGGTTTTCTGAATTTCAGCAAAGGATTTGTGTGAAAATCCATCACGCAAAAATGGATGAAGTACATGTGTGCATAAATCTGTGTGTATGTAGTATCTGAAGCATTTCTTGTTATGTCTTCCCACAGTGCTCTAACAGTTCAAGCAAGCTCCTTTTAAGTCAGCATACACTTAATGTTCCCTTGCTTTTTATGGTTTTAAACACCAGTGTTTACCTCTGCATAAGTGAAGCTGTCAACACAGCGCTTCTAATATCGATGTGACATATATGCCTGTTCTTGTTGCTCTTATTATTATTAATAATAACCATAATATTGAATTATGGTAGCACCTCAAGGCCCAGCGCTCTTCTCACTATGTTTTTACAAAAAAGACTAAAGAGAGGGTCCCGTCCCAGACAAAAGATCAGTTGGAAACCAGGCATGGAGAGGAGGAACAATGAACTGCAGCAGATCAGAAGAGCTGAACTGACGGTAATGATGCCACATGTGTCAGAGGAATCAGAAATAATCAAGTTTGATTAATTTGGAGAGTCAAATAAATTTGAATGCTCTTGCACGTGTTGTAGCAATGTGGCTGAACCTCTGGTACTTGTATTGACCTCAGCTCAGTACCTCAGGCTTTTCAGCCACGACCAAGAAGCAATTAAGTAGGTCAGCAGCTTTTAGGAGTCTTGTACATCCTCTTCTTGACTGGCAGTGGGAGCAGAGAGGAGGTTTGTAGCAATGAGAAGCTGTCAAGAGTGCATGAAAAACAGAAGGATGAGTCTTAACCCCTTATATGTTGGCTTAACGAGGAGTTACGCTGATCCCCGCTAAAGATCTGATCTTGTATGCCTTACTGCAGTAACTGATACTGAATTGTTCAGTAATCCCCCTATGAGTACAGAGGACAAGTGCACTCTTCCCAGCCAGAGCCTGCTGCAGTGTCACTGCTGACATTGCAGCTCCTTCCCCGCTCCAGCCCTGGGGTCCGCACTCCAGCCCTGGGGTCCCTGCTGCAGCCCCGGGGGTCCCTCCTGCAGCCCATCTCCCCTCCCTGCTGGCAGGACTCCCTGCAGCACCCAGCAACCCGCCCTTGCACCTCACTTCCCTCCACTCCCCTTGGAAGGACTCTGTTTCGAGGGCTTATTCAAAGAAGCCCCTGCAGGTCTGGTTTGGGTTTACCAACCTGAAATCAAAAAGGACTGGTTTAATGGATTTAAACCTCAGGCTTGAAGCATGCGGTGTCGAATTCGAATCAGATGTAATTGGGGATATACTATATGCAAGTAAATCTGTGTGAGTGACTGTAAGTTAGTGTTGATTTGTACACCAGAGGCAGACAACAAGGAAATGCAACCAGCATAAAGATGTAAGATGAAACAGCCCCACCTGACTTTTTATTTCTGGATATACTGGGCCTTAGCCAATGTGACTACAAAGCATGTTCTTGCAGATGGCTTTGCTTGCTACAGCACCACCATTTACAGTGTCTTCCCAGGAAACTTAGTCCACAGAAGCCCTGAAACCATAAGGCTGACATAAAAAGTGAGCAAAACGTGGCATCTCCTGTGTTTTCCTAATCATGTTTCCTAATCACAAAAATATACGTGATACAGTGGAACAGAAATGAACTCATGGATCAGCAGTGATACATGATGCTTAGTGGTGCTCTTCAGTATCAAGGAAGCAAAAGTTTGAGTGGAGAGACGTTCTGTATGAGGATCTTTTTTTCTAGGAGTTGGCTCACATGACTACAACATCTTCTAAAGAGTTGGTGGATATAAACAAGTAGATTCTTTTAAAGCAAAAATGGGGCTTTTCTTAACAGTATTTATTTCGAGTGGCAAATTTTTACATATGAGAAGTAGTTTATTTTATATTGGAATTTATATTGTATAATGTTTTTACTCAATTTATGCAGATAACTCTCTTTGACATTTTGCAAACTGTGCTGATAGTGGTAGCCTTGTTTACAGAAGAGAAGTAAGTGTTCGCATTCATGTACCTCAGCCTCTCCTTCTGTATCTTAGCCATCCACGAAAGCACTTAATCATCTTGCAGCGTCCTATGTGGTGACTTTCATGCTCATGTTGTTATGAGAAGGTTAAGAACCTGTTCGTCTTCCAAGTATCAAAAATACAGATTTGTATTGGAACCAGAGAAGTCAAAGACCTCTTCTGGCATACAGAAAGCTACTTAGTAGAAGTAGCTGTTGGTGTAGTTTTTCTACCTGTTTTCCACAGCTTAAAGCTGTATGTTCCCATGAATAGCTCTAGGAAGTAGCTTCAGCATTGTAAACTGTTGCATGAAGAGTAAAATGTCCATTAAGTTACAGCTATTGGAGTGGAGTGACAGAGTGGAAAGCAGAGAGCAGAGGACTGAGAGCTGAGACACACTAGATTTTCTTTCTTGTACTAAGTCATTCATTGTCATGTTGGAAAAGTTGTCACATTGGAAAAATTTCTGTGTCTTTTTCCTTATTGATAAAATACGAGTAGTTCCATGGTGAGCTCAGAAATTGTGGAAAAGGTACAATATGAAAGGCTTTGATGCGAAGTGCTGTGTGATTGCTATGCCTCACTGCTACTGATCTTTTTCTTTAAGCAAGTAAAGAATACATGTATGGCCCTGTTTTAATTATTTTACTATTATTGATAGTATTATGCAACAAGTCTATCTGCTCTTCATTGTCACAAGATTATAGGAATTGTGAGCAAGCAGGCATTAAGAAAGCTTCAAGTACTCTACTTGCATTACTATGTATTGGTGGAAATGAAGGCAGGAAATCCAACCTCCTACAGTGACAGATTAATAAATTACAGTATAATTTTGAGCTGGTGAATTTATGGATTGTTTTTTTCTCTTCAAAAGCTGAGTTGCACCCAACTATTGAAGAGAAAAATGAGGCTTTGTCATGCCTGTCTAACTGGCACAGATCCAACGTGCTAATGATGCAGTTTTAAATTCTGCATAAGCCAAAGATGCAAACAAGAAAAGATGGGTTATGTTAGAAGTTTTTGGAAATAGTTGTATGTGGAAACTGATCACAGTTTGCAGCTGACTCAGGACTGCTACGTCCATCTGTCCTCCTCGCCGGAGTGATAATGGAAGCGATTAGAGAATTGCCAACATGGCAAGTAACAGCCTCCCTGGTGGCAATGGCTTTGATTGATTTTACGCAGCAGTGAGAGGCTCCATGTTTCATGCCCAGAGACTCCACAAACAGGATCAGAGGTTATGGGGATGGGAGGGCAGAAGCAATATGATGTCTTCATTACTCAAAGGAAAAAAGCCAAATATGCTGAACACCAGCGCTGCTCCCCCAACTGCCATTGGCATCAGCTCCTGAGACACAGGGTTGCCAAGTGTCTTGGCCGATATCTGCCGTTCTGGCAATTAGAGCCATCAAGAAAGTGGCGGGGGGGGGGGGGGGGGGGGGGCGCAATTAAAGGAATTACAGGAGTGATGAAGTAAGACAATTTTAGGGTCTGGTTCTCCAGCTAATATCAACTCACTGTGAACAGCAATGACTTCAACACTTCAACAGGATTATTTATGGATTGGACTACAAGATAGCTTGGGAGTACATTGGTTGCTATTAAACAAATATATATATGGATATTTGTATGTATATATAGCCAAATTACAACCTGGGGGTGCATGGGATTACCCAAATATATAGAATAGGAAATCTCTCTGCAGTTATCATGAGATTATAGCTGTACACAACAATGTCTCTGTGGTGTCTAGGTGTAGTTCTGTGCTTATAAGGGTGAAGATAGCATCTTTCTTCAGTTTTCTCTGCTGGTTCTTCCCACAGTACAAAGCAAAGGCTGTAGCCTACAGCTGTCTGAAGCTTTTTCTCTCTGTCCTTCCCCTACCTTGTTATTCAGCCCTTCTCAAGGTTTTTGAGGACATATATGTGATGGTTGAAACCTGCAGGAACCAGGTGTTTTCAGAGACTGACTTACAGCTGCGATATCCATATCCCTTCCTCCAAGAAACAGGGTAATCCTGAATCTGCCCAGTTTTCATTGCAATGTCTTTCCATAACAACCACTGAAAAGAGACCTTGCTTTCACTCCCTAAAAATAAGGCGTTAACACTTCTGAAGGTCTCTTTAGCAGTGTAGTAAGCTTGGTACATTTCAGGCTGGAAATTATTTACAGAATTTTTATGGGAAGACAAATACATCAATAAACACATTGAAAATACCTACTGGGACAGCAGATTATAGGGAAACTGAGAGCGCTGAGCTTCAGAATTATGAAAATATTTTGAACTGAGCAAATGATGAAGCTGGTGCCCTATTATGCAGTTTCAGCTAAGGCGTACATTTATATGAGCTCATTTAATATGGTAACATTTAATACAGTATGGTGAAAATAACCGAGTAAATAATTTTGCTTTATATAAGTGAAAGCGCTCTGTGTTCTTCTCACAATCATGTTACCAGAGCACATTATACATTGTTGTTGTTAACAATTAAAATTTAAAAATATAATTTAAAGTGAGAAAAAAAATCTTGAAGAGATTCAAGTGCTAAAGGTATCTTTCTAAATTTTCTATGTTATTTTAATTTAAAAGGAAAATACTTGTTATTTTTCCCATTAAAATTTTCCCCTTATTAAAAAGAAAATAAAATGAGATTATTTCTCACTCTCTCCCCTCCCCCCCCCCTTCCTTCTTCCTTCACCTTCCTTCTGATGTAAGGGAAAACGGAGTGGAGAATAAACAACTCTCTCAATTTTTAGGCCCCCCCCCTTTCAAAAAGTCAGCCTTATCTGGTTGCACTTTCTTTCGCTTCATGCTGAAAAGTGAGCGTGTGTTCTTTCAGCACCCGACACGGACCAGGGAAAGAGCTAGTTTCTCTGGAAGGGTTTTCTTCCTGACTTGCCTGTAGCGGGATCCAGCCGCTGTCTCCAGGGAGCCTTGTGCGGGGGGACTTGGGGGACAAACTGTGTCCCCTGGGACACACGTCGGGCTGAGCACACACCAACCTGCCTCAGCTTGGGACTGAAGGGTGGCCAAGAGCGGGGTTTGAGCCGGGCAGCTCCTCGGGGATATCTCTAACCACCGGAAAACGTTTCCCATCTCCTCTGCGAGTAGGGTGATATCGTGTATTTAAAGATCTGAAGTGCCCTGCGTTGTAACAAGAGCAGAAGCGTCCAGACAAACTGGAGTTGGTTTTGTGGCTGGTGCTGTTTTCAAATTAGAAAAACAGTCAAAGGCTTTCAGATAAGATGTGTGTGTCAAAAGGCAATAAAGAAAACAACTGGTCTTAAAAGCTAATCACCATGCACCGTTGTGATTGGGACCGAAAAATGTTAGCTAATATTTTAAATGTGAGTGAAGGGTCAAGAGATGAACCGTATTGTAAACATACATGTCAGCAGGAGGGCAGGGTTGAAGATAAAATTAGAACCATGTGCTTCTCCATTTCTCATAAGGCACAGAGGTCGTGACCCCAACGGCTTAAAAGTCCCTCAACAGGGAAAAATATAATAATGTCATATGTCACGCAGGGAGATGCTGTGCTTATTAATTTTGTAAGGTACATACAATTGCTAAGAATAATGTTTTGTACTGTGAAGGAGAGAGTCTCTTTTAAGAACATCTGGTTTTTATCAAATAAAACTACTCTTGAATCAGGTCTTAACACAATACATGGAAATACAGTTAGAACTTACAATGAACTGTAACTAATCCCACAAACTGAAGAATCAGCACAAATCACTAAATATGATATTTAGAGCAAATGAATACAGTCATCTGATAAACTTTGGAACTGCCTTGTTACTGCTATTTATTCAATCATTAAAGAGCTGTACCCAAGTTAACATCTACCCCATTTCCACCCTAATACCTGAGGAAGCTACAGGCTTTTTCTTTCCTTTTTCTTTTCCCATTAATAAATTCGAAACGTTTCTTTCCGTGGTGCAATTATGTGGTCATTGTGCTGGTTTTTAAGTTAGAAAGGGGAGCACAGAGGAAGGACTGACCACTGCACCCAACCCAATCCCCCTCAACTAAAGACCAGGATAGTGAGGTGGTGCTTTGAAGGAGAAGGCACCATTGTATATATGGCGGCTCCATGGATGGTTTAGTGATGGCAATGGCAGCGTGCTGTTACAGAGAGGTAAACCCTCATATCGCCTACTGAGAGCTTCAGCAGGTGCTCATGCCCAAGGAACATATACATGCGCTGCAGAAATCATTCAGGAGTGATACTTTCCTAGAATACCAGACATTCATGGGTCTTGTCTCTTAAAAGAAAAAAAAGAAAAGGTGTTTTTTAGCATTTACTGTGCATCTGCTCTTATACAACAGTGTCCTCTAGAGGAGTAAATATGGGACGGAGAGAAAAAGGTCCCAAGTTCTGATCTTCACTTTGGGTGATTTTTCATGTCTTGGTAGGAAAATCTCTCTGTTGCTTTCTCCTAACACTAAAATGAAATGTACCTGTTCCAAAGCGTATCTGTGAATATAAACAAGCTGCAGCTTCCCTGGTTCTTTAAAGATCCAGAAGGTGTATTTTTGTAGTAGAGGCACATCACAAAACGCCAAGGTCCTCCTGGCTTTTCCATTCCTTGGGGTACTGCAGTTCCAACCTCATTGTCTTCTCTTCCCAAGCCAGAATTCTCTTCCCTTTTCTACTTCCTATCACTGTTCCACTTGTTGTATTTCTTGCCTGTCAGATAGCTGTCTGTTTTATCTCCCTTTATGTGCATTTCAAAGCTGAGGCCCCAAAATATCTGGGATGAAAATTACCCTCAGAGGGGCCAAAGTGAGGAAGGAACTGGATGTTCTACTTAATTCAGATGAATCCATGCTAAACCTGTTTTCAGCTGTTTTCTCAAATGCAATTACTGAATGCCACCCAAGCCAAAAAGACTTGTCTGTTGACTTTTTTCCAATCCCTGTGTTCATGGATATGCAGGTCTTTTATAATAGTTTGTAATGGTATTCAGGAACATCGGGCTGGAAAGAACCACCTTCTGCCTTTGAGGCTAATCTCCCACAGTCGCAACCGTGAGAGAGATGCCCAGTTCAGGAGCATACAGACCTTCCGTTCCTGTAATCATAGCACACAAAATACTTCTTACTAGCCTCTAAAAGTACAGATTTATAGTGGAAGGTCAAAAGCCATGCTATAATGTGCCATAGGAACATAACAGGAGAGATCAAGGGCATTGCAAAATGAGATTGTGTGCAAAATACAACTCCCAGGTGACAAAAAAGCTGTCTAATAACCTTTCCTTCTGAGGAAAGAGGGAAAGCCAGTAGGGTACCTGCCAGTATGACCTGAAGGAAAAATCTGTGCTGTTTCGTGAGTGCCAGTGGGACGTGCCAACTAGACACTGAAGGGAATGTAATGGTATGAAGCATGAGTGTGTCTGCATCTCTACTACCAGTCTCCAGTTGTTCAGCAGAGGGAAGAAAATATCAGAAACAAGGGCAGGAGGGTGAATAATTCTTCCTGGCCACCACAAGGTATGAAAGCTTGAAGTTAATTTGGTATAAATACACTACAAACAGAGATACGTTCCACTTTCAAACTCCTTTGTATGTACCAATACACTGGATACCTACAGATGTGCATCAGAAACATATTTTCTGGGAATTTTTCTCTATAAATTAATCAGTCCCTTCCCTAATCCCCTCAAAATCCATCTGAAAGCCATTTAGGCATCCTGTCACCACGAGCGTCATGTGGAAGCAGCTTACAGAATTTCACTCTTCAGACAGCTAAAAACTTTTTTCTAGCTTTAACTACATTTATTCATGACCAGTTTATTGCAATTTGATCTTATGCTCTATGGACGTAGTTATATAGGGCCATGATATCTTTTCTCTGCCTTTGCTTTATGAGGCTGAACAAGCCAACTTCTCCTATTTTCCTATCACAGGATGCATTCTCTCTCCCTTAATAATCTCTGTGAGCCTTCTTTGAAACATAGTTTCTTCTAAAATGCTGTGATCATCCTTAAGATATTTAGAAAAAGGGTATCTGGGAAACTTGAGACCATGAATGTTCAATAAGCTGTGTGTGTGCATGTGTTAAAACATGTAAATGATGCACTCTCACATATATCTACACACGTATTTTAAAATGAAAGAAAAAGAATCAAGGTTCAGGGTCTTGCCAAGCTCTTACCCCTGTACTTGGGCTGGACAGACCTCTTGGAGTCCCCGTTTTCTCAGTTTAAGTAGCAAGGTGGAAGGTGCAGCACAAAGACAATCAAAGCAGATCTAAATACAATAAACAATAACCACCTCCTCTTCTCTTCTGAGAATTGTGTAACCTGACCTAGTTACATTTTTAGAAAGTTGGTATGTGCCCCTACACGTATGGCTTCCAGCATAAAGAAACCCTAGAACCAGGCATGTTGTTACCATGTCACTTTCATACTCCAGTCATCTTAAGGGATTTCATAAATCATAAGGATCTTACTAGTATTTTAAACATTGTCAAAAACACTAAACTCTGTCTGTTATGCCATTCTAGTTTTAATTTTCCTTATTTAAGCCTCTTATAAATGCATACGGCTTAAATGCTCATATAGCTGTCAGTACTTTCCCCTGATTTCATTACTTGCAAATTCTTGATAGAAAGCTGTGCACTGAAACTACTATGTTGTGGAAGACTTAAAATGGTATTTTGGATGACTTCTCCTGGGTCACCTTGTTAAGGCAGTCAGCACTTACTTAAGCTACCAGTCTTGTATTTTAGTAAATGTCAGTGTATTCTGTTCTGTAGGTACTTCACGGCTATCCAAATTCTGGGCCTGATTCTGCAGTCACATCTGCACAAGCCTAGATGTATACATATGCAGAACATCATGAACTCTAGCAGTGCTTTGAGCAACCAACAGTTCTATAATCTTGATTAAATTTAATAGTCAAAAGAAGAGGCTAACCACGAATCAGTGATGGTGAAATATAAACCTTGCCCACCCAACAGAAATAAGAGGGCTCTGTATTCTCATACCCTGCTCCAATCATACTTAGATCTGTTTGAAAGCCAAACCAAATTGTAAATGAATCCAAAACCAAACCGCAAATTGGTTTCTGGCACTTTAGATGCGTTTAGTTAGGTGCCACCCAGTTATGGAGGCTCCACAAAACCAAACTGGTGTTATTATCATCATTTATTCTACTTCTAAGACTGCTTCTGGCACCATCTAGGGCAATTTGAAGCATAATTAACAGAGTGAAAGACTAAAAAGACTCTTTTTAGCTTTTTTCCTTAGACACCAGTATTAAAAAATTTCTTATGTTCAACCCCATCCACATAAGCTTTGATAATGAAATTTGGGGAGAATAAGAAAAGGTGTTTCTGATTTGAGAAAAATGAGTAAGTCTTCATAGTTTTTGGAAGGCTGTCACAAAAATGGATCTGCTTTGAAAGTCCACGTTTGTTTCTTTCACTGCTGGGTTTAAGATGCTCCAGTTAAAGAACTACCAAAAGCCAGATTCTTGTAGATTTTAGAAAGTTGTGTTGGCTAATGTTTCTGTAATGGGGAAGGAAAAGGATGAGCACTGCAAGCTTCCTGGGTGTGCAGTTCCAGCTGAGGTGTAAAGGTTTGGATTATTGCTGTTGGGAGCCATGATGTTTTAACCGAGGCACTGACTCCCTATTCTTGCCTCTTGTTGAGCTCCAGGTCTGTAGGAACCACTGCCTTAGCTGAGGCAAGTTATTGTTGCTAGCAGCTTATCCCTGTTCCCATAATCCCATCAGGTCTTGGACAACATGCTTAGCTTCTAAACTGGAAAAGGCTATGCCCACAGCCTCAAAAGGTTGTTGACTCTTGGCCTGTTGACTGTGATATGGCATGGTATGGCAGTGTGGCTGAAACGGAGACAGAGCAATGATAAGTGAGATTCTGGTTTCTTCAGAGTCAATGGTAGAACCTTATTCACGGCAGCAGGGCAAAGGTTTCAACCCAGAGGGAGGGTGATTCATCCTGACTCTTTGGGTATTTTACTCTAAGTGTTGACCTCTGATCTATAAGTCTAGACTCAATGGTCAGGGGAGGGAAAAAGGCATATCTAGGGCATGATGCATCTCATCCTAAAATAGACATCTAAAATAAATTGCATGGACTACAACCTAGCTGCCCATTTGTGTCCGCTGACTATAAAAAGCATCAGTATGACTAGCTCCAAAGCACACCCCTCTGTTGATACCTACAGAAAGATTTTTTGCTAGAGAGGACTGAAATGACATGGAAAATAGTCCCACCATGGTATTTAGGTGGAAAGTCACCCTATCAGTACGTATAGCGATATTCAGCAACATTCCTCTATGTGAGACTCAGGAGTGACTCATGGATCAGGATTGTTTGTTTGTGGTTCCTAACCCCTCCATTTGCGTGCTCCCCTGTGTCTGTGAGGGGGAGGAGGAAGGCATGTTGAATTGGTCTTTATGCTGCTTCCTTTGTTTCTAGCTGTTTGTTTTCATTTAACACTTATCTTAATTTTGTGTTTCCCCATTTTCAAATGTTTGTAATGTAACGTTGCAGCTTCCACTAGAGTGCCATTCCCTCCCTCAATTCAAAATAAATGAATGAAAAAAATCAATAATCTATATGTAATGTGCAGGATAGCTGTAAAGTTGTACTAGAACATCTGTCTTTGGACTTTCTGGTTCACAAGAAGTGCTTGTCACAGCACCATCACGTGCTCTGCAAGTTTTAGCTCTAATTTTTCTGATGTCTCTTTATGTGAGGCATCTCCATTCAAAAAATGAACTTTTAGTTCTGAGATCTCTTATGGCATGAGAGAGGAAGATGCCTGTTGTTCTGTCTGCTCTGCACGGCATCATTTGGAGGGATACTGCCAGATTCAGCATACTTAAGGCCTGTGCACAGCAGTTGTGCTGCTAAAATTTGCTCTGTATTTAGAGGGAGAATATCTGCAAAAGCAGGCTGACATAAAAGAATTTTTTAAAGTAAATAAAGTAGTGATTTAATTTTTACCGTACATATGAAAGTATAGTTTGCAACAGAATTTTACTTGCTCTGTGGATTTTCAAAAGCTCAAGGCTGCTGTATTTCTAGTGCACTGCACCCAGGCTTTGTTGCTGGTAAGCAAAGGGATTATTTTCTGGGTTTTATTTTCAAACCATAGTGAAACTGAAAAAGCAACGAGGGCTGGATATGAGTGCAAATTATGAAGACCAGAAAATACTCCCAGCAGATAGAGCCCTGTATGGCAGAACTGATGGTTCACAGCACTTGGTAAATACTTAGTACTACTACTACAAAACAAACACTGGGATTAATCATAAGAAAAGTCTGCAGGTTGAAAACCTTGAATGAGCAACTGTAGAAGGATTTTCAGAACCGCTTCAGCCTGTTGATATATCTTGCCATAAAATCTTCCCATATTCATATTTGGTTTTTGGCTGAAGAAGTTAAACAGTGGTCTGGCTGCTAGTACAAAGTGTTCTGTCTCCCTTCCCCTCCTGCCTTCCTGTATTGCCATGGCTCCAAAGTGAGGGAGGAGTCCGGAGACTGAGCAGAATCAAATGCAGGTGGGGATTGTGTGCTAACCAGCCAAGACAAACAGTGTTCATGCTGTCTTCTATCTTTTTTTTTTTTTTCCCTCCTTCTCCTGAACTGTCCTACATTTGAAGCTATCAGCCTGTTTGTGGCTGCTGGTGCATGCAGTGGTACTGATTGCTGCAGCGTTGCATCTCCCTGCCGCAGGCAAACACGCGCTCTTATGTCTTTTACATTCTCTCCTCCTCCCCCCAAACCTTTTTCCCCCAATGGTTAAGTTTAAAAAAAAAAAAAAAAAATTAATGCAGTGAATAATAGATCTGTGCAAAAAGCCCGGTAACAAAGCCAGGAGAAACTTGGCCAGCTTTCAGCTTTGTTACAGACTCAAAGCTCAGTCCAGGTGTGTGGAAAATTTTGTGACTGTTCTCCAGACTGCTCAGCAAAACTGGGCCCTCTTGCACTCAGACTGGAGCTGATTTCTGGTTTCACATGGCAACATGAGGAAAATCCAGCTCCCACGTGGTTTGTGGGTCAAAACCTCAAACTGAAATTGAGGGACACCTAACCCTCAGCCCACAAACCCAAGCAAAGCAAAAGATTTACACAAAGGTGGTGTCCCATGGTGCTGAATTTGACAGATCACTAATAGTTTTCCCTTTAATCCTCAATTTTTAATTATAAAAATCTGATTATTAAATTTTTTGTCAGAAAATTATACTGAAATTTTGCACCTGAGATACACTTAATCTCTCTTACCTCATCCAAAGACACATGGTGAAAAAGTTATATTGTAGTAGAAGAAACTAAAACTAATATCATCTTCTGTTGGCTAATTTGTTCCTTTAGGCAGCATTTTGCCACCTGATCTTTCTCTTGGGTCCAGCTCTGCCCCTGCAAGGTCTGTCTTTCCAGTTATTGAGTATAACCACACACTGCAGAAAGTAGTTTCCCTGCGTCACAACAGCAGTGGACACAGAAGCATAGCTCCTGGAGTGGTATGTGTGCATGTAACATACAACCTTGCAGTCACTTTTTATATGCTATAATATAAACATCAGCTAGTCCCCCAGGTATTCTCTAAGGCAGCACAAGGTGACTGCTGTTGGAGACACTTGCCATGCTAGAGCACGAAGGATGATTGTTCTTGATTTCTTTGTTGCCTCCTTAAATTTAAAATGCAAGTCATAAATTCTGAAAATATAAAATCCATACTGGCAGCTTCCTTGTTTCAGCGGCACAGGATGGAAGTAGAGTCACTCAGACATGTGCTGTGAGTGGTACCTCCCATCTGACATCCTGCCCACCCATCCTCTCCCTGCTCCCACTCAGAGGAGCTCTGCACAACTCCCTGCCAGCTCACCATGGTATCTCGTTCACTCCCCAAACAAGATTATGTGAAGCTGAGGATCACCTTAGAGAAACAGAAGGCATTATCAGGTTGTGGTTTTTTTCCTCTGATCCTTGAAAAGCCTCACAGGCTTCCTTGTCATCAGTGAGGAAAAAAAGCCGCCTGCCATCGTTATGCACTCGTTGAGAGGTGATAGAGGATTTAACTTCCGTGGGTGCAGAGGAAAGCTTTTGCCAGCACTGCATCAACACCCAGCTCCCATGCCAGCCAGAAACCACTCCCCGAAGCCAGCACCCGCAATCTGCCTAACGTTTCTTGCTAGGACTCAGATCCCAGCTGCCTTTAGGGCTGCAGGCAATTACGGAACATGGTAGTTCCTCCCCTTTTTCTCTTAGCTGCATAGCGATTTATAGATCAAAATCTGTATCTTTAATGTTTCAGTCCGTGAAATACTGCTCAATGCACAACCAGTCATTTTCTGCATTACTAGAGGTATCCAGGTGCTTTAAAAGTGCATCCCAAGTGGAGCACAGGGCAAATACTCAGCCTGAAAGGGCAGCAGTTGCACTACACATGTGGCAGTGTCCTCACACACAGAGAAGGGTCTTTCTGCCTTCTAGCCAAGTGCCAAACACATTCCTTTTTGATCCTTCTGCTTCAGGAATGTCTAGTGATAGCCTAATACACTGCAAGGATTGCAACACTAACTAGCAAAGAGCAGAAGAAAAAAAATACTGTTAACTGAGAGAGCCAAAGATGGTTCTGTAAACTCTTGCTGTTGCTTTTGCCACGCTCAGTGGGACATTACAATGGACAGTCAAGTGTATGGTGACATGGAGACATAAACTTCCCAACGAGAGCTGCTACCAGTACCCATCACTGTTTACTCCAATAATTTTTAAGGACGGTTATTAAGATTTTTTTAAAGTGCTTTCTTTTTTTTTTGCTTATTATATCCTGGGTTAATACAGTTGTTCTAAATCTTGTTTAACTTTGTTCTACTTGCTTAATTTGGGAGAATTTAACTTGTCAGACTTTATTATAGTGAAGATCCTCTTTCCTGCTTCACAATTTAGTGCAGTGGGATTGCAAAAGCTCTTGGGGGAATGTCAATTAAATGAACGATGAAAACACTCCTAAGGATATTAAGAATTTGGATTTTGTTTGCTTTTTGTTTTTAACAAAACCCAGTGTCAATTTGAACACTAAATTACTTGATATTGTTTGGTTTTAAAAAATCAATGGTAATACTGCAGTGTAGGTCTCACTGGTTGCCTTGGTGCTTTAGCTTAGAGCAGGAATGCACTTTTGAAGCAATCATCTGACAATCCCCATTTATTATGGTTTTGTTTTTGTTGAGAGCAGTCTCAGAACATGAGAGAGTTATGAATGAAAGCAAACTGTACATATGCTGCAGGAATACACTTAGCGCACTCCCACCCTTAAGGGGCATTCCCTCCCTGGGTCCAGACTAGAGCTAGTCCGGAGCAAACCTACCTCCAGAGGCATGTGGTGGTGATGGCGGCTCTGCCACACCAGCTGCTCTGCTGCAGAGATCTCCCTCACCTGCACTGCCTCGCTTGCTGATGCAGAGACAGCCACTGGTTCCCAAACTCAGAAAACTCTCTCCCCTTACCTTTTATTCTGCACCAAATGGGAATGCCTAGTCTGAAGGGTGAGAGGGAGAGGGTGTGCATACCTGTGACTTGTTTTGTGATTATGCTTTATTTAGTTATTATTCTTAGCTAAGAAAGATAGCTCTGTGGTTAGAACCCCTTGGACTCAGCTCACGTAGATTCAGTTTCTAATCTTACATATTTTACTGCATTATTTTAGGCAAAGCTATACAGTCATACAGCCTGGACTCATTCCATACAAGTTTACCCTCCTGTCACCTACAGTCCTCTAGAAATAGGGACCTCCAGAGTGTGTCACATTGGCCACACTGGGAATCTAAACCAATTCCACTTCTGACATAAAGCACTTCTGCGCAGGATGAGTCCAGGCCTTGGTGCCATCATGCCTCAGGTCCCTACTTATCATGAGACATGAGAGGGCATGTATTGATCAGAAGGGAAATCCATCTAGCTGACTGTCCTGCCTGCGGCAGTGGACAACATGGAACAGACCAAGCCTACAGTGAAACATTTGAACTACATTTGAACTTATTAGAATATATGTAATTTTTCATGAGGTTCTGGGAAAGCAGTTGTTAATTGGCCTCTAATTCTTCTGAAAAAGCATGATTTTTGTCAGCCTGAGTAGAACACATGTATCGTGGAATACAATGGACATCCTTGCAGTTCAGTAGTTGTGGCCTACCATCAGATTACATTTCAGTTATTCCACATGAAAAATAATGCCTTCATTGTAAGACAGTTCTTTTAACCTTTAAAAGACAGAAACTTTACACACACGCTCCTGCATCTGCTGAGTATTTTTATGAACACATGATATGAAAGGGGTTAAAGAGCACTTGGCCTCTCCAGTCAACCTGGTATAAGAGCAAAACACCGGAGGGCAAAGGTTTTCTCAGCCTTTGGCCAGCTGAGTTTATATGGTATTTGGGGTCTACTGGAAGCAGGCGTTTTCTCTAGTCCTCGGTGTCAGTGTATTTTAATGTAACTTTCTGCGTAAAGCCGCTCTGATGTGAAAATCCTCCTTTGCACAGCACTTGCTACTGCACACCTTGTGTTCTGGGATTGATTGTGTCCTTCGGGAGTACAGCAACGATGACGCCTATCTTTGCCGTGCTGGTGAACTTCTGGTATCTTTGTAGGAAAAAATACACAGGGTAGTTACAGAGTGGTGAGCTGTGTTAAAGTTCTTGGAGGCTCAGTGAGTGATTTAATGGTCACAGCTGTTTGTTTGCAGAGGGGGTGTGGACAAGTGGAAATATACTGACCTGCGATCTGAGACCTACTCCTAGCTCTGCAAGCTCTTCCTATGTGACCTTGGGCAAATCACTTCTCTGCTTTTCCTCCCTCCTTTATCTGTCTTGTCTATTTAGTCTCTCAGGAAGCTCTTAAGAGCAGAGACTGTATCTTACTCTCTGTTTGTACAGTGCCTAACATAACAGGGCCCCAGGCTTCCTGAAGTCCCAAAGATGCTGTTGCAATACAAGTCGTAAATGTTAAAGAGGTGTAAGAATCTGGCCAGCTCACCACCATCACCATCTGTTTTTCTATGACAAATTAGTAGTATGAAAGCACGCAGCTGAGTGATTAGAGCTGTGACCGTTCGCTAGACTCCCTAGGTTCTGCTCCTGGGTTTGGCACCGCCGCGCTTTGTAACAAGAGCTGTTTAAAAATTTTCCAGCAACATGCTGTTGGTTTTTCTTCCTTAGAGAGTGTCAAATTAGTAAAAACTGAAAATAAGGAGAAAAAAAAAAAGATCAAGAGCATGCCAGTTTCAACAAAGTTTTAATGGGAAGATGATTCAGGGGCCTGGGTTGGAATTCCTGGAAAACCAGAAAGCAAGCCACCTCCTCCTCTTGCCTCTTCTAGAGGAGCCAGTAGTGTTCACATGCACTGGAGGAGGCTGTGGTTGAAATCTCTGCTCCAGTGAATGTTTTGCATAAGGAGGAGGTTGTGGGACTGGGTAATGTTATGGTGGCTGGGGCCATCACCTGGGGTGCAAAAGGCTGGTTCTTGGTTTGAATTGCACAGAGCACCGACGTGGGCCTGGCTTTCCCCCTTCCCGATAACTTCCTCACCACTAGACTCTGCTGTCCCAGAGAGGAAGGAGTTGAGATTGTCTCTGTGGCTTTACGCTCACAGATTTGCAAGGTTTTGAGGTTGTCCCCAGTGGAAAGGGAAAAATAAAAAATATTTTACGTTTTAAACAGATAGGGAAGCCATTTTCTACCCAGCTCCTTGTGAAAACAACTTAATTTCTTATTGTCTCCGTGTGTCCCCTACTAAGTAGGTACACTGGTGCTTTTAAATAACTTTTGTAACGCTCTTTGTGATGTTTGACCAGCATTATCACTTCTCCTTTGGGACTGGTACTTCATCTGATCTGGCCAGAAGTGTGGAAAGGCAGCTTTAAATAGGTGGTCTGTGCCCTAGAGCTTGGGCATTACATGGAGCAGCCTTCAGGCAGTTGTCACCAACCTCAGCTGCAGCATCAGCTAAAGAGCTTTTTGCTCCACAAATAATCATTAGCTTTTGGTCATGCTTCCTCCAGGCAGCAGTTCCCTATAGTGATATAATCAGCTATGCCAACTTTCTCCACCACCCAGGACTCTCCTGGAGAAAGGGAATCCTCCGGCTGGGCAGGGAATGCAAGCAGCAAGCATGTATGCACTGCTGCTCCAGGATTTAACTCTGTCAGGATGAAATATTCCTAAATCTTATGAATTTGATTAATTCTTTGTACTGGAAATTTTAAAATATACTCTGCTTTAAGTCAAATTGTTCTTGGCTTCTTTTTAGCAATTCCCTGTTATTTGTTGGAAATTATGTCATCCAAAGGACTTAAACAATATATCATGGGGAGTCTACATTTAGCCATAAAACTACCATGTTTGAGCTTCTGTTTGACATACTGGATGAGGCAATGACTGGTGATGATGCTTGTTGTGTTAATCAAGCCATTGAATTACTAAATTATTTCTATGTTTTTATTCTACTTTTCTTGGAAGAGGCTTCCTTGACAAGCAGGTGTTTCTTTCCGAGATCATAATCAGTGCAGAAACATAGGGTAGCTTGGAGCTGTCACATTTCCACCAAAAGTATTTCATTGCTGTTATGCTTATGTCTACATCCACTTAATGAGATTTCTATAGATCATGAGACCCACTTAGTATGTCCTTAACCCCATAATGATAGGAAATGGTACTCTCGACTGCCAGACTGATTTCCCTCGTGAGGGTTATAACGTTAAAATTTCCTTTCCAAAACTAAGAGCCATATGTTGCCACATGGAACTGCCATCGGTTGCTTGAATGAGTCAGTGCCCTGAGTTTTGCGACAGCTGGAATGACTACTGTGGTTGAAATGAAAGTTTTCGATTTCAGGTGTTGCAATCACAAAGGAGGCTAGTGTCTGAAGTGAAGGGGAGCATGCCGGTGCCATAGTGAGCTCATTTCCTAGCTTGGATCGGTCATTTCTTCTGAAGCAGAAGGAAGAGGATTTTGCATCTGTTCCTTCTTGCCTGGAGGAAAGCATGCTTATGAATTGTTTGACAAAAGACTTAGAAATCTTGAGCTCCAATAATGCCCAAGTCACTTTAGCCACTGAATCTTGCAAGACGCAGTTTAATAAAACCTGCCACTACTGTGAAGATTTGCAGGAAGAGGAAAGAAAAAAATGTATTAATGGGAGAGGTGTATCTCCCTTTATTTGCATTATTATCAAACTGAGATGTTTCAGGACAAGGCAAAGATGGGGGGGGTGGGGGGCGTTTGTTTGGTTTGGTTTTTATTTTGATTTTTATCGCTTCAGGCTCAGGTAATTTTGTGAGCCTGTAGCTGTAACGCGAGGAAGAAACAGGTGAAATGAAAAGTAACTTGTCAAGTAATGTAAAGTTAACAGAGCGATGTTTCTGCAGCCCCAAAGCAGGAATCTTGAGAGACAGCTAAACAGGAAAGAAATTCTCCGAAGTAAGTTATAGTGCCTGTCTGTTGTGGTGTAGTTGACTGCTGTTATATATTCATATGAGGTGTAGGAAAGCATTTGGTATGTTTTTGCCAATAAAAGAATTAATGATGTAGATCCCCATTTTCCAGTAATTAATTGCAATTATTTCTGCCCTGGTATGTTTGTAAGGCTTAACTGAACTTCAAAGTAAGGAGAAGTTTAGCACAAAACATGACTGAAGGAAAGTCAGTTTTATCCAAGGGTTTGCTTTAGCTTTTGGTTTGTGACATCTAACGTGATGGGTTTGGTAGTGGTTTTGTTACATAAAGATGATTCAGTACTGACATGGGCTATTTGACATCAGAAACTCAATTCACTTGTATGGATTGATTGATCGCCAAATCCAGCTTTCTGCAGATTCCAAAAATAAAACGAAACATGAAAAGGGAACCCATTTTTTTAAAAATCCCTCTAAATACATAACCTTAAGACTCTTCCACAGTAAAGTAGACACTAACTTTCAGACCCGACTCTTAAAATTGTATTTCTTCATGTATTTCAGGCCATTGGAGGTTTTTGTGTCCCTTCCCCTCTCCCACCCCCCAGTCTCTCTCATAGTCTAACATTCAAGGTGTCTACAATACCAAAAAGAAGTATATTGTTGGTTTGTGCATGTCATAGCTCTTAATCTGAGGGCCATGAACTCAGCAAGTGTTTCTCTTCTAACATAAGAGGATGGAAAGAGATAAGAACTTGCATCGTCTCTGAAGTGAGCTTTGTGGAGCCATGCCAGTGTTCTGCTAAACAGAGGTCTGTATTGCAAAAATGTATTCCTGCAGGTAATTTTGTGATTAGGGGGAAGACCAGAGATTGATGAATTATGGATCTGACTCAAAATTCATTGAAGTCAAAGGAGAGATCCTCAATGATTTTAATAAATGCTATTTTAAAAGTATGAATTGGTGAAAAGCCAATACTTGGGTTTGAACTCTCTCAAAATTTGGGAAACAGTTGAGATATGATGTAGTTTAAAGCTATGAGTAAAGTTTGACTCCAGAGCCCTAACTTCAAGAAATTCCTGTGTTGCTCAGCTCCAGAGTTTGCTTTAGAGTCTCTGGTGTAAAAATCTGTGAGATTTTACAGTGCTAAGTCCTAATTTTACAGTAGGAATTTGAAGGATGCATCACAATCAATTTCTTTCAGGTGAAAAAGGGATAGAAACACAAGCTGTCTGTAAGTTGGATTTCTCGGTTAATACGGTATATGATTATGTGAATTGTCCATATGACTGGCCAGCTATTGTTACGTAAGGCATGTAAAATTAGTATAGCCTATTCAAACTATGGTGTGTTTCCCACTGGTGGTCTTACCATGTAAGTAGTCATGCAGAGTTTCAAAGCCTCATGTACTGTTCTAGTGGTAATTTTCCATGTGAGCAATAGTAACTGACATGTCTGGAAATGCAATCTTGTAAAATGAACAGAGGTTACTTCAAGGTAATCTCCATTTTAAAACAAGTTCCACCCAGCAAGAAGTTGCATAGCTTTTATTACAAGTGATAATATTCACTTTTTTTAGTTTAGTTTGAGTTTATTGATGACACAGCTTTACACTCTTGGAAGTTGAATCATTGAGAAATAGGTTATTCTCTGATTTGTCTTGGCAAATCATTCACTTTTCTTTATATACCTTTGCCTGTAATCTAGACCACTCATTTAGCATTGCTCCAGAGGTGATGAATTGTGTTATATCCAGAGCAAATTCATACTGTACCAAGTAGAAGCCACCACATTTTTATTTGATGGATGAATCTTTCAGTGTCCTCAGCAGTGTGAAGACAAAATAATTTCCGAAAAGCATGGACTGTGCAACATTTGGAAGTGTAGATTTGTTTAACATATGTAATACTTAATAGATGTAAAATGAAGATACGCAAGATCTCTGTGGAAGTTTCTGTTAAGCTTTTGAGTATGCTGAACAAGTGTTTCTTAGAAATGAAAAGGAAGGCTTTATGGGATGTGTGAGTCTCCCTGACTTATTTGCTAGTTTGTAAAGTTTGGATCAATGAAGTTTGTTTTACATTTCAAAAGCAACATGTTTGGGTTTTTTAATAACTATTTCACCTGTGCAGCTGTCTCAAGTAATTGGGTTTGATTATTGGGGTTTTCTAAGTATGAAAATTATACATTTTGTCATTTTTGAACGTAAAATAGATATTTCTTAAAACATATATGCTGACACAAATATTTGTTAAAACATGCCTTTAAAGGCTAATACTAACTCACTGTCATGCATTAAATCCAGTCTTTCTTATGGAATATGCTGTACTGAGACACAAATACAGATGATTCCAAAGTCTGTGCTTAACCTGACACAAAGCACAAACCATGAAGAAGATGGTGAAATCTTCTTCAGAGCTCCAAATCTTTTTCAACTGAGTTTCCAAGTTGCCAGAGGGTACCTATGCCATTTCCTATTAAAATCCAATTCACTATGAAGAATCCGTGGGTGATTCTTTCATGCTTTCATCTGTCTTTGTAATAGCCATCACAAACTGCATAAACTGAAGATGATGAAAATTATATTTTTCTTCCTACTTCTTATTGTCAGTGCTAACATAAATCAGCTTCACAGCAAGAAAAAGAAAAAAAAAAACAGAAAAAAGTAAATACAGCTGTAATTGTAAACATTTTTAACAGTTATGGACAGTGAGTTATGGACATGGGATGCCAGAATTTGTAATCTTTAACGAGTTTGTTTTTATAGTACAGAACTTAATACTGCAAAACTGAGTAACAGCATAGAAACTCACGTGACTTTTCTTCAATGACGTTAAAAGCGTACTCAACCTACCCCTTTCCAAGCAAGACAGAGTAACTTCTTCAAAAACTTGATACATTTTTAAAAATGTTTTAATTTTGTTGAATTGTGAGGAGATAGGTATTTACCTGGTGTAAGCTGCTGTAACACCATTTACTCAGTGGAAATAGTGATTTATCCCAGATGAAAATCCAGCCTAAAATCTCTAGCATTTTGTTTTCAGTTGGGTCACACCATATTAATTATTGTTGTTAATTGTTGTGGTTTAACCCCAGTCAGCAACTAAGCACCACGCAGCCGCTTCCCCCTTCCCCCTCCCAGTGGGGTGAGGAGGAGGAAAGGAAAAAATAAAAAAGTAAAACTCATGGGTTGAGATAAGAACAGTTTAATAACTGAAGTAAAATATAATACTAACAATAGTAATAATGAAATATAATAATAATAATAGTAATGAAAAGGAATATAACAAAAAGGGGGGGAGGGGGAGAAAAAAAAACAGTGATGCACAATGCAATTCCTCACCACCCACTGACCGATGCCAGAGCCGCGATCCGCACCTCCCAGCCAACTCCCCCCTGTTTATATACTGGGCATGACGTTCCATGGTATGGAATACCCCTTTGGCTAGTTCAGGTCAGCTGTCCTGGCTGTGCTTCCTCCCAGCTTCTTGCACACCTGCTTGCTGGCAGAGCATGGGAAACTGAAAAGTCCTTGGCTTAAGGTAAGCACTACTTAGCAACAACTAAAACATCAGAGTGTTATCAATATCATTCTCACACTAAATCCAAAACACAGCACTGTACCAGCTACTAAGAAGAGAGTTAACTCTGTCCCAGCCGAAACCAGGACATTAATTAATATTAAGACTTGTTTAGGCTGTTGCCATTGAAATTTCAGTTATTGCAACATTATTTTATCTGATATTAAAAGAAACAATTTTACCCTGTTTTAATTCATGAACGTATCTGTTGCTGTTTTCAAGTTTCCAAGTCCACAGCTTTGACGTTTCATCCCTCTCTTTGCATCCAACTCCTTCACCATCATACTGAGCATATGGCACTTATATTCATTTTCAAGACCTTTCATGATCTATCTTCTTCCTGTCTGTCACCTTGCCTTTCGTTCATCACTCACACCAGCTTGCATCACCTACTTCCTAGATCATTAGAGAAGCCCATTTGTACTCGTCTCATATATATAGATAGATCTATATCTATCTCTGCTTGGAGTCGGTCTCCATAAATACCTTGAAGGTATTCTGCTTTTTCAGATCCTTCTGTAAAACTCATGCCAGTATAAACTGCCTGTCATGCTGCCTATTATGTCCTTGTTGACCCCCATCTATTTGTTGTCACTGTATGACACTTGGACTAGAAGATGTATGAAGCAGGAACTGTCTTTCCCCTTGTTCTCTTTCTTTTTTTAAGTCCTGATCAGATTAGTCTTTCCTGGAACTATGATAATAAATACATAATACAAATGATCATAATGGTTGTTATTGTTCATGCATGTGATGTAAGTGTGCAAAGGACTCCTCCAGTGTATATTCACACCGCATTTCTGCACAGCACTTTTTCTGTGGCTTCTTAAGCTTCTCCAGGTTTGCTGTTGTTGGGAACAGACCTGCTAACTCCCAAGGAAGATTGGGGGTCATTGCATTCGTAGGAAACTAAGTTCAAAAGAAGGCTACGTTAGACATTGACACATAGACTTCATACTTGTGAAATTAACTTTTAAGAAAGGATTTGAAATGGAAAATGTTTGTCACTGCAAGCGTCTTGTAATTATTCACTTATGATTGAGAAGGGATTTTCCTCTGTGTCTTTTAACTAAGATGAAAGTAAATCTAGCTTTGGTTTGAGCTATCATGTAGAACCAGAACAATTTCTGAACTTGCCTCTGTGTCCTTTAGAAATTATATACACTGTTGTATGTGCCTGTTACCTTGCTTCATGTATGTACTCACTGCAATGTTTTCTGCCTACCTAGTGGTTTCAGATAATTTTCATTTTCTTCTCTAAGTATTTTAAGGACACAATGCAATTACCATTGACTTCATTGGAAGCTGGATCAGACCCTATAAAACGGTCAGTTAAGGGTTCTTTGATAAAAGGAAAAATAAATTTACTGTCAGGCAAGTTGAAGATGTAGGTGGAAGGTACAGCTGGCTCAGGCTTGTATAAGGTTATTGCCTTCTATATGGTTTAAGGAAAAGATTAGCTGGAGGCTATTACTTATCTGAATAACTCCCTTCATAAAGTCTAGCCGTTAGCTATGTGAGCAGGGAACTTACAGTGTTATTTCCCGCTGTTGTATTTAGTTAATGCAAAAATTTACACTCTCCAAGTGCTGGTTTACCAAGTGGCTTGTTCATGACATTTAAGTATGTCGAAGGTAGTATTTGGTGTGAAATAAATGAGCGTTGTTTGGGGTAGTATACAGTACATAAGCCTCAGGATTCAGCCCCTGTATCAGTCACTTCTCTACTCCTGGAGTAGTGGCGTTTTCTGACGCTCTTGTCCTATGCCATGATTAAACAGGAATCTGTTTACTGAAGGATTTCTACAGCTGTAAAACTAAGCAGAACACATGTCCAGAGAAGTGAACAGCGCATCATAAATAAAGAACAGTTTATTCACAATCTCTCCGGCAGCTGATGAACCTATCAGGCACAGGAGGGCTTTCAGAACAGGAAACTTCTGTGAAGGACAGAAGCTAGTTTGGGATCAGTGATTTATCATTGCGTGTTGTGTAAAAACAGCAGTGTGCTGACACAACTGCAGAGCTCGATGTATGAAGCTGTTGTACAATTTGCCCCAGAAAACTTAAGAATAAAAAAATATTGATCTCTAGTTGAGTTCTGCTGGCCTCCGCATCTAGGTAAGAGAGAAGTCTGCTGGCCCAAGAGATGTCACAGGAGGGAGGTCTGGTCTGAAGCCAGGACCCTGGGCTGTGCGTGGAGACAAAAGCAATCTTCCCTGCCCTCAAGAACTGTTTGTCAGCTGCATACTATCTGACCTGCTCATTGGATCAGCATAAAGGGATGGGGACATTATTCCTCTCCCATGTCCTTTACAGAAGTTGTGAGGAGGAAGCTGGTATCAGCAGCAGTACAAACTTATGCATTCCTTTGGCTCCATCAGTGCCAAAGGTTCATGTTATCATCACTGTCTGTGTTTGTGGAGAAAGGTCTGTGTGCATCAGATGTCCAAAAAAAGCCCCTGAAGTTGTTTGTGGGTATTCCTTAAAGCCATGAAAATTTTTCTGGGTTTTGGGTGGGTTTTTTCTGAGTTGGAAAAAAAAAAAACAACACATTAAAATTGTTAGTAATTTTTAAGAAAATGAAAGTAAAACCTTTTCAAAAGGAATATGTGAGCTTCCAGATGTCCCCAGACTATTGAGACATACTTTGTAAAGGAAGAATGTGTCAAGTTTCTTCATGATGTGGTAGATACTTTTGTCTACATGAGCCCCTATCTCAGCCTGCCTATTTTTCCTTAAGTTACTAATCCATAGAAGTAACTGATTAATTTGATTAGGATTGGTGAGAGAAGTATCCTCTAGGCATATGTTCCTCCCTACCACATGAGGAAAGCTGAAGACTACCTCATAGCTGTTTTTAACCATGTAGAAAGGCAAAATTCTGTCCTTGAGGTAGAGAGGAGGGAAAGTCTAAACATTTTCCTTTTCTTTTCAAAGTTAGTACAGGCAGGTTTGACTGCACTGGAGATAAACTCCAGGCAATTCAAGCCCCTCTCGTGTATTTTAGCAGAGTTTGTCAATCTAGAATTATGTGTCCAAGGTTCAGCTGAACATAAGCTCTGCTGCTGACAGCTAAGCCAGGGAAAACTGCACTGAGACTCCAAACTCCTGTATGTATCAGGGAAGAATACTTGGGTCAATACTGCCTGGCATTGGGTTCAGACAAGCACTCCAAAGGTGAAAAGGTTTCCACAACCTTTAGGAAACAAGTCATCTTGCCTTTCTGAAGGACGTTATTCACCTGGACCAGAGAGACAGAGTAACACACATGCAGTGAATTTTCATTTTAAACAGTGAGACAGTGCAACCTGGCAGAGGCTTGGTAAAATGGCGATGCTCTTTGCATAAACAGCTTATGCTTATTGTTGGCTGCACATCCTTTTAAACTAGAAAATACCCTTTCCCCCCAAGCTAACTGTAGTTTTTCGTCTGGTTGTTCATTCCTGTTTGTTTCTTCTGGTATGTTCTTAAAGAGAAAAGAAACTTGGTCTAACAAATTAGCCTAGCATAGCAGGATCCAGATTAGCGGCATGGGTACCTTGGAGTTTAGGTATGTGGTTTTCTCTGAAAAATGGCTAAAGTAGTGTATGAACAGATTCAGGGCTTGTTATGAAAGGATTAGGTCCAGCTTTTTTCTAGAACAAACTTGAACAAAGACCAATCTATTTTGTTCATCTTTTATAAAAAGATTAAGCAGACTGATTTATTATGTATTACAGTAGTCACACACTAGAAAATTCTTTCCAAAGCAAAGGCACAATCAAACAAAAAAGAAATTTGTAAACAGGAATGGACAGGAACTGCTACGTTCTTAGGCTGATCCAGTGTGAACACGTTACTCTTCAGTTTGAAGGTGGTTGGCAACTTTTTGGCAGGAATATTATTTATTTAATTAATTAGTGTGGAAAGAACCGTTTGGCTTGTTTTCCCGCTCTCCTTACAATCAAGAGCTTTTGCCCGTTGGATGCTCCATCACTTCTTACATACCACTTTTGCAGCCTACTCCCTTGTCACTTATGCATGATGCTTTTCCTTCAATTTTGTGAACCAAGTTGAATCAGCAGCAAGCTAACTCTCTCTGACTCTCGAATGCTCCAGCAGATCCCATGGTTTTATTGCTAAGCCATTAAGAGATTTGTTTTTCAATTAAAAATTCTCTGGGCTGGTTTCTGGCCAGCAACAGTTTCCCCAGCTCATAAGTTTCGGACTCTGGATGGAAAGGAGCCTCCAAATAAGCACTGGCCTCCCCCTCTGGAAGCCCCACAGTCCATCAGTTTTGAACACAACAGCCTGGTCAGCAGAGATTGTCAGATACGTTGGGACACTCCATCAATTTAATGTGGAGACAGAAGCCCTTTGGGGAAGTACCTGGTGGTGGTGTCGGGGAGAATTATAGGGACAAGATTTTTGTCAAACTTTAGAAAACCTAAAAAAAAAGTGTGTAGTGAATGTATTCATCTGTGCTGAATGTCTTTACCTCATTCCTAATGGGCACCAGGAGCAGAGGAGAGTGCTTGGAGGCTAGGCACAACAAGCAGAAGGAAATCATTATGTTGTTTTTTTTCTTATCAGTTCTGCAACTTAAAACTACCCTGAAGAGACGTGTTTCGACAGAGCTCTTCACACTTCCAAACAAAAGAGCTTTTCTCTCTTCCTTCCCCCTCGCCCTCCCCCCAGTTTGGATGTATGGCTGGAGGAAAATGATTGCAGGCATTGTCTGGCAACAACAACTGCAAAGTCTCTTCTGGAAACATGTTGGGTCAGGTTCATGAGCGCGCACAGAAAGAAAGAGAGAAAGGGAAAAAAAAAAAGAAAGCTCCCTGGCCAGATAAATAACTCACTTTTGGAAGATGCTTCACCAGTGTTCCTGCTGTTATATAACAGCCTCAGCCAAGATCCAGCTATTTCATATTTGCTTAAGCAAGAGAGTCATACAGGGAAAACATTACTGTGCTATGTTAGTTCTTTAGTCATTGGTACTGGGAGAGGTGATATGCTAACAAAAGTATGCAGTAACAAGCATTTAAAATGTGATGTTTTATTAGTTTTGCAGTAAATATAGGGAAGATACTAACGACTAATTTCTGCTTTTAATTTAATTCATGTTGTGAACATGAAAATGAGGAGAAAATTAATTTCTCAGTGGCTGGATCCTCTCATTGACCCTATGCATGTTTGCATTTAAACAAAAGAAACTAAATTTCTGCCCATGCATTGCTGGAAAAAAATGTCTATAGTTTTGTCTGGCTATCGTGACAAAGGGGTTTAATGTAACTTAAAGAAATAATTCGAGTATAAAATGAGGCGCTGATGAGAGCAGTAAAATAATCAGATGTTAAAAGGAGCAAATACACTGTAACGGCTAAAAGCCCAGGAGTGGGAATCAGGCCAGCTGGGGTTCTGCTTCCATTCAAGCATGCTGTGCAACTCTGAGTAAGTCAATAAACCTTGCAGTGCTTCAGTTCGACCATCTGTAGAATGGGAATAATAAAAATATTATTCCCTGTCTCCCCAAACTGCGGTGAGCCATTGAGATGAGTATTGAGTCAGAGTGCTGCGAGTTGAGAAAAGACAGATTTAAACTTTCCCAAAGTTCAGAAGTTTGCTTCCAGTTCATTTCTATTTGGGAGGCTCAACTCCACTTTTGCAATTGTATATCTATTCTCCTCCCACCTCTATAGCTGGTAGGTGTCTATTGGCCTAATGTGAACACTCAGCAGAAAAGATGCATTTATGTCCACGACAGTGTCGTTACGAGTCAAAGAAGTATGTTACACTTTGGGAACTGTGGCAACAGGGAAAAGCGTGCACAGTTGAGGATGAAAAATTGAAGCAAAACCATGAGACTAGTAGTTAAATTCTTTACATACTTCAGAGATCTATCTCTAAAACAATCCACTCAAGATCCTACTAACCCAAATCTCATGAGCCCATGCTGTATACTTTTAATTATGACAGCATCTTTCTTCTTCAGGTTGTTTTGCAGCTCTCAGATGGAGTGTGCTCTAGAGCCCAGGCATCACCAAGACGTACCTTTGCACTTATCTCCCTGCACCCTGAGAAATACCGCTGAAGTGGATGAGGAATATTCTCAGTGCACATAGTTGTTCACATCCATAAGTCTTGGTTAGGGCTTAAGCGTATGCAGCAAAGGGACAGTTGGGACACGTGAAATACTGCACAATTTAGCCTTGCTAAATTATCTTTGAATTGTTTCTAGCTATAAATTGTTTTTCCTGTTAATTTTCATCTCTGATTCTGGGTTGTAGTTAGAAACAGAAGTGCTGAAATACATATCCAGGCTTCCTGGTGTATTTAGCTCAACATTGGAGTCCCCAGAGGTTGAGATAAGTTCCAGAGATGATTCCAACAGTTTGTTTGCTCGTTGAAAGTAATTTCCAGATCTCCGAGTAGTTCAGAAGGTGAAACAATCAATTAAATACACTCATGTGCGTACAGACATGCACAGAATATCCCCGAGGTGGTTAATGGGGCAGAATGTTTAAAAGGCACCAGGAGCCCAGTTCAGTAAAGCTGCAAAGACCGCAACAGTTTGGACATCCAGTCTCTTCATAGGCTACAACTGAAATTTCTCACATCTTTTGTATGTTACATGAAAGCCAAAAAGCAAGCAAAAGAGCAGCACAATTATTTTGTCAGAGTAAAATGTACGTTTTCTCAGAATATAAATTCTTTCATTTTGCACTCAAAAGTAATTGTAAAAAGAAACATACACATGCAAAATGTTTTACTTTTTCCTGGTTTTGGTTAGCACTGAGGTTTTCTTCACACAGCCCTCACTAAAAGTCTGCCGTATGGGAAGGGCTTACAGTGTGTTGTAAACAGCAGGTTCAAATCAAGGCTAAACCAGTCCTCTCAGTCCAGCCAAAGCCACAGGGTGCTCGAAACTCCAATCTATTGCAATATTGGAAACAAACTACCGTGCAGTAAATTGTAAAGACTATTTTTTCATGTTGCTGCTCTTATATGAATTCATTTTCTTTCAGCTACAAAATAGGGTGAAAAATCTGAGACAAAACAGAAGGAGGAAGAAAAAATCTTTTCAGTTACAGAATGACCTTTTTCATGGTCTTAAGTTCACGATGCTGCAAAATAGTGAATTTAAAGAAATTTTAAACAAACTACTAAGTTGAGAAGATTGTTTCTTTACATGCCCTAAAATTCTTTACTTCTTGACATACCTTTTATTTTACATTTGGCAAGATGGCAGCCTGAGCCCTGAAAATCATCTTGGTTTAGCTATCTCAAAGCAATTTTAAAGTTCTGAAGTGACTTTAAAAAGATCTGTCTTTTCTGATTTAATACTACGAGATTTAATCCTGATCTGTACATGCATATTCTGTAACACTCAGTAAAATCTTTGCGAATTCTCCATGTAGTAAGTTGCCCATGAAGTTCTGAAAGGAGAGTTTTGCCTTTCTTATCTTATTGTCAAATGATTAAATATCTTTAAAAAAAAAAAAAAATTTAAAGCAGTAGGAGTTTAACACCCAGTCATCTGTGTGCCACTGAAGTTAGGAAATATTAAGGCTCACGGTTTACTTGAAGACATTTTCTTTTCTGCTTTAGATTGACAAGACTTAACTATCATCTGATTGACTGTTTGTTTTTCAGTGTATGCCTTGGTCACCGACAGAGCTCCATCCATCCTGTGTATTACAGTGGCAGGACTCCAAGGCAGTATTTGGCTATCAGTTTATTCACTAGATTTTTCATTCAAAATCCCTCTTGAGCTTTTCAGTATGGCTCAAATAAATTTTTAGTTGGCTTAGAGTGCTGGCTGTAAATGTTTGGGCCTTTATTTGAGCATTAAAAAAGGCCTGGGAACTATTTCAGGGAAAGTATTATTAACAAATTCTATGTGATAAAAACCTACTATTTGTTTTGGTTTTCAACCAGGATTTTTTATTTTGGGGGAAAGGCAGGGAGGAGGTTGGTGGCAAGGAGAACCATTCATATCAGAAACAATGTCATAATTACACACGGTAGAGAGCGTGTCTAGAAAACAGAATTTTAAAAATTATATAGAAACCTCTATAGCCAAAGAGGGAGATCCCTACGGATGGCGGAGGAGGGTCTCCAGCAGCCGAGTCAGCGGCCTTTCGGAAGCAGAGGTAAATGTTTCATTAAGAAAGCGTTTCAGAGAGTCAGCAGGCACACCCTGATTTCCAGGAAATAAGTGTTGTCCTTATTAACTCCTTGAATACAAATCAAGGTGCAAGCATTCCTGGGAAGTGGACAGAACATGCTGGAGTCCCTGAGGAAGGTTTCCTCAAAGGGCAATGCCCCCCGTGTTTTCCAGAATTGCCCTGTGCAACTGGATTTTCCATGCAGCGGTTCTCAGCATCTTCCTTTTCTATGTTAAATTCCCTTTACACAGTGTTTCTGGCGGTACGTTAGTCTCATCAGGTGTGGTTGTGAGTCTCCATTGGTATTGCCGGTTGCATCATGGAGCTCAGTGTTATCCCATGGAGCTTACAGATCTTGCTGCGTTTCTTCTTGAGCGGGGATATTCTTGGTAAACCCAAGTTTGATACAGTCCTCAAGAGACAGTTAGGGCTAAGATTTTTGACCTGTGTCTCATAAAACCTCATGACCAGCTCTTACTGTTTTCTTTCCCCTCTATATTTTCCCTGGTAATCAGATCAATGGGTACAAGACTGGGTTAACAAATTGGGCTATAGGATCAAGATGGTTTCTTGTATCACTGAAACTGAACAACACCAGAGTTTAATGGAAAATTTTCACCTCTAATAATTGGATGGATTTATATTTTCCATCCATTTCCACAACTAAAAGTCTTAGAGAGACTTTTTAATCAAAACTTGAAAAAGTAGACTAGCATTGACACTAATTGACTGTTCAGATTGAAGTGCCTCCAGGGCCAGCCCTGACCTTAATGCTCCTGGGACTAATCCTAAAGTAAATATGTTGTTGATAAAAAATAATTATTCTCGACTGTGCTTCTACTCCTTTTAAAGTCAATGGCAAAGGTCTCACTGGCTTTAGAGGACACCCATCCTGTCATATTTTCACACAGTGATCCCAAAACACAGTCTGCTTTGGAAGGCTCCCAGGCAGGACTTGCTTGGGCAAAGCTGGAGATGGAAAGGCACTTCAACCATCCAAGGACCATACATAGGGTTTTGGCAGTCCTGTTACTCTGCAGCATTAGCACTTGCAGTTCTATACAGGCAAAAACAATTTGCCTCTCTGGAGATTTCTGCTGGAAAGAGCTAGTTAGAGCCACTTATAGAAACAGGAAATTCTACAGTTTTGTAAATTATTTTAAAACTGATAGCCCTCATGACAGGTGGTTGTTCAGAGGCCTGCTCCAAAGCAATGAGCAGGCACTTGTGTCAACATCTCAGGAGGGCAAGATAATGGCAAGTAAGGACTGAGAAATGGTCAGGTCTTGTCAGGGAGAGGGGATGTTATTCAAAAAGTAAAAAGTCCTAAACGCCTTATTTTAGATAGAGCTGGAAAAAACCAGCCTTTTGGAAAAAAATAGAAGTCCCACTAGAAATCTCTGTGTTGTCTCATGTGAACAAGGCTACTTGGATAACATTTTCAGTCAAACTTTCTTGGAATCATTGATTTAGACTTTTTCATTGTGATCAGAATTTTAATCCAAGGACATTGAAATGCTGCACTTAGTCTGTTTTGTTGTCTTTTTATTCTTTTTAGGCACTTCGGGATAGTGACAGGGGTTTTACTTTTTTAATGAAATGTTTCAGTACTATCAACATTCATTATGAAGCTAAAGCCATTTATGTGTTTCCAAATTAAAATAGTTTGCAATTTCCACTCCTTGAAATATCTCAATATTTTAAGAGGTTAAAAAAAATTGTGATATGCCATAATTTCCCATACAACAGAAACTCTATTTACTGACCAAGGCAAGTAATGGCAGTCCTCTTTTCTGTAAAAGTAACCAAAAGTGTGGTATTGAAGCCAAGTAATGAAGCACAGTTTGTCTCCCATGTAAATGTATTTTGGGATTTATTATGTGTACTCACCTGCTTGTTCTTGGGCATTGGGAGTGCTTCGGAGCCTTACCAAAACTTTGTAAGACATTTCCCACTGTAAGACTTTGTTTTAGTTGTATGCAACTTTAACCATTTGACCTGAAGTTTTCCATTTTGGGCATCTCAGACTAAAATTTTTGGGAATGTTTCAGCTGAAAAACTTCAGCCATTCCAAGAAGAAAGTTAGAAGAGACACATAATTTTGCCCATATTATTGTGATTATTTTTAAATCTTGTAAATGTTTTGAGATGCTCTCCTACATCCATACGTCGGAATGAAGACTTGAAATTTGTCTGGAAGCTGTCCTAATTTCAGGTACATTTAGTCCTTCTCTTAAAAAAACCCAAACCAACCAACCAAAAACAAAACAAAACCACGAGTTTTTATTTGGCCAAAGAAAGAACCTCTAAAATCACACATTCTTAGGGTAGAGGGGGGCAGCGGAGGGAGAGGTGCTGATCTCCTCTCTCTGGTGACCAGCGATAGGACATGAGGAAATGAAATGAAGCTGCGTCAAGGGAAGTTCAGGTTAGACATTAGGAAAAGGTTCTTCACTGAGAGGGTGGTCGATCCCTGGAACAGGCTCTTCAGGGAAGTGGTCACAGCACCAAGCCTGGTGTCAAGGAGTGTCTGGATGACGCTTTTAGTCATATGGTTTACTTTTAGGTAGTCCTGCGAGGAGCAGGGAGTTAGACTTGATGATCCTTATGGGTCCCTTCCAACTTGAGATATTCTGTGATTCCATGATTCTATGATTCTAAATAACAATTTAAAAAATAAATAAAACTACTTGATTTTCAGAAGGAAACTACTTCTGAAGTAGAAAACTACATTTTTTCAGAAGACAAAGTAATATAATAGTTCTTTACTAAAACACATATAACTACTCTTTTTTTCCATTTCTTTTTTTAGTAAGAATGTGTGAACTGCAGGTCAGATGTTTAGAGAAACCCATTAAGTGATTATTTACTTTTTTCCTGAAGCATGGCACAGTTTGTTGTTTCTGTGGCTGCTTGCACAGAGGACTCTGCAGAGAAATAGCAGAATCCAGACTTCCTTCACCAAATAGGAAATCAAAATATGGGACTTTATTTCTTAAGTTTGATTTTTCTAAAGCTTCAAGAAGCAAAGCCACAAGTAACTATTGCTATGCGAACATATATATTCTTGGAGGTTAGAGGCGTGTTATTCCCCTCCTGTGCTTAGGCTCTGTATGCCCAAAGGCTAAACGCGGCTCTGATGTCTCAGCTTATAAATACAGATTTGAGTACAGTCTTGTAGTTAGTAAGCGTAGGGTTAATGAAGGAAGACAAAGTTGATTTGAACTTGAAAACTCTGGTTCAATTCCTAGCTTTTGCCCCAGATATTTTTTGTGTGAGCACAGGCAAGACATTTAATCCCTCCATATCTCAGTTCCATATGCATAAAACAGGAATGAAAATATGATCTTTGTCCCACCCCTTTTTTTATCTCATCTATTTAGATCATGCATTTTTCAAGGCAAGGGCTGTTTCTCTCTGTGTGTGTGGACAACTCGTAGCCCATCAGGGCTCTGATCTCAGACGAGGCCCATAAGTGCTATTAGTGTGTAGTAGTAGTAATAATAATAATAATAACAATAATAATATTAACGACAGCTGGAGTTCAAATTCTGACAGACAGCTCTGAGCCATTACACATTCGGGAGTATGAAATACAGGCAAGCCCAAGACAGCTATTTTCATCAGAGACGAAAGTTAACAGTTTGGCAGGGCAATCGAATTTGGCGTTATGTAAGCTGGGCTTTGCAACTTCAAACCGTGGTTTTATTTACGTTGCTTTTTTTTCTCCATCTCCATATAGTTTGGTCTGTGACTGGCACTGTTTTAGAGCTGGCTTGTTGCGGGATCTACCCTGCTGCAAACAACGTTTGGAAATCTGAAAAGAAGGTTTCTTTAATTATCTGAAAACCAGAGCCCATAGTCTACTTGATATGAAAAATAGACCAAATTATAGTGGTATTCATAGCCTGCTGGAATGGTTGGTTGTTTTGGAAAAAAAATGTTTTTAAAGGAGGCTTGCCAAGAAACTGTTCTCTCAGGAAATGATAAATGGCAGTTTGGAGACTTGAGTGGCCTGTACTGTATGTGTCTTGGTAACTGCTGACTCAATCGTGTGTGCTCCTTATGGCTCCCACATTCGCAGCACAGGGAATTTACAGTCCTGATTCACAAACTCATTACTGTCCTGCAGTTTGGGACTTTTACACATGGCCTCGGGGTTGTTTTATCTGGAAACAATGCAAACACATTTCTTTAAATTACACTTCAGATAACCTTTTGGTTATCATTACTTTTACAGTGTATGCTAAAAACCTTGCAATTTCTTTTCCAAAACTATAGTTTCTCTGAATATACCCTGCCAGGTTTGGTGTTTTCTGGGGTTTTGTTGGGTTTTTTTGTTTTATAGTACGTTTTCTATGAAGTTGTGAAGTTTTAGGAAAATTAAATACAGAAGAATGAAGACATGGCTAGAACCTGCATGACAGGGTTGGTTTTCAAAAAAGTAAAAGAAAACGCTGTCTCTGTTTGTGCACTGAAGAAAGATTTGCTTTAAACCATGCACCATTTAGTCATATGAGTTCTTTGCAGTGATATATGCTATTTACTGTATACTGTTACTATAGGGGATATGTTGTGTGCAAGTAGACAAGCCTTTGGAGTGTACTCTTCTGAGTTAACACTGAGTGCTAACAGTGATCCGTGTTTTCAGGCCATTTATATTATCTGAATCCCATTGACATCAGTAAGTTTACTCCTCATTTACTCTGGGGTGAAAGAGAAGCAAATTGGGACAATTGTATATTTAGGAGACATTGTTGCAAAACATATCCAGTTCCTGAGTCACAGTGGAGGGGAGAGAGAGGTTCATGGGGTACACAGAGCTCAAGGGATTATTTTTTTTCTGATGTTGCCTAATGAATCTGACTGAAAAGGGTCACACAAATGGTAGAAAAAATTTGCATCTACATATCCATGAAAATTTACACTGTGTGCTTGTAAACTACAAGATGAAGTACGGATTAGAGTTTGGAGATAATTTGGTATAAAATGAATCAATTCATTGCCTTTAGCTTCAATGTTAGAGTTCCTAGGCACCTTATGAAGAATTTGTGTATTTGGTCATTTGCATCCTTGAAAACCTTTTTAGCATTCACATAAGAGGCAGTTGTGAAAATGCTGAACACTTCAAAGACCCCTTCTCTGCCCTTGCTCCATTATTTTTCTGCCCTTGCCTCTGTTCTTTGCTGTTTTGGAACAAATTCTTCTCCCACTCCCCTTTTACTTACTCCGCTGTACGGTACTGCACTGCAGAGCAGCTGTAAACAGCTGGGTGGAGAACGCTGCCCACGCCGTCAGTGCTCCTTGCCTTTGGTAGAAATGGTGTTACTTTTATATTGAGGACAGCATGACACCTTGGAGTGTATTTAATTGAAGGAAGCACCTACCCAAAGTAACTTTCCGCTCTGTGATTTCCCAGTGCTGATGGGTTTTACATGCAGTCTGACAGCTTAGGAGAAGAGGAATGTGAAATGCAGGTATCTCTGCCCCCTCTGACCAGTTAGTTGCTGATTTTCAGATTATATACCATTGATTCTTCAGGTTTTGCATACCGAGCTAAGGGAAGTACCAGCACTGATTAGCATCAGTGTGAGCAGAGACCGTCTGGGGACAACTGCAGATGACTTCAACTGGGGAACTATGTTAGTGAAAAAAATGAATGCTGACCTTGGCGTGAAAGTCAGAAGAATGTATGCTTAAATATAAAAATAATGCTAAACTTCAGATTTCAACAACAGTACCTGATTGCCCTCTTAATTTTCTCTATTCATTAAAATGTTCTGGACTGTCTTCTTATGCCCAGCAATGGGGTATTACAGTCTTTCACCTTTAGAGACTTCAGAGTGTGAGTGTATTTCTAGGGTTGCCTTGTTTTGCAGCATCAGAATGACTGCTCTAGAAATATAATGATGTCTGTCTCCTGGGGTGGCTGATTTAAAACCTTTGCCATGAGCAATGACCCCCGAGTGAGTGAAGTGCGTAATTAGTACAGGTGTTCACTGTACTAACAAAAGCATTTTTAGGCTCTGGGACTGTCTGCAAAGATTGAGTTCATGTCATTTTCTACACATGGCAAGCTTCTTTGTCCAGCTCAGATATACAAGCCGTAAATTAACTGTAGAATTATAAATAGACCATAGCTACAATACGTAAGGAGAGAAACCTCATTTTGACCTCTTATATTGTGCAATCACTGTTACAGAAAGTTATAGACTATGTGTTTCACATATACTTCTTCCCAAATACATGGATCTTCCTCACTGAAAAGCTCACTGGGAGTCGAGGGCACTCAGAGAGTAAGGGAAGTGTTGAGCACCTTGCAGCACTGCGTCGCAAGTAGGTTTGACAAAGTTTGACCTATGTGAAATATTCATATAGAAATGTTTCCCTGGAAAATGACACTTATTCCTGTGTGTCAGTTGTATGTGGAGAAACGCTGTGTTTTAAACAAGCTGCTTCTTTAGCCAGAGGCTTATTTTGCTATTATACTAGATGCTCTGTTGTGCTGCAGCAGGGAAAAAAAAAAAAAGACAAAGAGTCAAGATAAAGTGATATTTGTGATGATGTGTCTGTATGTCTGCACATCATCTGCAGGCTGTGGATTTATTAGTTTTTCAGTCAGTAGAACTGTTATATAAATAATGCATATCAGAGCTGGTCACACATGGTCTTCTCACTTGCACATGTACACTGCAAGTACTGTCTGAGCCAGAGGAATAAGTGCAACCAGACCTCCTCTGCCTTCTCTGTAAATCAGCTTTTAAAAGGCAGTGTCAGACACTTGTGTCATCACAACAGTCCATGTCCCATCTAGAAAGATGCATCGGTGTGGTTATTGTGGGGTTTTCAGGCGGTGTGGGTGCTGTTCCTGACTCAGCCACCATTTTCTGCAGGACTTGAGGCGAGTCATTCCACCTTCTGTTGTTTCCATTTCCTCAGCCGTGAGTGCTGGGTATCATAAAGCATTTTGAGTCTTGGAGGTCAAAAATGAAAACAGACCACTTGGTATTTTTATCATTTTTATTATTCCCACTGTTGTTCAGCATCTATCATAAAACTTAGATATAATTTGAGAAGATTATTTCTTGATTTGAAAAGATTGTTGCTTGAATATATAAATCAACAATGCAGGTACTGTAAAGTAAAAAGGAGCAACTTATACCTGAAAGGAACTGTGATGCTTGAGACTGAATTAAACTCCTTTCACATTTCAGAGTAGGTGTGTCAGAGCTAAAATTGTTAGCCAAATCACATAAAGCCATCCATGAAAATGAATGAAAATGCTTCATTAATTCAGAATGATGTTAGCATTTTAATCTGTAAAGTCCTTAGTAGATGCTATCTGACAACATTTTTTCAAAGGTTGCATGATTAGAGGTGGATGAATTTCTCCACTGAGTAGCTAATTACTCTCTCTGTTGGACAGGGGAAAAGATACTACTTAGCAAAAGAGATTAGCAGAAGAAAGAAAATAAATAACTCCATAGTTACCTCTTTCACTCTTTCAAGGAAAATATGCAAAGGGAAAATAAGACATGCCTGCAGCTAAACCAGTTTTTGGGGTAATACTCAGATTTTCCAAGTAAAGCATGGTCTGGCTTCTGTGAACACAAATGATCAATCTCCAGGAGGAGTAGGCTGCATCTTGCTTCAGAAAGCAGGGTGCTGATTCTCTGGTATTCCCTTCCCGGAGTGCCACTGTCAATGAAGTCATTCCTGACTGATGCCCAAGACAAACTTTTGGTCCCTCTGTGGAGGACCATCTTTTAGATGATAATTAAAGTGATGTCTCTCATCACCTGCAACCATTGAAGATCCTGTAGCACTCTTTGTCTGTCTTAGACAGGGTTGGGTAGCTTCTCTCTGCCACCGTGATGTTTTCCTATGCTTTCATCATATCAGTACTCTTTGTTCCTATCTGTACATGCTGTGGAGTGTTACCATGCACTGTGAAACAGATACTGTCTCTCATTGCAGAGAAGCTACATTTTGTTATTGATTTAACAGGGGCTAGTGCAGCCCTTAATGGCAGGGGCTTGAGGGGAGAGATCCAGCTACATATTCATGCTCCTCCTTTGTGCAATTGATAACAGTTCTCACAGGAGGTGGCAGTGGAGAAAGGAAACATCACAAAGCTTTATGTGCAAGACCGTTACCACCTCTGCCTGAAGGATCTTCCAGTATTTCATCATGTCTAGACTATATGTACTGTGTTATCTTGTGTAGAAGCCTCCTCCATCATAGGATAAAATTACAAAGCCCAAATCCTTTTTGTTTTGAACAGTGATGATCATCGTTATCTTAAGAATGAACAGTCCAGGCTACTGCCTATGAACCAGAAGAACAGCAAGAGGTGGATGCACATCTAACATCTGGAGCTGGGCAGATCATTTAGTCTTCAAGCCTGTCATGATGATTAATCAGCTAGGAAGGACTGTGAGCCTTTTGCTTCCACCACTGAGCAACTGCTTACACCTCTGAGCAGTTGCTTACATTGCCAATAGATCCACTTTTTGAGTCACGGTATACCAGTCCAAATAAATGCCTAGCCTGGCTATATTCCTAGAAGAAGTTATTGACAAAGAAAAGCACTAAGGATTTTTTGTTATCTTTGTCATCCATTAAATTTTTCAAACACGTTATTTTATCAGAAACCTTTGTTTACTTTTGAAGTCATTATAGCTTAAAATGTTATGGAGAAAAGACTTGATATTTTACCTGACTCAAAACCAGAGGGAAACCTGCAATGGAAACAATTTGGAAAGTTAACCCGTGCAGAACTTGTTACTGGCAGCAGCCAGATGATCTGTCTCTCAGTTTTCGAAATGAGTCAAGCCCCCAAAGTGTTAGGAAACTGGCTTAAAGCCATAAGGTTGTATTTAAGCAAAAAAAAAGGAAACAGATATCAGAGTCTTTAAAATCTAGTTCTGAGACCTTGGTGTACACAGAAGACCTGTTTTCAAGGTTTCCTCTGCAATAATGTTGGTTAGAGGCTAACTCTGGAAATTGAAGCTGGTATTCTCGCATAGCTGGTTGGCTTCAGAACTTAGAATTTAAAGAAAAATGTCTAAAACTACAAAATGCATAACAAAATAATCACTTCATTTCCCCCAAATTCAACTGGCAGAGCTGTTGAACTCCTGCAGGCATGGTAATGACTTTGTATGACCCATGAAATTTGACTGAAAACCCTTCTTCATTAGCAGTTGGTTGCCTTTGTTGTAGTTTTGCTCCTGGTATCTATAAGATCTACTAGTTTGCCTTTATGAATAATGCCATGACAGCCAACAAGCAGTTTCTTTTCCTTTTAAACATGGGTTTCCACTGGTAAATATATTACGTTCTAGTTCACTCATTGGTTATTTGCTGGCTTGTGACTGATTGTATCTCCCTCCACTTTCTGAAGCAGTTAGAATGAAATGCGCTTTTGGGGTGTCCAAGGCAACTTGATTTTAGAGGGTGCAGAGCACCTGCATCTTCTCTGGATTTCAGTGGCTTTGCTGGGTGCTTACATTTCTACAAAATGAAAGCATTTTTATTTTTAGAGTACTCTGAAGGAGATATTTCCAAGGATATGATTTCAGCGGAATCGAATGGCGGTTGGAAAGGCTGGGGGAGTAGAGTGGGCTTGCAGACTTTTTATCACTAATAAATTTCACCTCTGATCTCTGTGCAGCCCCTGGGAATGAAAAGTGCCTTTGGAATTGTGTGTGGTTTTCTTTCGTTCCACTGAGCTTTCCCACTGAAATTTTCTGTCTTGCATCTGTGTCTTTGTAAAGCTTAATGCAATGGCAAAACAAGAGGCTGCCTCCTTTCTGAGGAGCAGACTCAAGCATACAAGAATACAGCCCTGGTTTTGTGTGTTTAGAATGGATGCAAACTTGCCACCTTATTTATCACCAGGATTTCTAACTTTCAAACGCCATGGCCCATAAATGACTTCTCCATAATAATATTTATCAAAGTATTTCTGGTCTAATTATTCATGCTGAGCTTGTTCTCTAAAAATTTCTCTTGAAAGAATCTTTTTAAAGATTTTTCTTTTGAAAACAAATTCATGACCACATCAAACAGAGATTCATGTTGCCGTTGGTTTAATTACCAGCAGCCCTCAGGGAATCTCAAAACTCACTGTTGTTACAATTGCTTCTCTCCCTTTCTCTCCCCCACTTCTTTTCCCCTTCCATTTTTGATTGCTGCAGAAGTCATCATTTGGTTATTAATTTTTTAAGCTCATTTTAGGTACAAAGGAGTTTATGTCCTTTTTTGCCCATATAATAACTATCGAATCACAAATCATGAGTAGATTATGGATGCTAAAAAAGGAACTGGCCAAAAATCTTTTTTTGAAAAAATGGTTGAAGTAATCTTGTTTTTTAACATTTTAAGCAAAAAGCAGATAGTGGTGCCCTTCCCTACTCATGCCATGCCATAAGATCAGATCCATAACCTGTGGATGTGTCTCACTTTCTATTCCAACCAGAAAACCCAGTGCACCTAGTCTGGCTTTATTCCCTTTGAAAAGCAGTATGGATGCCTCATTTGGGTGAAGTGTGAAACATAACATAAGTGATGCTGACCTAACTCAATGTGATACATGGCATATTTGCTTTAAAAAGAGCAGCGGTCTCAAATCTGGTTTGAATTAGGAAAAGTGTTTGAGAGAAAGAAAGGAAAAAGGGAACCGTTTCATAGCAGGCATCTGAAAAATAACAGTTTGGAGAAAGGAGGAAAAATTGTCAGGCAAAACCTAACAGTTAAAGCTGAAAAATGTATTTCTAACACTGGGGATTATGAGCGTATATCTTTTTCTTTGTTTTTTTAAAAATATAATCTTGGCAACTTAAGTGCATACTACGATGATCCAGAACGAGAACAGCTACTCAATGGTGAAATTATCAGCAGTACTCCGGCAAGAGGTTATTAGTCATAGTCCCAGTATCATACAAGAGCCGGAGCCAAGGATTCAAAAAGCAAAACATTCTGCTTTGGAGAGAGGTCAAGATTAGTCACTTTTGTTTTCTTTAATTGGTGAGGGTGGTAGGGGGGGTTGGGTTGGGGTTTATTTTGTTGTGGAGAAGAGTTTGGGACATATTTTTATGCTAGTTGGGTCTTTTACTTTTTTTTTAACCCTAAAGTGTTGTAAATATGCCACTGTTCCACATTGGAAACGGGAATCTACCACTAGGAGAAAACTGTTGCCTGATAGCCAAACTTCTGACAACAAAAATACGGAGTGATATTCAGGGGCTGTACTGCCGTGATTAAACCAGCAGAAAGAGTCCTCCAGAGGCAAGTACCACAGGGAGTTTTCTTCACATCTGTGGAACTGAAGCATCTGAAATATAAGTGCCTGTTAGCTAAACAGAGAGTCTTTCTTTCCTCTGCAGATAGGTACTGGGGTGCTCAACCGGAAGAACCCAACGTAGGAATGTTTTGCTGAACAAAGAATGTGATAGAGAATGAGAAAGCAATCAGTTTTCCAACCTTCTGTCTCATTAAAAAACAGAAAAGTGCTCTGAAGTTTTCTTTGAGATCTGAAGATCTGCCCAGGACAGGGGAAAAGATTTTCAAGGTTTTGTTAGAGCTCCTCCTTCCAAGTTGAAGTTTAAAGATGTTTAGCATATCTGAAGGTAGGCCATTAACGTTACTGCCTCAGTTTTCCCCAGTTTGTGCTAGCAATAACAGTACATATGTTCATGCAGCATTTTGGATATAAGATGCACTAATGACCGCCATTTATTCTATGACTATATCCAAACTATTGCATAAAGATAAGGGGCTTTTTTTCCTGGTTTCTTTGATCAGTATTTCCCGTATATTTCTTGTTATCTCAAGCCTGTTTCACATCCTCCATAAGGCTGGATTTCAATTTAAGTGTAATTTGGAAAACTATTTATGATGATGGTGCTAGATGGATGTCCAGTGATTTTTGTGGATACATAAACCTCTCATACTTTTGGTATCATTGATTCACTTGTAAGGAAAGAATCCCTCTCTTCTTGCCAACTTGTGTCTTATTTTTACATGGAGATGGAAGACAGTTGTGTCTGGTCAAAGAGATATTATTTCCTGAAGGTGGGGCTATAGTAAATGAAGATAAGCAAATTCTTGAAAAATCCAGAGTATTCCGTTAATAGGATAGGGGGATTTTGTCTTCTTTAGTAGCTTCTGATAAAAGTTATATTTAGAAACAAGACCCTAAACTTCACTTTCCTGGCTTTATGCAAGGAGAGAAAAACATTCCAAGCTCCCTTGTTCATCTACTGATACTCTGTTAGTTTAGAGGAAAGGGTTAAAAAAATAAATACCTGACCTTTGTAATATTTTAGAGAAAAAAAATGCTGTATCCTGAGGCAGTGCTGGGCCAAAGACTGTAGATTTTGGACACTGTCCTAACTTGAAAATTTCCATGTGTTTTAAGTCTTGTCTCATTTATCTACAACAAGAGTCAACCACAAATTTTAATTGCTTGGCTATAGCCCTCTGCATGCCAGATAGATCTGCGAGCATTGCACACATCTGGGCATGCATTCAGTACTGCGAGGCCAGCAGGACTGGCCTGGGAGCTTGGGGAGCGATGAGCAAGCAGAGGGGCTTCGTGGCCCAAATCTACACCTAGAGCTAAAGAAAGATTCTCAGGAAGAGCTGATTTCCAGTGGTTTGGGTGTTTTAAATAAGCCAAATATTTTTGTAAGAAGTTGTTAATAGCAGCAACAAGAGAGCTGAACCGAGGCCACCGTTCTCAGCTCTCTCTTCTCAAGTAGCAGCCATATCCAGTCTCTGCTTCTTACCGTCTCCTCCAGCCACATCCATAATGGTCCTCACTTCTGTCTTGACTAGCAGCATTTCAGGTCATCCCTTTCCAACTTTTTTTACCCTCAGGCCTTTCTGAATCCTCTCCACTTCTAAGATAAGCACTGCCCCAAAAGCTTTCCACCTTTTGAGGTCTTGCACTCTCTAACAATCCATGGCCGAGTATATTTCACTCTCCCGTAACTTAATTCTTCCATTTGCCAGTGTCCTACTGACCTCCTTGTTAGAAGGAGAGGTATATATGCATCTTACCTTGCTTCCTTTAGTCAAGCAGCAAGTTATAGCCAGGTAATTTTGTGAAGGTAACATGTGAAAACCAAATCAACTTGTGTGTTTGTAACTTTTGATTTCTATTTATTTCTCATAATTTTTGAGATCTTAAATGAATTGCTCTCTTATATAAGCACAGCATCTGTTGTTGCTGCTTGTTTCTTTGTAGGTCTCATTAGTTCCTCTTGTACCTGAAGTTTTGCCTGCTGCTGATCTGCAGCATTTATTCACATAAAGATTATGTACATGAGTTGTGTGTAAGTGGCTGGAAATAGTCAAAGATAGCTGTGAAGGTTTCTGTTTTATTGTGTAACATCTTCTTCAGCTACTGCTGTTCCTGAAGGCTGTATCTTCATTTTCATTGGGGGGAAAATGGCAGTATCATAAAAGAGGCAGTTACAAAAACATGCTGCTGATATTCTGTGTTTGGTAACATATATGCTGTATTTTATATTATATTATTTACTTAATCACATATTACTGAAGTGGCTTTTTTATGTCAGTTTTTCAGTTTTTGACCTGTCAGAACATGTCTCTTACTATTGTTCGTTTCAAATAGAACTCAAGGGAGATGTCTAATCTGAAAAACGGCATTATGGTTGTAATCTACACTCTTCTAAGAATCATGAAAATCCACATGAAAGAAATGGAGCTGAGTGAATAGTTAACCAGAGATGTTGTATTTCCAGAAACTTTGAGGAAGCTTTTAGAAAAAGATGTTTTTCTTTGGGGAAAAGGACATTTGGAAAGGAAAAATAACTCTCTGCAGTTTAGTTACTTGCTTATCAAAATTGCTTTCCCAATTCTAATGGAAAGAAAGAATGCATAAATCAACCCTGTCATTTCTCTCATTTCCTCTAGCTTGAGCATCTGGTACCCTAGAGCTTGTGCTGCACAATCAGGACAAAATTGTTCAAACAAACAAAAATTACTTTAAAGTGCCACAAGTGTTATAGTCAGTAATCAAATGGCCACATGCTGGCGTTACCAGTTTATTTTACTTCCCAATATAATTAAGAAAAATGTGTGACAAAACTGAGTTTCTATACAGTACATTAGGAATTTACTATGCCAAGTCAAGCTCTCTTTAATAGCAGTTCACTGATATCAAGGTAACTTCTGGAGAATTGGAGCCAGCGACTGGCTTATAAATCCTGTTTTTTTCTGAGCTCTGACCCTGACTCAACAACTCAGAAGTTTCTTCCCAGTCCCAGGTCATCACCCTCTGTTGAAAGCACAAGCAGCCATTTAAGGGTTACTACTACAAAAAAAAAGGGGGGGTTTTACACTTTTGAGAAGTGTAGGAGAAATAATTTTACTATAAAAATACAGAGTAAGATGAGACCAGCAACAGTCTCAGTTTACTGAAAAAACAGAACAATTTTTAGTGTCTCAAAGTGAAGAAGAGATTGGCACTGATAGCTTTATGCAAGAGAGCTGATTTTAGGACAGTGTGTAGCAAGTGTCTGTCTTTCCAAAGATGCTTTTTGTCTCAAAGTTATCTATTTTATTTGTCAATTAAGACAGTGGTTACAGTGTTCATATAATACTTTCATTGACTAGAAAGTGACTTGTCACATGCAGCCCTCAAAACCTGTTAATTTTGTTTCTCAGAAGCTCAGCCTTTATATTTTTCTAGTGATGAGTAATCTTATAGTAGAGGAGAGTGTTTTCTCACTGGCTCCACTTCCTCTATCCTTCCCCCAGACACCACACGCATACTCCCTTCTTTGGCCGACTCTCAAGAGAAAGTACAGACAGTCTGGAGAACAAATCTTCCTTCATGCAGATTACATTCTCCTATAAACACCTCAGCGACGAGTATATAACCTCCAGCAAGACTGCTGCCTAATCTCTGGCAACAAAATAAACAAATCAAAGCCAGAAGCTCTGATAAGGGGATTCGCAAGAATCTGGGATCTTGGGTACTGTAAATGGAAGAAAGACTCTTTCCATGATTTTTGAAGAATCATGCACCTGAAGAAAGATACTTTCTTTAGTAATACTGAAATTGTTGGTCTCTCCTGCCACTATTATAGTTATAGAGAAATGTTTAAAATAAATCCTCTATGAAGATTCCCATATCTATCCCTGAGCTTCTCTAGAAAGCCACTCCTAACATCGTATTTGTTCCTGTCCACAGGGTGCTCAAAACTAAAACATTAACTTTTAGAAATATTGAGATACCAAAATTTGTAGGGACTTAGCAAGAAGAGGAGCCAGGAAAGCTGCTCTCTGAAGCTTCCTCATATATTCTCAAGAACTTAAATAGGATGGATCCCATCAAAGAAAAACGTGATTTATAACTGCACCTTCGCTTGCAGAACACACTCACTGTTTTCTTAAGTACCACTTGATACTGATACCTTCCTTCATATCGTTACCATTAACAGGTATCATAAGTGCTGGAATATTTTTTGCCCCTTATCTTTTCTTCAACTGAGTCATTAGTGTGGCTGATGATGATTTTGTTAACAGAAAGGACATTTTTGTGTGTTTTTCTGAAATACAAAGCTAGCTTATTACTGAGTATAGTATTGAATAGTGAACACATTAGGGATTCTATACAACACCACTTAGAAGGATGCACAGATGAAGAAAGCATCATTTTCTTTCCCTAGAAGTTTGTCACACTGCAGAGCAATAGGGTTCTCCTTCTTAACAGGCCACTAGGAGTGGTAAATACATGAATATCTCCCCAATCATCTTCAGTTATTTTGAAAAAGTACCTTAAAGAGTTGGTTCACTTTGAGCTAAAAAGCTGCACCCTCAGGAATGAATGCTACTCAAGATAAGTCAGGGTAGCAGACTTGGGAGTCTAATGTTGGAAAAGTAGCTAAAATTTCCCTTTATCACATTTTCATTCAGCCAAGTGTTGCTTGCGTTCTGGTTTTCCTCTTCTCCTTTAGCAGCTTCACGCTCAGCTTTCTGTATTAAGAACAAGCACAGTCCCCCTGAACCCAGTGAGTGAGCACTGCTGATAAAAAATCTCTTGATTAAGCACAAATTATTTGTTTAATCAGTCAACCATGTTAAGAACATAGGTAGTTATAAACCACCATTCTGTCCAAAGGGACTATGATTTTTACCCTTAATAATATTTACTTTTGAAATCTCTGAGAATGAGAATGAAGGGCAGATGAGACAGCTTTAATCAACAGCGTTAATCAACCTTGATCCCTCCAGATAATGGAGCAGCGCTTGGCATAACTTATTAGTAATTTGTGGTCTTTGTGGGCTAAATTATGCCAAACTCCAAATGTTGTCCTTCAGCTTCCCCACTATCCTGAATATCCATGGCTGAAAATACCATTCCCCTTAGCTCCACAATTCATCTGTCCTTGCCCTTTCCCAGTAAATCCCTATAATTAGTTTTGGGAGTGGGTCTCCAGAGTGCTGCTCCTTAGTTCTCCATTACAGGGAGGCATACAGGAGACTCCTCCAGATGTCCCTGGAGCCACTCAGGCTTCTTTGGTTTTTTTTTTTAAAAAAGCACGGAAAGAAATTCATTGTTACAGTTTATGTTCTGAATCGTACCATGAATTTGTTATGAATGCTTAAAATTACAGGGCATTTAAAATTAATATAATGTGAAGATCTGTGGAATTTTAATAGATTAATTGCTCGTTATTTTGTTCTCTCCTCTCATCACAAGAACAGTCTCTGTCTTGTTCACTAGCACCTCCTGGAATGCCTTCGATACTTTTATAAAAGTTGGCATGTCACTTTATATCCAACTGTAGACGACTGCTGCTCCTGAAAACATGACCTAAGAGGACTTCGTGGTTCATAGGAACTACGTCATTGCCACTAGTCTGTTGCGTGAGGTGTCAGAGTAGTCATGTGCCTCTGTGACTTTTTAGGGAGAGCAAAAACCTGTTCTGTAACATAGCTACATTTCTTCATGATGTGCCATTTAAGATTTGTGCTCTAATCTTTCAGCCTTTGTGAAGAACTATTTGGGTTGGGTTTTTTTCTCATTGTAGTGCATGGATGGGATTGTTTTATTCATTTCTAAGAGCTAGGTTCAAGACTTGTTTAAATCTGCTTCTCTCCATCTGTGCTCAATCTATCATCCTTGAATCTTTTTTTTTAAAAAACTTATCTCGGAGGATGGAAAAATCTTGTTTTCATACAATATTTCAGTAAGACTTAACTGTGGTGTGTAATTTCTGAGGAGTTTCAAACACTGCTTCCTCTCCCCAACAACTATAAAATACAAAGGAAATTATTTGCATATAAAGAATTTAATCATCTAAACATCATGCTTCTAATGAAACATAAATCAGCTAGAAAGAGCTTACTTAGTTTTTCCTAAAAGAAACAAATCAGTCTGAGTTATTTTTCTATGTAATTAACACTGTTTGGTGTTTTAAGTAGAGGGATCAGAGTTGTCCAAAGCAGTTAAGATTATAGCAACATCAGCAGTTTTTCTGTTTGCTTTACTTTTATTCATTCTGGCATCATAGCTAATTTCTAATCAAGTAAATGTGTTTGAAAGTATGATTCAGGGGAGATGATACACTTCTCCATGCTAAGTGCATAAAGCTAGTTTAATAAAAAGGGTATTGCACATTATGACATTTTTCTAGTGGGTATAATTATCTCTGCAGCAAACAAGTGAATGATGTATTTCAGGATGTGTGTTTGGATGACGACAGGCAGGTTGGGCATGCTAATAAGCAAGGCCGTTCACCAGCAAGCCTCTTATTCTTGTACATCAGAGGCCTGTGATGACAGTGGAAGTTGCCTTCTGGTGGCTTTTACTTCTCTCTTTAGAATGTCTCATACTTTTAGCAGACACCCCTTTGGCAGAACTGAGGATGGGGACCCATCGTCCCATTGCCGTCTCATTTGCAAATGTCATCTTTTCTGATCCAGGCCCAAGAAGCATGAGCAGAGCAATGTACAGAAATCCAAACTGCTCCTTCTCTTGTAATATCCAAAGAATGTGTTACTTTTTGGGATTGACAATTCAGTCCAAGATTGATCCAGAGCCAGGTGAAGTCACTGGAAGACTGTGATGGCCAAAAGCTACCACTGACTTCAGCGTGTCTTGGAGCAAGCCCTTCACGGGCTCAGAACTCCCTGGGAAATGGCTTGCTTTATTGGAAAGCAAAACTGATTAAACAACAATTAAACACAACCAGCTATCTGGACCTCCCTCCACAAAAGCTTTGTGGCTTTAGAGCCCTACCCCAATAAGCAGGAACATGGAAGACGAAGGTCTGTACTTTTTCTCTCATATGGCTCAGCTCAATAGCAATTAGCTTCTGCCTCTGCTTCTGTGGGCCTCCTGCACTCCACAGCTGCAGCAGCCAAACCTTGTTCCCTAGAAAAGATTAGACAATTATCTCTGGGAATTTATTTCCCAGCAAGAATATTCACATCTCACTTCTCTCCAGTACTTCATCACCAAGATGCACAGCTGTTGAAGGACTATCCAGATCTCAGTCCAATCTACTGTCATCTTCAATAGCTCATCACTGCAAGAGTTTCATAAATGCACATTTTCCAGATATATCTTCAGTCTGTGTTTCCTCTGGTAATCCCTGCCTGGAATCACAAATTAAGAAATATATATACATAAATCCCCTAGTTAGTTTAGAATAATTAGCAAAAAGACATTTCTTGTTAGAGGAAAAGTTGTCCTTCGGACTCTGAAGATAGCTGTTTGTCTGCAGTCTTCCACTACGGTCCTTCCAGCGCAGCTGTGTCAGAAAGCAAGTGATACCTGCGCAGTGGGGGATGGAGGAATGAGATATTTTTGCAGGCTTCACTAGCACTGATTTGTACTGTCACGCTTGGAGCATCATGAGTTTGCCATCTGTGATGGGCACCATTTGAGCAAAGCGTGCCTTTTTTTAAGGGAGTGAACAAATAGTGATGAAATGAAAACTTGATGATCTGCTCAATTTTCCATCTATATTTCCTTCTAGAAATCTTGAACTTATGTGTTCTTCAGCTTTCTCATTTGAAGAATCTCATCTTTCAACAGCCATTTCCATCCAGAATTACTAGTGTTTCATGTACCATCTAGGGTGCTTTGCCTAATGTTTTCAAAACCAGCTGCAAAGTATAAATCTCTGGCACCTCATATTTTTAAATCACTGTATCTGCTTCCCTACCAGTTGTACAAAGTGTTTGAAAAAAACAGCATTTTCTCTACGGTGGAAAAACATTTTAGTCTCTGCTGAAATCCTCCAGGTTTGTTGATGTTCTGCTCAGCCTTACTGTCTTTTACTATCCTGTGTGATACTTGGATGATAGCCAGGCACATATAAATTGCTCCCACTCATGCTCTCTCTGGCGGTTTTATGTGCCTTTCACTACTTTCTAGCAGATATTTTAGGCAGCAATTTATTCCTATCACATTTTTTTCTGCTTACTTTCTTTCCCCTTTTTAAAACATATTATATGTTTTTGCCTAGAATTTACTTAGTGTTTTAGGATCGCTGTGGATCGATGGGTCAGAGATGACAATGTCAAAATTGAGGCTTTCTCGTTATGCTTGTCGAAGGGAGTAGGAGGCCATAAAGCAGACTCTTACTGCCCAGTTTCAATGCTTGCCATGCCAAGGGGCAGAGAGTGGTCAGGACTTTGAAGCTAGAAGTGCCCATCTTGCCCTCAGGACATCTCACTCAGTACATTGGAGTCAGTGCAGACAGGAGGCTTCTCATGCCAGATAAAAGGGATGATACAGGTCACTTCTTGACTGGAAAATGCAAGAAACCAGAGACTGATTCTGTGGTGCTCCTAGAAACATTTCATTCTTGATTTTCCTCTGAGTACCACAAAAGTACACCAAATAGAGTCTAAATTTTGGACAAATCCATAACCTAGCCTCTATTAGGTACACTGATTTTTCATTATATTTTCTAAAGATTAGAAGAAAGAGCAGAAAAAGCAAAAAAGAGGAATTAAATAATTTAAGGAGCTTCTGTCTAAAGGCAGAAGAAAGTGAGCATTATGGATTCAGGCTGAACCTTCCCCTGCAGCCCCCCAGTTGAAAAATTAGCTTTCACCCATCTTAGAAGAGTTTCTGGCTTGCTGTGAATCCTGTCATTCAAACAGCAATCCTAGTGAACGCTGTGTCATTGGCGGGGTGAGAGCGTAAAACTGCATCATGCCCCACTCCCAGCCCTTGCCACAGACCCCAGCTGCTATACACTCACAGCAGCAAAAATATCTGTGGGCATTTTGTGGCCTGAGCTGGTAATTGGGCCCAAATGTAACAAAGAGCATCAGTCAGTCCTAGCTTAGAGTTGATTAGATCACTGCAAGTAGAGCAGATATTTACTAGAGTATATTGATATTATTAAGGCATATAAGCATGTTAGAAGTTTATCATGTTTTCAAAAAAATGTGGACACAATAATAACAAAACAACACAGAAACTCAGTTCTGGGACTTAGTTCTCTATCCCCAGCACATCTCTTTAAAAGCCCATTTGTCATGTATTCATCCAGGTATAAAATGAGTGTCAAAGCACATACCAGAGGTGAGTATTCACAGGCCTATCCTCATGCAACTCTGACCTATTGCATTAAATTTCTAGTGCTCTGTTTGATGAACTGTGAATCTGTGGTGTCTTCATAGAGGTTGTTGTGATCCTAATTAAGAAAACTGTCATTTTAATATTGCATTTGTATCACATGGTTTGGTTGCAATTTTCTCACGTGCTGCTACTAAACAAACCTTCCCTTTGCCTTTGTAGGTTACACAAATGGACCAGAAACTGAACCTCATTACAGATATGCTGCATCATCTGGTTTCCCGTCAGCAGGGGGATCAAGGGAACAACAGATCATCTCAGAGAGGCAACAATGTCAATTCGGATCTTTTCCTCCCTAATAACACCCTGCCGACCTACGAGCAACTGACAGTACCGAGAAGAAACGAAGATGATATATCCTGATGTGGTATAAGCCTGGGTTGGGTTCTTCCCACCTTTCTCCTTTAAATGGGACTGAATGTTGAGAACCTGGAAGGAATTAAGTTCATCAGCCATCCAAGAAAACATGTGACTACCGTATCTATACCACTAGTCTTCTAAAGCCGCTCGTAATAGCCACAGGATTGCCAGGCTGTCTTCTACCAGGCAAAACTTACTGAAGCTCCACGTTGATTTTGTTCATGAACAAATGATCACAACTCGTTATTTCTCAGAAAGACCAAAACGATGTAAAGACAGGCCAAATGGCAAGCATTTAGAGCTCCTTTAATAATAATAATAGTAATAATAATATTCTAATAATACTTGAACTTAGATGGAAAAAGTGCATTCTCTTTATGAATCTGCAGATAGCAATATATTTCTACTACTAAGATTTTTAAAACAAACTAGGATAACTTATGTTGGTTTTATTGTATAAACGTACACTAACATTCTAGAGAATGACAAACCACATACTGAATGATTTTCTTTTTCTGTTTTATTTAATGTTGCTGCATAAACAGTTATCAGATAATGACCAGATTTTTTAAATCTGTTTTTCTTCAGGGAGGAACTAATCCTTAATCTGGAACAATACTATTTATAGTGGAAACTGCTATAGATTTTTTAAGATACCAGTTTTTCATGGGCAGACAATAAAGTATTGCATAGAAGAAATGATTCTGCTTTCTAGAAAATTGTTGCCAAAGAATTTATGTATAAATAGAAAACACAGTGGTCTGAATGTACTTGTCCTGAAATAGCTTTTTAAAAGAAGGCCCACTACTTCTTAAATCTACTGGGTTTTAGCTTACAGTCACCAAGAACAGTACAAGAGGCTGAAGTGACTGGACTTGCTGGTCAAGAGTGTGAGCTGGCCACTTACTGAGCATCCATAATCCTCGCAGGAATCGAGGCCCCAGTTCAGGAAAGCATCTCTCATCCAGACAGCATATATGGCAATTTGAATAGTTTCCTGAATAATGTCTTGAGAAATTCAACTCCCTACAAAAGTCATTTGGTATTGAAAAGTGCCAGCTCTAATTTAGAGGACCGAGGGCCTCAGCTGCCCATGGAGCTGAACCACATTACCCCACATGATAGCTGCAATAAAGCCAGCAGTGTTTGGCTCCGTGTGATTTTTCACATACACAGCATGCGCAGGATTTGGGCTTTGATTACTAAGGTTGAAATTCAGCCCTTGCAGATAGTCAGCGCCTGTACCATATCAGCCCTGCTTTGAACATGGAACATCTTTAAAGCTGACAGAATGTCAGGAAAAGCTATTTAGTCCAATGTGGTGGTGGCGGTAGCCCATACCGCTGGCAAAAGAAGGAGATGTAGACAGATTTACCAGCTCTTGCACTTTGAGCATCATAGACATCCAGCGCATCCTATTCCCCTCATTGCAGAGTCTGTACCCCACAGCGGTCTCTCTCCTTCTCCTGGAAAACTGATGCCCTCGTAACTTTGCACAGCAGTTAACGTCACCAGTCTTTATATCTTTGAGCAGTCTGAAATACTGATGTGTAATGAACTGAGATCGCAGGGAACCTTCTCATAGTGCTGCTCATATTCCAGGCTTTCTTTTCAACATTTCATCTCTTTCACTTGGATTGCAGAGAAAAGTATACTGTGTTTAACTTTACAGATTGTGTTACAATTATCCAGCCTCGCTGCTGTACAGTAGATAAATGTTAAGAGTGTAGAAATTTACAGGCATAAACAGGAATTGTATCTGGGCATTATGTTTTCTAGAAATCAAAATTATTGTCATGATTTTGAACATTTTTTAAATGAGATTCACTGTGTAATTTCAGGCTATCAATCAGCCTGTTAATTTCCTAATAAAATACAGGACAAGAGTGCCATGTCTTTTGGTTATTCTAAAATCCAGACACTAAAATCCAGGAAAGCTGTTGACTTTGCTTTTCTTTTTTGTTAGCCCACTGTACAGTGTATGGATACCTTATTTGCAGTGCAGGACTGGAAACCCTCTACTGATTCTTTACTGGAGAAATAAAAGAAAAACAGGACTTAATCAGCGGGGCTGGCTTTGGGGAGAAAGGTGTGTCTTGTAGCCCTTGCTGAAAGCAGCCAGGTCTATGCATTTTTAGGGGCGTTGTGTTAACCAGAAAATGCATCTATTCCTACTCGCTTGTTCCCAAGACCATACCTACATTTTCTGTTTGGCAGCTAATCTTGGTGATAACAGTCTGGCACAGCAAACATTTCATGTGAAAGATAATTTCCCTTTCTTGATGTGTCAGTTGGTCTATATCCATCCGAAAATCACCGTTACCAGAATCCTGGGAATAACCAGGTTTTACAGATTCTCAAGGCTGGTGGCGAGTTGTCATGAGGTTGGTGATTCTGGGTCCAGCTGATCCTTTCAGAAAGAGCACCAGCTCTGAGACCTGCTACTTCAAATCTGATAATCCACCTTGCCCTAAGAAAAAGAAGTTGATCCATTTTTCCGGCTGAAGAGGGATGTCATGAAATGAGCCATCCAAATTTGCCTTGCAGCTGCCCGGAGCTAGCCATCCCCAAGTGCTCACCAGAGACAGGTCTGACCTCTCTGCTCGGAGGACCGGACTGCATTTATCTTGCCTGCTGGGGCTTCATACTTCAATGACTTCTCCTGGAAGTAGGTACCTTAGCATCTTTCTTTCACAGAGCATTGTGGAATGGCAGCAGCAGGAAGATGAGCTGTACAGTTCAACGCTGGACCAGCCTGAAGTAAGCAGCACGCAATGAGTATGCGCTTCTGCTGAAACCTTATCTGCTGGTGTCTGCTGTTCATCCAAACTATCTAGAGCAGGGTTTTTTAAGTGGGTAGGAAATGTTTGTAAATAGCTTGAAGGGGAGCAAAGGAAACTGTAAGGTAGGCAAAGCCTTGACTTTATCATTTTCTACCCCATTTTCATAAACTCTGTTAAAAGCATCTGAGGCTGCAGAAAGGAGTCTCTTTCTTAGAGCAGCTCAATAGCAGTTTGCATTTCAAGATTGGTGTAAGCTAGGCCTGGATCCCCATCCCTGCCTAAAAAAAATAAAGGTCAGTCAAAAAAAAGTCATCTAAAAAAATGTGAGCTGGCTCAGCTTCCCCAGCCTACCGGGGTCTGGGTGCTATGCCAGATACGGAAGGTAGGAAGCCAGTGAATAGGAGAGGAGGAGAAACACAGGGCTTCCCAGCTGAAGGTGGTAATGAAAGCTCACCCTGTCTCAGTCCACAGCAGAGGCAGAGGACCATGCAAGTTTGCAAAAAGAAAGATTAATGGGAGGAGGGAGGGGATGTGTGCAAGGGAGGAGGTTTAGGAGATGAGCAAAAGCATGGGCTCCTGGTTAGGGGCTGTGTTGGGATTCAAGAGACAGAAGCACTGTGCCTGGCATCGGCATTAATCTACAGTGTGACCTCAGGGCGAGTCATTTCACCTGTTTGGCCACATCTGTTGCCCCCTCTCCTCCACTCAGCCCACTTGTCTATTTAGACCACAAATTCCTCGGGACAGGGACGGCCCCTTTCTATATGTTTGCTCAGTGCCTAGCACAAAGGGACCTGCACTCTGGGGACTTGAGGTACCACTCTCATATAAATAATTACTCAGTCGGTAAAAGCCAACCTGGAGCCCTGCTATATGCAAAGCCTTTATTATTCTGAGCCCAAGGAGTTTCAGAGTTGGAAGTGCCTGCTGCCAAAGTGACAATTAGAGGATGTTGGGTTTTAGATCCCCTTTGACATAGTATCTTACAAAAGAAGACCAGAAGTCTGGCCATCACTCATTTTCACTCTTGTATTTTAAAGCAGGTTCGTTTCAAATAATGCAATGGGCCAGTGCTATGCTCAAATACTAGTTGAGGCAGAAATCTTTGGATGTCAGTGGATTAAATAGCCATTTTACTACAGCAAGTTAAGGGCTGTTGTTGCTAGCAGACACCTCTGGGCTGATTTATCACCCATCAGTTCTGAGGAAGGTGGAAATATTCCAGGGCGCTGAGCTGAAACACTCTGGGCAAGAAACAAATTGCTTTTTGAAATATAAAAAAGTAAAATACAGGAAGATTTTCTTTCCTGGGAGTTTAAAGGAGAAAAGGTAAAAACAGTTATAAGTTAATCCTCGTGTACCCTGCTGAGATGGGTATTACTGTTCTCATTTTACTGATGGGATGGTCGTTTGGGAAGAGGAGGGGCATTGAGAAGAAAAGAAAAAAGATTAAAGGTCTAATGCAACTCCCATTTATGTCCTACTCCTGTGAAAATGTCCTTGTGTGCTTCATTTATGCACAGGAGTTGGGCTATTGCCTGCAGTGGGACTACTCAGTCCATGCAGGTCAATGTAAGCCTTTGCAAGTTCAAAATGTGTAGTAAAGACGCCTTTCCATGGTCTTTCAGTGGAAGCTGGCCTCAGTTGTGTATGCAGCGTTGCTTTCCTCGTGGTCACAGAGCCATGTGAATTCACAAGTTTCTGTTTCCCATTTCTGTTTTCAAATCATTGGTTTATAATACTCTTGCATGCCACTCACGTTTTCAAGCCAGAACAATTAGTGGTATTTCTTTCCACTTCAGTGATAAGAATTTCCTTACCTACCACACTCAAACATACGCAATGCAATGTTTCTGCACACAGAGCAAAGGCTTTTTAAATGCCCTCCAATTTCATTTAAAATAGCTTGTGTAATATTTTGCATCCTGGGCTCCCTGAGCTGCAGCAGCTGTGATGAAGGTGCATGAAAGGCAGCAAGTTGTTACACCAGTGCGATGTGGAGGTGACGCTTAGCTACGTCCCAAGAAGGATTCACTCCCATGCAATAACCAAAAGTTGTTGAGTTCAAATCGAAAATAGCAAATAATGCTATGAACGCTGGCTTTTTTCTGTCTTGTCCATAGGCTGGCTTTGATGTCTCAGAAGTGCAAATTTCAGCTGAAGCTTTTTTTTTGCAGTTGCAATGTAGAGCAGGTTTGTTTTCTGTGTCGTTCCCCTGGTGCCCAACAAGATGTGCATTCGCGTTCAGCCTTTCCTCGGCGAGGACGTTGATACCGGGCCTCTCTCTCTTCTACCTCAGTGCCTGTTTTCACAAAATTTATAGGAACTTAATTATTTTGTAGACCTCTACCCTTCTGTCAAGTTGAGTTGAACAAGGCCGACAGGTTCAAAAGTTATTAGGGGGAGGCAAAACAAACACAGCATGAGTGCATTAACCTTGTTTCCACAGGAACTAGGCTAAAAGTCCTCTCTCCCTCCCTCAAACCCAGAGGTCTGAAAGAGATGTAACCTCTCACTTTGGAGCAGAAGACAGCCTCTAACTCCTGGGGTGAGGAGGAGACTTGCAGAAGACATGTTCTTGGGAGTTGGTGGCTCCTGCAAGGCTTGGTGCACCTTGCCTTTGGATCAGCTATTGAAAGATGATGGAAAATAGCATTTTTCTTATATTGCTCCCAATGACAGTGACCTAAAAGCTAATACGACAAAATGCTTGGCGCTGCAACAAAGAAAATGCGGGTGCCAGACAGGCATATTACGAAACACGTCCATGCGCGTTATTGTAACACGGCATGGTGTCCGGTGAAAAGATGTCTACATTGCTGGCAAGGGAGTGCTGCCGAGGAAGGGCTGGCCTGAAAGAAACGGCATTGTCCAAGTTCACATCGTTCCCACATGGGCTGGCAACTGCTGCCTGTGGGCAGAGGCTTCCCGGGGGCCTGACACGAGGCATTATGCTCTCTGGCTGTGGATTTGTGCCTAAGAAGAACTGATCTATAAAGCCGGTCTTGAAACCATCTTGGAGCTGCGTTTGCTTCAGAGCTAGCATTGGTCTGGCGAGCTGCCCAGGGATTTAGGCTTGGCTAATCCAGGCTTGGCTCTCCATGGCAGACACCCGTGGAACAAAGGAAATAAAGCTTCCACGACCCCGTCGAGTTGCTGGTCAATCACTCAGCCAGGTGCACGAAGTGGGCTAGGCAGCCTTCAGCGAGCTCTCTGGGATCAGAGAGGGGCAAATCCCTGGCGGGGGTGAGCAGACGAATCTTTGGAGATTTTCTTGCTATAATTTCCTAAGTCTGGGAGCGTTGCGCTGTGAGCCCCCAGTGCCTGTGCATGTCACACAACCTTTAAAGCCAGCTGTGCTGAAATGCATCGCTGCTGCTTTCCGTGCTGGCAGTCTTATAGGGAAATAAAAAATAAGAAGCCAAGGAGGAAAATAAATTCAGTTTTCGGTCCTGCTATATATTATATCCTTAGGAGTATATTGATCATTAATTCGTAAAGATTAATATGTTAGATAGAGTTGTTACAAGCACTACCAGTGCTGTAAGAACAATAAGCACGTATGAAGTATTAGGATTACAAGCAGCTTGTGAGATGCTATCGTCTGCAACTGTTGTTTAAGCATTGCCTAATAATTTGTTAGTCCTAATGATTGCCTAATGGGGTTATTAACCGAGCTGTCTATAAATGGAACCTAAATGTAAATGTGATTCAGATTTTACTCCTTTTGCATCCTTGGCCCTTATTCTGCATTTAAATCTTCTGTTTTGATTCCATCCCTTTGCCTTGATTTCCCTAGGGATTTCCTTCTACGTGTTAATTGAAACACTGGATGCCGATTTGATGGGCAGAGGGATATGTGCCCTTCAGATCACTTTTGGGAACCATCAGGTAAGAGTTACCCACATGAGGACTGATCGCAACTGCACGAGGGAGTTTTCTGCAAGCCACAACATCTTTTTAATCATAGTTTGTCTTTTAAAATCTGAATGACAGAAGATGTGCTTACCCTGCTGAAACCCTCCTCTGCCCGTGCTGCAGGAGCTGCGGACTCACAGCCAGCGCAACGTGTGCTCACTTGCTCATTATAGAGCAGATTTTAAATAATGCGTTTGCTTAAATGGTTGCAAATGTTTCTCTGTTATTTCAGTCGGCAATCAAGTATTTTATTTTCCATTTATTTTTTCTCCTGTGCTGTGAGGTGGGGGGATCCTCAGCAGCCACGGGACAGAAACCAGAAGTAGGGGAGCAGAAAGGTGCACCAGAAGACAGGTCCTGTCATTAAGCAAAAAGTACTGCCCTAGGCACACACGTTTCAGTCCCTGTTTCTTGCAACCTGAGCATTGCTTTTACTACCCTGTCTTGATCTTCTTGCACCCAAGTGCTAAGCCTTAATACACCTTTAAAGTACCCTGAAGTGTCCTGAACCTTACTTTCCATCCGGTTCTCCCACTCCCGTGAGTTGATTCAGGGCTCGATCCAAAGCCAGTGGAAAGCAGCAAGGCTTTCAGCTGGCTCCGGTGGCACTTGGGACGGGCCCCCAGGATGTTTCCTGGTGCCTGCACCTCGCAGGCGCGTTAGTCACTGCTCCTTGGCATTGCACAGCCTGTGATTAACATTTCCTTCCTACGCCAGTCCTTCAGACCGCCGCTTCGACTCTGACTTTTTGTTTTCCTCCTTCCTCCCTACCCGGCTGAAGGGGAGAACAATTCCTGGAAAAGAAAAATGCTCTTTCCCCTGTGTTGCCGAAACCTTCGCAGGGAGCTTTGGGGAGGAGAGAGGAGACTTTGGAGAACATATGGCTAAAAGTGTTTGGGGGTTTTCAGATGGTAAATGACCGATGAGGTCTCAAAGGGGTTTTATTTATAAATGATAGACTCCTGAGAGAGAAATAATTGCTGCTCTCCCAGGCATAAAAATGCAATTCACCTGACATAAAACCCAGGGATAAAATTAGCTAAATGAAAGCTAGATATGGCAACTGTATTAAGCTTTTCCCCCCCCCCCCCCCTGCTGAATGGTGAATCATTTTAATTTTGTTTTCCCCTCCTTTCTTGGAAGGAGAAAAAAAAGCCAAAGCCAAAGCAGTGCCTTGGGTCTGAAAGAACAGATGGTGCCCTGGGCGGCCCTCCGGAGCGCTCTGCGGCATGCATTCCTCCACTCCGCCGCTCAGATAACTGAGTTATACAGCACACGACCATCTGGTGTATGACACATCTTGTGTCCCCCGGACAATGCCCCAGCAAACCTCTTCAGGGGAGAGGTTAGTTTCTAGGGTAACAGCAGCATGTGCAGCTCCAGGCCTTATTGAGATTCAGGGCTCCTCACTTGTCCCTATTCTTCTCCTCCCTATTGTTGTCACTTGAGCTTTTGCTGCTTGGTTACTCCGAGACTGACAATATCCATCAGTATTTTGTCCCCGGCCCAGAAACCATTGTCTCCAAATTTTGTTTCATTATTTATGTTTTCAATATCCAATGGTTGGCTGAAGCATCTGCTGTAGAGTGATAAGGCAAGTGCCTATTGAGGAGGACTGCGCTGCTGCCTGACAACGATGGTTTGAATTATTTACGTTGTGGTTGGACAAGCCTTTGCAAAAGCCAGGGTATCCATGAAACACTGAGGTGACTTTATTTATTTGTCTGCTTCAATTTTTTTAGGTACTCGCATCTTTTAATCCAGACCAAAAAAAGCTTAAAGCCTCCATAGATAAGTCAGCTCTTGAAGAAGTAGGTCTGCTTATTGACTGGAGGTCTCTGGATTTTTCCTTGCTAGGAGGTATTTGAAAAAAAAAAAAAGGGTTTCGCCTTCCTTTTGGATTTCTAAGGGGTTTCTTCTGAAGTGACTTTGTTTTTTGAGTGCTGATATTCTCGGCTTATTTAAATAGCCAAGGTCTGGACTATAACCATGATCAATCACAGGGACTACGCATAGTACTCTGAAATTCAGTTTTAGCAACCTAAGTCAGAAACTTTAATCAGCAAACAGAAGTAGTAGATAGATGTTTTCTCCACCAATAAAAGACATATGTCCCACTGAATCTGAATAAATCCCATTTATTCTGTTGCAGAACAATTATATTAGCAGTGTTACCTTCCTCAGATATCTGTAATTGTCACAGCCAGTCAAAATCCCCCAAAATTCTTCTTATATCTGCATGGAGTAGACTGTTCGTTCAATGCAGTTGAAAATAGTTATTTAAAAAATTAAAATATCAAGCATGAGATTTAAATAAATATTAAAAACACACAACTAAGGAAATACCAGTGATGTTTAAGCACAAATGTGCTGAACTGCAGCCCTCAGTCAAGGTATGAGTAACTTTAAAGTATTGCATCGTATCTCAGATTAAGGTCAAGTATTAGAGAACCAGCAATAACAGTTAAGAGAGGTTCTCTATCTGTGTATCAAATAATAATAACAACATATATATCTATCTATTGATATTGTGGTAAGTTTGCCATAATGTCAAGTCTGATTCATTATTTTCATTCATTTATAACTTTCTGGAGATTTTACTTTCAAAGTAACACTTGTAATATATAGATATATCACCTAAAGGCAATTTTTAAAAAGATTTGCCTAAAATGTTTCAGATCTACTATGAGGAAAAGAGCAAAAAAAATTTAGGGTTTTCCCAGCACGAAACAACGTTTGTTTTGTAGACCTCAGAGCTGGTGGCAGAAAATGACAATGAGATGTAGCCCTGAGCCAGAAGACTGGTTTTAAATATTCTAATGAAATTCAGTTTTGAGTTGCAGCATGTTTTGCCCCTGACCTGTTCATTAGGTGTACCACGGCAGTAAGTATATTTACTTCATCACATGCTTGAGATGGCATGTGACCGTAAAAGTAGAGGCCATGCTAGAGTGCATATGCAAGAGGAGATAGAGCTGATCGTGGGCAAGGCTTGATTAGCTGTGTTTTGCTTGGCAGCTTTCAATAGCGAGGAGGAGGGGCTGGAAAGATTCTCGCTTTGTTATAGATTTGGACAGAGTTCCTATTTTTCTATCTAACTATTGAAAGTTATCAGCAATTTGCTCCACCAGAGCCTCTGCATTATCCTTGTAGGTGCGAAGCCCTCCATCCTGGCCAACAGAGCGGGGCCAGCTGGGAAGGTACAAGCAAAGCACCTGGGCCTGTGGTGTTTGTCCCTCAGCATCTCTCCAGCTTCAGAGCATGAGAACAACTGAAAGTGAACCAGAGCAGGCAGTCCCCTCCTGCAAAAGGTACTCTTGGTCTCAGAATAGTATCAGGTGAGGTATTTCCTTAGAAATTGTGGAAGCTGCATGGAGTACTGAGCCTTCAGCTGGAGTGCAGTGTAGTAGTCTGGTTACTTGAGCTGGATGAGTCTTTCCTGAAAGCGGCATGGAGCAGAAGAAGGGTAATGAGGGCGGTCAGAGGAATTGAGAGCCTGTATTAGGAGTTTCTCTGTCTAACCTAGCAAAGCAAAAGGCTAAGGTTGCTCTCCATAAATATAAATGGGAAGGAGAAGTGCTGTTTCACCCAAAGGACAATGTTACTTCAAGAACAAATACGTAAGTTGTCCACGAATATGTTCCTGAAGCTTTCTAAATATCAGAGAAGGGGCTTTGTGCAACAGCACCCCAGTGTAAATATGGAGGGCCAAAACTCCCAGCTTTAAGATGTCACTTGATTAATTTGTGAAAGATATAGGCTATGATTGCCTGCAAAGGCAGGGAACGCGTCCACGCGACTCAGGACATCCCTGCTGCTCTGGTATTTCATAGGTTTTAAAGGCAGAAGAGCCCATTAGACCATCTGGTCTGAACTTCTGTACAACACAGGCCATAGATCTCACCCAGTTACTCTTTGCTGAGCTCAGCAATTTGTCTGACTTAAGCATTATCTTACAAAAAGTCATTCAGTCTTGACATGAAGACACCAAGATCCACTTCTTTCCCTGAGGCTTGTCACAGTCTTAATCCTCCCGCTATTAAAATGGACAGTTTTTCTTGTTTTGGTCTGAATTTGTTCACCAGTATCTTTGATTCTTATTAGACACAGATAAATTAAAAAGGCTTCTAGCATAGGAAATGATCCTGCCTTAGCAAAGATTATAAGAAGCCTGGTCTGTGAGCAAAGACTGGGGTAAATACACTAACTGACCCAGAAAAGTTGAGGGTTTTAGCCGTTCCTTCTATGCTGTACCTTCCGTGTTTAGTTATCCTTCTGACGTTGTACCTTGGTATTTTAGAAGCTTGTTTGAAAGCGCTAAAATTGCCTCGTTGCCTTGTTGCAGCAGAATCACCCAGGTTTGCCTTGGTGACTGCAGGGTTTTGCACAACTCAGTGGTAAGGCTTTGGGATCCTTAAATATTCTTCATGTGCATTGTGGGGGCAGAGGAGAGGGAGGGGCAGGTAGAAAAGGAGATACTGCAGCATCTCTAGACATGCCAGCTGCCCAGGTTATCTGCAGGCTGTGACCAGAGGACCTCAGTTACGATGGCTGTCAGTCCGTACTTACAACAGCACTGAGTGTATTTGAAATTACTTTTAAAATACTTAGGAAAGGAAAATATGCAGGACAATAAGACACAGAGTTGGACTCCTGAATGAGGATGGGTCTTTCTACATGTTTTTGAAGAAAAATAAAATGCGATCTGTGCTTTCCTTTTTTTTTCACTGGTCAGAGCATAGTGCTGCCTAATGGGCAAGACTGGCCCTGCTTTCTTTCCTGTATAATATTATGGGGAGTTCCCTGTCCTATGCTGATCCAGGCTGTTTTAACAAGTGTCAGTCAGACTGGCATAAGCTTCATCATCTGAGAAAGTGAGGAGAGTGTGTGTATATGGATGTACGTGTGCGCATGTAGCATCCCTCACCAGAGAAGGAAAGAGTTCATATATATATATATATGTAATTGTTGATCATTATTTAGAGAAATGTGAAGCCACACAGGCAGAGGCACAAGTGATACATGCAGTATGGAAAGACAGCACAGAACTCACTTCATTTCTAGAAGAAATTATTGCCTGCAGACTCAGCCTAGAAGGGTTTGTCCAAAGGAGCTATTTTTATTTGTCTTGTGGAAAAAAAGGAGCTGCCATTTTCTTGCCTCTGATAAATCCAGAGTGAGGAAGGTAAACCAGGCAGACACTGCATCTAGCAATATCCCTGCCTTTACTGCCCTGTCACTTCAGGGCACCTAATTAGGAGCAAATAAGGGCAAAAAGAGTTGTGATCGTAAGGCTAAGCACAAGGGGTCTCCATCTGTGAAAACAAAGGGTGCTTATAGGAAAAATCTTAACTGAATCAGGAAGGAATTACCATCTTTCCCATTTTACAGAGAGGAAGGACAAGCCACAGAGGATAAAGCTTTGCTCAGTTACATGGAGAGGCGATCATTTTGCCAGGTTTGTACTAAGACATCTCTGTACTGTATGAGGGCCACACTTGACCATGCTGCTATGCCTTTGTCCAGACCTCCGAGACACAGATGAAGCCAACCAGCTGTTCATAACATCTGCTTCTGTTGAGAGGACAGCAAATGGCTTCTTAGCAAAGAGGTTTCTCTTTGGAAAGGATCACTGAAGAGTCAGAAAGGCAAATTAAATTAGGAAGCATAAAGCAGACTGCCATGAGCAGAAGAATGTACTGCCGTTCACGTGTGAAGCAGATTGCTTGCTAAGAAGTCAAATGTACTCAGCTTTTTCAGGAACATCTGAATATTTTTATACTTTAAAAAAAATAATGGCACAGTCTGTTTAGAGGAAAAAGCGAAACAAAACAAGTGGGGCCATGAGACATGATGCAATTTGCATCTAAATACGTTTTAGAGATAAGAACGTGTTCAGAGGAAAACACAGTATTGCCAGTTCACGAGACTTACTTTCTGGTATCTTTGTGGGAACCAAATGAATTGCAAAACATCTGCAAGGTCCAAAGTGTCAATTATGCCTTTATGTATGTGGAGGAAATGTCACATGATGGAGGCAGTCATTGGACATGGTCAATTGTAGGGTTTTATCCTCTGCTTAGCCTTAAAGCCTCGCTCAACAGTCAGGTTAGACAATGGCACTGTCAGAGCAGGAGATGGATCAGTTTGGCCACTCAGAGGACTTGCTTATCAGCACAGAAAGTGTCCCCGGCCTCGGACAGGGCTGACATTTCGTTTGCAAAGCCTGGCTCAGGGCTGCTTCAAACAAGTCTGCTTCCAGATTTGTGCATCTAGAAGCAGCCAAATGAAAAAACGAACACAAAGCATAGATATCAGCTAGGATTTGCAAAAGTAATCATGCAAATAAAGTAGGTTTCCAAAGTTTCCCTTAGACCAGATCTGTGTTTCTTAATCAGATTTCTTCTCCACAAGTTTTTAAAAAAATGCCAACTTTGCAGAACCATCTTACAGAAACATATAAAAGGAGGTTGTGCATCATTCAAGGACCGTAGGAGCTGCCAAACCAGAAGAATGGTTTTGAAAGGCCCATATGTCTGACTGCAAATGCCAAATATCTTCATTTTAATTGCTTGCGTGTTACAGTTTATATTGAGCACTTCAACAAGTCCCAACAATATTCTTTCCGGATTTGCAAATTGCATTGCTTCCCCAGGAAACTTTTAAATCCAGCAACATTTGTAATATACAATTTGTGTCTGTTTTACTGCAGTCCATGTCTGCAGCAAAACAGCACCTATAGTCTGTAAAATTGCACAGAAATGCCACTGGCACCATTTCCAGCTGCGCTCCAGGCTGGGGTCCGATCTCAAGTTTGCACCATCTTTCATCACTCTCTAGCCAACACTAGCAGTGTGGCAAGATGACACGCTTAGGTCCTTCAGAGTCTACACAGATGCTATCAGAACCTGTGTGCAACACTAATCTGTAAGAGGTGAGCTGTAGGTGACAGTTTTGTGGCAGTTAATGAAGGACATTTCTGCAGAACCATCAGAGAATGCTGCAAAGTTGATAGTTTCTCCAAAGTCATGTTTCCAGGTTTGTCAAAAGAAAACCAACAGCCTGAACTGCATCAGCCTTGTCACCTCCACAGTTGCAACCAGCATCCTCTTACTCTTTAATTACACATCTCATGCAGATTATTGGCATTGGCAAGTGCTATTGGACTTCATACAGTTCCCCTCACAGGAAGGGAGGTTTGGATTGGGCTTGTAATTGTTATTATATTTAATTATTATATTTTTGCATCACTATGGATGCTCTTGTAAAGTCTGACATCTGCATGACTGGGCGAACATGTCTGGATTCACTCCGAGTGGGTATCCCACCAAATGAGATGCCATTCACAAGATACAAGCCAGGCTGGATAAGAAAATGAGCAGCAAATGGGGGGAAGAGGGAGGCAGGGGGAGGGAATGTTTGATAACTAGTAACTCTTTATGACGATGTGCGCTTCTGCTGTCAGACTGTGGTATTGTTGGTGTTGACACTGTATAACACAGCCTCATAAGCTAGAGGGAAAAAACAGGAGCTCAAGTGATGTCATTTGTAAACAATCTGGTGCATCCTTTGGGTTTGTTTTTTTCCTCGTTAGGCCTTGAGTGGTCTCCACGTCATACCAGTCCGAGTGCTTATACGTGGCATCTCCCAGCAGCACTGTGAGCCCATGATAATACCAACATTAACGATTCTGAGGCCAATCATAATACCAGGATTACCCAACTAACATGTTTATGACACAAGCCCTGGGCTTCACTGCATGCTGCATGCCCCAACAGTCTCTGCTCAATCGCCTGGACCTCCTCCTGCTACACGTCCAGGTGCCGATAGTGCAAAACCATGCAGCTCTCTGGGAAACTGGAGAAGAGTATGCAGATCAAGTCACTGAATTTTGTATCAAAACCACTGGCAGAGATTGTAAATGATTTTATTGTTTCTTTTCATCTTGAGCTCACAGAAATCCTCTTGCAGAATTTTGTTTCTGCCAGACCAAAAGAAACCCAGGAAGCCTGGTACAGAGTTTGAGACCAGCTTGTTGCAGCGTAAGCGGGGCCGCGATTGCAACACGTCTGGAAACAGCCACTGGCTGGTGTGGAAACGGAGCCAAGGCAGAGCATTCACTTAAAAATAAATTTTTAGGGTCGAAGTAGAAATATGGATCACAGCATTCTGGATCCGTACGATCCAGGCAAGGAGAGAAATGAGCAGAAAGTGAGATGCGCAGAACAAGTGTCTTCAATTGCTTTAGAAAGCGTGCAGCCAAACCTGTAAATTATACATTAAGAATAAAATCTGTTTTGAATTGTAGAAGCCTTCACATTGTTTTAACTTAGATTTTTGTATTTAACACAGCTATGTTTACCAGTGCAGTATCAGATAGAGTTTGGGAGAGGTTTTACCTGCAGGAGGAGTTCTGGCCCCTACCGCAGTAGCAGCAGTCCTTCTTCCACTGCCCGCTCCCTGCATCCTCCCTCCCTTGGCCTGCAGAGGCTGTTAAGTGCTTATTCTGTCTAAAATACTGGTCAAAAGCCCGGCTTTAATTAATATACCCAAAAAATGAGAATGATAGTATTGCGCTGGTTGTGGCTAGTTGTCATAACCAACAAGTTATAACAAGGTAACCCGTTCACCTAAAGAGGAAAAACAACTGAAAAAGGGATGGGGTTTGCTCTGTTGTGGAGGAGTAAGTTGCCTAGTTACTAAAATGAAGGTATTTATTTAAATTTGTTGCATAAGCCTACCAATACAGGTATTCCAGGAAAGGATAGAGTTTGCTTCACAATTCCAGGAATGGAAAGGATTTTTATGAAATGAGCAGACACGCATCACGTGCACTGTGAGATAAACCCACTGGACAGATCTGAAATGCAGCATGGATTGGGATGGCTTACACTGACATGAGTTTGGCTCCGCGTTTGGTAGGGGAGCGTGAGGGAAGAGAGCTATACAAGACCATTCTAGCAGTAAAATTACTTGGAGAGATGATTGCTGGAAACTGTTTTAGTCTGAATTTTAGGGCAACAGTTTCACTGTGCCAGTGAAGCTTGTGCAAGTAACAGCTCTGCAAAAGAGAACATTTAATACAATGTAAAATCCAGCAGCCAATGGTGAATGGATCAGGCTCCAGCCTGTGAAACCTCTCTATAGAAAAACAGTAATTGCCAGGAGGGGTCAGATTGTTGTCCATCATCTCTGCAGTAGACAATGACTTATATTTAGGAAAAAAAATCATACAAAACCCTACAGTTTCTAACTGGAGAATAAGGTACCCATAAGAATTTCTCATTTCTGTGTTGGTTAATGTCCTTTCACACGTTTAGAAGAATTATCTGTCTACTGAACTGTAACTTAAAATGGAAGTGTCCACTCCCTCCTCTTCTAAGCTCTTGTCATCAGAAAAAGAGCACAAGAAAGTGTTTTATGGACTAATACTGTTTTGGGTTCTTGAGAAGTTGCTGAGTAACCAACTGATAGGCATAGGATTCCTTCAAAGCCAGTTGTGCATGGGAAAATGCAGGTTTATCAGGAGAACAATTTGTATTTCTTCAAAATGTTATGTGGCGGGGTTAGCTAGCATGTCATTGCCTCGACAGGGTGAGGTGATGCCGATGGCTCCTCTCAGCAGCTTCTGTCATTTTTTTTCCCCTAAAAAGTCTTTGCTTAACATATTTTACAAATCCAAATATAAAAGATGGACTTTCTGTCACACACTTATCTCGAATGCTGGGCCCTACAAAATGTGTTTTCTTTTACTAAGCATACCGAGAAAATGCTAGATATGAGGACTATCCAGATGGTAGTTTCCTCTGGACTTATTTTGAGAGTATTGGTGGCACTTCCAGCTTTACCCTGCCTGAGAGGTTAGGATAGAAAGCTATGAACATGTTGGGAGTTCCTGTTAGATAACATGCTGTCTGCAAAACAAAAATTACTGTTTCCCCTCCAGCTGCTTTGTGCCTCCTCTCTGGCACATTCACTGCTCACAGGTAAAATAAAAAGGCGTTTTCTACTATCGTCACAATGAGGATTCATTGAGATTGCATAAATGCGCTGTTCCTCCAGGCCTGATGTACCTGCTGCTGGAGTTGGTGAAAATACTGTAAGGGGATGATGCAGTGGGAGCTGAGCCAGGCTTAGTGTTCTTCTGGTTACACAAATCGTAGGATGAGGGTCAATGTCTCCCAGGAAACCAGCCTGCCACACCAATTCACTGCTAGATATCATGCTATGGCTTGAAATGAATGGTATTTAGGCTACAAACGGGGAAGACATAGCTGCTTAAAATGGCAGCATCGCCATTACTTGTGACCAATGATCATCTGGTGATTTGTTTTCTGAGAGTCACAGCTTCTGAACCCATAAGAATAAATGAAAGTCTTAGGGTTTTTGTTACAAAAAGGAGCTTCTTAGCTCTCTGTTTGGAGGGGGAAGCTAGGAAGTGTGATCAGATTGCAATGCATCATGAAAGTCAGCAAAACCTGATTTGTATGCACCTGGCACATAATTGACTTCAGCTTGCAGCCTCTGAGCGCTGCTGTGCCCTTTGCTGGATCAGGGATGCTCACAGATGTGGGATGGTCAGCAATTTGAGAAGCAGGAATAGCCCCATGAATAAAGCTCCCCTTCTCCCTACTGACCTAATTCCCTCTGCAGGAGCCTTGGAAAAGACTGTGTCCTAGGTGAGTAGCACCACTGAGCTGTTCCCAAGGAGGTTGGAGGGATACCTATCTAGGAGGTGGTGTTATTGCTTTAATCTTTCTGTATTTACCTGTATGGAGTCTACAAAACACCTCATCAGCTCCTTTTTCTGTTAAATGCAGGTAAGGAAAGTTTAGAATGGTATTTTCCTTGTGGTGTATTTTGGAGTTGTTAGCTAAGTAGGTTTGCCCCTAGTTGAGAAACCTACTCCATGCTGTTTATCAGGCAAAGATCAAGAGCAGAAAATGTGTGTTGAGCTGTTAAAAAAGCCCCACCATCTCTGATGTTATCCTCAGATACACAGCTAGGGTTTAACCAGGCATATTGTATAGGGGAATCATGCAATATGCCATTTGGCAGGTATACAAATGCTGCAAGCCACTACTGATAGAGAAACATTTCAGGTGTTAGACAGGGTCTCAGCTGTTGCTCTGCTAAGGGTGGGTGACTGTCCCCTAGGAAAGAGCCAAGGCGGATCAGAGTGGGCCAGATTTTTGGAGCCTCCTTCTTCACAGCGCAATGACTTGATCCCCAGTCTATCCATTTATAACCTGTGTGCTCCTTCTCCAGCTCAGGGCTCCCCACTTACCCTAGGGCTGCTGCCTTTTCCACAGCCCCATTCACCGCAATTCCGTTTGCTTATTTTTTTCTCCCTTTCCATATTCAACAGCACAAAAACAAGTTAAGGCAAGTTTTCCATACCTAATCAGCAATGTTAGGTCCCTGTGTTTCAATGAACCTAGCCTGAATGCTCTTGAAGATGGATTTTGGCAAGAACAAAGCACCAGCCAGCTGAAAATTGGGACCAGTTGAGATCCCCACCGTAAGGCACCCGAATTTTCCAAACATGGTCACAATCCTGCCCTTTTGTTCTTCACTACTTCAATTAAACCTTTTTTTCTTTACACTCCTAGTGTTGGCCTCGCTAATTGTCTTATATTTTTTTAGATCTCTAATATGTTTATTCAAACAACTTTTTTTATTATTTAAGCTTTATCCCCCCTGTTTGAATATGCCTCCCATCCCTTCTTTCCCCATTTGCCAGTCTGGGATTCTGTACGTTTTGTTACCTCTTCCTTTTACTAAATACTCCATTTAAAAATACTGCATTTGATTTTGTATAATGGTAGATTTTGCTCCTGGAACAACTCTGCCACCTTTCTTTGGCCAAATTACATGTACATCAGTTCTTATTAATGAAACATTATCTAACATGACACTACAGTATTTAAAATCTATCCAAAAATCACCATTTAAATGCTTTAATTTTACCATCACTCACCTGGCTATTGTGAAAAAGCATTATCCTCATTTCAAAATCACTTCAGGTGTTTTCTTTGTGCAATAAAATTAAAACTGTACATACTCGATCTTAATGAGTAACCTTGATGGGGTTTTTTTAATGTTCTCTGTTATCACTAGAGATTTAAATGTGCCACATGCTCTGTAGCCAATTAAAACACTCACTGCTCTGTGATTTCTATTCTAATTGCAGCAGTCAGACTGGAGTCTGGGTTTGGAGGGATTTGGGATGGGTGGAGCAGGTGGGAAGTGGGATGGCAGCAAAGGCAAAAATTTCTCTGTTTATTCCTGCATGAAATATAGGAATAAAACTTCAAGAAACCGAAGCTTCTAACCCGACCACATGGATAAACATCTTAAATATCAAATGAGTCAGAACTTTTTTATTATTGCCTTCCTTGGTCTGAGAAGACAGACAAAACTGTCAAGGTTTTGGAAGTGCACCTGAGGATCTCAACTGGTAATTTTAAAGTCAAAGCAATTTGCTCCCTTTATTGCAAAGACACGGTAATTCTGAAGTGCTGTGTTAAACAGGTAATATTAGATACAAACTGTTCCAGTGCCAAATAACTTGGTTGAAAAGTCCAACTGTTGTGAGAACAGGAGTAGTACTAACATTTAAATTTTCCCACTCCAGTACCATTAGCTCTTCCCCATTAGCATCTTGTAGCTGTTATTAAAATCTGCTGCGTTAAGCTCAGCACTGACACTGGAGCTATATCTCACTGGGGTTGAGCAAGTGACTTTAACTCCTGGTGCGTGGCTTTGGACAGGTGTCTCGGTCCCCCAATAGACTTGCTTATTTGTTGCCCTTTTTCACCTGTCACTCTTTTGCTTCCCTTGTAACCAGAGACAGTACAGGTTGTCTCTGCAGCCCAGCTTAGCTAGTCTGGAGTCGTAGCTTCGTATCTTGCTCAACGTTCAGGCCTCCACAACAGGAGCAGAAGTGGGGCTCCACACACACCTCTTCACCCCGAAACATGGCAGCACGTGGGGAAAATGTGCTGTAGTGCCTCTGCTTGTCTTCCCACCTCACTCCCTTTGGGCTTATCCACCGAAAGTGGGAGGTGAGATTGCAGTGAGACATGGTGTGAGCTTAACATGTTTTTTCCTCTGCTCTCCTTTTCGAGGTGGACACTCGGCAGTCTTGGTGGAACGCGTTTGTGTGAGTTGATTGCAATGTAGATTTTGGAAAATGGCTCAAACTACTTTTTCTCTACAATGCCTACATACAGGGGGGCCACACACCAAGACTCCCATCCTCTCCCGCCTTTGGGTGCCACACTCCCATCCACAGCAGCACCCCAGCGAGGGCTGCAGTGGTGATGTCAATCCTTCCCCAGAAGAAATTTGCTGTGTGCTGCTTTTGTTATTGCGGCGTTTGCCTTCAGCCGCGCGGCCGCCCAGCAGAGGGGCTGGGGACCCTTTGGGAGGGTAACTCACCTTTCCCCCCCCCGGGCGCGGAGGGGCGCGCTGCCGCGGCGGGGCCAGCAGAGGGAGCGCACGCGACGCGGTGCTGTTGCGGCCCCGGCCCCGCTCCTGCTCCCGGCGGGAGCAGGGTGTGTTTGGGGAAAATGAAGGTATTTCCGAAACCGCCGCGTTTTGCCCTTTCCCCACCCCGGCTGTGGTCTGCGCGAATGTGATTTGCCATTTTTTTACGTTGCAACATGATTTGGGCAGTTCCTGCTGCGGGGCTGAACCCTCGCACTAAGAATTGTAAGGCTTTGCTTTGTCCTTCAGAGCATCTCTTCTTTAACCACGCTACAAAATCCACGAATAGCCACTTTCTTTTTTAAGCAGACACTGTTTCTAGGAATGCCATCTCCAGTGTGCCGTTGATGCTTGAAATGTGGTGACCATCACCTCTGCAGTCACTGTTATTATCTCTGATTACAAGTGCTGGAGTTATTACGCTCCGATGGGGTACAGGGCCCAGAGACTGCTAACAACCGTCCTCAGTCCCAAACTCTAGTGGCCGTTGATGCAGAACTGGTTTGAGTAAGTCTTTTGCACGAAAATGATCAAAATTTAAAAAGAAATTCAGGTCATGCAAAGAAAAAACTCGTGAAAAGACTTATGCATTGGAAAAACTGATTTCTGCATCTACCACTCAGAAAGGATCAGCTGCTTTATAGATAAAATCCACCCCAAAAAGCCTGTGATCTGAGACCCCAGACTCGCAAACCAATGCTTGGTGGATGACCCCTTCACCTGCACAGAAACACACTGACTTCAGGGGAGTCTGCACAAATCGTTTTGCAGGAGGAGACCTGAAGTCAGCAATGCAAATAAGCGATGTGACATCAGTTTGTCCATTGCCCTTGATTATATTCTTAGCCCATCCTCATGCCCTAGCTAATCTTTATTTTCTATGTACAATGAGGGAAAATGGCTACTCCAGATGTCTCTAAGCTCCTCTCAAAAACCGTTATCTGGCAGGTCTCTCTAGAGGACTGTGCTAACTGTGGGAGAGTTAGTAGTGGATATATACTACCTATCCTCTATTTTGATGCTTGTACCAGTGAAAGATCTAGAGTTGTCTAATACACTTCCAAGCAAATCACCAAGACAAGCAGTAACAAGGATAATGGGGAAGGAAAAAAGCAAATGTTGGAACGACCTGGGTATTTTTGAGGAGGATTAAGAGTAGTCAAGCTTGGATCTGCAGAGCTTTTTTTTTTTTTTTTTTTCTTCTTTCCTCTCCTGACAAGCCCAAAACACCCCCTGCCCCATGAGTGCTTCCTGCTCACTACTTCTGTGTTTTTGCTGCCTTTCTCTGACCTCTCTAAGACTTGCTTGCAGCTGCCAAGGCCTCTATCCAGGCTGTAAGTCTGTGGGTTGTTCCATTCCCAAACAGTCTCCACCTGCACCTTCTGAATTTGGAGGCAGGAGGCAAGTGAAAGGAGGTAAAAAGAATGGTTTCTGAACCACAGAAGTCCAAGGTGTTTTGTGAGGTGGAAATAGCTTCTAACACAGAGATTTCTTCTCCCACTTCTCATTTCCGAGTGCAGTCCCATCAGAAGAAGGTTGAGGGAAGCCACGTGGAGAGGAAAGGAAGGAGCTTTTGTGGCTGCTTGTCCTCCTGTGCACTCCCAGAAACCTGGGACTCTTTGGAGGCTGACACAAGGCAAACCTGAAATAGGCCCATCCTGGAGGGGTCTGCGATTGCCAGTACAGGTCCTGCTGCCATGCCATCATGGGTTATATTCTCCTGGTGTGGCTGAAGTATTTTGTACACCCAGCCAGGAGTTGCTGTTGGTCCCAGCTGCACTCCATGTTGTGGCTGAGGCCAGCAACACAAGAGGAATTGCAGCAGTGATGGAAACTTGTTCCACCAAGCTATATGTATTAATCTCCTGTCCTAATTCACCAGAAAGGCAAAAAGATGTATGCTGGGATTTCTAGACTGTGCTAGGGCTGGAGGGGAAAAAACCAAAAACCTTTGAGGGTAACTCCAATCCATATTCTTCTCCTTTAGAGTCTGCCAGTAGACAGGGCTGCCTCAGGGCACAAGGTGGGCAATTACTTAAAGCAATGGACTGCTCAAGACAGCAAACTGGCCTGCAGTCTGTTTTGCCTATGCCAGAGCATTGTGGCTGCTGTGGTCAAGGCAGGGATACAGGAGCAGGCATCAAGGAAGAGCATTGTCTTGCAGAGGTAGCACTGCATGCTTCTGAGCTTGTCCCACTTCCCATCAGGGAGCAGACTGTGTCAGCACATTTGTGCACCATTTGTGGAGCAGCAAAATCCAGTCTTGCCTGCACTGATCAAGATCTTCCAGCTGGCTGTGCCTGTAGCCTGTTGCTTAACCCAGGTAGAACAGTGAACCACACAAAATCAGATACGGAAATAGACAAGTACACACATGCAGATATAAATATATATCATCTATGCACCAAACATAAACAAAATAGCCTCCTCTTGTATATATTTGAGCACTTCTGCTTTGGTTATTATCCAACCAGACATCTTTGTTGGAAAACTTCTCAGCCTTTTTTTCTTTTTACTACAGGGGACACAGATTTACCTCTGCCTGAGTTTCCAAACAACACGTATGTCAGATTTACCTTACCCCCTCCTAAAGATCCCACTCTTTAATAAGATGTAGGAATTTGTCATTCTGTTTGCAATGTCTTCAAGGCACCCAACTTATCGTAGGCTATAGTACTGGCACCTTTCCTAAGAGATGGGTCTATGGCAGCTCAGGCAGCTTTTTTTTTTTTCTCGTTGCTGGTACAGTTTTTTTTAATCCTGTTCATATCTGACATAAATTAAGCTAATGGCTGCAGCACTCCGATCCATGTTTGATACCAGGTTTTGACATGGTTATTGCTAGTATACGAATCGTGAGGGTAGCCAGAGGAGCTAAGCCATTGCCTTCAATTAGATGGTCCACTTGGCCAGGGGTGCCTTACAATGTTTTTTCTAATCACTGTATGCTTTTTCTCATTCCTTCAGAGCTCTTTCACGAAACCAAATCTTTATTTTCAGGCATCCTATTGTGTGCCCTTGCTATTGTACCTAGCTTTTCTCTCACTCAGGAATGAAACTCAACCTTAACAGCTAATAAAGTCGCTTGGGGGACTACAGAACATTAACATGAGGTAAACACGAGGCAAAGATGCAAAGCTAGTTAGCATGCCACCCGCATGACCAGGATCTATCCAGCTGTGGAGCGCTCTTATTTTACAGAAAGTAGCATCCACTCTGCTTAAAATACACCTTGAGGGTAGAGTGGGGACTGTAACATGTTTGTACCCCGGTGCTGAACCACGCACAAGCCCCAGACATTGCAAAGAGAGATGGTTGCTGCTAACAGTTTCAAGTGCGGCGCAGAAAGGACCTAAGAAACAGGGGAAAAAAGCAGGAAAGAGCTTATGCTTGGATGTCTAGGGCCATCTGCCACGGCAAAAGTACAATACTGGATTCTTGAAATGTAAAAATAGATCTCAAAAGAGACATGTTTTAATGAACTGAACACAAAGAAACATGGTCGAAATAAACTGAAAACAGAAGCAAGGTTCAAGGATCTGTTTGTTAAATGAACACCCAAAGCCAGAATATGTTTTTAGTGCTGGAGAATGCTGGCTGTCTGGTTTCTGCTAAAGCCTCCGGTCTCCCTTTGGGATGCATGTGGGAGAAGGAGGGGGTGAATGGCAGCCCTTGTTTGTCCTCTCTTGAGGAATCTAATTATGTATCAATTGATTTCAAAGCCTGGAATAGTAACTCTCTAGAAAACACTCGCTCAGAGACATTGTTCCAATTTTCGCCTGTTCATAATTTATTCACCTCCGGTTTCAATGAGAAGGGCGCTCCCTCATACTCATTCACCCCCTGCAAGTTGCACAGAAAATCACAAGTTTGTGGACTTCTAAAAAAACAAAACCAAACAAAACACACACACACAGAGCAGCACTGTGAGGCGAGGGGAAGGCGCCTGGGCAAGTGGGAAGGAACAAAACGCGGCTCCTCCATTGCAGGGCTCACGCACGCCGCTGCGGTGGGCAGCCCCCACCATGCCCAGCTGGGCACAGAGTTCTTCCCTCGCCCCTCGCTGCCAGCACGGCCTGGAAATAACGTGGGGGGTGAGGAGAGCCATGCACCCCAGAGGAGCGTTGCCCCTCCATGGCACTGCAGTGCCCTGAACAACAGGGGTGTGAGGTGCAGGCTGCTGCTAGTCTCCTGGTGCTCAGTGTGCAGAAAAACCAAAAATGTTTTCGTAGCCCACCCTCCACCCCTGGTGCCACCCTACCTGCTCAGGCCAGCCTGGCTCACGGCCATCCTGGGGCTCCCCTCTGCACCATGGGTCTGCGGGCCCTCACCAGCCTCCAGCCACCCCACAGCGGCCACGGCGGAGGACCCCATCCTTGGGCACCCACAGGTCACCCACGCCACATGGTATGGGGGGTGACCGACCAAGCCCACCACCCTTGCAGCCCACAGGCCGTGTGTGTGTGTGTGTGTATTCGGGGTGGGGGTCCCCTGAAGCCCCAGCTGTTTGCTTGCAGGGGGAGGCGCATGGTGCCCGGTGTCCAGCACCGCTGCCTCGTCCCCACCCAGGGCAGGGTAACGGCCCCCAGCAGGGCAACCTCTCCCGCAGGAGCAGAGGGTCCCCCCCCAAAAAAAGCAACGGCAGCGGGTTGGGCGGCTTTAATCCATCCCTCCCCGCTCCCCGAAAACAGCCGAGCCACGAGTCTCCTGTCATTCAGCCTTCTGCCCGGCTGATCACTATGAAAAGAGCCGCCCCGGTGACAGAAACACATGAATATTGACTGCAAACAAACCCCGGGGGAGCGGCACCTGGGGGGCTGCGAGCGCCGGCCCCCCCTCAGCCCGCGGGGCATGGAGCGGGGAGCGCGCTCACCTGCTGCAAGGCGCGGGGGCACAGGCGGGCGCACACGCGTGCACGCACATGCACGCACAACCATGCACACATCCGTGCATGCACATCCATCCCCGCCCCCCCCCCGCCCCGAGCAAGTGTCTCCGCTCGGCTTTGCAAAGCCCAGCCCAGCCAAGGCGGGGGGCCGTGCAGCCCCCGCCCGGGCGGAGGGGTCCGGCTGGCTGCTGCAGCCCCCCCCGGCCCCTCCCCTCCCCGTGTACCTGCTGCGGGCCGGGGAGGCGGCAGCTGAGTCTATATAGCTGGTGGGTTATAATGGGGCTGTCCCCCGGGGGGGAGGACTATAAAAGAAACACGTTTCGTTTACAAGTTTCCCCCAGCTGGCCCCCGACTTTAGTCCTTATTCCCTTTCTGGAGAGGGGATGGGGGGAGATGGCTTCCCCCCCCCCCCCCCTTTTCATGTATCTACTCCAGGCCAAAATCTTTGCTTTCACTTCAAAATCCTCAAGCTTTCCCAGTTTAAAGGCAAGAGTCATGGGGGAAGGGGGGTAGGAGACAAAAGCTCTAACCCTGATGGTTTTCCATTTCTTTTTGGGCCATGGCATCCCTGATTATCCCTTTCCTCTCTACCACCCCTGGGGAAAAAAATGATTAATATTTGCTTTAAAAATATACTTTCAAACAACACTCCCCCCCGCCCCCCCCCCCCCCGGAATTAAATAAACAGCATCTGGAAGCTAATATATCACCAAATGCCCCCCTCCTTTTATTTTTTCCTTCCCTATTGTTCAGCGCTGGGGCTATAAATAACGTTTTGGTTGGGTTTTACGGATAAGACACGTTTCTAAGGTGTTCCCCCCCCCCCCCGTTATACTGTCAGAGCGGGGTGTAGGGCCGGGGGTGCAGCGGGGCCGCCCCCCCCGCCAAGCCCCTATTAACCGCCTATTACAGGGGGTGGGGGCAGGGAAGGTGCAGATTTAAATGGTGTCCCCGTCCCCCCCCTTCAAACGCAGACAATTTTGATGAGTGGGTTTTTGTCCGGATGGTTTGTAATGGTGCCTGTTTTGGGGTGTCCCGGGGGGTCCGGGAAGCTTTAATTCGCTCACAAAGGCTCATTTGCAGGTCAATGCCATGGCACACTCGCCTCTCCCCTTTGCCTAAATCTCCTTTTGTTCCCCATCGCCTGCTCCTCATGCCAGATGGCCGCGGAAAATGCTAATTTTCTCTCTCTCTCTCTCCCCCCCCCCTTTTTTTTTTTGCATTTAATTGCGGCCCTTTGCAGATGGGGGCTGCGGAGTGTGTGCTTCATTCAAATGAGGTTTGCTTTTTGGTTTCCAGGCACGTTTCTAAAAGTCCGATCTGAGTCAGGCAGGGATTAGTTTGACAGGGAAGTGATCAGATTAAAATCCGTGCATGAGCTCGGCCTCCTCGCTCCCTCCCTTTAAAGCTCTTCTCCTTCCCTGCCTTGCCCGCCGTTTTCCTCCCAGGAAAAAGGCAAATCCTTCTCTTTCCTGAGCTGGCGCGAGCGATTTGCGGTGGGAGGCAGGGTGGATTTTGCCTGAATCCAGGCAGGATTCCAGGGAAAATTCATCTTCTTGGGGCAATGGGAAAATAAGCTTCCCTTAGCTAGCATCTTGCCATCAGTAGGGTCATAAAGCTGGATTTGGTGTGAAAATAAGTGTTTTCTCTCTTTTTAAAACTTCCTTTCAAAACGGCAAGTGTTGGTGTTGACAGGAAGAGGGGAGTGGGTGCCACCATAGGTCTGGGTATCTGAGGGTAGGGATGGGGACTGGGGCGTACAGAAGAGCAGCGTGGGCAGCTGCCAGCACTGTGGCATGCAAAACCCCCTGCGGGGACCTGGCCACCTCCAGATGTGTGGCACAGAGGGGAGAGGCACCAAAACAGGTCAGGAAGAGATGCTGAGAGAGGTGTGCCCTCCTCCTCAGGGGTCCCCAGGTCTCACTCAGTTTTAGTAGGATGAACTTGTCCCCAAATAGGGCCTGTGGCCTTTGAAATGCCTTAAAAGTGGTTGCACTTAAATGCTTGCTCTCAGCAAGTAAAAAAGTGCCAAAAGAGCAAAAGTGGGTTTTTTTCCCTCTTTAAACACAGCTAGACAGTGCTTGCAGCAATTGCACAGGATGAAACCCGGACTCCTTCCCACCTCCTTTTTATCGGGGCACAAGTTAACATGTCTCACTGCATGTTGGCAATCGGCTGCTGCAGCTCCGCTGCGCAGGGGTAACTCAGGGCCGAGCCATGGGCTTGGGCTACCCCTTCTCGTGGGTATTTAAGCACCCCACTCAAGGCTTTGTAACTTGAGGGGGAAGAGAGGAGAGGAGGCTGTGCTCCTTTTCTTCATCCAATGGCAGGATGATTTTTGCCCCTGGGGTAGGAGGTGTGGGTTTGGCTCTTGGATTTTCAGCTAGAAGGGGGGTTATTCAAGGCAGGTCAGTCAGGTAAGCATCCCAACTGCTGTGCTGCTAATGCAGTAAGTAAAACCCTCAACTCCTTTCCCCTCAGCCATATTTTTAAGGCACTTCTGCATTTTGGGTGGCACTGGGTTTGGAAGTGTGCTCTACAGCAAGTCCCTCAGTGGTAGGAAAGGCCTGAGGATCTGCCCCAGTTGTCAATGGGGCTGGACATGAATTAGGCACCACCGAGCTTTTCAGCGGGACCAAGGGTGGGGGCCCAGGGGGTGTGCACAGGCAGAGCTGTGGGATGGCTTGTAGTGAAATTGGAGGTGGCACCTTCACAGAGCAGTAGTAGCTTGGCAGGGGAGAGTTGCAATCTGGGTTCATGGAGGTACACGGGCCTCTTAAAAAATGCTAGAATCCTGTTCCCATGATGGAGAGAAGTAGGAGAAGTATATTAATGTCAGAAAAGTATTTACAACTATTTAACTGTGCAGAGAGACAAACTTATCAGACAGCTTATCATTTTCTGTTCAGTCACAAATCTACACTTTCTTTTTCCTGTATGGTTTGTTTTGCTAGAGCAAGATGCTGATGTTTTCTTGCTGACTTTGGAGCATATTAGCCAACTGCTTTGCCTGAGTTCTCCTTAGTTTTCTGGCTTAATTAAAGCCAGCCTGCAAATGCTGACCCAGGTGTTATGCATGCTGGCAAATAGCTGGCACAGACACCTGGATCCATGTCTGCAGGCTGGGGCAGCTGCTCTGCAGACACGGTTGGCTGTCAGGTAGTAGAAAATGTTTATTTTTATATATATATATGTATATACACATACATTTTAAACTTTTGGGTTTTGAATGATCTGTCTGTTGTGATTTTTGGAGCTTAAGAAAAACACTCATTAAAAAAATCATCATCCCTTGTGATTTGATTGTGCCCTAAGAGACAAACTGCGGGCTTCAGCTTTGGGACTTGTGGGTGCAAAGGAATTAAGCAATGTCTTTGCCTAGCAGGTAGGACTCTGAACTGGGGGGGCGGTGGGGGCAGGGAAGGTGCATGCAGTCTGCTTTTTGCCTCTCTCACTGCTGGGGAATCACAGCTCTGGATTGAATTGATCTGTTAAAAAAGAACCATTGCGTTACACTGGATAGTAGGGCTTAATAACTCATTGTGAATATGGTCTAATGGGGAAAGAGCCATTCCCTTTGGGATAACTAGTAAAAATAAAAGCAAAATTACAGTAGACAAAGATTTAACCCTAGTATCCCTTAAATCTTTAGTAATTATTTCTCTCTCTCTTTTCAGTTTGGGTCAGGGAGGGGCAAATCCCATATATTCTGGATTTTTGTTTAAGTTAGGTTTGTTTCTCTAAGAATTCAAGAACATTTATTTGCTTAAAGGCTTGCCAGTAAAAAGGCCCCAGGTCTAATCCCCTTTCTGCTACACACCAATGAAACTTAGGAAACTCTTTGACTATTGACTTTTTCACGTGGAAACCGATCTGCTGAAAGTGAAAAGAAACCATTTCTTGGAGGGGGGAAGAAAAAGCTCTGTGAAACTCTGTTTTGAAGAAGTCGTAGTCCTTGGCCTGTGGAGTAGCAGCAGAAGCAAAGGCTTTTTGATCCTCAGATTTGTAAACTTGTAGACATAATAATGCCATTTCTCTAGTGTTAGCAGGTGTCCTGTCTGGAAGTTGCTGCCTCAGCCTCCAGCAGAGCTGGGAATTAGAAAATTGTCTGTCTTTCCTGAACCGTGAAGTGCTGCTCTTAAATAAAGGCCAGGTCAGATGTTAAAGGGACATTCTTGTCTCCTGAAGCCGAAATAATCTACAGTCACGTCGAGAAATGAAGGCATCCTCCTCCCAAAATGGTCAATCTCTTTATCTCCCATTATAGTCTGCAGGGTCAAGAAAAAATGCCTTCCGTGCTGATGTTTTGCAATATTTCTCCACAGCCTGTTCTGGTTCTGTATAGCTGAATTTCAGGGAAATATGATAATTGGGAAAGTTTTATTCTCTTCAGCTTTTTTTTTTTTCTCCTCCCTGTTGTCCTCCCTCTGACAGAATAGTTCAGTGAACACAGATCAAGCATCAAATATAAATTCTGTATCTTCTCTCTGCCTGTTAATACCTCTCAAATGAAATTAGGAATTTTTTTTTTTTTTTTAAATTTAGTGTGGTTAAAGAGAATTTTTGCACCAAGTCCTCGAAATCGTGCAGACAGGCATAAAACGGAAACCAAGAAGCACATCTTTTAATTTGCAGCTAATTCCCTCTGATAAGGTGTCTTTGCACACTGTGTTTTATGGGTGTTTGGTAACAGTGATTATTATGGAAATTATCCCCAGATCTCCTGCTGTATCCCTCTGCAGAGGTGGCTGCTGCTGCTTGGAGCTGTGCTGTCCTGTGCTGTACACCCGATAGCAAAAGCCAACTGCTGCTTTTATTTTATTTACGCTGTAGAAAGGCTGTGCCTGACCATTTTTTGGAGGAGCGCCTCAGCTCAGGAGTTCTGCTGATGGGGAGAAGGGGTTCCTGCTAGTGGCTGCGGGGTGTCCCCCCTCTCTCCCCGACTGTGCCCTGCTGCCCCGCTCGTGCCCCCGGGCGCGGGAGGGGGAATGTGAAATTTGGCAGGGGGGTGAACTTTGTGTCAGGGAGGTGCCTTTTGCCATCCCAGTGCAAATTAAACACACGTGTTCCCCCAGTGCTGCCAAACCCCTGTAACATCCAGTAACCTGCTGCGCTCCCTGGGCTCCTCGCCCGCGCAGCACGAGACAGCGATCCCGCCTGGCGGCCGGTGGAGAGGAGGGGTGAGAGTCTGGGAGTGTGGAGTGGGTTTCAGGTACCACCGCACCCTCTCCAGCATCTCTCCGAGCAGAAAAGCCTGGTTGTAGCAGCTCCAAAAGGTTTGGTCTTGGCACGAAAGGCAGGCTTCCTCCTTTGGAGGCATATGCATCCAGACTCCCTTGGTCAGCAGGACAAAGACACAGGTTTGGCCTAACGATGTGCAGCAGAAAATGGTGAACCAGACGCCAGTATTCCCAGTCCTGTTTACTCATCTGGGCGAGAGCAAAACCTAAAAAAAAAAAGTTCCAAAGCTTTTGGGACCACCAGCGAGCGGATGGGATGTTGTACAGCATCAGCAAAACTGAAGCTGTTAACTAGAGCCACGTTTGAAAACTTCTTGAATGAAGGTCCTAGGAAAACCAAGCTTTGCTAAACCAATTACCCTTGGATGTATGAAAACAACTTAATTCATGCCCATTGTTTTCTGGAGTAAATTGCTGTAGACCTCAGGTCCTGGTATGTCTCAAGCTGCTTAATGTGACCCAAACAGGGACTTTTCCTCAGTATTTTCATGTAAAAACAGATGCGATGGTGGTGGTGTATTCTTGGAGGAGGGTAGTTTTGGTTTCATTTGTTTGTTTTTAAGGTGGCTGGTTTGAACATGTATTGCCACCAGCCTGTGCAAGAGCAGCGTGCAAGAGAAGCTGGGTACCTGTCCCTCTAATCCATTATCACTCGAAAAGAGCCCTGATCAAAGCATCTTCCAGCTCTGAAAAACTCTTCTCCTTCTCCCCACCTCGTAGCCGGGCACAGTGGTGATTTCCTAGGTTTGCTGTGATGGCAAGGGTGGTGGAGACCACGGTCTGGGGTCAAGGTGCTGCACCTGCAGGAGTTTGGGAGGTTGTCCTGTCTCCCCCCTCTTGGAAAGTTGGCAGGGTGAAGGTGGGACCGATGGGTGACAGTCAGGGGAAAAAAGACGTGGCGAGATGAAAAGACTTGTCAAAGCTCAAGTAGTGATTTCTGCTAGTGTAGGGGCTTGGAAAAAAAAAATGAATGTTTTTTAGGTTCCTGTTGTAGGTTACATCCAAGAAATACTCTGGTGTGTTTGATGCGGAGCAGGCAAGGATGAGGGAAGACGGGGCCTTGGCTCTGCCCCCTTGTGTCTGTGCACGATGATAAAATCTTTTAATTAAATGATCGCATTGAGTGCACAGAGTGAACGGTGCTTGCTTAATGAGCAGTTGCTCAATTTTGTTTTTCTCACCGTTCAATGGACGGTGCTATGTCTTATTAACTGCGCACTATTCAAACCCTGCTCAAAGACTTTATTAATTTCCCTGCCAGATTTATATGGTGCTGCTCACAGTAGTATCCGAACGCTTTCCAGAGATTAATGGATTAAAATATAAATGGTGAGTGTTATTATTCCTGTTTAATGATGGAGAGCCAACATAAAAAGAGATGGGAGCTAATAATTAATTCAGAGTGCTGGTCCAAGGTACCCCATAGCCGTCCCCTTCCAAGCCCTGAACTTTGTCTGGCCAAAAACACGTGCAGAGCCCGGAGCTCAGCGACCCCAGCTGCAGCTGTGGATGCTCAGTGCCTTCACAAGTCGGACGCAAGCGTCTCGTATCAGATGCCCAACAAAGGTGGGCACAATTAGTGGCTGCTTGTGAAAACTTCAAGCACCTTGCCCAGGACTGCACAAAGCCTCTGTTGCAAACAGGTCAGGAGGAGCCAACTGTCTTCCGAAGAACAAAAACCTGCATCCAACTGTTGGCATTGGATTAAGCACAAAAGCATCCTGCAGGCCCTTGCTTTACTTTCTCAGCTTCTCTGGCAGGAGTTTACCCAGCGATTTCCCCTTTGCCGCACAGCCCAGATTCATTCTGCAAGGGAGAGCACTGTGTGAAGTGGGTAGCGTGTGTCCTGGGGGAACAAATGGCGTGCATGCCTGTGAAAATGCACCGTGAGCAAAGGATCTGGGCTGAAATTGTACAGACAGCTCAGGCACCCCCGAAACTTGAGTGTTTCCTTCCCAATCCTCATTCTGCGTGTAATACAAGCGTAGTACGTGTGCAAAAGCGAGCATCGAGTATGCTAAAGCAAATCTGGTAGGGGAGAGTGAGTAATCCTGGGGTGATGTGAAGTCTAGTGACTCCTCAGTAGGGCTGGGACATTTTAGATCCCACACTGACCTGGGCTACAGGGACAAAAAATAGTAGATTATCATTAGCACCCATCTGTAGATGAGTTGAGGGGAGGGACAGGACATTACCAGATGAGTTTCATGGGTGTTTGCTGGCAGCAGAGGTGCATTGGGGCCAGGAAGCCTCTGAAGGAATGTGCAGAATATAAATATAAATGAATATATAATGCAGAATATAAATGTTGTGGTCTGTTCCCTTCTCTCCCTCCCCTTGCGCACACCGGCAGAGTTTCGTGCGCTCTGCCCAGCCTCTTCCAGCGTACTCCAGCCTCAGCCATGTTTCTGTTCCACCTGTGCCCTGTTATGCCCATCCTAGGTGTTTTCTGGTGCTGCCCTCCCATCCCTGCCTCCTGTTCCCTCTCCCTGCATCCCCGTCCCCATCCTATAGATTGGGACCCCATGACACCAGAGATGCAGATGTGAGGCTGCACAACCACCGCTGGCCACCGGTTCTCCTGGAGCAGAGGCTTGGCCATGCAGGTTGGGGAAAGTGGCTCCAAAATTTACTTTGTCCTGTGTTTAAAAGAGTTTGAGCTATTTTTTTTTGTTTCATAGCAGGGCCTGCTTCAGGACTTTTATGTTCTGTACAGCTCATCTAACTGCTTAGCATCTTTCTTTCTTTTTCCCCCCAAATCTGTCCCAACAAAAGTTTCTTGGAAATATATGGCTAAAAATCCCCATTGGTTTAAAATAACAAACAAAAACATTAAGTTCTTTTCATTGGGGATTTCACCACTGACACCAAAAGAGATTGTGTGGTCTTTAGTACTAGATACTGTGTGATGGGAGAGGAGATACTTGATTCTCCTCCTTTCTCCGTGAGTCAGAATAACAGCTATAATCCCATCCTTTCACCTTACAAAAAGACTTCTGGTTTGTGTTTTGGCCTGCTTTGTTCCAAAAATGCTTGTCAAGAAGAACATTTCTGAGAGGGTACAGGCTACTGGAGGGGAAGGCACTGGAAAACCATTGTGAGTTTATTCTGTAGCAATAGGTGACAAGGTGGCTAAAAAAAAAAATCCAGCTCCCTGATTAATTATTTTATACTCCTTGATTAGTTATTTCATGTATATATATGTGTATGTTTGTATATATGCATGCACTCTTTCTCTTCATATCTGTTTCTCTGCTTAAATATGGTCAATTCAACTTCCATCTCCCCACGTGCATCCTTTGCACAGACCCCCCGGTGTAGCCATCCTACCAAGCAATCGCAACTCGTTGCAAGTGAATTGGGCATTTAGTGAATTTATTTCCATACCGAAACGTAGGAAATAATTATTCTTTAAAAATGATGGGTTTTTCCCCATCCTGTTACCTACACCTCCTGCTCATTAGCGACAAATATTTGCTCAAGAAGTGGAAAGCAGCTTTTTGTTTATTTTAAGCGATAATAGAACAAGTTTTGGCCCGGAAAGAAAAGGAGAATGATTCCCAGTATCAACCATATGTTGCATTCATCTAACTGAAGTGGCTTAATTACTGGTAGATGTTGCCGTGCTCATAAAGATAGTGCTAACCTTTCTGCCAAGATCGTTTGCTGATAATTGCATTTCCTAAAAAAAAAAAAAAAAATTAAAAAAAAAAATCTGAAAGACTTCCTCTCGCCAAGCTTCCCTTCCAGTCTTCCTGCAGTGCCCTTGCCCTTTAGGTACCCACCGCAGGATTCGCATCGAGAGATGCTTGTATGGAACAAATCTCTGGAGGTCTGGCAATGTTAATGCTCCCGTCTTGGTCTCTGTCGGGGCAGGGGGTGAACTGCAGTAGCTGTCCCCCAAACACGCAGTTCTTCTCCTCGGGAGAGGAAGCGGTGGTGATTTGCGGTAGATTATTCCTCTAATTGCGTAGCTGGCTTCAGCCTGGGATTAAGGCGGCTCAGATAACGACCTGACTTTTTGTAGCTGTAATGAGCGGCAAGCTCAGTCCTTCAAGACCCCTGATATTTTGAATCCTTTCCAAAAATATTCCTGTCCTCAAATCCAAAGTGGAATTTGGGATTTACCGCTAAGGGGTAAGTGGGTTGGTGGTAACAACCAGCAGCGTCCCTCCGCTTCTGCCTATGCATTCTCATGATAAAGGGCACTTTAAAGCCTTTCTGACAATGAATGAGTCCTAGTTAAATATTTCAAGAACTTCTTTACATGGCTTCCTCTGATGCATGTACTGTTGAGACATCTGTCTTCCGTACTAATAAAGTAGTCTAGATTTAAAATGAACTTCATTGGATTGCTTTGAAACTATAGGCACATATGGTTCATAATTAGCTGGATATCTCTTATAGTTAAATGATTTTTTTCCTCTCTCTCTCTCTCTCTGTCGCCCATTCGCATCAATAATAGAAGCAAACAAAGTTCCAATTGTTCCCTGTTGCGGGACATTATGTGCCTGAATAAATGGATGTTGGCTGTGTCTACATGGATTTGCCATATGGCTACAAAGGCCGAAAGAATAGGGGCAGTGTGCTTTGTGCCTGGGCGAGGAGGGCCGGCCGGGCTGGGTGGGGCAGGGCGCGGGGGCAGCGGGCGGCCGCACACCTTCCCGCACCCCCGGGCCCTCAAGGAGAGCAGAGCCCGGGGGGCTGTGGGACGCGGCCCTCCCCACGGCAGGCTGGAAACCCGCTGGCTCCTCTTGGGTGATGCTCAAGAGCTGGAATTACTTGCTTTAATAAAGAGCCCCGGGCCTAAACTCTCCCCGGGGTGAGAGCTCTCCTCCCGGGCCAGGCTGGGCACACCTCGGGGCAGGCATCGGCTCCTCTGGCCGAGGTATTTGGGAGCTCGGAGCAGGGATCTTTCATTGCAGAAAGTCCTATTATTAGCTGGGGGCTGGGACAATGGAGGTCCCAAAGGCACCTGCTTTCATGAAAGCGAGAGAAAAGCCCATAAATCCTGGAGGATCCAGCTGCCTCACTCCGGGTATTGTTGGCTTTCATAAGGAAAGGGAAAAGCTATTTTTCTTTTCAAAAGGGGGGGAAAATCGTATTGAGTCAGCAGCCACTGATGTGGGCATGTAAAATAATCCCGTTCTGATTAAGCGATCACGGAGCTGGAGGTAATCAATGTTACTTTTACAGCCAGGAGCGTTTGGCAGTCGTGATGGGGGGGCAGAGAGGAGCGCTGCGGGGGCCAGGGGAAGACGATGGGGATAAACCCTGAGCCGCCTTCTCTTGGCTCCCTCCCCCCTCCGTGAAAGAGCATCGTTGAAGAGCTCATAGAGCCAGGGAGTGATGCTCTTGTGTCCCCTCACTCCCAACCCCCCACCCGCCAATTCCAGTGTCGGGGTGCAGCGCTCCACAGAGGTGACAGGGTGGGGAGCGGGGTCTGAAAGGGACAAATCCAGCCAGCTGGTCCCCATGCTGCTAGGACCCCTGTCCCCCTCCTGCATCCCTGCTCCCCATCTGTACTCTCCAGCACCCCAATACTTGCACCACCTGCAGCCAGGACCAGACCTGGTCTGTCCCCCCTGTCCCTGGGCAGCGCAGGGTTTGGGACCCTGAGCAGGGGGTGTGCCCTGACCCCATCAGGCTGTGTGCAGATCCCATGGCTTTAACTTGCTCCCTGGGGCCAAGGGGACAGGGTGGCCCCTGCAAACTGTCTTGAGTGCATGGTTGTGACAGCACTGCCACCAAAGCATTAATGCCAAAACGCTGGGTATTTTGTCTGTTGGGAGGGTTTATTTTGTCTGTTTGTTGTTTTTCTTTTTTCCTCTTTCATGGCAAGCTGGAATCGCTGCTTTTCCCAGCACTGTTGTGCATTTGCCCTGTAAATCATTGCTGGGCTTGGGCAAGAGATACCAGGAAGTGTTTCCTTGCAGTAGCCACAGCTTCGAGCTCCGGGTTGGGGTTTGATGGCCCATGCCTGGGGGGGGGGGAGCTTTGCATGCCCCGCCAAGGCAGGGGCGTCCCCTCAGTGCTGAGCTCGCCGAGGGCACTGTGGGGCTGTCGTCTGCATGCACCAGTCCCCCCCCCCCCCCAGGCTGTCCCTAAGTTGGGGAGGCAGCGGCCCCAGCCCCGATGTGGTGCGGGTGGGGCTGCCGCAGCACCCACAGCACAGCCGCGTCCTCGAGCGAGGGCAGATACAGCTTTGGTAAGAAAGAGGAAAACGGTTAAAAATAAATAAATAATCATAAAATGTGCTGAAAGGCCAAATGAAGGGTGCGTGCTCTCCTCACGCTTAGTTGACTCCAGCAACACTCAGAAACACTTGTTTTTAAGGGAAAGCAAGTCCTTTCCCCTCTGAATTGCACGCAAGCTTCGTGCCGCGGGGCGTGTAGATGGAAGCGCCCTCCCCGCGGCGGGGTCGTGCTCCGGGGGCGCCTGGCGCCCCGCGGCAAGGGAGGAGCCCCCCGGAGAGGCGCAGAGCTGGGCTCGGCTCCACCGCCCCAGCCACCCCCCCCGCGCTCCCAGCCACCCGAGGGCGTCTGCACAGCACACACCAAGGAGCCTTGCAGGGGTTTCCTGGCTTTTTTATTTATTATTATTGAAGTTGTGGCATTATTTGCAATGGCAGTGGTACAGACCGGCTCAGGAACCATTGAAACAGATTTGTCTTCAAGTAAAGTCTAAAAAAGATTTTGATTCATAGCTACATCTTGTGAATGCAAAACAAAAAAAAAATTCCCACTATAAAAATAAATTTACATTTTGTAAATAACAAAAGCAAATATAGTGCCCTTTGGCTTAACCAAAAGAAAAAAAAAAGACTATTGGATGTCAAAGTTATCCACATTTCTGACATAAATAGAAAATATAAGTTAGTATAACTCTTAAAAAAAGTTTTGTACAAATATACACTTGCTTTTTTCATTTTTTCTTCTTCCTTTTTCCTTTTTTTTTTTGCACTGAGAGCTCAGCAGAGATTAAACATTTCATATAAATGACTTTTAAAGCTTTACACTTCTGGCCAGTGTACTCACATTAGGCATAATACATTTCTATATAAAACGTAATACATTGCACAGTTGTACGTTAACACTGCTCCGTGCGCGGCCGCGGCCGGCGGGCAGGCGCTCCGGCTCCGCTCCAGCTCCCGGTCCGGGCGGGCGCGGGGGGGGGTCCCGGCTCGCCGCGCCGCCCGCCCCGGCCCCCGCGCCTCCGGGGCGCCGCGCCTCCGGGGGCGGCGCGCCTCTCCCCTGGGTGCCGTAGTGCAAAAGTCTAGCGAGGAACAAAAAGGAGAAGAAAAAAAAAATATAATCAGGAAAAAAAAGGGGGGGGAATAAAAGAGCGACGCAAAAAGCGCCTGGACACCCCCGCCCGCCCCCGGGGCGCGCCTCACCTGGCTCACCGGAGCCGCTTGCGGGGGGTCTGCTCAACCGGCACGGCGGCGGGGGGCGGCGGGCAGCCGGCGGGGCGCTCCGCCGCCGCCTTGGGCTCCGCCGGCCTTTTCCTCCTTGCGAAGAAATCTGGACAGGGGACGGAGAGGGAGGGGGTCCGTCAGCCGCTGCGGCGGGACGCCCACCGCCCCCCACGTCCCCCCCCCCACGCACCTGTGATGCGGGCCGTCGGGCCCCTCCGGCGGAGCCGCATGCCGCGGCGGCGGGGCGCGGCGCGGTTCTCCCGGCTCAGGCGCCCCCCGGGCCCCTTGCCGGCGGCGGGGGGCGGCGGCGGCGGGGAGGGGGGCGCCCGGCGGAGGGGGACGCGGCGCCGCCCCACCTGCAGCGTCTCCCGGTAGAAAGCGGGCACGGCGCCGCCCTCCACCTCCTCCCAGCGCAGGCGGCCGGGCCCCGGCAGCGGCGTGTCGGTGTGGAAGTTGTAGTCCCAGCGGCGCTGGTCGTCCTCCCCCATCTCCCGCAGGCGGTTCCGCAGCTCCCGGCCCAGCTCCTCGTGGTCCACCGGCCCGAAGAGGCTCCTGCAGACGGGGCTGCGGCCGTGCCCGGCCAGGGCTCGCCGGGCGGAGAGGCGCTCCAGGGCGGCGGCGCCGGAGAGGTGCACGTTGGACATCGCCGCCGGGGAGGACGCGGGGTGGGTGGGGTGGGATGGGGTGCGGTGGGCTGGGAAGGGGTGGGTGCCCCCCCGCCGTTCCTCGCCTCCCGTCCCGTCCGCGCTCCGGCCGGCCCTGCCTCCCGCCTCTGAGCCCCTGCCCCCGGCCGCCTGGCTTTTAAACCCCGCTCCCCGCGAGTGCGAGCAAAACAACCATTAGCATAATAGTATTTCCCTGCCATCGGCCCGCCGCGATTGGCGGGGACCCCCCCGCCGCCCCCCGGCCCCCGGCGGCAGCCCTCCTGCCCGCGCCCTCCATTGGCTGCGGCGGGCAGCGCCGCGCCGCCGCCGGCCGCATTGGCCCGGCTCGGCCCCGCCGCGGACCGGGGGGGCGGCCCCGGCGCTGGCCCGGCCCCGGGGGGCGGTGGCGGCGCTCCCCGCCCGCTGCCGGCCCCGCTCCCTTTGTCTGCCGGCGGCCGCGGCTCCGCCGCCGCTTCTTCCCCGGCGACTTTCGGGGTTCGTTTTTCCCCCCCCTCCGTGTTGCCTTTTCAGGGTGTAGGGGGTGGGGTGTGTGGTTTTCGGTTGTCTTTTTCGGGTTTTTAATTTTTTTCCCCCCGAGGAGTGTCGCCGGGAGGGTTTTCAGCATCCGTGAGGCGCGGGGATTTGGGGCAGGGGAGGTGATGCCTGTGGAGGAAAACGGGATCGTTTCTGGCTCGTTCTGGCGTTTTTATTACGCTGCTGCAAAACAAAGCGAGATGCTTGCAGATTTCAAAACAAGCTGAAGGCTATTTTTAAAAATAGGGCTTCTCAGCTGCATGGAAGTAATAAGTTGCAGCCATACTGAATAGAAATACATGAAAACCACAGCATTTTCCTCTCCTAACTTTAAAACCCACATAATACGTGTTTGTTCACTGCAGATGAACTAATCTCGCTATTGTGTTGCCAGGGATCAGCTGGCTTGTGCTTTACATTTTCTGCAGGTCACTGCAATCATTGCCTTTTGTTGTTTTGGGATGGAGGAGTATGAAAGGAAAGGGAGAGGGAGCATAATTGACACGGTGCTAAAATTGGGCCCAGAACATCATCGTAATTTTGATGCGCGCCTTGGAGGCTTGTTACCACAGTGAGCTTTTCATCTGCAAACAAGGGAAAAGATGGACCTTTCTCACTCTCTGCGCATTTGGGGACACCCTGGCTCTCAGTGTACCTATGGCTCTTGCCTTTGGGAAACTCGAACCCTTGAGCAAAGACAACTTGGATGGTATTATTCCCTAGAGGGAATAAAATTAATTTTAATTCCTAGGGTGGTGCTGGCTGTGCAGAGACTGCCCAGGTGCTGGCTTACTGCAGGGCTAGAGAGGTTGCAGCTTTAGGCCCTTTAGGGAATGGTGACTGCAGACAGGTGTCAGCTTCAAGAAGTGGGGCAATAGTCTTTGCACTCACGGAAAGCCCTTCCTTTCCCTCAGCTGGGCCAAAATAAGTCATCTTCCTCCATGCTGTTTCCACAGTCAGCCCACATCTGTGACGGAGCAGCCTTCCAGCACCGCTGAGGGCACTCGCTCCTGCCCTTGCCATGCCAGTGAGGAGCCTGGGGCAGCCAGGACAGCACCCACGGGCTCCCAGGTACTGCATCTTCAACGGTGCTCCCAGAGACCAGCCATGCCAGGAGAGACCAGCAGCACCCATGGTTTTGGACCCATGGACCTGGGGTTGGCCACGACTGGTGCAGAGGTGCAGAGAGGAGGTTGCAGCTCGGCTCGCTGCACAGGAAGGGTCTTTCCATGCTCAGGCTGATGAGCAATGAGATGCTGCGGCAGGTTTGATCTCCTGAAATAATTTTCTGACGTCCGTGGGGGCAGGTGGGCTGCTCAGCAGGAAAGGTCTGTAGCTCTGCGGTCGAGAGAAGATGACGCAGTGAATGTCTTCAGGGTGGAGATCCCTGCTTGCTTCCTGGGCAGGTGTAGAGTCATGCCTGGCAGAAGACTTTGCCGACCAATGGTACAGACAGACCGCTCTCATTTCACAAATAGTGGTAGCACAGGTGTTTTAGGATATGTGAAGGCATTTTTTTTAAAGATACCTGTTTAGATGTGGTGTTCTCAACAGATATCCTTTGTTTCCCATGTGAGCTGGACCACAACCTACCCATATGGTGATTTTAGATAAATATTACCACACTGTCCTTTGCTTCCCAAAATGGCCTTGAGGGTGGCCATGCAGAGGTCTCCTGGCCCAAAGGATATCATTCAGGGAGCAGGTCACAAGAAGGCTCTCCTGATTCCTCATCACTAAAAGCACATCATCTTAAAAAGCAGGAGGTGAGCATCAGTTAGCAAGGGTTCGGCCAGGGAGAGAAGGGGTGGGTCCCAGGCCAAGCTGGGACAGTTGGAGAACATGTTGAACATGGCACAGTGTTCAGCTGGGACTTCTCTCAGCAGCCATCAGACACACCTCTTGGGATGTAAGATGGGGTGGTTTTAGACACAAATGTGCTATGCGGAGAAAATGCCTTGAGTTCCCCGAGCAACCTGCTGAAAAAGTGCCCTCTATTCAAGACACAAGGCGAATGGCAATGGCTGTCCCCCCGCAGACAGGGGCTCTTTGTGAGGAGTCCTCATGAACCTGCTGCCATCCTCCCCCAGCGCCGGGAGAGGCCAGCGGCCGCCTTTCCTGTTTTCTGCCGCCTCGGTTTTATACATTCCTGCGACGCAAGCCGAGCAAGCAAACTTCCCTGCTATTTGCAAGATGTGGGCGTGCCCTCTGCAAAATCCACATCGTGGTCCTTCCAAACCGTTTTCAGAGGTTAGCCAATATTTATGCAGCGCTTGTGGGATGCTAGGAACTACGGTTTGAACGGGGAAGTATTTTCAGGGGTTGTCTCGTGTTTGAGGCCGCTTCACCTTCCAGCTCACCTGGGAGGTAAAGCAGCTCAAGTTTGAGGTTACCAGCTCTTTTTTTTTAGTTCGTCTTCCTCACTGTCAATGCTCCCCATCTCTTTGACTTTTTTCTTTGTCCCATTATACACTTATGTTTTAAGCTGGTGGTGATAGTCCTGGGGACTTTCCACTCACAGTCGCCAGTTCTAGCAGTGTCTGTGCTTCTCTTCTGTGTGGAGATAGAGAGCATCCAGCCCATTTGAGGAGGAAATACTGTCTGCACGGAGAGATGTTTTTAATTTAGTGAATCCGTGAACTCTAAGGCCAGAGGGGTATGTTATGATCCTCTAAACCAGCAGTTTGCCTAACATGAGCCACAAAATCTTACCCAAGAGCTCCCACCACCAAGCCCATTAGCTTCTTTAGAAATTCCTGCTCCAGAACACTGAGTGGAGTAATTACCGCTATGGTTAGAACAATGCCCCATAAGAATGAAACATTTTTGCTCAAAATATCCAAGTCATATCTGCTTATGTCAGAAAAAACAATGACTTTAACTAGCGTGTATTCCTGCTGGCTGCTCTGTTTCAAAAGGGTGAGGGGAGGGAAAGCAAACTCCTTTATGGCTTGTGCATCATTGCAAAGGGATTGCGATTGCAGGAGGTTTATTGCATTTGACTATTCCTGTTTGGAAAGAGTCCAGGTTGACCGACAGAGCCAGGGCTGAGTCTGATGGCTTGGCAGATAGGGGAAGAGAGGTCCTTGCACTGTAAACCGAGCAAGGAGTAACCGAGGAAATTTGATAAGAAGTTATGAAGGTAACAAAAGAGAGAGCCTTGGCGCTGTCGTTCCGATGGGGCTGGTTGTTGCAGAGCTCCAGGTTAACTTCTTCAGAAGAGAGGGTCTGGTGAGACGTTTGTGTATGGAGGCAAATGGGTCCCCATGACATGGTACCACGGAGGAGCACTCCTCTGTCTTCTGGAGAGTCTCAGGGTGAACAGCTCCTGCAGGAATTGTCCTCAGCGTGCTGCCAGACAAGCAAACCCGTTGTTGGGCCCCTGAGGCTTGCAGGTTTGTGCTTTGCTCCCTTCTCATTTCCTTTAATACACCATTATTGTATACACTCAACAATGTTTAACTCGGGATTCTTCAAATGCTGTGCGATCCACATGCGATTGCTTCATTTCAGAACATGTTATATTCCATAACTGCCTTAGCAGAGACACAGACCAATAAACATCGGTTATTTTCTCTCCCATGCACTTCTCTTTTATTATGTGTGTGATCACAAGCAATTTGCAGTTTTGCATTTATACCAGTGGCAGTTTTGCTTGGTACTTTGGAATCCTGCTTAAATAAACCAATTGCAATTAAAGTTCAAGTTAGCGCAGACTGCCCAAACTTCTCATTGAGGCCTTTTCACCAGCAAAGTGACGCTTCGAATTATTCAAGCTGGTGTACATTTAGAATTTTCCATTTCTTGACATGGTCATAAAAAGTCAAATTATTAGATGTGATAGCTAGGCAAAACCACACTAGTTCAGGGGTTAAAATGGGAAAAGATAATCTGAACAGAACCCTGAAAAAATTCTAGTAGTTTTGATTCAATTTGAATTGGTTTTTCTTGCATTCTCAAAAATATGCAAAAGGTAACATCTCAGAAAAATGCTTAATTTAATTTCCTTTAATTTTTTTAAAAATATTCTTTCTGTTCTTAGTTGTTAAAAGAAGAGCTAGCCTTGCTGTCCAGCTGCTGCACATCATTAGGGTAGCACAAAGGTAGCAGTGAATTTAGCCTAATCTATTGATGGACCTGCCAGTGCACCGGGGGCCATCACATTCTCTCTTCACACTCTTCTTTTGCTCTTTCCATCATGTTGTTTTACTAGATGAAGTCCACTTGCCATCTGGCCCTTCGTGACTGATTGGAAGCCTGACTCATTTGCGGCATGCTCTCCATGAACCGCGGTGTGGCGAGCCTTACTGGCACCGTGCTGTTAAGTTGGAAAGAGGCTGGGAATGGTGGGTACCAAACAGCATTTTGAGCTCCCAGTACGTACTCATGGAGGGTGGTTCTTTTTTGCTGACTGCCTGTGTAGTCATATTTGACAGCAGTTAAATACTCCATTTATTTATACTCCCTGCTTTTCTGTTGGTATCATTTCTGTGAAAGTCACACTCTACGCTCATAGGTGCTGTTCGTTGCCACTCTTTGTATTAAACGAGAGGTGTGCATTTTGCTTGTTTTGACATTCCCCTTGCCTTTCATCTTGATCCATGGTAACACTGTTTTGGCATAACTTTTCACAGGTTATTTCTGCTTTCTGTAGGGGGGTGGTGCTGAAGGGGCCATTACACAGGTTTTGTTTTGGTTTTATGTTTCTTAAGTAAACAGTTTAATGTTGATAGTCTTCCATGAGTCCTGAAGGAGATTGTTCATGGCATGGACTGTTGCAGATGGGAGGTGCCTGGTCCAAAAACAAGCCCAAGAGCAGTGGTAAGTGCATCAGGAGTATCTCCAGATAGATCCCAGTGCACACCTAGAGGAAACAAAATCTAAGAGTATGAAAAAAAAAAACCCCAGAACACTAGAAGATTCTTGAAATCTGACTATGAAAGTGACAGACTTGCAAGAAGTGGAGGGCGTCTAAAGTATCTTAATGATAAAGACCTTAAAACCAGTTCAAGTCTTAATTGCCCCAGTCACGTCCTCTTCCCCCCCCGGCCACCCCGTGGCCACCCTGCCCGCTCCCGTGCTGGCCGAAGCCCTGGGCGTGCGGCCCTGGCGCAGGCAGCCGAGCTGACCGAAAACTGACCCAGGCAGTAAACGTTTGTGCTCCGGCCTTGCCCTCCCTCCCCATCTCTGCACGTTTCTGCCCCGCGGCTCTCCACCGCTCGGCGGGGCGGCCCGGTTCGGCCGCCGGCGCTGCCGCCGGGCCTGCCGGGGGGTCGGGCAGGGGAGCTGGGGGCCAGCCGCAGCCGCCGTGCATCCTCACCCTCTGCCAACCTCTGCCTGCCCGGCCTGGCTGCAAAATAACGGAGAAGCACGGCATGCTCCCCGGTTCCCCTGCACGGCCGCTGCCCCCAGGCCGGGGGCCGGATTTGAAGCCGGGCGGTGGCGGCGGAGCTGCCGGCGGGACGTCCCCTATGTGTGGGGCAATGGTGCCCTCTAATGTCGGCTGGGCCCGGGAGAGGCGGGCGCTCGCCCCGGTCCCCCCGCTCGCCCCCGGGGAGCGCGGCCTCGCCCCCGCCGCCGCCCCGCGGCAGGGGTGGGTTTCCAGCCCGAAGCCCCTACCCTCCCTCAGCGCATTTGCAGGCGGTTGTCTTCCCGCGTTCGGAGCCCCCTGACTTGTTGGCGTGTTCTCCCGTGATCCAGCTCCCAGGGATGTCTGCGTTTGGCCCAGGGACTTCAGATGCCGTTCGATGCCTCGCAGGAGCTCTTGGCTGGGCTGTACCTACTAACGTGCTCCCCGCTTTCTCGCAGCTCGCCAAGAGAGCTCTGGGTAAGGTTTGCCAGGGGAGAGTGCTCTCCATGGCACCAGCCTGCAGACAGCCCCTTGCAGCTCAAGTGAGAGCAGGCTATTGAAACGTGTGGATTTTAAATCTATATGGTGTGCACAGTACTTCTAGAATAATAAAATATATCTGTCGTGGTTTAACCCCAGCCAGCAACTAAGTACCACGCAGCTGCTTGCTCACTGCTCCCCACCCAGTGGGATGGGGGGGAGAAACGGGGAAAAAAAACAACTCGTGGGTTGAGATAAAGACAGTTTAATAGGACAGAAAGGATGAAAAATAATGGTAATGATAATGATAATAATAATAATATCACAATAGTAATACTAAAAGAATTAGACTATACAAAGCAAGTGATGCACAATGCAATTGCTCACCACTCGCCGATCGATGCCCAGTTAGTTCCCAAGCCACAATCCCCCCCTCCCAGCCAATTCCCCCAGTTTATATACTGGGCATGATGTCGTATGGTATGGAATAGCTCTTTGGCCAGTTTGGGTCAGCTGTCCTGATGGTGTTCCCTCCCAACTTCTTGTGCCCCTCCAGCCTTCTTGCTGGCTGGGCACAAGAAGCTGAGAAATCCTTGACTGACTTAGGATAAGCACTACTCAGCAACAACTAAAAACATCAGTGTGTTATCAACATTATTTTCCTACTAAATCCAAAACACTGCACTATACCAGCTACTAGGAAGAAAATTAACTCTGTCCTAGCTGAAACCAGGACAATATCGTAGCTATATTCACCATCCTCTAGATTTTTCAAGTTGCTCTGAGTCCATATGATTCTTTGACAGGATTTATGAATAGAATAATACATTCACTTTATTCTGTGAAAATTAGAGTTAAGGTGTAGCTTGGCAATCATAGAATCATAGAATGGTTTGGGTTGGAAGGGGCCTTAAAAATCATCTAGTTCCAACACCCCTGCCATGGGCAGGGACACCTTCCACTAGATCAGGTCGCTCAAAGCCCCATCCAACCTGGCCTTGAACACTTCTAGGGAGGGGGCATCCACAGCCTCTCTGGGCAATCTGTTCCAGTGTCTCGTCACCCTCACAGTAAAGAATTTCTTCCTAATATCTAATCTAAATCTTTCAGTTTAAAACTGTTACCTCTCACTACACTCCCTGATAAAGAATCCCTCCCCATCTTTCCTATAGGCCCCCTTTAAGTACTGGAAGGCCCCTATAAGGTCTCCCCGGAGCCTTCTCTTCTCCAGGCTGAACAACCCCAACTCTCTCAGCCTGCCCTCATACAGGAGGTGCTCCAGCCCCCTGATCATCTTCGTTGGCCCTCCTCTGGACCCACTCGAGCATGTCCGTGTTTTTGTTATGCTGGGGGCCACAGAGCTGGATGCAGTACTCCAGGTGGGGTCTCACAAGAGTGGAGTAGAGGGGGAAAATCACCTCCCTCGACCTGCTGGTCACACTTCTTTTGATGCAGCCCAGCATACAGTTGGCTTTCTGGGCTGCGAGCGCACATTGCCGGCTCATATTCAGTTTTTCATCCACTGATACCCCCAAGTCCTTAGGGCTGCTCTCAATCCACTCATTGCCCAGCCTGTATCCATGTTTGGGATTGCCCCAACCCAAACGCAGGACCTTGCACTTGGCCTTGTTGAACCTCACGAGGTTTGCATGGGCCCACCTCTCCAGCTCATCCCTCTGGATGGTATCCCTTCCCTCTAAAGTATCAACCACACCACTCAGCTTGGTGTCATCTGCAAACTTGCTGAGGTTGCACTCAGTCACACTGTCCAAGTCCCCAACAAGGACGTTAAATAATACTGGTCCCAATATGGACCCCTGAGGGACACCACTCATCACTGGTCTCCACCTGGACGTTGAGATGTTGAACGCAACTCTTTGAGTGCAACTGTCCAGCCAATTCCTTATCCACCGAGTGGCCCACCCATCAAATCCATGTGTCTCAATTTTAGAGACAAGGATGTAGTGCAGGACAGTGTCAAATGCTTTGCACAAGTCCAGGTACATGACGTCAGTCACTCTTCCTTTATCCATCAATGCTGTAACCCTGTCATAGAAGGCCACCAAATTTGTCAGGCATGATTTGCCCTTAGTGAAGCCATGTTGGCTGTCACCAATCACCTCTCTCTTTTCCATGTGCCTTAGCATAGTTTCCAGGAGGATCTGCTCCATGGTCTTGCTGGGTACAAAGGTGAGACTGACCGCCCTGTAGTTCCCTGGGTCTTCCTTTTTGCTCTTTTTAAAAATGGGCATTTTGTTTCCCCTTTTCCAGTCACTGGGAACTTCACCAGTCTGCCACAACTTTTCAAATACGACGGATAGTGGCTTAGCTCAATGGTAGCTCAAACCCTGGAAGTCCAAGAGAAGGAGATGCAGTTGTAGAGGATGCGGACCTCAAGACACATACCTGGTTTCATGCAGGGCTGGCATGCCTCGGGGAGTCCCGGGAGCTTTATCTCCTCTACATCTTTCTGTGGCTGCTTCCCTCCCTAGGAGCGGGTGGCAAAGTAATACAGTGCTGTGGGATCTGGCTGTTCCTTCTCTTGATCCCCAAGTTGGATTCCCTCTTCTTATTTGCCTCTCCCTCAGGGCTTGCTCCCTCCTTTCCCTGCGATGGGGTGTTGAGATATCATGCGATGACGCAGCATGATGAGATAATTTCTCCCCCCTCCCCACCCCCCAGCTTCTTGTTTATATTCTTTAATTAATTTATCTTCTTGCCTACAGCTTTAAATTTGCTTTTAGCATAGTAACTTTCTGAAGACACAGCACTAAAATTTTATTTGCTCTTAATCTTGAAAAGCAATCATTTTATAATCTCCTTGCTAGATTCATAGCATTAATTTTGCTGCAAGCTTTGAATGTGGACCAAACATAACCCAGCCAGTGGTGAACCTGCAAAGGGAGTGGTTCAATGAGCTCCCCTGGGGGAGTCCATCACGTTTGTTTTACAGCAGTTTAACTATAGTAAGGCTGCCCTGCCCGCAATACGGTATGTATTCCTACAGAGCAGGGAGTTAATTGTACCTGGATCCAGCAGTGCACTATAAACATGTTTATGTCATGCAGAACAATTAGTGCTGTGACTCATTGCTGGGAGCTGAGCCTATGTTATATATGGGGCAGCATTTAAGCATTTGTATGTGCCATCTGCAACAGCAGGCAGCACAAATCCCACTAGCGTTCAGCATCCTGCAGATCCAAAGGGAAACCAAGTGCCATATCCCCTAACAGAGCAGAGGAGGTGGAAGACCATGGGTAACACTGGCTTAAAGGTTTTTTAGTGGTTTGCATTACATCCACTGGCACAGCTATTTCTTAATGAGCCAGTTCTCGAGTTTTGGACAGAAGCTGAAAGGCCCTGCTACTTTGAGCCATGGTCAGAAGTGTTGCTAAATACTCTGATTGCATGTGATTGTAATGTCCTTTGGTAGATGGTGGAGGCCAGGAGAAAGCTACGTTTTTTCCTGTGCTATGACCAGGTTCAAAAATCATCAGGTCATTCTGTAACCTTAAAAGTTACCCTTACCAGCCGCTCTGCCACTTCTTGCAGGAGCTATTGCTAAAACAAGTTTGTAGGGCAGCGAGCTCCGGGTGCCCGATCCTCAGTTTCAAGTAGGGTGAGTTTTGGACTGAGTGAGGACAGAAGGATCAGGCACAAAAAGAGATGCACTTGTACCTGACTCCCGATTAAACTTTAATTTCATAAAGGTGCAATTAAAGACACACCCTGATGCTGTGCAGGATAGCAGGTATCTCACTGTCCCCAGCGAGCATGCAGTCACATATGAAGGCGTTTTGAAATGACATGGTACAAGTTCTTCTAGTGTGAACCATGAGCCACATTCTCCAACATAGTCATGACCGAACGAGTCTGAAATAAATGTTTTCCTAACAGTAAAAGCAGAAGAGGAGCTGGCTGAAAGACCTGAAGATTAAATCCTGGCAGCATAGAAACCAGAGGCAAAATTCCGGGTGAATTGGGGTCAGGGTTTCAGCCTAGAGCCAAGTAATCCAGATATTGCAGCTCTTCTCAAAGTAAAAATGAGTCAGCTGGTCATCATTGGTATTCAAAGGGAAAGTATAAACCAGGTGAAATCATTTAAGCTGACAGTGGCCAAGTGGTAGTGAGTTTGCTCTGGAAGGAAAAAAAACATATCTGGAGGTGCTATGTTTATGGAGTCTCATTGCTTTCTAGATCAAATGCACTTGCTTTGCAGATGGGAGAATGGCTTTTTTTTTAACTGCCAGCGTGCAATTTTAATCTAGAGCCTTTCCTTCTCATGCACCACAACTGTTAAGCAAGGTTTTCCGCTGACCTGCCCCTGCAGTCCTGAGAGGTCCTCGGCCCCTCTGCAGTCCCGTGGCTTCCGAGGGCGGCTCCGGCGGGATTCAAGGTGGTTGTCACTTCACCTGTGTGGAGCTGGCTGAATTTGGCAAATGATTTAATTGCCAAGGCTCAGGAGAAATATAACTCGCCACTCCCCTGGCTGTGCTGGGCAACAGATAGAAGGAATAAATCCTTATTGTTTTGTCTTGAAGGTAACAAGGAGCGAGCCTGGGTAGAGCTGCTGAGTAGATTGGTGTCGGTTTTAATAGGAGTCTCCAGGACCCAGCTGACATAGGAAGCTAGGGGAATTTCTTCCTAGCACCCTCCCTGGGGCAGTTTTACAGAGGTAATCCTGTTGCTGTCCAGTAGGGCATTAGGAAAATGAGCTGGGATAGACCCCTTTTTCTAGCAGCACTTTTTCTCTGTTTCAAATACCCTAACTATTTGCAAAATGCTCAAGTCCAATCGCTGCTTTGGCAGGACTGGTTCTCGACCAGTTTGGATTGAAAATTTGCAGGACTTGCTTGATTTCTGGAAAAGCCAGATGACGGATCCTGGTTTTAGTGCATGAAGACTTTGATGTAGGGAGTTGTGTGTTCCAGAAATGGAACGCGTGAACCAGGGAGCAGCGCTCCCTGGAGCGCTCACTTGAGCTGCTCTTGGGTTATTTCCACCCTCTCCAGAGTGTGAAAAGATTAACAAATGCCAAATGGTACTGACAGTGGCAAGTCCAGCCCAAGACTATTCAGGCATTGCTGTTTTATGCCAGCCTTGCATTTGGCCTTAGGAAGGGCTTAGAATCAGGCAGCAATATCAAAGCAAAAAGCCTCAAAACCAAATATTGCAACAGAAAATGTTTAGCACATCCTGGTCACAGCCATTATCTAGCCTTCCCATGAGCAGCAGCCAGCTCCAGTTGGGGCTGGTAAACTCTTGTCCTTTGGCATGTTTGGAAGCACTAAATCCCTCTTTGTGCTCTTTCCAGGGCATAACGCTTTTGCTACCCCTTGCAGAAGGGTCTGGGTCTCTTTCCCTCTCTGGTGGTAAGTCCATGGCAAGTGCTAATTCCTTTGCTAAATGACAAAGAGTCAGAGGGGTTGTGAGCCTGTGATCATCTTGGGGACAAGCTTTAAAAATTATTTTAAAATATTTTTTAAAAATAAATAGCTCTTAGAGATCTTCTCTTAGGAAAAATTCTGTGTGCCACTTATGTCCCACTTTAAATTGCTCCTGACGCCAGGGTTGGATCCTAACAATGTGCAAAGTTTGCTCTGGTTCTTTACAGAGAGACAAATTTCCTTCATAGCTCCTGGTGTTGTTCCAAAATAATTCTGAAGAATTATTGTAAGCAATGAGCTTTCAAGAGAGTGCTTTAAAGACACAATTGAGCAGGTTTGAGGGTTTTTGGAGTGTCAGACGTACCTGCAACCTGTCAGGAATGCATCCTCATCCTTTGCTCTGAAGAAATGCCATGCCTATAGAGATTGAACTGGAAAGAAGAGAAGCGAATGGTACCATGCAGGAGCTGATCTCGTAACAGCGAAGTTTCAGATGTATTTGAAGTGGGACTTACTCATATGATAGGGTAGATTGACTGTAGGAATGTGTCTTCTAAACTTTTCCACCTCTTATCTATCTGTCCATGCTAGAGTTGTATTCAGTGTTCAACATTGGTTTAACTGAATTACTTTGAAAATTTTCACCAAACCGCTGTGAAGATTCCTGATATCCCTCTTGAGAGCCGTTAGTAGGTCCCCCCTACAACCTCAGAGCTAAGGAGCCCATGAGGAAATTCCACCTCCAGCAAAGGAGGTTTGATTTCTTTTTGTCTCGGGCGAATTCAAGCGGAGGGTGGATGGGAAGGCCAGGAGGAAGCAGTGAAGGGTCTCCAAAGCCTTCTGGTGGTTTGAACAAAAAACCAGCAGTCTTAGGACTGTCATCCCTCTTGTATTCCTAACTAAAATCAAGATTGTAGTCGTTCTCCCCAAGTAGACCAGGCTACAGCCTTTATCGCTGATGCAGGGGATGCAGACCTGGCTGGCAGAGTGGATACCTCCAAGGGCTGGAGCATTAAAAACTTTGTTTTTCCCGAGTGAGTTGGATGACAGGCAGGAGCGTGTGCTCTGCTCCAACTTGCAACAGTGTGAACTTGGGGGTGTGCTCTGACTTTACAGATGCTATTCAAGCCTTCAGCTGAAATTAGGTGTTTGCTTAGAGGGAGAAAAATAAGGACCTTGGGTGAGGCTTTGGAAGGCATTTAGAGCCCAGATACACCAAGGGGTATCTAGCCACGTTTGCACATTTGACCACTTCTGAGCTGCTGATAAATCCAGCCCTGTGTGACTATGGATACCTCCGTCCCACCACTTCCGTCCATAGGCAGTGAATATCTGCAACTTAGGGTTGTCCCCCACCCACGTAGTGGATGGAGCCAGCCGGGCATGGGGGCAGCCGTCCCATTTCCTCCACATCCCATGTTGGCTCCACGCAGGTCCTGAGTCCATGTGGAGAAACCAGCCAGCCAAATGGAGCAAGGCTGGGAGAGGACATGTCTCCCCTGGCCCTGAGCAGGTAAGGATTTGTCTGAGGATGCAACACAGACCCTCCTCTGTGCGGGGAAGCCATGTCCGGGATGTGCAAGGTTTTACAGACGTGTGCTTTGCCCTTCTCTAATTGCCTTATACAGAAACATACATTAGCAGAAACACTGAATACATATCCGTATTTTGTTTGTGCTGTGTATAGCTTTGTTGGAAGGCTAACCGACAGAGAAAATCTTGTTACATTGTGCTGCTGGTGGTCTCCTGAATGCTTGAGAGTTATAAATCAGGCAATTGTTTGATTCTGACACAGGAAAATGTTTTGGTAAATGCAGGAGGCTCGAGACTAGCTGAAAATGTCTGGGGCTCCCATTGTGTGCAGAATGTAATGTGTGCAGAGGAAATCTGCAGCATTCCTACAGCAAACCACAACAAGAAGCTCCATACAGCCCCAATCAGTTACAATTCTCATATAAATTATAATGGCTTAAATGTTATTTAAATGATAAACAGCTTTTGCATTCCAGACATTGCTGCAATTCCAGAAGGTGGCTGTATAATACCAGCTGAATGAAATATTGCATATTGCAGGCTAAGTATGAGGCTTTATTTGTGTGTGTGTGTGTGTATCCGTTTTTGTCACATCTAGCATATTCTTTGGCTATAAACCTTGGACTTCCAACGCACTGTGTATATCTTGGAGCCCAGGGCTTCATCCATTATCCAGCAGTGAATTGTCTGAAGGTCGGTCACGCCAACATGCCAGTAAGCTGAAGACGCAACCACAGAGGCGGCAGAAGTATCCATCGCTTCTGGGCTGTTACCATCGCTTATTAGTGTGTGCAGTTTTGCCTGGACCCTGCTCAGCAGCCGATGGTATAACCACTCCTTTAATCACAGTTTCTTACATAGATGGCCATGTCATGCTTGCTTAAAGTAAGTGTGGCTTGAGCATTAGGAAGAAGAATGGCAAGTCTGGGGGAGATCATCCCTTGCCCAGGAGAGAGCTTACCCAGCAGACCTGGGCTTTCACTAAGGGAAGAGTCATTTTTTTCTTACCGATTCTTCAATGTCCTAGCATAGCGGACCACTAGAGGCTGGTGGTATTTGCTGTCTTTTGATGTCTCCGCTTGAAGGAGAAGTTCAGCAGCTGCTCTCTGGGCAGCCCAGCAGCCCTTCTCCACTGCGTGGCAGCAGCTCATTGAAACTTGAGGGGTTTCTGTTTGCTCAGGAGAGATTTTGGGGTAGAGGTGGGCCACGGCCACGGCAGCACCTGGGAGATGACTCCGGAGGTGAGTCTTCTGGCTGAGCTGAAATCATCCTAAGCAAGGTGCCACTCTGAGCAAGCACAGGAGGCTCCTGCCCTGGTGAGGTCCTGCTGGAGCCGATGAGACTGGATGGGTACAAAGAACTGAGCTTTTTCTTCCTATTTGGTCATGTTATTCGTGGTGTAACTCTCCTGAATTCAGGCCACGGGATTTTTCCAAAACTTTTTTACAATTCACACAGTCTCTGCCCCATCTGCGTATATTGTTGTCAAATTCCAGCATTCAGAAATGTTCTCTTTTGGTTTAATTTTTCCAGAATATTAGAGAGGAGAAACTGCCCTGTGGTTAAACAACGGGACTGGCATCCAAAGGATGATCAAGTTTGACTCCAGCCTCTTCCACAGACTTCCTCTGTGATTTAAGGGAAGTCATTAAACCCCTCTGTCTGTTAGGGCCTATCTGCAAGACAAGGAGGATCTAATTCTTTTCCCTCGTCTGAGTCTCAACCTCTTTTTGTGTTTGCAGGGCACCAAATGGGGCCTCGATGTTAGCTGGAGCTTTGGGGCTTTACCATTAAAAAGTTAATAATAACCAGCTATATTTCAGATAAAATGTGATTTGCAGTTTAATATGCTAAGTAACAAAGACTTTACCAAAAGAATGAACAATAGCCTTTTCCATTTCACAAAATAATTTGCCAGGCAGAATAAGCGCACCAGCATTTTTATAAAAACAAATTATAAATAATTGCTTTTTGCAATTTAATACACACATAGAAAGAGCCAAAAGAGTTCAGCAGCCACCGGGAATCTGATTTCATTGCCGATTTGGACTGTCTCCGTAGTTTTTATGAAAATCCCTGAAGACTGTGCTATTTTGTAAACTAAACATGGCTTTTTTTTGCTGGCCATGTGGAGTCTTTTTCCATTCATTAGTGAGCTGCTTTTTTTGTGAACACAATTAGACAAAGGAATAAATCAGTCAACAAACATGGGACATAATTTTGGCAATATCGGACTGTCTATGCTCTTATTTGTTTAACTGTATAAATCTTTCACCAGACTACAAATGAGACCGGTTCCCCCAGTATCGGGGTCAGGGGAAGAGAGGGATTGGGCCAGATCCTGTGGATTTGATGGCTCCCGCCAACCATGGCTGGTGTTGAGTGGTTTCCCTCATTACAGCAATTCAGCATTCCCACTATTGGGGAATCGCTTCGAGATATTTCTTCCATTTCCTCTCTTGTATTACGCAGCTTAAGAAACATCACCAGGACGATAGCTCCCTGAGGGCTGTGTCTCCGTAAAGGGTTTTTATGTCTCTCCTTGTCCAAATATCTGCACGCCTCACTGGTTTTGGTGCAGTGGCCTCGCAATGCTCTTGCAAGGAGGGGATGGGTTATCTTTGCTGCTTCTTGGACAGGGAGATGAGGTATGCTCATAACTATTCATCTCGCACCTCATGTCCCTCCTGGCACCCCCCAGCACACAGCCCATAGAAATGCAGTTTCTCTTTGCAAGGAGAAATGAAAGCTTTGCTGGACCCAAGAGGCAGCAATTCCCTCCCTGACATTCCCAGCCAGCTCTCACGCTTGCCATAGGTATGGATGCATACCCACAAGGGCAAGGATTTGTGACTGATCTGCACTGGAGTAGGATTTAGTTCATCCCACTGGTTTTTTGCGTAGCTGGAGAGACCTGCCAGCTCACATTCATAGAGGATCTGAGGCCTGAGAGACGCCCTTCATTGCTGGGCAGCACATCTGCACTTTCATCCCTCTTCAGGGCTCTTTTGAGGCTGTAAAGCTTGTTTTGACCCTCTGCAGACAGGTGAATTCCACCCAGGGTACCTTGTGTTGCTACAGATCATATTAAGCTTCCTCTGTGAAAAAATACAAGTTGAGAGAAGGATTCAGGATTTATTTCACCACAATTCATGCTTTTTCAACCATCATTTTCAACTGCTGGTATTGCTGTGGGTGGATTTCCCCTCCCCATGCATATGCTGGCCTTGCTTCCCATTTCCAGTGATTTAAGAAAAGATTTCTGCTCAAGTAACATAAACAGTAAGTCTTTATAAAATTTTTTTTTAAGATGTTCTCAGGTTTCCCACTCTGTTTTTCCAGAGATCACCAGATAAATAGGCTTCAGGAAAGATATACCAGGGAGGGCAACTATAAATACTCCAAAAATGTTGAGAATAAGTGTCAAGGCTTAATGCATAGCTAATGGCCTAATCTGCAGTTTCATGACAAGACATTTATCTCCTTGCTTGCTTTCACCATAGTCTCCTTGGAATATCTGTCCATTTAAAGTTATTTATCTTACCCAAGAAAATTCATTTCCTATTCATAACCTATTCATCCCCAGTTTTTAAATTAATCTTTATTTTTTAAAGATGGCCTCTCAGTGACTGCATGCTACCTGTGGTGTAGTCTATAATTGAGCCAGAAGGAGCCTTTAGATAAAAATGCAATGCCAGCCTATGCTATCTGTCATTAATGGTGCATTATCACTACAGCTATAGATGAACTGGCCCCTAGCTGGATGGCTACAAACGTGATGTTCAGCAGGGCATAGCTGGGAATGGAGTTAATCTCCATCATACTTTGGCTCCTGCAAATGTTTTCAGACAGGCTTCTCACTCAGGGAAGGAGGAGGATCTGCCTTGTGTCGATCACATTGCCTATTTTTCCATCGCTGCTCGTGCTGCCACGTTTAGCCCCTAGATCGACTCATTCATGGGGCGAGATTTTAAAAATTAGATGCTGAAAGTCAGGAAAGTCCAAGTGCCTGCATGGAAGACCTTGCAGGACAACACCAAGATGATTCGGGGCTGCCAACGTCTTGGCCAAGTTTGGAGAATACAGCTCACCCCTGCGTCCTTGGGGCCAGAGCAGCACGGACATGGCTTGGCTCATGGCTTGTAAAGGTGGCTTAAAACTGCCACCCTCTTCCCTTTGTCCTGTCCGTGCCAAAGCGCAGGGGTGGTGTCCTGGTTTCAGCTGGGACAGAGTTAATTTTCTTCCTAGTAGCTGGTATAGTGCTGTGGTTTGGATTTAGGATGAGAATAATGTTGATAACACACTGATGTTTTTAGTTGTTGCTAAGCAGTGTTTACACTAAGTCAAAGACTTTTCAGCTTCTCACCGCACCCCACCAGCAAGTAGGCTGGGGGGTGCAAGAAGCTGGGAGGAGACACAGCCAGGACAGCTGACCCAAACTGGCCAAAGGGATGTTCCATACCATATGACGTCATGGTCAGTATATAAAATAGGGGGAAAGCTGGCCGGTGGCCGCTGCTTGGGAACTGGCTGCGCATCGGTTGGCGAGTGGTGAGCAATTGCATTGCGCGTCACTTGTTTTATATATTCTAATTCTTTTATCATCATCATCATCATTATTATTATTATTTTCCCTTCCTTTTCTGTCCTATTAAACTGTCTTTATCTCAACCCACGAATTTTACTTTTTTTTCCCCAATTCTCTCCCGCATCCCACTGGCGAGGGGAGTGAGCAAGCGGCTGTGTGGTGTTTACCTGCCTGCTGGGTTAAACCATGACAGATGGGGAGATAACTGATCCTGCCCAAAGAGACTATTGCTAGAAGAGGATCACTGAGTTGGGCCCAGGGCACTTTCTTACTTGCAGCCTGATCTGGGATGCTAAGGAGCAGACTTGGGCACTGAGCTATCAAGAGGCATCCAGTGAAGTACAGGAACCGAGTCTGGTGATGGTAGCTCATTCTCCGTGGTCACCTCCACACCAGGAACCGGGTTTAGGTCCCTGCTTCTCAGAACTATGTCTTTTGCCCCACAGGCTGAAAATTAAACTCCAGGTTTTTTTACTCAATTTTCTTTGTCAATGCCAGTAAAAAGAAGCTAAGTCAGAGTGAGAGCATGTGGCTGGTTAGCTGTCTGCACTGCATGGCCTGGGCAGGATGAGGCTTGTATCTGGTGGAGAGTGACTGCATCTGCAAGTCATTGCTTCCCTCGGTCGCCTTGCTGGGATCTGTTTTCAGTTGCTGCTGAGACACACTCATCAGTCAAAATATTGACGCTTTTCAGGTCCAAGTCAGCAATGTTTCCCGTAAGCAGTGTTTTACATTGCATTTGCATGAGTTGCTTTTTTGTCCCGAAACCTCCATAAACAGAGTTCTGTCATTAATTTTACTCTTCTATTCAATGCTGGTAATTTGTACACTGTGCCTGTCCAGCGCAAACCAGGGAGTGACAATGTTGGTGCTGTGCTGCAGGACATTCAAAGTGCAAGCAAATCCATTGTTTCATGCTGAGACAAACCAAATGTTGAGCACTGATCCTTTGCTAAATTGGGATACACACTGGGTAATCTTCCTTCTTCAGTAATAAATACGACTTCTAGGGCGTTGTGAGTTGGGTCTGCTTGAGTGCTGGTATCGCTGTAGGAAAGTCATTCTTTAAAGGTGCTTTTTTACTCCTGCTCTGGCTGAGTTTGTGAAAGGTTGTTTCTGTGCAGCCTCCAGTGATACGGTACCCACCCCTGGTGAAACATTAAATCTTTGGTCTTCCCCCTCCTTCACCAGGAGGTAGAGCCTGGCAGCCCTCACCAAATCCCAGGGCTCTGCAGCGACATGTGTTGAATAAAAAGGTGTGACCAGAGATCTTACAGTTCTCTCTCCCTGGGCTTGGTTGGAAACCTGGGAGCCCTGACAACCACTCCGGATCCAAGCCAGCAAACACCTGTGTGTCCCCCTGCATTGATGTGCCTGTGTCAGCCTTCATGACTAGTCAAGACTCCGTTTCTGAACGGAGGTGTTACTAAATTAGAGGGACTGGCTGACATGGTCAATGATGGAGCCTCAGACTGGGGGCTCTGCATGAAACATGAGAGCTGGATCAACCGAAACCTCAAGGTTTTCAAGTTGAAAGTGGTGACAATTTGCCCCAAGCCTGGGGCAGAATGTCCACCTGCATCAATGCCAGCTGGGGACCAACTGGATGCGTAGCAACCCTAGCGTGAGGACCATGGGTGGTGGTGATGCTGTGTGAGCCAATGGTGCATGCTCATCAGGAATAAGGCAAACCATGTAACGGCTGATTTGAGGAGGAGTGTGGCCAGGATGTCCAGGGAAGTTGTTATTCCCCTTTGCTTGATGCTGGTGAGGCTGACTCGGTGTTGGGCCTCCCAGTTCAAGAGGGTTGTGGACAAACTGGATTGGACCAAGGGGAGGGCTACCAAGAAGGTCAGGGATCTAGAGTACATCATCTTTGAAAGAGGTGGAGGGGTTTGGGCGTGTTCAGCCTGGCAAAGAGGAGGCTGGGGTGATCTAACAGCCACCTGCAACTACTTGAAGGGCAGCCCCAGAGATGATGCAGCCAGGCTCTTCTTGGTAGTGGCAGCTGATACCATGAGGGACAACAGCCACAAGCTGCAGCTTGAGAAATTCAGATTGGACATTAGGAAAAACTTCTTTCCCAGATACTCAGGAAGGGGGGAAATCTCTTTTCTTAGAGATTGTCAAAGCTTGTCTAGAAAAAGCCACAGCTGAGCTGATGTGTTCAAGCAGGAGGGTGGATGAGATCTCTTGAGGTCCCTTCCTACCAAAAGTCCTGTGATTCTACAAAATCAGGGCATCGGGATCTCTGCTCTCTTCTTCTCTGTAAAATAGAGATAATGCTCAACCAGACTTCCAGGCTTCAACAAGTAAGAAAACAAACAAACCCCCAAGCAAACAAGCAAGCAGACAAACGAATAAAACCCTAAGTAAACAAGCAAGCAAACAAACAAAACCCCCAAAGGACAAATGAGTCTTGTTTATTTAATTCCCCAGTTTGCAGTCAGCCTCATGATTTGTGTGAATTTAATACTTTTCTTTTTTGAAATGTTTTTGGCATTGGCTGGTAATTTGTAGTCTGAGTGGAGTCATATGTGAACATTTGCTAGATCAGTCTCTCTATAAATTTTCAGCACCTGGTGAAGGAGGGAAAATGGTTCCCTAGAGCAGCTAGAGGTGTTGATGAGAGCAGCTCTAACTGCATGTAAGACCTATGCTTGTTCCAGGATCTGTATAAATCTACTGCAAAAAGCATGAGGACTTGGAAATAGCTGTACTGCTATAAGCTTCACTTGCAACCTCCAAAAATAAAATGAAAGTGCCTTTCATGAAGAATTAAAACAGTCATCTCTTCCGAGCCACCAGAGGCAATAAAAGTGAAAGAAGTGAAACAGTTAAAGAGTTGAAGAGTTTGTCACGTGCTCTTGTTTGGGGCAATGTCCACTTTCACCCTGCTGGGACTTTCAAGCTGGTCTTTGTTGTGATGGTACTTGAAGCAATGAGCCCACCTGGGACAAGACTGAAGAAGGAGATCTGTGGTTTGATGCATGGTTACCTTTGATCCTTCCTGGCAAGTAAGCAAAGGGGAGATAAAAAAACAAAGAAAGAAAAAATAAATCCCTGGCATGCTGACTCAGCACCTTTCACATTGTGAGCTTTGAACTGTACACACAGCTTCTGCACCTTACCTATGCTCCATGTTCCCAGCTAGAAAGCACTTTTGTGTCATTTTTCAGCCCATCAGCCTGCAGTAAGTTGTTCCATGAGCACTATGAATGCAAAAGCCAGTTCTGGAGGTGAGGAAGAAGCCTCAGGAATGAGGAGCGAGACCCTGGGGGAGAGCAGCCGCTCGGGAGAGGTCAAGAGTGGACAAGTGATCCTTGTTGCCTACCTGATTGCAACCCTAGAGCTGACCTTCCTCTGCATGCAGATGGGAGTCGTGCCCGTAAGTATGCATTGTCCTGCTTCATAGCATGTCTTGCTTTCAACACCAGGCTATGTAGTTTTTCAGCAAAGTCAGAAGAGAGTTTCTAGCAGGAGAGAGAAAAGTGTATTCCTACCTAGCAGGCAAGCTGTGACTGTGTTCAGGGTATGCCCAGGCAGTAAAAGCTGGTTTATTATTTGTACTGTAGTAGCACCTAGAGGCCTTTCCTGGCCTGATGGCCCTGGGTGAAGCTGATGTGGTTTGTGTCTTCTTGCTTGCAGTGGGAGAGTGACCCAACAAGCAGGCAGCAGAAATCAGAGGTTTCAGATCAGAGGTGGGTTTTTCTGAGAGCATAATAAACCAGCTGTGAGTGGGAATCATTGCTTCTCACTTACTGGACTTTTCTGTCTGGTTTCATAGAATCATTTAGGTTGGAAAAGACCCTTAAGATCATCAAGTTCAACTGCAAACCTAACACTGCCAAGTCCACCCCTAAACCATGTCCCTAAGCACCACATCTACACATCTTTTAAATACCTCCAGGGATGGTGACTCAACCACTTCCCTGGGCAGCCTGTTCCAGTGCTTGACAACCCTTTCAGTGAAGAAATCTTTCCTGATATCCAATCTAAACCTCCCCTGGTGCAACTTGAGGCCATTTCCTCTTGTCCTATCACTGGTTACTTGGGAGAAGAGCCCAACACCCACCTCGCTACAACCTCCTCTCAGGTAGCTGTAGGGAGCGATAAGGTCTCCCCTGAGCCTCCTTTTGTCCAGACTAAACAACCCCACTTCCCTCAGCCACTCCTCATAAGACTTGTTCTCTAGACCCTTCACCAGCTTTGTTGCTCTTCTTTGGACACGCTCCAGCACCTCAATGTCTTTCTTGTAGTGAGGGGCCCAAAACTGCACACAGTATTTGAGGTGTGGCCTCACCAGTGCCGAGTACAGGGGGACGATCGCTCCTGTAGTCCTGCTGGCCGCACTATTTCTGATACAAGCCAGGATGCTATTGGTCTTCTTGGCCACCTGGGCATACTGCTGGCTCATATTCAAGCAGCTGTCAACAAACACCCCCAGGTCCTTTTCCACTGGACAGCTTTCCAGCTCTTGTGAGCTCCTGGATCTATGATACGCCTGTCCATCTCTGGTGAGCCCATGCCTTCTGGGAGACTTCTCTGCTGGTTTTGTGCCTCCAGACACAAACTGCTCCCTCCTTCTGGGACTAAACCAGCCCATGATGCCCTGAGCCTGTAGGCTGAGAGTTTATTTATGGGAGATTGGTGTAGTCAATCACCAATCAGTTACAGGGGGTTTGGGGACCTGGGTGCAGAGCATGTACGAGGGAAGCAGGCAAGATTGGGGCACCTCCACACCGTCTGAGAGCTGAACTTGGCTGAGAGCTTTAAACAACTCTTAGCAGATGGCACAAAACAAAAACATGAATCAGAAATAGCTGTCCTTTAAGCATACAATTTTTAAATAAAAAACCTCAAAGGATTGTGGCTCTTCAAGGTGTGTATCTGTGGTTTTTTGCAAGCTCAGGTTGTGGGTGTACCATCCAGATTATAAGTAAAGGCAACATTTTGCCCATGTTGTGCTTGCATTGATTCCGGCTTGCTCGATTAAACAGCAGCTCCAAGACCTTAGCACAGTCATCTCCTGGGTGGTGCTTGGGCTGCCCCAGGTGCAGCGTCTGGAGGCAGGAAGGCTACTTAAAATCTACCTCATGCCCCTTAGCAGGAGCTGAATATGTTCATCTGTGTTGGACTGCAAAGGTAAAGGGTGATTCAGATTTGTCACCTGGTGCAAAATTGATGGTTTTGATGATCTTCATAAGTGGATGGTGTGGGACGGAGACTTTTGGTCTTTATTAAGCAGCCTGTGTCTGACCCAATGAAGATTTCATCTGTAGGTATGGGGAACTGAAGGAAGTGCTTGTTTGGAGCTGTAGTCCTCTCCACGCAGACATTAAGCTCTTTATTCAGAAATATAGCATACTTCATTTCCCCTGACCTGTTGGTTTTTTTTCTTTTTTAAGTACTTGGCAAAGAGCCTAGGTTTGGATTCAGTGGGGTTTGGCTACCTCCAGACAACCTTTGGCATCCTCCAGCTTGTGGGAGGTCCCATTTTCGGAAGGTAAGTGAGAACAATTCTCATGACCCTTTTCATAGCTGAAAAAGGCCAGACATTTTTATACTTTAATAAAAAAATCATTTAGTTCTGGTTCATGGTCCTGTTGAAATGTTTGAAGATTTCGTAAATGGGCAAGGGGAAAATAAATACTATAATTAGAAATACTGCAACATAGAAGCAGTCTTTATATTAACTTAGCTGTGTTTTAATGACACACGTTTAAGCATAACAATATACTGGGAAAAGGCTTAAACCATCAGAGTCCTCAGAGCCCAGGTCCTAACGGCTTAATCCTGCAAACATTTTATAGCCTCGTGTAACCTTAGAAATGTCTTGTGACTGGGAAACCTAAAAAAGAGGGTATTTATTGATGTTAAGTAGAGCTGTCAATGAAAATAATTGAGGGTCATGTTGTTTCTACAGCTGAATCTCACTGTATCTGCATCAGTGTTTAATACAAAGCTAGGCTTGCATGAATCTTTAAGAACTGATGCATCTATAAGCTCATCTATCAAAATAAGGAAAGCGTGGAAAAGACTCAGATTTTCTGCCTCTCTACCCCATGGGACACAGGCTCCTCTTCCTAATGAAATGTAAATGGCCTAAAAAAACTCAAGTGGTGGGGGAATGCATTCCCAAAAAGCAGAAAAAATTTGAAAGAGCAGTGTAACCTAGTGATAGGAAACTAAAATGAGGCTGAGAAAATCTAGCTTTTCTTCTCAGTCCTGCTACCGATCAACAAAGTAATAAATGGATGCAGAGCTGGTGTGTGCCTCAGTTTTCCTGCATGGGATTTACCATTCTGATTGATGTAGATTGTGAGCTCTACAGGATCCTCTGGTACATGGTGTGTAGCACTTCAAGGATCTGATCTCTGAAAGCCCTTGGACACTACCATAATACATATTTTAAAATTAACAAAAATAACATTAAATTCTCCAGTGCAGCTTGGAAGAAAATGCATTCCTAAGAACAGAGATGGTGCAGAGGGTCCAATTTGAATGCTTTTTCTATTAATATACAAAACTAGAGTAGTATTTCTGTTCTGGATCTGGTGCCATCTGAAATCTGGTTTTCCTCTGTGCATGTCATTCACTAATGTCCAGAAGAGATACTGAGGTGAAGGAAAATGGCAAACCAGAATCTATCTGGGTCTGGAGTCCCACTGGTGTAGATGGGACTGAAGGTGTATATTGCCACATTGGAGCCAAAATTTGCAATTTAGGTTTGAGATAAAAAGGATTTTCCTAGGTATGAGACTGCTTTGACCTTAGTGTAAAGGTAAATAAAGAGAAAATGGGAAGGAGGGGAGAAGAGAGAAAAATTTGTAACTTAGGTCAGTTTTCCTTATTATTCTTGCTTGATGCTCCTAAACAGCCATGAGAAGATGAAGCACTGAATTTACTTTTAAGTAACAAAACCAAAAAAGCCCTGGACTGTGTAGTGAATCATGGTCTTTAGGTTACAAACAGCTAATATAAACTTCCCTGGCTTTCATGTAAACAGCGAAGTTTTGACCTGTACCTCTTCCTCAAGACGAAGCCCTTTAATTACTTATGCTTAGCTTTGTTTGTAGACCAGACTTGGCATTTTTGGGGGGGTTGTTTCTTTTAGTGTAAGCACAACTAATTGCTATGCAAGGTAATGTTCATCTGCTAACTGTAATATGCAACTTCAATAAAATGAAGGAAGGAGGAATTGGAGTGAAAAACACTATCTAAGGCCTGTTTTATAGTCATCTTAGTGCCAGTTGCTCAGATCTCTTTCTGTGGTACTCTCAGACTTTGTCCAACTTGGCTTTTTAAAGTATCTTGCAGTTGAATAAAACCTGAACCAAAACCTGATCTGGCTGTTTTGGTTTTTTTCCTCAAATAGAAGAAAATTCATGTCACTATTGTGAAGTCTTTACTGACCCTAAACATAAAACTATCTATTTATTTTCTTTAAGTGATGCTGAATGAGAAATGTTGCTTTGAACATCCTCTGGAAAGAAATTGGAATAACTTCAATTGCCATTGAACTTGAACTAAAAAATTAGCTAGCCTGATTCCCTGGTCTGAACCAACTCTAAGAGTCACAAAGTAAAATTGGAGGGTGCTATGTGCTCTGAAGTGATAATGTTGAATCAGTTACTGAGCTGAGCTGCTGTAACTGCCTCTGCCTGTGGCTGGTCTTTGGCAGCTCTGAGATAAACCACATTTATTCATTGAAATGCCAGGGAAGGAGACTTAAGCAAGCACATATTATCTTGTGCTTACAAGGGGTCTGGAAATAAGCTGTGGCAGTTGCTGGTGTATTCCCCTGTTACACCAAAGTGTCTGTGCCTGCATTCCCAGGTAGGCAGCTGGTGCTTCAGCACTGGTCCTTGCATTCCTCCTCCAGGCAAGACTTCCAGTTTCAGGGGGGGCTTGTTTTGGGTTTTTTTTGCAAGGCAAAATTTTGTGTTGCTGGTGGTCAGCAATGAAGAGAGGTTGTCCAGTGCTCAGACCCAGTGAGCTGAGCTCCTCTGAATACCTAGTCCTCTTTTGGGAACTGAGCACTTCTGAGAATCTGATCAGTGCTTCCCATGGCAGATAAATGAGAGTGAGATGGCTGTGCAACTCCATCCATCTGGGTGCATCACGCTTGTAATGACCTGCATGGTCCCACTTCTGACAACCTTGTACCATTTCTGTACCAGGTTTGCAGATCAGTTTGGCACCCGAGCAGCCTTAATTCTCTCCTGTGCGTCTGGAAGTGCCTTCTTCCTGCTCATGTCCATATCCACCAACATCCCCCTCCTGTTCCTCTCCAGGCTGCCAGCAGTGTTCATGCATGGGCTACCAGGTAAGGTCGGTCAGGGCTGAGTGGCTTTCCAAATTGCTTTTATTGCCTGATTCCTCTCTTCTTGCTCATGTTGCTGGAAGTTGACAGGCTCAACAGCATGAAGGAAGGCAGGAGGAACATTTGATGGTCATCAGGGATGAAATGGTGCGAACATGAAGCAGCAGGTGTATTGGTTATGGAAAGCAGGGCTAGTAGCCCGTAGTCCTAGGTCCATCCTCCTGTATGATCTTGAGCAAATTGCTTGGACTTCACCATCCAGACACAGGTGACAATCACGTGCTGGCAGCAGTGCTATCCCAAACTTCTCAGCTGCCTTCTTGCAACCGGGATATTTTATAGGAGAGCTTTTCCCTTTCTCCTGGTAAAATGAGCACATTGGTCAAAATGAAATGTGATTACAAAAATACCTTCTATTACCCACCAAGCTGTTCTGCTTTAGTTGGCCTTTCCTAGACATTTCTAGTAAAAACCATAAACAACCTTTAGCTACTAGAAGTCTGTGTAACTCATGCAAGAGGACCCAAGTTGATGGGATGTTAAGCCTCTTCTTGCCACTTGTAAAGTGGTTTATTTGAGTGGTTTCAGTGTTTTTGTTTCCTACAACTGAAGGGCTGAACCAATTCCACTCAGTGGTGTGCACGAGCATTTGCCCTAGGGTTGCAAGGACCATTTTGTGGCAGGCACTGTTTCTGTGGCCTAAAAATTTGTATACCTGCTGCTCAGACCCTGTGGCAAGCTTCTTTTAAGGGATTTTTTTCCCTGCAGGTGCTCAGAAGGTTATTACAGACCTGACTACTCCTTCCCAACGTGCTGATGCTTTGGGGAAGCTGGGTCTTTGCTTTGGAATAGGCGTCATCGTCGGCTCTGCCCTGGGAGGTGTCCTGTCCACCAAATTCGGGTGAGTGGCCCACTTGTTCAGTGCTGGACTTGTTGCAACCATTGAGGGAGCCGCTAAGGGGTATTTTGCTTCCCTTCCAGCTTTTGATGATATCTTACTGCTGGTGGCAGTAGAGGATCGTACCAGAACTCAAAATTTTGCTTTCCATACTGCTACAAAGAACTACGCCCTCTGTTTTTAAGGAGACCTTGTTAAAAATCTCATCTTCTGTCTACTTAAATTGATTTAAAAACAAGTTGAAGTGAGAAATGGAGTCTGTCTCCCGGTTGTCTTCTCTTTGGAGCTGAGTGTGCTGAAAAGCAGCATGCACTGCATAGCCTGCTTTTAAGAAACAGTGTTGTACAACTGAGAAATGGAAATCAGGAACAGTGTGAAACTCATGGGGAAATTGGTGTGCTTGGGGGATGCTCAATATAGAGCAAGACCTTGGGAAAGGCGAAAGCAGGGTTGGGACAGTGGGGGAAAAGAGTGAGGAGGTCTAGCCCTGTCACAGCAAGATGAAGCACATGCCTGCCACTTCCCTGTTTGCTTTCCACAGCCTGGCGCATCATAGCGGGCTGCCACCTTCTCTTATGTGCTGCAATAAGAAAGAAACGCCTGATTTTACTGAATTTACCAGTCTCTGTTCATTATTAGTAAAGGAAGCTCAGAAGGTGTGGTGTGTCTGAAAACTTTGCAGGCAGGCAAGTGCACGTGGCTGTAATCTTCCTGGAAGATTCCCCAGCATTTCTCTGGCGGGGGAAAAAAAAAATCCCTTGTGAACTTTTGAATGTTTATTTTGCTCTACTTCTTTTATTATGGGCACTTGCTTCTGCAGATTCAGGTTAGCATGCAAAATAACTTTTTTTCAACCTTTGTGAGCATTAGAGCTGCTCTACGGCGTGGGACAGAGGTTAAAGATGGTTAGGGGAAGCTCTGGTTTTCAGGAATTGGGCTCGTCCTGGAGGGGATCAGTTGGCTGGCAAGGGTCGGTGTCCGCTAGGTGTCCCCGCCGGCCTGCCCGCCCGCCGGCGCTGCCGGCCGCCGCCTCCCACCGTCCCCGCCGCTCGGGGCCGCCTCGCCAGCCTCTGCCCCACCTCCCCTCATTTGTACAGCAACGCTGTCTCATTAAAAATCAATTTGCATGAACTTCAGGCAGCTAAGTCAAATGTCGTTGATTTTTTTTCATGATCCTTGTCCTAGCGCCATGAGCTAGGGTAGCAAGTGCCCCAACCACACTGCGGACTGTATATGCTGATACGTCGCCTGGGCATTTTGCATAGGGCACACTCGGTTACCGTGTTAGGCATCATGCGTTGCTCTCTGAACTCTGTTGTGGGTCCACATGCATTCAGGTGCTGCAGTGATGCTACTTTGCGTCTCAAATCTTTGCAAAGGCTAATTGAGTAGAAGACTTTAACCTGGCTGCCTTAGGGAGTAGCCCCTGAAAACTCTGTTTGCTGCTGTGCCTTGGCAGTGTTGGGCCAAATTAACTGCTGCAGACAATCTCAGGAGTTTTCTTTTTCGCTTGAAACCCAAAAAGATTTTCCTTAATTCTTTTGCAGTTGGTACCTGTTCTGTGTTGGCCAGTTGACACAAGGCTGGCTAGGAGGATTGATTTTGTAGTTGTTATACAGTTACATAAAATGAAAATTGAGGATGTACGTAATATTAACTAATTCAGGATTTTAAAGTTTTTATAGATGTTGATGGTTGAGTGGGGTTTTAATAAGTATTATTTTTAATCAAATACAGTGATTGTGTCCCTTCTGTGTGTTAACTATCTGAAAGTAAAGGTTACCTCAGTTCTCAGCTTAATCTTTGGTTATATGCTCATATTTAAACATCAACATTCAAGCAGCATTGTTATCTAGCAAAAATTTATGGGGTTTCACTTTCCAGCATGTGCATCAGTCGCTGGTTTATAGAAAAATCAGCAGCGGGAGAGAATCCCCTGTTTCAGTTAATTAACTAGAGACACTTGAATGCAGTCTGGCTTTTGGATGTCGGGGCTTGGTGCTGTCAGACAACAGGATGGTTGCAGACTCTCCAGGTTGCTGCTTATTTCGAAAGCTTCTGGCCCTTACATTTTGTGCCTGCAACATAACACTGAGAAAAGTGGATGTTGCCCACAATTATGGGAAAGGGACCTGCACCTGAAAAACTACGTAGCTTTTGAGTTTCCCATCGCAGGGGGTTGTTTCGCTTGCATCCAGTGGAGAGGAGCTTCGGCTTGCAGTTCATGCCTGGCTGCCAGAGCATCCAGTCGCAGTGGTTTTGGGCCTGCTTTTCTGTCCCATAGCAGGACTGGGGAAAGCAGCCTGTCCGCCGGCAGCATTTGATTTTCTCCGTGAGGATCTGTGCATCCCTCTGGAGGGATGGTAGGAATTCCCGTTAACAAGGGACAAACTCCAGCATGCTGGCAGGACCCTTCTGACCACCCTGACATGCAGAGGGTTGATTTGATTTTATAAACAGCAGCTCCAGGCTGAGAAGGCCACTCTGGGTGTTTGGCAGCAGCCTTTGCTGCAGCCAAATCCCACTTTCACTTTGACACCATGCTTAGCTCCTCTGCCAGATTTCTGTGCAAAGATTAGAGGAGCAATCTACTGATTTTTAGTGTTTTGGCTGATATTAGTGGTGAGTAGGAATTCAGCCCTGCAAGCAGATGAAGACAGCTCTGTGCCACGAAACAGCCCCCAGCGCATCGCCAGCACCTCTGGCTGTGTCTGCGGCACTGACCTGGAGGGAAAGGAGTGGATGTCGCGTTACGGACATACCTGAGGCTTCTTGACCCTGTTGCCATATCCCACAGATTGGCTGTTAATCATTCCTCCCCATTTCCCACATTTGTACAGGAAGGCTCCAGCTGTACTTGAAGCTGCGTAATCGCTTCCATTTTTTTTCATAGAAAAATGACCCCATCTCCTTCCTTTGAAAATAAGCATTTCTGCCATGTCATGGAAGAGCAAAGCTGGAGATTTCTGTCCACTCTGCATTCTTTGCTCTCCCTGACCACAAAGCTGGCCAGCGTTCCCCGTCTGTTGTTGACAGCATTATTCATATGTTAGTAGTGGTTTGTATACAAGAGAGGGGGTAGAAATCAGTCTCAGTTCCTCAGCTGATGTCATTTTGGTATTATTCCACTGTATTGCATTTACCATTGATGTACTTGACCTAAAGAGCTGGTCTGTTGTGTTTTTCATTGTTGGAATAATATTTGTCAATCCTTATTTATAAAGGGAGCCCCAGGGAAGCTGAATGGCTTGTTCTGATTTGTATAGGATTTTTTGGCTGTTGGATCCTGACCTCTGCTCCTAAGCTGTAGCCACCAGCTCCAGCCCTTCCTCTTCCTCTCTCTGAAGTACTATACTTTTCCCCCATGTTTTCCAAAAGTTTGAAGGAAGCTGTAGCAAAGGAATTGTGACTTTTAGTCAGACCTGGACATGTTTCATCTGTGAAATGTGGCTTTGCCTTTTGCGAATCAAGGAGCTGCTTGCCAGCTGGCTTCACCCTACCGAATTTAACTGCTGGAGACCTTGCTCTTAATATATAGCCCTGTTCACTCAGCTCTGCACAAACAGCGTGTACAGCGGTGAAGAACATGCTTTCTATGGGCAGGGTGATGGTCAGGCAAATTTACACCACCTGAGGATCAGGTATAAGCCAATATATTAACACAACCAGTTGTAATCTTAACCATTTGGAAAGCATTTTCATGTTTGTATGCTTTTTTTTTTTTTTAATTGGTGTTCTCTGGTCATTGATCAGTTGGATCAGGATTGTGCATATAAAATACCTAGCTCAAAAATAACTCCTGTAGTTCAGCTGCGGTCTCCAGGTTCTCAGTGAGTCTGCAAACTCCGTCACAGCTCATCCACAAAAGGTAACTAAGAAAAGGAGTTCTGTTTGCTCTCTGCACGTGTTCCCCCCTCCCTGTACACTTACTGGAAAGCTGTTAGGGGACCACAGGCTGCAGGTGAGTGTGTATCCCTGGAGAGAAGTGATATGGTATTTGTAGTAGGCTTTTGTGGCAGTGCTGTGGGTGAAGGGTGAAAGAAGAAGGCTGGATTAGTCTTCAAAAGTGGAAAGATGAGCCTAGGTAGCTAATTACAGAGATTTCATCCTTTCTTCTGGGACTATGATTAATTGCATTTGGCTTCTTTCTCCTTTCTCTCTAACAAGGACATAGAGAAGCTTTACTGCATGACCCAAGATTTGTTTGCTTTCTATGGACAAGGAGAGGTTTCTTCATTTTAGTGACTCAGCTTTAGGCTTAAATCTCTTGGAGCAATTATTCTTTTGAACTTGGGATTTTCCTGGCCAAACCCCTTTGGTCTCTTATTTAATATTATTACAGCAGACTTTGGGGATAGGTTTTTTTTCCCTGGCTGTGTTATTATCCTTCTTCCTCAAGGGGAAAAGAAGGAGCTTGTTCACCCGGAGTAGGGAATTGCATTTGTTTTCAATAACCCATTTGAACAATGTCCTCTGGCAGGGAATTTCTCATTGCTTCATGGCAGAGTGGAAAGACTGTGGGTGTTGAAAGGGCTGAAGACTGGGAGCTGGGAAGGCGGGTGGGAACATGGCAAAGGGTGAGAGGGTTGCGCTCTGTTTCAGGACAAAGCAGGGCGTTCTGCTGCCAGGAGTGGCTCCTGCTCCCTTCCAGTAGAAACCGTGGTATTTCTCAGTCTGGGATGATGTTGATCAGCCAAGCAGCATGGATCAATGACACTGGTACAGGTATTGCTTTTTCCTTTGTATCAAGGGACTTTGGCGAGAGGGAGGTGGTGTCTGCTTGCCACTAAGTCATCCACGAGCTGCAACGTGGTCTGTCACCGTCAGTCGAGCTCTGTGGTGCCATGGGAGAGATGGGGAGGGATAGCGAACAGGCTATTTGTCCAGGAGCTAATGGATTAGAGAAGGTGCAGAGGGCCTCAGTTGTGGCCTTCTGTGAAAAATAAAACAAAACAGGATCCAGAGATTCTTTTTCTCATTTACTCTGCATGACAACAACCTTAGTTTTGGAAGCCATTGTCCCAAAGATTATGACTTGTATGGTCTATGTTAACCGGGTCTGGATAGAGGATCATGCACCTCATCCTTCCACAACTTGTTGGTTCAGAGTTCAGGTCTAGGCCACTTTTCTCCTCTCCTCCACCCCCAGCACCAGAGCTTTCTAGTTCTGATGACTTGTTTAACCTATTCTTGAAACTGAGAAATGCCTCAGTGCACTTTGGGTGGAGTTCACCTAATCCTAGACATCTACAGTGGAGACAGCTACACCTAAATTTGCTGTTCAGACTCTGTGTGGTTGATGGAGAGGCACAGGCACTTCTATAGTGTTATTATTTACCCCCTCATGAAGCAGGCCTGAAACAGGTCAGGGAACAGTCTGCTTCGCAAGCTTTCTGCTTGCTCAACATCGAAGTCCCAAAGCACTAGCTCTGGCCATCAACACATTGTACTTGTGGTCACAGTCCTGGAGTTTGATGCTGGATCGTGAACATACCAGAAGTCACCAGGATGCAGGTCATGAGCAGTTTCTCTTGTCTGTGCTGCCTTCATGCAACAGACAGGTCTGCACCAAGCTCGTCCTCAGCCCTTCCTTCCCACAAACCTCTGCCTGATACCACCTACCACTCCTAGGCCACCAATTTTAGATTTGGGTCCACTGGCTTTCTCCTATTTATGCGTTGGAAGACCACACTGACAGTGCAAAGGTGCCCTCGTTCCCCCTTTGCACACCTTCAGTAAACCTGGCTCTTCCATCCTCTCCCTCCAACCCCTGGTCTGAACTTCAGTGGAGGGAGGCATGATAATGGGGCCGAGAGCTCCTCTTTGGTCCTTCACCCATAGGTGGGGCCCTTTCCCAAGGGAGGAAGAGTGGGGTTCAGGGCAGGAGCCAGCAGCTCGTGGGAGGGAGAGCCCATGCCTTCTGGTTGCCATCAAGGGTATGGCTGAGGAGGGCTGGGCTTGGGTTGGGCTAACGGGGTGCTGGTTGGCAACCCCTTCCTCAGCCTTGTCAGGAGCTCCCCATTTTCCTTCAAAACCCTCATTCCCACTTAGTCTTCTGCAGGGATTTGGTGGGAGGGCTGTGAGTGCAGCTGTGCTGGCTCACAGGGGATGTCCACTTGCCCCTTCTTCCCACAGCACCCTCCTTCCTCCCGGCATCTCTGCCCTTTTGGGTTAGCTGCTTCCTCTTCCCAGGGAAACCATGACGAAAAGGCATTTAAAAAAAAAAAAGGCAGAAAGTATCCAGCACTTGCTCATGTGGCTGGTTTGTGCTGCTTGGATGGAGAGCCGAGGTTTGGGGGCTGCGGGGGGTTGCCTTGCACCAGAGCCACGGGAAGAGGGATTCATGGCATGGTTTGCCTGGTGTCCCTCTGTGGATTGACAGTGGTTACCCCAGCAGACAGACAGGAAGTAAAGGGGGGGGGGGGGGGGATATCTGGGGGGGAGCTAAGGAAATCTCCCCACTGCCTTCTCCAGTTTTCATCGTGCCTGTGCGCCAGGGGAGGCTGCCCTGCCTCGCCGCCCCATGCCTGGAGACAGAAAGTGAGGGGGCGGCGGGTGAGTGAAACCCTGTTTTGCGTGCATGGTGGCTAGATCGAAATCAAAAGCATGTGTGTTTGTGAAGTTACCTCTGCTAAACAATTACGGATGTTTGAACACCGCTCCCCTCGGCCGATGCTTTGAAAGCACTGGGTTTCTGAGTGGTGCAGTGCCCTGCCTGGTTGGTTGTTAGCTGTGTTCCTGCAAGGTGGTGTTGAGGTGGTGGCTGATTTTTCTTGTCAAGCCTGGCTCAACAGTCCCAAGTAATAAGTGTAAAAAATGAAAAAAATGAAAGAAAAAAACCAAACCGCCAAAACTGGACTTTTATGGAAAGGCACAAGGTATTTTGGGTCTGGCCTCACTAGCAGAGGCAGTGTCAGAGGGCTGAACATGACCCTCGCCGTGCAGGTTGCACAATAAGGCAGTGTCTGCTCATGACTCACTGGAGCTTCATCTGCTCTTCCAACTCCTGGAATATTTCATGACTGGGCAGCAAATCCAGCAGTATCACTGGGGATTGAAATCCAGGGAAATAATGTTTTCTTTGTTAACAAAAAACACAGAATAGGCTGTGGTTAAGTCCCTGAATTGGGATTTGGGACTTGGCTTTGCCGCGATTTTTCTGTGATGTAAGTCATCCCATCCTTCTGCACTGGTGTTCCTCATGCATAATATGGGGCAATGAGATGGTTTTTCCTTCCCTCTCCCAATACATTTACAATATTGCTATTTAGATTATACAGCCTTTGGGATGCAGACTCTCTCTATCACAAGGTATGCCTATGCAAATATCTACTACCTTGGGGGAATGCATCCAGTTTTTCCTGGATGTATCCTCTTCTTCATCCCCTGGTGTCCTGGGCAGGCAGAATCTTTGTGAGCCCAGCTACCATCCCATTTTTTGGGCTTGTTTCTTTTTTTTTAATTGTTTATCAAAAGCAAGTGCCAGCCTTTTGATGTTTCAGAAAAGCAGCAGAAAAAAATGAGCTTAGCCAGCCATATATCTCAGTGGTGGCGGAGTCCCAGAGGCTGGGGGCTGAAGCGCAGGGCTGCAGAGCTGAGGCCAGTAAGAGCTAGCAGAGGGACCTGGAGGGCAACGTGGGGTGGCACAACCTTCCTCCGTTCATGCCTGCGCGTGTTCATATGGACAGCTCTCTCCTTTACATCTCCTAATCCTTTAGATTCAAAGGGTCATGCTTATGTTTCATTCTGATCTGCTTCAGTGAACAAATCCAGCCTTGTGGTGAGGTTGATGCAGGAAGGATGTGGTGCTTGTGTGGGAAGGACTATCAGACAAGGGAGGGAGGGAGGGAGGGAAGGTCGGGATGAACGGAAATGTGTGGATTTGGCATTTGAAGGGTGGACTGGGAGGAGTTAGGACTTGAGGAGCTGAGGAGTGAAGTTGTGCAGGAGAAACAGTTAGTGCTTTTAGATGTATTGGGCCATCTGGGGCAGTAAGATTGGGGCATCAAGGGGATTGGACTGCAAGGAAGTAGTATTTCCAAAATGGACCTTCATTTGCCACGGGGGAAGAAAGGGGACAGCACATCCACTGCTAGTGTTCTCCCTGTTTTCCTCCTGCCTGAAATATGGCTGCTGTAAAGGATGGGTGGAACAGCAGCCATTTTGGAGAAGTTTGGAGTTGGGTATTAATCCCTTCCTGGTGCTTCTCTTGCCCATTGCTGCCGGATTGATGGGACAAGCTGGAGGCTGCTGGGTGGATGGGGAGATGTCACGGGGTGCCGGTTCACCATGGCCCTGGGTGAAGGCCAGGCTGCTTGGATGGGGTGCTCAGAGGGAAATAAAAAGGGTGTGACCTTTGCATGAACTACAACGCCTTCTGTGTCCCCACCCAGGGTTTGCGTTTCCTTGCAGTCTCTTTGTGAAACCCTGCTCACAGCCACTCCACCAGCCTTCCAGAGCCAAAGGTATGTGAAGCATGCCGGCAGTGAAAGCAGCCAGAGGGCAAAGGAGTTTCTGAATGGCCATCTCCAGGCTAACCCTAGCGCTTGTTGGGGCTTGTCTCTTCAACCTGACAAATCATGGGTTGTCACAGCCAAGGGAGAAGGTGTTTCCAGCATCAGAAATGTTCTCTGTAGCATTCAGATTGCAAGCTCCTGACTGCTGGGACTGAGCCCTGTGCTGTGCCAAGTGGTGCAGCAAATGTCCTTAAGCACCGCTGGCAAGCAGAGATGCTGATCCAAGAGGGCAGCAATGCTAATGGTGTGATCTGAGAGGCTGGACACCATGGTGAGGGTCTATCAGTGCATAGGGCGTAGCACTGTGTGTTGAGCCAGCAGAGGGTCTGTGTCATAGCACATGCAGAAGCGCTCCCAGTTTGCCCAGCCAGCGTTTACAGGAGGCAGGGCAACACGCCCTGTAGGGTTGTATGCCATTTTGGGGGATACAGCACAGCAGCTTTGGAGGAGTAGCAGCATGTCTCATTGTAATTAACTATTGCTTGGGAGGTGGCTTGGATGGCCTGGGAGAGACACAGACCGTATATGTTCATTAGAATAATTTGCTTTGCTTTACAAATGCATAAGGGGCTCTGCTCTGCTCTCCAACTGCCCTCCAAAGCAGAAGCACAGCAATCAGGCTTTCCAGAAATGACTGTGATTTTCTTTCAGTCTCCCACTTGGGGATGTCTAATATGGATTTTCAGAGGATAGGAATTTAGCACTCTTGGAAATCTGGTCCATTTAAGGTAGTTCAGCATCTGAAAACTTTGAATATTTTTAAGCATCTGAGGTTTTCTTGTTTATTTGTTATTACAGCAATTGTTGCTTCGATTTTAATTTATTTTTCTTGGTGGAGAGGGGATTGTACATCTAATCCTTTGTGGTCTGTATGCAGTATTAACTTTCTCAGTCTCACTAAATGCTCCTTTATTCCGTGATATTCTAGGCTGAAACTTTTGGACTAATTACTTCTTTACAAAACTTCACTGTGAATCCTTTTGAAATCTGCACCATCTTTATTTTTATGGGATTTGGTTCGTTTCTCTCTTACCCCAGGGTATGTGATCTGAGACAAATTGAAGTAATTGGAAGTGTTTCCTTTGAGTTTGGTTTTAAATCAAGCTCTGGGTAAAGAAATTTGTAAAGGAAGAAGGAAACCTCCAGAAATCTAAAAGATTCCTGCAGGATATTTCTTTAAAAAACCCAAATAATTAGAAATCCCCTGGGAAAAGCCATCTGGGGAGCATCTGAGCAATGCTTACAGGACGCCAGAGTCTTAAATGCTGTTCTCAGACTTTAAAAAAAGGGGGGATGAAAGACAGTAATGGTTATTAAAGCTGAGGATGCTCATGCATCAGATGTTTAAGCTTACTTCCTACAGAAGCTTAGAAAGGCTCTTTCCTGATATAAAGCTGTATAACAGATTATCTGTATTGTGTGTGATGGGTTTCTTTCCCTCCCCTTTCCAACTGTCCAGACACAGTTGGATATGAGAAAGATGATGGGTCAGTTCTTCTGGCTGATGTTTTCCAGTGTAGTCCTCGATGTTTCCCAGTCTTCCAGGAATTACTTTTCATGGCAGAAAGAGACCTACTTCTAGATGGGCCTACTGATGTTTAGAAAAGAAATTTTGAAACCATTTGTTGAAAAACTCCTTTAGGGTAACTGGAAGAGCCTGTGGTTGGTGACACCAGGCTCACACCTCACACTACACCCGCACGTGTTCTCGTTGCATGTGATTACACTGTCTGGGATGTGTAATTGCCTGATTGTAATCTGTCCACCCCACCAAAAGTTGCATCGTTTTGATTTTGCCTGAGTGCTGTGTGGCTCCCAGACTCCACTTTTCAGATGGAGTCTCTTGGCCCTTGAAGGATTCATAAAGTTTTTCCTGTGCATTTGTTTAAAGTCTGATTTTTTTTTTTTAAATTGTTTTATTTCTTGGGGATGGAGGTTCAGCTGTGGCAGGGAAGAATTTGCAATAGCTAGAAAAGTACATCCAGGGCACAAAGCTGCTCTGAATAGCAGTGGAGCTAAATTGTTCAAAACGTTTCCAAAACACAAACACTGCCTTGACTATTACAGCATCCAGTGTAGGCAAATCCCATTTGCCCTTCTCCAGCTGTGCCAATTCATCCCATTCTGTGCTTGTGAGAGGCCGGGTGCCCACCGGGAAAGGCAAAGCAATCAAAAGCCACATCCATTAGTCACCTACCTCAGCCTAACAGGACCCAAGGTCAGATGATGCTAAAACGACTGCCAAATACCTACCAAGAATAATCCAACTAGGAGATAAGGCCTCACCTATCTGCAGGTCTGCTCTGAGAGGGGGACACGGCAGCGAGCTCGGCACTGGGCAGCAGCAGCACCCCGTGAGGGGGAAAGTGCAGGAATGCAAATGGCATGCTGTAACGGGGCAATGAAGCCATCTGATGGCACACCCGGGCACTCTTTTATTGTGGACAAGGATCTATTTCTGGACTTTGGAAATGAGCCATCCAAAAGTAAATGTTTAGTCAGCCTTGCAAGCTGTCTGAAATGCATGACGCGCCTGTGACAGGGCGGTTTTATGGGGATGGGGCTGACCTTTCTTTGCCAAATGTGATTCTGCTATAAAGAAAATCTACATTCAAAAGAGACGGTAAGGTGTGGGTGAAGTTTAGTTTTCTGTCCTAGAGAACTGAGCCGTAAGGGAGAAAAGGGAGTCTGCCACTTCTGCAAGGACTCATAAAGGGCACGGGGGGCTTTCCCCACCATGGAGGTTGTGCCCTTGAAAACAAGCCCTGACTCTGCGGCTTTGGCACAAAACTGAGGGTCACTGTCAATATTTGGCTTGCAGGCATGAGCGGAGCCACTTGGCTTTGTGTTGGGGCAGGCTTCTTGCTTTTGCCAGGAGCTGCAGCTGTAGCCTGTGAAGGCAGGGAGAAAGCAGTGCAGTGAAAAGTAGGGCTTGGTCAGAGTGCCGGGGATGCCATGGCTGCTGGAGCAAATGGTGAAGTGCCGTCAGACACCAAATGGGCATCTCCACCTTGAGTCAGTGATTCAGGGGCATGCTGCTGAGCAGCAACAGCGAGCTCTCGAGTGGGGCAGAGTGGGCCCATGGCGGGGCACTGGGTGGTGTGGGGAGAGAGGAACAGAGGGCACCAGCAGCCGAGCATAATGGCTCGGCCAAAACCCAGTTGAGAGTGAAAAGCCAGATCTCCAGGCTTTGGCTGTTGGAGACCTGCAGCTCAGACTGTGTGATGGTTGGGTCTGGGGCTGGGTTTTAGTTCATTTGGGAGAGGAGCGAGTTACAAAATGTGGATCTGGGTTCAGGTTACAATTCTGCTCCCCAGGGCTATTCCAGGTGTTCAAATACAAACTTTTGGCCCAGACCCATCTCTAATTAGGCATATTCTTTAAAAGTATTTTCCTTCCTCGGCTCCTGTGCTCTTGGCTTGTCTCCACTAGCCCTTTTTGCTGCGCTAGAGCACAGTTTGCTGGGTATATTAATTGAACTGTTTACACACCTGGTTTCCTGCAAGAATAGACACCTAGCTCCTTCTTTTGAAAAGTCTAGCCCAGAGGCTGTAAACAGGAATTGTGCTATGTCTGGAAAAGCTGAACTGCTGCTTATCTGCACTCCCGCGGGCTGTGGGAGCAGCAGCAGCTGCAGACATGGGTCAGTTGAGCATGGAAACCAGCTTGCACACTCTTCCCACCAGTCCTGTCCTCCTGCCCAGCTCAGGTCCTCCAGCAGCTAAGGAGCCACTTTCTTGGCAGGGTTATTCCCTTTTATTGTGACGGTGACAGGAGGGGCCCCACCTGGCATGTGGGTCAGCTCAGATGCATATTTTGCCTCATGTAAGAAAGCTGGGGGTGTCACCCTGGAGTTATGTCCTGTGCAGGACTGCTGATGGGACCTTTCCTCTCTTTTCATGGCTTTACCTTCCGAGGTTAGTTTCTGTCCAAGCTCCCCAAAAGCAGTGGTGAGTTCATCACCCCTTATACTCTTCTAGTCATGGCTGAGGGGCATCCTTCATAAGCCGTTGTGTGGCTCAAAGAATGACTGTGGAAAGAAAAGGTTGGTAAGGCTTGTGTGGTGCGGATCAGATAAAATGGTCCCTCATGGTCACTTTGGGCTTAAAATGTGTAAGCATAAACAAGTGCCATTGCACAGCTTTGATTTTGAGGTATAAGAGGAAGAAAAGGCAGCACAAAATCACTTGGCTGATGCTGTCAAGGATTTCTGCTTCTGAGTCGAGTAGTATTGGAAAACCCCACAGAGCTTCCTCAGATTCTTAAACAGACCTTCAGACTCTGCTGGGGAGTCCCCCTTCACACCAGTGTGCACTGTACTGCCTTAAAATACACTGATTTTGTGGACATGCCATCAGCTTCTGAATCCCACTTTTCAGCCATTGTTTTACTGGGTGACATTGAGTTTTACTTTGCTGTTTCATTTCTTTGCTGAACATTACTTGAACTTCATGTGGAAGATACCAGCTAACCTCTGTGTAAGGCCATGAGTTGGGAGGGTTGGTGTACTGTGCTGTTGGTGATCCACAGGCTATGGATTGTGATGCTGATGTGCTGGGCCTTGGCATCTTTAACTTTCTGTACTACTTGAGGTTTCCAAAGCTCTGTTGGTGAAGGCCCTGGAGGAGTCCCCCCCAAGGCAGGCCCTTGGGAAGGGGCATGCAGATGCCTGGGCTGGGAGTAAGGAACAGGAAATCAGATGCACCTTAGGGCAAAATTTGCTATCCAAATTCTAGTCCAGCAAATAATGGAAAGTGCTGCTGTTCCCAAAGCACTGGGCTGGACTGTGATTACTCCAACAAGCCCCCAAAGGGGACACAAAGTCATCCAGTGGGGAATGAAAGAAGGCGTGATATTAGCTTTCAGGTGCTCATGCTGTGGGGGAACTCCAGCAACTCTGTCTGGGACCAGCACAGCTCCTAATTGCCCAGCAAGCAGTGACTTCGTTGTTGAACTTTATGTTGGTGTTGATTCCTGCTTGGCTGCTGAGTGTTGATTATATGCCATAAGTGTTACGAGCTGTAAGGGCTGGGAAATCTCAGCCCTGGAAAGAGGCCCGGAAGCACAAAGGTGGCAGGTACTTTCGTCCAGGCTTGCATCAAAACCCTTTGCAGAGGAAGAGGAGAGGGCTTATGCTATCACCTTGCTTACCTTTTCCTCCTGCGTAATCGTGCCCCTCTGCCAAAAAAAGAAATCGGGGCTTTTGCTAGAAATTAGTGACTAGCTGGATCCAGCATGAAGCGGCATGACCGTTTGTGCTGTGCTCCGTGCTCCTGCTAATGGTATCAAATCAAGCAGGAAATTATTTTTGGAGCAGTGAAGCATGTTGAAACCCAGCAGAAGGCAGTTGTTTGCGTAACCGGAGTTGTGGGAGAGCTGCCTCCCTTGTTGCCAAGCGCTTGACTTCCTATGCTGGTGAGAAACAGTTTCCTCGCTCCCGGCAGCGTGAGCAAATCCCCTTAGGCTTGGGAGGCTGGGCTTGGTCCAGCATCCATCGTTCCTGTAGCGCCTGCTTCACTGCTCCGAAAGTCCCTGGACACTTTTCTGCGGGGGTCTGAACTGTCTGATTCTGACTCCTTAGATCACTGCTCAGCCCTCTCCTTAAAAGCAAATGACCTGCAAAATAAAGGGTTTTGTCCAGAGTTTCAAATGCATTTTGGTTAACTCTCAGCAGAGGTCCACATCTGGCAAACAGCCCATGCCTGAAGTGAAACATTAGTTCTGCCCCAGTCTGAGCATCTGCGCTGCGTTTTTACACCCTGGCTGGGTTTCCAGCACTGGTTCAGTGCCCCGGCGGTACCCGCAGTGCTTGGGCTGCCTTCGCAAGGATGCGTCCTGGCACGCAGCTCCTCTGGGCTGCACTTCAGCAGCTCCTTTTCAATTTGGCTCTTTCAGCAGCTCCCAAGTGTCTAACAGGGGCTTGATTTTTTTTTTTTTTTTTTTTGGAGGGGGGTGTCTTGGCATGCTGCTGCTTTTTCACTCTTTGGCAATACCATTTGTACCTTTTCTTTCTGCTCCGTTACTCCAAGCTGGTGTCCAGGCACTGGCCTTGCCTCTCAGAGGTGGCTCCAGCTGGACGTTAATTGATCTCCCATGCAAACAGGTTTGTCACCTTAGGCTCTGCTTGGCTCTTATACCCTCATACCAGAGCAGAAATAAATCCCTTCAGTCCTACAATGAAATGTTGTGCCCTGTAAAATAGCATCGTTAACGTGGGTCATAGGATTGCGTTAGCCAGAAGGAATGAGATAAAGCCATGGCTGCAGAGACAGCAATTGACCTAGTGCAGATGGGGCTTAAATTCCTGGCCCCAAAATGCGATGCTTCTACACAGAAGGGAAGGACCAAGACAGCGCGGAGAGGTTTCGAAAGCCGCTATGGGGGTATAAAGCCTTTTTTGTTTGCAGAGTTATGTCATCCCTCGGTCATGCAAATGTCACCCCAGAAGAAAGACTTTTTCACATTACTGCCTTGTTCTGGAAAAGTCCCTCCCTGATTATTCATGACCGCTGACTCCTTCAGCCATGTGGCCCTTTCCTAAGGGCTTGTAGGGTGGAAAGAAATTCCCTGATGCAGTGAAAGGCAGGAAAAAAATCCAGTGCACCCGAACTGAGTCAGTCTGAAGTATTTACGGCTTTCCAGTTGGGTAATTAAGTTCTCATGCAGCCCGGTTATGGTTAGAAAAGGTGTCTGTCCTGCGCTGGGTTGAAGTTTGTTACTGTTACACGAATGTACGTCGGCAGTGAGACCCCAGAGCTGGGGTGATGAGCAGGGTGATTTCCATACTCTATAAAAGTCTTGGTGAAGTAGCTTAAAAATTAATTTTAAAAATAAGCTGTTGTTTCACTTTATAGTAACCTTTCAACATAAGTGCTTGATGGTTTCTGGGTGGTGATGGAGCCTTTTATTTCTGTGCGTCCCATCCATGTCTAGGATTGCAGCTGTCAAATATTTCACTGTCTAGGGCTGTTTAGTGTCTCATGGTTTTAGTTGCAAATCCAATTATATTCCCCTTGCAATTTAATTGCTCCCTGTGGCATCGTTATGACCTGCGCCTTCGGTTTTGCTTCATTTGGTTTGGGAGGGAGACAGGATGGGGTGGGTGCGCCCTCGGAGACCTCCCAGGTCCATCCCCAGCATGCTTCCTGCCCTGCCTTTCAGCTCTATTTCTTTTCTTTGTCATGCTAAGCTGACCCTCCATTGGCCTACGTTTTTTGTGCCCAAATGAGGGGGTTAAAGAAAACTGGTGGAAACCCCCTGTTTGGTGGCTGCTTTAACTGGTCCCTCACTCTTTGCCTGCTCCAAAACCATCCTATGGTCTACAGTGCTTCAGCCCAAATTTCTTGGAACCTAAACTGAAGCATTTATTAAGTTGTACCCCAAAAGGGAATCACATTTCCTGACAATAAAATACTATCCATCCCATAAAATGAAGTTAGTATGAGCCTTAGAGGCTAATATTCCTGCAATGCAAAGGAAGGAAGCAGCTGCAGAGTTTGAGGAGCAGTATACTAAATTAAACTGTTTGAAATCACTAAGGTAAATCCTATTTCCTCAGATGAATGCCATAGCTATGTCTGAAGCAGTGCCTCTGTTTCTCTGCTGATATTTTACTGAAGGGTAGCTGTAGGGAAGGGTTTAATTTCTTTTGTCGCCTTATCTCTGGGAACCACTTCAGTTCCGTTTCAGTGACGTTCCTGCAAAGCATAAGACTAAAAAGGGGTTTATTGTCTCTTTGAACTGCCTTTTGCTCTGAGGAATGAGGATATAATTGTAACGTAGGAAGGACAAACTGAACATGTTCAGGCTTGTCCTGCCTGATCTTTCCCCATTTCTTAGTTCTTAGTTCTTTTTTCCTTTTTTCCTTTTTTCCTTTTTTCCTTTTTTCCTTTTTTTTTTTTTTTTTTTTCCTTTTTTCCTTTTTTCCTTTTTTCCTTTTTCCTTTTTCCTTTTTCCTTTTTCCTTTTTCTTTTTCCTTTTTTCTTTTCCTTTTTTCTTTTTCCTTTTTTCTTTTTTCTTTTCTCTTTTTTCTTTTCTCTTTTTTTCTTTTCTCTTTTTTCTTTTCTCTTTTTTCTTTTCTCTTTTTTTTTTCTTTTTTTCTTTTATCTTTTTCTCTTTTTCTCTTTTTCTCTTCTTTCCTTTTCTTTTCCCACTTGCAGCTAGCACTCATGATTGGGATTTTCCAACCAATAAAGTCTTGGCTAGCCTAGGGGCTAATATGCTTTTAGCTAAACAAGCTCTCTGGACGGCTGGATGTGCGGTTTCTTTTGATGCCAGCCAAGACGAGGGTTCGCCACTTTATTTGTGTTCGCCACCAGAGCATCAATCTCTCACTGTTTGTGTCTGCGGGATGAGCACAGAGTCTCATGCAGATGGCTTTCATATTCCCTCTGGGATAATTTTTTCCACATGTTTAGTGATCTTTCAGTACTCTCTTCTCTCAGTCATGTTTCGATTTTAGGAGAAATAGGTCTGTGGAAGAAATTAAAGACAAATATTAACCGGACTTAAAGCAACCCAAAAAGAACGTCCCTAAAGCCTTCAAATCCCATGGTGTTTTGCTTTTAGGATATCTCATTATTAGTGTAGTTGAAATACAGGGTTTGTTGGCTATATCTGTAAATACAATAAGTAGTGTCATTTAGTAAAAAAATTACCTTTGTCTGAGGCCAGTTTAACTACAAGCCTTGATCTGAAGCAGGGATTAAAGGTAAAGATATTGGTACTAAACTCACACCATCTTTTTTCCTCGGCTGCTGCTATCTGATAACTTACTAAAGAGCAATGAATTTCAAGTCCTTTCCTGCTGCTAATCTGTAAGTCTGCTCTATGGCTGGGCTCCTTGTACTGGGTGCTGCCATTTTGATGGGGATTGGCAGCCATCGTATCTACACTGCTGATGTTGGGCCTGATCCTGTAAACCATTTTCAGCTCTTACTGACTTTGCATCTTTTCCATGATGCCCCCGGTTGATCTTTTCCAACCCCTTTTCCATGATGCCCCCGGTGCAGCCAGGATTGCAGCTTTTCTTGCTAATTCCTCAGGATCTGCATGGCTTGCTTTGCTTTGACCCTGTGATTTTTACTCAGTCCTTCCTCAGACAAGTTTCCACTGACTCAAATCTGTGCTTTAATTGAGTCAGGGTTCCAGGATGCGTCCCTGGGGCGAAGCCTGTTTCTAGGGCATCTGGTTCCCGTGGAGCTGGGCCAGCCGACATCGGTGCACGATGGCAAGGCTCCTCAGGAAGAATTCTTGAAACAGTAATAGGGATGTCACACATTTCCAAAATCTACATATGTGTGCTTCTCCCATCAATGGTGCTGTAATACGCAGTGCTGGTGTAGCGTTGTCAGGGTGCTGCAAGACACAGTGAGTTGTGGGTTCCTGTTGCATCAGTGTTGTGGCTGGGGCAGCAGAAAAGGCTTTTGGGGGATCCAGCGAAAAGAAAGAGGAGAGAAAAAGTGTGGTCCACTGATCTGAGCACTAAACTTGCATGTGAGAGACCTGATTTTTAAGGCTTTTTTTCCACCATGATCTTTATGGGACCTTACCGGGGCACTTAGGTTTTCTGTGCTTCATTTCCCTGTGAGTACATATGGGGTGTTTGCACCACCGTCACCCACAGGGATGTTATGAAGATAAATTGTGAGTTTTTCAGCTGCTACTGCATTAGGTCTGTCTCTGTATGTAAGAAAGGAAAACTTTAAGGACTATTACAAGGACTGATGTGGACCCAGGTCTGGAGATCCTTGTACTTTGGACATCCCAGTATTTCCCTGCTGCTGTACAGATGTACATCCAAGAGGCTTGGCAGCACTTTGAAGTCCATGTTTTCATAGTTTTGCCCTGCTGAAAATAAAATTGAAGTGAAAAGAAAACACACAATTCTTTTTTGTTGTGCTCTGAAAAGAGAAAAAACAGCCCGCTAGTCACCTCAAAAGGTAAATAATTTCCTCATCAACCAGTTTGTCTGTTTATGTGGACCTCTTTGGTGCACTGAAAGCAGCCAGCTTCTGCAAGGCTCCAGGATATCACAAGCACCAGCCTAAAATCATCGTTGCTGGCAGCCACTAAAGAACATGGCCCGTTGCTGCCTTGAGTTACCTGGTTGTAGCATCTAAAATACATGTGTTCCCTAACATGTCCTGCCAAAGAAGTGTGTGGACTCCGGCTCTTGCAACACCAGATGGCTTGAAATGTAAATCTTCTAGGTACAGCAAACCCCAAATGTGCAGCAGGCCAGCGCTTCTTCACTCATTGGAGCTACAGAAATGTATAATTGGAGGTGTCCAAACTCCTCTGCAGACAGCTGGTGGCTCACACACTGCTCACCCCTCCTTGTTTCCAGCTGCTAATTTGCAATTAAACGCAACTAAAAATTAAACACTCTGCTCACAATTTTCCGTACGAGTCCATCAGGTAGCTTGCAGTTGCCATCATTTGGTGGTGAATGGAGCAGGCTTCTGCCGAAAGCGTGTGGCTGGGTGGAGAGGCTGCTCATGAGGCTGCCTAAGATGTGGTTCCCACCAAGCACTCCTGTAAATACCAGTTCAGCATAATGCAGCTGATACTAACTGGCATCCCTGTAGGTGGTCTCAGTAGTGGGGCCAAGATGAAACGTGGTGCGAAGAATGAACGAAGTGCTTTTTCTCCCTAAGGGGAGCACCTCCAACTGAGAGCAAAGGTGTGTTAGGCAGAGCTCGAAACGCAACCGCTGCACCAGGTCTGCAGGTAAAGGATATTCTTGCTCAGGGCTTTGGCAATGCTGGAATCCATTGAAATATGCCAGATGCGTAAAAGACCCTGCCATTGCATTTGACTGGTATGAAGTACATTAAACCTGTTTTCAATTCATTGCTCCAAAAAGTGCAAGTAACTTCAGTTAATACTGAATGAGCTTTTTAACCCAAATAAATTATTTTCTACTATGCTAAACAAAGTAGCTGAAAATACATCATTCAGTGCAAAGTTTCTTAGCTGTTCCTTGACTAGGGTTTGTCCTACAACCTGTGTAGGGGGAGAAAACTACTACAATTTGCAAATATGAAACACAGAACAACCTCCTTTCTGAATATATTTAACATGCAGAAACCATTGTCATTATGGGATGAGGGAAACAAAATACTTAATTGAGGGAGTTCAATAAATATAGTAACAGTGAGACCACTCCTGATTTGAGCGTACAAAGCCTGCCCAAGCAAGCAAACTGTGCGCTTTTAATTAATGGTTTCACCCATTATTGAAATGGAGTGACTCATTCTTCTCATGCAGATGCCTCCTTCTGGGGTCAAACTCTTCATGAAATCAAATCAGCTGCACCACAGCCCTCAGGCTCTGTCTTTGCTGGAGAAAGGGTTGTTTTCAAGGGGCCTGTTGTGCAACTTAAGAGGTTGGGGTGGGATGCTGGGAAGTCTTCCACCTGACATGTGAAATGTTTTATTTGTGACTTTTGAGTATTAGCGTTCCAACATTGCTTCCTCTACAAAATTAGCCCTACTGTGTCCTGTTTCATTAAAAGGTCTTACTAGACAAAAGGCGCTGGAGCCCTTGGTGCAGCACAGCAAGATTTTTAACACCTCAAGGCAGGAGGTGTTGACTGCCACTACTTGTTCCAAGGTAAGATCAGTCTGTGCTGTACCTCTAGTAGGATGCTGCATTTACAGTTAGTTACCTCAAGGTAAAGAAGTAACTTGTTTTGCCAGGATTACATAGCTTAAAAATGCCATTCACGTGAACGCGGTCCTGGTAAGAGACGAAATTTAAGTGTCAGACTTGGCTAGTCAATGACTTTGCTATTTACCTTGTTAGCCTTTGGGTGTGGGGTGTGGAGGGAGCACTTCCTTTTGCATGACACAAGGATTGCTCTCTTGGATCATTGCAGTAGCCTTGCCAGTGCCCTGCTTGCAAAAGCGACTGGCAGAGGAAGAAGCTCAAGTCCTTTGGTGGGCCAGTGCTGGGACACCTCCAAGCATTGGCAAAATAGGTAGTTGCCTGCAGCATCAGACTGTCTATCCACAGTCCTGTTGTCTACTTGCCTGTGCCAGAGTGGTGAGAAGGCATGCTCATTGAGGAAAGCCAGAGCATCTGGCATCTCTGTCTGGTTTTGGAAGGTGGGAGAGGTCCTCTTGAAAGCAGCAGTCACCACCTGTCTCCTTAGTGCCAGCAAAGGCAGTGGTCCTGGCTCACCAGAGCTCTCTTTGTGCTTCCTTTCCCAGCCAAATCCTACCCCTTCCCCTTGCAGGAACTACCCAGACCCCACCCCTCATCCTTGGGCAGCAAAATTCAGCTCTGCCCACGTGTTGCTTTGAGCCAGCTCTGAGTAAGCGAGTGCATCACGATCGGTGAGAGGTAACAACTCCAGCCGATGCCAAACTTGCGGATCCTCCAAAGCCACCGCCATGAATAGAGACCTGACGTGCCAGGAGTACAGCCCAGGTTACTATAGCAAATCTTCAACAGTTTCCTGCCCAGCTGAGTCTTTTGGAGTCTGAAGCGTTGTAACCTCATAAAAGCTAGAAAAAGCTTGAACTCATTCAAAGATTATTTCACACCACCTACAGTACTCTATGAAGTCAGACATGCTGTAACCTATGATTAACGATGTGTTCGGTGGTGAGTCACCGGGTAGTCTAGCAAGCACTGCTCACCACCTAACCAGTCTGTACGTGGGAGTCCTTACCCAGCAACACACCCAAACTAAGCGTTTTAATAATTTACCACATTCTGAGCTTGGAAGAGCAGTTTTTGTTGCTTGCTTAAAAAAAAAAAAAAAAAAAAAAGAATTACTTAAAGGCTTTGCCACCCATTAGGCAACAAACCTCCACCATGAAGAAGAAGGTGAGGGACAACCCCAAAAAGCTATTATTACTTTGTATGGTTGGAGTATCCAAGAAAAAGACTGGGAAAAATCCATGTTTAAGAGATGGGGGATTGGATCTTTGTGTTATATTAAACAGTCACTTGAGAAGATATATGAACATTTCTTGGACTGAAATGTAGCATTACCCTTTCCCAACTTAGTGTCCCAAGCGCAAAGTGAGAGTTGTGGTTATTCTTATTTATTATCTGGAATGTTTAAGGATTGTACGAAAAAAGCAGCATTTTCCAGAGAATGAGCAAAAATGAGCCTGTCTGGTTTGTGAGATGGTGATGGGAGACACGGTTTTGATTCCTGCTGCAGAGGAGGAAATGGCACTTGCATCTCAGCGTGATCTGGTATCCTTTCTCCAATAAAAATCATAGTAAGAAGCCTAGGGAAGAGAAAAAGTGGGACAAACTTGCATAATACTTCACCGATTACTTTTCCAGCCTCCAACTATTTTCAACTCGGGGATTTCCTGACATGAATGAATGTGGTTCGTGACTCTTAGTAACCTTTAATGGATCATTCTTCCAAGTGCTTGTCCAGTCTCTCCTTGTACCTGTCTAAACCTTTTGCTTCCACGACACCAGTAGCAACAAACTCCACTGACCTTCTACATGTTGCGGGAAGAATTAGGCCTTTCTCTTTGTTTTGAACCGGTCTCTGACAGCTTTGTTTGGTGCTTCCCAGTTCTTGTGATGGAAATGACCATGTCAGTCACTTCCTAACCCCCTGCTCCCAGTCCCTCACAAACTTGTGGACCTTTATTAGATGTCCCTTGGACATCTCCTTCCCAGAGTGAAGGCTCTCAGCCTCCTCAGGCATAAAATCAGTCACCATGAATTGTCCTTATTGCCATCCTCTGAGCCTGTCCCACTTCTTAGGTACCTTTTTGAGAGGAGGGGACCAGGATTACGTGCATTATTCAAAGTGCTGGTGAACCAGGAGTTTATACAGTGGTCTAATGAGGTTATCTTCTCTGTTCGCTTGCTGTTTCTTTCATGGTAATCCCTAATGTTTGATTAGCTGAGCACTGAGGCAATGGTTTTGTGGAATAGTCTATGATAGTCCAAAAGTCTCACTCTTGACTAATAATAAGCAGTTCAGCAACCATCATTTCATATGTGAATTTAAGACTTGTTTTCCCTGCATGCAGCACTTCAAATTTAATCTGCGCTGACTTTCAGCTGCCATGTTATTGCGCAATCCCTCAGCCCTGTAAGGGCCATATGCAATTCTCCACTGACTGCTCTTTTTCCCAATACTCTTTTAGTTGCGTATCCTCAGCAAACTTTCTTACCTCACTGCTGCTCCAGATTGTTCACAGATAGATCGAACAGCACATGTCCCGGCCTCACAGGTGGGATGCCTCTGGTGTGAGAACTGACCACTTACACCTACTTTCTGATACCTATCTTGACCTGCCCCAGCTCATCCAGCATTAGCGTTGTTGGGATCAAAGCCAGATGTTGCAAGCCCCCATTCAGGGAGTGCAGCTCATACCTCGTCCTTGTCTAGACTCCTCCATTTCTAGATGGACAGTCTAGATGATACTGCAGAGCATGAGGCAAGCAACGCCTTAGCCAGCCAGCTGGCTAAAATCTTTTGGGTAGTGCAGCTTATTCCCCCATTTGTTATAAATGCATGTAAATGTGCACATCTTGGTGCACCAAGATGCCAGTGGGACTGTCTATGCTGTGCAATAGGGAAAAGCAATAATCACACATACAAGTGCAAGCTTTGAATTAGCAAAGTGCAGTATTTTGAAATAGGGTGTTTTACCAGAAAAGAGCACACAAGAGTAAATGATACTCGAAATTAGTGCTGTATTACGGGCAAAGCATGCAGATCCACCCACGTCTTATTGAAGCGTAACTGATATGCCTCTTCCGGCAATTAGCCGAGTTCCTCGGAAGAGCGCTGTGTTGGATCAGGCAGCAGGACCGGCTGGCGCAGGCAGGCTGCTCCAGCTGCCTGGGAATTAGCATCCTGCCACAACCATCCCCCTCATGCCCCGGCAGCGGGATCTGCTGTGCTTGAGCTGGGGCTGCGGCAGGGGCCGGTTAGTTCGAGCTGCTTTTCATTGCTGGGATTTTCTCTGCAGCAGGCCTTTGCAGGGGACAGATAGCTTTGTTGCTGCAGAGCCCCTGATGGATGGCCAGCCTTATCCATTCACACAGAGCACCACTTACATAGGGAGCTCTGCCAGAGGAGGATTTTCCCTGTGGAAGAAGCCCAAGTGTTTTTATTTAGCGCCCTGCACTGACCTGAAGTGTTTTTTTCTGCAAGGTTGAATATCAAGTCCCACCAGCAACCCTCCTTGTGCTGGGTCAGTGACACACACAGGAGCAAATGTCCCTTAAGGGAAGTTAAGCCACAGGTAGCTCCAATGACTTTGGGGATGGCTGTGAACTCCTGGCCCTGTCCAGTGCCTGGTGTCGCCAGCACACAGCAGCTCTGACGTGCCTCTGCCGTTGCATTCCTGGCTCTTTGCCCTGCTAATGCACCAGTGCCAATCTTCAGCATCCCTCCCTCACCCAGTTCTGATGGAAACAGATGATGCAGGATGCCCATACCCCCCTTCATCTTTTTTCCTTTCCCACCACCCGAATTTTCCAGATGTGGCTGCCACTAGAAATAAGCAGTTGAATGAGCACTTGTCTGTGGGTGACTCATTCTCGCCCTGTGAGGGGCTCTACAGAGGGTGCGAATGCAAAGCCTCACCACCTACCTCCTTGGACAGCCTGCAATGATGTCAAGTTCACCGGAGTGAAAAAGAGCCTCCTGCTCTCCCCAAAGCAGCAGCAGCCAACTTCTGCTGCTCCTCATGTAAAACATATGCGGCAAAAAGGACACCCTGGTCATGTTTTCCAGTTGCATCAGGGCAGTGAACTCCCTCCTTTTCCTGCTGATGCCTGGGTGGGGGTGAGTATCCGCTCAGGTTTTACATTCTGTCTCTAGAGAAATCCCAGGCTCCCAGTGAAATAATGGGGAAATTGCAACCAAAGGAGTCCCACTGAGGGTCTACAGTGAAATATGAGTGATTTATCCCAGGTGATTTGTCCTACCTCTTGTGAAGTACCTTCTACCTGACCACGAGGAAGCAAGTGAGAAAGGGCATCTTTCTCCGGCACATGTTCCTTGGAGGCTGCATTTGTTCCCACTTGAGATTTAACACGCCTTCAGCTGGCATTAACCTGCGCTTCTCGCTTCACATACCATTTTCATACAGGCATTTGCTTGGACAGGAGAGCCGGGGTAAAGACTCGTGCCACACTTATTCATGCCTTTGTGTGATATTTTTTCCATGAGGACAGGGAGTAGGAACTGCGGAAAGGGAGGTATGGGGTTTTTTTTGTTTTCCTCTCAAAGGCATGGATAATGTGATGGGTGATACTGGCTGCCCTTCACCAGCAGGGCTGCCTTGAAGCCTGCTGAGCACTGGGCTGTCTGGGTTTATTTGTGTTATTGTGCCGTTTCTTGCCCTGGGCTGTGGAAGCCGGACTATCTCTGTACATTTGCGTGCATGTCCTAGGAAACGTATGAAATTTTTTGAGGCCCAATGAATCTATTTTTGATTGAGGCTTTTGTGGTTTTGTTTCTTTAAGAAGCTTTGGTGAAATTTTGTTCTTGCTTTTTTTGTCTTTAGGAGAAATCTCAACAACGTAGACCAGACCATGATGAGTCAAAGATGAAATACATTCAGCAAGCATTGTCAAGGCAGTAAAACAAAATTCCTTGAATGAAACCATCACTAATTTACAAAAAGTTATGTGCTAAGTTTATGTATCACTAAGTTATCAGGAACACAGTGGCCACTGCTCACTTTCTTGCTGACCCAAAGCTGTTTACTGGAGAGCATGGTTTGGTGTCATGGTTTCACCCGAACCTTTTTTTTTCACCTCAGTTTTTTGCTTTTCTTTCTTTTTAACTCACCAGCTGTTTTTCACCCATAGCTGCCCCTCTAAGGGTGTGAGTGGATGAGTGGATAGTGTGGCCAGACTGCAATCAAAGAAATATTTTGAGAGTCCTTCCAGAGCTCTTTAAGGAATCTGGGCCGGCTATGAATGCCGGCTTTATGCAGCGCTGTTTTGAAGTAGGAGTGAGTCACTAAAAAACAATTTGTGCTCTCTCCGTGTTCAACTTTGACTTTATTAAGAAAAAGAGAAAGAAAACAAACACAATCCCATTCACTGCTGAAATACACATTGATCCTTTAATCCTCAGGGAATTGTTGGGAACTGCTTCCTCCTAAAAAGAATCACTGTATTGACGCAACATTTAATTGTGCAATTACACACATGCGTTTTTCTCCTGGGCTTTGCAGAGCGGGGCTTTGTGGCTGGAATGCTAATCAGAAAGTGATTGATACCATCTCGAGGCACACACAGCCTGAATGCAGCCTTCTGGCTGGCAGAAACCCCTAGGTACCTTCATGGGTCTGTCCCAGCCTTTTCAGGCAGGAAACCAAAGATGGGAATCGCAGCCCAGCAAGGTCAGAGCAAGGACTCAAATTTGGGCTGGAGCCCAAAACTGTATCCCATATAGGTTTGTTGTAGCCTTCCTTGGTGGAAGTGGGAGGCTCCAGCGCCCATCCTCCTCAGCACTGCCTGGGGGCCGTGGCTGGCAGGTACCAGCAAGGACTCTGTTCAAAAGCCCTCATCTGTGAGCTGAGAATATTACCTGCCTGCAAATGCCTGGTCAGTGGCCTCTCTCCTGCTCCTGTGCCACTGCCTGATCTCTGCATGGTGCACACTCCTTTGTGGGATTCAATTTTTCATGGAAATTTTGCTGAAAGTGTTGCTTCAAAGCTACTGGGAAATGCTCTGCACATGTGTTTGTACATATGTATGTATGTATATACACCCACACATACTTGTTTGGCCAGGCCCAGCTTTCCAAGAGCTGCATTTGCTGTAAACGTCACCACATTTTTCTGATGCTTCACATGTGCCACCTCTGACTTCAGGGGCATGCGACACTTAGGGCAGAGCTGCAAAAAATCACTTCCAGGAGTTGGAGAGCCTCTGGGAGCTCTTGCTGTCACCTGTGTTACTGCGTCGCGTCTTGATTCAGAAACTGAACCCTGATTGCGCTCGTTTGCCTCATACTAACTAACCCTGATGGGAGCGGGTTGCAAAGTAACATAGAGCATGTCCTCGCCTCACCTCACCCGGGAAGCGTGGTGCACATTGGGATTTACAGTTACCTGCAAGTAAATACAGAGGCAGGCTAAGCGTTAGATGGGAAGAAATGCAACCCTCCTCCAGCTGGCTTTGAATGCTAATATTTTCTTTGGGTTTAATCTGTTTACCGTGACATTACTATTAACGGTTTGATCATCAATTCTGCTTTCCCACCACCATTAAGGATGGAGTTTCCAGATGGGCAATCCTAGCTGTCAGCCACTTGTCCGTTATGCATGGCCACAGGCTACCAAGTGAGCCTTGTACCTGGCCACACCATCGGTCCTGTGGCAAGTGTGCCTTGGTCTGGCCATCCCGCTTTTTGAAACCCTTTAAAACTCTTTTAATGGATGCTTTTAATGCATCCACCACACTTGCCTAATGGCCTCAGGAAAATGAAAAGGAGAGGCTTTCGTTATGTCGTTAAGCAGTGTTTGGTTGATGTTATGGGCCTCCAGCTCCCTCTGCTCATGTTTTCTTCTTATTTCTCTGAAAGCTTTAAGTCGGGGCAAGCTGCGGCTGCTCCTGTTGGCAAAAACTAGCAAAAACTAGTCCTCCTTTGAGTTCAAGTGTTTGCTCCCTGCAGCCGATTGTTTTGCACCCTCCTGGCAGGAGGAGCTTGGAGCACGTCAGTCCCATGCAGGACAAGGTGATGCGTTTTGTTCCTCCCTTTCACGGCAAGGCTGAAAACACATGAAGAAGAGCGGGCAGCTGTGGTCTTAGCTGACAACCTGAAAGGAGCTTTGCTAGCAGAAAACCCCAGGGGAGAGCAAGGAAGGCTGCCGGCAAAAAGTCAGCAAGGGACTCTCTCTCCAGAAGCAAGAGAAGCAAAGGAATTATAAGGAACATGCTGAAGTACGCAGATAAAGTGACCCGAGTTATTTTGACCATAAAGCCCAGGACGGTAAAGGCTCTTAACCTCTATTAATCAGTGAGAAGCTGGAAGAGGCCACACAATGATCTCAGCTGCCGAAGCTGCTGCGTCCTTTTGCTCCCTTTAATTTAATTGTATTAGTCCTGCCCGCATCCTTTGTTCTTCCACCCGCTCAGGAAATCTGCTGCTGGTTTTGGCAGGGCTCGCTCTGGCTCCACATGGCTGGTTTGCGGACAGCCAGGAGGGAGGAGAGGGAGGACAGGAAGGGGAAGAGGATGGGAAAAGGTCCCATGGGAGCAACGTGCTTCATGTGCCTCATTTGTCTTAATAGTGCCACCGCATCCCTTCCTGGTGAAAATTCTTCCAGATAAGCCAAACAGGCAAAATTGAATGCAGAAGGACTCCTGCTGATATCAGCAGAGATGAGATTTCATGCTTAAATCTTAAAAAAATAAAGATGAGTGCCCGCGAGCCAAGTCTCACGCAGCAGGAGCTGCCAACCCAGGGATCGTTCCTACCCCTAGCCTTCAGCTCTGCTGAGGGGTCGGGGTGTCTCACCTTTAGCTTAGCTATTCTGGTTTGTACCACTTGTTCCTCATATAGAAATAAGAGCAACAGCTTAGCCCCGGGTCCTCCACTTGCTTAGCGTGCAGAAAAGGGTCCAGCAAGCACAGCAAAGGGACTATCAGTGCTAACCCCCAGCTGTTTTCTCTGCTGGTGGCAACAGCATCACCATACCCCTTGCCAAAGCGCTGTTCCTTGGGCCTGTTGTGGGGTGCAAACCCTCCCCTGCCCTCCTGCTGCTTGCTGGACTCCTCCAAACCGCCACCACCTCCTTCCCACCCACCTCTGCAGGGCTGCAGCTCCCCTCCCAGTGGCATCCAAGGGTGTGGGTAGAGTTTTCCCCATTGGCGGTGACACAGAGCAGCTCTAGCTGAGGATCCCGTAGCATCATTGCAACTTCACCAGTTTCCCCAGCAAATGCGTTGGCCTCCGGTCTCCTGTCAGCATCATTACAAGAATACTGTCAGCTCAACCCACCGGCGTTTGTCTTCCCTGCTGCCAGAAATAATGAGTCAGCACATGCACACTGGTTTTAGCACTCGTGTCACTTTACATGACAGTGTAAATATTTATGTGTCTTCGTATAACAGGAAAAGACAATGTGTGCAGTCCCTCACCTACCCAAGCCCCAAAACAATCCTCACGGGGGGTTCAGAGGTGATGATGTGTCAGGAAAGCTGCCCTGTGCTGCTACTTTGTAAAACAGTTGCCTTTCACTGTAGGAGTCAGAGGATGCATCCCACTGATGCCGTACCGGAGGGGTGGCACAGGAGGTGTCGTCATGTGTAATCCATGGGTTATAATGGAAACATCAGAAAAAAAGAAATTAAGATACATCAGGAAAAAATTAATGACCTGCTGTGTCAATATAACATTTTTGTAACCCTTGGTTTCACTTCGTCTTTCTTAAACGAGCAAACAAACAAATGCAAGAGGTGGTTTCCTGGACACAGATGCATTATCTCCAATTCCAGAGTTCGTCCCTGCTAAAAGACAAGATAGTGGAGCAACTAGCTTGAGGGTGTACCTTCATCACCCTTCCATCAAGGAATGGTAATGCTTAATATGTGGAAAAAGATGAAGCACTTACAGAAATCTGTGGTTAAGAAAAGGGATTTTCAGATGATTTTGAACACTTCAGGCTTGTATGGGAGACACGATTTTGAGCTCCATATTTTACTGGATTTCTCGACTTCAGAGTCCAGCCATACAAAACGTCACAAACCATTACGGCAAGCCCAGGTTTTCCCAAATATGTAAAATGTCAAGGTTCTCCTCTCCCTTTCACAGCAATGAATTATCTGTCGTATGTTTGCAGTGAAGTAGTGCATCGTTTGCTTACTGCTTTTATAGGGGGACCCTTCCCTCATTGCTTGCCGTAATTCTTCTTGGATCTGAAGAGTAAAACATATTTACGTTGGCATGTGGGATTCTGGAAAACCTCAGGAAAAAAATAGGACTGGAAAGGAAGTTTTTCTGTCCGATGAAAATTTTTGTGATGCGTTTTTTCCATATCAGAATGAAAGCTTGAAATACAGAAACCCCAAAAAACATTAAGCCAGCTGTAGCTGATTATTTGATTATTTTATCCTTTCTATTTTGTTAGTAAATTTACTTTATGTTGCAATGCAAAGTAGAAATTCTGGATTTCTTGGATAAAAATTTGGGTCCACAAAGTTGATTTCAGTAGTTTGGGAACTGTTTGGCAGATAATTTTAAATCAGAAAGTGGCAATCTGCTGCACTAAAAATAAAAAATAACGATCCAGTAAATGACTAATTTTGTGGTCTGGGGTAATTAGCGGAACAGCTTGGCGGATGGAAGGCAGCAGGTCTAAATTACTGCACTAAGTCCATTTGCAGGAAGATATTATCTGACTTTGTTGTTATTAATAATAATTAATGAGAATTAAAATATTCAGCTGGGATTTTTGCCGTTGCTATTAGCGGGAATACGTGTGTGTGTATATATATATATGTATTTGCTCTTTGATGCTTTTCTCAGTTGTTTGCATCTCAATCCTTGACTGTCTTGCTCTGAGACTTTAATAATACTCCAGAAATTATTCAGACTGCACCTTTGTCTAGCACGGAGGAAACTTGAGGCTTTTACAATTAGTGCTGCTGGTTATTCCATGAAAAAGATACGCCATGGTCTGACAAGGAAAGCAGCGGTGAAAAGTCAGGCAATAAGCAGTCCTTTATCAGCAGGCTCAGAGGGAGCATTGGTTGGCGGCTCGCAGCTCACTTTTGCATCTTATTTTTGCAGCACAGGTTGCTGGGGATGCAGGGACAGTGCGGTTGCCTCCGAGTCTGCACGGACCCGCGCAGCTCCAAAGCCTTCTCTGGTGAAATCCAGGCATTTACTCTGGTGAAGTCCAAGGTGCTTGAATTTTGATGCCCCCAAGACACCATGATGATCACTTAGTCTTGTGCCCTCTGTGACACCACCAGCCTTTGGTGTTTCTGCTGGGCATTCCCATCCCAAACCTGCGTCCTGCGGTAGTTTTTAAGCACGTGTTTTATCAAACTCTTTGACTAACAGGGTTCCCATGATGGGGGAGCCTTTTAATGAGCTGGTTTAGTGGATAATTGCGCTGACTGTTAAAAACAAAACATGCTTCTCCCTTTGTTTTCAGCTCGACTCTCCTGAGTTTCAGTCTTCCAGCTCTGGACTTTGCTCTACCTATGTTTTGCAGAGTTAAAGCCCTTCAGAGTCTGAAGTCTTCCCACATGCCCTTAAAGACTAGGATGAGTCATTTCCTAATCTTCTCTTTTAAGAGGACAGTGATAATTGAGGACTTCTTATTGACGCTATTGACTTTTACATGGTCTGTGTTTGAGTTTTTTAGATAAGTTGTAATTGTTCCTTTTTATCATTGTACAACTACTGTTAATAATTGCTGTTCACTGTGTCTGCATCTAAGGATGTGGCCCCACTTCTGTTAAAGATCCAACGTTTGGGGCTCTGATGGACAGTTGAAGGGGTGTTGATTTGGTCTGGGGCACCTTTGGAGAAAAGTAGGTGCATCAATCAAAGTGCTGTTCACTCACCTCCTCAGAAGGTTTTGTAAATCGTGTTTGTTATTTGTAGCGGTTCCTTTTCAAGTGGTATTGTATCTCCGGTGGTTTCAGTTCTGGTTGTAGGCTGGGCTGTATTCTACCATCCTTAATCATTTTGAGTATTCTTCACTTTCCTTAACTTCATTTGATTTCACTGAGAAATTTCAAGGGGTGAGATAATACTTAGATGAATGAAATTGGGGATTAGATGGGGGATTAGATGGATCCTAACAAACAGATGCTGTGCTTTCCGTACGAAGATTTCTAAGCTTTGTTAAACCAAGAGGGGCTCTTTCCCCCTGACACTTACAGATTTAAAAGCATTGTGTTATACCCTATTATTAATACAAATGATAAACTATCTTGATGGCAATAGCCATCTTTTGGTGAAATTTCAAACCATGGTCATATCCAAAGCCTCCATGAAAGGATGTGAGCTCTTTTATAGCCTTATGTACTGTGACTTCAAGGGGATTGTTCCTCATCCAAGTGCCCAAGCCTTTGCAGGATGGAGGTATAAACATCTTGTTTATAATATTTATCCGCTTACCCATATTTTTTCTGTTTGCAGCATTTTTGTTCCTACATATGTCGGGCTGGTGGGAAATCTCATAAATATCATGATAGCAATGGTTTGGATCCCTTTGCAGGATAAACCAAAGTCAGACCATCATGTGACGGAGCACAGTAAGTATTTAGTGTTTCTGATAAATAGCACATGAACAGGGATGGGGTATTGACATGCTGTAAGGACTGCTAAAGGGCTTGGGGTGGCATTTAAGGGCAAAAAGGTGCCAACCTTGAAATGCTGACACTTTAATGCTTAAGCTGTTCTTGTGGAAGAGTATTATTCCCTACCTGTCAGCCACTCTGCCATGCAGCATTGCAGGCTTCCAGCCCCGTGCTTCCCATGCATCTCAGAAAAGGTGAATGTGGACCCCTCGCTGGGGGTTAGTTTGGCCTGGCATGGAAGGCAATCCCACTGTCTCACAGGGGTCCTCTGTGTGCAGACCTGGCACCAGCTCCCAACCTCCTGCCATCAGCAGAAAGCTGGTGCTGCAGAGACGCACCTTTTCGGAAAGGTGGTGGTGAACCTGAGCAGACAGTCTCAGAGTTTCTTGCTTCCTGCCTCTAACCTGTATAAATAGAGTATTAATCAATATGTCATCTTCTGTAGGCACATCACAGTCTGGCAGCATGTTTAGCATCAGAGAAATCCTACGCCTGATGAAGTTTCCAGGAGTAATGGAAGTTTTCATAGTCAAGGTCTTTTCTGGACTTCCCGTAGGTAAATCTCAACCCATTACCCATGACTGCTGATGTGTTTAAAATAAGACGACATACACTGTAGACCAGGCTTGTCTCAAGTTACTGAAAGCACATTGCATTTGATCACGGAGCAGTGAGGATTCAGCTCCTAACTCAATGCTGGATGCTTTCAAATGCTCTCAGCTACATAGGGTCAAAACCCTGGGACTTAATGTAAAACAGACTACTTGTCACAGGCTGCTTCTGCGACTTTTGGCAAATCACTTAATCTCTCTACTCCATCCCCCTGGCTGTAAATGTTTTTTCATCTTGTCTGTCATTTCTATTTAGGCTGTAACCTCTTCAGAGCAGAGGGAAATCATTTGTACTCTGCCAGAAACACTGAGGTCCTTCTTGATCTTACTTAATGATTTTAAGGTGTATGTGTACCCTAACCTTTTTCCCAACAACTAAAAGCTATTGCTGGACAAGAGGCTGCGGCTGCTCTAACTGTCAGCTGCATGCAGGGGAGCCACAGCATGTTTCTTCCCTTGCATGTTGATGGTGGTGCTTGTACTTCTCTTCTTTATATATTCTGCTCGTTTTTTAGTGTCATGATAGGAACCCACTGCTACCTCAAACCCATCCCAGACCTGCTTGTTTCCCTGCTCCCTTTGAGTCAGCTGCTGTCCTGGCACGGTCCATGTCTCCCGATTTGTCTGGTTATACATATCCTTGGCCACAATTTAATAATCTTTAATTTTGCCTACCCTCTAGCTTCTTTCCCCCCGGCTTGTCTAGAGACAAGCCAGCATGTCAGCCTGTTAGTGGTGGTGTAAGGACAGGGTGATGTTCTCCGCTCTTCCACACAGAGAGCCTTCACGGCTCTTTTCCCAGTCAAACCTAAAAGTGCAGTTTCTCTTGATTATGGTTTCAAAGATTGAATTTTGTGCACATCAAAACATGTGCACATCATGCATCTGAGCAAACTAAGGCACTTCCCTTCCAAACAAGGATCCTAAGAGAGGATTTAAGGCACCTTAGCTTTTATACTTTGCATCTTTTCCAATTCATCTGCGTCTGGAGAAGCCCTTGAAGTTTAAATAACATGAAACATAATTTACAAATTAAATTCTAATTTGTAAACTGTAAATTCAGTTTACACATGAAAGTAGATTTGGCTGTGGAGAGTGGCTGAATTGGAAGGGGATGGCATTTCTGGGCTTGGTCAGGTTCATCTGTTATTCCTTGCTAAGGCTCTGGGGGAACAAGTCTGACTGGAGCTGTAGAATAACATTCAGGGAAGTAAAGGATTTCTGATTTTTTTTCTTTTTGTGCGTAGTTGGCACTGGCTGAGATCAGTAATGCCAGTTGGTCCTAGCCCCACCACTGGAGACGGGATACAGTCTTGATGGACTGCTGGCTTGCCCTAATAGTGCACTTTTTTGGTTCTTATGAAACCAAACTTTTAAAACTGTATTTTTAAAAGTGTTTCTAAAATGACAGCATTTCACAGAATGAGACAGTCAAGTGATGTTTTAAGAGGGTTTTCTTTGCTGATTCTGGCTCATTTCTCAGCTTAAAGTAGCATTCATTTGTCTGTTTAAAAATGTCTGAGACCGCATCTATATGCAATCTGCACAGTAGTTTCCTGTGTGCTCTCCTTTTTCCAAAGACCAGGCAAGATGCACTTCATTTTAGTCATCCCGGCTGAAATGCAAATTCCTCCGTGTTGCAGAAGACGTTCTTCTTTTCCCATACACAGCAAAAACATGCACCCAACCAAAATAAACATCTCCTGCCCAAAACTGCAAGGGAACTTCTAGGCAAAGAGGATGGAGAGAGTGAAGCTGAGATTTAAGGCAGGCCATGGGCTAATAGTCTGTCACTGAAATGGCTGGGAGTATTTCCGTAAGAGTAGGAATGTGTTCACTTGAGGCACTCCTGCTACAAGTATAGTGCTTGCACTACAGCGAGGAGCAATTAAAATCCTAGCGACTTCTCTTTGCAGGTCTGTCTTCACTTCAGGTGACTGACCATACGATGGCAGCTGAAAGGGGATTTGGCCATCACCTACTTCTCCGCAGTTCACAGCTGGAGGCTGAGCTCCTCAGGAGCTCATTTACCTTTCATCTCCAGGCTGCAACTGTATAATTAATTAGATCACCCAAATTACAGACTGTTCTCTATTTACTTTGTAAACAAGTTTGTGATATACACAGAAGAAAATCTTCTGTTCCTTATGGATCTCATTGTTGTCTAAAATTAGCCTGTTTAAGACCGAAAAAGCCTCCCCGGGAGGGCTGCAGGGCTGGGAACCTCCTCCCTGTGTTGCATAAAAGCAGAGACACGGGCTCTGTGCCTCTTGCAGGAGGGTAGCTGCCAGGGAATAGATGGGCAGCAGACTGCTCCAGCACGGCCAAATTACATTCTCAATTGACCTGGGAAAAGAGAGCCTCATTGCATTGCGGTAGATAAGAGACAGAAAAGAAAACACGAAGATAAAAATGTCAAACATACTGACCAGAAATCACCAGGGCCTTGAAAAATACTGATAAATAGCTGCTTGTATGAATCTTTGGCTGCCTAATCCCTTTGGAAAACCTGGTTTTAACACGATTGCTTTAGCACCTGCATCCCATTTTTAAAAGGAATTTCTTTCACATGTGGAGCAGGATTTTCCAGCGAGCCCTAGGGCTCTGTATCCCATCACATTTGCAGTCCAGCGTAGGAGGGCTGAGACGGGCTCCCAGAGGCCATGCTTGCCTTCTTGCACCGGCTCTCGGTGAGGATTGCTAAGCTGGCCCTCCAAAGCCACGGGCTGCTTTTAGAAAGGTCATGTCTTTTTTTTGAAAATACGGTTTGCACCCCTGCGTCTCCTTGGTGCTTTTCCTCATCTTTATTGCATCTTGCAAACCATTTACCTGCCTTCTACTGCATAACCCTAGTTACTCGTCCCACTGGTGCTAGATTTTTCAAAGGAGTTCACCCCTTATTTAGACCCTCTCAAAAAATGGTGAGGTTTCTGAGGATTTTTTTTGTCATTTTCCATTTTTTTCCTGTTGAAAACCTGAGCCTCGCAGTGTGGATTGAGGCTTATCGGGGCAGCTCCTGCATGGGCTTTTAGTGTCCCCAGAAGAGCCTGGGGACTTGCCACCCCAGCGAGCCCACCCCAAGGTGGGTACATTACTCATGTGGCTGCACTCAGCTGACCTGCAGCCTATCCAGATGAGACCTGCTGAGATCTTTGTAAGAAATGCTTGTTCCAATGAGCATAAAAACTTTTGAGTTCAATCTGGGACTTACCTTGTGCGTTTCACCAAGAAATGTGTTGCCAGTGGGAGAGACCCCCTTAGTTGCGGAAAGAAGGGGGGGCAAGGGGGTCTCCCTTATCCAGGTAGCTTTAAGTGACCATGCAGGCACAGGGGGTGGTGCCCATCTAAAGAAGAGACCTTTGCATCTCCAGGGGAGCTGTGCAAATGTGTAACGCTAATTAGAGAACAGCCTAATCCCCTGCTCTGAAAGAAATCAGCTCGTTTGGAGGAGAAAGATCCAAATCTGCCTTAATTCGATGAGGGACTTCAAAGGGGAGAGGAGCTGTAGAAGCTGGCGCATGGTACCAGGAAGAAGTGTCAGGTATGTGGGAAGGTCAAACCCCTCCTAGGTGGTACCTGCAGCGGGGTAGCAGGATGAAGGGCGAGCGCCCGCTTCGATCTAATCTTCCTGCAAGTGAAACGAAGTGTGGGTTTTCTTTCATTTCTTCACGTGTGCCTTTTATAAACATGTGCAACTCTGTTGCCTGGTTTGGATGTTGTGAGTAAATACTGTTATTTGCATGTTACCTTAAGCTGGCTTGAGCTAAGAGTGATTTCAAAGTAACTGGATAATGATGGGGTGCTCTCTGCGGAGGGGTGTGGCAAAGCCATAAATCTTCATGAGCCCCAGCTCCCCGGCACCTTCTCCAAATATCTGGAGAGTAGCAGAGTAGGGCACCCTTGCTGCTCCCCATCCCTCTCCCCCAACACCATGGGGCCAGCTGGGGTGCAGCTATCCCCATTAAGGGGGGAAGATGTGTCTCCAGTGGGGTTCAGGAAGGCTTTGTGGCAGGTCCTGGGGTGGGAGGGTGGTGGTACCTCCAGGCAAAGGCTTGGCGTGCTTGGAGAGAGGTCCTTGTTGCTGCAGGTGCTCCACTGGTAGCAGCACCATTGGGCTGCTGGATGCAGTGGAGTTGTGCTGGTTTGTTAGGGTGCAAGTCCTCCACAGCATTTTAGTCAGCAATTTGGGATCGCTCTTCTCACGCTTCCGGGAAATGCCAGCAAATCCTTCCCATGCCACAGCGTTAGTGACTCACTTTGCCAGGCCACAAGCTCTCTTTTCAGTCCTCACACGTTGCCTCCTGGGCTCTGTTTTCTTCAGGAAGGAGAGGACAGCAGCTCCCTATTTACCCAGTCTTTGTACCTCGGAGGATCTTACAAGGAAGGACAGGACTCCTAAAGGTCATCTGCTCTCTCCCCAGCAGGATCCGTGCTCTCCAATGGGCACGTTGTGGGGTTATTCACACGCAGAGTGCCCCAATTTCCTACTGTCTTCATCCATCTGAGGTGCACAAGACACTAGGAGAGGCAGCAGCCTCCTACACCATACCACTCTTTGACAGCAATGTTTTGTCATAATATTTTTAATTTGATGGCTTTTTGTGTATGATGGGAGCGTGTGTACGCGTGTCTGTATTTGTGTATGTTTGGTGGTGGGGGAAACACACACTATTGCATTTTCATGTGAGACTGGGTGAGTGGGCATTTTCCGTTATGCTTTCCAGAAATTGCCTTAATTGAAAAGCAGACTCAGCCTGTGCTGTTTCTGTCTGTACTTTCCTGACTGCTTGTGTCGACACCGCTATCGGTCCATGCAAGAGAGATTTCACGTGTCACCAACGTCATTGCCGAGGTGTCCAGTGAAACCGCTGTATTTAGGCTGATGTCACTGGGTTGTTCCCCATGGTGAAAATCTAAAGTCAGGCAAAAGGGGCGAGGAATCCAATCAGATTATTTTTATGGTTACAGTCTTGTCTGAACAAATGTCTTCTCGCTGTCTTAATGGTTAGTCTGGCTTCAGTGATACAAATATTTACCAGTTTATAATAAACAGCTGAATCTACAGCCTACATAGTCACATTATTTAAAGATGAAAGTAAGGGGGATAAAAAAGTTAACTTTTAAAGATTAAATTACTACACTGACTTTGAATTGGATTCTGCTCATGTTTATATCCAGTCCAGGCAACCCCAGGGAGAGCTACTGACTCATACTCAGGGTGATGGGAGCAGGGTCTGGGCCACTATATGCAGTGCAAGTATATTGATATATGCTTTTCATTAACCCTCCCTCTAGGTTTGTTCCTGATTATGTTTTCCATCATCTCTATGGATTTCTTTGGCTTGGAAGCAGTGGAGTCTGGATACCTGATGTCATATCTTGGTGTCCTTCAGATGGTAAGTGAAGTGGAAGTCTCCCTCCTGCCACACCACTATCTAATTTGCTACCTTTTTGACACATGCTCTTCCAAATCCAGGTGTAATATTGACAGCAAATCCTAGCTCTGCCATATGGCACTTGGCTTCAAAAAATAGAAGTGACTCCAAATTTATTCTGTTCCTTGGAATGGGAAGAAATCAGAGCAAGGACTGTCCTGAAAGCTTTCTTCCCCTTGTCCCTCTTTGCAGATCTTTAAGCTGTGGAGCTAAAATTTCCTTGGACTGACATGTTGTCCTGGTTTTTGTAACAAAACTTACATTGAAGTGCCTTGACTAAGGTTTTCCCTGGCGCAGGTTAGCTAATTTACATTTACTTAGTAGCACCCTGTAAATTTATCTAAGTACGCAATCTTACTGGCGTTTTCACAGATCCCTTCAGTGTAGAGGAAGGACTTATTTCTGCTGTGTGGAAGCACGAACAGCGAGCTTGTACTTTCCAAAAAGAAAAAAAACCAAAAAGGTGGGCAATGGAGCATGGTTAGGAGACTACCAAAATGGGTAAAAGGGAAAAGTCAGCTGAATTAGGCAGTAGCAGGGCCAAAAAAATAAGGTGTTGTGTTGTAGCAGAATGTTCCTTTTGGAGGAAGAGGCTAATAATTTTGCAGAAAGAGCAACAGATGGTTATAAGCAAGCCTCAAGGTAGGAATGCAAGTTAAGCAATATCCTGAAGGAGGGTGGTCTTGTTATTAAATCCACCTTCATTTCCTGGGCATTGCCGCAGAGTTCCTGTGGGATCTGGAGGACCTTCTCATCTGGAAAATGGCAGCTTTAGTTCCTTCCCTTGTGATTTGGATTTGGCATGGTGTTGCCAGTCGCTTGGGCTCTGCCCTGGTCTCACCAAATCTGGGCACCTTGGTAGAGCCGCTGATGAGTGTGGCCATACATCAGCAAGTGGAGTCTGCAGAGTAAACTGGCTGGAGCTGAGGAGCTGGTGCCTTTGCCATGTCCCTTCTGGGAGGGTGGCTTTGAACTAGCTGTCTCTCGGTCCTGTGAGCTCAATATCTGCTATGAGCTGGATGCACTCTCCCATCCAGTCTCGTTGGAAAGAAAACCACTTTGCCGCTCCACAGCATGGAAACAGCGTGACAAGTGGGGTGATCAGCAGCTGCTTTCCAAAGCACGCTTCTGACCCCAGCTCCACTGCTAACAGAGGCTTTCCCTACGTTAGTCTTTGTATGCTGCCTCCTAGACCAGGATCTGCAGGAATCATTCAGGTTTTAGAGGGGCTGAGTCACCTTCTGATATCTTCTTCCCCCTTTGAATGTAGAGAGACTCCCCAACAACTGTGCTCTTAACTTAGACCTATCAGCTAAATTCCTGTTATATATGTCTACACTGCAATCAAATTTGGGGTTGCAGCATGGCTATGGTGTGCTTGTTTCGAGCCGGGTAACATGGGCAGCAATGTGCTTGTACAGCTGGGGCAGGAGTGGCTTCATGTTGCTAGATGGAGCTTGGACGCTGCTGTTAGGTCTGGGATATCTGTCTTCAGGACACTGCTGTTATGTCTGGTATATCTGTCTGTCTTCACTGCTATTGTTTCCCAGGCTAGTTTGGTTGAAACTACTGTAGATAAGGTTACCTGCACTGCCGTGCCGGTGCACCCTACATATAGATACAGCCCTGGAAGATATGGGAATTATAGCATTCACTCTGCTTCCTAATGAATAATCAGATGTCAGTGCTAACCAGGGACCTGACTCTTCCCATAGTCCCAGGGTTTCATCCCACAGAGGCCAATCATACCTGTTACCATGCTTTAACCCAGCAGCGGCCTACAGGCTCAGGTGCAGCATCTACTTTGTTGGGGAGTCTTTGCCTCAGGACATTTGACACAGAAACTAGCTTTTGTCAGCCAGGCAGTTTTCTTTCATCTATCTGTGCAGTTTCTGTCCGTGTTGCTACACATATTCAACAGTGCATGACTCTGGACATCAGAAATATAGGAGTGAAGTGGTCATAGGGTACAAACTTCTCTTCTTCATGATGGTGCATTGGGGTTTGCTGTCAGAACACCAAAAAGGAAAGGGGAAAAACATGCTTCATTTTTTTTAAAACCCCAGGGTACCTGATTCCTGGTGGCAGCTAAGCTGTCTCGCTCAAGAGCTTGCAAAGCGCTACTGTCTGGTTTGTCGCTTGTTCTTTCCACTTGATCATTGGCAGTTCCGAGCTCTGCTCTGGTTTATGCAGGACCAGATCCTCAACTGGTCCAAAAGATACTCTCACCATCTGGCTTTTAAATTATTGTAAAACATTAGAATTTGTGTTTTTACTTTCAGATCAGGTCTCTGGCTAGAACCACCCAAAGATATCTCTTGCAGATAGTGACTGGGTTAATGTTTATGGCTGCTTTCTGTTGAGGTTCCTCCAGTGGAAGATGTATGCAGGAAATGCAACATGTGCCGGCTCTGTTCTGCCGAGCCCAGAGCTGCTTGTGTGCCTTCATGTTGCCTAAGCTGGCATTTCAGATGCATTTGTTTCTGCTGTACAGTGAATTGATACTGCTGGAGATATAAATGCAGATTAAGGTGCAAGCAAATTCCACCAGTCTGGATGGGTGAACAGTGATTAATATCTGCTGACTGGCTTCCCCACTTCACTGAGTAAATTATAGCTTTATTCATAAGGAATATAATGTCCTTTTCGATGAATTTCATCAACCAGATCCTCAGCTTTGATTTCTCATTCCTTAGTTTGCCTTTCCATAAAACATTGTGAGGGTTTTCCCATTCTCCTGGACTTGCTCTGAGCCCTCCTGTTAGAGGAAACATGTCCCCCCCATTTGCATCTCTCCCTGGACCTGAAAATGGGTCACGTTTAAGGACTTCTATAGATGGCAGTGGACATCACAGAAATGAAGGGGAAAATAAGAATCGAACCATGTCCTGTTTACTTTAAACCTCCCTGTAGACATTGTATACAGTGCCTGGGCAGTTGCACAGCACGGCCAGCTGATACACCCAGCACCATGTCCCAGGATCTCGCCTGCTCCCAGCACACATTGCATGCACTAAGCGACTTCAGAGATGCACAGGGAACAGCACAGCGAGCAAGGCTTATCTGAGCCCTTTACTCAGCTCTTCCCCGAAAGTCATACGCTGACAAAAGCATTGCCTGGTCTGCCAATTCCTGGCAATTTTTAGTAATATTAGTTCTTTGTGTTATTGTAGTTTCTATTTTTTTTATGAAATCTTTTCGAAATGAACATCTTCCTCTTGCACAGATGGTGGTGTTGCAGCCCCTTTTCCCAGCCCGATCAGCAATCCCAGGATGACTCGAATAGCGATGGTCTCTTCCCACTTTCCTCTCCCACCCCCAGGATATTATGCTCCATTTGCTTAACCTAATTTTTCAGCTTCTCAGCCTCATTTAACCTATTGTGGTGAGAAGCGGCCAACGTACTGTAAACATCTCTGTTTCTCACCATTCCTCCTATTCAAGTCAGCTGCAGAGCACCTAGAGAGGAGATTTGGAATGGCTTTGGGTCAGTCCACCTAATTTTAAGTAGGCAACTCAAGTACTTTGTCATCGGTATCTCAAACAGCTCTTTGTGTGGGGAGATCAGCACAGAAACACCGACCCCACGGGAGGCGAGGCGTTTGCCATCTTTGAAGATGGAGGATGTTAGTTAGCCACCCCACTAATTCAGGCAGCCCTCCTGAGGGATCCCATCTGGAGCTCCTCAGCCTCACTTCATCATGCTTGGTCCTGTCTTGTCAATTTATGACCACACAGGACCCCAACATTTGGGGGCGCGCCCCATGCCCATCCTGAGAGGATCCCTGCGGGTTTGGAAGGCAGATTTGGCGCTGGTTTTTGGAGCCTGGGAGCCTCATGGGCTTTGGCTGGCCACTCCGCAGAGCACACCTCTTGGTTGCTCCCTGGCTGAGCATCAGCTCTGTCCACATGGGAACAGTTCATGGCACTTGCTAGCAGTGACGTGGCTCAGCTGACATTGGTGGTGGGTTTTGTCCTCACAACACCGTGCATGTAGCACCAATGACCACCAGTCATGGCATGGGGCATCCTCGGCACCCTCTTCCCTTTTCTGAGTTGGCTGCCCACAGCATGGTCACCCTTCACCCCAGCGCTGGTGGTAAATCTCCTTGCTGTCATTGGTACTCCTCCATGGAGGGACATAGGTTGCCTTGCTGCTGCTCCCAGCCTGTCTCATGAAGACCTGGGTGCCCCAAAGTAATACGTCTGCTGATGCATTGTTGTAAAGGTTCCTGTGGGAGTACCTGTCCGTGGGGAACGGGGGCTTCCTGGCTCTCCGGATGAAGCACTGGCCCAGGAACTGGCACCAATTTACTGTTTGTGGTTAGGCAAAGAGCATCATCTAACAGCAGAGGATATTGGAAAGTGTGGAGCAGGCTTAAGCACAGTGAGGGTGGGAAGGTGGGAAGGGGGCTCACTTCTGGGTCAGGACAGAGCCAAACGAGGTCAGAGAAGGGTGTGCAGAAAGGCGGTGTCATAGCATTGGGACAAAGAGCTGTCTGATGAGGAAACAAAGATGTTGCTTAGAAAATGGAATATGACCAAGGCTGGGGTGGGCTGATGGGGAAGTGAAAATAGTAAGTGGGGGTTAATTCAAGCAATCCAGGGCTCTGCAGTGATACTTGAAGCACTCTGATAGTGTGGGGCTGTCTGAGTTGGGACTGTGCCAGCATAAGTCGAGGAGGAGTTGGGTGGGAGATAACGAAGTGAGGAGAGGAAGGCAGACAGCAGGAGGGGTACCTCTGCACCTGGGGTCTTGTGTTGCAGAGATTCCCTTGCTCGTGATATGTTTGAAGTATCTTTATCTGATTGCTGGTGAGTCTCCAGGCAAGAGGTGTGAGAGCCCGTCAGGGACACAATCCGTCTGTCCTCCGGGGCTGGGCTTCCAGAGTCCTCTCAGCAGCCATGTGAACAAAATTTCCCTCACAGTGAATGCCTGGGAGTATGAGATGCCATTCAATCTCCCCTCCAGAGAATAATTAATTTCTTAATAATTTAAAATAATTTAACTTTGCATAATGGGCAGAAGCGGGCCTAGGCTCCAGCGTTTTTTGGAGTTGCGAGCGCAATAGCATGGAGACTTCCAGGCATAGTATCTGGCTTGGAAAATGCCGCCAGAGGATTAGGCAAGTGAAATACCTGGAGTCCCTGGTTGGTATCTAAAGTCACATCTGATGCTTAGATTTCAAACCGCGGGAGGGGGTGGGGGAAGCTTTCATTTAAGAACTTTTTCTCAAAAAAACCCAAAGCAAAATGCACCAAACAAAAACTCTGGGTGAGACAAAGGGGTAGATATTTATAACCCTGAGGATCAAGAAATCACAAGACATCTGTTCTATTTACTGCGTTTAAATTTGTATTGTTATACAAACTCCACCTCTAGCTGTGCAGCTTCTGGAGGGACAAGTTGGTACGGAGTGATCCTGAAAAGATGAGAGAGATTCCTGGAGGAGAGATTTACATTGCGTATCATCTTATCACCAGTCTGTCCCTCTTGCTTTTTTTTTTTCCCCTGCACAGCAAAAGAGATGATTAAAGAGCCAGGGATTTAATTACAGCCAGGTATGCCTAGGGGGAAAACCCACTCGGTGAAAGGACCTTGCAACAACAAACAGAAAGTTCTCCAGTTTCCTCACTTTGAAGGATTTAAATCTGTGGAGGGGAGCGTGTTGGAGTGGGAAAGAAAGCGATTAGGCTGGAGTTTGCAAAACACACGGTCCTCTTCCCCCTGTTTGGCAAAGTGCTGCCTTCAGCAGTTTGGTCCTCGCTGTCAGCTCTCCTTGCAGTCCCACCACCCTCCTGCTCCTCTGCAAGACCTGAACTACTTCTCAAGCACTTTCTGGCATTGCCATGTCAGGAAAACAACTCCCTTTTCCCCCGCCCAAGATTTTGCACCACCTTCAGCCTGTGCAGAAAAGCCTCGTGATTTTACTTGCCCCCTGCGGTCTGCCCCAGCCAGTGCCCACCAGTGTGTCCCACCCCAGCCGGCACTGCGCTCGCCCTGGGAACTGCCAGCCGGGCACAATTTCAAAGGCGAGAGATACGGGTCTGGTGCGTGGGAGGCTGCCTCTGATGTGAATCATGCTATCTGCGCTAGGGATGGGGCCCTGCATCTTCTCTGCTAGGCTGTACCAGCTTACCTGGCCTGCTGCGCCTGCCTCTCCGACCTTCTCATGTCTTTTCATTTTGGCTGTTGGGTGAAAGGGAATTTATTTTGTTGCTGGGCTCTGTCAAGCTTTCGATCGGTGCTGATGGAAGAATCTGTAGAAACAGTCCTGTGTCCACTGAGCGCTGAGGACCAGCCGAGCATCTGCGTAACTCCTCTAACCTCCACCAATGAGGTCAGCTGCTTGTGGGTGCCAGTCCTGCTCAGCAGTGGCTCCACGCAGCAAGGCTTCACTGTTCAAAAGTCTTCCAAAAACTAGCACCTTAAACCTTCAAACAGCAACAATCCTTTCCATCCTGCAAGGGATTCCTGGAATTTGTTAATGAGGTTAACAATAAGATGGGTAATTGGCTCTTCTGAGCAAGTGGGAGCTGCTGCCTTCCCAGAAATCAAATACAGTAATAGAGGTAGAGAGTATTTTTCTACGTGATCAGCTGAACTAGCGTAATGAATCTCCAGTTCGGCAAATCCAGCATAAAGACAAGGAGAGATTTAGCTGTTGTTACACATTTATTGGGAGACTTATTTGCCTTTAACGAAGGAGGGGGTGAGGAAAAAAAGATGAGTTGGTTTTTCCTGTGACATGTGTACACAGCCACGGGCAGTGCCTGTTATTTCACTTGCAAACGATTTCCTCTCTCTTTTGTTTATTGATGACAGAAGGCATTCCAGCCAGGTACACTGGCTCTTCCCCGACTTCAAAGGAGGTCGGGTTACAAAGGCAAGCACCATCCAGGCAAAATGAAATGCAGGAGGGGAAGGCCCATCGCAGTCAATCTCAAGGGGAGGTTATGCGCAAAGGGAAAGCCCAGAATGCGCCAGCAGGAATAAAAATAAGGATAAATTCCATTGCTGCATTGTCAGTGCCACCAGGGCTTGTCCATGGGAGTGGCGATGGCCAAGTCATCTGGGATGCCCCCGCTACCCCCTGGCAATGGCAGCACACGTCCAAAACCTTACATGGGAGAGCACGCATGAACCACCTTTCGCTTCCTCCTTCCCAAATGTGCCTGTGCAGGCAGCTGCTGCTCATGCAAACCTGGGGACTGTGCGCCCAGGGAAAATTGTAGGCTGGAAGTAATGCGTTTTCAGGTCTAAATTCAGACTGGAAGTGAGGTCAGAGCTCCTGGTGACTGGCAACATTATCCAGCACCTAAATCAAGGCACTGTGTCCAAAATCAAGATGATGGGCCTTGCCTGTCTGGGGCTCATGGCTGGATCGGCAACGACCGTGCTGGGGAGGGAGTCCGGCAGCCCATATAACCAGTGGGGAGGCTGCAGTCTGTATAACCCAAGGATAGCTGCTCAGCCCCGAAGGGAAAGCAGGTGACTTGGGCTGATGCTTGCTGTTGGAAAAAGTCCCATCGCTGTGTTGGTTGGTTCAGCAGTGGTGTTTTACCTCACACTCGTATTGCCGCAGTCTGAGTGATGGGGAAGCCCGTGCTGAATGCCAGCCTTGGCACAAGGACCATCCGTCTGCCCCGCTTACTCTGGGGACAGCCCGGTCTGCATATCTCCAGGACCTGCCTGCTCAGTGCCTGGCTTTGCTGCAGCAGTGCCTGTTGCCTGCGCTTAGGTGCTCGTGTGTAGTGACAGAGACATTTTTGGGTACGCCACTCCCACGGCCATCAGACCGGGCTGCTCTGGGACGTTGCTGATGATGTACCGCAGTGACTCAAGGAAGGGCAGGGACCAGGCTGTGCCTGCACAGTGTATCCCAATTAAATATGCCGTTCAAGTCCGGGCAAATTGAGAAACGTTTCCTTTCCTCCAGTGGCTCAGCAGAGCCGAACTGGGGTTCGGATGATGCCACTGCTGAGTCAAGCCATGCCCTGCGACGGGGCTCAGCCCCTCCCCCCCATCCCATGTGACTCAGCACAGCCCCGGCCAGGGCGAGCCGGCAGGAGGGACTGGGAAGTTGCAAAAAGTTAATGACGATTCTTCGTTTTAGGAGCACTCAGCTTAATGAAGAGTTACTCAGCGGCTTCTCCACCCACGCCCCGAGTAGGAGCCGCCGGGGCTGGTATCAGCCTCCTCCTGTGTCCGTGGCAGGGCTTTCAGCCAGGATGACTCAGGTCACCCCATGCATCGTCCGAGCATTGCACCGCAGCAGGTCCGCCAGTGTCCCCAAGGCTGCTCGGCGGGTGACACGACCTGGGAGAGACACGTGGGGCCTGTGCTACCGTCACACGGCGGTCAGGCACATGTGAGCTGAGCTCTCAAGCCCTGCTCGAGGGTGGGGACGGGGACAAAAAGGAGGCAGGAAAAGCATACTGGGAACCAAAGTGTCTGCTTGGCGCGATGTGCCCTTGTGTCAAAAATTGCTTGTGCTCTGAAGCAAAGTGAAGGGTCGAATTTTGACGTTTTCCATTAAGTTGTAGCTTGTGGGAAATATATTCAATTTGTAGCAATTGTTCTTTATGTCAACTTTATTTTCACTCTATTACTATTTACTTTTTTTTTTTATTTTAGTAATTAATTTGCTTTTTCTGGACTGCTTGTCATAGATTAACATTTCCTTTCTTTTTCATAACTTACTTTCTTATTTGTTTTGCACTCATTTCCTTTCAGCTGAGTTTGGGTTTCACCTTTAGGACTAACACAGCAAGGTTGAGCGTGGTGTAGCATCATTCCAGGTCCAAGCAGAGCACTGAGGTTTCCTCCAGGATGGACTGCCATTGAAACGAAGCTATCCCACCAACAAAGTGTTTTGAACTAGAGCTCTTCTTTCAAGTCAGAGGGGTTTTCACTTGGATCAAACAAACCCTTTCAAGGCAGGGAAAACTCAGTAGATTCCTATTTGTCCCTCCCCTGAAATGCAGTCGCTCAGGCTTCTTTTTCACAGTAATCTCTTCCAGCCTCTGTCCTCTCATGTCCACTTGGGCCAGCATCACCTGAAGTATGGGAGATGCTGAACAGAGAAATACAAGAGGGAATCTTTGCTCTGCAAAGTGCTGGAAAAGCCAAATAATTCCTGGGATTTAAATTTTTTTTCTCCTCCTTTCCTCCCCCTCTCCCCAAGTTTTTATTTAAAATCTGTAAAACCAGTTCCCCATCCCTCACGTCTGCATGTACTGCTGGGGCTGGGTATTAGCATCTCCGTCGTACTTGTTTCCTGCCTAAAAACGATAAACCACCCAATTTGTATATTTATAGTTTAAAGTAATGCCAAGAGAAGGTACAGGAAAGGAGGCATTTTCCTCCTCTGCATACAAATGTACAGTTTTTCTTTGGAAGGACTTGCCAAGAATGAAGACCTTAGTATTAACTGTATTTCACAAAAACATCATGAGTTAGTTAGAAAAATTCATTTGTATCTGCAAGCATCTTTAGAAAGTTTCAGTCACCACTGGTGAGTAGGCAGTGATGGTAAACTCAGGCATGCACCCTGAGTAAAGACTTTCAGCTGACAGGATGGATCTATCCCTAGGATGCAAAATGCTTGAAATAATGGATCATGTCTTCCAGCCATTTACCATGTCAGCGAGGTCCCTTTTTCTCCAAAAAAAGTGAGGGAGCAAACCATTTGCTGCCTTTCATTTGCTTAAAGCACTGTAGCAGTTCTCTTTTGAGCTTGTTTAAATTCTCATATATTGGGCTTAACGGTGCTCATGTGCTTCTTTCCTAGGTTGTCCAGGGTCTGGTCATTGGAAAACTCACTAAACACTGCACAGAGAGAACCCTGCTCAGGCTCAGCGTCTTCGTCTTTGCTGGCATGGGCCTAGGCATGGTAAGGCTCGGCATGAAATCATCCATGGTGCCTTTTAATAACAGCAGCACAAGGTCTGTGAGACCAGGCTGCAAGCTCTGCCCATTGAAATGCCACCTCTGGCTTTGCTGGGTGGTCCTCGGGAGGGCTCTGGGCCTCTGTGCAAACACAGCCACACTCAGTGTAAGCACTGCGCCAAATAACGATAGAGCCGCATGAGTAATAGTTACAGGGATTAAAAAAAACCTAATCTCGCACAGAAGCTCGTTAAGTCCCTCCTGAGTCACTGACTTTGCATAGAAATCCTGCCCTCAGTCTTGTCAGCGACTGCATTTCCTGAACTACCCAGAAAGTAAATGAAGATGATGGGGGGGAAAATCATTGCGGTTGTATGCTGCTGCGAGACAGCAGAGGTTATCTATCTGCTCTTCTTCTAGGGCTCTGTTTTTGCCTAATTCCCCTAAGCTGAGAGTATTTGGGGAAGGAGGTAGCAAGGCAATAATTTTGTTCCTCCGTTTTGGGATAAGTCATGTTACCCGTCGCTGGTTATGTCTGCATGGGTGACAGTTGATGCCAATCTCAAATGGTAATTGGAAAACCAAGTTGACGTAGGCAGCTCTGCCAGTAATCGTGTTTGCTCAGATAAGCCATGTTCAGGGAACCGATAGCTCTGCACAGGTCATGGGACAGAGGTAGGGTGCGCACCAGTCCCCATCAGTGAGATGGGCCCAAAGGACGGTCAAGCTGTGTCAGCCTTTCGACATTCCCTGTAGGGTTTGGCCTCGAGCCTTGCTGCCGGGGCGCCGGTGCTCCCTCCGGTGCGGGTAGGATGGGTGCCGTTCCCACAACCACGCCGCAGCCACAAGGAGGTCAGGGCCAAATCCTAGAGGGTATTGAGGCTTGTGGTTCCCAGCTATACGGATGAGATGAGGCACCTACACACCTTAGCTAATCTGAGGCTAAATCGCATGTCTGAGATGAGGCTGGGAAGGGAGAATGGATGCAGACCAAGGGTTGGCTCTGCAGATGGAGCGCAGTCCCCCCTCTGGGATTTTGGGGCTCGCGGAGACAGTGCTGGGTGGTAGGATGCTTGGGAAGGGTCCCTCCCGGCTGGTGTCATGTGGTTTTGGATGGCATCGATGTGCCCCCTTAGCATCGAACATCTGCACAGGGCTTGGTGCTCCTGAGCATGATCCAGGAAGGGCTTTGAAGGTCTCGCCATTGTTTTCTGGTCATGGGTGGGAGCAATTAGGTGGGACCAAGGTGGACCTGGTCCGTCTGGAGACCTGAGCACCCCTAACTGGGTGCAGGGCAGGGTGCTGCTGGGACCAGCTCCCCGTGCCAAAGCCCAGTCCCATGGGAATCAGGCAGAGGAGCAACATGGAGTAAATGGCTTTTATGCACTGAGGTCTCACTGAGAGGGAAGTCTGGAGGTGGCTGGAGGTAGGAGAGAAAGCCTCGATGGCCGTGGAGGGGCAAAAGGGGTGGCACGGCTTCCAGCGGCTAATGTCCCAGTGCAGGGAGGCTCACATCAGCTGCATGGGGAGGGGAGCCAGGAGGGGAAATTGTTTTAGAGTTGGCAATTACACCAAGCCCAGAGGGCTGTGGACATCCTGACAGCACAGGCCTGGGGACAAGGGTCAGCAATGACTTCCCTTAAGAACTATTCATAGGCATACGCAGCTGCGATCCTCTTTGCCGGGGATGCCTTATTAAAAAGCGCTCTGTTCAAGCGGCTGCTGAGAAAACATCTGTTTCTGGGGTGGCTTTCCGTCTCGGTGGGGATGAGTGCCGTCACAGCAGCAGGCCCCAAATGCATGATTAATGCGTGAAGATTTTAATCCTGCGCAGCCGCCAGTGGAGGAGCATCCTGCCCGCTGTGCCCTTGCTGCATCTGGCCTCCAAATGAAGCAGGTCCCCTCCCCAAAGGGTGGAAGCGAGGAGAAAGGCTAGCTGTTAATAAAAGACACTCCAAAACCCATCTTCATATCGCCAGGAGGTGGGCTGAAGCGTTTTTGGAAGGCTGGCACCAGCGGCAGCAGACAGCCAGCAGGGCACCTGGGAAGAGGCTGCAGGATGTTCCCAGCAATTGGCAGCTGGAGAAGGGAAGGGGTGGGCTGGGAGCTCGGCGGTAACACCTGGAAAAGGAGAGGAGGGGAGAGCCAGTGTCTGATCTGCAGATGCAAGCCGGGAGTACGTGGGCAGGGGTGTAGGAGGGCTTGGCGGTTGCAATGGGGAAGTTTTTCCTTTGTCTGAAGGCACGGCTGTGCCTCATCCTGCCTCACTGCCTGTGTTTCCCAGGCGTTTGCTTTTTGAGCCTGTCTGCTGAAACTCTTGGTTCTGCCTCCCTCACCTGAAAAATGCCTTCAGACCTGCTCAGGTCAAAAAGACTGCTACCTACCCAGTGGCTGAGGAGTAGCAGAGACCAGGCTCTGCCTGGCTTGGTCCTTTCCAAGTCCCCAGGGGACTGAGGAGCCATTTCCCCTGGTTTTACAGGAGGCACAGACGTGACTCTGCTCTTTTCTGCCCACTTGCTTCAGCCCATGATGGAATTCGTACAAAGCAGGATGGGGTTAAAACTGTTTTTTCCTATGAGCTCTGCAATGTTGTCCTGCAATGACATTTGCCCTAGCAAGGAATTATTCTCCCTCCGTCTGAGTGTTTATGTACCAAATACCTGTTCCTCTGTCTTTGTTCTCTGGCTCCTTAATCAGAAGTGCCTAGATCTTAACCAAAACGTAGGTAAAGAGCCCCTCCGAGGAGAGAAACCTGGCTGTGTGTGACTCTAGAGGGGAACTAGGAATAAACCTCAATATTTCCAAGTCATTAGTGAGCAAAGTCTCTGGGCTTCTCCATCTTCTGTAGCCGAGAGGCAGGGACCAGATCTTAGGAGAGAGAACTCCAGAGAATGAAACTTCTGGCTAAACCAGCGACAGAAATGTTTTCCAGCCGCAATAACACACCTTGAGACACGGGTGAAGGTAGGAGACTTGCAAGAAAGGGGGAATTTCCTTTCCATGCCCCAGAGAAATCCATTCATTTGACCAGCAGGGCTTGTGAATGAGCCGAGAGCTGCTCTAGCCCCACGGCTTAGGGAGCCTCACCGCTTTTGTTTCAGTATTAAACAGCTGGAGGGATGTCTCCGCTAAGAATATGTGCAATAACAAAATCATTACTCTCCCTAATTATGCTCGCTCATGTGCACTTATGGCCAGAAGACCTATTCCAGATTACTGAATTTGGTGAATTTATTAGCAAGGAAGCAGCAGAACAGGATTAGAAATCCCAAAGGTACGGCGTTACATAATACACCGCGCTCATTTATTTTGACAAGCTCAGTTTAGTTTTAATTATTTATGATAATGAGCTGAAATGCCTTCTCTAGGCTGTTTTGTATAAGTAATGGATGCTTCCTGAAGTACACCACATGCATCTGCTGTTCAACGTTTCCTCAGGAGTTGGACAAGAGACAGAAGACGGGGGGAAGGGTGCAGGGACGTCACTAATTCCCAGACGCTAAAAATACCCACAGCAGTGCCGGAGAAACGTGCTGCTAGATTGTAGGGTATCATTTGCTACTTGCTGCGCATGCTTGGAATAATTCGCTGCAGACAAATGGTGGGCTATGAAAGACCCCGCAATGGCCAAAGCCACACCATCATGTATCAGTTGTGGCTCCCACAAATTACCTAAGTCATGGGTTTGACTTGTGATGTTTTTCTAGGTTGTTTCTTGCTACAAAGTCACTGCTTGTGCTCTCTAATGATCTGTGATCCGTTGTGTCCTGTCCCTTAGGCCCTGATGAGGACCGTGTGGCACTACTGCATCATTGCGGTGCCGCTGGTGTTCGCCTTCAGCATGCTGGGCACCATCACCGACAGCATCCTCACCAAGGCTGTCCCCTCCTCTGACACTGGTAAGACTCATCAAAAAAGATCAGACTGGTCTTTTCTCGGTTTTGAGTCCATCAGGTGCTTCCCAGCTCACACCACTGCTATCGAGCACTAGGGCACGTTCATGGCAAATGCCCAGTTCCCCAGCAGATCTGGCTTGGCAGTTGCGTGCGATGAGTGTCAGCAGAGCAGATGAACGGGGACCAGTGGTGCTAGTACAGGATGAGCTTGAACAACATTGAGCAAGCTTCCTGCGACCCAGTGCTCCTGGTCCTGTGCCACCTGCTGACATCCATAGTGGCGGGCGCAGTAAGGGAAGGCTTTCCCCAACTCTCCTTTCCATGGGAAGCCAAGATATGTTTTTAAAAAAAAAAAAAGCTGCTTTTCCACCATGACGGTGACTGAAAGGGCTGCTCGTTCACACCTTTTAACTTAGGGCATCTCAGGAGGGTGTTCTGGATCGCCCTTTGGAAACATGCTTTGCCTGATGCAGTAATTGCCCCCCTTTCTATGTTTTGGCGGTGTTTCACTCAAAGAGTTACTATATTTCTCTGTACAAGATGGCTGAAATAACACAGTGGCAGACACACAAATCTTTATACCTGGGTTTTTAGTTCTGTCGATGAAGGAAATATGCCTACATTATTGTCATGGGAGCCTTGCTGAGTTTGTCCCAGGATGGAGCTGGGTTAACCCAGTTTGGTGTCTTTTGCTCAAGCTCTTTCAGGGTTTGCTCCCAGAGCTGCATTCACCAGGTACCCGAGAGTCTCTCTGCTTTAGCTGAGCCTTTCTGGGATGCCAGCCTGCACCCTTCATCTTCCCTAGCAGCTGTCTGAGCAGACACCTCTGCACAGATCCTACCGAGAATGGGAGTTACAGTTTGCACAGCCCACTAGTGAAGTTTATAAAGCACTTTTGAGATGCTTCTGAATGAAGAGCTTTTCTAAATGTCACTTTAGTAGTTTATTTGTAGAGCTGACCACCGCATCTCCTACGAATGCTGGGAGCCTGCGATTTCCGAGTGCAATACTTCTACCTGGGAGGACCACTTAGTTCCCAGGGAGGTGAGGCCTGGGGATGTCCCAGCCCCTCTGCTCAGCCAGGAAGAAAATCTGCTGTTTCATGAGTTGGAGCGACATGCATGTGAGGAGGGAGAGCTGGGGGGGAAGGGCACCAAGCGGCTTTGGGATGTACAGCCAAGCTGGAATTCATCCAGGCTCATCTCAAAGGGGCTTTGTGAGGAAAACCGGAGCATTGCTTGGCTTTTAAAGCCCGGAGGCAAGCTTCAGTCAGAGAGGAAAATGGGTTTCGTTGCCTCACCCTGCTCCCTGCTTGCGTATGTTGTTAGGTCAGCCTGCACCTCGGTGGGACGGATGCTCTCCGCATGGCAGGGCAGGACGGCAGCGCAGGATGGAGGCAGCCCGCAGGGCGGTGCAGATGGTCAGGAGGGGGTTGTGGGACATTCAGGGAGCCATGGGCTATCCGGGCTTTCTCCAGCCCATCCATGCTGGGTTGATGCCATGCCAAGTGCTACTACGAATGGCAGAGCTACAGCTGGCTCGAAACTGGGCATGCCAAAGAGGGATGTTGCTGGCACAGAGGATCGCGGTGCTGGGGGAAAACCTTGTCTCTGCAGCTCCTCCCTGGCCCTCACCTTTCAAACCGTGCTTTCTCCTTGCAACGTTTCCGAGGGAAGAGGCATCTGATGGTTTTGTGCTTGTTTTGGACGCACCCAGGCAGGGGCCGGGGCGAAGGCAGGAATGCCTGACGCAGCAGAGCCAGCAAGCTGCCTCTCCGCAGCAGCTGTGGCAGTGACGGCGTGGGTGTCTCGCAGAGAAATGCAGCTATTAAAATGCCTGCCATCCGTCTCTGGCCGTGGGTGGCACCCCGCAACGGCTGCTCCACCCGTACAGCAACTAAAAGGCTGCTCCTTCCTATGCAAGCCCGAGACCGACTCTGCAAAGCGAGCATTTTGGTGGCACGTTAGAAATCCCCACTTTTCTAAGAGTGTGAAAATCTGGCTTTATGAAAAAGCCTCGCTGACGCTCTGTCAAAAACCTGAGCACTAGCTTGCAACAACTTTTAGTTAATGCAAGGAAATCACACATTGAGGATTTGCCTTTGGAAACATCACTTTTGAGCCTTGCTGCTGTCTTTTCCTGATGTTTTTGCCAGCCTGGGGCCAGTAGAGCCCATGGAGGTTTTTCTTTGAGCCAGGGAGAGGCTTTCCGAGGAGCTGAAGTTTGGACTGAACTTGGGTGTCTGTCTCATCGTGGGGCTGGAACGGATGGGGCGTTGCAGGAGGATAACCTGTCCGCCCTTGCTAGACACTGAGTCACCCATCCTTGCCTTTTAAATAGGTGTCTCGGAAAGGGAACAGTGGGACATAGGATGGCACCAGCCCTTCCATCCATCATCCTGCTTTCAGGACTGATCCAAGGTCACTTCCTACCGAGGCTGATGAGTTTGCCACTTGTTCTTTGCTTATGGCTGGGGCTTTGCACTGAAGTGAAGATAGCGGAAATGATTTCATCCGTTTCCCTTTGATATTTTTTTTTTCCCCTCTCCTCATCTTCAAAGGCAGGAAGGGAAAATTCTGCCCCACGTGCACGTGCTGTTCAGCTGGGCGTGCGAGCTCGTAGGAGGGCAGCCCCAAGCCCAGGGGGACTTGCATCTGCACAAGCACTCCTTGTCAACCCCGGTCCCTCCCCAAGAATGGAGGTCTTGTTTCTGCACAGAGCCCCCTGCCCTTGGGCGAGGGAGGGAGGAAGCCCAGCAGAGCCTCCCTGCGTAACAGGCCCACTTTTTGTGATTTTATTTGCGCGTCAGACTCAAAACCTTAGGAGGAGATCTTGCAGCCAGGCGGGGCTCAGTGCAGTGAACCCCCTAGCTTTGCTCAGGCTTTGCTGGTTCGAAGGCTGGCAGCGATGACCTAATTGTTAAATCAGACCCTGCGATTGCCCTGCGGGCGTGTGGCTGATCTGGGCCAGCACCATCATCTAAGCACGGCAACAGGATGTGAGCTGGAAAGGAGGGCGAGCTGGGACGCCCAGCACAGCGGAGGGAGGGAGGAGGGACGGAGCCGCCTGGCTTGGGGAGCTGCCAGCACCCAACCCTGAAACCTGCGGGAGGAGAGGAGGGCTGTGGCAGGAGGGGAGGATGGGCTTCTGGCCAGGACAGGTCATGTCAGGTATGGGAAAAGGGGGAAAAAAGCTGGGGAGGGAGAAAAAAGGGCAGGGAAGGTGCAGAAAGTGGGATACCTGTGATGAAGAAGGTGAGTATGTGTGTTGGCAGAGCTGTGCGAAGTGACGCAGGAATTTTTCTGCTGACGTGGTGACTTGTGCCAGTTAAAGGTCTTGCCTTAAATAAGATCCATCACATGCGCAGCTTTGCAACAGAGCCAGGGCCACGCTGCAGTGCTGAGATTTACAATGTCCCAAAGCTTGAGGGCGTCTGACACGAGGAATCTAATTTAAGCCCATTAAAGAGAAATTATCTTTCTCAGCAACATGTTGGAGAAGTGCAGAGGGAGAGCCTGGCCTTTTAAGAGAATGGATTTCTGCTCCAGAAAAAAAAAAGGAAAGGAAAAAAAGTGCCTCCTCAATCATAAGAGCCAGTTTGGCAATTGTACGTAGTAATTAGTTTAATTCAAATACCTAGAGGGGAAAAAATAATTGCAAAACCTGCCCAGAAAGTTTGGTGGTTGTGGGATGGTTCCCATTGGCAAAAGGTCAAGGTGAGGTCCCACCCATCGCCTTTGTGTTCCTATGCGCGGGAGGAGCGCTCGGCAGCGCTTCCCGGGAGATTTCCCTCTCCACATGGCTACACCCTTGGCTTGGGCTCATTGCACAAGTATTTTAAGCATGCTGATAAAAGCCCAGCAGTCGCTGGCTGGCATTACACGAACACCTGGCTGCCTCTTCTCTCTCAGAGCCGGGGATCATTTCCCCGTGGCTACCCACGTTAAGTATCACACTAGGCTCCACATCTTCTTACATGCGGGACAGCATCCTCCTCATCCTTCCCAGACGCTGCTAGCCTTGTGCAGCAGCAATGCCTCAACGCATGTCTTGGTGGAAAATTGATGCCAACAGCCCAAATAATCGTGCTGATATTAAAAAAAAAAATTGCAAACATCATTTCAGAGTAGGACACAAGTTTCTTGCATATGCTGCCAGCTTGCCCTTCCTCCCAGTGTTGGGGGCTAATGATTTTCTGGCTGGCTGGGTATTTTCTGCTCCCCTGAGCATGATAGCTGTCCTGCACGAAGACCACAGGGCAAAGAGCGCACCAGCTGCGTGGGGGCCAGCTTTGCATCCCATGGGACATCCTGGCCGTCCATCTGCATGTGGAAAAAACCTGCCTTTGCCAAACTGGAGGTGCTTCCCCATCTACCAGGTTCCTGTTAACAATGCAAATGGGAGAGCTGCTGGAAGGGGAACTGGCCCAGCCAGGTGAAGGGCTTGCATTTCCATCCAAATTGAAATATCCGTTCTTTTTGCAAAGGGGGTGGGGGAGTATCTCAAGGAGGTTCAGTCTTTTTCTGTGGTTTTATTTATTCATTCTTAAAGACCTAGTTAGACCTAAACCTCTTGTTCTTGCTAAGCCCTCGAGAGCTGTTCCCCTGTCCCACACTAGAGAATAAACAGCAATAGTAGCTTGGGTGGAACAGGGCCCCCTCGGGTAATTACGATATTGGAAGAATCTGAGTGATTTGCTTGGAAGTCTCGAACACAACCCTAGAAATTACCTCTCCATCCCTAACCCCATGCAGTAGTTACCAGCCCTGCTGGGTGCAATGTTCAGGAGCATCTTCTGGGGCCAAAGGCATCCTTGGACCCTGGTGAAGGCAGCAGTGAGCACCGGCTTGCCTTTTGGGCAGCGTTACGATTATCTGGACTGCTCAGTAAAGAGCTGAGCTGGCTCATGGTGGAAACTAGTCCCCATGCCTCCAGGAGTCCCGAGCCTTAACAAACCCTGATTGGACCTCTATAAATTAATGCAAGAGATTATTTTAAGTGATTTGCTACTACTGCGGGGAACGCCATCAGGGACGAAGGGGATCCCCCGTACTCTTCTCTGCTTTTCCATCCCAAGACTTGCTCTCACCCTGATGTCTGTGTCTCTGCCATCTCTCCTAGGTACCATGCTTGGGATTTGCGCCTCAGTGCAGCCCTTGACCCGGACGGTGGGCCCAACCATTGGTGGAGTTTTATACAAACAATTTGGAGTCTCCTCCTTCGGCTATTTACAGCTAATTGTCAATATAGGTTTGTTTGTTTACCTCTTAAAGAGTAAAATCCCACTGAAAGAGATGAAAAGCCAGTAATTCAGTTGCAAGAAAGCAACCCCCTTATTTTTTCCATAGAAATAAAGATGTTCTTGAGTTTTATTTTTTATTCCGTAAACCCGGAATAAAACCGTTTGAGCAATACCTTGCATTTCATCAACATTTGCATCTAGAGTAATGGACAAATTGGTTTGCAAAGGCCTTGGAGCTGTGCTGGAGCAACTGGCAGTTGCAGGACCCTGAGAGCTATCGGGTTTCCCTCCACAGCGGTGGCTGTCATTGCAGGCAATAGCTCCAGATCCTCAGCTGTTGTCAGTCAGCATTCCTGCTTGGATTCACTGGAACTAAAAGGGGATCAGGAGCCAGTGCCTGTGCTCTGGTTTGGCCTTTTATTTCACCCCCCTGTAACAGTACCGAGGAAAATTGGGGTAAAACACATCTGAGTGTCATTTTGCTGCATTAAATGCACCTCTGGCATTCTTGTACTAGAGGGGGATCGAGGCCAAAGGCTTTCAAATGCTGTGGCCAAAGGTTTGCTACATCCACAGCTCAATCATGTTCAACCCTGCCTCTGCATGAGCCCAGCGGGCAGCAGCATAGCTGCCAGCAGCATGCAAGGAGGATGCAAAGCCTCAATGTAGCACGCTGCAGTGCCAGACTCTCCCTGCTACTTCCAGAAACGGGGGCCAACACTCTTTCCAGGTTTTTTTTTTTTCCCCTGTACTGAGTCTTTCTCTTTCTTACTACAGGCTGCTTGTAATTACATGCTTTGCAACTTCCTCTAGTACAAAGTCTCCTGCAAGAATTGCACTGATATTAGGAAGGGGAAATTACCTGATTGAAATTACCAAGTTTAGAGCACTAGTAGCGAGTACTTTGCCTGCGAAGCTCATAGTCCTGACTGCCAGAGCTGAGTTGTGTGCTGCAGCGTTGCTCTCGAGGAAGCCCAGGTTAGTGAGTGATAATTGAGCCTCACAAGATAAAACTTCAGTACTTTTTTTCCAAAAAATTAGCTGCTTTTTTCCCCAAGCTTCTTGGTGCAGGTGCTATAGGAAAAGACCATCTCTGTTCTTCCCAGTTATCCTGTAGAAATTTAACTTGATCTAGAGCCTGCAGAGGTGGAGGAAGAGGACAGAGCGAGGAGTTCAGCTTGCTTTGCTGCAAAGCTGAGGAATCCCATGGAGCATCGGCGCTGTATTATTCCAAAATCAAAAATCCAGTTTTCTGCCCTAGCACAGCACTAAGCTATGGGGGCCGGGGGAAGGACGGGGGGTGTTAGCAAACAAACAGCAGCATTTTATTGTTGCAGGGAGCTCTTGCGCCTTCTGTAGCCACCATTACTCGATTATATGAGAAAGCACTTCAAAAGGAGCACTTATCCAAGCTGTGGTAGGCTTTTCTATTTCCACCGCTGACCAGAATTGGACCTCAACACACTTTCCCTCCCTGGCTGGGAGACGAGGTCAAACGCAAATGGGTTATCTGGGCTTTCTCCACCTCCCACTGCCCAGTCCAGGGCACCAAAAAGCTGAGCTTACCCACTCTTTTTAAGCCACTACACCACTGCCCGCTCCACAAACAGGCATCAACAAAAGTTACTGCAGCCCAGACTATAGTAATAAAAAGTGAACATTTCAAGTAATTTATTTGGAATGGACGTATTAATGCAAAAGCAATATTAAGACCAGTAACTGCTGAAAGACATTCATCAAAATAAATACAAATATAGATACTACAAATAATTTAAATTGTGTTTAACACCACCAGTCAGTGTTGAATCTTCCTTGAGACTCATAAATAGAAGGTAATCGTTCGCAAAGCTGTGCCACTCAAAACACGTGGACGCTTCGCTAGAAGTCCTTTACGAAAGTCTTTGGTTTTTCTTTAAATGCATCTCAGGCAAAGCTCAGGGCTCTTTGCTCAGCAGCCTCAATGGGCTTGGAGAAAACCAAGCTGGTTCCAGCTCTCTTCTTCGCTTTCCTTCATTGGTACCCTGTCCCATTTCAGTCCAAGACACTTGATCTGGTTTATCATCCAGTGGTATGCTCTAAAGGCAGCGAGAGAAAGCAGGTTAGTTAAATGAACAGGACAGCGAGGCAGGAAAAAAAAAGAGGGGCTTTAAAGGGAGAGTAAGTGTTCAGCATTTATTTTCACAGATACCATATTTTTAGCAAATTCTATACGGAAAGCACTGCCAAGTGCCATTTCTTATTTCCCCCCCAATAGCCATACTTCTCAGCACCCAGCATAAGCCCAGCTCCCACCAGAAATTCCCAGCGATGCATCAGGAAAGGGGGAGCGAGCCCCAACACTCCTGTGCTGAAGCAGCCGGGCAGCATGCCCTGGTTTCAGGGTGCGGCCGGGCACCTTCACGGGCTGGCAGCGAGCCGGAGAGGTGGCAGCGGCGGTGGGGGCCGGGGGGTCCCTCCGGCAAAAAAAGGGGGTGAGCGGCGTGGTGGGAGCCCCCACCGCCCGTCTGATTTCCCAAAGCAGGCGGGGGGGGGGGGGGGGGGGGTGGAAGGAATAATAAAAAATTAAAAAAAAATTAAAAGCCCAGGCAGGAGCGCGTTAGGGGCCGTGGAGGGTCTCACCTGGGGCCGGGCCGGCCGGGGCGGGCGGCGGCGGCTCAGGGCGCCCGGGCCAGCCGCCGCTCCTGGGCGCCCGCCGCCTGCTCCATCTCCTGGCGGCTCTTGAAGTCCTGGATGGCCCGCTTGTTCTGGAAGTCGATGAGGGCCATGGTGATGGAGGCGTTCCAGCAGCTCTGGTCCGGGCACCGAAAGTCAATCTCCTTGCGGTCCTTGGTGACGATGGTGAAGTAGATGTACTTGCCCGTGCGCTCCACGCAGTCCACCTTGAGGATGGAGCCGAAGCCCAGCTCCTTGCCCTTGGCCCGCTTGTGCCCGTCGGGGAAGAGGCTGAGGCTGTCCTTGGTCAGCACCACCAGCTTCTTCTTCCACAGCTGGAAAAGGCTGTCGCTCCGCTTCTCCAGCTCGCCCTCGCGGATCACCTCGGCTTGCATCTTCATCCTCCCTCCCCGGCGGCTCCGCTGCGGCTCCGACTGCGGCCCCTGCTCCGGCTCGGGCGGCGATGACCGAGCCTCCCCGCGACGGCAACAATTTATTGCAATGAATCAGCGCCGGGCGCCTTCCGGTGCCTCCCCCGGGGAGCCCGGCCCGCCGCCCCCTCGCCGCCCCGCCTCCCGCCCGCCCCCCGGCCGCGCTCCCCGCCCGCCGCCGCCCGTCGGCGCTGGGCTGCGGGGAGAGGGGGGTCGGTGGGGGGGGTCCCCCGGGAGCGATGGGGAGGGAGGGTGCTGGATGCTGCCGCGCCTCGGTGGGCGGGCTGGGTGCGGGGACGTGGGTGCCTCCCCGAGGGCCCCCATCTCTGCTGCCGCCGTGGGCAAGGGGTCAGCACCCACCCCGTGAGGGGACCCCAGTTCTGCCCCCTCCCCCACCGTGTCTCCTCTGCCCAGCGGGGATATCCCCCCCGGGGAGGATGGGGCCACTGTGACCTGGTGCAACCCCATCTTTCCCCTCTGAGCACTCCCTGACACTTCTCAGGTCCACACTGGAGTACGTGATGCTCCCAGAACTGTGGTCCTGTGGTCCTGGGCCCAGGTGTCTCTGCCACGTTGGGTCTGCCCTGGCACCACATCCACCTGATGCAGAGGGGTCTGAGCCCTGCCTGTGGTGGACCACTGCCATCTCCCATGGGCATCTGGTTTGAGCCCCAGCCCCTGGTCACCCGAAGAGGCTCAGCCAGGGCGTGGCCAAGCCCACAAGCTTCATTTGAGGCCCTGCATGCAGCCGGCTCTGCACCATCAGCCCTTCCTGCGTCCTTTCCTCAGGGCACCCCACCTCTCCAGTTTTGCATTAACACTGCTCCCCCTTATCTTCTTTGTTGTCCCTTGCAATCACTGGATTTATCCCATTTTCTTCCTCCCAGCCCACTCCCTCCTCCCAGGGAAGGCACCGCAGTTCGTTATAGTCTGGCCAATGCTCAGCGCCACGGGGAAATTAGTAAAGGCTGTGGCAGTTGGAGGTGACATTTAAGAAGCACATGCAAGCCTGCAGTCCCTTCCTCTTGTACACCATTCTTTTTGTCACCCTTTTACAATAGCTGACACAAGGCTGATCCAGCTTCCTAGCCGTTGCCTCGATGCTGCAGCCGAGGGCAGGACTGCGCTTAACGAACTTATTCATGCTGTTTCTCAAGCAGTATTTGCTCAGTTACGTACTTTGTGCAGCATCACCCTTTGGACTTTGAGCCCTGTTCTCCTCCATCATTTTTCTTGAATGACTGACACCTCTATAGGTGTTTGCAAGCCAAACCCCAGAGGTGAGCTTACAAAGTGAGGCCTGGCCCCTTTGAAGAGTTTGGCGGCGTTCCCGGGCACTTCAGCAGGGTCAGAAGCCCATTCCCAGGAACAAATCAGAGCTACAGCCAAACCCATTTCCGCTGCAAATCATTCATCGGCTGGAGTATATGGCCGTGCCTTGATAATGCATGGCAGCATGCTCCTTTGTGGGGAGGGCCAGAGCAAAGGTGGGGTCTGTGCGATGCGCTCGGGTTTGATGAATGAGCCAGGAATGGTTTAGCTGAGCTTCTCAGGGTGGGATGGGATGAGGACTGCTCTGGGAAGACCACACTGGCCACTACTGCTCGTGGGGTTGGGGGGCGGCCACAGACCATGCATGTAGCTGTGTCCTGGCATGTGAAGATGTCATGGTTTAACCCCAGCCGGCAACTAAGCACCACGCAGCCGCTTGCTCTCTCCCCCCGCCCAGTGGGATGGGGGAGAGAATCAAAAAAAAGTAAAACTCGTGGGTTGAGATAAAGACAGTTTAATAGGACAGAAAGAAAGGAAAATAATGATAATAATAATAATAATAATAATACGACAATAATAATACTAAAAGAATTAGAATATACAAAACAAGTGATGCACAATGCAAATGCTCATCACTTGCCGACCGATGCCCAGTTAGTTCCCGAGCAGCGATCCGCCCCTCCCAACCAGCTCCCCCGCAGTTTATATACTGGGCATGATGTGATATGGCATGGAATATTCCTTTGGCCAGTTTGGGTCAGCTGTCCTGGCTGTGTCCCCTCCCAGCTTCTTGTGCCCCTCCAGCCTTCTTGCTGGCTGGGCATGAGAAGCTGAAAAATCCTTGACTTACTTAGGATAAACACTACTTAGCAACAACTAAAACCATCAGTGTGTTATCAACATTATTCTCATACTAAATGCAAAACATAACACTATACCAGCTACTAGGAAGAAAATTATCCCAGCCGAAACCAGGACAGAAGAACTGCAGGCTTTACCCTGAAAGCCAACACTATATCTCACTTTTTAGGGTGACAGTTTGTTTCAGTGAGGGGAACAACCCAGATGATTGACTGACAATTGGGCTGCATGTCTACATTTTCTGGACAAATGCTGGCCTACTCTGTAGAACAAGTTCCTGCCCAAAAGGCCCCATAAGAATAAGGGAGCTGGAGTCAGCCAGGAGCAAAACTGGATCTTAAGCAGAAATCATTATGATATTTTAAATTGGGCTCCAAAATACAACAGGGAACAGTCTTTGTGCACAGGAAATGGGACACCACTTCAAAAAGAGCAAAAAAACAAGGCAGCAAGTCAGGAGCATATAAGGAACATCTGGAGGAAGGCTCCCGGTGTGGAAAGGCTGCAGGACTTGGCATGTTTGTGCACACCTTGCTTCAAACGGTCCAGTAAAAAAAACCTGAATTTACTTTTAAATGAAACTCGCATCTGTGGACGCAGGGTTAGCAGCCCGCTTTGGTCTCTGTCCTTCCGCTTTTGCTTTCATCTGAGTGATTTTTCTTATGCATTTATCCATCATTTTGAAAAATTCAAAGCCTCCCCCAGCTGTCACCGCAGTCAGCTTGTCTTAGCACTGGCCAAATTAGAAAACTGCTAGAAAAATTAAAGTTTATTAGGAAAAAAACATGAAAAAATTGCTCACAGTGTAGAAAACGGTAGGTTCTTGTACAACTGGGACCCTAGTTTCCAATGTATGTCCATTTTAGGAAGGCTCCACTTTTTTACATAGCATGGGCTTGTTAAGTGGATAACCACATAAAAGGCAAGTCCAGTGCATTAAAATACCATAATTTTAGGTCTCTGGCGTTGTGACCATGCAAAAATTCTTTAAAAAGTAGGTTTTAAAGCCTATTTACCTTTATTGAGACAGAAAGCAAAGGTGACTCTAACTGAACCCAAAGTGGGCAGCAAAGTCAAATCATGGGCAATCTGCTACGGGAACACATCTTGGGGAAAAAATGGAGAGCTTCAAGGAGCTCAGAGCAATCTGACCTGGGAAACGTGGCAATTGCTTACAAGTAAGTAGCACATCCCTAATCCTAGTGCATGCCGTGATAGCTGGTCACTGCTGTTACAAGTATACAGCACTAACTTTGCTTGGAAAAAGAAAAAATATGTATATTGACTTATTTTTTTAAATAATAAGGGTTAATAACTTCGGTGAGGAGCTGACAGCAGAGTGCTAATTTCATCTCCAGTGTGCTTGGGGAGAAGGGTAAGAGATGCGATACAGCCCTGCACCATACCCTGGCACTGAAGCTTGGGACAAGCGTAGGACGAGTGTCACAGGGCGGTTTGAGTACGTGTAGGTAGTAGGTGGCTTTGATAATTAAGGGCCGTGACCCAGCTTTAGCTAATAGGAGCTCTGGGTGATTGCAGTTCAGGTGACTGCTGCTGTCTCTGTCCAAGCTGGGGCTGGTGGCTGGGAGAAACCTGTCACTGCCTTTGGTTCGGGTTTAGTTTGGTTTAGTTGTGTTACCAGCAAAAGCAAGAGAAGGGATTTTTTTCTTGCAACCCACCATGTCACCATGCCTGTGCCTTGGCAGTGCGTGAGCTCCCAAATACAACTACTGTGGCTGCCATTGAAAAAGGTTGTCAGGCACCAGCCCTTCATTACCCCTTGAATACAGGAAATCTGCAGGAATTTGAAAATTTAGAAATTTGTCTCTCTTCTTAGAAAGAGAGGGAAAATAATGCAGTGGGGAGTGTTAATCAAAGGGAGATGATGGGAAATGCACTGGCATTCGTTCACTGGAGCCTCATCCCACATGGCTGTCTCCCTCTTCCCACACTCACCAGGGATGGTAGTACCACCCTCCACTTCACCCCAAAGCAATTTCTATTCTAGTAAGGGCATTTTTAAAAGCCTGTGTGGCAATTTGGCATGAAAGTGTGGCTTCAGCCCTCTTCCAGGCGAAGGGAATAGCATTGGGTCGCTGTGGGGGGATGCTTGTACGTGCATGTGTGTGTGTGTTATGTATAGGGATTTTTTTATGGGTGTGGGATGGGGTGGCCACACTCAGCCTTGATGGATGGGCTGGCAGCGCCAGCTTTTCCAGGCTGGGTCGCTGGCTCTGCCACGGCACATGTCTCTTAAGCGAGCGCCTGCTCCAGAGAAGGGATTTGATCATCGTTTCAGAGTCTGAGGCATCATGTACCCTGCTGCTGGCAACATCAGGTTGCCTTAGCTACGTGAGTCATGGTAACACAGCATAGCAGCCACGCAGGCGCTGCCAGGAGGAGCCCACGGTCTGAGGTCAAGGCTGAGGATGGGTAGGGCTCACACCGAGGAAAAATGAAAAAAAATGGGGTTTTGGCAATTTACCTCCTCTGCAGCTCTCCCCATGCGCCCATCGGGGGGACCTGCTAGCTTTCCTGTGGGTTTTAGCGATACATTTAGCCTGCCGAGGTCTCCAGCTGGCCCCCACGTCGCATCTCCCTCCCAAGAGATGTGGGAGCTCACGCTGCAGCTATCAGCCATTGCAGGGTGCCAGCATTCCCGCTGCCATCATGTTTTTATTCCCATTGTCGCTCTGTAATTCCAGAGACGTGCATCTCCTCTCCGAAGAGTCTGTCCCTGGAGAAGGACCCCTCATTTCACTGGCATTACACGGGCATCTCAGCAGCAGAGGAAAGTGGTCATATAACTTCTTTTATTATAATGATTTAAACATGACATCTGTAGGGAAAAAAGCTGGTTTACAGGATTGACATTGTAATCCTGTCAGCTGAAGTCGATTAGTAACAGAGAAACATATGCTCTTGCATTGTAAATTGTTGCCCTCCAAGTTTATATTAGGGCATAGCTGTATCCACAGGCACGTATAGCTAGAGCTCAGTGTAATGACCACCAGGTCTCCCAGGAAACTTGCACTCAAAAAAACCCTAAATAGCCATAAGCAAAGGGTGTGGGTTGCTACTGCGGAAAGGTTATGAGGAGCAGGGTTTTTTCATGCTCTTCATGGGTTTTTTTCCATTTTTTCACATTTTCATTCTCCTTAAAATGTTGGTTTTTTTTTTTAATTAGACTATTCCAGAATATCTCTGGGAAGTTTTTAGTTATAGTTCCTTATTATTCTCCTCCTTCAGAAATGTCCTGGGACAAACTGGTGCCAATGGGTCCCCCTCAAACTCCACTAGTCAGGTGGTGGGTGCCGGTCCCTCTGCAGGCAGGACCTCCTGGAGGGACATGGGAGCCCATCAGTGGCAACTGCCCAAGATGGAGACACCCTGTGAGGGGGCTCAAGCTCACTTTGGGGGTGTTCAGGTCTTTCCATGAGCACAGAGGGAGCTCAGGTACTTCACTCCAAGATGGCCAAGTTCAGGTGAAGAAGCTCTTCTCTTAGGGGCAGTTCACTTAGAAAGGTCTCAGCCAGGGAGATGAAGGCCACCAAGGTTGTTTGTTTAATGATTACAGCAAATGAAACACAGCAAGGCTGGAGCTTTTGGGTTAATTTAAACAAGAGCAGCAGCGGAAGCATCTTTGCTCAATCTGTGAGAATTTTTTTCGTACCATACGCAAGCCATGCATTAATCAGCAATATCACGTAGCCCTGCTTGCTCAATTTACTAATATTTATCTGACTAAGACACTTTTTTCCTAAGCAGCTTAAAATGTCTCATCCTACTGACTCAGTGTGTTACCATTACATGTTGTAAACTGCTGCAGACAGTCCTAGAGCAGGCGTGAGGGGCTCGGGAAAAAAGATGTCATTTCCAGTAAGCTGGTCCTTAGTTGTGCTCTGAAGGAGATAGCCAAATAAGGGTAGGTACGTGCCAACTCAAACCTGCTTACGAGGACTTCAGACACTTAAGTTCAATACTGGGATTAAAATTTGGGGAGGGGTGCTGTTTTGCTCTGCCTCTCCCCAGCAGCCTGGGCATGACCGTGTGTGTAGTATGTTCCCCACTCTTGGATATTGTGTAGGTGTTTAGTTTGGTTACCAGAAAAAAAAAGGAAAAAAGAGGCTTGTGTTATCTGGTCTTTTGAGCTGTTGGTCATGCAGTTCTCTGCTCTGGTCTCCCACCTAATACACGTATCTTTGAGCCTCTTGGCCCAATTTCAAGCTCATATGGCAGAATTACAACAGGTGGAAAGTTGCTGTAAGGTCCGTGTGTAGCTGGGCATGGCTTGGCTCCCCGCTCAGAGGCACCCGGATGCATCCTCACGTCTCTGGGCAAGGAGGGTGTTGACCCAACAGGCTGGGTTTGGTCCAGGACTGCTGTCTAAACGCTGGCAGACCTGCATATAGCCTGTTCTCACGATCATCTTCACGAAGCGGCTTGCTGAGCATCTCAGGGGATCCACGAATACCTTGAGACTTACATCAGCGGGGAGGAGAGAGCCCCATCACATGGCTGCCGTGGGACCCATGGTAACTCAGTACTTCCCCTTCAATAAAGACTTTGGCCGAGAGCATGGGAAGACCAGCAGCTTGCCAAACACTGCCCTGAACTATGTGGTTATTTACTGACCCCTTTAAACGCCACCAACATTTTTTCATGTCTAATGAGCTCAGCAGATGGTTTAGGCTACAGCTCATGATTTTAAAATGACGGGACATTCCCCCTCCAAAGCATTCAATTTCCCAAACCAAGTCTGTTGGGATAAATATTTGGGATATCTTTATCTTGCAGCAGCAGTAATAAATGTCTGAGACCTCAGCCCTGACTGTCGCTGATGTCCTCTTTGCATATGAAGTCTCCGGTGATTACAGCTCATGCCTGCTACCAGCCAGCCTTTTATTACCCTGATGTGCTACAGCAATAACATTTACTGGAGATTATGAAGGGCCAGGCCTTGTAGTAACATGCTGACACCACACACCGAACTGAAGGTCACCGCTCGGGATAACCTGCCCTTTCAAAGTGTGCAGAGATCAGTAAAGTGGCTTTTAACTATCTTTTTCCCATTTTTATCTATGTGTGGAAACTCCAGCAGGTCCAGTGCTGACAAGCACATGAGCGGGATGTCCTGCGTCATGTCCAAGCACATCGCTGGGCTGCGGTGCCTGGCATCAGCATGGCACATGTCCCGGTGTCCCGTCCCAGCTGTCCCGCCGGCAGATGATGGAGGTCCCTTGGTGCATCCTCCTAACCCTGCTTTCTGCTTTTCACCTTTTTTTTTTTGAACTAACAGTGTGTAAACTTTAAGAGTAAACACTGAAAGGCATCACAGGACTGCCTAACCACAACATCAGCAAACTTGAGGGAGTTGGGGAGGAAGATGAGGTCATGGTACTGTCCAGATTTGGGATGTTTCCTGTCTCCAGGCAGACTGGAGAGCCATCACAAACAAAACCCTCTAGTGCATCATTCCCAGCAGTGGCCAGGGCCGGGCTGTGGGGAGGAGCTGGAGGGGGAAGAGCATCCTGGGCAGCCGGCGCGCGCAGCAGGACAGGTGGTCGTGCTGATGTCGTGTTTCACATCGTCCTTTGGCTGCCAAACTTTCTTTCTGAAGCCAGGACACTGCATTGTGACAGGTGTGAAGGGAAGTGGTTTTTGGCACTGGCTGTCCTCTCCCAAGGCTTCCTGCCTCCTTGCCAATGTTCCTGCTGCCATGACCTTTACCTGCTACCATTATCCTGCTGCTCCCCCCTAAAACCTCCACCCGCAGCCAGCTCTCCGCTGGTGCAGCCAGCAGGAGCTGAGGATGCCACGTTGCCTTGCTGGCAGTGCATGGGAAGGCTGTGTCTGATACGGTGGATTAAAAAAACAAAAATACTCTCCATGCATCAGCTTCAAGTGCTTCAATGAAATCCAAAAACCATGAGAGAGAAAAAAAAATCCTAAAACTATGGGATAAAAAGGAGAAGGGGAATCAGCAATGCGTATTTTTCCAGTTTTGATTGACTTTCCCAAATCTAACCTGTCGCTGGTTTATTTCCCCACTCCAATCACCAAATAAAAGGGTATGGGGTGAGTTAAACAGCCCTGAGCCATAGAATTTGGTGTGTATAAACTCCAGGTGCCACCCAATTTGTACCTGTCCTTTGCCTTTTGGGTCGTATGGCAGGGAACAGCAGCAGCCCGCTTGCTCTGCAGTGCCCAAGTTAATATTTGCTGATGGGGCTAACATGTAAAAGCCAAACTTTCTTTTTTCCTACCGGTTACTCAGCCTGTCTCATGTTTCAACACCCAGCCCCACCTCAGCAAATATTTGCAATAAGTAGCTCGGGGCATGTCCCAGCCTTGTGTCCTGGGGCCAAGTCCAGCTGTCCCACTGTAACTCGGGCTGGGCTGAGGGCTGGGGCTGGGGAAAGCAGCGAGCATCAATGATGCCGTTATTCTCCTCCTGACAGTCCCCATGCTGCTTGGCTGAACCAGAAGGTGGGAAAGGGAAATCCTAAGTCATAAAAAGCTGAGGATTTGATTGTTTTCCACTCTGTTTAAGAAACCATGGTTCAGTGGCAGGGAGAAATGGGTTTGCAGAAACCTCTGTGTGTTTTATGCAGAGAGCAAAAGCTGGCTCTTTTAGAGATGGGCACGAGTGTGGTGGCCCGGTGGCCCCGTGGTCCAGTGGCCCAGTGGCCTGGTGGCCCAAGGGCAGCCTATGCCAGTGCTGCTGGAGGCACCGGTGACTGCAGCCTTTACGAGTGGAAAAAAAGATGAAGCGAGAAAGTTTGTGATAAAGCAGGGAGGCAGTTAAGGGGAGGAAATGAGAGTGCTTGGCACGTAACCTTGGCCAGGCTCTGCTCTCCAGGGACAAGCCAAAAATAAATTTCCCTGGAGTGAGGGCAGCCAGCACCCAGGTTAAAGTCCCTGTGCGGTGAGCAGGGGGGAAGCAGCCACAGCATGCACGGGGGATCGGAGGAGGCAGAGATGTATCACCTGGCTGAGGGCATCCTGCTGCTTTAGCGGGGGCGGCTTTGTCCTCCCTTCCTGGGGGCTTCCTTGGCAGCCTGGCGCCCACACTTTCCCCTTCGCCTGCCCTCCGTCAGCTCAGTGGGGCTCAGCCCGGTGCCTAGTACAGCCATGGGGGGAAAAGTTATTTTCATTGAGCTGAAAACACAGGAACCCTCCTAATGCTGTGTAATAGCTTAAAACACCCAGACCCGCTTACTGTGGTGTAATCACTGAGTGCTTGCTGGGCCAAATGTCGTAAAAGCTTAGCTATTAACCCCAAATTACTGGTGTCCTTTAGAAGAGAGGTCCCTTCTGCAGGCAAAGATAGGTGGCACTGACTGGCATTTACCACCCCAGGATGGGTTTATCCAAGCTTTTCTGGAGGTGGTGTAACCAGAGAGGTTGCTACAGCAGGGATAAAATGCTTTAAATTCCTTGTTTCCTCAATCTATTTATTGACTATTGGATATTTAAAGTATTGAGTCCTGCTGGCCAGCCAGCCTTCAGAGTCAAGAAATAAACTCCAAACAGAGCAAAACGAGTTAAATACCTTGGCAGGCTGCCGAGATGACTAAGTCATTCTTCCAGCATTACTGGAGCAGGAGTTAAAGTCACGGAGCCGGACACATTTCCCATAATTGGAAACACTTGGCCAGAACTGCGGGGTCTGGGGCTGCATCAAAAGCTGTGGTGGGCTGCGAGAGGCCGGTGGGGCCACAGGCAGGGCAGCTCCAGAAGGGAGATGCACATCCATGAGTGTGCATGCTTTGCAAAAAAGAAATCAATGAACAGAAATAGTAAATCATGCATTTGGCCAAAATAGTGGCAAACAAGGCTGGAGTTTCCGACATGGACACTGCCTGCCTGGTTTCATTGTCAAGGTCTTTCTAAAAGCTTCTTTGGGCTTGCATAGGCACCTCTCTATCCTTAGCTTTTCTTATGAGACCCTGAAGTGCGAAGCTATGTGAGAATAGGAGGAGAAATGTTTGATTTCAGTGAGTCCATCTCCTTTCTTCCTTCTCCTCCTCTGGCCGTGGAGGAAGGATGCGGCAGCGCCCGTTGTTTGCCTGGCAATTGCCAGGATCACTCATTCCCTTCCCTTCCAGACGGGACTTATCTGCGTCCACTCCAGCAATGCGTGACAACAGCCAAGCACCCTGTAGGGAGCCATGCAGGTGCTTCACCACCCACGGCTTATTTAACCGCCCTATCGGCGCTGCTCAGCTCACAGCACCACCAAAAACCATCATCATCATCGGACGCTGCTGGGAAAATGGGCAATGGAAGAAGAAAACTGGGCGGTTGCCCCCGGCATCCCCTGGGCTGGTCCCCTGGGCAGAGGTCTCCCCAACGCTGGGATTTTTGGCTCTGGCTGCCCTCTGAGCACATTTTTGCAGCACGCCCAGCCCACAGCCCGGCCTCTCCCATGGCTGATGATAAGAGAAGGAGCTTGACCTTTATCTTTGGTGACTCACGGCTGCTCCTGCTTCAGTTGCACAGCAAGGGCCGGTTGCCTCCTCCATGGGAAAGCTCCTAAGTGTTGACCAGGGGCAGGAGGAGCACAACCACACCTGCACCCAGAAATCCCCTTTAGCCACAGTCATTCAATCGCTTATCACCCTGCGGTGCCTTGCTCACTGCTTCTGCTGCTCCTCTCACGGTGTAAAGCAAGGCTACAACGGCATTGCTGTGGGACAGTTTGCTTTACCCCTGCTCAGAACTGAATGGTGATTGCATTGGCACAATTATTAATTAAACATAAAAATCTTCTCATTTATGCCACAGGCCATCACCAGGAGACCAAGGTCGTGCATGGCTGAAGTCATCACATCTTTCCCGACCCCTGAAAGGCATCTCTGGCTGTCCCAGTGCCGTGGGGCAGCTCGTCCCCACGCTGCCCCCAGTTTGGGAATGGGGACACCCAGACACACCATCCAGCTGTGTGGCGCTATGGACTTTGGAGTTTTCCAGCAAAAGGAAGGGAGGTCCCCAGGTCGAGGTGGGATGCTCGGGAGGTGTGGGGGTGTTGTGTTGCCCAGAGGGAGGTGTGGGGTGTTGTGTTGCCACGGAGGAGAAACACCCTCCCAGGCGTGGCGTGTGCCTGATGAGTCACTGCCCTGTGCTGCCACCACGATGGGCAGCGTGGGGAGATTTTATATTTCGTCCCAGGTTTCTCGCAGCCATGTCTTCTCCCGAAGGCTATTTATTTCTGTGCATGTGCACCTTGCATATGTGCAGAGACCAGCACTGTGCACATGGGGTACCAAGGCAGGAGCCCCGGACCCCCTTGACTACCCTTGGCTACACCAGCATGCCAGCCACAGGTGATGGCCGTGCATGGATATGGATGAGGATGAGGATGAGGACAAGGATGAGGATGAGGAAGGGGCTGCCCCGAGGGAAGGGCGGCTGCTTCAGCGCCGCTGACACACAGCACCCTGATCCCCAGCCTGAAATGCAGGAGGGTGATTTTATTTTCATTCCCCACAAGCAGTTGTTGCAAGTCATCTTGAATCATAAATGATTTCTCATCCAACAGCAATGAGGGGAGAAGAGGGAAAAAGGCCTTAACCTCATGAGAAAGCTGGGAACTGGGATGGGGACGTAGCCATCCCCGCAGGAGCGGGACTGCATTTCTCTGGGAGATCAACAGGTTGTGGTCACTGCAAAAAAGTCCCCTCCACAAAGCCAGGCTGTGATTGATGATTGCTGTGGGCATCAAGGCCGATGAGCTTTTGTCAAGCATCTGGGACCCCAGGGCAAAAAGAGCGGGAAGGCAGGGAAGAGGTTTGTGTTCGTGGGGGGCTGGCGCAGAGCCTGGAGTGGGATCTCAGCCCTGACCTTCAAAGGGAGGAAGCTGCTGGCTCGGCACTGACTGATGGACCTGTCCCAGCTCTTGCATGTTGCTCCCATCTGGGTGTTTAAAAAAGCAGGTTTCACTTCTCTTTGGTTAAAGGCAACCTTGTTCTTCCATCTGGCACAGGGCTGGGGCGGCTGGTCGGCAGCACTGGGGTGACTCAGCCCGCCCACGCAGCAGCCTGCCATCCAGCCCCAGCTATATTTGCCGAGCAGGTGAATCAATCATTGTGCAGAGAGACCTTGGACCTTGCCTTCTTTCCCTTCTTTTTTTCTTTTTTTTTCCCCTTCCCCTCCCTGGAGCCGCACTCCCTTGAGCGGCACCAGCCAAGCGGCAGCCCTGGCTCCCTGCCTGCCCGAGGCCGGTGCTCTGCGGGGCAGCGATGCATTGGCCATCCAGCCGGGCCATGGGCAGCCCAGCCGGCAGCTCGGTGGTCCTGGAGCTGTCTGCCCCTGCAAGCCGAGGGCAAGCCCAGCAACGCCGGCCAGGGGTGGAGGAAACGCTGAGGGCACAGAGTAGCCACAAAGCCGACAGGTTTTTTCTTAATCATTTTTTTATCTCTGGCAGGAGGAAGTCGTAAAGCGATTACGTTTCATTGAAATACGAGGAGGAAGGACACCTCAGTGCATGGGACCAAGTCAAGGCCAAAGCTCTGGCCTCCTGGCTGCCAGAGAGAGCAATAAACCATGGAGGCATCGTGGGACTAAGCCGGCAGTTTGGCCCCCGCAATTATCACTGTTTCCCAAGGGAGATTTCTACCACGTGCCTCTGTTTTTCCCTCCCTGGTCATGCATTAGGACAGACGGACAAGGTGGTGCTTACAGGAAAAGTGCACAGATGGGCTGGGTGGGTTAGTCCCACCTTGGTGCTCGCTGTGCAGGGTCACGGGGAGGGTGTTTCTATTACAGGACAGCTGCCTACTGCTTGGCATTAATTAAAATAGAATAGAATAGAATAGAACATAATAAAATAAAATAAATAATTATTTTTGAGCTCCTAATTGTGGCTCTGCTTTAGCTTTCAGACACCCATCCTGCTCCAGCAGCTCCTCCTCCTGCCAACAACCAACCAGTACTTTATCCAGGAGGCGTTTCTGGCTGGTGCTGTGTGTGGGGAGGGCTTGGTTTGGCTTCAGAGGGCTTTTTGGGTTTGGGGTTTTTTTAAGCTGTTCACTGCCCCTTTGATGTGCTGGCTCCGACACCAAAAAAGCCGATTGCAGCTTGCCTAGGGGCGCCGGGGCAGGATCCGAAAGTGCCGGCAGCGTGGCTGGGAGGCAGCCGGCTTCAATCTGCTCCTGCCAGTCACCCTAGAGCCCCCACGAAGCCCTGCCAGCCCAGGGGGATGACGGGGGAGCCCGCCCAAGCCCTACTGCACACCATGCCCAGAGATCTCCTGTGGTGCCGCCGACACGCTCGAAGGGGGCCGGTCCCCCCCTCCCCTCCACCACCCCCCCCTTTAATTAAAAATTGAAATCATATAATTGCCTCTTCATTAAAGCCAATTAAAGCCCAGCTGACAAGGGAGGAGGCGGCACATTTTGCAACTTGCCGTGGAGATGAGAAAGCGCACACCACAATTACGGTGTCTGTTTGCTTTGCCTTCACCCAACATCTTCATCAGGGCTGGCTTTGAAATCGGACCCTGGGTGAAACGGCACTGGCGGGTTCCTCACACCCAGTAAACCCCGCGTACTGGTCGGGCCGGGTGCTGGGAGAGGCCGCTGCACACCGTGGTGGGAAAGGGAGGCCAGGCTGCCTCCTCTTCCTCCTCCTCTTCCTTCTCCTGCCCTGTGCCCACAGATGGGGCCAAGTGTGGAGGAGGGATGCTCAGGGGGATGAGGGATGGAGAACAAGACTGGGGGCAGCGCTCCCCATGCCCGGCCAAGGACCACCCCACCCCCCACCCCCCCCCCCCCCCCGGGGGGCTCGCTGGCCTGGAGCTGGGATGGCTACTGCAGCTCTGCCTTTTGGTCTCCATCTCTCAGGGATGCTTCAAAGCCGGCGGCAGCTCTTCACTGGGGCCCGGAGCACCCAAACGGGCAGTCCCCACAGCTGCTTGGTTTTGGGAACCGCGCCGACCTCACCCTGCGAGGTGGGGGTGCACGTTCAGAGTGTTCCTCGTTTGCTGTCCCTAACCACAACAGTAATGAGTTCACAGGCGGTTCAGTCTCAAATGAAACAGGGTGTTTGCAGCCTCTTCGGCCTCACTGGGGGAAAGAGACTGAAACCCCTGGTCCCCAGAAGGCACAAGATGAAACTGGGGGTGGCAGGAGGGAGGGCTCCATGCCCTCCTCTCCTTGGCCAGGAGATCCCGACACAAGCCAAGCCATCTCCGTGACCACAGGAGTTTCCAGCCAAAGAAGCTCTACCAAGTCTACAAGCACAGAGCCGAATACATGTGAAATGCTGCAGTGTTGCTGCTCGAGATGCCGGCTCAGTGATTTACCCTCTTGCTGCCCAGCTTTGAAACACCTGAGCAAGCAGCCCTTGTGAATGCTTTGTTGCGCACACCGCACTTGCCTACGTTTTGACCTGAACCGTGCTTATTAACCTCTTTTTTTTTTTTTTTGGTATAATAACAGTCCAGCATTCTTTGTAGGCGATCTGTCTTCAAAGATCTCCTTTTTGATCTTTTCATAGGCTAAGCAACAATTCATCCTATATAAATCTCAGACTGAAAGTACATAATTTGTTTTTCCCTGCTTTTTTGAAGCGGTAAGAGATGAAACGGCTTAGGGGAATGTCAGCAGCAGTTATATCTTAATTGGTTTTTCTCTGCATCAAAACGCCTTGAACTATTCACTCGCGTGCAGGAGCTCTACGTGACCTTTATGGCAAGTGATTTAACTCCCCTAACAAGTTATATCCCATCGCCGACTTCAGGAGTTTGCTTTGGTAGTGGCTCCAATACTAATTTTGTACCCAACCTCCTCGTGCTGTTTCTGTCCAGGCAAATCAAAGAGTTTTAAATGTGTTTTAAGTCAGCAGCGTAAAAAGGAAGAAGGAAGACTAGATAATTGGGTGAAATAAAAAATAATATAAAAAAAGGAAAAAAAAAACCCCAAACCTCCTAAGTGTGACCTTAGTATTGTTGGTCAAGTAGGTGTTAATGCTAAAACACCGAGGCAAGTTCCTCCTTTACCCCTAAAAGGTGGATGAATGCGGACTCAACAACTGCCAGAGTGAATTTGCTTTGCAAAAAGATCAGTTTAACACCTCACAAGGAATATTTGCACTGTGCAAAGATTTGCATCCATGATAGACCAATGGTCCTTCTTTTCCAGCATCATACTATGCTGTTTGGTTTCTGCCCCAAGCAGGGGCTAATCCCCCCCCCCTCCCCTTTGGGTCATGTTGCATAATGAGTAAATTCCTTTCCCTACCATTTCCCTTCTCTTCAGCCCTTTTCTTAAGCTGGGATGGGTCTGGTATGGGTTATGTTTAACTTGCATATGGTGGGGGCAAGCAGCGAGGCAGGGGCGAGTCAGTGAGAGGCCACTGCATCACTGATGACGGCTCCATTGGGAAAGGAACATTTGCTAGGAGGGGTTTTTTTTTGCAGCGCAGGACTGTTACCAGGAAGGCTTGTACAAGCCAGGAGGCTGCACGGAGCTGCGCTGGCAATTGGAGTACACACTCGCTGGGTTGTATTAACCTGGTTTGGCATCTCCACAAGGTGTCCGGATTCCCACGGTAAAAACCAGAGGGTAAGGCGGCTTGTGCAAGAGGTGAGCACGCTGCTGGGTGGAGCGTGCGTTTTTGCTTGTGTAATGGCCAGGTGAATGAGCAGAGAGGAAAGCCGGTCTGGAAACAAAAGCTGGCACTTAGTGAATAGCTCAGCGTTCATTCACATGATGCTTCATTAACAGCGCACAGGCTTGGATTTTTATTTTTTTAAATTTTTTCTTTTGGTTTTTTTGGATGCTTGTCAAACCAGAGTGACTTATGGCGTTCATTGTTTGGGCTTCCTGGCCCTGGCCCGCGAGAGGCTGGAGGTATTTAGGACAGCAATATGAGCATACGGAAAAAAATAGCTCTGCCTGCTATTAGTGTGATGACTAAAAACAGTTTGGGAAAGGGAGGATGAAGGTTCTTCCATGCACAGGTCACAGCTACAGTGACAGAGCTGTTTGCACACTGATTACAGTGAAAAACATAAGCAATAAAGGTAAAAAATGTGAGGACTTCAGCTTCAGGGGAGGAGTCCTGAACGAATACTATATTGACACAAAATCAATGCCTCCCAGACTTTATTTGGGAAATAATACAGATATTTATCCATGGGAAGAGACAGAGGATAAAGAAGCACGTATACAGCACCTTATTTTTTTTTGATACATTGCCATTTACAACAGGCTATGAAGAGGTGATTTGCAGGAGCCCAAAGTAAACTTCATGTTTTTCCAAAAGCCACGTGTTGGTGGACATAAAAAGCCACGGGACGAGGTGAAGTTTAGCAATGGCAAGGCTTGGGGGCACATAACACATGCTCCAGCAGCAGGAGAAGCAAGTCTCCCACCTAGCTGCATAATCCACTACTTGCTCTGATAGGCTCAACTAGAAAGGATGTTTCTTCCATTTTCTGGCTGAGCTATAATTTTTTCCAAAAGGGGTCAAGCTAAGATGCTTCAGAAGAAGGTGCAAATGTCAAGTGCAAGTTCATAAGGTTATGTGCTACCTCAGTGTAACGTCAGGCAGCCGGGGCATGTCTCATATCTTAAACTCACCTCCTGAATAGCCGAGCTCGCAAGGACCGAGCAATTTCCTTGTGCCTTAACTAGTCTGACCTCTTCTTACGCACTCCTCTCCAGCGTGGGCCTCCTCCGGACTGCACTGTGCTGAGCTGGCTTCCTCGGCGAGACCTCATTTGCTTGAGGAACTGCCGTCAAGGCAGCATTTAACTGAGGATGAATTTATTACAAGTCTCCTTTATTTCAAAACAGGAAAAGCCTGTTTAATAAGGAGAGTGGAAACACACAGACCATTTTAATTTTTCCAGCTACCACAAATCCTAACCAGAGAGCAAATCCCACATAACTGAACATACTGAAACTGGACCGAAAGCTCACAGTTATGCCAAATACCAAGCTCCCAAGAAGGTACCCTAACGCTGTGCAAAAGACTCCTGAGAAACCACAGCCCATCCCCGATTTTCAGCTGGAAGCAGAATATTTGCCGTTTGTTTCTGTATCAGATAGGGCAGCAGGGTGAAAACCTCCACGGCTTTCTTTCTAGACAACCGAGGTGCTGAGAAGCTATTAATCACGCTGCAGCCCGAGTAGGCGACACGCCAAATTAATCTCGCTTGGAGCGCTTCCAGCTGCTTCAACTTTCAGACCTAGAAATGGAGCTTTTTTTTTCCCCTCAAATGAGAAGCTACTGACATGAAGACTGCATCAGGAGAGTGTGTTCCCACAGACTAAACTTCACAGTTTCTTTTATCAGGTTGCTGTGATGGTAATCAGGCATGTATGCATGCAGACTTACTTTTTTGCTATCACCTCATCATCTTTAAAGCTTCCCACCTTAGTTTTGCATAGGGCCCCCAATTTATTCGTCTTAAGGCTCAGTCTTCAGAAAACACCGATATTAGTTTTTCATTTTCTTTTGAACAGTTAATCACTCTTACTTCCTTTTTGCACACCCACACTCCCTGTATTCACCATCCAGCCTGGATTTGTACGGCCATTACATTCTGACAACCAACCCATCAGTTCTTCATACTCTTTTCTGCTGAAGGAATGAGCTGAGCTGTTCAAGTACCTGTTACTTTTCCTGTAGACAAGTCTATAAATAACCATCTGAAAACAGAGAAGTCTATGAAATGCTCATCTTCACCATTATCAGCTAGATCTGTAATGGCAAGAGCACAGCTGGGTTTTGACAGGATCTGTTTTCTATTAGGTTGTGTCCACTGGCATTAACTCTGCTTTAACAAATCCCAGCTCAGCTTTCCCATCGCTATCCCGAGAATGAACATCTCCCTAGGCAGCTTCGCTACCCACCCATCTCATTTGCGCTCCCTGAATGCTGGCACATTTGCTCTACATGTTCTGGAATTTCCCGTTTTCTCAAAATTAAAGTTAGCCTTTCGGGATTCGTGCACATAAATTACTTTGGCGTGCTAATTTGCAGATGTTTATCTCCAGGTAGCAGCACTCCTGTTTAACCATGTAGTGGAAAGTACTTCATTAGGATGGGGCAACTATCATTCAATTTCTTTTGATACAAAAAGAAAAAAAGCTGGTCAAACATCTCTGATGTGCCTAGCATCACTAGCACCGTTATTAGCCAGTTTGCACATGTGCAAATGTCCATTCATTATTCCTCCCTTTATCAGACATGCCTTTACGCTGTTCTCTGTGCCTGCCATGGTACACTAGAATGACTGGTTACAAAAACTAATTTTTTTTTAATTTTCTTTTTTAAAATAGAAGTCCAGAACCTACCCCTGTTCCTGCCTTCTTCCCTCATTCCTGCCTTAACACTACCGTATGTCACCTGAGCATTAGTGCTGTGCATTTTCTGACAGCAAGGTGTTGATGTGGGGATATCTTAACATTTCATAAACCAGTTTACATCCCCCAGCACCTCATCTAGTCCATGACCAAATTGCATAGATCATGTGGAATCTATGCAATCTAATGACACTGCCTCCCAAAAAACCCAAATCCTACAAAACATTTCAGACTGTTTCCTTGCAAATTGAGCAAGTTTGTTCTGATTTACATCAGAGAACTCTGTAATGCAGTATTTACAAGGGCTCCTTTTCTTTGGCTTTTGACAACAAAGGAAACTAGCAGGATGTTCAGACAAGAGCTGTATGAGGCCAAACACCTGGCATGCCCCTTGTTAAACACTTCACCGTTCACTACTGAAAGTCAAAGGGATATTCATTTAACCTAGGAAGCATTATGGACCAGACAGGCACCAACAATCATGTTTCACAACTTTAATAGAATATTCTATCTATTCTGTACAAATTGAAAACACCGTATTAAGTTACAAATGTGTAAGGTAAGGCTGGAGCACTCTACATGCCTGGTCACAGTGTTGATACAGCTGCTATTCAACTGCTGCCAGAGGCTGGCAATGGATGCTGAAACTAGAAACGTGTACCTGAAGTGCCACACAACAACAAAAGGTAGTTTTGAAGACTGCAGAGCTTTAAATAAAACAAACTGTGGAATGGAATAATTTCAGTGTTGCAAGTAAGACACCAAAACTTCAGATTTATTGAACCGAATTTTGATAAGTTTCCGTGTTCATAGTGAAAGGTCCTTCCATGCTGGACACTAAGCAATACGACTACTGGAAATTTTCTGGTTCTTTGGCTGCAACCCACTTCCATCAACAGCAACAGTTTGGCCTTTGCATTTTGATCTTCATCCAGAAGAGCTGTCGTTTTGACGCAAGTTCATTTCTTCTGTCTAGACTACTACATTGAGACCAATTCAAATTATTTGTTTTACAAGTACCCATATTGTATGCAAAAGAGGAAGATTTTCAAGTATATTAAAAAACTATTAAAAAGCACTAATTCTGTCAAAGTACTTACATACATGAATAAATAAATAGTAAGATGAACAACTAAGTCTCAAATATGACACCCCCTTCAATGAAGTAAAATTACTTCAATTCAATTGGTTTTACTGAGATAATAAATATGACATTTAAAGCTGCTCAAGCACTAGTTCAATTTGTAGGTTGCAAGAAACATTAAAAAAGGGGGGAGGGAACTAGCAAAAAAGTCATATTGCTCTATCTGTTTCGGCTACCATACATGTAATCCATTTACTTTAGCTTCTCGGCACATTGCTATTCCACAATTTTCAATGTTTAACAAGATAATGGATAATCCTCACTTGGTAGTCTGGACTATTCCCCTATGCATAGGGCAAAAGGCTCTAAAGGCCTACTGACATACTTAACTACAGTGTACCAACGGCTGTAGAGTGTGCTTTATTTAAACCTCATATTTCCCAAATGCATTGAAGTTGCCACTGTACATGTTAAGCAATAAAGAAAAGTTAGTGAAAATCATGCATTTTAAAACAAATTAATTTTAAGCATTGTTAATAAGATTGTGCTGCAGCGATGGAATATCCTGAACTGCAGGCCAGGTATCCAAATATTTGTTACAAGTTGTTCAAATATCACTTCCAAGTGGTATTTCCTTATTACTGTTGTTTGCATTCAGCAGGTTGGCTGGAATCTCTCTGTATAAAGGGAAAAAGAAAAAAAAGTTAAAAATCAAAATGGCATACAAGAAAATACTTCAACAAATAAAAGAAATGGACTATGCAGTTTTGAATTAGCTCGAGATATCATTAGCACATACAAAAAAGCTACACGTAAACTCAAGCTAGATCATAAAGGTGTGAACAGCAGTCACCATATTTATTGGGTTTCCCCCTGCACTCAACTGCTTGGTACCCCATAATATTTTTAATCTACATTTGTGTCCTTTACACTCCATCCAGTAGAAAGCAAACCACCTTCTACTCCCCCCAACCAGAGCCTCAATTTGACTTTCAGTTCCTATTAAAGAGTTTAACAACAAACTGCCACTTCCTCACTAACTCTGAGGAGGGAGGAAGGCAGGGAAGGTAGGCTGCTTATTCTGCAGCACGTTCGAATTTTTCCTTAGAAGCCCTGCCCTTTCTGCTAAGGTGATAAAAATGTAATTAATGTGTTGATTTCTTCTAGGTTCTGCATCACCAGCAGGTAACTATTCAACAATTTAACACTGGGCAAGAAGTCCACATGTTAATCTGAATATGTAAAAGTAGAAACACCTTCATTAGGTAGTAAAACAACTTCCCCTTTGGCAAAAGGAAGTGTATTTGGGAAGGAGAACAAGTACTCAAACAGCTAAGAACTTCAGGTTTTACACTGCCCTTGCTTTTTTGTTGTAAAATAGGATTCTTAGAAAGCAGGAGAATTTATTCAGTGTATTTCCTGTTTGCTTCTCCCTTTACCATCCTTAATATAGTTTATTATGAACAAATAGCAGTCACAGAAACCTGCTGAATTCTAGTAAAGAAAAATACAGGTATAAAACATGACACCTTGAATGTCACTGACCACAAAATAAAATGTTTCTTAGTAACTATTCTAAAGAAAAGCTTTATGTGTTGTAGAAGAAGTAAACATGCAAGAGTTCATTGTACATCAAGTAACCAAGAGCTAAGACAACTTAAGCATTTTGCCTGTAGTGAGGAAGAACAGGTGCAACTAAGATTCCTTATCATAAGTTTTGCCCTTGATAACCTGCACTAAACCCAGACTATTTTTCTCTTCCTCACCTAAACTGCTTTAGGGTTATAACGGTCACTATCATTCCCACTGGAAGTCTGGATTAAAGCCAAATGCTGTCTCTTCTGCACAGATATGCCAAAGACTTTCAGACTTCTTCCTTGTGGTTTTCTTCCCCCAGCGCATCTGGCTAACTTCAACTTTGTACTCTCTCATCTGCCTGGGGTTCCAAAAAACACTGATGTGAATTCATTTTCACTGATCTGGGACTAAATGCAACATGAATTCCCTCTTGAAAAGAGGGCTATGTTTACACAAAGCACAAAATTAGCATTCTCTCTCAAAAAAAAGAAAATCTGACTGCCACTGGCAATACATTGCATACTACTCCTTTTCATTTAGAGGCAGGCAAAAAATGGCAACATTTTTATCAAAAAGCCCTCCAAAAGTATCTATTTTTCTTATAACTACTTTGTATTTGAACATGGCCACAGACTAGTGCACAGCATCACTTCCCCTCCCCCATGCATTCTGGATAAGAGCCATAATCAAGTAACAAACCTGTTATTTAGAAAGTACTCAAAAATCTTTCCATCTCCCTCCTTCCTTCCTATTCACCTGTTATATTTATATCAGACACACTTAGGTTGACCACTGCAACCACTTTAATGATCAACCAAAGACCTTGTTATATTTTCTAATAAACTTCATTATCTTTTCTTTATATTTGTCTTTATTTCTGTAAACATTTAAATCATATTATTCCATATAAATCTTTATCCTGTAAAAACCCAGTCACAGAGATTACAAAGTTCCTTCTTAAGGACCTTCCAGTGTTGATTATTGCTCTCAGACAAAAAAAAACAAAAAAAAAAACCACACACACAACAAAAAAACCCCAAACAAACCACAAAAACCCCACAGTTTAAGGGGTTCTGAGATATGAATCAATTGTTTGGAAAATTTTGAGAGAAATACTGCTAGTTTATGCTATTTTTAGCTTACAGTTGAGGGCATATCTATCTTGACCATATATATAAAATGTTTAAGCAGGCTGCAAGTAACAAGGCAGTATCTCAGATCCACATTCCAACATAATCAATTTTCTTCCACCATTTCAATAGCACAGCACTGCTCTGGCTGAGTAAGCCAGCAGGCGAGCTCCATGTTGCCTTCAGCTACCCGACAGCCTCATATAAGGCATCTCACAGTCTAATCCTGAGATGACAACAGCACAGATAGATGACTACAATTTTCTTCAAGTTACAGCTGCCCCACCAGGCACATGCATGTTGAAACTTATCTTTGGCCTCTAATGGCTCCTGTAAGATCAGGGACCAGACCCCAAGCCGCGAGTGTGATCAAGATACTACATTCATACTCCCTCAGGCAAGGCTGTTAAGCTTGAGCCTGTTCTTCCCCCAGTGCCCAGACTGTTGGCGACATCTGGTCAGCCAACCACTACCAATCCATCTACTGGCCTTAGACAGATCCTGCGCTATTTATCTCCTCACTCTAGCAAGATTTCCATTCATGCTGTATTTCCCTAAATTAACTTCCCAAGATATCTTAGAGAGGTGGTGAAGTGCATTGGCCAGGCAATAAAGACCAGAGAGACTTTAACTGGCAAAGATAAGAAGGAACTGCATCTTATTTTAAAATAAATTTAGCAGCAAACACATGTACTGAAGTTCACTACCAGTGCTAGAGACAAGTAAGAATTCTTGTTGTAAAGAGATTCTCTATAGTAGTCATGAGAAATGACTTAAGTTCATATGAAAAGTTGTAGGATTTTTAAATTTTTACATCTTTAAAGTATTTCATAATTTTACTTATTCTGTGCAAGGAGTTTAAACTACTCTGGGCCTTTGTTTCCAGTTTGAGACACTGTTCCAATGGAGATATACAAGCTAAATAAGCGAGGCCCCCACCTATTTTTTCCTCTTTTGCTAACAAGCATCAATATAAAGCTTTTTTGCCACTGCCTCTTATTTATTACATCACTTGCTCAGAATTAAAAAAAAATACTCTTGCTACAATGGACATGAACATTTTTCTTCTGGCATTTGATTACCCAGGAAAACAATAAAAGAAACTTGAGCTAATTAGCTCACGTACAGACCACTTGCTCAGACATCAGCAATTACATCAGCTAAACTGCATCAGCTGCTCATGGACATAGAGGACATGCATCAGATTTAAAGAGGGAATTTCACCTAAAATTTGCAGGATCATAGGGCTAAAACAAAGAAGAAAAGCAAGTCTGAAGTAATATTGCTTTCATGACTTTCACACACACAGCCCACTGCGTCTACCCACCCAATTAATCTGGTGTCCTAGAGGATGGGGACATAAGCCCAAAGTATCCATGCCATTTATCTTGGCAATTTAATCCTTTCAAACCAGATCTTTTTCAAATAAAGTTACTGCTGAAAGAGACACTGAATTTCTATTCATCTTCAGTGTTTAAACAGATTAGGCAGGATACATTCCTAGGTGATTCAAAGAGCAATCAAGCCTTTACCTCCTTACTTTTACAAATCACTTTTTGGGAAGCTTCCCATCCACTAAAGTAGCCGTGCAGGCACAGGCAGCCCATCAAGATCTCGTCTGACTCCCAAACAGACTTTGCTGCCAACAGTGGGATCAATGCAGGCAGCAGGCGCTAAAGCTGATGTCCTTTCCAGCAGAGAAGGAAGAAAGCCTTTCAATATTTCGAATGTCTTACCATGAAACAGTCCAGTTAGGGGTCCTAAAGCTAAACCTTATCTTTGTTCATTTTCTAATCTGTGTTATTGAATGAGAAAAAGCAAGGATATCAAATATATACACAGGAAGTAAACTCAGAGCTAACTGGAGCTAAGTAAGCAAGTGGTCTGAACTGCCTCCACAACTGGACAGAACGCTTCAAAGGTTCTGAAAACAAATTTGCAGCTAACAGGTCCTTCTGCCACTGTTACTTAAAAGATACACTAAGCACCCTGAAGCACGTGCAGTCTCTCCCTACAGCAGCTTTTTAGTTCATAATTCAAAACAGCATTCTATATTACCTTGTCAGCTACTTCTCAGTTCAAGCATAGCATCAGTAACGTGACATAAAGGCAGCTAAAGGAACAGGGCATGCAAGCACATAGAAAAATATACTAGACAAAACAAGCTACATTATCTGTTTTTGTAGCATCTTCTGAAGCTACTTCCAATCATCTGACTGCTCAGTCTTCCAAAGCCACTACTTACACACAGCATAAGTGCTCTGTGTGACAGATGATAATGATCTGGTTCTAACTGAACAACTCAAATGTACTTAAAAAACTGACAGGAGTGAGAGGAAGGAGGAAAAGTTAACAAAGCAGAAAGTGTTGACACTTTCTGTAGCAAATGTAGTATAACAATAAAGGAGGAGGTAACATGGAAATGACCGAAGAGGAGAAATCGGATTTGAAAGGAAAACAGACCAAAGAACAACTATTTTTTGTGTTCATGAAAAGGAACTAGATATAAGAAAAGCAGTGGGGGGAACTGAAAGGCAAAGAGGGGACAGGGAGAAACAGGACCAGAAAACGGGATGAACAGAAGAAGGAATGGAAAACAGGATTAGGGGTATGAGTCTTAAAAGACAAAATACAAAATTCCAAGTTGGCTTGAAAAACTGAAGTCAGTGGCTGACAATTTTTAACTGTAGGAAGAAAAGACAGCTGTGTAACAAATTGCAGCAGGACGACATATAAGCTGTTGTGACAAACGGATGTTCTACTACTGCAGGTGAATAAACTGTGCAAGTATGTTGAGGCAGGGTGGCTGGCTTCTCAAAACATAGCAGATCAGAAATAAATAAAAAAACCCCAACAACCCAAAAAACAAACACAAACCCACAGCTCAATTCTGAGTTTAACAAAGGCAAAGAAGGGCATTATCTATGCAGAAAGGGAATGAGTTGGAAAGATTACAGCTTCTCCTAAGTAACCAAAGGAAAAAAAAAAAAAGATACAAACCTAAAATACAGTGGAAAAAAGCATGGAGCCTGTTGCAGGCATTTTTCTCTATGAGGCATGGGATGAAACGTGAAAGATGACAGTATACAATAGAAGAAACTTTATTTTTTTCTTCTTTTAAATAAAGAGACAGATGAGCAGGAAAGCAATACCTGTTCAGAATCATGAGAGCTCAAGAAAAGGCCTCTAGGAGTGACTTGACTGCCTTTGTCAGGCAGCATAAATAATGTTGGAAAAGGCATACTAAGTAAGCTGATGACTTACAAGAGTTCTCAAGAAGAGCAGAGGAGATATTCAAGAAATAATTTGCAAGTACTAGAAACAGCAGAGAGATGCAACATCAAATCAAAAACAAGGAAAAAATTAAGTCTGACTAGTCTCAGTATCTTTTATCATACGTATATAAAATACAGTTTGACTGCTACAAAGGCAAAGCAGAAGTTGTGCCAGGAAGGCAGAGAGGCCTTTCTGAAAAGTCTAATTTAATTATATGATTTAAATGCATTCATCTCAATACAGATTTCTTTCTACTTTTTACTAATAAAACCTAAACTCTGAAGTCAGCATTCCCCCATTTCTTTTCCCCATACAAGGAAAAAAAAAGAAACAAAACAGAAAAGCCTAGAAAACGAACCACATTGCATGACTACAAATGGGACTCTTGGAAGTTAGGTATGAATGGAATTCCACCTTACCTAGAAATGTATGAATGATAAACAGACTTATATTACACCTAAATGGGAAAAAATTGAAAGGAACTGTCAGCATGAATGAAAAGTGAAATGTACAAAATAATACAGGAGGCAACAACCATAACCTTCCAAGATACCTTCAGCTTTTTTTCTACAGAATACCAAATCCTTTAAAAGGATATTCGATACTTAGCACTAATATACTTTGACTCAGAACTAACATTTTGTTTCTCAGTTGTCCAACTTTTTCCCATTACAGGTACACCACTGCATTTTGATACTACAGAGCAGAGTCAGAATACTCATTTCTGCCACTCTAATCCTGTTTGATCAATGTTTCCACAAGACAGAGTTTCTTTAGTATACAGTATTTCTCATTAAGAAAAACAAGCTCAATTCTTGATACAGTGACAAAAAGCATTTACTAGTGATATGATGATGTATATAAAACTCTATGTCAGAAGAATGACATGTTAAGCTGCTGTTAAGACTTTCATCCAAAGATCAAGCAGTTTTGCATCCCTTTCACTTCTTCATCTGTGCCTTTATAAAAAATTAAAAGCTGATGTTTTAAGAACTAAATGAACACAAGTCTGTCATCACTGTCCCAACTTCACTAAATGTAAGCACTAACTTTACCATGACTGAAGGATTGAAAAATACCTATCAGAACCCTTAAGGCTGAATTTTAAACTAGGTCTCAAAGTTTAAAATTCAAAGTTGGGGACTAACTTTTTTTGATTTCTAGCCGAGTACAGACATGCAGAGTCTAACCTGCAGCCATCAGGACAACCAAAAAGAACAATTCTAAGAAAAAGAAAATAAATAGACAAGCTAGTTGAGATTTGTTAGACTAATTGTAAGTTGAAGTCCAGCCACAGAATATTTGAATATGACCTTTCTAAAGGAAAAATATATACCATTATTATACAGAGATACCATTAAGAAGTAAAAGGCACACAGTTCAGAAGTTACCTTTTTCTTGGTGCAGGTTGGAAGACAAAACCTACATTTTCTCAAATTATGGAAACATTAACTTTTGTTTTAAGAGCAATTTGAGTGCTGAACAAGACAAAAACATTGCAGTCAGAAGCTAGGGTGGTTTGGGGGTTTTTAATAATTTATTAATCTTTTCACAAACTATTATAACCTCAGTTACATTGCTCATGATTATAGTCTGCATTACAACTAAGCACCCAAAAATCCTTACCTTAGGATCACTCTCTGCATCTTCCTCTTCTTCTCCCTCCTCTTCCCCCTCCAACTCCTATGACAAAATAGAGATAAACTAACAGAAATTAAAACAGGTTAAAAGTGCAGCTTTTTGTAATGGAGAAAAAAACAAAATAGCAAGTTATATTATCACTGTATTCCAGAGTGTTTCAGATGTCAACATTAAAACTACTTGGGCTGACTTAAAAGAATTCAGCATCTTCAAAATCTTAAAGCAAAATCTTTAAAAGAAGATTTAAAACATAGATTTAAAAGATTCAGTATGGCTTAAGGCAACCTTCCTACATAAGCTGCTGCAGTCTCCCAGCAATTTAACTTCTACTTGACATATTATTTGGAATTTTACAGTTCTGGTACTAAGTATATATGTCTAATTTTGTTCTTTGTTTTGACCTCCTTCCAAAGAGTCTCTGTTTATTTGGATTACTGTGGACAGGCTACATATTCCTGCACAGGATTTTGCAGTATTTTCGCACTCTGTTGTACATACACCTATATCCAAGTAGTAACATCTGGCACTGGAGACAGATTAAAGATACATGTACACTTCTATCAAGACCCATCTTAAAAAATAAAAATAAGAACATGTTTAGTCATTCAACAGCCTAAGTCCAGAAGTCTGTATTGCAACTTGCAAAGACAGAAAAGAGACTGCACGCTGAAGGCTGCCAGCTCACATCAGAACACCAGCTCGGTAACTTCTGATGTACTCTATGGTGAACTTGATGACAGTCAGGTATGTACCTTTAACCAATTAGCAAGAACACCACAGTAAAAGCAGTAAAATAAAAATATAATTATCTGTAAAGGATATTAGCTCATTGATATCATTTAGTGGTTTTGTGCAAAGCCTTTCACAGTATGTTTGTATTCATACAACACTACTGTAAACAGACCAGAGCTCTTGGTATACTAGAAATTCCAGCCTAAATAAAGCCTTTATCCTGAGCAGTTGCACATTCTCCCTTTTTTACTTTACATTTAGCAAGGCCCAGCCTTCAAGCTTATGATAACTAAAAGCTGACAGCTGAATTCCACTACTGCCTAAGTAACAGATACTTAAAAATAAGACTGAAGGTTCTCATCATGCAGCACTCAAGGAAAAAAAGCTCGTCTAACTTTTGACTCATGTCAGAAAGCAGCTTTCAAAATACTAGAAAAAAACTGGATAAATGTTCTTGCAGAAAGTACTTTGGTGAAGAGAAAAAACAGCCATAGATTTTGTAAGTCAGGAACGCTGAACTCTTTTGGAAAGAAGTATCATACACAAGCGCATTTATGAACAACTATTTTAGGACTATTTCTGGAACTGGAATGCAGTAGGTAATTAGTTATCTAAAAAAGATACAGTATGCATCTCACCTCCTCTTCACCTTCTTCACCTTCTTCAAACTGAAAAACAAACCCAAAGTTTTATTAGCTCTGCTAAAATTCGCATAAAATCTTCTGCAGTAATAGGTCTCGCATATTCAAACACAGTAACTGAAGCTAAGCTCCTTCCAGAAGCAAAGATTAACAACTCACAGCAAGCTGAATGATTCTTTCCTATCCCTAAATAACAGGAATCTCTTCAGGTTTTTTGTTATTCTCATGTAATTAATACTACATACTAGTCTAATCAGAAAAGAAGGAGAATGTTTCTATCTAAATGGTGACTAAAAAACAAAATGCTGATAGCATACATACGTTATCATCATCCTCTATAGCTTCCCCAGTGAAATAAAGCACAGCACGAGGGACTATCCTTTCGCGGAAGAAATGTCCGATTTCAAAATCCGCTGCTAAAGTAAACTCTGAATCTTCGTCCTGTAAAGCAAGTTAGTTTGATTTTTCTAATAAAAGTGTGATGTGCTACAGAGCAGCAAACAAAAGTATTTCAAAGTTACGGTTTGAGAAACATCACACTGTCATCAACATCAACCTTCAGGTCACATGTACTTTCAGTATACTTTCGACTTGCAATATTTCTTTTATTGTTACAAAGTAGATCTAGATTTGCAGAATTGAGATTTATTTTAAAAGTTTCCTACTTTCTACATACCGGCTACTGACCTGCTGAAACACCTTCTATTAAAAACGCTCTTATAGACTTTGCTGGTTCTGATATCTGCCGTTACAGTATTGTTCAGAATGCTTCAGATTGATTTTTTTAAAAAAAATCAGGTACCAGCCATGCAGTAGTGCTAGTGCTGAGTGGCTAGAGAAAATAATGACCTCTTCCCAACAGTGATCATTATAGATGTATTGGATCAGCAAGACATGTAACAGCAAAATGTCAACGGATTACTTGGAGAAGCCAACAGTATCTTTCATTTTATCAAGATGAAGTTCAGCTTTGGCAAAAGCAAAAATAACAATAAAAATACACGGCAGTTAGTGAAAGAACCCAAACAGTCACTATAGAGATGTTTAGCAAAAAAGATGTGGCAAAAAGCAATTGTGCAACTTCAGAAATGTAAACTTACCAATGACTCTCCATCACCAGATACTGCAAAAAGAAAAGACAGTAAATTTAAGGAAAGTTTGTATAGTCTAGCCCACCTCAATATTCAAGATGACAAAACACAGTATAAAGACCTTCTCATACCAGAAAACACTGGGGTTATAAAGGCTTCAGAAGCTAGCTATTAAACCTTTAAAGACAATTCAGATTCATCCTAAATTAAACCCACAGAAATTGTACTTGCAAGAATTTTAAGTCCTGCAATAACAGCATCAAAGCTGCCATTTTGATGTCAAAGATTTTTGCACAGGAAACACTCTTTCTACAAAGATGGGTTCAGAAGGCATGCAGATCACATTCCTCCCCTCAAAGAGCAACACATTTTGTTTCTATATTAATGCTGTAATTACAGCAACTTTATTTTGCTAGAGCACTACGAACCCTCTCCTCTCCCCAAAGACAGATGCTACCAAGTAGATTAACATTTTGTCATGAATTTGCAAAGCATTGTTGAGAAGAGGCCTGGTACTGTAACCAGTAAGGAACGGGGGGGGGGGGGGGGGGGTGGGTGTGTGTGGTGTTGTTTAAAACAAAACAAAAAACAACAACCACCACCACCAAAACAGATTTGCCTCCTCTACTCGGGTGCCATGGTACTGTGATCCTATTGTGAAAGTGCTAATTTGGCTCAGTCTGTTCTCAAGTTGAAAATGCAAGTATCAACTGCCAGCAGATGTCATAGTCTTATCTTTCTTATACAGCTACCTCCAGAATATGTCCTTTAAGAACTTTTAAAAACCAATATAAAACCATCGTGAGGCAAACAAATCTCCATCCCTTCCTGAAAGCAGCAATTACTTGTAACAAAAAAAAAAAAAAAAGTTGTTTAAGTTAAAGGACATTTCTGTTCCAAACAAACTCCAACTTTGGAAATACTTATCACTTGTTTCTTATCCCCATGTACACAGGGATTTGTAGTGGTATTTAGAAGGGACAGGTAGTTCACAGGACATTCAGCCCATGACTGAATCAAGAACTAATGTCCATTTTGTTCAGTACATCTCTGAAGTCCACAAAGTAAACGGCTGCTTCCATCCATGTTTGAAAAAAAGAGTACAAGAAGAAAGTGTTTTTGGAATCCATCTAAATTGTTTTAAATAGGTGAGTACATATCTAACATTAGATAACTAGGAAAACTAGGAAGGTATGTACAGAGCATTAAGGATCACTAATTAATCACAGAAGAAACCACAGGAAGTTCCGTCACTTAACACAAAGCTTTAAATGAAACAGATATGCTAACTTGACCAATACTGGAAGAGATTTCTATCGCATATTAAAAACCTCAAATTGATGCATGGTGCCATCCTGTGGTGAAACAAGTCAACTTCTTTAGGAGATTCTACATGAGACTCTTTCCATACTATGAATCCTGTTTACACAGTACACCTAACAGCCAAATTCTACAGAATAACATCAGAACAAAATGATCTGTTTGGATGAGCTGCAGTTTCCTATCTTCCTCTAGTAAGAAGAAAGTATACAATGCAGCAGCATAAATAGTTTGTAGGTTTAAGCTGTATAAATACAAATACATATAAAAAAACACAACATATTTTAAGAATCCTAAATTCTCAATTTCCAAGCTTACCCTTTATTGGGCTGAAGAAGTTAAAAAAAGAATCATTAGGTACTTGTTTAGTAATTGTCCGAACTGTGCCTCGACCCTTGTGTTTCTGTTTTTTCTTGATTGTTTTAACTGTAACATTTTTTCCTTTCTTCCAGTCAATAGTACACCTAAAGACAACATGTGGGAAACAGCATTTTAACACAAGACATCAGTGAAAATAAAGAACTGAGCATTAGAGCAACAAACATCAAGGCAAAGATGGCGTATCATTCTCTAGATAAAGCTAGTTTTACACACTCTGGCAACTGAATCTACTTGACAAGATGTCAAGTAGACGCATCGTAGTGCTACAGACTATATGTATGTTGGACATATCAAATATTTCCCTAAATTAAAAAGCTAAATAGTTTGTCTTCACAGAGTAATCACTGCCCCCACCCCATCCATGCTTTAATACCTCTTTGCCCCAACTACTGGAGTTTTGTAACCAAGGACATGATTAAGCTATTCCAGAAAAATCTCAACAGCTGAGAATTATTCTTCCAACAGTCAGACCAGTAGAAAACAATACGTTACATCCTCTCACTACAGGCCAAAGCAGTGTCCAGTTACCCTAAAAATAAATGCACAAAGAGTTGCCAGGGAGAGGCACATGTCAGCTCTCCAAAGAGCAGTGCTCAGACTGACTTGGCAGTCAAGTACAGCAAGCCAGAAAGAGCTTATTTTTCAGATCCTTTCTGCTACTGTGCAAACTGTCACTTATCTCAATTAAAAGTCTCTCTCCATCCACCTATAGTTTTACCCAAAACTGCATGTGGCAAAGAATGAGTGGTAAACACAGGTAGTTCTCTTCTAATGGAAATAATGGTGTCACAGTAACCCTTAAGTGATTGTTCTTCAAAATGGACTAGCCTTTTACTTAGGCACAACTGTCACTAAACATGCAAGTAGATGTTTTGCCTCACTGCAAGTGAATACTCAATTCAAAAGCCAACACATAGCACTAAAAGTCAAAAGGTTTCGAGGTTGTCAGGGTGCCTTCAAGAAAGCAAGTATTTGGCATTTCTTAAGTGTTAGTTTTAAAAAAAAAAAACCAAACACAAACAAAAAAACAAAACACAAGACACAAAAAAAACCCACCTCCCACCAAAACCCAAAAACACATCCTTGAAGGGGGGTGGGGGCAGGAAAAGGGGACACACACCAACAGAAAGAACACCAAGGAAGTTAAGAAAAATAAGGTACAAAAATATTTTTCAGTTGTGTCAGCTCTGCTCTGGTATGGCACTGAACATGAGTTATACAGCAGAGATCACAGATAGGAAGAGAAAGGGTTAGGTTAGAGAAAACAATCTTTTACCCAAAGAAAAAGTCTAGTGTGGTGTCCAACTCACTAGACTGCCAGAACAGAGATGAGAATTCACCATCCCGCAGTCAGTTTCTGACCACATTTTGCCAAAAAAGTTGCTGCATTAGCCACAACTGCCAGAACCAAACTGCGTGGCCAGTATGTTCCAGTCTCAAAACAGGTTGAAAGAACAGATCATACATATGACCAATTCCTGCCAGATTCAAAAGTACTGCTGGAATAAAAATTGCTGAGGAGATGAGCCAGAGTCCAAGAGAGTCTAAGGCTACTTATCAGCCTGAAAATGGGGGTCTATGAAATGTAATTACTAAAATGAACTTATCCAGTTATCTGGAAATAAAACGCTTGTTACCTCATTAGTAATCTATTAAATTTGAAAGGTGTAAGCTTTAAAATGCACGCCACGTTAAAACATCTCTATATCTATCTATCTGTTGCTTCTGCATGCTGAGGCTAAGATCATCATCATCCCTACAAACATTCCCAGTTTTTAAGCTAGCAAAAGCTTTATTTTATCTTCATTAACCATTATCACAGTAAGAGAAAACAGCATCTGGAAAATATGGACTATTACTTCAGAAGGTTTTTTTTAATTTCAAGTTTTCCTTACCCCTCACAATCAACTATTTCAGGTCCTTCAAATGAAAACGGATCTGTCTTGTCTGGCTCCGACTTCATCTTGTATGTTTTTGTCAGGACTGAATTAGAAAAGTAGTCATTGGGCCCAAAGTGGAACTCTAATGAGAAAGACTGGAAGAAAGTTCCATTATAATTTTATGTTACCACTAATTTTTATCTTTGAAATAGTGCATCAGCAGAATTACCATTAATCAAACTCTGAATACAGGAAAAAATAAGAATTGGATTGCAAACATATCTTTCAAACTACAGCAGAAGCAGGAAATGAAGAATGTCAACCAACTCTGAACATGCAGGAAGCCAGAACAACCTTGGCTAGTATTAACATTCAAATTATAATCAGGTAATTACTACATTTCACTCACCTTTACATATAGAACTGCTGTCTTAAAAGCAACCTTAGAAATAAGTACTTTGAGAAACGTCTTGGTTTCATTTTCTATGGAAGCCTAGTCATCATCCTTTGACTAGGGATGATGAAGTTGTTATTCTGAAGTCACTTTGACATCAGAATAACACCATCAGGTTCTGTTACTCCCTCCACTCTGATCATTCAATGTCATGATCTTAAGAGACTGAAACAGACTTTATTTCTAAATAAAAAAAATTCTAGATTGCAGGAGTCTGTATTTAAACAGTGCACTTCTCTATGAACCAGAGGAGTTTTTTTTCCATTTGATAATAGAAAATCCTGCAAAAGAACACTGACTTCATAAACCGAAGCCTAAGATTATACACGTCTTAACAGGTTACAGCCTGAAGCAGGTGTTTCTGCTTATGTTTGCGCCTCCTGTGGCACCTGAAAATTGTTTGCAGAAATTCAGTTTCTTACATGAGAATAAAAGGCTCCAGTTACAGAAAACTGCAGCATACACAATGCATCAATTTTGAAATCTGTAAAGCTTTCAAAACTGCTTGCACAATGCTATCTATGCCCACTTTGCACTCAGGATCAACTATGAACTATTTAAAAGTAAAATAAAACTCAAACTGCCTTGGAACAGGGGAAAAAATAAAGGTTTTCACCAGCATTATTTTAGTTACTTGAAGGTGGATAAAGACTGCAGGTCAGTTCAACAACACAGAAGGGCTGAAAGTCAAAACCCCCAACATCACCATAACTACTGCACAGCCACAGCATGCATAACAGTTACCTTAAATATTTTATTTATTCCTCCATAAGAACTAGACCCAGTGTGCATACAAAACAGATTAGATGATAACTGCCAAAAACACTAGCCTTGAATATACTTCCCCAGGCATTCTTCAGACTCAGGCCAGAAAATGGTCTATTACCACCCAAAAGTCTGCCTTGCCATCCTCTTTTTTTTGAAGGCTCACCATGTGCAGACAGGATAAGTAACTCTGGGGACAACAGCCTGTTCATCAAAGATATTTATCCCTCACTCATCTCCCAAAGGCCCCTTAGTCTTTCTAAGGCCCCATGAATCTCCTCACGTGACTGAACTCTGGAAAGATAGTGGTCAAGGACTGATGGAGACCGGTGGCAACAGCAGCCTTCCCAACTCACACGCTCACAGTTTAAGGAAAGGAAGCCACTGGGAACCAGATGCGCACTGGAATATCTGCGTTGGCTTCACATGGCCTATTTCAGCTTTACTTCCATTTTAAAGCAATTTGAGACAGCTAGTATGGTTTGGAGGGTGTCTTCAGCTAAGGCAAATCTCTCTCTGGCAAACATGCTCAGGGGAAGAGTTACAACTTCGCTTATCCACTACCAGTGACTAACATTCATACCCAAATAATCCCACAAACCATCACTGGGGTTATAAATGGTAACCAGTGGCACTACTTAGCATGCAGGATCCCAAGGACCAGCAAGACAAAAATATCTGCAGAGACTGCATTTCAGTATTTCATTCTATACCTGCTAATTAGGAGACAATAAGAAGCAGCTTCAAGTTTCACATACTATTTGAAGTGTTGTAATAACCTTTCCAGTAGTCATTTGGACATCTTGCTTTTGATATCAGCTTACCTTTGTAGCATGTATTTCTAGATTTTCACTGTAGTATGAGATGTTCTCATGAAGTTCAAAAGAAGAGAACTTCCTTACTTTAAGCTACTTAAGTTATACCCAGATGCATCATCCAGGTCTGAATATGCTAGCTAACGATCCTGATGTCCAAACAGATATATCAAGTAGAAATTACATTTATACAAACATATGTAAGTTTATTCATATGATCATAAATAAATAAATCAAAGCAAATAGTAAAGGAATCGCTTATGCTTCATTTATATATAAACGTTTATAAAAGTTTATATATACAGGCTACAGCAAACAGAACTTTGAAGCACCATTACTGTAGCCAGGTAAATGTACTTTTGGAGGACCGTACCTGCAGTTAATCACTTTGGGTCAACGGTAAATCAGAAAATTCCTAACTATCATGTATTTCTTTTAGTGGCAAAACCTAATCCCCAGTAGAATTAGTGTATTTATTACACACTGGTTATGGGAACTTTTTACAGTACAAAGCTACCACTGCTGCACCAATTTTCAATAGCCAGAGAACTTCAGACAAGGCAGTCTCACACAACTGGCTAACAGGTTTCACTCAAGTAGTTAGGAATGCATCCTTTTGTCTCCAAATACAGAAGGGACATGGAATTTGTCAGCCTTCCATTATTGGATTTCATGTAGCACTGGAATGGAACCTATTCACAGAAATATGCTGTCAAGAGGTTACGAACAGTGCGAGACAAGATAAATCCATTGATGTTTTAAGAGCAGTTCTTCAACTCAAGGTACTGTAAAACAAAGCTGAATGAGAACACAAAAATGCTGTAGGGAAAAACAACTATTTCCAAATCATCCAAATGCCACCAAATAAATATGCTTCAAGATAATAACCACGAACTTCTTAGAATACTTTACTTTGTGCTTAAACAACTCCTTTTCTTCATAAAACTCATATCCTCTCCTTCAGCCCTAGCAATATTTAGGAACTTAATTCCCAATTTTTCTCTGTCCTTACTACTTCCCTTGCCTATTATCAGCTCAAGTGTCTTGGTACTAATAGGAGAAAGACAACAAGGACTAAAGAAGAAAAAAACCAAAAAAACCCCCTTTGCTTCAGCTGTTATTAACCTTTAAAAGGTATTTCGAGAAAGTCCTTCCATCTTTCTTACATGAATCTTCAATGAAGCTTTTCTTGCATTTATTTTAGACTTTGTTAGAAGACTATAACTCCGTAAGACAAAACAAAAAATACCGAACATAAGGAAAAAGCCACAAGGGTGAAGTTTAAAGAAAGGATGTGTAGTCTCAAATCCCATCCTTCTCCCTGCCTCCCCCTCAAAAGGAGCTCAAGGAATAAGTATAGTCCGCATGAATTACATAAGCAACAGAATAACTTCTTTTCAACAAACACAGTATCTGTTTCTGTACACTGAACTTCAACAACAAAACAATTTCCAAAAAAAGGCAAAGTTGTACTTTAAAAATTACTCATTAGGTACACTATTAAAAGACCATCTAATATATTTTTCTATCCTTTTCAATAGGCACAGTATCCATCATCATTGTTTTTGATTAATATTACTAAGTCGCATCTCTTCTTTTGATGAAATATTCAGTATAGTAAGCAGCACCCAGAATTTTTTTTCCACAATTCATTTTCAAACCAAAAGCAGCCATGTAACTTTATTGGTAAGAGTAGCTAATTTGGAATTTGAGAGAGAAAAGAAAGTGAAAATTAGACAGAACTGAGCCAGAATTTTAATCTAGAAACTACAATGATGTCAGAGATGTCCAGGCTAAGGATGAAAGAGCAAAGGGTCAGGAAAGGTGAAGATAAATCTTTAAAAGGTAAAGCATGGAGATATTAGCCTAGAAAGAACCCCCCCACACACACACACACATTCCAACTGAAGAGAATGGAATGAAAATTTTGAAGTGCTGTTCACTTCATTACTACAATCTTCATGAGAAAAAACAAGAGAAAACTCACCATAGGCTGTCCGGGTTCAGAAAACTTAACTTTAATATCCTGCAGATGTTTCAAGATTGGTTCATCATATTCCTTAGAAGAAAAAAAAAAAAAAAAGAAAATGAAAAAGAAATTCCTATTCAGCAGGCAATATTTAGAAGAACAAAATTTTAACCTAGCTTGCTTGTTCAACCTGTTCTTAAGAACGAACCAAACCTTGTAATTATTCAACAGTTTCAGCCAAAGTTTAGATTTGGATCCAAATTTCTTAATCATAGTTGCAAATACCATGTGCCAAATTCTCAATCATTAGGCCTCGTCTTCAGTAAGTAAAGCTGCTATCATGCTAGGCTGCATGAACATTACTGAAAAGTAACTTCATTCAGGATATTTATTGCTGGTGAGATTCACAGAAAGATACACTTCAGGGAATTCTTCCTTAACAGCATTAAAAGCAATTAATATAACCAAGGGTAAAACTACATACACTATTTAACATGAATTCAACCAATCCATGGGTATGTTTATAATATCCTTGCAAAAAATAATCCTTTATGGACTAAATTAACAAAACTACAGGGGAACAGCTGTTGTAAGCAGCACAAACTTGCATTTTAGTATCTACAAATGTTGTTACAAGACCATTTCTTAACAATCCACATAGTGTTTAGCAGTGTGGGTCAGCTGTTCTGCTTGTCCATCATTAGCCTTTCAAGCATCTTCAGGAATAATATTAGGGATTGAAGACTCAAAGATTTTGTGTCTCACACACATTCCACAAGCAGTCACTATTAACTGGAAAAAGTAGCAATTCATTTAACGCATGACAGAAGTTATTCTTTTCAGAGGAGAAACTTACCTGTACTAATTCACTTAGCATATCTACGTTCCTAAAGATAGTAAACCAGAAGTCTGGAATTCCTTTGACATTTGTCTCTTCTGCTTCTGCTTTTTCTTCTATTACCACTACATTTTTCAGGTCTCCCTGTGAAACAAATACAGAAACATTTAAGAAATGAAATCATGACTTCTTAATATATTTAATAAACAGAGGCAGATGTACAAAACGTTTGCCATCTCTGAAGCTGTGTTTAAGGAATGTTTACAATTTACAGTGTTTCCTCTGTAAATGAAGTTAAGAGACACAAGGTTTATTTACACAACTACACATGTATACATTTAATTCAGATTTACTTTCAACTCATTTGGAATTCTTCTGTACAAAGACTAAATACATTGCGTGACAGCTTCACTGACTTAAACAGAAATTAAAACACATTACTATCTTTCCACAAACAGAAAAAAACACAAATAGATTTCTATTTTTCTATTCATCTTATTCCTGCAGGTTCATGTGCCATTTACAGTGTTTCATCTAAAAATTTAGAATTTAACTTTGCCCTCTGAAATGCTGTTTTAGCTTCCCAATTTCACAGAATACTTGGTAAAGTTGGTTTTCATGGTTATTTTTCATTATTACACTGTCTTCAATTATTAAGCTTTTGTGATACAGGATTCCCTACACATAACTGATGTCAAAAGTTATAAAAAAGAATAACTAAGTCACTTCTCCATCCCCAAAAAAACCAGGAAATTCGCAGCCTGAATTAAGTTGTATTGCACCCTTCCTTTTACACCACTAGATAGCAGCAAATATATAAGATCTTCTGAACACCAGCTACTTGGGTTATCAGTAGCCAAGAATATGAAGTGGCAGTTTACTTGCCATCTAGACATGTTTCTGATCTTATAATTGCAGGGAATATGGCCTGTCAATGCTGTATTTACACAAAGCCTAACAAACCTTTTTTGCTTATGCACATGGAGTTCTGTGTCATGCTAAATCTCATGAGATCAGTAAAAACAGAGAGAACAATTTGCTTTGTATACAGAACAGTGTCCAAAGGAAACTGAAGGAAAACGGGCCACGGGAAAAATGCAAAGCAAACCTGACAGAATGGCAAACAGCATTCTAGGTAGGTCACTTCTCTGAGAAAACGAAGCAAGCCATGAGTATACATCTCCAAAAATGATGATAGAGTAAAAGGCAGCCTACAGATTACATTATCCCTCCTAAATCTAGATAGCTCCTACTCAATAGACAAGTAGGAATCCACTAGCCAGCACACATTTTATTAGTTCAATTCCATCTTACGACTAGGTGATGTGTGTCTGATCTGTATTTATGGAAATAAAAGCTAATTATGTCCCCCAAAATAAAGGGGACAAGCAGACAAACAGCCAGCCTTCTATTATCTTGGGGTATCATGTAGCACTGGAATGGAACCCATTATCAGAAAGATACTGTTAACAGGTTACGAACAGTGCAAACAAAGGCAACTTCTCAATTCACTCAAGCTACAAACTCGAAAAAAGGCTAAACTAAAAGTCTAAAAGCTTTCACTGGACATAACAGTGTATTCATCACAAGAGCACATTACTGATAAAACCTTTATTTCCAAAAGATGAGTCTTTCAATGGAAAACACTGTACAGGAATTAATTCCGACAATCCAATATATCTGTAGTTCATTACCAAGCTTGTACTCACAGCTAGTTTTTCTTCTTCCTCATTTTCACTGTGCCATTCTGACTCTGCATCTGTGGGTTCAGCTTCCCCATTAATAAACTCTCTTCTCTATGTTAGAAAAATCAAGAATGTAATTGAAGATGTAAAATTACATGTATGCTAACAGAACTGACTCAGCTAGAAGGAGACAAAGATTATATATATATAGTCTTCCCACCTTATCAAAAAGGGGTTGATAGAGTGCTGCATATTTCCTCTCTAAATCATGTACTTCTTCATAGAATTTAGCTTCTATATGGGCACATTTCACTTGGAGCTGTTTCAAGGCATCAATTCTTCTTTTCACTGCTTTTGGTAAACTAAAAGCCAAACAATTCTTTAAGGTTAAAGGTTAGTTGCCTCAGGCTGCTTATAAGTAAATGCAATTTTTAAATAAAAGGCTTATGTCAAACATACATATTTCTTCAAAACCTATTTCAAAAAGTTGAAAGAATCCTCTCCTACCCAAGTTGTTCTCAAAGGTGTTATCTTCTGTTCCATTCCCTGGGGCCACCACCCTCCCCGTGTAGTTCAGAGATCTGAAATTAATACCTTTGTTTACACCTGAACTTTGAGACTAGAGTTGTGCTGATCCATCTACGAAAAATAAGAACTGTGCATTCTACAGGGGAAAGTTTTGATTCATGGGTCATACTCAGAAAAGTACACATTGCTCATCTGTACTTTAAATTATTAAGCATTTATATATAGTCAGGTAAAAAGAACTTTTTATAGCATTTTTTTTTTTTTTTTAAAAAAGAGGTCTACCAGCTATTCCCAGTCAAGAAATAAAAGCACAAATATCTACTAAAGGCAAAATTTTAAAGTTTAAGTCTACTCCACAGTTAATATAAAACTAAGCTTCAAACTAAGGATTTACAGGTCCTGAACTTTCCACTACATCCTGGACAGCAATCTTATAGAAATCATCAATCAATCAGTGCAGCACATGCCCTGACAGAATAAGGGCCACAGAAGAAAACAAAAAGGATGGGGGAGTTATTTCTAAGCAAAATAATAACAACCAAGGAAAATACTGAACTGGACAAAATTTAGTTTGCATTTTGTGTAAGTAAACTAAGACTTGACTTTTCCTTCCAGAAGTAGGCCACTATGAATCATGGTTTAAGTCAACCATTTTTCTTAGTGAATCATTTTTCTAATTTCCTACCTTAATTATACAGTATTAACATTCTACTATGCTTTCAGTCTTTCAAGAATTTTATTATGCCCTGTACTTACGTTTCAATGTAACTTGAAGGAGTAAGTGCTGTGTTGTCAAGACGTTCCTGTAGAGCTGCCAGGACCTGCGGATTTTGCATCACTTGGTCTGCTAGCTTTTCTATGAAGACAGAAAACCACTTTTAAAACAAAGTTGAATATATTTATAGTGCTTTTGTCATACTGTGTGTCTTACAGCAGTCACAGTAAAAATACTCACTATTTTCCAGATCTCAAATAGCACCACTACAGTTAACTAATAACTCAAGCAAAATTACTTCAGGATCAGATTTCAGAAAGATAAATTGGATAATGGTAGAAAATGCACCTTTCTCTTTGCAAATATATCAAATCTTTGCTTTTAGAAACAAGTAGTACATTGATGACATCAGCAAATTTCCTGGCTTCCCTTTTATGTAAGAAAGTGCAAAATAGGAGTTTCTCTATCCTCCCTCTGTATTAGCTGTAGCTTATAAGCCACATATAAACTTGCAAGAGAACCACTGAATTATACTTTCAAGACATTGATAAAAGTGTTTTCCAGTTAGTCTGACTCCTGAAAAAAACTTTGTGTACTGTACAACAAAGCAGCATAGCACTATGACCATTTCCTTGACAACTACTACTTTTTAACATCAAGATACTTTTCCAATCTGTAAGACTCCTCAAACAGTATCACAACAGTTCACAGAAGACTATTTTTACAGGTGGTCAGATCTAAAGTGCTTCTGGTTAGGAGTTAAAAATCCTTACTAATAACCGCACAGGTGGTCATACTGGGAAGACATTTGCTTTTCAAATCTTTCTGTTCTTCCTCGCCGCTCCTCTCCCAAGACATTAAAAAACAATAAATTGCATAGCGCACACTAACTTGATGAAGCTTTAAATAGGTGCGTTTCTGTGTTGTTCCTTTGGGGGGGTGTTTGTTGTTTTTTCTTAATCCAACTTGACTATAAAAATTATTCAATGGTGTCTACCAGTTTATATGTGATTTCCAATTGCTGGTCACAAAAGCCTTCTCATTCAGTGACCACATTTGTGAAACATATTTCACTATAACTTACAAATTTGAGCATTCAGGTTAATAACAATAGAACCGTAGTTTTTCCGCACACAGAAGTATTAATTTGAAAAATATTATTCAGCAGTTACCCGTAGACCTTCCAAATGAACAATAAAAACCTCAAGAGGACATATTATAAAGATGTATTTTCCTACAAACAAGATAGTAAAGAACTAGCATACATACAGGACTGCTCATTTTAATAATTATGCTGATAAAGATTACATGTTGCTAAAAGCTAGTCTATACAGGCCTTATTGCAAGTGTCTAGCAGGTTATTTCATGCAATAGTGAAGCATACTAATCACAATATATGCAAAAATACTTTCACTGTTACAAAAATATAGCCTTTATTTTGCTCTTGGCCGCAATAAAAATGGAAAACATCACAAAGTGAACAGTTAGCCTAGAAACCATTGCTTTGCTTTCAATAGTGAACACATCTGTAGTTTTGACTGTAAAGGTTTTGGAACTGTAGACAAAGAAGCTTCAATACACAAGGCAATAGGCTTATTCCACCTTTGTAATGTTACCTACTACTATGTATCTTACCTTTTTTGTCGCCTGCATTTTTAGTGGCTTCCACAGAATCTGAAGTAGTATCTTCTGTTTTACTAAAAGAATTTAAAATGTAACATATTAAAAATCACTTTATAAAAACTTTAACATTTAAGAATGAAAGTATTCTGAATTTTCAATGTTTACTACAGGACAAGTTTTATAAACAAGTATGCCACTAAAAGACATGTATTTATGTCTTCAAGCTTCTCAAAACTTGGGAGTAAAAGTTTGGATATGAAACTAGTTCTCCTACGATGAACAGGATGCACAGGAAAGGCAAAAAACTAAACAAAAAAACCCCCAAAACAAAACACAAAAACCCCAAACCAAAAAACACTGACAGATAAATTCATCTCATTAAGTGAATTGCTGACCTTTCATCTGTACTGGGTCACTCTGGACAGGAAAATGTTATTACTCACACGTGAAAATATAAGACACTCTTTTAGTGTAAGTGATGAAGAAAAACACAAGAAAGGATACAGGTAAGAAAGGAAGATCAAAGCTCTCTGTTTCGAATTTCTATATCAAGTTGTTTTGATTAATAGCAAAAACATTAGCCTCTACTCTAAAAAGAGTTGTCCCTGTTCTCCCCTTCTCCCTGCCACGATGTCTTCCATCATCACGCTTCCTGTGTTGGAGAGGGCCCAGAATGAGTCAACAGCCAGCAAGCATTCCCTCTGTTCCCTGCCAGTCTATAGGTTGCAAAATACAGATTGGGTATTGCTGAAATTAACCTTAACTCAGATACAAAAGGAGAAAAGATACTATATATGCAAATGGGTATTATTAGTTACCGGATAGACTAGCTTATCCAGCTTACCCTGGTGCACTGCAAGCCTCGAAAGACCAGCATCACACATGTATTTACACCAGTTTAACAACACTGTTATTTGTTCCAAAAATGCTATAAAAACTAGAAAAATAAAACAGTGTCTTTTGCATGCTTATATCATACAGATCAGAGAAACACTGAGGATCAGTGTTCTCTTCAAGTCTTTAGAGCATCTAAATATGAACACTGAAAAGTGAATCAAGACAACACAAATTATGTTAATCCAAGAACAGAGTAATTCTGTATCCAATACACTACAATCTCAGCTTCTCCTGTACCAAATGAGCATTTTGTCCTTGCTGTAAGGAAACACAGTCTAGTTAGAGAAAATATTACCATTTTCTTCTTATCCAAGTTTGGTAATCCATTCTTCATAGGTAAAAAAAAATACTCTCCCACAGAAGACCAGATACACAGTCAGCTCTAACTACCTTGATTTAATTTCAAGAAAACAGTTCAACATACCTGTTATCTGCCATCTGTGTGCCCGTATCCACCTGCAAGTTGAAATACAGTGTTTAAAAATACTTTAATGGTAATTTGTTTACCTCAACAGAAGATGAAAATAGAACAGGTCATTGTTTAAAACCTCAATATAAATTAACAGCTGCTGGTTTTGCTAAGAAATTCATCACGCATAATCTCTTACAGTAAAGTGAATAGCTACCATAATACCCAATCCAAACTGGAACTTGCTCATAGTTTTTGAACAGTCTGTTAGGTGCTTTCATTTAACCCTTTTAAACTTATTTTTTCTGTTAAGTATTCCAGATGCTAATCCATTTCTACCAGATCATAAGTCTCCAGTCTGAAGACAAGTGTCACAGTTTCCTACGCTAGCTCTGCATTCTATTTACAAAAAAAAAAAAAAAAAAAAATCAAGCCAGAGGAAGATATAAATATATTACATTCTAATTCCTTGACAGTATCACAGTAAATAATGAATTTTTAATCTCTGCATATACTATATTACTATGCCTGATCTGAAAACAATGAAAGTTCAAATGAATTACAATAACTTCAGAATTACTTTTTTCTTATGTCACCTGAGCAGAAAAATATGCCCCACTTGCCTGTCTAATCAGGGCTATTTTTGTGAATAGCTGCTTCTGCTGCACTATACTGAATGACAACCTAAAACTGCTGCTAGATAAAGAGAAGCAAAACACTGAAGGAAAGAAAATTATTTCCAAGAGAAGGGTTTTTGACAGCAGCTACGAAGGCAGAATCCCCTATATAAACATTTGCCTTGAATTTATTTATCAGGAGTGAGAAAACAAAGAGGAAACATAGAAGTTGAAGTCTTGGTATTAGCAATGACTGGAACCAAGTTTAGTGCAGCTACCCCAGCCCCCAAGAACTAAATTAGCTCCCTGAGAAACCAGAAGGAGCCAGATTGCCTAACTTATTTTACTGTTATTTCTTTACTGAGGTGAAATATCCAAACCTGTACATCTATTTTAGTAATACAGGTTGGGTTTTTCCCCCCCATTCTAAGTAGTTCATCACAAATCCAAGTAATTACTACATACCATACAGAAGCATAGGAGATATTTTCCACTATCAAGCTTTCAACACAGATGTTAGTCTGCAAGTCAAATTTAGAATAAAAAGTACCTTCCATCATTCATAAGAGTCAACAGGTCTGATTTCTTAGACTCTATAAAGGCCAAGCAGGCTGATCTTTAGCCCAGCTTCCAATACAGGGCTACCAAAGAACCACCAAAGTGCTAATGACATGAGTGGCAGCCAGAGCAGGGGGCCCAGAGATTGCATGCACTCCCCCATCTGGAAAATGCTGATTCCTGCTCTAAGCTAGAAAAGCAAAACTTTCACAACCACTTTAAATAAGTTGAAAAGCTTTGTTCATTTACAAAAATATTAAGAGTATACTTTGGATTATTTCACAGGAAGTTGCTTAACATCTACCAAAAAAGCATATAAGCCCACCCTATAAATTAAGTCCAGGAACAAACAAAAGGGGCTTCTTGTAGACTAGGTGTGTTTCAGCAACCCAGGCACATTTATTTGCAAACACTTTTTCTTGCCTTAAACATAACAAGAGAAAGTAGTACTGCCAGCAACCATCTGCGACAGCAAAACAGAAGAATTTTACTATCCCACAGCTGAAGAAATAAAGGAGCATACACGAGTCTTTCCTTCCATAGCAGACAGAAGGCAGGGGAAAAAAAAAGGTACAATTAAAAAGGTAAGACATAGCAAATTGACCTAATATCAGAGTTCAGCCAACAAGTTATATGATCCTAGTCACTATTAGAGGAAGCAATAGTAAGCAACTAAAAATGCAGACTCGCATTACTTAGAAATTAGCCTTGAAGACTTGTCTCTTCCAACCTAGGCCCAGTGACAGAGCTAATGGAAAAAATCCACTCCACATACAAATTCTTCTGCTCAGTTGTTTGTGCTGTATTTCCTGCAGGGAACTACTTCTCAACCCTGCTGAGGGAAGACAAGACTCTCATTCCATCCTCATTTGTGTTTGGAAAACACGGAATAAAGTTCCCATAACTTGAATAATTTTTAAACAGCAGTTGAATTAATCTCCACTGGAACAGACATGAATCGGGCACGTTCTGACAAAAGCCATTCATCTAAGTAACAAGAAACAACAACAACAACAAAAGAAAAAAGAGATACCATTCCCTGGTGCAAATACATACTTTAAGTCTTGTTTCACTCCTCAAAGTTGTTCCTTCGGCAACTAAAAAGTAAAAAGATGTATATAAATAAATAATTAGAAGCAGCTTTCTTACAAAACAGCTTGTGACACCCATTTGCGTTACAGCTGTCTTCCAATGACTTAACTGCCGCAGAGTTACTAACAAAACTCTTTGGTAAAAGCCGGTGAGGGCAGGGGAAGGGAGAGCAAGGTGATTTTAGAAAGACAAAGTTAAATGCACACCTAGTTGAAAAAGTACAGTAGCAAAGCACTGAGACTTCGTATTTATTGCCTTAGTTATTTTCCAAGCAAGTGAGCTCAGTTTACAGACAACCAAGACACGAAAAAGCTATCAGAACTAGGAGAAAATAATAGTGTAAGGTATTGTTAGTATTGCTACCACCACCAGTAAGAGACCAAATTCATATCTTATTTCTTCTGGACAGTTCACCATTTTCAAATGACTAATGAAGACATGAAGCTTTGGGGAAAGAGGAGCCTACATCAACCACTTGTCCCACAAAGCAGGCTGCTGCAATTTGTCTAGCACAAATGTCACACACCATTAGTCACTTAAAACAGCAGGAAACTGTAAATTCGATGTACACTAAGATACCAAAAGTTCATTATAAGGACAAGTAATATCCTGAAGGATGTAACTTTAAAGGAATAGTCTGTACACCTAATTACAAGACATATTCATAAATAGAAGTGTACACAATAAATTTTCTCTACTAAAAAAAGCCTATGTCTTGTTGTACAAACCTTCTAAACACAACTAGAATATGAAGCAGGAAACTAATGGACTCCTGAACTCACAGGAAGACTTCCACCCACAACTGTTACTGTTTTTTGTAACTACAACAAATCGGAAGAGAAAGTTATGACTTCCGTTTTAGAGCTGCTGAGATGCAACCCTGTGGGAAGCCACAAACGTAATAGTCTGATAGTTTTTGTAAGGAAAATTAGAATGAAAAAATAGTTGAGAGGAAGAAACTCATTAGCCTGTTCCACAAGCCCTGAGCATTAGCAATATGCTCTCACCTTGGAAGTGTTCTTGAGGGAACACTATTTTGGTTAGAGATAACTTCAGAAAAATTTGCCTAGTGGTTCTGGTTTCACCTATAACTTACATACTTCCTTCTCTACCTTTTTATTTTGAAGCCTCGTGAGCAGATATTACAGGAACAGTCTCAGACAAATCCTACAAACGCTGCTATTATATGCAGTAAACAATCGTAGCAGCAGCGAAAATTTTCAACAGGCCCTCACTTGGGAGACGGGGACCTCGAAATGAAAAACTGAGCCCCCAGAATCCCACACCACGCTGAGGGAACACAAGATCGTGGATGAAGTCAAACGAAAGAATCGCGCCTGACCTAAGCGCCTAAGAGTTTGACTGAACCCGAGCACCGCGGGGTGAGAAAGACGGAGAAACTCTTCACCACAAACAGCAGCCCTCCCACCCTCTTCCTCCCCCACTTCCCCCGGGAGGGCGGGGGAAGGAAGGGCTCGCTGCCAGGCTCCCCAGGGCGGGCGAGAGCGGCCATACATGTGGCCGGAACCGCTACGTCCCCCCTCTGCCAGACTCATAGCAACGCAGACTCCCTCTTCTCTCAGTCCAAACTTCTCAAGCCAGTCTTAAAATGGTGCCTGACCGGGCCAGGCCCGCCCCTCTCCGTCAAGCGGCTCCAGGCGGCCCCCGCCACCACCGAGCTCCACCCCGCAGCAGGCCGTAACGGCCGCCACACGCGCGCCCCATCCCCGCGCTACGGTCGCGGCGGCCAGCTCAGGCCCTCCGCTAGCCCCACCGGCCAGCCGCCGCCCAAAGGCCGGGAGCTCAGCGCCGCGGCCCCGCCGCACCCTCACCTGCCCGCGCCCCGCGTCCCCTCACGCCCGCAGAGGCAGCAGCGCCAGCTGCCAGGCTCCTCGCAGGCTCACTCGGGCTGCGCCGCCGCCAAGAAAGCCCCCCCGCATTGGCCGAAAGACGGGCACCTCCCTCAGCAAACACACCGCTGATTGGCCCTGGCAGCGCCACGGCCACCGCGCCGCACGCGGGCCATGTTGACTATCCGACGGCGCGGCGCTCAGCCAATCAGAGAGCGAGCGCGAATCCGGGGAGGGAGGGGGGTGCTGGGGTTTGTGCGCGGGGGGCTGGCGGTGCGCGGGGAGAGCGCGTGATGCGGGGCGGAGGGGGGAGGCGGCTCGTGCCTGCGTCCTTAAAGCGACAGAGGCCGCGTGAGAGGGGTGGGCGACAATATGGCGGCGGGTGCCTGGTGGTCCTTGCGCGTCGTAGGCCGCGTTCTCGAAACGCGCCGGGAACGGCCTCCGTGGGGCAGCCCACGGCCCTGGGGGGCCCGAGCGGAGGAGGTGCCCTCCCGCTGTTCGTGTCGCCCCGCTGCAGCGCCCGGGTGTCCTTTAATCACCCCGGCGGCGCCGTGGCTCCTGCGGCGTGAGCGATTTGCTCGAGGCCGGTCCTCGGCGGGGAGCGGGCTCCGGCTGTCCTGGCGGCCGCGGCAGGGAAGGGCTGAGGGCCGGGGGTGTGTGCCCGGGAGCTGCCGGCTCGCTGTGCGTTGCAGTTTGGAGGAGGAGGCGGGCTGAACGTGCGTTTGGGATGCCGAGGACCCATGACTACAGCATCTCTCACCCGCAGGCAGTCTGCTTCTGCCTTGCCTTCGGTTTGTCGTTAAGATAATCCGTGCTGAGGGCTGGGAAATGCAGTTTCTGAGGCGTCCTGTGGCTGGCTTTTAAAATGTGCTGCTGCTTTCCAGTTTCTTCAGTAGCAAAGATAGACTTAGCAATGCCTATCTCCTGCTCAGTCACCTGCCTGCACAGTAAAGTTTACTGTCCTAGCAGATACACATATGTGTGTTTGAAGAGTTGCATTTTAGCTGGATTAATAATGTGATCATGGTTTTAAGAACCTCTCTCTATATCGTCTGCATGGATAAGACTAAAATTTCAAAGTTGGAAGGTAAATCAAAGAGCTGAGTGCTTACTATTTAAAGAAAAAAAAAGCCCTTTTTGGTGTTTCAGATCGAGCACCTTTTTGAAAATGCAGCTGTTAGCCTTTCCAGCATTGTTTCCTAGTCTAGATATGGACATAACTTCCTCTTCTGTAAAAAAAGAAAACCAACAAAAAAACCCTAACAGGCTAGCTTCTGTTTGTATGGCAGTTTGTAAGCAGCAGATGCTGTGTAGCATGCTGTTAGGAACAGTGCAACTTCAGCATCTGAAGCCACTTAAGAGTTTTATTAATCTTTCACTCAATAGGAAAAACCTCTAGCCCTTTATTGTGTCAGTGGATTCCCTTGTTTGAAAAAAGTTTTTTTCCAGGTCTCCAACTTAGTCTTGGATTTCAGTAATTAACAACTAGGGTTTATCATCACAATCCGTTCACAGGCAAAATTAAAATTTGGAAATGATGAGACCAATATTTTATGAACAACTAATCAATACATTAATGTTGGGTTAATTCAGTTATTGTAGGAATTTAAGTGACAAGAATAACTAAGGAATCGTTAGTTAAATAGGTACCATTACTGTAATTAATGAGATAATTTGAAGTACATTCAAACAGCTAAAGAACTGCAGGAATGTTGTAGAGTCAGTTGCAGAAACAAGCAGATTTGGTGGGCCAGACAACATGCTCGGTGGAAGGTTCTTCCACTTCTTTTCTTTGCTTCCAGCTCCCTTTCTCTGTTTCTCCAAACCAATCCTTTTTCTAACATCAGCAGGGTAATGGCCTCCTCATATTTCCACGGATTCTTATTTTGGGACAACTTTATTCGTGGTAGTGTTGGAGATATGCGAGAAACAAAAACAAAGGATGCTATTTAGTTAACGAGGCATGACCTTGAGAAGAGAAACAAGATGACACCATAAGTCAGTGGGTAAAGACATACCAAGATAAGCACAGGGGCAATCAAAGAGCTACTTGAACTGTGAGTGAACTATCCTAATTAACATACTAGGAAACCCACCCTTGAGTAGGGAGAGCCCCCTACCAACAGAAGCCCCTTCCTCACAGAATATGCGCAGTAAAAAAGGAGGACGCTGCGACTTTAAGTGGAGATGAGACTTGCGAGAACCAATAGGAACGAGAGTAACTAAGCAAAACTGTAAAAATACTGATAACTGTTGCTTGAAAGGTATAAAATGCTTTACCGTGTGTTAACCAGCTGTGCTAGCTTTGTGGAGTTACCACCTAGCACCCATCTCTGCGCAGACATGAAATAAACAAATATCTCGGCTCTGTGTGTTAATCGGCTTTTTTGCACACCGGGTGAAAGAATCCTGATTTTTGGGACAACAGTAGTGGCTACACTTAATTCTCAGTCTTCCAAAGAAGAGCATAATGAACTCTGAAGGGAGGATTTCTCTGAAGGTATTCCTACTCCATGTTTTTGTTCTTGCTCCTGGTTCATAGCTGTCAAGTATTCTTTTAAGCTTTTTCTGTCAATCTCCATTTTGTTAAAAGCTATTTCTCCTTTCCACCCAGAAGACATTTGGAGTACAAAGTCCAAACTTTGTCTCCTACAAAGATGTAGGAGCTTTTGCTTGAGTATGTGATCTGGCTGTACCTTTCTGCTGTTGCAGGAATACACTGCAGCCCTGTTCAGACTATTCGTTGCACTACTGCATCTTCTATGGCATGTGTAGAGTTTGTCCCTCTGCACTAGTTGCTGTCAGTTAATGCAGTTCTCATAAATGCTGCAAACCCTGAATTAAATTAAAATTAGGATGGTCTTGTAAAAGTAGATTCTGGACCAGTTATTAAAGCCTTGAAACAGGCCAGAGTGCTGGAAGTACTTGGTGCTCTTCCTCCACTGATGTGTATCGAAGTAAACACACATTTAAATTACCTTACATCCTTGGATTTTTAGTGTCCCTCTCCAAAGGCATTAATCTCCCACGATCAATGAGGGATTTTTGCTGACTGTTGTCTAAGCTCTTGTAGCACAGTGGTAGACTTTAGGACTGTGGATGAGGCACAATCTGTGGAGTCATCTTGCTGTCAGGTGCTCCTACCCTGCAGAGAGCTGCAAAAAGATATTTGCTGAATCATCCTGGCTTGATTTAAACACCCAGCCTAGCATACAAGAGCTTGGAGAACCAAAACTGAGAGAAGGGATTATGGCAGAGCTGCCAAACAGATGCACTTGACACTGGAGAGAAAGCTTAGGCTGAGATCTGTAACTGGCATTAAAAAGTCTGTGTCTTCTGCTCTTCGGTGGGTATTAATGGAAACTGCTCTCACTTGGTGAGATGCCATTCATTCAGAGCCTAATTTGAGAGAGAAGACTTAGTTCGTCAATGACTTTTTCTGGAGGGGGAGGAAGAACTTTGATCATTGCTAAGTGGAGTCTTGGTACTAAATGGGTAATGTGCTGCTTAATTAATTTGTTCTGTCTCAGCAGACATGTTAAGTACTATGCATGTGGTACAGTGTCCTGTATAGAAATTGCCCTGTGAAATCTCAGAGAGGAGTAAAAATTCCTTTCCATATTTGTGTGGTAGAAATTGTGTAATTAAAGAGGGAGCTAAAGTTGGCCCAACAACTACCACCACCTGAAAATGTTTAAACTTAGCTTTAAATGTAGAAAAAGAAGCTGAAGGTATGTACTGTATGTGGCAGAGGTTTGCTTATTTGCACGCTTAAAATGCATTAGTGGTTTCCTGGGACAGCAGACAGCAAATACAAATGTTAGGATAAAGAGGTCAAAGAGAGTATCATAAATGTAATTAGGCACTCATTAGTTTAAAGTCTTTGAAAAGATTGGTGGCAACAAGACCAGATTGAACAATTCACAGATTTTTCTACCAGTATCTGAACAAACTGAGTGATGGAGGAACTTGTTCTCTTTAGTGGAGCAGTATTCACATTTGATGTTAATGTGAATATTCACATTAGAAAGGCTGAAAGGCACACTCTGAGCAAAAGACAGAAAAAAAATTTGCTGCTGCCAAGTGTGGCCTTCAGCCAAGGGTGCAATTAAAAACAGAAACACCACACTTTTACCTTGCCTTGCCATCTCTGAATAAATTCTTTGATAGGTGGGAAATAAAAAGCTCCATGTTGTACAGACCAACATGAGGTCTGTGTTCCAGAAAATTAAAGTATTAAAAAAATCCAAGATTTTGCTATGGGAATTTTCATTTTCATAATGCTTAGAAAATCACATTCCAGACTGGCTTCCCTGAGCGTGTATATGCATACATGCACATTTAAAATAAAATCAAATACTGTGGAGTCTGTCCTCTCCCTTTTCCTTGCTGAGAGAGAGGGGTGACTAAGACACTGAATGGAGATCATTGCTGTTGCATTCCCTTCTGGTTGCCAGCTCACTCTCACTAAGCAAGTGCAGTGGAATTCACTTAAGTGCCACCTTGATGGATTGCCAGGGAAGAGGTAATGTGCTGTACCTTTCAGTGATCACACAGATCAAGTGGCACACCTTCACTGAAAAAGTCATCTTAAACAGTGTGCATCCAAGCCTGGCTGCAGCATTCTTCGTTTGCTAGCAAGTTTTCCTTCACCGGGACTTTATGCATGCTGTTCTTTTTTTTGCTAAATTGTGGCTGCAGAGAGGACAGAAGTAACTGATCTGTAGTAGCTCTGGAGCTTGTTTTTTGTTATAAATTCTAGGAGATTAAGTATTTTTCTGACTCTTTGCCAAGGTGATTGTTTTTATTATCCTGCTGCTTTAGGAAAAAAAGGAACTCAAAATATGGGCAAAACTGATTTTATTTGGAGAGAATGAATTAACTTCCTGTTTGTGTAACAAGGTAAAAATATTTTAGCAGCTTCTTTACAGGAGGAGTTGTCAATTTGTGTGCTTTTTTTTTTTTTTAAATAGAAAATACTTAGGCCTGTCAGCTAACTCGCAGATGCTTCATGAAGCAGACATTTTCCTTGCTGACAATGCTGACTTCCAAGGACAGCTGAAACAAAAGATAGGAGGACAAAATTGCAACTGGAAGACCAGTTCAAGTATGGGAAGGTTTTGAGGGCTTTATTGCTGGAGGAGTCAAGTGACAAGCTTGCTTGAAGAAGGTGCTTTGAAAATGCATGAACTAGATAGGAAAGCTATCTAGTTGATAAAAAGTAGAGTAAGTAGCTGTGTGGCAGAACAGTGATCACCCAAGACACAAGGTGAGCCCGCAGAGGAGAGGATTTCAAAGGCTCTGATCCTTCTGATGTCTACAAAAAGAATCCCATTGATTTTAGGAGAGTTGGAATTCTCTTTGAACACAATCAAAGACAGGAATGCTGTTATGCTGTAGCAGAAGAGAAAGATGACTTTAGCAGCACTGATGTTTCGGATAAGGATTCTTTCAAATCATCTTAGTTTAAAACAATCAAATTGACAATCAGACAAAACACAGAAATGGGAAGCATGAGCTAAATAACTTTGGAGGTAGAATAAGACCTTAATGGGGCAGTAAATACAGCAGAGACCCTTATCTGACATGACTAACTATGAATTTAAAAAAAATGCTGAGGGAGGAAGCAGTGTGTGCATATGGGAAGCATACAGAAAGACCAGAAGATAACCTTTGGAGAATGCGAGTCTGAAATGCTCCTAAGATCTATGCAAGGAGAGTTGTCCCAGAAACAAAATGAAGCATTTGGGAAGGGAAAAGAGCATTTTTCTTTTTTTAATTCTTCTACATTGATGTAGTAGGTAAATCATGGAATTGAATGAGGTTCTACTAAAAACATAGGAGGAGAAAAACCAGTGTGTGGGGCTGAAAGCCAGGACGTTGTCATGGAGATGTCATAAACTGCAATCCAGGACAGCAGTGGATTAACGGCATCTTCTCCATAGTTATATACTAACTAGCTTTAAGCAAGTGCTAACTCGGATCACCAAAAAAGAATTTCTGTAAGCAAATGACTGTCGCTATTTGACATTAAGTAGCAACTTCAGAAGCAGCCTAGGCACATCCCATCCCTTCATGGATCTCCTGAGTGCACATATGTCTTGGAGGAGCATGCTGGGAAGAAAACGATGTGCTGATAATGTTGAAGGGGGTTAGAATCTAGAATGGTGTAAAAATGCAACTGATCGTCTTCTGTTCACAGACCAAAGGATGGAGAAGTTGCCCTCATGGCTGCGGCTGGCCGTTTGAAGTACCACCAAACATGCAGTTTCAACATGCATTTATATAATTAATTAGAAATTAGCAGAATAATAAAATACTGAATGCAAAATGAATTAAATCAGTAATAGCAAGCTAAAGGAAAAGCTCTGTAAACCACATTTCAAAAAGATAGTTGTGGAGTAAAGATAAGCTCTATATTCTTCCCACTATACAAAGGTCACATACAACTTGTACTTTACTATAGATTTTATTTTCTGCAAACAAGATGCATGTGCTTTACTGACCTTAACATTACATATGTTTTCAAAGGCAAATACAGACAAACTAGAAAAAAACCCTACTAGACCTTTCTGTTACTCCAAATACGTTCATTCCTCAGAAAGAGGAATATAAATATAAAAATATAAAGATGTTTTAACTCTTAATTAAGGAAAGGAACATAGCCTAATGGTTATAGCGTGAACCAAGAGTTGAGAGAACAGAGGTGTCACAGTATGACCTTCTGCAAGTCACCTTGAGGCTTAAGAATACTTGATGAATGTAGTCCTGCATATCAGACACTTAGCTGTTATATGCAGTTGTGAAGTAGGTGAGATTTTTTTTAGGACTTCATGAACTTTAGTTCATTTAGTAGCTACTGCCCGTGAAATTCATTATTAGGCAACAGAGAACTGTCCTTGCAGACATAATGTGACCATACTACATCAGAAAGATATTAACTCAGGGTTAAATAAAACATCAGTCTTGAATAATGAGCAATGTATAACTGTATTTCCTAATTGCAAACCAATCCACAAACTGTATCTCAGTTACAAACCCTCTGTTAATTCCCCATGGCTCTGAACAGGTAATTAGGTACTTTGGCAGCACTCCGGTTTCCTTGGAGGGATAGCTCCAAGAAGGCACCACCCTCTGCCATTAGCCCTTCATGTCTTTCCCACCTGTTTGTTCAATGCAGGTGCATTTGCCTTGTACTTACCCACTTGATTGCAACTGCAGGTTGAGCAAAGACGATGATCTGTTCCCTTTTGCGACAAAGGGACTGTTACCTTCTACTATGCAAAGTGTTCTGGGTATACTTATGAGAGTTTTTAATAACAGCAGCTAGAATAAGTATCATAGTGGAACTATCCACTTTTCCTGCTTATGTAAAGATACTAAAGTCATCTGGAAAATACTGTTCTTGCTGTGGGACAAATTACTCAGCTCCCATTTAGTAGTAAATTTTGCTGACGGTGACATATTCCAGAATGCAAGCTGCAATGGGTCTTAGATAGAGATCAGTATGCAGGAGAAATTAACCAAAGCCTGGACAGCTATAATAAACAAGAATCTTTATGTGGATTTGCTGACTGAGCAGCACCTTCCCAAACAGAACTGGCAACCATTCAACCTGCTACTGTTGTTGCGAAGAAACTTCTTACATGTTGGCTTTTTTTTAAGAATAGATTTTTATTGACTTTCCAGATGACATTATTAATCCACGTAAACAGGATTTTTACTTTGCACATAATAGAAAGTGTAAACAGAAATTTGAGCATCAGTATATGCTCACTTCTTCAATGGTGATCCAGCACTTGCCTTCTAAAAAAAAAAAAAGTCCTGTTGTTTTCAATTTGCACTTCCATTCTGAACCATTTGTAGATACTCCTTGTATAGCTTTTCTTGGGTTTCATAAAGTTTCTTTAGCTTCTTAATTTGTCCTTTGCTGAGTTCTTTGCCTTCTGTATCATGGGTGGGAAATCCCTGAAATATTTTAAAAAAAAAAAAAAAAAGAGAGAATATTTAAGATAAATTCTTGGACTGCTTTTGCTCCTTATGCAATCATGTTTTAATAAGATAGGGGGATAATGATATAATGACAAGCTGTCAGGATGGGGTACATCTTGGCTAATTTTAGTCACCTAGAAGTTTGACAACTAACTTTGGCTATTTGTGTATGTTCCCTTCCTAGGTAATGAAGGGGCAAAGAGTGTATTTATTTTCTGTCCTGTACTAAGTAAGGGAAGCTTAGGCAACTAACTTCTAGATGGTTATAGTTAAGAGAATAATGACTAATCCCTGAACAGATGGTTAAGAGACCACTTTTAATCATACAAGCATATTGAATCCAAGGCTTAAAGCAAAAGCAGTAAGAGATCTGCATTCTTGATGGAGAAAGTATGATCAGAGTTTTTATGGACATTCTCCTTGGCTTGCAGGGGTATTTTCCAGTATTTACACTCTCCATTCTTACTTGCCCCCAGGGCCTGAATTTGCGTGGGTGAAGAGAACAGGCAGAAGCAGGATCAATGTCCCGGATCAAGCGCTGAAGAAACAGTGTTTTATGTTTTCCAAGTAACACCTTTTATCCTCAAGGGGAGCAATCAAGAGCAAAGTTATCCATACAGCCCCTTCAGAGATCCTTTGGAGGAGAGAGCAAAACAGTGGGCAGAACCAAAAAGGAAGCACAGGACCTCTCTGAAAAACATCAGTTCTAGCAGAGTTGCAGAGTTCGTACTTGCAAGTGAATTCCTTGCCTTGCAACAGGGTAATAAATCTGTGAACAAACATCATACATGTTCCTACCCACAATATCTACAGAGAATTTTGCTCTGCAATGAGAGGGGCCAAAGGAGACCAACGTACAATGAAAATACCCTTGAAATGACGGCTAACAGTTAGAGAACCTTCCTCCCCAATGCAAGCTATGTGCAATAAAATCAGTATATCGCCTCTTGTTTCTCTCCTTCCCTCCTCTCGCTACATTAATAGCACTGCCCTGGAGGTTTTGGAACAAGATCAGCTACATACATATACAATTGAGTATGTACAATTGGGGAAGGAAAACCACTCCCTATCTAAAGAAAAAGTCTCTTACGTTTTCATCAAACATGGAATATTTGTCATGTTCTGACTTAAACATTTCATGTGGTGGAATCTTCATTTTTGCGAGTTTTGCTGCCTGTAATATAAAATGTGCATTAACATCACAGTTAATTACTGACAACCTATCCCATATGCAAAAGGAAAAGTAGACTATAATTTGCAAATCAAAGAGCATTTAGTTCACAATTGTTTATCATGTGAAAAGAAACTTTCAGTGAGGAACAACTCAATAAGTCTTAGCTGTGCTTGTCCAGGGGAAAAAAAAAGTGTTTTAAATCTGTAGAGAACCACTTAATAAAATATATTGCAGGAACTCAAAATAACTGGCTTATATACTCCAAAAACTACATCTGATTTTTGCTAATTTGGTTCCTTAGCGTTTTAGGTGCAAATACAAAGTGAATAGTTGCTATGAGTAAAGAATATTCAGCAATTAACTCACTGCAAAGGGAACCACCTTTATCAACAGTTTCCTGCTGACAAGCACAGGTTTCTATGCAGATCACAGCAGGGTCAGGATGCAAGTAATTGCACTGAAAATAAACTGAACTTTCACTTATCTGTAAACAAGCACATCTCAGAATCCTTTCCAAGTAATTTATGCCCAATACAAGGGAATCACATTTTTGAAAGAATGCAAAAAGCTACTTGGAATTTGTGGATGATAAATGCTATTTATCTGGTTTTCTCTCTGCACATGGTGCTCTCTAAAAGTTTCCTTCCTCTTTTAACCCAGGAACGCATTTCCGGTACTGTTAGAGTCATCAGCATGGCAAACAATCTTTTCTTCTTATGAGTTTATCTCCTCTGGCTGTCTATTCCTTATCCAAAGCCTAAAACCTTTGAGCTACCTCAATTCCAACTGTAGAGATAAAACACGTTTTTACAAAACGTTACATTTCAGAGTTCAATCACAGGGAACAGGTGGATTCTTAAAGAGAAAAACGTGTTCACACATACCTACAATACTGGAAAGGGAAGAAAATAATAAATGACACAAGCAAAATCTTCTCTAACAGGCATGTAAGATACTACTTTGGCAATTAAGGAAGTAATTCTGCCTATAGACTGAAATAAGTGCTACAAGTTCTTCCAAGAAGCTTCTGCAGCCTTTAGTTGTGTTTTCAAAGATGGCTTCTCTATAATAGGAGCTGAAAATTCAAATCTGAACTGCAAGCCAGAGTCATTCTGAGCAGGAAATTGTAGACAAAAAAAAAAATGAATGGAGGCCCAGTTAAGGCCGGGCAGAGAGCCTGCGTTCTAATGTAATCTCTCCTGCATGTGACTATTGCTGCTAACACTTTTCTTCAAAACCAGATTAAAAGGATCTGAACACTTACTTCCTGCTGTTGTTTTTTCCTGGCTGCTTCTTCTTTCTTCCTTTTTTTCTCTTCTTCAATCTATGAAAGGCAATGTTAATGAGTAAAAGGTAACTAACTATTTCATTTGGTTGTTTTCTAGAAATCTGAGCCAGCTAGCTCCCCTGGATATCTAATTACAGACAGAACTGGCAGCATGACCTGCAGCAAAAACACCATGCCTTATAATTAGGATTGTCTGATACTTCCCACTGTATGACTTTGATTTCATTTGCTTTTATTCACAGCTAAACCAGTTTTAACTGTTCAGAATGCATTTTGCATGCAAAGTGTATACATATAAAGGAATACCTACAAAGCTTGCAAAAGAAATGGTCCTGCCATTTCACGGGGAAAAATGTTTTGCAAATGACTTTTAAAAAAAGACCATATCGCTGATATTTTAAGCTCTTGCCTCAAACCGTGAGGACGTTACCGTTTCTCAAGAAGCAGTTGTATCCCTTGATGTTCCTAGGGAAACAGCTATCCAAATTTAGCCAACTTATAAAACTTCAAAAAAAAAAAAAAAATCTCATCTAGCACTTGCTTAGGAGGGACCTATCAGTTCTCCAAGGGTTCTGCCAGTACTGAACATAATACTGTTTCCAGGGAAAATGTACTCTAGCTGCAGGTTCCACGCAGCAGCTATATACAAACTGCCTTCAAATATCTTCTTGATGAAAACATCTGGAATTGGCTGAAACTACATTTTACTTCTCCCTTTTCTAAAAAACATCTACATGGAAGGAGAAATGTTGAAAAGTCTTCCAAACATTGCCAGTCATGATGGAATTTTATTATTTGTTGAAACTGAAGACAGACATATGAAGTGTTATTTTTAAATGTGACAAAGTCAAATATTAATGCTAGGGAGTGCCAAAAGGAGGGTTTCTGTACAGACCTTGTGCATGTGAATTAGAATTCACAATCTTCATATAGTAACATGTAAATTCTTGCCCCGACACCCTGAGTATCTCACTTATCCATACTACATTAATTAAGATTTAGCCAGTGCATTTTGTTCTCACGTATCAGACAAATACAGTCTAGTTCTATGGAAAATGTCAACTTCATTTGTACAGACAAAAGAAGTCCAAATTAGCTTCTCATTGGCATCGTTCTTCCAGAGAGATAAGACAGTATGCATGCAATACTCAACATTCCTTAATTATATGAAGATCTTGAAAAACAAACAAAAAACCTTAGCGGTATTCATTAGGTCCCATACAAAATTTTCAAGAAGCTACTGTTTCAAAAATTCTTTTCCTGAACACACTCAAATTTTAGTATCAATTCTCTCATGTTATTTTCTTCGTTGCTAGTCTGTTAAGATTCTTCTTACAAGTTATCAAAGAAATGTAAAAGTATCCGTAGCTTACACATTACTTTAAATTTAAAAAATATAGAATGCTTAAAATAATAACCTTTTTCTTTTCTTCTCTTTCTTTCAATAACGTGTCCTTATCCACTAATTTAACCACAGTTGGAAGTCCTAAAGAAGCAAAAACAGATGAATGAGTTTCCAATGCCTGAATAGTCAAAGATAAATGTATTTACCTTATGATAATTGTTTTCTCTTTGGAAGCTGAATGCAAATACAACTGAGTAACTACTCAAAAGTGACTAAGAAATTAGGTGCTATACAAAAAGATCAAAAAGATTGCAATGTACATTTTAATATTATATAAATATATTCCAATATACAGTTCTATAATATATATTCATACATCAGAAATATTATATACTATAGCTTTGTAGTCCTTGAGTTTGTTGGATTATTCCAGACTGGTCTTGACAGGTTGTCTTCCCACTTCTTATGAAAATAGTAAGATTATAAAAACAGCTACCTACAAAGTTGCAAGACATAATTCGGTACCTTCATGATCTTCAAATCGAACACCAAGTTCAGGGAGGATGTCATCTCGAAGAGCATCACTCAACTGCAGCACTTCAGTTACTACAAAGCATGACAAATACTTTTAGGGAAGTAGGATTTGGTGAAAGTATACTTCTGTCCTGCTACATGGTTATTTAAATGCAATTAAGAAATTGCCACTCTCTCACACAGGCCAGAGAAAGGTCTTTTGTTTTAAAGTGATAAACCTTTTAAGTAAGTTTTGCCTTCTTTCAGCTACACAGAGAAGCTGCATGTTTCTTTGCAGGGACTTGAAATTCATAAATTTCTTCCAAGATACCCTCATTGTTCCTGAAGGGGAACAGAAGGAAAATCCAAGGCAATTCAGAAATGATGCAACAATTCTGCCAGGGTATAGTGGAAGGGTATATGACTCAGGAAGATCCTAATGGTTGCTGTAGGATTTCCAATAAGAAGGGTTAAGAATCCTATTTTAGAAAAATCACAAATTAACATATCCTGTGCTACATCTAACAGTACCTTTGAAGGACTATGATTTTGTTGGTTTGATAACTACACACACATTTGTCAGAGCAACTGTAATCCAAACATCCTCTGTTTCCACAGATAGTTATCTTTACCACCTAGTCTGACCAAGCTGTTTTTTTCAAGCAAGCTAGTTGCAGCAGAACAGAGAATTTTGATTTGGCTTTCTGGATGGTGATCAGGACATCATGAATAACATTGGGGTTTTTTTCTTGCAAACTTATCAAAGAGCCTTTGATGACAGCAAATGGTTAAGAACCCAGGATTTAGCTGAAATAGATGCTATCAGGTCTTAAGAGGAAAATAAATCTTCATGCAAGATATTTACTTCAATGAGAAATTGTATCAGCCGAGAAGCAGCAGAACAGTTAAAAGGAACTAAATGCATCAAGAAGACCCAGTATGTTGCTGTTGTGAACTTAATTCAGTGGCATTTTTTATAGACAGTCTTGTATTTAGGAGGAAACGCTTACCAAGTGTGACAAGATAGATACTTGGGTTAGATGATACCATGTCCTTGTAATAAACAAGTGTTCTCCCTTTCAGCAACTCTCAGCTGGTTAAACCTAAGTAGTAATAGGGGTCTCAAAGGTAATAATTCTGGCAGTAGAAGCTACCATCCAGACACTGTACTAAACACTGCCCATACCAGTAGATACAAGTACCATCCCTGAGCCTTCATCTCTTCCATAATTCTCAGAGCCTCAGAGAGCTGAACAGTGAACAGAGCACTCAGTATCCTAATACCATAAAAAGGAACAGCCACTCTATTTCATTGCATGGTAGCGTTCTGCAACTCTCCCTTTGTATAGGCAAGCATTGCAGTTTATAGAAGCTCTTTTGTCTGCCATGAACTAAGTCGTTATTTTTCTTGATCCAGAGCAGTTATACACAGTGAACCACATTCATGTTTGATGCAACTCTAAATAAGCCGTTAAGATAAACAAAGGATAAAATTACCTCATTGGCTGTTAACATTAAAAGGTGTTGACTCTAACCTAGGCAAAGGAATTATACATATCGTATCAAGAATGTATCAGATACACCTACTGCTTATTCAATAAAACAGTGTCTGCTCAGTTATAAATATTTACATATCTGAAATAATGAATAATTGAAAGTTTAAGAAGAAGAAATCCATCAAGGTAGAGAATAAGGAGAAATGCATAACGAAACATGTATTATTTATGAAAGGACACATCCTGTGAGCAATCTTCTGTCATCCAGAGGAGTTTGCACCGTGCTTCTTAGGGCTGAAATGTGCCTCTTCTTTGCATGTGGTACCTCCAGAGCAAAGATGTTTAGGGATTGGGTAGGGGGTTGTGTATGGGCTGCCCCAAGACATAAGCTATTATCCTCACTGAGGACAATGACCAGGAAACCAGTGGGATAGTGCCTTACCACCAGCGCCCATGAACACCCTGGCAGCTAGGCACTCCTTGAGCCTGTGACTATTTCCCAGACCTCTTTTCACATTTTCTGTGAATTTCAAGCCAAAGAGTCTTGGATGTGAAACAGATGTTGTGCTGTTGTGAATGGGAACACTGTGATGGGGAGGAAAAGGAGGAGCTTAAAAAGCATCTTGAGAATGCTGGATGTTAAGACTGGCAGCAAAAGACAAGAGCAGGCAACTCATGATATATTAGGAAGAGGGCAGAGGGTTTCCCACTGTGTCCTAGAAGCAGCTTAGAGCAAGATACCACATGGCACCAGCACCCATGGCAGGAAATGAAGATGCAGGCAGAGTTCAGTCACGGACACTTTTACCACAGGGTAGTCAATTTAAGCAGATGTCCTGAGGTAAGTAACCAACAACTGAAGAGACTTGCTCCTGTTTGAACATCTGAATAACAATTTGTTGCTAATGAGAATTCTTCCCAAGCATCGGGGGCTGCACTAGAGCACAGATCTGCTCCACTGTGCATCCTTGCAGAGACAGCTATACGAGGTCTTTGCAGCTGGTCAAGTACTCAAGTAAAACATCAGGATGCGCAAAATATAGAGATGCTCTGACCAACCAATCATTAATGTCTTTTGCAGAGGTTTTCTGCATTTCTTTCCCTTGTACAGCTAGCACAGTGTTTTCCTTTTTCTATTTACCATCATTGCTAAATATGTTCACAAATTAAGTCAAGACTCAACTGCAAATGATCAGTGCAGGTCTCCAGTGTGAATACTAATAAGCTTATAAAATAGAGAATTTATTTTACTAATATGTTTGAATGTTAGCCATTCTGGACGATGGTAAAATTTTTGTAGAGTATATACATTTTGATTCTTACCAAAAACCATAGTTTTACAAATGGCTATTCTGTGAAATGTTTTGTAAATATAGATACATTTTTTAAAGTTTTATGTATATGGATGGGGACATTTGTATTACTCTGCAGGTTTTACAGAAGCAGCATACTTTTAATTTAACCTCTAAGAATACTTAAAGCAATACAAATCATGTTAGTTAATATTTAACACCATCCTGCCAGCATCAGGCTATGATGGGGAAACTCCCTTTCACTTATAACCATGTAGCGGCAATATCCCCAGCCATTAATCAGAACAACTTTTACAGTAATTTAACACTTCCTGCAAGCAAGAATTTAATGGGTACAGGGAAACAAATCAGTAGCATGTCAGCGCAGGTCCTGCCAACCACTCAGCTTCCATATATCGAATAGTTTAATGAAAGGTGCCTCCCTAGTCAAACAGCAGTGCTCTGTACCCCAACCAAACAGCAACTAGATCCAGCTTTATTCTTACTGCCAAATTTATTTCAGGCAAAAAATCAATACCTTCCAAGTAAGAAACTCAAGTACTGGTAAGCAGTCTAGCGCTAAGTACATTCTAAAAATCATCTACAAGAAGCCCCATGATATTTAAACCTTACCACTGTTAAGAGTGAGGATCAGTTTAGCTCAACCATCAGAAAGCAAGGGAAAAAAAGCCTCATATAAAATGAGTATTTACTTTAAATACTGAAAGACCAAAGGTCACATTTTTGGCTGAGGATATACACACAAACTTCTTGAATTAATTCAAATTACAGAAAACATTTCATGTTGGAACTAATAAGCCTATTTCTCAGCATCAATTAGGCCTATAGGAGTTTCACAGTAATAGCTGAGTAGTCACATTAACAAATACAGTTTTGTGCTTTTAAGGTAAACTTATTAGCCTTAGAAGAACTCAAAACAGTAGCAGAACTAGGGTTCAGATTCTTTGCCAGCTGAATAGGTTATACACTACAAGTAATTTTTTATTTCTGTATGATATACGGGTTATTTATATATGTTTTATATATAAAAAATGCCCTATTTTGCCTTCAAGTACAAATCTCAGTGTACTAAAGTTTTAAGAAAACAACAATCAAATACATATTGAAGACATGTAAAATTCCACAGGGAACAGCAGAAAATAGTAAGAGCTCCATTAGGAACTAATCAACCAGTAAAATCAAAGAGGACTTAATGGAGCAACCTCTTTAACACTGTATAGTTCTGCTGCCAACACACACAGCATGATCAAAGCTTTTCACAGGGGGAAAAAAAAGCACCCAAAACAACTTCTATCAAACTCCCAGATGAATTCTCCAAAGAGAGCACTCAATTACCATCAGGGGAGCTACAATTCCAACTATGCTAACAAATAAGAACGAACATCTCAGGCTATTTAAACACAGACAGTATCATTGTGTAGCAATCTACACTTTTTAAGAGAACGCAAGCTCCCTGGGGGAAGAGATCATGGGTACTTTCATACCTAGAAAGCAGGGAGTGCCCTAATCTAGAGAAACAACAGCTAGTCCTGTCATTCCAGAACTTTTAGATTCTTTAGGAAATTAAAAGAAAATGAGTTTAGCAGCCTGTAAAAGATTCCCAAATTAAAAAGACAGGTAGCAAAGATGCAGATATTCAAACCAGCTCTGATTTAAAGATGCCTTACTTTTATTCTCTAAGCAAAGAGAGACTGTATCAGCTGGCTCATCCCCCCAGTTTGATTCCTATGACCTCTGAGTCTCATGTGCAACAATACAGGAAAAAGTGAACTCTTACCTTTCTTCTCTCTGGCAATTTGTCGCACTCCTTCTCTGAACTCAGAAAGAACTTGTAGGTATGGCATCACTGTAGATTCAATCTGCAAGGTAATTACTTCTACAGTTAGCTAATCATCATTTAGATATAAAACATGTCCTTACCCCCTTCATATTTATGTACTGTTGGATGGAACTTGACCCTCAGGGCAGATCTGTATCAGTAAAAATTGTCATTGCTCTATTGATGTCAAAGGATAGATGATAATTTGCATTAGCTGTCAATTTTCCTTTTGTGCAGATAAAATCAACTTGTGAAGTTCTGCCTCTCCCCATTCCTTTTTCATCTCCTTTCAGTTACAGGTACATCAGTCCCACAGGGTTATGCTACAGTCCAGCTAACTATAATGCAGTACAGGGATAAAAACAGCACCCAGACAAATTTGCCCCTTCATGTTCTGTGTTGTCTTTCTTAGGTCCAACTGCTTGTCAGACATAATACCAGGTGAAACTGATGTTAGGACTTATTTTCATTGGAGCATAGATCTGTTCCTCAGATGTTAGCTTACGCTAATTGTATTTATTTCCAATACAGTGCAGTTGTCTGTACTCCTCACACGACTCCCTCCCCCACAAAAAGTGGGGAGAGATTACTGTTGAATTATTTCAGGTGTAAGTAAACGCTGGTCGTGAAAGCTCAAAGAAAAAGTCCTGAGAATCCTGCTCTCAATGGTAATGAATAGCAACAGCAAGCAGTTAGTGAACAGCAGTGAACAATTACAAAAACAACTACAGATCAGTGCTGTCTGCCAACACTTCTTAGGAATCCCAAGAGGAGAAGCCAGGCACGCAGGGGACTGCTTCAATTAAAAGTTTCATTACTTTGGAGGGTGGGGGAGAGAGAGAAAAAAATGCACACTTTTGTTTCCCCTACAGTTTCCACTTGTCTTTCCCATCTGTTAAATCTCCATGACAAATTTCTATACAATTAACAGACAAGATAGTCTGTTATGCTCTAAAAGTGCCCATATGAAATGAGCTGAGAGGCTCCATTAAAACTTTTCATAAATGTGAATACTATGCAATCAGCTTCACAACTGGAACTATTGCTGACAAGTTTGGCAGAAGGACCAGACTCTGGAAAGTGAGCAACAGTCACATCTCCACTACTCCCTCTACACTGAAACTAGCTCAACATGCAAATGAAGTGATGTCAGGAAAGCATGCGCTGTCACTACTTTATCAGTCATTTAAAGATTAAAGATTTTTATTTCCAGAATAACTAACTTGACAGCAACGCTTAATTCATTTAGAAAATGAGACTATGGAACCTGAGGTTTTCTGACTTCAAATCTCTTCTATCTCCTTTCGAGTAAATTACTGAACCACAGTAATTAAGCTAGTTGTTCTTTCAGAGCTTTTGAAGAGGATTATGCCTTTTTTGGAGATAATGACTCTATTGGTTCCTTCATCTCCAATTTAGACAAAGAAACAACAGGCCTGATCCACAGCCTTCTGTAATTAATGGGAAGTTTTCCAACCTTGAATGTTCATCTAGTAATTTTTGCTAAGAAAAATAAGTATCTGCATGGAAGATTGAAAGAGGGTATAATATTTAATGAAACAGCCAAAACATTTGTGATATTATGCATCTTTATATTATAATGCTTAAAACCAGTAATGTCCTAGGTGATAAAAACAGAAGTTTCTTGTAGCAGATGTTAGCACAAGATTCTTCTGACAACTGTGCTAACAGGTGTTAGCACAGGATTCTTTCTGCACAAGATTCTTCTGACTCTACTACCGTTGGCAACGTTACTTTAAAGGAGTGAAAGGGCTTAGCTTCTTGTTCCAAGCTATTTCCAATCCTTCCATAAAGCATATCTGTTGTAAACACTGCCTGAATGAAGTGCTAAAAAAGAATTTAATTTTCATTTTCACTAAAAAGGTAAGTGTTAAGGTGCTGCCTTTTTTCTGAAATTCAAAATAATTCTGAGCTAAATTAAAATTCACTATTGATGGGTTTTGGTATGTAATACTGAGCATCTTCCTTATTATCCTTGTTGTATCATTACTGGAGATTTCCACAGCACAGTAATGTAAGTATTTGTAGGGACAATTATCAGATGAGTGTTCATTCCCATTCTTCAACCACAAGTAAGCTTTCCTCTTCCTTTGATGAATAAGAAGTTTAGCTTTTTTGTTACACCACAAATGTTTTAATTATTCCTTCTAAGGAGGAACAAAAAACCATATGGTCACACCTTTGAATGCAGAAAAATACTTGAAAAACAGCACTGATTTGTCCATGTCAAATTTTTTGCATGAACAAAGAGAGCAAAGTTGATGGCTTTCACATGGAGTTATTTCTCCTGCCTGCACCATGAAACATTACTGTTATTACAGGGTCCATTAGCACTGTCATCAGGTATCTCCCAAGTATTTCCAGAAAAATTCTGCATCACAGTGCAACTGCTGGGTGACCAGAGCAAAACAGCCTTCAAAAGCCAGATAAAAACTGTGGCTACAAATGAGATCAGAAAAAGAGATTGAAATGCGGATAAAACTCCAGCTGCCTCCAGGCTGGTTTTTGGTGTACCACAAGGAAGTTTAATCAGTATAATTATATTTTTGAAACTACTTAAAATACAAATACTTGTAATGACTCTTTAGACTGTAACATGTGCTGTCTGCAGTTAACATGTGGTTTCTTAAACAGACTCATCATTCAGAAGACAAGATAATTCTTTTTCTGGTTGCTATACAATTTGTCTGTCATTAAGTCAAACAAACATATAAAAAACCCCAACACTCATAAAAGAAAAATCCTGCTTCCTAAGCCAATTAACTACTTCAGATTCAAATGTTAAAAGCGGAAATAATGTAATTCAGCTACATATCAGTAATGTAATCACTTTATCTAACCTAAGCTTTCAAAGGACATAGAGTAATTTTGTATAGTGTACTTTGTCCTTCACTTACATTTATGTTTTGACTGTTCCCTCCAACAGGAAAACCAATTGCGTCATCACTTTCTATGGCACCAAAAATCTGGTCAAGGGAAAAAAAAAAAGAAAAAAAGGAAAGATTGTATACATGAAGTCACAGGTATGTGAAAACTAAGCAAAATCACATGTACTAGGGTTTTGAAGCCACCTAGATCTCATTTAACCCACAATTCACTGCTCTAATAGAAGATGTTTTGGTTTTTAATTGGTACAGCATACTAAGCATTGGCTTTCAGATTTAGCTTTAAAGCTGTCAGATTTGACATTCTGACTTCATATTTTTTCTACTATCTAATTTTCCTTGCACGTATTAGGGGCTCTCCACTATTCAACAAAACATTAGCTGAAATTATAATGTAACATAAAGGACTCCAAATTGTTCCTGCTGCAGCACACATTGCAATTTGGGGTTGTTTTGGTTGGGGTGTGTGTGGAAGATCTCTAGTTTCCTACAAGATTTAAACAAAGGCTGTACAGATCCCTACATACCTGAAAAATACAAGTTATAATTGCACAGTGCAATAGCAACGTTACTACTTGCTATTACATACCTTTAGCATTTGAGTGAGATAGGAACTGATGTTTTCTAAAAGAAGTCTGTTTGGCATTTGTCTGGAAGATTTCTTTGCAGCAATATAGGAGTTACTCTGACTGACTAACGAACGCATTTCTTCTAAGACAGAGCGAGTGTCAATATTGTCACACAGTGCTTCATGAATTGCTGCCTTCTTGTCGTAAAAACTAAGAAGAAAAAAATTTTTTTTACTATTGATGTCAAAAGTATCTGCAACCTACTCTGAAGAATCTCTGTTAGAAGAGTAAGGGGACCTAAAAGTGAGATAATCTTTTGTTGGTCATAGTTTATATTTGAAGGAAAAACAGATGAGTGAGGAAAAGGCATTACCACGATGCTGCTGTTTTGCTGCTATGGACAAAGGTAGGCAGGATAATCTAATTGGCAATAACTATCCAAACAAATTACATCAAACCATTTTTCAGCAACTGACCTTTTCATACTAGTTTTTTAAAGCAGTATAAATTGCTTATTTAGTACCTTCTTGTACCCTTTTTTTTTTTTTTTTTTTTTTACAGTATTGCTCTCCTATCCCTATGTACCAGCCAAGTACTCTGTTTAGTATCTTTCCAGCGAGGAGCACCAATTTGGAAGTTAACTTACCACAAAGTGAAGTGTTACAAAGCTGTTACAAGAAGATACAAGGAATAAATTTATGCAAACCTTTGTAATGTTCATGAATAGGTGTAAGTAATACAGTATATTAAGTACCATTTCATCACACAAGGGGTACTACTGTTTCAAACAACATACTTTTTCCAGAGAAAAGAGAATGAGAAGTGGTAGAGAAAGGAGACAAAAAACAAATATCCATGAAGCATATCTTCCGTTCCTCCCACTTCTTTGTCCCTTCCTTTTGACCTATTACTTCCTATCTTCCCCCTTTTTTAAAAAAAAAGGAGTTATCTCTACCAACCTCAAGTTGAAGATGAAATTTTCAGAGGACATCACTAAACAGAAGCATCTGCACTTGGTCCTTCAATAGTCAACATCTCTGTCCACAACAATGAACTGAACTAGGAAAAATTTTAGTACTGCAACATAAGATGCTTCTATTTTAAATTTCACACATAATATAATTGGAAGCTGTTCGTATTACAAACAATAATGATAGTTTTGTTATAAAAGTGAAAGACTGCAATATTGATATCACTGTCTCTCTCAATAACACATTTTCAAATATTGGCACTGATCTTTTGTGCTTTTAGTCAGATCATTTAACTTCTGTTTGTCTCAGTTTGCTCACTGCACTTTGAAATGTGTAAAATACTATTTTTCCAGTTGTAACCACTGTGAATTATTGGTCACTTCTCAGATAGAAGGACAGCATTTCAAGTAGTGAAGAAAATGACAGCTATCTAACAAAAATGTTCTCTTTCCCTTCACAAACAAGGCGATGAGGCATGCCAGTGTACTTAACATAAACGAAAGGGAAACTAACAATTTCATCTATACTTCATAAAGCTGTTGCAAGATTAAATTCACTAGCTGGTATAGAGTTGGGGTACTCAGTGAAAATGCTACAGACTTATAAATATCACTATATACATAGTAAGTCATTTTGCAAGGAAAAAAAAATTAAACATGTAGCTACACAATGGCTATTCAGAGAAGTAGGAATGCTCCACTCACTTTTTGTTCAGCTCTGCTTCCTGATTTTCCCATTTCTGAAACTGGCCTGTCACATCAGTGGGAGCTCGAAGAATATCCTTCACATTTAAAAAGAACTCCTATAAAAGACGAATATAGCTAAAAATCAGTTTAAATTAGAGACAACCAATATTTACTACAAAAAGGCATTATTTCTTAATTAGCCTCCTAAAGTTTATGGTTTCAACACTGTTTCATCCAGGATCTACTGAATGTCTGTCAAAACAAGGAATCCCACACATTTTGCATAACTCTGTAAATCACAGTTGGACTGTAATTCAGTTCTATCTCTTGGCTCTGCCACTGCATGATACACTACGATACTCTAACACCAAGTTGTTCAAATACAATACCATTTTAAAAAAGTTTAGGCAAGAGTTCTTATGGTATATTTTTAAGTGTGTTGCTAGCAATGGAAGCTGAAGAATAAAAGTGGCTTTCTAGCGATGGCCTATTTTATGTGGGCATCCAGCTTGGTGAAAAGTAATTTTCACTTTTCTGTGGCCCAAATCAAACATTTTACATAAAAAGCAGAACAGCTTCAGCTGGAGAGACCATGATCAACAATCTCAAAATGCTGTACAGCCTCCTTGTGGGAAATGTGGGTTTAAATCACAGCTCCAAACTAAGCAGGGAAAGGAGCTGTGCCTGCCCCCCACATATGCCCGCAAGGCATAGAGGCAACTGCTCGATGTATGTGGTCAGGAGACAAGGTATGAATGATACTCCATCTTCCCCTTTGGCTATATTTGTGTAAAGTCTGATCTGGTAGACATGTTATGAGAGTGTCTGTTGGACTGAGTCCTATAAGCAAGCTGAACTGAGAAACTAATCTTGTGCGTTTAAGTGCCAAGCTGCTCAGAGATGTCAAAACTTGGAGAAAGTACCCAGCTGCAGAGAAAACATAGCTATCTGTGGAATTTACATGACTTGAATGTTCAATGGTAGTTAAATAAATACTGTGACATCCCACCCGATGAATTCAGAAGGCAAATTCAGTCTGTGGATATGGCCTATATATCCTTGGGTTCTATTCCTTGAAACACTTATGACAACACAAAGCTTAGAGAGCTGGAGGAGGGACAGAAAGCTTACTTACATTCATAAACTTCTCATACTGAATAGCTGACTCCATGGTATTATTTGAATAATCCAGTGTATCCTTCCAAGAGTGCATGAGGAAAGCCAACCGTAACTGTCGTGCTATTAGGAGTTTCAAAATAAACAAGGAAAATAATCATAATCTAAAGCATTTCTTTGGCCTCCAATACTGCAGTGGCTAAGAACATAATTTTTAATATTCTTGCTGTCAATACATCTACCAAAAAAGCAAGAACACTATTATCCACACAGATAATACTGACAAGGAACAGAAGAACAAGGAAGCTGTTGTAAAGTTAGTGAAGACAGACGCCTGAAGTTAGCCATTTTTGGAAACTCCATTATGTGCCTGAATAACAAAATTACCACAGTCACCACTCAAAGTACATCAAAAGCATTCAAATTCCAAAGTAATTTTTACCTGTATGTTTCTTCAGTGCATCTTTTATGGTAATGAAATTCTTCAAAGATTTGGACATTTTACAGCCAGCAATTGTTAAGTGGCCAGTATGCAGAAAATACCGAACCCAGTGATCATTTTCAAAGTATGCCTGCAGCAAAAACAAAAAACCCCAAAGACTCAACACTGTTTACATACATACCATGAAGTAGGACAATTTAAGAATAAAATCCTGAGAACAAAAAGTTATGCTTAAACAAAACACACATAACGTTTTAAAAATTAATTGATGGATTTGTGTAAGTTGCAGTCAAAGCAAAGCATGTTGCTTTTTCACTGCAGAAACTGAAGGCCAGTTCATTCACCTCAGACTGTGCCAGTTCATTGTCATGGTGGGGAAATCGGAGATCAAACCCTCCTCCATGAATATCCATCGACTCTCCTAGAAGGCATCCAGCCATCGCAGAACATTCAATGTGCCAACCTGGACGACCCTGTTAAGAAAAAGACTACTAAAAGACTTGGCTACTAGTTAATTGTCTTCCTCTCCTGCCTATATATCATTCCCTCATTGGTCTGCCCCTACGCAGTTACACACCTGAGGAAATGAGATACAGTGTTACCAAGAAAGATTCTCAGTCTCAGCTTCATAAAAGTATACTGTTAGATTTAAGGATCACACATGGCACATACATCTGTGATGCTTTGATTATCCTGCTTATTATTCTTTTTAAAATTACATTAATATTTTTGATTACAAGGAAAAAAAAGGATATAGAAATTACTGCAGATAAAGCCTGTAGATAAATAGAGGACAAACGACCAGTAACAGCCATTGTGAGCCTGCACACAGACTTCTGTTTAAAAAGTATCACACAGATTGATACACATTCTAAATTACTAAATGAACATACCCACAGAATCTACGATTGAATACAAGATTCCCATAATCTATACATTATTAATATGAGGTGAGGCAAAGTATTTGTGTAACATGCTATTTAATAAGGTGTAGAAGATCTAAATTCTGATTATAATGTCCTTACCTTTCCCCATGGAGAGTCCCATGAGGGCTCTCCTGGCTTGGAGGATTTCCACAAAGCAAAATCATTTGGAGAATGCTTCTCACTTAAGCGATCAGCTGAGATGCTCAGGTCACCTTTCAGATGAGAAAATGTAAATATATACATTTGATTTAAACACCAGCAGTATTGATTTTTGGCCTTGCTGTACCTCACATCAAGTCAATTTAAAAAATAAATAAATAAAAAAGAAAAAAACACTCAGCCCTCAAAATTCCTCATAATCAACCTTGATAATCCTTTGGGGTTTTGATTAATGTTTGGTTGACAGGAAATCTGACAACAAGTATCAGCTGCACTGCTTTCTAAGTTTTGACAGGAGATTCATCTACATTCTCTCTGCAGGCACAATTCCAATATTGCAGTTACAGAAAAAGAGATGTAGAAACAAAAACCCCTATACTCATAGACAAGTAAGACTGCAGAATCAATTCATTCCAAAATTAGAAGGATCCAAATTAAGACTAGGATTGTCTTGATCTGCACACACAACATGATCATAGCATATTTCTTCCACCCCTAATCTCAGTTGCTGCACAGAACGGCTGGTAGTTGTTCAATAGCTATGTTTACTGTTTTGTTACCGTCACAGATGTGTTATGCATTATTTGCTGTTAGCTCCTTATGATCATTTAGGTGATACTGTCATTATAACATCTTTAAAACACAGGGAATTTACCATTTCTGCAGTACTGTCCAAGACTAAAAGTGGTTAACAATACCACCGCATAAGAATCCAAGACAGATTAAAGACAAAATTGTCAAGTTTAAACTTGTCAATTAATTTTGATGTACAGATTGAGATACCTGCAATCTCAATTGTTTAGAATATCTAACATTATGCAATTTAAATATAAAAGTATTATGCTTTTATTTACATTAATTGCACCTTTCAAAGCTTAGCATTTCTGCTGCCTGTAATAGTCAAAATGACATTATCTGTCAGGGTAAGGACAATCATCACAAATGAGTCAAAGCAGCTAAGCTTACAAGCAATAACTTGACATATGCATACTCTTGGTTAGTTACATTAATCACTCAGGATCGGTTCCTATTTGCAAAAGGACACAACAATTCAACAAAAGTGACTGGTTACATGGTTGAAATGATACATTCATGTTACCACAAAGATGGTGGTTTAAGCTAGCACCTTTTATTTCACATAGAAGATTTCAGCTATAAAGGTTTGAATTAAGAAGAAAAAAAAAAATCATATCCATTTTAAGCTGCACCTCTCAGATATTGCTAGTTTCACCTAATATGAGTGCCCTAATTTCACCTAGTATGAGTGTTGTATGAAAACCTTTTAATATCCTTCTGATAGACGTTGTGGATGATTTGCTACTAAAACTGTACAACCTTAGGAGCAGATAACTAACGAGTCTGGTTTATTGAGCATTTTAAGCTACTCCTCTGCTATGGCTTGAGTCAAAAATATCTGTATTTGGATTTAGTTCAACACAATAAGGTTTACAAAGTAAAAAGAGTTCTCAGTATGAAAGAGCAACCCAAATATTTGTCATGAAATAACCACATCCTGATGTGGAGAGCTTTCACCTGGCGTGTGGAAGACCCAGCTTCAAGTCTTTGCTCCTCCTACTTTGAACCAGATGAACAGCCAAATAACTGGGCTATAGTCAAATGACTGAGCTATTCACAATTCTGACCAAAAAAATCCCCAAACACAAAAACCCAACCCAAAAACATCCTAGAATGAATAACGTTTCTTGGTATTTTCCAATTAAAAACTTTCAGGAAAGTGCTGGATCAAGCTACAAAACTTTGGAAGAGAAATCTATTGGTAAAGGAAGTGCAGCAGGTAAACCATTCAACTGACAATAACTTTGATCCAGATGTCAGTGAAATCAGTTGAAGAGATCAACACATCATCAGTTTCTTCCGCAACTTAAGCAAATGTTATTTCCCCTTTTTACCTTCACCCTCTTGAAGAGCTTTTTGATCACCTACAGCTTCAGGAACCAACTTAGCATAGGAGTGTTTTTCACTGGAATCAAACTTCATAGTATCAAAGTATACAGATCCATTGGACACATACCTGAAAAGTTAAAGACCATTATTTAGCTAACTTTCTACCAAGACTTAACTGAATTTTATCCCAAAAATCACTGTCTTAAGTTTAAGTTCTCTAGTGAAACCACATACAGTATGGTACTGCTCAGTATTGTAAAGATGACTTAGGTGAGCCTAAGTTTTAAGGCCTTACCATAAAGACTTCAGACAAATCATTGAAAGTCATAATAAAATTGATGAAAGGGAAAACAACTAACATATTTTGTTAAACTCTTAAGAGGTGAGATGTCAGATAACAGTCCCAAGAGAAGAAATATCTACGATACTTCCAGTCCCTTCTAATATTTTGCAAGAATATAATATGAATCATGTTTGTTTCACAGTCCATTTTGTCCTCCTTCACTTTGCTAATTTTGTCCCACTACAGCCATAATAAAAACTCTGACACAAAGATAAGTTTCAGGACCACCAGGAATGCTGATAATTCAGTGCAAACAATTTTGAACTGTCCTCCCTTTTATTTTTTTTAAGAAAATTTTAAAATGTAGGTTTAAAGGAAGAACATGCAAGAGAAATTATGGCAGTCTGAACCACAGGTTTGCTTTTTTCCCAATAAAAATACATTCATGTCGAAAATTTGGCTATTAACAGAAAGAGAACTCAAAAATTTCAGACAGGAATCTATCATGATACTTAGGAACTTCTAGAGTATTAGCTTGATTTTCACAAATATTAGACAATGGCAGAAAAACAGTTCATGATTACTTTTTTTTTTTAACTTATGTTATTTACAACTGATTTCTAGCCATCTACTCAGACATCCATTTTGAAACCCCTTGCTGAAGGCTAGGAGTCAAACATTGTTCAAGTGAATGGGACTTTGACTATTTATTTTAATGAACAAGGACTTCACCCTATAAATTTAATAATCTAACTTCTCTGTTTGTAAGACATCATAAGAAGTATAGAATAGCACATTTTCCTCAGGTGAGAAATAACAGGTCTTTTGCAAAGGAACCTGAAGTTTCTTTATTTGATTAAACACTACTTCTAGAAAAGACTACTATTGCATACGAAAACAGAGAAAACAGTTCACAGTTAAGTGTGGAAAGCAATCATTCTAGCTCTGATAAAGTATAAGCACACAACAAAAGCATCCAGTAGCAAACTTACCCATAACCATTATCCACAATCTTTTTCACAAAATCCACAATTTCTGGCACATATTCACTAACCCGTGTTAAAACATCTGGAGGTAAAACCTATAGATAAAAAGTAGAATTTTATATTTTTTATATATATATGTGTAAATATTTATACATATGCAAATATGCACTAAATATATATATATTATACATTGGATAAAAATTGGCTCAAAAGCAAGTGACAATAGAATCTAAGACTCCTATTTCAAGCTTTCTGCTCTGAAACAATGTGCTGTGGCCATTTTTTCCTCAGCCTTTAAGGTGACGTTAACAACAAACCACCGCAGGAGATGTCAGCTCTTCCACTTACTGCACTTCTGACAGAACAGGCAATAAGTCCCTCTGATTTGCAGGTAAATAAATAAACCTTCACTGATCTGAACCATTGCATATGACACAGCATTTCATCTGTAACAGACAAATCTGTCCCTGATTGTTATCATCACATAATTTCTTAGTGGCTGAAGACTGATAAGTAGTCAGTCTAAATGCTGAGGTTGGCAGGGCTCTATTGTGCAGCTAACAGACTCTTATCTCAAACTTCTGGATCAGTTTATGATTATAAGCCCATGTTACACCAAGCGGAAGGGATGCAGTGCACATGTCAAACTTGATCACCAGTTAACTGGCTCTGGTAACATGCTCTGGATTTAAGATTGTTGGGATGGAAACAGAACAGGTGCTAATTTAACAGCTACCTATTCACATTAAAGGAAACACTTTATCAATAAGGTTGAAATATGAGGTTTTTGAAAGCTATTAAGGAGCTAAATTGTATTCTGGGTATTATATGGCAAGGCACATACACTTCTAGAACAGAAAACAGTTTGTTTACTTACATTGAGCGCTTCCATATCTTTATGAAATTCCCCTTCCCAGAATTTGGGAAGCTTTGAGAATATGGAATTGTCAGTCACCTGACTGCCAAATTTTGTGTCCAACCAGTCAGACAGCAAATCTTTGGCTTCTTCCAACAGTATCTATAAAACAATAATTGTAAGTGCAACTGATCAAAGACTTGCCCTGTTCAAACTCTAAACTTTAAACTTAAAAGAAAGATTTTATTCTGAACAGAGAGGTTTGCTTAAGAAAAAAGACACTTGGCTATGAATACAGAGTAATCCATGCTTCTACCAGATTTTTATCATATTGCCCTTCATAAATATGGATGAAACAAACATAGGAAGGAAGATAATTGATAAGTGATATCTATTTTGATATCAATCACTTAAATAGGCATGTGGAATTTATGCTGTAAACACCGGATGGGACCTGCAGTTCTATCACAGCATCTGTTCCCCACATTACTACTGGATAATCCTAACAGAAGCCTTACTGTGCACATGGCTAAAAAGTGTTTGAAAGAGTAATTTGAACATCAGCAAGGATACACTTCAGTCTTATATTAAAAGATGACTTTTTTTTACAATAGGATATAGCCCAGAAGGTATGATTGCTTAGATTTTAGTTGTTTTTAAAATTCTGTTAGGTCCGTATACACTTTTATAAAGGTACCTGATAATAGAATACCTGGACTTTTTTTTAAAAGGTAATTTAGAGAGAGAGTCTTCTAAAGAAGGAAGCACATACCCTACGCTTCCTACAGTAATTATCACAAATAATCTGAAAGCAAGAAAAGATGAAAGTGGAAACCAATTACTAAAAGACAGTAGTTATACTGACTGACTCGGTTACTGGACAGTACCAAAGCCCAATAAAGTCAACAGGATTATTGTCACTAAATGTAATGGTCTTTGGATAAAAATTATCCTGAGCATAATTTTTTGGGATGTATTTTCTTCTCTGATCAGAGATGGAAACACTTGTGTAGAAAACTGCCACCAGTATTGGAACGTCATAAATGCATGTTCAGTAATCTATACTGGAACTAATTCATCAAGACAAAAAAGTCAAAGAGAAAGTCTAAATATATGCAAGAGAAAGATCCTCACTGGAAAGGTAAAAATAACTTAGTAATTATCACAGTGGGAGGAAAAAAAAAAGTCTTTGATAAAAACAGCATCCAAAAACTATATAGTTGAATTCAAGGATCAAATTTCCTGTATTCAATGCAAAGTACTAAAAAGTCCTCAGGCCCACCTTTCCTCTTTTTATAAATACAAATTTCCATAATGTTTCAGGGAATTACTAGAAGCTAAATATTATTTTTAAAACTCCTAACAATTATAAGCCAAATATAATTTAAAAAAGAGCTCTAACTGACCTCATGACATCTGTTGATCTCTTCTGCAGGGAGTTTTGCTTGCACAGCTTCTTGTAGAGGGTCAAAAGCAGACTTCACTGCATTTTGAATTCTTTCCAACATTTGCTTTTTATCTGGGTCTGTTGTCTCATTTAATTTAACTGAAAAGAGCTACAATTAAAAAAAAATTTTAGAAAGCAACTTGCACTACAGTAGCACCATGTTCCATACACAATATATTATCTTAGCCACATAGTACCTTGCTAGTGATGAATAATACATTATGCCACATAAAAAGCTTTGATATCAAACTACTGAAACATACGCCTCATCAGAAATAAAGGTGAAGTCAAAAGAATTTAGTTCACATCCGAATTCAGTTTTTCAGAAAGACTATAAATTACTACATCATCATTACTGTTGTTTAGTAATTTTCATTTTCTATGCAGTTGATCACCTTAATTACACAGCTGATTATCACAAATCTGAAAAGGAGAAGCTTTAATGCGAAATACAGAGAGATTAAATGCTATGCTTAGAGAGTATGTAAGGCAATGATAGTTGGGCAAAATTACCAGGCCTCCTATTCACAGGCCTCTATTCAATTCATTAGACTGATAATCTCTTTGTGATCTGTAGTTCTAAAAATGACCAGAGAATCACCTTCCCCCACCTTCAGTCCAGCATACACAATTTATTAAATCCCTAAAGCTTTGGAGACTTTTTGCTCTTTCCAAGGCCATCAATGGTACAAAAGGGAAATCTCCCAAGCTTTAAAAGATTATGGACATACCACTGTTTAAAAACTATTTTAAAGGGTTATTTTTAAAGTTTGAATTCTAACACACAAACATCCAAATGCTTTTTGAGCTTTTTTCCCCAATACCCCAACAACAATATACATGCACTCATAAACAACTTCTATGGACATAAAAATCAGGCATGTCTTTTACACAGATAGTTCTTGTCAATTCTAAAACAATGGAAAATCAAAGTGATGTGCAGTTCCAATAGCATTTCTAGTTTGTGTGGTACCAGTTCAATAGAATAACTGAAACAAGCAGAAAGTTTAAGGAGGTAGCAAAGTCAGAGGCATTTTTTAGATGCTTTGTTACATTATTGAGTAAGAACCTAAGACACTAGCAAAGATTAAACACTACGCCCACCTCTGAGGCAGTTTTAACATCTTCAAGTAGCTGATCTGGTGCTGATTTGTTCTCTCTATACCGTTCAAAAAGGTAATTTTGTCTTGCTCTCTTGATGATCTACAAAGCAGAAACATGAAAGTATTTTTCTGAAGTGAAACATAGTTATACAAAGTGCAAATAAAATCTATTACATACCAAAGGCATTTCAGAATCCCTATAAATTTAACAAGCTACAAAAATTACATGCAATAATACAAATTAAATACACCATACATAGTTAATCAGCTGCCTCAACAGAGTTAATTAGTATCCCAACAACAGGCAAATAAAATAAGTTATCTTTGTAAAATGCTTAGTCTTCATTATATATGACAACATTCATTTATATACAAGAATACAGGCTTTGCTACCATAGGAATGCTACAAAACTGAGAAAAATCAATGACTTCGTGTACACAAAGTGTGTCTAAGTTAATAAGTGTAAGATTTAGCTTGGCTTATCAAATGGCAATTACATATGACTCTGTGACTTCCATGCTGAAAGTACAGTATTTTAGATTGCAATTTAAAAAGACCTTACCTTATCATCAATATCTGTAATATTCATACAATAGAAAATGTCATATTTAAAATAATCCCTCAAGATTCTTCTCAGGATATCAAATGAGATATATGACCTAAAAACATAAAAGATACAGGGGTGTTTTTAGTGAACACCTCAAGTCTATTTCTATTCTATGCACAAACTACTTCAATCTCAGAGTCAATCATTTTACAGCAGTTTTAATTTTCCCTCATCTACTATTAAGTTTTTAATCACACAATGACATAATATTATAACATGCTTTTAATCTTAAATCTCAAGCGTTGAATCTAAAAAGACTATTTTCTAGTAACACACTCATCTAAATAAAGCACCTTTTTCTATTCATCTTTTGCTTCCAATAGGTACTGTTATTACCTATATCAAAATAAGGAACTCCAGTACCTGGCATGTCCCATGTGAGAAGCATCATAAACTGTTGGACCACAGCAATACCACAAGACTTTTTTTCCATTCTGAGGCTGAAATATTTCCTTAATTGAAAGGGAAGGTACAGTGATCAGAAGAAATTGAAGACATGATCTCAGGCCAGTAATACCACATTTGGATATTAGAATGTGAAAACATGGATTATAATTACAAAAAAAGGAATAGTTATTCCACTTTCAGTTTTACCATAAGCAAAGATCACCACTAGCTTTATCATGTAAGAGAGATAAAAGGGTGTGGCTGCTTACATTATCTGCACTCTTATCAATCAAGATAACAGATTACAAAGATTTGGACTAGGCAGGGCATTATTTAAGCTGCATTTGTAAAAGGGAGATCAAGCTTTCTTTTGCATTGAAGAAGGTTACAGAGTATAATCATTTCACACATATTCGGATACTACATCCCATATAACATTAGTATTCTTAATATTTCCTCTCTTTCCCAAAGGACCTTCAAACAAGACCACAAGAAGTTTTACCAGTTCATATTACAATATAATTGGTGAGACTTTTTTTTTTTTTTTAACACAGACAACATCTAAAGAAACTGTGATTTTATTCTGTTCATATTGCCTATACTTATGTGTATTACAATTGAACCCCTGGCTATTTTGCATGACGATAACTTGCAATTGGGAACCATATATTATGCAATATAAACACACATACACACCCTTGTAGTATATGTATATTTATTGTGTATATTATAACACTTGCCCAGCAAACACACGTGACTGACAGCACCTCTGGCACGTGCTTGTTAACATTCTGCAAAATACAACCCAGAAACCTATTTACTGATAGGGTAAACACTTAAGAAACAAACATTTGATGACTTCTCTATTTGTGTTTCTATGGAAATCTCCACTTTTCTTTCATTTAGTCACCTTATTGCGAGTCAGGCTGTTGTAGAGGCAGAGCCTAGAATGTTTTGTCCCTTCAGGGGGAGACCAGGGGGGCTGCACACGCTTGCCTTTACCTAGGGGAAAAAATACTTTAGAGAGAACTGAAAAGACACTTCCACAAATAGATTTGCAATAGAACATTTTCTCCTTATCACACCATTAAGTTATTTCAAAAGAAAAAAACCACATATAATTAGACAAAGCAGCTCCAGTCCTAGTAATCCAACTACTTTTGTTAGCACTTCCTACAAAGCCACTAAAACCAAAGTAAATTATTTCAATCTAGCTTATTTTCTACTCTCTGACTTGCCATTCCTATTAACTTTTGATCCAAGTAACAGGAAGGAAGAGGGTATAAAAGTAAGAGCATGCAATTCAGTTAAAGCATTAACAAGAGCTTTGAAATTTAATGAATCATTAATAAAGTGTTATGGCAGTCCTGGGCTTTCTGCAACGCCACTGATTTTACTGTGACAGCATATCACAGATCTCATACAGAATTTGCAAAAAATCTCCAGAGACCAGAGTTAGTCTTCTAGAGCCAATATTGACAGAGTATGTGTACTCACGGTGAGAGGGAGGGGAGACGGAAAGGTTTAGTAAGAACTTCAGCTTTTTATCATACATTGTTGCTATGTACACAAGGCATTTTTGACCACACTTATTTACCACAAATATGCTCCAATTCAGCAAGAGGCTAAATTTTGCCATTAATGAGAGTAGATAAAACCCAGGGTAATATTAGTGACAATATTCTTGCATTTGTTTTCTCTTAAATTTTTAAGAAGCAACATAGTTGTTAAACTCATGGGTTTTCAAACAAAAGTATGAGTATGTCATCTGTTGAAGAGTTGCAGTTTGCTATGCACAGGGCTGCTTACAGCTGTAATGATGTTTAACTGTTGCATTAACTAGGAATGAAAGCAAACCAGGAAATGCAAAAATACAGCAAGGTTGCCAGCTTAATACAGACAGCACTGTCTTTAGGAATTCTCATGGTATGCATTTTAACTGCAATTAAAATATTACACAAACTATTTGTTTTGACAACAAAATTGCCTTTCCGATCCTGTGTCTCACGGTGCTCTTCATTAACTCTGTTTCCCCTAATATCTTCGTATGAATATTTTGGCTGAAAACCTTCAAGTAATGTAAAAATTCATGGTATAAAAAATGTAATGTCTTCCTCATCTTCCTTCTTTGAATAACTGCCTAAATAAGAAAAAAGATATTAACTGCAGTACTCTGTCTCACAAATGGACTCCATTTAATCTCCGTGTTATGGATCCACGGAAATATGTGTTTATTCTAAATATTTCATTGTATGAGGTACTCCTGAACAGAATACCTCAAGTTCAAGAGCAGTCTATCCATAACACAGACCATATATCAAGGTATGGATTTGTTTACTCTTTGATTTACAAAGATTACGCTGGCATGCTTAATTGCGGCTAACGTTTCCCTCGGGGAAAGAAGCCTATGTGGGTTAGTCTAATAAAAGATAAATCTGTAAAGCTTTCTTTACTTACAACCACACTAAACATAAGAAAAAACCCAGATACTGCACCCTAAAGTTCTCAGCTTGCGACTTAGGTGTCACGTTATATCCAGTACATGGACACCAAGGGCAAAGTGAAAGGCATACTGTTTAGTCTGTTCCAATATGTCTCTGCCAGCTATAGTCTTGCCCCTGGTTGAACTGAAGTTCGTTTGCTCTAATCCACCCCTGGAGCTCTCCGGTACACCCAAAAAACCACCGATAAAATATCCAAGGTCTAAGAAGTGGGGCAGATTCACATGTCATTTTCACAGAGAACCCTGCAGAACACCATTTCAGGACTTCTGATACATATGCACAGATCATGAAGATAACAAGACATAACCCTTCAGAAAGAGAGACTTAACATTAAAGATTTCATGGACAGGAAATCAGAAACCTTATTGCTCCACCCTGATCCATGAAAGTCTGCAGACAAATTGTAGTTAGTGGCATTAAATCTGCTATCAGAGCCAGCGATACAGCTGAGATCCCTTCACTGCTGAAAGGAAATCGATAATCAGCACAAATGCATGCAGGCACACACACATACACAGAATCTACTCGCAGCAGTCTGATTTTAACTGCTGGTCTGCTAGTAATTGAGAACACATATGATGAGAGGTTGTGAGAAGATGGCATTGGAGTAATATTAGTCAACAACCATCAGCAAAAATGAGACATTATGCATTCATTTGTAGGTATTGCAACCACTATACAACAGCTCTGTGTTATTATTATTAATTATTTCATGACTCCCTGAGCAAGGATCTCACTATAAAGCAATTAAATTAGATTAGCTCATTGGAAAACAACTCAGGAGAGTGATGCAGCTCCCAAACATGCCAGCACCCATGCTTACACAATGACCTAGATGAACCGGTTAGTATTTCCTCAAATCATCAGCAATGCCTAAATTACCAGGGTTAAAAAAGAACCCCAAACATTCTTTTTGAAATTCAGTGTTAATAGCAATCATAAGAGGCAGTATTCAGTTTACTTTATTATGAATTTGTATATTATACAACAACTATTTAGTTACCCTTGCAGGGGAAAAAAAGCGGACTGAGCAAATCCTGATATTTTAGGGAACAAGCCAAAACCCGCATATTCTTTTACAATCCAGTGGCTAGCTTTTTAAAGAAAATACATATAATCGAATTCTATACACTGAGGAATTTTAAAATCAAAGAAATGTGGAAACAGAGCTTTAACATTCAAATAGGTCAGGATCTATCAATTATGCAGTAACTGTATGCAAGAAGAATTTCATGACCTTGAACACAAGTTGATATGGTAAGTTTTAAAGCGTGCAAGAGAGTATGAAAGGGAACTTCTAGGAATTCTCAGCAATAAAAACCAATACAATGTCAGCTAGACTATAACCTGCCCACCAGTTTCGTATTACTCACTTGTTTGAAGTTTACAAGGCTCATTTTTTTCACTGCTGCCATCATAGATTGCTTCTATGTGTCTGTACCACCGGACAACATGGATATACTGGTCCACAGGTGGCCCCGAAAACTTTCTGAATACCTCCACATCTGCATGTGAAAATGTGAACCCCTGGATATAACTACGAGTGCTCAGGTACTCATTCAAAGCCTTCACCCTGGCTTCCTCTTCACTAATGCTCAGAATAAAACTGTAGCTGGAAGCTGTAAAGAGAGGCACAGGACATTTGGTCAGCATTAAAAGAAGAAGGAGATCCCATGACCAAAATATTTCCTTATACTATACATCTCCCCCTCTAAATTAGCTCTGGCAACTGACAAGAAGTTTGAGAAAAATATATTTAATACAAGCTACTGAATAACTATGTATTTCTTATTAACTATGTATTTCTTATTAATAGGATTATGTTCATGCTGTAATAAGTTTTTTGGAGACATCTTTACAAAGAGTAATAAGGACAAAAGCACAGGTCCTTTTCATGAAGAAATGTTATCTACTTGAAATTGGAGAAAATTCTTCACACACAGCAAACCTAATGAGCCACTCTTTTCCACGCTGCTAAAACACTCATCCTGCAAATATTTTAATAGGATAAATTTTATACACTGTGGATAGGCTGTGAATATGTCTACTGAAGTTGAGCATATCCTTAAATCTCTGCAGGACTGGTGCTCGCATGCAAGCTCCCAGCATGATGCTCAGTTACTCCTACTTGCTCTAACAACTCAGAACTTAAGCTGCTGCTGTATATTCCCGTACTTCTCGTATACCACTTTCTCGCCTCAGACATATGAATAATATTTAAAATGAGTAAGATTTACACAAATTAACAGAAAGGATATTAGATCATGCTCCTCTCTCACAATTTTTTAATTCCATGATTTATTTGGTATACAGGCAAAGCAGGTTCAATTATGTCTCATCTTTACAAATACAGAGACACAGAGGAAGCAGCGGAAGGGTTCTGTGACTTGGTGGGGATGCTCACAGTAACGGCAAGTCCTGTGCAAGTCAGTGGGTACAAAGCACTGTGGAGGTTATGGCATCTGGGCTAGCGCTGACATTAGGTAAACCTAACATTCATATTTTCCTACAATGATTCAACATTTGTAACTCCATTCGTGTTCAAAGTACTGTATAAACATTAAGCTGATATCCCGCTTAGGTAGTCAGCCAAGAAGGTAATATAAGATGTAGTCAAGGTCATAGCGCAATAAAGCGAGAGAGGCAGTATGAGAACACCTGTCCCTGCTCCCAAACCCCGACAGAGACCACTGCCACAAGCGTTGCTTCTTACACTAGCACGAACACCTTCTGCATGAGTAGTTCCCAAAGCATTGGAGGTGCTGACAGATGAACACTCTTGGAAAGGGAAGGATGAAAGGAGATGGGGAACTGATGGCTAGGAGAGGATGTGAGGAACTGCAGAACTGAAAAGTTTTTCCAAATATCATCAGTTAAGACTCTATGAGCAGCTCATTTCCTATATGGAAATCAATTATTAAAATATTCTACAGGAACTCAGGATGACAGGGAAATGGCAGCTAGATACCAAGTATGTTCGTGTTTGGCTCTTCTGAGTATAAATGAGATATAGTGGCACACCAGCAGAACTAATAAAAAAGATCAGTGACTAAAAAAACAAATAATAAAAAAAAAAAATCAAAGGTCACAAAAGATATTTAAAATTCATACACAAAAGCAAAGTCAGATTCATGTAAAGTCTCAATCCTTCTCAAGGGCTATCCATGTAATTGTTTGGTACAAATAAGGAATAACAAGTAAATAATGGTTCATAACTAGACCTTATGGGCTTGCCTTACCTAGCTGAATGGGATTCAGCTTCGGCTCACATAGTTAATTTTACTATAAACTTTTCAGGCTCCTAAATATTTACTGATGTTTATCATCATAGAACTTCACATGTTTATACACATGAAATAGTCTGAAATAGTTACGTTCATTAACTATGGAAACCTAAGACATAAGTCTTCCTTGAATGTGAATTTTGTATCCATGAATCATATGAGGGAGAAGGCAAAAAAAAAAAAAGTATTACAAGAATGATCTGTGTAGAAATGAAACTATATCTCAAAGAAAAGATCTTTAAAGATCTATTGCAAGGAAAGCAACACTCAATTTGCAAAGTATTATTAGGGTTATTATGACCATTATTCACACACCAGGCTGCTAATGGGAAGCAAGTCAGTGTATCTGAAATAATATAAGTGCTTTCCAACCACATCTGTAAACCAATCTGAAAGGGAAGTTGCACAAACTTATACAGAAATACAACAAAGATGACAGAACTCATACAAGCTAATTTTGGTAAGGAGAGACGGCAAATACCGCCTGTGAATGTCGGTACCAGCTCAGACCTGATAAGCAGAGCAACCAAAATTACTTTGAACAATCTTGGCACACGCATTAATACTTGAAATTATAAAGTTTGACGTTATGTCTAGTTGCAAGAGCAACAGCAGACTTGAAAGTGTAATACATCAAAGAAACCAGTTAGCCCAGGGGACCTAACAGGAGGATGTCTTTATGTTGAGACTGATCACTGACTCAAATTCAGCGCAAACTCACGTCCATGACTGCACACCACAGCAACTGCAGTACAGCATGAATACACCTGAGCAGCTGTTGACAGGGTTTCTCAGGGCACAGCAGCAGCTGAGCCACAGCAGTCTCAAGCTCCCAGCAGGCTCACTGTACCAATACGAGTTTCCCACATTGGTTTCACAGGCTGTGCTGAGCTCCAAACTTCCTTTTCTAGACTGACAGCTACTTTTCAAACCATGACAGCTAGCTTAATGCTAGCACAGACGTGTTCTACTCTCTGCTGCAGTCAGATGCAGAGATACAAGCAAATTTGCTGTGTTTGAGAGAGTGCTGAGTGATGAGTGCAATTCTGCAATAGCTCTGAGCATCCTATTTCAGTACATATAGGACAAAATCATTCTCACTTCTGGCATTCTTGTGAGTAGCTCCAAACTGGACTGAACTAGCAAAACAAAAGCTCTTCTCCTGAAGCACAGGGTGCTCTCCTGGGAAGAAAGAATGAGTATAACAACACTGTCTTTTGGAAGGCAGTAGACCAGAGAACCATTTCTTTTCAAGCAAAGAAATCAGTCAAAACTATCCATACATAAAAGTCTGTTCCAATTTCATTTATATCACTAGTAAAAACAAGAGCAGTAAATCCACAGAATCTTGTTTTTCTGTGATTTATATTCTCCACCCTCAGTTCCCCCCCTCAGTGTCTCGCAATGCCTTTAATTCATCACACACTCCCACTGAAATATTTCCTGGTACCTCCTAAGTGCTTCATCCCCTCTCCCCATACACTTCAGTATCCCCATCCTCTTGTACAGCTCCAACCCATCTTTGCTCAGTCTGCCAACTGTGTGCAAGAGGCAGCCCAATGTCAAATGTAATTAATCCCAAACAATGGATTCAAAAACTGTTGAGGGAGAAGGGCCAATGGACATCTATAGGTCTGACCTGTTTTACCCCTGTTGCTTTAGGAAACCAGGCTAAGACATAGTCCTTCTCTCTGACTGCAATTTCTTTCCCCTCCCAAAAGAGAAAAATTACAGTTGCTACTACTCAATTGCATTACGAAGTGTCTTCTTGTCAACAGAAACACAGGAGTATTACAGAGCTGTTGCATAACACTGAATGTTAACTCATGTGAATGGAATGATCCATAGACATCAAATCATACCACTCAAGAGCAACTTCGTTCAGAAAACAAGCACTGAGCACGAGTATTGGAGAGGTAGCAAAATAACCTTGAAAAATCATAAGAATTAATGTTAATAATGTAACACTCCCCCCCATTACAAAGTCATTTCAAATAAATTCCACTGTAGACATTAATTAATACAGTTCTAGCAATAGAATAATTGCTGGTGTATGATCTCTTTGGGCGATATAATTGTCACACATTCTTTCCATGCATGTAGGGCTTCGGAGACTACTAAAGGACACTGGGCATTTGTCCGCAAGACTGCAGCAACACACAGACTCAAAGGCATATGATCACTTCTACATTTTATTTTGCACATAAAATACCTTTTGAAGTTTAATCAAGATGCGTAACCCACACAATATCAAATTTGATGGAAATTTTTCACTTTTATTAACTTGAAAGCGAAAACCTCTGTTCCTTGAAGGTGTTGACAGCAAAGTAAATACAGAAAAGCCATAAAGTAGGCAGTAAACTAGCTGACACAAAACCAGGGAGTTACTTTGCTTCAGGGACAAATTAGGTTTCCTGGGCTTCCCTGAACCTGCTAACCTTGTCAGTCATAATTAGATGACAACTGAAATGTTCTGGGATTTCCGCAGAGGCATTCTCTGAGAAGGCATCTTAGACATTTCTGAATATTTTAAAATGTCGTTTCTCTTCCAACTTGGCTTTCACAAATTTAAAACAACTCATAAAAGATAAGTGTAATGTCTCATTATTAATATGGCTCCAAACTGGCCATTTATCATTCCGGCTGGCCACTCTGGGAGGTTTGGAAGGAAGTCCAACTATCTGCTCAGTCAAGACGAATTATCCTTTTCCATAAAAATTTCAGAAGAACTGAAGCAATGCAGCTATCCCATCTATGCAAGACACAGCATACACAGAGACAGAGAGAGAGACAAAGGACTTTTCAAGACTCACACACACGGATCAAGAGGCTTTTAGCAGAGCAGGGATTTTTAAGACGAGAGTATCCCACCAAGGGAGAGCTTGTCAGTCCTAGTCACTTTAGCCCTGTAAGTTCCACTTCCACTTTTCCTGAACTGTAACTAAATGTAACAATTACAATTTCAGTAAAAAGCAAATACTATTTGCCCAATAATAAACAATTTAAAAGTTTCTTAAAGCGCACCTGAACTGAGCCTTTGGTGGGGTTCTCCCCTGCTCCACCTTAACTAAGATAGTGAAAACACATCTGAAAAAGCCAGTCCCTTGACAACAATAAATGTTTCTGGACTCCCTCACATAGGAACGTTACTTGTGATGAACAAAGAGCAAAGTAACTTTCAGTAACAAAGAAAAAGGGGCAAAAGCTTTGAATCTACAGATCCTTAACTGGAATGACAGAAATTTCCCACCCCTTACATACCATAATGGTATTTCATACCTGTATGACTGGTATTCCAAGTTTCCATTTGCTACAGTAGTGCCAAAAATTATAGGACTACCCTGGCCCTCCTTCCATACGGAAGAGCATAGTATAACCCATCATTAAAACACAACCACAAGAAAAAGTCCAGAAAAGTCAAAAAGTTCAAGACATGAGTTCAAGCAAGAACACAGATGACTAGGAAAGACAGTAAGGGAGACAGAGGCAGGTGAAAGAAAGCAGATGATGCGGTGACAAGCACACAACTGACTAAGTGGTCTGGCAGCCACCTAACATCTCTTCCAACCCATCAAGCTGGAGAACAGCTGTTTCCAAACTTCAGTACTGAGAAGCCCCGAGTTTCTTCCACAAATCACCATGTGTCATCATTAATCTTTACATTAGTGGTGAGGCACAATGTGGATCACCTCCCATGGTCTCGCAAGGCACCAGAGATCCTCTGATCTATAGGCACCAGTGTAAGAGGTGCAACCGGCACCTATAGATCCACGTTTCCCACTACCCCATGCACGCACAGACCCAGTCACACGCTGCACTTCGAACTCCTTGCTCCCGATACCCTGAAGCGGCATCAGGAGCTGCTTACGTGTCACCCACCACCGAGGGACACAGGCGACCTCCCCAGGGGCACCCACCCAACAATGGGCGCAGGGGACTGATTTCACATGTCACCTCTGCCCCAAGCATGTCGTGATGGCTGATGGCTGCCTGCCTCACACCTCCGGGGCCTGCGGCGGCGGGGTCCCCCCCAACGCACCCCAGGGGTGCGTTGGGGGGGACCCCGCCGCCCAGGCCCCGAGGGACGCGTTGAGGAGGCCGCCAGGGAGACGCCCCAACGCCCCCAGCCGCCATTTCCCGCCCCGACGCCTCAGCCGCCGTGACAGGGCGGTGGGTCGGCGGGTCCCCCCGCGTGCCGCCGCCTGACGTCACGGCGCCCACCTGACACCGTGACAGCGGCGGAGCCGTGACACTAACCCCCACCAAGCCGTGACAACCCCGGAGGACCCCTCGCCTCGCCTCGCCGGGCCTCCGCGGCGCCGGTCGCCGACCTACCCTGCTCGGCGCCGGCCGCTGCCATCCTGCTGCCTCCTCCCTTCGCTCGCGAGCTGATGCAACAGCGTGCCCGGAAGCGTCGCCCCGCCCCGCCCCGCCCGCCTCTACGCTACTTCCGACGGGCGCCCCGCGTCACCACGGCAACGGGGGAACACCGCCCCCCCCCCCCCCGCCACCTTCCCGCCCACACCGCCTTCCCGCCAAGCCCGCGGCTGTTGGGCGGTCGTCGTGCGGCCGGGCTCTCCTCAGGAGCGGCCGTTGTGTCGCAGGGGTTTACCACAGCCGGGCGGCCCCAAAACCGACCGGGAACGGGCTCCCCTCACAACACCTCCTACCCTCAGACAAGAAGGTCCAAGAGTCAACCCCAGCTTCTGGCTCAACTGGGCTTTTATTGCTGTGCTTCAAACATAACAGTTCTGAGCATACCAATACAAAACAAAACACAATCGTTTCAGAAACCAAAGCATCGCAATCCTCTCAAAAACAGTAGCAGCCTCTTTGTTCCCACCACCCGGGCTCGAACAGCACGGTCCTGCCCCACATGAAGGGAAGCACGAGCTGGAGCTCCTCGCTCTCAAGCTGGCATCCGGCGCCTGAGTTTAATGTCATACAACTCAAAAGACCTTAGTGTACATCACAACCGGAGTTCGTGTTAACACCGACGGTGCTAAAGCACTTCCAGCTCCCCGTGTGAAGGTGAGGAGGATATCAAGTCCATGCCACCACTTTTACTAGCAGTTTGTTGACGTCCTCATTTACAGGAAGTTTGTAGACATATATATGTACACAGGAACATTTTTGAAGTTCGTCGTAAACATTAGTCTGTAGCTTCTAATTTACTTATAATGTTATTACTTTTTAAAGTGTTCAATACATTATCATAAGCCTTAGTATCTAGATACCTTAACTCATCCAGTAACTTAATAATAGATTGTTTCTCCCCCAGGGTGTTTTTCCAGGTGAGAAGCATCTGATAAGATTGCTCTTCTATATCATTAGGAAAGTCATAAATAATTTTAACAATGTCATTTTCCTGCAGATGAGTTCTCATAAGCTGCTTCCATTTTTTCGGTGGTACTTCATTTATAAAGGCCCAAAAGCTATCTCTCAGTTCTGAAAGAAAAAAACCACACAACACACATCAGCTTAGGTTTTAAAATACAGATTTTTTTTCATAGCTAGCGTACATGCTTTCCCATTAATTTTCAGCCAATACATGCACAGACCAAACAGCATCAAGGCCAGGTTTGGCACCCAAGCAGCAGCAGGGCAAGTAGGTTTCCTGCTGAGTGATCTTGAAAGAAGCTAAAGGTACCAGTCTACCTGTCTCAAAAGCAGTCTCTTGACACCATTCAGCAAAGGTGGTTTTGAGGAAGGTTTCATTGGCCTTCACATCTTCACTTAAGCTTAATAGGGCTACTCAACAGTAGGCTTTAACCACTTCACTGTGCTACTGGTATAGGTTTGCCACGCCAAGACCAGCGTGAGCAAAACCCGTTGCTTGGACATCCAGCACATCAACTTGCTGGGTACAGGTAGATGTATGGGGATTCAATGCGGTCTTCCATGTGAGCAGACATTTGACAGATCTGCTCTGACCTACACCTCACTCATTAAGGCAGAGTACACTGCTGCAATGCAGACTTATTTAAAACATACAAAAAAAAATTCTGTACCATTCTTATTCTTAAAAGCGTGACTGCACTATACTCCTGTACAGAAAAGCCATGCTTTAAAGTAGAACAATTCACCACAGGGATTACAACTTCTCTCAAATGTAGTAATAATCCTGTTTCAGCATATTTTACAATAAACTGAAAGCCTTATAGCTCTGAACAATATTCATTAGCCTCTCTACACTATTCCTTAAGTAGACTAAGGTCAACAGGAAAAAAACAAATTCCAAGTACTGACAATTTATGGAATACTTACCTTTTTGAGAGAGATCTTTAACAATTATTCGACACTTTGGTTCTTGTACCTGTAATACAAAGTTGGATCTTTACTCCAACATATCAGAGCGCTTCACTCACGATTATTCCTGAGCTACTTGATAGCTTGCTTCCACAGCACGCACACCAATAAGGGGGAGGGGGACAGATTTCACAGCACAGCTGAAAGTATTTGAGTAAAGAAAATTGCATGCTGAAACAGCCATGCTACTAGCTCCAAAGTGAACCAACAAGGCAACACATTTCCTGCTATTGCAAAAGAATAGCTTCTGTGTAAATATTGAACAGGGAGATGAGAGAGGCAGAGCAGATTAAGTGAGGGACTGAAGTTTGCCTTCCCAAGATGTCACTTCCCATACTTTCTATTACATCTTTAAGGCAAAGCCTCCTCTTCCCTATCATTCTGCCTCAAAACAGCATCTATCACTCAAGGAATAGTTAAGAACTCAACTGAAATTACACATGTATCAGAGAAAATACAATGATAATTTCACACACACGCTTACCATACGATTTGCTGGCATCCTACCACTCCGTACATTAGACGGGGCATTCTGATGACAAGCAAGATTCTGCCCGGTTTTTGCTGGTAGTGAAGACTCAGCAATCCTCCTCCAGCACCTTTCCATGTGGCGCCTCCAGCCCCCGCGTAGGATGGTGCCCCGCTCAGAAAGCGCAACACTGTTTTTCTCTGGTGATGTGTTTTTTACTTCCAAGTTAACGTTGGTTTGCGCTTGGCCCTCTGGGCTCTCACCGGAGTTCTCACCCTCTGGGTTGGCTGTGTTATTTGCAGGTGTCTCCACTTCTGGTAAAATGAGGCTTTCAGTACTGCCCTCAGACTCCTGTAAAGAATGAGAACATATTTTAAGAGATGTTTCATAGGTAGGCCTTCAAGGACAGTCTGGAGGAAGAAAACAGAATACTTGAAGTCACCAGATGTCAGAGAAATAATAGCAGAGCTGCTAATTTGGCAAAGTTACAAACATGCAAAAGTTACAGCCTTTATAGACTTGGACTTCAAATGGTTTCAGAGCCTAAACTCCCCGCTTCGCTGGCTGTTCTGCTCCCACTGGACTGCGGGGTAAGGCTCACAGGCTACCTCCGCAACAAACGCAGGAAACTTTTCCTAATGTTTTCACTGGCATGTATTGCAGCTTGCTCCTCCCTAGGTATGGAAGGTATACAGCCCTCCTGAGGCAGGAGGAAATTACATTGCCTTGCTGCACCTGAGCTGATTTAACAGCAACAGGGGCCTCAAGCCTATCGTTGTATCAAGGCTGATGCTCTCAGAGCTTTTGTCAAACTGATAATAGCCTATCAGCTCCATGTAAATGCATTAGCTTGGGCTTTTTTTTGTCTGGATTAGTTTTTCTGGCAGATTCATAAACTAGAATCAGTTGAAAGAAGCCAGTGAGCACCAGTGCACATTGCATAGCTTTTGTGAGGGGACAAAGAGAGAAGCAAGTGAGGAGGGCTGCATCAGTTTTTAGCATTGTCAATATATTAAACAAGCATACGCCAGGGAGTATAGCTCCAACTCATCAAGAACAGTACAAGTACAAAGCAGACCAGCATCTATCGAGCATATCAGCTAGTGCTAAAACTGGAAAGCTTTAGGAATTTTATTTTTTTAAAGGTGGAAAATGAGAGTGAGGAGTGATGGTTTTGCCAGCAAGACATGTGTTTGTTAAGGTACAGTTCCGCCATGTGTGTAAGCCAGCATGATTTGTTTGCACAAGGTCAGTGACCCACGTGTGACACCACCATGTGACCAACATGCGTAAGCAGGGATGCGAGGGGAACCACCCCACACATCACACGTGTAGTTGTACATTATCCTCATTGAATCTACTTTCTGTTTAAGGGTACAAACAGGTTAGACAAGTTGATCCTATTTATACAGGATAGTTCTTAAATAGGTAACAGAGCAACTGAAGATACAAAGCATGGCTGACTGACAGCTGCTGCTCTATTTTGGAATGAAATAAAGCATCAGCAGTTTTTTGGGGGGGTTGGGGGGGTTTTGGGGTTTTTTTTTATTTTTGTTTTTTTTTACAGTAGTATAAATTCACTGGTACTTTGGAAAGGACAGTGTGTTGGTGCCAAAATGCCTTGTCTCAGGACTACATCAATGTAACTCTCCTTAGCAAATAAGCTTTTTGTTACAGTAGCATGAACACTCCAAGTGAGCAGCTGTTGCAGCTCAAGTCTGTGACAACTCTTATGTCAGAGCTAAGCGTCACCATGCACTGATTTGCAATTGCATTATTCTATTACCATTTTATTTAAAGAGTGTTATATTTGCCTATTCCTATGCTACAGCATTTTGACTAGGTTTTCTGTCATGTTTCTTCATCAGCTTCTACGAATACACGAAGCGCTGCGAATCTGGCCAGGATGTGGGGGGAGACACAACCCAACAAAAACCCATGGGTGATTCACATATTTGAGCCACTTATGGACCTTAAAAAAAGAGAAGAGTTTAAGGTGATGTTTTTAACAGAACTTTCAATTCTGTTTCTTCAGTCTTCAAGTATTTGTGACATAATTAAGATGCATTTAATTACTTGAAATGTCCAACTAGTAAGATTAGACAAGAGCTTACACACTGGGTAAGTAGTGTGTGCATTGGGCGGGGGACAAGAAAGGCAGCAGGGTAGCATGAAAGAAGAAAGGTAGCACATACACGTGCTACAAGAGGAATCTGGATGCTTTTCTTAGATCCTCAAGACAAACATTTGTTTTACAGCTTGGTGTTATGCATCATTAATTATACTCGTGAAGACTGAGCTCATTTTTGCCTCGCTGTGTTGTTAGGAGTGTAGCTTCTAAATGGAGAAGCTAAAGCTAGACTAGCTAAATACAAGCTAGTCTTGTATGTATCTTGCAAAATGGTAGACTAGCAATAATCTTTTTAGACTGAAACAGTAAGGTTCTGAAATAGCGTTTGACTACAGGAGGCCAGGGTGAACCTAGCTTTAAAGTGGAACATATGCAAGCAGCCAGCCTTAACTTGCTAAACCCTTTTCAGGGATGTACTTCTGAACTGGTATGCTCTGAGCCCTGAACCCCTTGTCTTACAGGACTGTCTAGGACCAAGAAGTTAGACTGCCAGGTCCTGGTCTGTAGCTTTTGACATGAGCCCAAAGGCAGGAAGACTCAGTCACTTTGCTAGATCAAGAGAAGTAAGACTTACGAACAAATAATGTTGTAGTCAAAAATGCAAGGAAAGCTAGAACACCACCATGCAGGGAAGCAATAGCTGACATTGCCTGGGGAATACATGCAGGAAGCTGCAAAGAACTAATTGGATCAAGGCATCACTTGGAGACAGTTTGAAGTGAAAGCTTGTACTTAGCCAAAATTTTTTCCACTTTCAAAACATCCTGGCCACAGGCTCTGCAATGTTTCCAAGGGAAGTACCGGAAAGGCCAACTGCAGCGGACACATGCAGCTAATGAATGCATCAGGCCCTTGCTAACATCTGGCCCTGTGTGAATCACAACTTGTTGCGTCACAGGAATGCAACCTACCAGAGGTCTACAGCGAGACAAAAATTGAGAGCTCTGTATCAGGTATAATTAAGCTGCACACTGACATGAAACACTTGATGCATCTATACTTACCAGACCTTTCTCTGCATCTTTATCAGTTGAGGCAGCTGGAAAACAAGATAAATGTCTAAGAAACTTTTAGGAATTGCAGCAACTTAGACATAGCTGAATTCACACAAGATTTATATGCAGTAGACACATTTGTAACACAAACCAAAGGTCTAATACAAGACATTTAGTTTCCTTGACCTGTCATACATTTCATGAGAGTACTACCCTTAGTTTCCACCAACAGCACAAACACTGTGCCTTCATACAGGGGATGAAGAGTCCCACTTCGTAAAAATACAGACCACAAGATGCAGTTTGGCTTTTAAGCCACTCTTTCAACCTCCCCCCCTCCAGCTTATGCTTCTTAGCATTTTTGTGGGCTATTGCAATACAAAAGAGAAGGCAGAAATTGTCTTTACTGCAATACAATCAGTAAGACATGATTTGAACAAAGTTAACATTCAAAATTCAGAATAATTTTCAGCATTATTTTAACTAAACTATTTGCAAAAAACACTTTAATATGCAGAAGTGGAAAGAAAAGTTTCTCAGGAAAACATCTCCATTTGCACTAAAAAAATAAAATGGATTCACACAGGACTTACCAACCTAACATTCATGTTAAGAGGCTCAAATGATGAAAGGGCAACAATTTGTAGAAAAAAATCTCCACAGCCAAACACGGTGAATGAAAGTAGTTAATGATCTAATTAGTTGCTACTTCTTGCCCCACATCTCTGAGCTCACGCACAGATTTTTCTTACTCTTTGCCAATACAATGCAAGTAGATAGCAAAAGTCCTTTTAAGAACCTTTGCTAATCTTGCTTTGAAGCAAAGACATCTGTCAGCAAAGTAAGAAAGCTCATAGTTAAAGTTTATGCATTTTATTTACAGAACAAAACTGGTCTCCGTTATACAGGAGTTACTTAATTGAATCACATGCTAAATGAGCTAGAGCTTAAACAGTTCCCCTATAAGGTAACACAAAAACCAAGGATAGCCTTAGTGCATGCTTTGCCTAGTTCTGGAAAGTTTATGGCTAGTAATCAAGCAGTTACCTTTATCACTCTTCAGCTTTCTAATTACAAAGAACAGCAACAAGCCAACAACAACAACCAAAATAATCACAATTATCCAAACAAGAGCTGTGCTTCCTGCAAAGGAAAAAAGGAATAAAATTAGTACTGAAGCAGTCCCCAAACAAGATATTCTGAAGTGCAAGTCTTCCCTGCTGTCCTAGAGAACAACCTAAGCTCAGCACTAGTACAATGACCCAACTAGCTTGTCCTGGAAAAGGCGCTGTCAGCTGACTTGATCCTGCATGCGCAAGTACTCGTTTGCACTGCACAACATTATCCCAAAGGCAGCAGGGGATTCTGTACACAGCTGCAATACAACTTCTACAAGGCTTTCTAAAGAGACATTTAAGAAAAGGGAGAAACAAGTATGCAAAAGACGACAGCAAGCTTCAGGTGCTGTAGCATTTGTAGTGTCAGTTCCTTCCTTCTCTAGTCTGGCAGAAGCATCTACCAGCAGAAGAGAAAGTAACTCCATAGGCAGCTTCTCTGACATAGAAAACATGAAAGAAATCTTTGCACTACCCAGAACTTTCAACAGTGTTACTGTTGCAACTTTGAAAACCCTGGCAATACACGTAGCTTTTCACCGAGTGAAATTTAAGACAGTTTGTCACTCCAACCCCTTTGAGAACTTGTCTTTAGCAAGTAATTCCCAGAACAAAATACAGAAGCTCTTAAACATGTTACAGTAGTTCAAACCACTGTTTTACAAACTGCTCTGGTGTTATTAGCCTGAAGCCACAGACCCAACAAACCAAGCTGAGTGGTATTTGTGTACCAGACCTTGATCGGGTAAGCCACATCCTAGGTCCATAGTAGCATTGCAATTCTGCACAATTTCTTTCCCTTCCGGACACCTGAAGTGGATGGCAACACAGTGTTGTATCAACATTTCCAGAGCAACATGCAGCTCTGCCCAGGCCCGATTTTTTCGGGCAGAGCTTAGAGACAGGAACAGAACATGCATAAACAGGTAACTTTTAGAAGTGCACCTTCAAACAATGCAAGATAATACTACAAGATTAAATAGAAGCAAAGCAGATAGAGGCTAACATACATGAGCTTTACGTGGCAGGAAAAGACCCCACAGAGAAGATGCATTATTCATGCACAGTTAGTTTCTTTCAACAGGTAGTTCTACCTCCCGAAATTTTGGACTGGCTGCTACAAAGCTCATTCAAGCACGTATGTGTCGAAGTACTAATCTGAAGACATGAAAAGTGTAAGCTTACAGCCATAAGCAACAAGCACAACAATACCCAAATCCTTATCTTTCTAGGTCTCAACCTCATGTATTTTGACACTTAACATTTAAATGCATGAATAATGCCATTTGGCTTAGGGCAATTATTTAGAGCCTAATAACACGTGTTAGGTATTGGCACAGATTGGGCCACAGCTCTAACATTCCTTAGAAGGAAAACAGCCGCTTATATTTATTATCAAACTTACATTGTACTGCATCTCTGACATATTTCACAGCCCTCGGCAGGGCAGAAATACCCTTGTTTGCATTGGCATTCAGTATCATGTGTCAGAGTACAGGGTCTCAAAGTTATCTGATCTAAAAATAAAATATAAGTTACAAAGTAAATATAAAAGTTGTGACTCTCTACCACTGTGCAAAAATTATACTCGGGCCATAAAGGCAATTTACTTGTAAGTTCGGTATTCTCAATGACTGGGAGTGCAAAAAAACCAGAGGACCAGGCTTTGCACACTAAAAAAGGGGAAAAGGGTTAAGGTTTCATCAAAATTGTGCTTAGTACCATCTTTGCACTGTCTACACGACAAGCATTCTTCCAAGCCGTTCTCATGGGCCGTATAACCCTCTCCTTCAGTGCAAGGGACACATCTTCCTCTCAAATGCGGAGCACTGCAGTGCTCAGCAACATAAGTACCTGTGGAAGAGGAGAATCGGCAGCAGTCTCAGGGAGCGTTTAACAGGCAGAGGACTATAACAGGATGTTACAACACAAAGCCGTTTTTGGTGGAAGTGCAACCCCTTCTCGCAAGCGACCGGTGCGCCACACGAACCGAGCGGCGCGCCAGGGTCGGGAGGCACGCTCGCAGCTTGCCGCTCAGACAGGGAGTGGCGGTAAACGGGGCATCCAGCCAGGCCTCTGCCGGGACGCACCGGGGCCGAAGATGACTCACTCCGGCAGCTCGGAGTCACCCATGTGGCCAGCGCCATCTCCTCTGAAGGGGCACGGCGGGCACAGGGAGAATTGCTTGTAACAACCTCTCTTCTCCTTTGTCTGAATTCTCTCTAAATACACCCGATAGCCCTCCGATACTATCTAGGGGCAGGGTGCTTCTTGGCACAAAGCTTGTTAACTCTGCACATATTGAGCAAGGAGGGGAGAGCAAAGGCAAACCGAAGTTTTACTTACAGATACAGAAATACCAGAATTCCCCTAGGCCCGTTCTTTGGGCTAACTAAAGTGGGTTTTTTTGTAAAGCCAACAACAACAAACAAACAACAAAAAACAAACCACCACCCGACTTTGAACACTTCATCCTCAACAGCGGGCAGAGGTTTCCTGGCTTGCTGCCAAGGCACCTCTCCCAGTCATCACCTATTGCGCAAGGAGCTCTTGCTTCAAAATGGAGCCCAGCCTTAACAGCACCAAGAAGCCACCACAGCTCCAGCGGGGCTTACACTTTCACCGGATGCAATGTAAAAAACAATAGTGACGCAGTCACCTCCATGAGGGAAAAAAACCATGGCCGTTATCAGCTATAACTGCCTGGAGTCTTACCTGCTGGACAAGATAGGCAGCAGCGACCTTCATGTAAGTACTCTCCCTGCCCGCAGTTCTCTGCTTCGGATCCAGGCATTATCAGCAGTGTAACCTACAGCAGAGACAAACAGGTGTTTGAGTGATTCATCCTCCCAGGACACGATAACCATCTCGGGGAGATGTTCCTGTAAAGACTTGAAAACACATTCAGAAGTTCATGGGAAGCCACAAAGGAAACCCAAACTAATTTCTGCTAAGTGTGCCGCTCACAGCGGTAATTACAATCACAAAGCTGGGGTTAGAGCAGCAGAGCAGTAATTACAATCACAAAGCTGGGGTTAGAGCAGCACAGTGCAGCGGCTGACAGGTTTTAGGCAACTACTGCCCCAGATCCCCGCCTCCATTTTAAACTTCTATTTTCTTTTTACTAATTCACTGCAATTGAACTTCAGAGGCCGAGGTTTCTGCCTTGTGCAAGGGATTCGTTTCTCCCTCCTCCCGTCTTTTTAATTCAGGAGGGTCAGTGTTAGCCTTCCTCCAGCAAAACGGAGGAAACGCCCCAGAGACCTCATCCAACATTTCTCGCTGGCTCTGTAATCTTAAGCAGAAGGCAAGTAGTTGAGTCATTAACAAAAATAACTTACTGTAGCCACAGGAACATTAGGATTTTTTTTTTTTTTTTTTTAAAGAAACCTGCGGGATGCACGCCTCCAGCGGAGCGGGGCGGCTGGCGGTGAGGATCAGCTGCCCAGCCTCCCAGCACCGGGACGCCAGGTGCTTCGCGAGGAGACGAGCAGGGAGCTCAGACACCGCGGGTTTCGGGCCACCGAGGTACATCCCTCACTTAAAACACGCACGCGAGAGAAAGTGGTAAAAGAGAGGCAGGGGGAGGGGAAGGGACGGCCGCGGAGCTCCCCGTCGCTAATTGCCATCAGCGGTCAATTTCTAAGCTGAAACCAAGAGTTCCCACTCCCCAGCTCCCGCAGCTCCGCTCTTTCAACTCTCTCCCCGGTGGACTGAAAGTCTTCCCCGTAATCGCGTAGTTGAGAAAATCGCCAATTTCACAATTAGATAACGTGAGGACCATTAAAGAGCTCACTCCTGACTTGTAATTTTCTTTGTCCCGAGAAGAGAAGGGAGGGCGGCAGCGATTGCGCTAGGGAGAGACTCGGGAGAGGCGCCACCTGCCCCCACCCCGCTCAGGGGACTCCCCGCAACCCGGGACTGGGTTTACCCCCACGACAGCTGCGCTTCCTTAGCCTTTTTAGGTTTAGGAGAGCTGTATTAACTCAGGATTCCCGAAGCTTCAAGCAACACGAAAAAGTCTCTTGAGGAAGAGGAAGGTAGAAAACCCCGCAAGGCTACTCCACGCTGGACTTGGAGGAAGATTTTTTTCCCCTCAAAAGGAGGGACTTGGGGGCTGGCTGCGGCCAGGTGCCAGCCTCCACTCGCGGCGAGCAGGCGGAGGACGAGCCCCTGCCCGCAAACAGCGGCACCGACCAGAGATCCCCCCCAGGGCCGGGCGCGGCCCCGGCACTCACCAGCAGCAGCCCCGCTACCCATCCGGCTCCCATAGCAGCGCCCGGCGCGGCCCTGCTGCGCGCTCCGCTCCTCTCGGCACGTCCTCGGGGCGGTGCCGCCGCCGCTTTATCCGCCCCCGGGGCGGGCCGCGGCCGCCCTCCGCCCCCGCCGCCTCGGGGCTTCAGAGTCCTCGGGGAAGAGCAGCGGGACAGACGGAGAGCGTGTGCCCCAATACCACGCTGCCCACCCACTGGATTCAAGAAAAACCACGTCGTGCGTTACGACATGCCCTGGTACCATGCTTTGCACCTATTAAGAGCGGGAGGAAACCATGTTAGGAAAATGGCCCGATTCGTGTCTCTCCACCCAAAGCTCACGTGTTGTTGCGGAAGGGCTACTCGCTGATCACGAAAAGGAGGGGCAAAGGATGGAAGGAGAATTTTTCCAAAAACGCACAAACTGGGTGCATAACTGGGTTTTCTAAAGCCCTAAAAGGGTTCTCAACTTTTTCAAGAGCAGTTATTCCTCCTAGAGAAATAACATTTCTGGCCGTGATTTTCCTCAAGAATACCCTTCATCCTCCATGTGCACGTAACTGGCATGTAGGAACATTCACCTCCCGATGTTGAAATTGGATTAAAATTAATGGCACAAGGATTTATAGATTGCTCCTTTTTGGATTATTTTTTAATCCCCTGCGGCAGCAGCAGTAAATGTTGGAAACTCCTCCTCTGCTGATGCATAATTAGTTTATGTAGGTTAATAGTTTCTTTCATTGAACTGCTCCTCTCGTGGTAACAGCGTTTGTTTTATTTAACTGCAGTAACAAGTCCCAGTGAAATCCCTGGGGGTGTGTATTTTGGTAAAATGGAAACGATCCAAAGAATTTCAAGCATTTTCTTTACACCTACTGAAGGCTTCCTGTTCAGCACTGCTTCTCCTTGGTTCAGGTGGGTTTGGGGATATATATATATTTTTTAGTAACTATTTCTCAAACCCAGAATACATTTGTACCCAAGAGATGTAAATATGCCTACAGAAGAGGGGAGGCTCCTATCAGTAACTCGAATACGTGGTCCCAAAGGGGGAGGTGTGTGATGAGGAAGGCTGTGCTGACAGGCCAGAGATGTGCTGACTTGCTGAAGCATTCAAAGGAAGATTTAGGCAGGAAATTAGTAGACATGTTTGCACAGCATTAGGAGCAAATGGTTTCAAGGTGCATACGGGACTTTGCATAGCCAGGCAGGCATTATTAGCGGCTGGACATTCTTTCACAGGCAGAGGCCAGGGGGACTCCCTCTCACCAAGTTTTACACCGCATGTGGCACGGGTCACTTCCTCAGAAAGGAGTGACTAGGATGACGTCCTTCGAAAAGGCACCCAATCTGGATTGATAATGTTGACATTCTTCAAGGATGATTTCTCAAGGATGAAGAATCCTTTGGTTTTCTGGAGACTTGCTAATAACAAAGTCACTCTCACCCTTTATGATTTGTGATCTATTTCTCGAATATCGGCTTCCGGATGCCAGCTCTTATCCTGTCTGTTCATGTCAGAGAGCTGTGGTTCTCTCCACGGAACTATCTATTTTCTGTCATCAAGTTACCTCCTTAATATAAAGGTTCTCTAAGTTCAAGACAAGTCTGTACATTTACCTGTAAAACAGTGAAAATCAAGGCAACCACTTTTCTTTCTGAGGAAGTTGCTACAATTAGAAGACACGGACAATTTGAGCCAGAGGGGCATCAAAATGCTATTGCTGTCCTAACTTATGGCCTATGTCTGAGATTCTTGAAGGCCTTTTCCTGTACCTTTTCCTCTAAAAAGCATGACCTAAGAGTTGTTTACTTGTAAAATGCTATAAAACAGAAAACCGAGTTCAAACACACAAATAATTTGTCAGATAGACTGCCACTGAAAGTTGTGTGTAGTTTTATTTCAACATACCAAGCACAAACAGGTTTCCCCTAACTGGGGAATATGACGAGGAATGTACTTAAAAATTTGGAAACATTTACATTGAAAGATAGCCCAGACTGGCACCACCACTAAGTATTTTAAGGCTGTATATATAGCAGTACTTACCACTTGGAACTACTTCAGGCCAGAAAAGAAAGGCTTAGTATTGTCCGCAGTCTACAGAAAATATTGCAAATCTTTAAAAAATGGTGTAAAATAGGAAGACTATTAACAGAGTTGAACAATGCAGTGGCAAAACCCTTCCTCCTTCCTGACCTTTGACAATAAATGTGCCTACGACCAAACACACGTACACCTATATCACTCCCGTCCTTCTCACCTATCCTGGGGCAGCGGATTCCTCTCTACAATGCTAGTGTGTGAAATTACAAAACAGCCATACCGCAAATAATAACAACAAGTGACCAGGTTTTACGAACAGGCGTGTCTGACATTACACTTGATGGGCCTGATCCAGGACACCAGTCAGCTCCGTAAACCAAACAAGGAGCTTTCACTGAATACTTCCCACTTCCTGAAGAGGAATGGCTCTAGGAAATTGTGCATATTTACAGTTCCCGTGGAATGGAAAATAAAACACATCCTGAGGTCCCATTCTGTGTGTGCTGACAAAACAGATCATGACTTAACATCCCGGGGGTGGATTTTTTGGACCAAGTGTGCTCCCTCCCATAATTAAAGGCAGCCGGACAGGCACCGTGGACATCAGTTCTTTACAGCTCCCCAACTGCACTCCCTACTCGTAGAGCTATGACCCAGGCCGGCATGACCTTTCCGAAATGCTGGGGTGTTTACCATTTTGGGGGTACCAATACTGCTGGGTAATTATTAATTGCATCAGAAAATGACAAGACATAGAAAACGAATTGCACAATTAAAGCTACATTTGGCTTCAGCATTAAGGCCCGTACAGGTTAAGAGGTCCTTGAAGATGTACATGTAAAAGGCAAAAATTACATAATCTGCAGGAACAAAGTTTTGCAAGTTCCTAGGTCCCTTTTTAACCTCGTTTTTCAACTTCTTCCACCTCTGCCGCGTTGGTTCTAAAGTGCTTTGGTGCCTCGCTGGGCTCCTTGCGCGAGTGGCCCCCCTCCTGCAGCCAGTAATCGTTATTGCTGCCAAACGTAGTGATTTTATTTGAAGACATAATTAATGAATAGTTGACACGTAAGAAAGATGCAGAGCAGAAACCAACAGCGAGAGTCCAGGAGGAAGCTTTCAGAAGAGACCTTCCTGTGGAAGGACTTTTTGTTCAGAGCACTGAGGTTTCTGGAAAAGAAAGCAGTATGTTTATTTGTGTGTCGGAGGGAGGTGTGCATTCACACGTGTGTGCATACCCAGAGCTTTCACACCGGGAGGGATCCCTGTACTTCAGAGAGACCCTCACGGGTACAGCACTGGGCCCCGCAGACTTTACCTCCCCTAACAGAAAGAGAGGTACTTCTGGCTGCTGCTGGATCAGGCAGAGCATGCTGGTTGGCCTGAGAAGGTGTAAGGGCACAAACCCCAAGAAATCTCTTCATCCAGCACCCACGCACAAACCTATGCCCTAATCTTCCCAAATACAAGAACTTGCCCTGGACACCCCCAAGAGCAGCAGAGAAAAGCTACAGCCATATCACTGACGGCTCCGGCATCCAGAAATGGTGGGCCTCATGTGTGATCCCACCCCACTGAAGCCTCGGGAGGGCTGGATAATACTCCTCATGCAGAGGGGAGTCAGCAGGGCTCCTTGGAACAGATGTAGTAGTTAATACCTCCCCTGGCCTCCCCACAGGAGTCTGCAGGGCAAAGCCCTTTGCCAGCAGTAGGTTAAGCAGGTGTGCTCACTGCTTTCCTCAGACAGCAACTAGCCATTTATACAAAAAGCAGGAATTTAGTGCTTTTCACCCATGCAGCCCAGTTTTCAGACCACACGTCTGCATCTCTGCAGCAAACTGAGCAAATTCATAACATACTTGATGAGAAAGGAGACCCCACGCCTTCTTGCCTAGCAGAGATTTATTTATAGCCAGGACCTGGCCCAGCCCCTCCCAACTTTTGCAGCTATTTTGCAGTTGGGAGTGCCAAAAGATGCTTAACATGCTGAGGTGATGCTTTTTGCCCCATAAAGAGAGTCTTAAGAGGAAGAAATGTAGTGTTACCTGGAAAGGCAAACCAGTGTGTTAATAGGTTACCTATTTAAACAGTTGTTAACTGCACCCCTGCAGCTGATAAGGACGCCCCAAAGGCAGCAGTGGAGGAGTTAAATGCCACAGGTTATTTTTAGCCCATTAAGATCATTGATTTGATGAGAAAAAATGGTTACCTGTGTATGTCCTGTTGGGCTCTCTGTAGGGATAAGACGGCTGAATGAATTTCCTTCAGGTGATTCATTTCTTTCCCACACTGAGCGCACAGGCTTTCAAACCCTGCGGCAAAGTATTGAAGGACATTATGTTTTGCATCACCATCTCTGGTGGTGGTGATGAAACACAAACCAGGTTCAGCCAGCAAGTGGCTGGCTGTGATCAAATTGTCACAGCCAGGGGGGACAGTTTCAGGAGGAAACATGGGGAGAAGGAGACAGGGGACAGAATCTTCCACCCTGAAGACTCAGGTCAATGGAATGGGTCCCGTGACACTGGCCTGGGGCCCCTTCTCAGGTCTCAGGAAACAATTTTTGCAGCATGCTCCCCAGCTGAGGGGAGGGGAATGGAGTGCTCACACCTGCCCCCATCTCTGAAACATTCAAGGTCACCTCCAACAAAGGCTGAGAAAAGGGAATGAGAAACGAAGCCTGTTTCCTATCTGTTGACTGGAATGTCAGTGTATTTTTCCAACATGTTTGTGCCAGGAGTTGAGAAGCTGTTGTTGGCATGGATAGTGTAAGGCAGAAAGAGAAGTAGTATGTACAGAGAACAGAAAAGCAGAACATTCTCTGTGTTTGCCTGTGGGCTACGGGCCCACAGTATTAACTGGGCTGGGAAATGTCCCAGGGCTGGCTCAAGGAATAAGGTATCGAGGGAACATTAAAGCCTGACCCAGTGATACCCAAATACTTGCCATCATCGTCTGAGAGCTCCTGCACTGACTCTGGCGTTGAACAGCTGCTCTCTGTATTCTGGCTGTGGTTGGACGGCTGATCACTGGTTTTGCGGCGCCTGCAGTCTTTGGCAGACCTCTGGATAAAACAGGGATTAAAAGAGACTCGGTCACTGTCAAATTGAAGACTCTTGTGTTTGGCTTTAAACAAAATAATTTGGGGTGCTGGGGAATATCTGTGAGATTGTGAAGTTTGATTGCTTTCTCAGCAACTCCTAGTGGTTGGACTCCTGGCAGCTATTTAAGAGTATTACACACATGCCCCTTACAGAAGTATTTTCTCAAATGATAACATCCTTAAGACACCCATCCAAATTATTCTTGTTGTAGCTTGGACTGACACATACTAGTGATGAACTTTATAGTTCTTTTGCTGAGTTGCGTACCCACCAACCAGATACATAAGAGAAAGGATGAAAAGAAGAAAAATTTAGAATCAAATTTCCCGAGGAAGATTTTTCAGAAGGTGCCTGAAGGATTTAAAAATCACAGAACTTTTATGCCTAATTTCTTGATGTACTTTGGAAAGTTTCTCCCTACCTCTCAGATGGGTAAAGCAAACACATTGACTCAAACTTGTCACTGGAGGGTCTGAAAAGCAGTTATGAACCTGAACTTTCCCATTGTTTCAGAGACATTCAGATTTGGGGTTTTATAAAAGAAAAGTCAATGTACATAATAAGATAAGAGTTCTTCAGTGTAATATAGGTTATATCTAGCTGGTTCAGCAGTTCTACATTTACAAAGCATTTTATGAATGACATATTACTCCAAAGATGAAAATGAAATAAGACAGTATCATCTCTGTTTAAAGGAAAGGATGGAGAGAGGTTTCTTGTCTTGTCTAAGAGGAAGTAAGTGGTAAAGGCAGATGGCAAAGACCGAAATTGAAGTTGCAGGATCTCAGTTGTGTACTCCAAAACCTTGCTCACACCCTCACTATGGGACGTTTTCTGCATTGGAAACACTGAACAGTGAAGTTCAGCTCAGTCGTGCAAAACCCAGTATGAGAGTCACTGTCACTAACAGGGAGTGGAAGAAAAATGCCAAAATGGATAGGATATGTCAACCAAGAATTATAATTATTTGGAGTTAATGATGGTATAATATTGCAGGTCTAGAGTCGTAAGCTATATTTACCCGAAACAAACCTTTCAGCCTATGCTGTGCTTACATGAAAATGCTGCAGAAAAGGGCCGTGTATCTAAACAATCGTAAAGAATATTATATTCCCCAAACCAGGCTTTTTACCTTGTGCCGTGTAATTTGATTGTTTATGCATGTTGTTTTGTGGTTTGACATCCTTGTGGATAACTGTCTTTCCATGGTCTGAAGTATTCCATTCTTCTCAAATTGGGCAATGTCGTTTAAAGGATCCCAAGGTCTTAAACTTTTGAGACCAAAGGAAAAAACATCAGAAAAGCAGGAATCCCATACCAGGTCTGTTAAGAGCAAGACACTAATTCCGCATGCATCAGGGCAGGCATTCATCCCTGACAGTAACCAGAGTTTCCACAGATGCATGTGAGGAGTAACAGATACTTCCCTCTACATTCACAGTTCCTAGCAATAAATGAGGGGGGTTCAGCCTCCAGAGGCTTCAGCCTTCTTGCCAGGGGAAGAGAGCACAGTTGTCAACTCTGCTGGCACAGTGCAGAAAATCTCTGCTAAATGATTCCACACTTGATTGCAGCAATAGGGATTTGTACCAACGGCACAGCAGATTTTCCATTGCCAAGCCCTCATTTCCAGCTATTCCCAATTAGTATCAGGAATATGTATTCTAATAATGACATGGAGCTCAGAAAGACCAAGCCCAGGGCATAGACTGGGGAACGGCAGGACCCGAATTACAGGTCTGTAACCTTGCTTGCATCCCTGGGGACTCAAGCAGCGAGGTCTGTTCATAACCCCCAGGCCCCACCACTCACTCCTCGTATTTGTAGCGCCATTCATTAGTCGTGGCATCGTGCAGGAAGAGCAGCGGTTTCCATTCTGTGCCGTTGTCTCTCCGCTCCCGGGCGGCATTCCTCTGCTCCTCTTCCAGCACAAATTTTTCCTGCGTTGCCTTGTGTTGATCACCTTTGTTTATTGCACTGGTAACGTGCTGCCAAAGCCTAGAAATACACAGGGAAGCAAGTTAAACCACCTTAAAACCAACAATGCATTTTGCCAGCTGGAACCTTAGAGCAGACACTTTTCTGGTCTATTTGATACTCCAGAGGAACTGTAACAGGATTGCTCAGCCTCAGTTTTGGCTTGTAAATTAAAGGAACATTATGAGAATGGCAACACTGAATGCTGTATACAATGACCTACTGAAGAACAGGGGAACTTTCCCTTAGATAACATCACCTACAATATTCATTAAAATCTTCAGTGCTGTCTGTGTGAGTTATAAGATAGTTATGCTCAATTCATTGAGGTCAGTGGCCTCTTTAGAAGTGATTGATGTATAATGGAGAATCTGTTATCTTCCTCACCCTTTCAATCATTTATGTTTAGGAGCCTTTGTGTTAATGTCTATCCCTGAAACAAAGGCTTTATATTTAAAGTTTAGAAGCATTGGAAAACGAATTCATGTGCATGGCTTGCAGCTGCACATGCAATGTTGTACTTCTATATAGGATTAGCAACCAGATCTGTAGGAAGCTGATTCAGTCTGCAAGAAATGGACATGTAATTGTGCTCACAAACTGCAAGCACGAACACAGGCTTTCACTCACACTTGTTTTCAGCTGCCAAAAGATACGTGATCTGTCATATGATGTCTCACTGAGCCTCTGCCCGGAGGAGAGGATCTGCCTTTTACGAGAGAAAAATCATTACCATTTTTTTTACTACAGCCAAGCTGTGATAGGCCTCTCCACAGTTCCTCTAATCAGAGCACTCTAATCTTCACGTCAGACTGGAAATACTTCTGAGATTAGCAGCTCGCCCCTCCAAAACACTACCGAGTGGTTTAGCGGTTAGAATAGACACTGGAGATCCAGGCTGTTCCAGTATTCCCAGCTCCACAAAACACCAGTCCTCCATTTAGAAGATGAATATATTACTGCATTTAATTTGGAGCTTGCTGTGAAGCTCTTAATTTAAGAGGGATACTGATGCTTTCATTATATTTCTATCACCATACATTAACACAACACTTCCGAAAAAGCAGCCTCTTAGATAATTAAATGAAGGCAGAGGAACACTTTCCTGTCCTTTTTGACACGTCACTCCCATTTTCCTGTGTATTAATCTTTTCGCTCAGAAACAAAGGAAGGAAACTCAATTCAAACTCAAAGTGATGGGGGTGGGGGAGGGAGGAGTGAAAATAACGGCCTGAGAAAATACTGCAGTGGCGTAAAGAGTCAGTCCTAAGGAATGCAGTGGTGTAAAGAGCAAGTCCTCTAATTCTAAGAACCTCAGAGGGACACGCACAAAACTGTTTGACAAGGGCAAATTACTCCATCAAGAGCTGCACGTGTCAGACAATGAGACCCTCCATGGTGAGCTGCATAATGGTATGAGCTTCGGAGACTCTCCAGCATTTGTGAAAATAGGTGATTTTCAGCACTGCAGGAAAGACTAAGCAATTCAGGCAGAACATAACCTGGATTAGATGGTACTTTACTCATGCAACTGTCAGCATAATAAGGAGCTCGGTGGAATGTCTGTTAGGGATGCATGTATCATTATTAATCTCTGATGTAGCAAAGGGAGTCAGCTCTGGCAGTACCCTGGTAAACAGAGAAATGGAGATTCTTTGTCCGCAAGACCAAGATTTCTCGTCTCCTTTAAAAGAATCTTCTTCAGAAGATTAATAGAGAAATGTGCTGCGGTCTGCTCTGCTCTGTGACAATGGCAATTCCACGACTGTAAGTTACAAATACAGACTTTATTGCCCATAACATCCACTGCTGTCCAGAACAAACTAAATGTTCATGTGTTTTATTTTCGTGCAATCCCTTTCTTTACCCATAAAAAGGGGAATCTTCTTAGTGTGATGTGATGCAACACCAAAATTAGACGCCCACAGGGAAGTGGCCAATGTAATGCAGAGCCAGGCAGCAAACTGCATGTTCTGGCTTGGGATGTTAGCTGGTACTGGCTAACCGTATTGGTGAGATGGCAGGACTAGACGGTTTGAAGTCAGTGCCACACATGATGTTGCTCTAGCTGTTCTTGCTCAAGAACTGGCTTGGGGATGCTCATTGCATCAGGTAGTCATTGCTTCCATTTCCTAAGTCATGTGCCAGGGCTATATTTTTAGGTAGTCCAGATTGCCCTAAAAAAACTGGTGCAGACTTCACTGGAGATCTCAGCTGAGATTATGAGGCAGGGTTAAACATCTGTTTAATTACATTCTCTCATAAAATCCTGTTATGTCGTTCAAACTACTGCTCTGCTCATGCCAGGACTTCTCACATGATTCCCGCACCTAGTTTAAGAGCCTGTGGTTGAAACAACCCTTCTTAACAAGACATCCAACCTCAGATTGGCATCTCACCCATCCATAAACTGTTCCAGTAGTTACAGAGACTCTGTTCATGATCTCTGGAGTTCAGGGAGAGTTGTTATTTTAGCAGATAAAATGTAGCCTCCACTATTTCTCAGCCCAGCTCCCTGGTTATTTCAGAGCTATACTTCAGGGAAATACTCCAGAGTTAATAAACTGGAAAAAAACAGGTAAATGGCTGGGTAATATGTGCAGGCAAAGCGGGTCACTGCCTTTCCAGGACTGTGCTGAGAAATTGGAGCCTTCTGATCAGAGCCTCACTTCCAGCAGGGAAGTGGCAGCGACACGTTCCCAGAGCTCCTTACCTCTCCGACTCAAGGTCCGTCTGCTCCTCAAACAGCACAATATGGCGCTTCAGTCTCTGCCTTCGTACTTCACTGGTTGGGTTCCAGAACATTTCCGCATTCCCGTTTTTCAACTCATTTATATGCACTTCCCCATCCTGAGAAGGAAAATTAAGTGAAAAGGTTAATGACAATCAGAAACACAAGGCAGAAAATAATCCTGACAAATGGAAGCTGCTTCCGGATGATGATCAGGGATAGGGCTTGGTTAGAAAGCTTCTGTCCTCCTCTATCCCATTAAATCTCACTGAACACTTCCTGAAAGTTTCTAAAATGGCTGAGGTGAGGCATTCCCGGAAACACTGGCTGAATTAATCAGAGAAGAAGTAGAAAGGGACCTAGTACCTTTTGTTAGTCTTGTCCCCAGACAAGGGTACCCACAGAAGCCCTGAGATGCTCTTCTTTCCCCACTGTTCCTCCCAGGTACCACACAGCACATATAAACAAGATCCCTAGCTCCTTTTCCAGTCTTTCTTCTATTCCTTAATGCTGAAATTTCACACAGAGCCTACTGAAATACCATCCTCTCTAGAAAGGAGAGCTAAAGCTGACATACTCTTGCACTTTTTTTTTTTCCCCCAGTTTTAGCCAGGTTTTTCTATTATTGCTCCTGAATTTCATTTAGCACTTCAAAATGCTAGGGGTCTTTCATCCTTATTCCTTGCCAATTTTCTTGGCAACCAACTATTAAGCAACTTCTATGATCTGAGGCTGGCTAGACGATATTGCTGTGGCCCTGCTTAACTAAGCTGCTTCCCAGCCTTGCTCATAGATGCAGCAATGCCACGGAGCCAGACAGGGTAGTTTACACAGCATATAGTGAACAGCACGACACTGACTGCAAGTGGAATGAATCAGACGATTACAGCTGCCGAACAGCATGTGCATTGGTGCCATTCAGCTGCCTGGACGTGGTATGAGTATCATGCAAACCTTATTTAGGTCATGGCTATTGGCTTTGCCTGTCACTGCCTAATTTCTTTCCGCCCTAGCTGCTGCATTTCTTCCCCTGCCATGGTCCCTGATGCATGTCTCAAAGTCCACTTCCCACACCTTCAGCTGTGAAACTCCTTCAACCCTGAGGGACTCTCATCCCTCCTCAAAGTCTCCCTCAGGACTTCCTCTGCCATTTCCTGAGGTGCCAGTTCCAGGACAGATCTCAGGTCCCCAAGAGCCCCGCAGCTGTGGATAGGAGGAGGCAGGCAGGCATTACCAAACATCACTATGTGCATCTCTAAGGGGCATATATATGAGCCCTCAGCTGCTGCTTTGATCCTGGGGCTGAGAAGCATTGGGATTTGCTTTCCTTCTTTATTCCGGTGGGTTTTCAGGTCCTGAGGCAGAGAATTAGCCTTTCAGCTGCAAAGGTTTCTGTCAGGAAACCGGACGGTGCCAGAGAAAAGACTGCAGAGCTCAGGAGAGCAGGCCAATACTCTCAGCGGGGAAGGAGGAGAACAAACAACGTCCCTACTGTTGCACAGCAGCTACTCTATTCACAGCATGCAACTGCAAACAGCGGCTTATGGAGCCACCCTTTCAAAGCCATTTAACTTCTTTTAGACATCATTCTAATTTTGTGCACCACAAACAACCAGCACAAAGAACAAGGGAGGAATAAATTATTTTCAGGCTGATAAAACCCAAACACAGAAGGCTGGAAGCTGAGTAGCATGCAACCATGTGGCTCGGCACCCCAGGGGAGCCACTCGATTACATGCTCTCGCAGACGGTGTTCACAGGACCCACCGCAGACAAAGTACTCCACAGCCCAGCACAACTCAAAATTGCCAAGGCTCATCCGGCAGGAAAGGGAGCTCAGAACGGAAAAGCTGCCCAGGCACAGGGAGCAAATCACCTTGTATACACCTAGAAAGGGCGAATCTCCCAATTTCAAAATGGTCATTAGCTTTTTATGTAAAAAAACAGATTGCCGGAGGGGAGGAGTCCAGTACCACTGTGGTTAGGACTTCACCATAGAAAGGGCTTTATCCAGGCACATTTCACCGGACCTACTTTAAATATCTCCTTTAGGATGAGACAAATCTTGTTGCAGAAGTGGCAATTTCTATGGACTGGAAAGGGAGCACAGGTCCACTATAATGAAGATGTAGATGTCTAAATGTAGCTGAGATAAATACCTAAGTGTCCAGCCCAAAGCCAGGGCACACTGCTTTTGCCTCGGTTACCACAAGTTCCCAACCAAAACTCTAGACTATGTCCTTCACCATGCAACTTTATTCTTGCTGGATTTTGGCTTAAGGATGCCTTTGAGTGATTCACTTGTGGATACTAGGTGTGCAAAGGTGCTAGCTGCTCTGCTGACTGTTCTGAGCTGCCCATACAGATAGACTCTTGCCGAATCTATGTCTCTGCCCTTCACCTGGTGAACAGAGGAATAACCATCTTCTATCATAGAGATTTGCTGTGAAAATAATGAATTTAAAACCCCGTGAAGTTCTTCCCTGATACTGCTGTAGCTGGGGAAGTATTGAACACAACAAGACAAAAGGAAGCCTCATGATTTTCACAATCACACATAAGACACCCTACGTCTCCTGCTATCAGTGCTTGTCCTAAGCCTGGGACCCTAAATACAGAGACACTGGCTTTGACGGAAACCTTCCTCACTGTTCCCAGCTTTGGCTCAGGCTCTGGAAGTGCAAGTGTTACTCACACTGCAGGTGGATGGGACTACGGAAGCGTAAATGACCTTGAGAGGTGTGGCCCAGAAAGCTCTGCTCGCCTGCACGCCCTGGGGATGGTGGGAAGAGGCAGGACATGGGCCCTCCGCAGCCCCTGCTCCAACACAGGGAGCCTGCCAAGGGCTGCCACTCCTCCCACGCACCCTGCTGCCACGCGCACTTAAACTGTCAGCAACTTCGATTATCGTATGTTACCCAGTGTCCATTGAGACTTGCTAACACTTCTTCTCCTGATTTAATCTTCCCAGAGATTTGATTAATGCTTGCGCTGCCACCGAAGAAGGGCTGTCAGGGGAGAATAGAAATAGAAAATATGATCAGTCTAGTGAGAACTGGAAGGGAGCCAAACACAGTGATGCAGCAGGAGCGAAGGAAAGTGCAACCTGCTTGATTTCCACTATTTCTGGGGAAAGGTAGAATGAATTCTAACATGGATTTTGACTGTCTAGCATTGTGCCCTCCTCCTTTTGTTTGCAATACCAAAATCACTGTAGGAGCTGCAGGAATGGAGATAAGCCTTCAGGTGCATTAACATTCAGCAGTGCAAGGCCTCGCCTTCATTGCAAATACATTTATTATCAGCTAGACATCGGGATAAATGTATGTGAGCAAGTCCTCCTCATTGTCCAGAATCACATTACAGTTTGCACCCCTATACTTGCAGCCTTGTCCAAAGAAAAGGAGCAGCACTAATGCAGTTGGTGACTTTTCCTGCTTATGCGACAGCAACAGCAGTGTGGTACTGCTGATGGCTGCATCTGCGTGAAGTCTCCAGTGTGAAGAAGCTCTCGTCAGCAGCAAACAAAAAAAGAAAAAGGGTATTTCCAGAGTCAAGGAAAAGATTCTCAGAACAATGGAAAATTCCCCTCACCTCCTGCCTGCCAAACACAGGAAACAGCAGTGATAGAGTGACCAGCTCTTCCATTCATACCACACAACATTTCTTCAGACATTTTAGCAGCTACTTTCCAATAACATTTGTGCAGAGGAACTTTTTTTTTTAATAACAATATAAACCCAAATTTCCCGCAACACCCACGGAAAAAGAATTCACAACTATCTCAAGAATCAATGTATGCAATCCAGCAGAGAATTGGTACATATGCAAATTAATAACAAAGTTATGGGGTTTACATTTAACTTCTCACAATTCTAAAAAAGGTGGCTAAGAAATATTCAAAGCAGAGCATGTAATTAAGCCACAGGGACCTTTCTGAGTCATGTTTGGACTAAGCGTATTGTTTTCAAGCCAGAAAAGAAGGGTCTGCATTTTAAGCTCTGAAGTGTTTGTAGGTTTGAGATGACACTGACCGAAGTCAGGGAAATACTCCATTGGCCTCAACACGGTACATCAGGCCTATGGGAAGAACAGGCTTTAAAGGCAAGTATATGCAAATGTCATGGAAGTACATGGCGCAACAGTTCACTTTGTAAGGGCAAATAAAGACAGAAAATTACTATTGCCCCAGAGAAATGCAGTCTGCAAAGACTCCCCTAACTCCAGTCATCTCTCCCATTTATGTTGGCTAAGGCTGCAATTCTAAGGTCCTGCAGGCTCTCAATCTTTCATTTTATGCCCAGGCAAGAAATTGTTTGTTGGAACACAAGAGAAATGGATGCGCCTTAAAAAGCAAGTTAACTGTCCAACAAAAGTTACAGGTCATCACTTTCCCTCCCAAATTTTAATACATATAACTACAGGAATGCTCTAAGATGTCTCCATTTTATCTGCATACCATAAATTTTCATCGCCAGGCTTTCTAGAGGAGGGAATAGCTACATGAACAAGTCAGTACAAGGCAATGAGGCAATGACAGTGTGGCTCATCAGTGTGACAGCCATTCAAAATTATCTGCCTGAAAATGGGCTCTTACCCTACCGTCAAGGCAAGGTCCTGTAGCCTGGAGAAACTCAAGGTACAGTTCATTGTAATACCTGCAAGGTAAGAGTACGTATGTGATGGCTACTGGAGAGCTACACTGAAGATCCACATCCTAACTTGCCTCAAAGTAGTTTGTCCACCTCACTGTATTTTGCAAGCAAAAATAATCGTGCCTTCCTAAACAGAAGCCACACTGTCATTGCCAAACATTCAGAACAGAGTTTGGCCAGTAGCCAGCTGGCTGGCAGTGAACAAGTCATGTGTAAAACTCAGGCTTCCTGGGTTCAAATCGAGTTGCACTAGGCAAAACTGACTGCAGGATGATGCCTCCTCTCCGGGAAGGCCACCCCGTGGTGCCTGCATACATTGCTGGTACATAAATGATCTCTTGTGTATGGTGAAACCTTGCCTGGAGTGCAGGGGCAAGCCTGAGACCCATTCAAAATGGGGGCCACAATGTCTCTTACCTTTAGCTTGAATTCCAGTTCTGCCCTGTGGTTAGTTTTCTCACAGTCGATGGTAACTTTCCCTCCAAGCTCCATTGTCATGGTACCGTATAAAAGTCCTGAAAGGGAAAAAAGAGACTTAAGAGAGGTCCCAATGGAAGTGATCTGCTTTCTCAACTCAAACTGGCTCTCGCTGACATGCTGTGAAATTTGCTACTTGGCTTAAAGTTTTGAAAAGACAGAAATCAAAGTTTCTAGGAAATGGCTTTTTACTATCAGCATGAAGAATGCTCCCCTGAGTCCATATTCCCCATTTATTACGCCAGCTAGGAAACAGCTTGACTCACAGGTGCTGATAGTGCATCTGTGGCAAGCTGAAAGTGGGAAAGGAAAAATAAGGAAAGTTGTGCCCAGCAACTTCATTTATACTGGTGCTTAAACAGACCCAGTCGCTTCTCACAGGGTGGATGGGGCAGAGAGGAGCTGTAACAGGATTCAGCAGAATCCAAGAGACTAGCACTCATGCAGGGGACTCCTTTTTACACATGCTTACCATTTTCTGAAAAGGTCATTTGCAGAAAAAGAAAAATTGACATGAAAAAGATTTATGCACAGGAATAGTTCACAGAGGGTGTGATTTACAGAAGTTACTGTTTTCAGGTAGCTAGACCCTCCATAAATATTAACTTAGAGGTCAACATGCCAAAATAAAAAATATTCAAAAAACAAAATTAGATCAAACTGCTGCAGGAGTGATTTTATCACTGTGGTTGAAATGCCACCGACACTTAGCTTCCTAAGTAGAAATGCAAAGTTACAGCCATCCCCTGGCCTCAGTGCACATTCAGCTCAACAGAGCAAAGCCACACGGTAACAGGTATCAGCCTCACTGAGGCAGCTCATACACTGAGGAATATCATGATTAGAATAACAAAGAAATCAGAAGAGAAGTCAGGAATTTCATTTATTCTCAAAAAGCCAGAAAATACATTAAACAATTTCAGTGTTAACATTAGAAAAACTTTTTATCTTCAGAAGCTCAGAAATGTACTCTTAATTCTTTCCATCTTCACTTTATCTGCAGTGCATACACACAGTATTTTTTTGTTTCTACATAGTGTTAAAACTAACTTAGATGGGCCTAATTCTGCCCTCAGCTCTGCACAGACAAATCAAAAAGACTTCAATGAGGATTACCAGTCTTCTGCTGAGCACTATGACTCATGTATGGAGCAACTGCTCCCTGGAATTACCAGTCCCTGTGGTGCCAGGTGTTCGAGAGGGAAGAAAAGAACCAGTGCAAAGTTAGTCAGTAAGATATCATTATATTATTCCTTCCGTTTGCGTCCTATTTGAACAGTCATAACTTACCTTTACAGTGGGCGTACGGCATAGTAATTATATAATCTTCCCCTCTGTTTAGAAACATAAGCTTTGCTTTCCCATCCAACAGTGCAGAAAGTGAGTTACCTAGAATTTAAATGAACAAATATATATACTAAAAAATGCATGTTATACTTGGTCACTCATCCTACTTTAGAAAAACATTTCCATTTAAATGTAGAAGAGATATTAAATGCTAATAATTCAGGACCCTGCAAATCATTTACTGTTGGAGGCAGGCAGTTCTAATAAATTCTCTGCTGTACAGCTCCTGTTTGCTCTGGCATTTAGCCTTTGTTGCAGAAAGGGCAGTAGATTAAGTAAGTCATTAGTGGGATGCAGAAAGCAGTTCCAATGCTTAGAAGTTCTTCAGGTTCTTCTGTTCTCACAACTCTTCTGATTGTGTATGATCCCAAATAACAAATAAAATTGCCAGAAGGACAGCAATGACTGTTTACAAGTGTTTCAGCAAATACATTTATCAGAGGGTAGTACTTAAGAGGCGTTTGTCTAAAAAAAATACTATTTCAAATAGCAACACTGTTTCAGAGCCTGCAGTTGTGCTGTCTCTATTGAGATTAAAAGATTCAAGGACATTTTGAAGCTCTAGGGTTCAACTCTCAAAAATCTGGGAGCTAGAGAAATGGTTACATTTATACAGAGACTTTTGCAAAAGTCAGTTGGATGATCTATAAATGCTATAAAATGACTCATCCGTGAGCATATGCAAAGTAGTCTGACAACCAATTGCCCGTACATTCTCATGAACCTTTGCTTTCTGAAAACCAGTTTTTTAAAGCTCTCAATTTTTCTGTCTGATTTTTTTTTTTTTACATCAGTGTCATCTCCCACTGTAATGGTGGAAATGGGGAAAATCCAGGAGAGCCAAGACAAGGAATTAGGGTGTCCTGGTGGTAGATCTCTTAAGCATTTCTTTGTTCTTAACTCTCAACACACTCAGGAGTGATTGAAAAACACACCAAAAGCAATGCCACAATGTTACCCGGAAGATGCCTAGGCTTAATGCCTTACCATAAAACTTGGACCTAGCTAGAATGCTGCCAGTAATGCAGAATCCGTCCTTCCTATTGCTGACATGAAAAGCTGACACTGGCGGATGATGGGAGACCTAGAAGAAAAATAGGCACAGGTCATTTACAGCAGTCTTTACATGCAAAGCAGAGTGGAGGGTGCATACACAGCCTCACGCGGTGTTACACATGCTCTAGGAAAAGTGCAAGACGGAGGCCACAGAACTGAGCAGAGTCCTCTAAGCCCCATCTGTACCACTAACCTCAATGTGAAAGGAAGGAACGTTATATGTGAGACCATTATATTTGAGAACATTATATATGTAAACTTTCTCCCCCACCCGTATTTTCTTGTCCTTCTGCATTTGAGATCACTTTAGGCCAACAGGTACATTGTCAGATTTTCAACACAATAAATGATAGTGCAGAACTTTTTGGCAGCATCTGAATAACCTCCATAAAATGGATGCAGTGGCTGAAATAAAGTAAAACAAAATAAAAATTCTTTGATTAAATAGGAAAAAAATGTATGTGAAACAGGGAGTCGCTGTATTAAAGTCCACAGGGTCCTCAGATCCTTTTATTAACACTGTAAATCTCAAACTAAATTTTGTCAGGCCAGTTTACTTGTGAGCTCTACCCTTCATTTATCCCCAAAGACATAGAGATAAGCCCTCAATTTACTCCTATTAAAATCATTACAGAAAGTTTAGAACTAAAGGAAGGCAGGATTTGGCTATGTGTTTTATGCCCCTTTTGACAGAGGCAACACAAACCACAATCATGTTTTATTAACAATAAGAAAACAGTAGGGAGAGCCCCATGGAAAAGGTCTTTATTGAAGAGGCTAATGTTATATACGGGAGGCCTGCTTTTATAGTCTTGAGTGCCTGCCAAAGCTCACCGTAATCTTTGTAAATCTAAAGAGAAAAAAGATCAGCAGCTAGTTTACCCCATGTCCCACTCTGGATATTTAAACAAAACTCCAACTTCCTCTCCCAGGGTGAGATGCGGAGTGTGTTCCTATGCACGGAGGGGCAAGCAGGCTGCTGCTTGCAACACCTCAGCATCCAAATAAAGCAACTTACCTGTTCTGCTATATAAAATGTGTGACTGTTCGTCTGAGGGTGAAACCAACAGCAGCGAAAAGTCTCTCCCAGGATAGGGTTATATGGCTTTTTTATTCCCTGAAAAGCAAAGCAATCAAAACCTGCTACAAATGAAGACTTGCAATCCAACTTTACAGAGATGGCCACAAAACAACATAATAATTTTCTCCCTGATGTTTTAAACTAAGTCAATCACAAGTATCAAAACCGAAGAACTGGTTACATATATCCTCCTAATTTAATCTTTTCATCTGAGCCATGGATTCATCTGCTATTCTTGCCGACTTAATCTTCTGCTTGATCAAAGCTTTACAAGATGATCAAACTTTATTATTTCTGCTACTATATGCAACAGGTGCATACTGATGTGGAAACATGGTACTAACAGGCCTGAAAAGAGAAAGGAGACCTGCTTTCAGCCAAGGGAAAAATCTGGCATCTGAGGACATGTTACTTGTTGATGACTAGTTTTGCCTTCTAACTATCCAGTGCAAAAGCTCTGAGATGGTCAACACTATTTTGCATTCAATATCTACTCTGAAACCAAATGCAAATTCAGTTTTAAAAGTAATGGTCAAAGTCTCTGCACAATAGAAGACGTAAAGTGTCAAAGGAAAGGCAATAAAGAAATACATAACCACAGCAGAAGATTTCAATGCCCATTACAACCCCAACTTCATGCCTTCTTTTACCTTTGGCTTCTTATAGAAGCCGGACAGATACCACCTCAAAACTTGCTTCATTCGACTGTATGGATCATCTTCAAGGACAGCCCTGCAGGACAGAATATAAAATGCTCTTTATACTGTTCATACCAGCATAATAACATTAATTTCAATAGTATTTCCCCAGTACTAAAGGGAAGTAACTTCTGTGCTGCTGCCAGTAAAAGAGGTGTCTGCCAGCAGAAATAATTTTTTTTTAGTAATGTACATCATACAACACACACATAAACTCTTAAAAAGTGGCACCCCTTGCCCTGCACTCCTGCAAAAAGCCTAATAAAATTTCTGGAGTGTATCAGGTTTGATTGGACATTCAAGTATGTTAATGTGGGACTGCCACTCACACTAGCATTTAGTTACAGCTAATAGTACAGCGTGAGTCATAAAAACAACAATACTTATGCCACCAAAATCAAAGACAATTCTATTTTTCTCTCTTTTTCTTTGTTTCCCTCTTCCTTAAAAGATCTTTAAAGCTCATGCGCTACATGGCCTCTTTCAGTACTTTGAGATTTCATACAATAATTTAGGTTGGAAGGGACTTCTCAAGGTCATATCGTCCAACCCCTCCCTGCTCAAAGATGAAGTGGGAAGTAAACATAAACAACAGAGTTCCTAGTATTTCCAACCATTTAGTCAGATTTGAAAATCAACCTGGATAAGTTCTTGCAAAATCCATTTAGAAGGATTATCCGTACCACAAAGAGGTTTATTTAACAAAACCTGCAAACCTCTTGAAGTTTTCTTAGATCTCAGCACTGAGGAGAACCATTTCCTTAACTTCAGATGTTACAAATACCACAAACAAGGCTTGAAAATACCACGATTCTAAAATTACCCAGAGGCAGTGGAATAAACATGAGTAACTAGTGCTGCTATTTGAATATTGCACACACTGGTTTTAAAATACACCAGGCAGATCTCATTGAGAAGGCTGGTCCTATCTGCAAGCATAACATTTTCTATTTTCTACTCTGCTGCTCCCAGCAGGTCTTTCTCATCAATGGTGTTAAAAGATGTTTCCTATTTGTTTATCAACCAACATAATTAGATTGCTTTTGGGGGCAGAAGTGCTTGACAATTCTGTTTGCTCTCTGTCCTGTTCCCCTCTGTATATGAGTACACCAGAAGATGGCACAGCTCTGTTGCGAGATGCTCAAAGGCATGAGCTGAATCGCCATCAGTTCCAGTCAATGCTGGCAAACATGTGCATGTGCAAAGGTAGTTTTGTCTGGAGCTTAACTGTTTTCCTTGCTTCCTTGCCCCTCACTGGCAGCAGTCCATCTTTAAAAGGTCACTGCAGCTGGTGCCTGGCTTGATTTACATTGAACCCAGTGACCTGGGTATTATTTGGGAGCCTTTCAAGCATACAAACGCACCCCAGCCAGCACCAAGCTAACACTGTAACACATTTTCACAAATATAAGAAAAGTGCCCACATCGGGCACGCTCTGTGTGCTGCTTACTGGGAAAGCAGGTCAGCATGGTAGTAGTAATCTGAGAGTTTGTTAAGGAACGAGCGTGGCTCCAGGATGAAGGTGGGCAGCACCACTCGTGACAGGTCCATGCCGGGCCGCAGCTGCTTCAGCAGGATCCACATCAGGCTCTTGTTCTCCTCAGAGACAGTTTCTGTTTGAGACGATTCACCTGTCTATGATGGGAAAAGGGAAGTTCAGGGCAGAAACAGGAAAACCATTTATTGCGGGTGCATTTACCTGGAGGGTCCAAGCTCACTCTGACATACCTGGCCCTGGCACAAGGGTGAATGCTCAGCTACACTGCAAGGAGACATCAGCTCTGTCTCAGGAGAAGCGACTCCCCAAAGCACTAAAGTGAGTGGTACAGAAAGCCCTGGGCCTCTGCGAGACCTGGCACGAGGGAGGGAGCACACCTCTGCTGTGCTCCTTCCTGAGCCACTGCCTCCACACACCTCAGGACTGCGATGGGCCAACCTGGACCAACATTAACCAAGGGGACTCTGCACTGCAGTCCCTCAGGAGGCGTGGACATGCCCAAGGCTGTTACAGCATCACTGTGGCCTGGTGGGATGCACACAAGAAGCTCGTCTCAGTCCCATTCTCAGCAAATGAGAGACTGTAAGATTTACTATTATATGTGTAGAAAAATTTAGGAGATAAACGAGTAATCAACAAAGAATGGAAGCAGTCCTCCAAGTTCAAAATAAGACAAACTGCTAGTGTAAGTACAGTAAAGGCCCCACTGCCAGGCGACGTGCACAAAAACTACAGCACCTCCCAATGCTGCTCAGTGCCCTTTGCAGCAGAAGTGCAGGTAACGGTAAAAAAGCCGGGGATCATGTCGGGGTTTCAGCTATAACTGTGTAGTTCCTCTGCATTCAGTGGGGCTACATCAGGTTTAACATGGGGGAATGGGCCTTTCAAGCCACTGGAGAGAGAAAATGAAACTAAATTTTCAAATATGGATGTTACTTTAACACTTCGTAGGCATCATAATTTAACAATGAAAGAGAATACTTAGGCTTTCTACTATTTTTACGCAAGAGATTTCTATGAGAAAAAGGGCACAGATCCACTTCTGGAATGGACTTTGGTTTGGGAGAGGACACATGGCACATCCCAACAGGATCTGCACATGGTGTAAATCACTAGACACTCATTTTCACCACCTGAGCATTCCCAGCACCACTTTTTTGGCTCCCAATCAGCCCTTTTACTAGTTGTGCAGAAACACACTAAGTCCAGCTTGCAGGCTGAGGAGAATTTCAGATTGAGGAACAACAAAGCTCTTTTCATTTTATTGCTTTTCCATTATCATACCATTCTTCTTGTGACAGTCTGATGCAATACACAGCTTGAACCTCCACGAAGAAATGGAAACCATTAAAGAATGTAATACCACAGCATCAGCTAGGGCTTACAATACATATGGGTCTATCAGAACTTTCACTATTTATCCAGGTTCTCAAGAGTGCATGTATTGGTAATATAAATTAATGCCATGTTAAAATTGCTGTACAAAGTGTTACTCAGAATGAATCACTGCAGAAGGGATGGATGAAAAGGGAAGGAGAAGGTGTAGGAGGATGAGAACAACTTCAAGTCATTTCTGGTTTGCTTTCCCCTAAAGTACGTCACCCTCAATAACCCTTTTTATAACTTGTTAAAACTAAAAGCTTGGAAAAAAAAGTTTTTTTTGTTATCAATCTACCTACTGAGAAGGTGTCTTTTTTATATTCTAGACCAACTTTTGCAATCTCAAAGTCCTTCTGACACCTGTCTCTGCCTTCACATTTCTACTGCAAACAAGGCAAAGCTAGAACGTCAGATGCACAAGCACGCACCTTTCAAACGCATACAGATGCACATACATATGTGCACACCTTTCAAATGAGCTTTCAAAGCCAAGCTGAAGATTTAACAGTGATGGTTGGCATCTGTGACCTTTGTCCTGCCAAATCTGAACTGTACACACAGACTGAAAGGCAGCAGTTGCAGTTTAAGATGACAGTTAATGTTATTAATTGGCAGGTGTTTACCTTGATACATCTCAGCTCATTGCTGATGGCAAACTATGTTATTGCATACAACCTATTTTTCCTTATGTTACTGTCATCAGTGGGATAAGACTCAACCAGTCCTATCTGTGTGTCTCAGGTGACGACAGCCCCATCTCTTGGCCAACAACAGAAATCTAATAAAACACGTAATGGCCAAGGCTGCATGGCAACTCTTTTTGAAAGCCCACTGGATGTTACCTCTGCCAGAGCAGCCACACTATGGGTAGCCTTATTTTACGCTACACAAAGTGTCACTCTCTGCAGCAGAAATTTAGTCCTTTCCATTTGGTTTGTAATGCAGTTTTTAATTTTAATATAAAACTGCAGAGATCTCTCTCACTCTCACACACCCACATACATCAGTGCTGCCTGTAAGGCTCATTCAAGCACCAAAGTATCAGCCTGCACTACCAATACTTCTAGGACAAGTTTGTCGAGTGGCAAAAGGTCATTTCAGAATAAGCAGCTGACAGAAATTAAGTTTGCCTTAATTTTGCTGTTGCTTAGTTCCTCAGCTATATTAAAAATCCCCTGTTTGGACCCAGTTACCATTTGCTGTGTGTCTGGGGTGGGATTTGAGGGGAGAGATGCACAAAAGGGGAGTTGGGGTTTTTTTGTGTCTGTAGGCAACAGTTCTGTTTGCAAGCGCAATTTCTACAGCAGGGCCTTTCACCTCACCCCTGACATCTGAAATGGCAGCAAACACACACAAGAAAGAAACAGCTTTCTAGCAAAGTGGTTTTGTTTGAAGCACCAACAAGACTTCAGCTTCCTTGTTCAAAGCAATAGGCAAGAGAAGTGCTCAGAGCCCTCCTGGTGCTGGAGCAGAGCTCCTCTGCTGCCTGCCCAGCCTGATTCTCACCCAACACAGTCAGCTCCCCCAGCTCTCTAGCACTGCCTTCCTCAGAGGTGTCACAGTGACATCCAGCTAACAAAGGCTTTTATACGGAACAGACATGCATCCTCCTGCTGTTAAATGACATGAGAAATGGCTTTCCTACAAGAAACTGTCATTTAGGAATCAAGTGGCTCAAATGCTCCATTAGGACACACAAAAAGGATGTTCCATACATAATGAAAAAAGGAAAGTATCATATTTTGTATCACACAAGGACTGAGCATCCTAATTGGCCAGGACACATGCCCGGAATAATAATTCCCCCTCCCGCTGGCTCCACAAAGCACTGTGCCAACGCTATGCGGTTCTTTAATGCAATAACTGGTTAAAGCAATCGCTGATGCTGGAAACATGCCAAAGCACAGTCGCGGAGCTGCTGTTCATAATGCATAATTATTAGAGCACGTGATAATTCAACATAATTTAGCAGAAAGCTGTGCATTGCTTTATCTGTAAAACACTGGAACTCGCAAAGCTGGTTCTTAACTGCCATGCATCTAAAAGGGTGAATGACAAATACTATGAACAGAGACATTTCAACAGAAACAGGTAGTGATTAAAATAATTTTTTTTCTTTTACCTCCCCAAATTCCTCATAGATCTGTTCAATGTAAGTCGTCCCTTTCCTTCCCAGAGAGACCTCTCCATGGATTTCTGACTGATCGCTCTCACTTTCATTTGTCTTCCGGCTGTTCTCATGAGTTTCATTCTCTGACTCTTCTATATTGTCTCTCTCCGACTTGTCCGAAAAAGCATCATTTTCCAAATGGTGGTGGTTCTCCAGGGCTGATTCATTCAAACTGCAACACACAGTGCATTACTTGCTTCAATTTGATTTACAAAGCCAGATTACTTAAGGCCTTTTAGATAAAGTAAAAACACCCCCCAGGACTCAAAATAGGGTGTGCAGCCCAGGAGAGTATAAGACATTGATCTCCTGAATAGCATGGTTTTTATCACCGAAACAGTGAGATATTTTCCATCAAAATTCTGTCCTCCAAACTGCACTTTACAAAATCTGCCACAGAGCTCCACTTACCCGTCCTTACGCAGAATTGCCGCTGGCTCCGGATGGGAGCCCACATACCAGAGGGATACAGAGCACACACTAACAACTGTACATTGCTAATTAGAGAACCGAAGTGTCAATCAGGAGAGATTTTTCCCTTTACAGAAACAAATCAGTGGATTGTAGCATACGGGAAAAATACAACATTATGGGATACATTTTCTTTTCAGTATTACTGCTACTTTATTTTTACAGATGGTGGTCCTAAGTCAGCCCTAGACTAGAAAAGGCAAATTTAAACATCAATAGAAGCAAGTATTTTCAAACACCACCACCACCCCCCCCCCCCCCCCAAACTAACCTGGGGAGTGTGCTTCCCCCAGATAATGCTGTGTGGAAAAACTCAGCTGAAAGCATGGACTGGACAACTACATGTAAGAAGAATACCCAGATTATAACAGCATCCAAGGGAAAGCATGCAAGGTGTAGCAAGCTTCACGATCAGTGATCCAGGCTTTAGAGAATGAGGAGAAAGCCAAAAATGCTCTCTCAAGTAGCCTATAGCGTCTCCATTTGAAAAAGCAGATGCAGTTCATACGACAGACGGCAAACATGATTAGATGGGCCAGAGGTCAGATGCAGAAAAGTATTCACTAAATGCCCATTTTTTCAAGTGATATTTAGTATGGGCTTCCGTTTTCCCTATTCATACATGTCTTTGCACACTCATCACCTCTTTCGGGGCCTAGCCTAGCTCTCAGGTGCTAACCTTCTCAGCTTGACCTTCCTCTGAAAATTTCTTACCCAAGTCCTCATGCAAAATTGCTCTTGGATAGAGCAATAAGAAAAGATTTCCAGCTATACAAGGAGTTTCAGAGGATCTAAACAGGCCCTGGATCTTGAAGAGTTTTGTTACTTCCTGTAGTCCACCTCCTTCTCAAAGCAAGGTTTCTCTCCTCCGTACATGTGAATGTTCTGTCAAGCTTGAAGTTTCTCCATGATGGGCCTTTTCGCAGGCCATTCTGGGCATGTTCCAATTTTGATTACAGATTAATGCTGAAAGTTCCCATCTCTTGTTCTCCCTCTTTTGTTTTTGTTTTTTTTAAAGATAATTAGGCATTGCTAGTTAGAGCCAGATTAAAAAAAACAACAGAAGAGTCAGAACACAGAACTGGCATCAGCTTTTCAGAAGATCTCAACTTCCAACTATGCACTGAAATAAGCTAATGATTTTTAACACGCCAAGCAAGCCACATTGTGACAGTCACAGCTCAGTTTCTGGAGAAGCTCAGTTTCTAGAGTTCTTTTGAAAGTGTTGTCTACAGCTTTCTGTGCCTTTAGAAAATCTTTCTTTTAACGCCATTTGTGTATATATGTATGTATGCATATGTCTATGTGTGTATATATATAACTACAAGGTTTTTTAATTTACAGTTTTACTCTAAAATAAAACTAAGATCATAAATCAGAGAGTCAATGACCACTATACTCCAGCACTAATAATCTGCTATTAGACATTACGTGTCTTCATCGTTCTAGTGCCAGGATGTTACTTCTTTTTTTTAGCTAGCAACCAGCAAGTGTAATGACTGATAACCAAATACACTGGAAACATAGAGTATAGCACATGCATGAGTTTAAGATAATAAAGGACGAAAAAGGTGAGGAGATTGCTGTCTAGAGAGATTATCTCATGATTCCTCAGCACAAACACTTCCTGGATGGCAGGTCCAGGAAGTTATTCGTTATTAGTTGCTGATCATTTAAATACCTAATTTATTTCTTAATTTTTCAATGATCAGCTAAATATGTGAGTATTTGTCTCTGGTTGCTATGCTCCCTTACTTAGTGAAAGTTTTCTCCATGGGGTAAGAATGCTTGAAAAAACAGTTCATTATAAGGCTTATGGTTCATGGCTGAGAAGTAGCACTTGTTTCTATTTCACATTTGTAGGAAGAGCAAATGTTTTTCAGTGTCACCTGCCTCACATTTGGGAAATATTTGAAGTTTCAGTGGAGCCAATGACTCTTTTCTTAGTTTCCTCTGCTCTCCCTCATTATTTTTTAAGGATTTCAGATTTAGTCCAAGAGGGAATTAAATTCATATGAAATCCCACTCAACTGTGCACTGATTACCCACCAGCCACAAACAAGGCAAGACTTAACACATCCAGAGCCAAGGAGCTGCTCTGGGGAACCAAAGGGAAAACAGATGCTCCTCATTCTTAGGAACAAATTTGAGATGCTGAAGTGGAGCCAGGCTCTTCTATTCCTCCAAACAGAATCATCACTGAATACGTATGATATGCTAAAAACAAAAGCCATGCCATGAGCTTGAACTAAAATCAATGTAAAGACTTCCCAGGGGCTTCCAGTGGGATTTGGACCAGGCTTTAAAAGCTGGGCGGGAACGACTATGCTAAAAGTCAACACTGGATTTCCATCATGAACATGAAGAACTTGGCATTTTTCACGGCTAATTTACTGTTTCAGCATATTGGAGCTGTCTTACACCAGTGCTTTATTCTCTAGGGGCATTCCTGGAAACTTCAGTCAGTGACCAGGACTTCTTTGGGTTTGATACCGCTCTTCTACACAAAGCAAAAAAAACCTTTGGCTCTTGTCAAACAAGTAAACCAGCCAGATTCCTGGGATTGCTGGAGATAAGACATGGAAGCCACAAGAAATACAACTTCACATTAAAAAGAAGAGTGCCTGGTGCCCTAAAGGCTTCTTGTCTAAAATCACAGATTTACAGAGTACTTTAGCCTTTGATACACTTGCACAGTTCTCTCCCTCTCATTTTTATATGCTACTAAAGACATGGATTTTGAAATCACTGTATAATCATGACTGCTTTCCCAGCAGGAAAGGAGCAAAGCAGCCAGCAGACAAATACAACTTTGGCTCAACCGAAGATTCACCTTTGCCAACTCCCTTGGGTTTTGTTCTCCCTATAATATCCATCATCTCCCTTTTCTTTTTCTTTTCTTGACAGAGTAGTTTGGCTAATTTGAAGATAGAGTTAAATGTAATTAACTGGCCCCCTAACAACAGCGTGCCAATTTAATTGGTAAGATTCCCTGTAGGGAAGGCATTTAATTAGAATGATTGAATCCCTATGAGGAAGCCACTGTCAGTGGCAAACCAAAACCCCTTTGCTCAGCACTTGCACAGTTTTGGCTTTGCATTCTCTCTTGTTTAAATGTTCTTTATTCCTCCAGGGATGATAGCAAGTCGTCCCCCTGTCCTGCAACCATCAAACTCCCCTGGGCTTTAAGCACTGGGGATAGTCTAGGTACCCATTAAAACCACTGCTAGGACTCAGAAAGGAGAGTGTATTGTCCAGATGATCAGACACTGAACACCCAGCTTGAACCAGACTCAGCTAAAATCTGAGCCTGCCAGAAAAATCTGGTTCCAATTGTGGGTACTCTGTCCTGCTGAAAACTCTGCCACATGTGCGACTGCTGAGCCCCATAATTCAAGAGGGCTTTTAATGCTGAACAACTAGGAGGTGAAACAGAGGCATCATTTAAGTGTCATTTACGCATCGTATTTTGAAGAAATACTTTAATACAGTTTTAACTCTATCTTCTGCACTTCCTTACAGTAGCCATGGGTCTGCCTGAATGTTCTCAGTGCCACAGGCTCCATTTTAATATCAGAATTCTGTACACACATCCATTAGCTGAAAAACAAGTTCACTGCATTCCTGGATTCATTATCACAGTGAGCACAGTCCTAAGAGACTCTCTCCTAGGCAGAAAGAAATTAGAAAGTATTATGGAAGAAGCCCAAGAACAATAGAAGTATTTGCACAAGTACTAGGGTACATGCCCTGGTAACACATCAGATTTCCTTCTCTTCTCCCATTGCTCTTCAGTAAAGCTCTTCTTCAACCTCTAGCTAAAAAAAAAAACCCAGCAGGACTGGAGAACACATGCTGGGAATACCAGAGCTTTTCAGAGCAAAGGGCAGACCAAAATGCTGCCATCCCTTTGGTCCCATGGGACCAGAGACACCTTGAGACTCTGAAGAGGACTCAGATCCCTGCTGTTGTTACAACAGAGCCTAAGAAAACCACTTAAAGGTGAGGTCCCACTGTGCAAGGCATCATCTTTGCAGACTGCAAGAATTGCTACCCTAAAAACTGTGTAACCAATAGTACATTGCTGTGAGTCCTAAGAGTCAAATTCGTATCAGCAGAACTAGAAATAGACACTATATCTCCCAGTTCCCATTCCAAGGGCCAAGTATCTATACCAGAGGGGTTTTTGAAGTTGCCTATTTAGCTATAAGCAACAGATAAGGCCTGGGGTTTTTTAATGCTTACAGAGCTTTGATGTGAGTTGTTCCAAAATGCTGCAGTAATATTAGGAATATGAACAGAAAGAAAGCTGTTGGGACTTTTTTCCCTTATGTAAAAATTTATCTGATGCATCAAGGAAGAAATTGGAAACCACTCAAAACCCCTGTAGAGAGAGAAAGTAATTATAAAACTAAGGATGCAGTGTGTGCACTCTGCTGACTATGACACAGTATTATTAGAAAAGAGAACACATTATTAAAAAATATATCAGACTCAGAGCCGTACGTGCTAGCCAACAGACAGACATTGTTAGTGATTGTGTCTGTGTAACTACAGATCTACTCTAGTAGCTAGATTCTGCAATCTTTACTCAGGCAAGCCATTTTTCACACCAGCATCTCCAGACAGCATTTTGGCCCAAGCAGGGGACAGAGGAAAATTGTTTATGTACACATGAACACAGCTGAGATTCCCCCCAGTCTGTGTGATCAAGCATTAGGTGACAACAAACCTCATATGCACCAAACCCATATATTAGTGATGGATGCAGCAGAAGAACATACAGGCTGGTTTTTAAACAGGTTTCCTTAGTGAACTCTGGCTGGATTATACTAAAGTTAAAAGAATGACCAAGTGTGAGCCATGCAACGCCTCTCTGTGCATTAAGAAGTGATAGCCCCATCTTACTGGAAGAACTCCTGGTCTGAGATAGTGCTTGTGTGCAAGAGGTGGTTGAGCCCCGCATGTGCAGAATCGCTCGAGCAGTTCATTTCTCCATCCTTTCCCTGCTTGGAGGCACTGAGCCGGAAGAGGCTGGAGCAACGCAGGGCAAGTTCCAAAGCATCTAGCCAGCATCGGCCTGTGAAAACAAAAGGGATTACTTAAGCACAGGAGAGTAAATAAGACAATTCACGCATTGCTTCTCAAAAGCTTCTTGCTTGGGAGTAAAGTTCATTATAATTCAGGAAGTCACTGTGTACAATAATCTATTTTTCATACACATAATCCCTAGGTTATCTTGCCAAAAATGGTGTGTTTTAGTGGCTGCACGAGTGATACATCTGCAGGGGTAATACAGTGGGAACCTCACCCCAAGTCCCCCTTCCCTAATAGCATCTCTTCCTCTGATCTCCCACAACCTGTTCACATCCCCTTTTGCCCCTTTCTGATTTTGTCCAAGATGCAGGGAATGTGTACAGGTATGGTGCTTTCAAACCACCTAGCAGCTCATGTCTGCAAGTAATACACCCTGAAAACACGTTCAGCATTTGGCATCCCCAACACACACACTACCCAATGGCAGGGAGATACTGAGGCACTGCGCTGCAGAGGAGAGGTCTCTGCTTAGTATGGGATCACTGAACTACAAGCCGGCTCGGGGGTCCCACGCAGGGTGTAGTGCTGCAGTAACAATCACTCTGAACCAGGATGTGATCAGGTTCTGAACCACTCTAAACCACTCTGTGATCAGGTTCTGAATCACTCTGAACCAGGACCATCAGAGCCAGGATGATCAATACTTGCCAGAGTGATTAAGACTAGAGGGATTTGCTTGTCAGGCTGTTTATTTTTCCTCCGTCTCTGTATTTTTTTCCCTTTTCTCCATTTCTTCTCCCTGCCTAGTCCATCAGATAACCTGGGTGGAGCATCAGTTTTTCTTATCTTGTCACAAAAAATCTTTACCTGAAGGGTTTACTTTGCAAATACCAGAAACTGTAAGTATGGCACAGAGACGAGACAAACTGCAGTTCCTATGCACAGCCTCACCGGATTTTCTTAAGGCCTGTGTCGGTCCCACAGGCAGGCAGCAAATAAAAAGCACGGGAATCCAAACTGACCCTTGGCTCCTTTTGCAATGATCCATACAAGACTACAAAGCTGTGTGTTAGTGTTAAAGTTTAACCACCACAATGCTGGAGTCACTGTATTCTTGGAAGCACCTGAAAATAGCCTGCTTCTGTAGTGCAGTCATTAATGAGGCCAGGACACCTGCAAATTGGCTGAACATTCAAGAATTGAAGTATCAAGAGAGTTATTCTCTAATTTCAAGCATGTAAAACAGAGCTCTTCATTACACTCCTCAGAATATATTTTGCAATAATTAGAAGTGTGCTTGAGAGGCAGTGAAGAAAACAAAAGGATTTTGCTCTAGCAATGGCAAGTGCTACAAACAGGTTTTCCCGGGACCACATTCATTCCTAGGTCCCATTTGGGAAATGTTTCCATTACATTCAATTGTATCATACACTTAGCATCAAGCGTATGCATAAATCTCACTGGGGTCCTGCTGTTCTCTTCAGCAGAATTCCTATCAACTTCAATATGACCAAAATTCGGCTCTATAAGAAGATCAACAAGAGTTTAAAAAAAAAATCCAGATCATATGTATATGAAGAAACGTTTATAAACTTGAGTAGCTTTCAGTGCTTGCTTTGATACAAAGCTGCAACCAATAAAAGAGAGAAAAAAAACCCAAAATTTTGAAGAATTGCACTTGAACACTGAGCCACAAACACCGCAGAGCCTAGTCATTTATTCTAATTTCATCCCATAAATTCCTTCAGCATCAGCTTATGATTTAATAATAGAATCACACATAATGGTTAATAAAAGATTAGGAAGGTTGAAGACTGTTGGAATTGCTTTCACACTATTTTGTATTTAACAAATATTCTTGCATTAAGGCTTTACATGCAGAGGTTTATTCCCTTCTCGCCATGTGGAGGATTTGCATGGATAACCCATTAGAGCTAATGGCTGCGCTGAGCACAAATCCACTTCCTCCTACATATTCCCTCTTCCACAAACCCACCAAGATGAAAATCTGTGTCAGGCTATTCCATCCATACAAGGGAGCACACCCCTGCTTAGGTTCACCTCCTTTGACTTTCCTCTCTCTTTACCTTTGCTTTTCTTTTCCAGTTCTGCAGAGTGAGGACTGCAGGATTTGACATTTGGAAATGCTGCATATGTCAAGATATTTTTATATTCAATGGGCTTGTAAAATCAGGTGCTTTGACAGGTAGCTTGATTTGTAGCAGCATGAGCACTTTGGAGCAGTAATGGAGGTCAGTTCCTCAGCACCCTGCAGCACTCAAGTACAGACATTATCTTATGACAGCTACAGCAATGCACTGGCTATGTTCACGCTTTCTAACAAGGGCGGCAAGGGTGACCCCAAAGTCTCCCTTAGCCATCTTCCTTACTGTGCCCCTGCAGCCCAGCCCTCCCTGGGGCCGTAGGCAGAGCAGGCCATGCTGGCTGCAACCCCACAGGCAGCTCTCTTACCCCCGCACCACCACTGCCACAGGTATTCACTGGTACTAACATGAGTTTACAGGCTTGGTCAAACCTTTGGGGTCCACCACGTTACCAGAGGAAACTTCTACGTCAGGTCAGCTGCCCCGGCTGTGCTCCCTCCCAGCTCCTTGCACACCTGCTTGCTGGCAGAGCACAGGAAGCTGAAAAGTCCTTGGCTTAAGATAAGCGCTACTTAGCAACAACTAAAACATCAGAGTGTTATCAACATCATTCTCACACTAAATCCAAAACACAGCACTGTACCAGCTACTAAAAAGAAAGTTAACTCTGTCCCAGCCGAAACCAGGACAGTAACATATCTAGGTTTTTTATCTCTTTAGATAACTCCCTGGAAGGGGTTATGAGTAACTTGAATCTTTTTTGAAACCTTATTCAAGGAGCCTAAATTTAAAAAAAAAAAAAAAAAAAAAAAAAATTAATATTCCAAGGTAGAGACACAAAGCTTTAGAGGAACTCACTGTGCATTAGCAGTCAGCATTACTTGTGCCTCGCAGAACGTAGAAATGACATCAGTGTATGCCCTTGTTTTCATTCCTAACAGAAATTGAATTCAAGGGATGTACAGCATCCCCAAGCTAAGAAATGGGCCTTCAGCCATCAGGTGGTGCTGTGAATCCAAACAAATATATGCCACAAAACCAGACGTAAAATATGGGATTTCCTCTGCAAATGAAAAGGTTACATTCTCTGCAAGTCAACGGTGTGTTAATTGCAGCATAACACTGTAAAATTATACCCTCTCAATTTCAGAGATTGCACACAAGATAAACCTGTTTCCTTGCCAAAGGCCTACATGAAATGTTTTTACATGAGTGATCTTGCTATTGAGTAATATTCTTCTTTATTGTGAAAATGATACAAAAATGCTAGCATTTGGATTACTTAATTGCTTACCTGACAAGTCTACTCACTCCCTCAGGGATTGCAGAAGGGGAAAAAAGTATGTGGTCACATAATTAAAGGCTGTCATCTATAGCCACGGTAGTCTGCATGAAGGCTTCATGGTTACCTTATGTGCTGGTTTTGGCTGGGACAGAGTTAATTTTCTTCATGGTAGCTACTATGGGGCTATGTTTTGGATTTGTGCTGCAAAGTGTTGATAAAACAGGGATGTTTTAGTTACTGCTGAGCAGTGCTTACGCAGAGTCAAGGCCTTTTCTGCTTCTCACACCACCCCACCAGCGAGGAGGCTGGGGGTGCACAAGAAGCTGGGAGGGGACACAGCTGGGACAGCTGACCCCAACTGACCAAAGGGATATCCCATACCATATGACATCATGCTCAGCATATAAAGCTGGGGGAAGAAGAAGGAGGCAGGAAGACATTTGGAGTGATGGTGTTTGTCTTCCCAAGTAACCATTACGCATGATGGAGCCCTGCTTTCCTGGAGATGGCTGAACACCTGCCTGCTGAGGGGAAGCAGTGAATGAATTCCTTGTTTTGCTTTGCTTGTGCGCACGGCTTTTGCTTTACCTATTAAACTGTCTGTATCTCACCCCACGAGTTTTCTCACTTTTACTCTTCTGATTCTCTCCCCTATCCTGCTGTGGGGGGAGTGAGCAAGCGGCTGTGTGGTGCTTAGTTGCTGGCTGGGGTTAAACCATGACACCTTAATTCTCACATTTTCTAATTTTGAGTGGTTGACTCAAGTTGGGTTTTTTTGTATGCAAGGTAATTAGATCAGAGAAGGACGTAAAATGTGGGTTCCTTCAGAGAGGAATGGCAGCCCAATATGATGCATATAAAGGAAGCAAAAAAGAGCTGCGAAGGAGTTACAATGGTATTCTTTTAGAAGGTTTGAGGTTTTTAAAGCTGCAATGTAAAACACTGCAATGAATTATCAGTTATAATTTTCCACAAAGTGTGACTTAAGACAAGCATATGTTTAAATTCTGAAGGAAAACCCAAGAGCATATTGTCAGCCTACGGCAGAATCTCCCCATAGACTTTTAAGCTCTTTTTATATCAAATGATATATTACTCTATCCACCGCAATGATTACTTTTGGACAATTTCTGCAGAGATCATGTTGTCTCAAAAACACCTGCATTACCTCCTTCTGCTTGGGAGCTGTGAACTAAGTATTCCCTTTCAAATGTTATTTCTGAGCTTGACCCTTTCTTCATTGTATTTAGTATTTTGTCACTGACTTCCAAGGGGCAGCCCACAGAGTAAGCTCTGGCTCTTACCTGGGCTGTGGAGGGGGAAGGATGAAAGAGGGAGAGAGTAAAATAGTCCATCTACGCATAACGCTCCCATATATCTCACAAGCCACATAGAAGGGTTTACAAAATTCAGCAACAGAAATCTTTCATCCAAGCTAACAGAGTTCTCAGTGAGGATAATAACAGGGAGAAATGACACCTCACCCAGAGAAGATCCCCAACTCTGATGTGCAAAGTCAAATCCAGCTAGATCATTCATACTGACAGCCAGCACAAGGAGGACATTTCACATCATGCATCTTTCGGCACCTGAACTGGTCAGGTGGGTGGGTTGCTCAGCCACCTTTGGCTCCCTCCAGGAACAAGGGGGAAAGAGTGAGACTCTTTGACAAGGCTGTTCCTAAAGCGCCAGAAGTGGATGTCCCACCAGAGTGCTAGTGCCAGCTTGGGTTCCTGCTCTCTTTTGTAGCAGCCTCTCTCCTTGCACTGATCATTGGTTTCAATATCCATTCCCTACATCACTTTAGCAAATGATGATCACACCATTTGGCATGTGACAGATGTCCCGGGAAAGTGGGATGTCAGAGGGACACATCTGCACATCACTCAGCTGTGCTCACTGCAAAAAAAAAACAAAACAGAGGTGTCTCCCCTGAGTAGGCCTGTAACGCTTTTTCTTTGTTATATGTGTTTACAGTAAAATGACGACAGTCATCAGCGACAATTTGAAAAAGGAAACTCCTTGAAAAATCAGTTAAACACAGCTAGGTTCCAAAGTTCCTTCCCTCTTGAAAGGTTTGGGGAAAAAAAAGCTAATAAAGGATGTGTGTTGCCTTGACTTAGCAAAAACAAAGCTGAACATGCTTCCCACATATGTTTTGAAACCTTCCATATGCTTTCTTCAGGCCTTTTGGCTCAGCACGCTGGAAAAGCACCTTGTGGTCCTTTGAGATGACTCCTGCAGTACAGCTGTGCAAATGGGAATCACTACAGGTTCTTGCAGGATGCTTCCCAGGTCTGCAGGGCACTGCTGGCACCATGTGGAAACCTGGAGGCTGCAAGGCTGAACAGGAGCAGGCATGCACTCGCACCAACTCTTTTTTTCACAGACAGAAAGAACTACTAAAACCAAGTGACAAAAAACATTTCTTCTCCCTCTTGGAAAAAAAAAAAAACAAAACAACCGAAGGTTGCTTATGCTGCTAACCAAGGCTCAGTTCAAGGAATAGCTTGAGTCTGTCCTAGTCTTCGAACAGATCTCAAATTACAACAATATCCTACAGAAAAAAACCCAGGCAGTATTGAAAACACTACGCTATTCACCTTTGAAATTCTTTACAGTCATCATCATTCACCTAGAACAACTCATAATTTGACGTGCCAAGTCTATCTGCCACATTTTGCAACAGCTGATCACAGAGGAGCTAGCCAATGTTCTCTCAGCACTCACCAATAACAAAAATCTGCTCGAGATGGAATCATTGTTGCACACCAAAATCTCAGTCTGGGACTATACTTTTTTTCCATTGCATTCCTGTAGCTACAGAATGGCTGGGATGAATCTCTTGCCAATTAAGACTTCAAAAGCCTCACACCTAGTAACCATCCATTCCTCTAGAGAGGCATCACTAAGGGAATATAACTCTTCTTGAATTATTAAAGTCATCCAGCTTTTGGCCTCGTGCCTCACACTTACAAGATAGATGCTTTTAAAAATCAACCTGAAGTAGACTGTCACCTGGAAACGATGAATTCTTGCTTAAGTGCACACAAATCACAAATGATGAGGAAGAGGTTGATTTGGTTCAGTCAGTGAACATTAAGGTCATCGTATTCAGCTGACTGCTTATTTTGCTGCGCCACTCGGGTGCCTGTGTGCATGATTTCTACACTTTGGCTGTCAAGATGCAAGGACGTGATCTCTCAATTAGCTGCAGGTGCAATTCATGCACTGAGCTAAATGAAGTCTGGTTGCAAATGCCTGGATTTTAAACTGCTGTGAAAGGTCTAAGGAATATGAAGGGCAGACAGAAACCCAAGAAGGTAACTTCTATTTTTTCCAGTACTGCCATGATCCAGTGATATATTTCATTGTGAGCTTGGTTTCAAATTGCAATCTTCCTCCTGGTTCATTGCTTCTGTGCGTGACCCTTATTTCAATAATCTAATTTCCTCCCCAATTAAAGCATCAATTTTCAGGGAAGGGCCAGATGCCTAGCAAAGAAACAACACTGTAAGCCAGACCATCAGGATTTCCACACAACTCCATCCACATCAGGCAATGGAGACTACCCAAAGCATGCCTGAAGGAGAAGACAGACATAAGGAACACAATGTAAGTGTGGTTTACAATTCCATTGTTAAGCCTTTAATCCTCGTAATCTGCCACTTTGAATCCCCCTAGTAACCCCTTTGGTGGCAGTGCCCGTGGCAAGGTGGAGATCCGCACTATGAGATTTAAGCAGGTGACTCAAAATGCCTAGGAGGACTGGGGCACCGGTTTGGAGATCTCAGGGGCACCGCCAGAATGGTCTCGGCAGGAAGCTCATGACAGGTTTAAACTACTAATTCTAAGCCACTCATCAGCATAAATCTGAAATGGATACACAGTCACTAGTTTGGAAAAAGCAATTTTCTTTTCTGAAACTGGTAAGAAAGAAAGACTCTGTGTTTGTACAGGTTGAGTCCTGTAGGCTAACATGACCTTCCAGATGTCTTTAAAACACATCACAAAGCAGACTGCTGCTGTGGTCTGTGAATGTGAAATCTACTGTAGCTTGGCGGTGGTTCTGCAGGCTGTCCAGAAGTCAGGACCTTAAATCCTACCAACAGTCTGTCACAGATGGTACGGCAGAGGGGAAAAAAGGGATTCTGAAATGCTGAGAGAAAAAGTAGGCCATGTAGCTGCTGCTCATGATATAGTTGCTTGGATAGCAGAACTGTACATCTAACATATGTTGCAACTCAATATTCCCCAGCAAGTCAGAGGCCTCCATGAATTACTGTTAAATTTGCCAAATGCTCTGTGGTTCATTTTCCACTACTAACATGGGAGACTGTGTTAAGAAGAATGTGGTCAGGACACCTCCTCAGAGATACTGTAGATTCACACAACATTGCATCTATGGAGGAGATGCGAACATACTACAAATATATGCTAACATTACACAAGGGAACAGACTCCACCTGCCCCATTTGTGTCAGCTAGCTTAGCTCATTTTATCTTAATCTCCCATCTCTCTTGACCATAACTGCATCCTCTATGTTTGTCCAATGCATTAAAGAAATGAAACAAACTAACTCAGGTACACCTTCTTGGAGATGCCTCTTTACAACAGGTAAAGCTATATAACAGTCTACAACCATTTCAGTAGTGTCTTCTGGGCTTAAAATGAAATTGTATTAATTGCGAAGTACAAGCCTTAATTTGCTGCAGTTTATACAGATTTCTTTAAATGTAACAGCTTCTATTCCTTGTGTCCTTGGCTGCATATGTTTTACACCACTTACTGACATTAATACTGTTTCCAAGTCACTCATCTCCAAGTGTGACACCCATGTGTTTGGCCATTTGTGAGCATGTCTCCACTGCTCAATGGAGCGGATACCCCCAAACTGCCCCCACGAAGGCTAACTAACAAACAATAGAAGCATAGCACAGTCGCCATGCCAGGACAGCTCTTGTGTTTGGGAGGGAGGCTAGCCTGAGCATACGAGCTGTTCTTCCCTCTTGTCTGCAGATTCACATCCTTCCGTTCCTGCACAAGGTACAGCCGCTTCTCACAGCTCACTGACCTCAGCTGTGAAGTCAAATACTTTGATTCAGCTGAAAATTACACCATTTTTCATGCTAGTATTTCTGGTGCAATACTATATAAAATTTTTTTGTGAAGTCCGCTGCTAAATGGACAGTTCCCAAAGCTTCACTTCACGCTGGCTGTCACGGTTACCTCCTCAGACTCTCAGGATCTACCAGGCATAATGTGGGTGCTCCAAACCTGTGCTGGTGGCTCTAGGGCATTGCTAGTGCTGTTCAAGAGCATATATTATTTCGTCCTTAATCAAAGGCCCTAGTTATTGTCTCCGTACACGTTTACAATATTTGATTGAGAAGTACCTCAGTTTCTCCTCCTTCCCTTGATCACACTAGCTTTCCATCTAACCTTAAGACTCTACTGTAGAGAAGCAGCAAAGTAAAGGAAAATCATACTAAATCCTAAAGTAATTCTGCTTTGATCTGCCTGGCCTCTGCATGGTTCCCAAGAATCTTGGCCATTATCTTGGCTTTAAAAATACGTTCCAGTAACTCACTATTTTAAGCTCTTATGATACCAGAGACATGTAATAATTCACTGGGCAGAAAGCTTCCCACAGGCATTTAAATATTGAAAATTCTCATGTGCCAGAAATGGTCCCTTTTGTGCTTTTTCAGCATGTGGTGTATGACCCAGACAGAGAGATCACAGCTAGAAAAGTCTTACCTCTGATGATCTCTTGGGAGCTACTGCCAGCTTGGGAGCCTTTATGGGTAAGGTTAGTTAGAACAAATCTAAAGCTATTCTACTCCACATAACTGGCCTATGGCAGTCGTCATAAAAAGACAGAGTAAGAAGTTCAGCCACAGGTCTCTTTGCCAGGCTGGCTTTAAGGTTTAATCATTAGGTTTCCACCAGAATGAAAGTTTTCATTTAGAAGATAGCTGAAATGTCAGAAAAGAAGTACTTAATGAGACAGCAATTTGTCTTGAACACATACAATGACCACATTGGTCCCTTTGCGCATTTTCTAATTAAGTTAATGGAAAGACAAGTTACGTGGAGCTCTAAGGAAATAATAGTTTAGAAAATCTGGATTGACAGACAGTTGTTGAAGCTATTTGGTTGCCTAAGAACTCTGTGGGACTGTTCTGTATATCTATTCTGCGGGCTGTCTGTATAACCAGGGTTTGAAACGCCTGTAATTTAGCAGCTCTACTCCAACAGTACTTTTTTTTCCCAAGAGACTATTGTATCAATCTATGCCTTTCTAGACAGGTGATATTTGGAGCTGAGTTGGAATCCTGTATTCCTTTACACAAAAGAGCCGTACTGTTCTCTAAGCTACAAAAGTATAATATTCAAAGAAATAGATGTGCTTCTATGGCTCTATACAAGTGCCACTTATTTTCATATCATTTCACTACATTGGCATCTGCAAGCAGCTTTCAGTGTTGAGATGGCATCCCTCACTATGAAGAGCCCTCTTTGCACAGTAGTAGGAAGAACAGCATGCCAAGTCTGTAATGAAAGAAGGTTTCCTCCTATTCTATGTGCCATGTCAAAGGTGCATTTGGCATTGTCCCATTTCCAGCCTTTAGGAATATGTAAAATTTAATCACTGGACCAGAAGGACACTGCTTTCAAAGCCCACTGTGCTCCATAAAACATCCTTGTGTCCTCAAAGTTACTCTAGATGAGACCCAAAGGAGTACATGGGCTACATGAGCACCCTTGGTGGGGTAGGTGAAAAATATCCATCAAATGAACAGCCTGGGTTAATTTGCTATGGCAAAAAAATTTTACAGTAGTCTGAAGGTCAAATGGAATGAAAACATGTTTTTAATCTTCTTATCTACTTATAAATCACTGATATTTTAGGTTCGCTAAAGTCATTTATAGAGATTTTCACATAGCAAGCCGGCATGCCTGTTATATATTGACCTAAATTTACCTTCCATAATTTTGTGAATTCCCAGAATGGTATTTTACATGTGGAGTCACCAGCATCTGGGCCTGCTATACTGTAAACCAAGGTACAGCAAATGTACAGGAAAATTCTGGTGGTTGAGAGACATCTATCAACAGTTCTTCAATCTTACTATGTCATTTTCCTCCAACAGATCCCTACCTAGTGTAAGACGTAGGCAGATAACCCACTAAAGTCCCTGCTGAACTGAGGAAACAGTTAAGCCCCTCTCATCCAATTTTGGGATCAACTCCCTTCATCCTTTAGTATATACTTAGTGTTTTTGCCCAGCTACAAACCTAGGTCCTTCTTCCATACACATGGCCAGAAAGGTGGCTGTTCAGTCAGGAATATGAAATGTGCCTGTAGTCTGCTTGACCTATTCTGATCATTGCTAACGAACGGCATCTCAAGCTGGGTGAACTGCCATTTTTTCCTTTACATACCAATTTTTTTTGCATCAACCTATTTTCTTAACTAGCACAGAGTATGCAATCTGGAGAAAGCAAATGAAGACCAAAACTTACCATCTGATTCGGAGGCTGCTCTGAAAATCAAGTAGCTGCTAGGAAGGGGCTGAGTGATCGAACCAACATTTTCTCCCTTTGGGCCCTGGAAACGCACACAGACAAAAAGACTTAAGGCACAGAAGATGCAATGGACCGTTCAACGTCTTTCTACCCTTCCTGGGCAGAGTGTGTACGTTTGTGATAGGAAAGAAGGAAGGAGCAGATGGAGTAATTTAGAGAGACTCATTAGTAACCACAATATTGCTGCTGCAGCTCCAAAGCAGTAACAAGCTCTGACGTAAATGGGGCTTGGTCTAACCTATGCTCAGCCCAAAACCTACTCTGTTTATTCATATCCTCAGGAATGGAAGAATCTCATTGCTGTCACTTGAGACAAAACCAGTCAAATATTTGCTATTAGCCATCTTCGTGCAATACCTGAATGGACTGTTCCACGTGGTGCACGTCGAGTCTGTCTGCAGCCTGACACACTAGCAATGAAACACTCTTTATATGTCACCATAAAAGTGGCAGAGCCCACACCGTGTGCTGTGAGTGCCTCTAGCAGAGAGGCAATGGCAGCTTTTCTGGAAGGTAACAAAGGGGAAACTCCATCCTGCAAACCTGTCTGTGGGAAAGGAGGAGACAGGGAAAACCACAGGCTGAGGACTAAAGGTCTCCCAGCATACGCACGTGCTGCTGGGTTGCAGCCCTTCACCTCTACATCCAGACCCTTTGAGAACCTTTATCCGTGGTGCCTGGGGTGACGGCCACTTCAGGCTTTAACAAAAACAGGCTTTGCTTGTCTATGTTGCCTTTAGTTTAGGAGCTGTGGCAAAAAAGATTACAGTGTCTTGTAAACATCCTGCCACAATCCCTTCAGCATGACCCTGCAGAAATGATTCCCAGGGAGGCAGAGTCCATCTTGGATTAGGCACTTCTTTGACCAGAACCACAGGCTCCCACCTTGATCTCCTTCCTGTTTTCTCCTCTCTTGAGTTCCAGAGGCTGCTAAGAAAAAGCAGTTCCTGTACCTAGTAAGCACAGCTTCATACTCTCCATAGTATGGACTTTATGCCACTACCTGGCTGAAATAAATAGGAGTCCCTCCTCCTCCCTTGCATTTCCAAAGTGACGCAGCCTCCTCCAGTTCCTTCTCTTCCTCACTTTGTAACAAACAACATGAAAACAGATCCTTTTTCGAATATCCAGACATCATGTCAGAAATAAATGCAGAGCAGAAAACATCACCAATATTCGCATGACCACTATGCCAACTGCAGGGTGGAACAAGCAGTTTTCTCCAGGATGCTCAAATACAGATTTCCCTGAGTTTCTAGAGAATACCACACAATGCTGAAAATCTGTAGGCAAATTTTTGCAGTTTGAGTATGACTCTCCTCCCTTACATGTGCCTTTATAGTATCCCATCCTTCAAAGAAGGACTTCTCCCTAGCATTAGTTTGTAAGCAGGGAAACTGTGACTGCTACTGAAAACTGCTCCTGTATACAAGTGTCTGGCAGTTAAATGGTGGTTTTATCTGGATTTTTGTTTTTGAGTTCCACTCAGGAAACCTAAATTTGGAAAGAATGAAGAGTGAAGCATAGGACAAGCATTGAATTGTATCTGAGTGTACGCCACGAAGATGCAGTGCTGAGAAGACAACAGTCTCCAGTCTAGCTTCCTGTCTTCACATCTGTGGGGTTCTTCTGCTGCCAGGAGAAATTGGGATCCTTGCTACTCACTTCTTTTTCCCCTCCCCTCTCCCACAAGAGGTTCATAAAATGAAGACTGTTTAAACACTTAATAGTCAGGACTGGCAAAGTTGAGATTTGAGTAGTAAACCAGAGCAGAGCAGCTTAAGACATTACTAGTGACATTAATGCAATCAAGCATCACTCCCGATGGCATTTTTCCTTTCAGTAGCTTGCAGTCGAGCAGGGTGTTCAAGAACTGTTGATAACACCATTAACATGTGTTTTCAGTGCAGAGGTTGATACTTGCTCTGTTGGAGGAAAAACCCCACAACCAAACTGTACAGATCCAGAGAACCGTTATCAAAAAAAAGCAGGGAGAAGGGAAGGAGGGGATAACACAAGGTTTTAACAGACATTTAGGCATGTGGATAAACACAAGGAGCAGCCAGGTCACTCTGTCAAGGAAACGTATTCAATAGTAAGGCATGCTTATACATGGAGGGGGCTGTTTCCCACAGAAAAAAGAGGAGAAGAAGAAAAGAGAGAAGCCCATAAAAATAAAGTCAACATCTCCATAGAGTAAATGAGGTTCTGTATCTGCACGGCAGAGATAATGATGCTTTCTGTCACCCAGCCTTGGAGCATCATGCCTGTTCAGAGTCCAAGACCTCCAAGACAATGACTATCTCTCACTAAAAGTGAATGTTACCCCTGCTACACTAGGACCCGGAGCTCAGCTGCAGCCTCTAGACAGTACAACTAAGAAAGCATCATCTTCAGATCATTCCTGTCTTTACATTTGATTTGAGACTCAAAAGGCATTATCAAACAGGGGTTGATTAGGCTTTGAAAAATGGAGTGGACTCACACTGTTTTAGATAGTATGACAAGACATCTAGTCTTGGAGAGTCATAAAACAAAGCTTAAAGAAGGGGAAAAAATCACTTTCATTAATAGTATTGTGGATAACTGTAAGGATGAAGATGAAGCTAACTCTATTGTATTATGGAGTAGAACAAGCTGTAAAAGCAGCAGCACAAGCCCATTACTAGTACTTTTTTCTTTAAAGGAATGACTCAAAGTTCTTAAAATCAACAAAATTCAAATTATATATATTCCTAGATTAAGTGGGTCTGACCTCAACTCATTTAGCGCTCTAAATAAATGTCAGCTGCAGTCAATAAAAGCCTTCCCACACCACGCTGTTCAGCTAGCTTCTGAGCAAGCTCAAAGGGAAATATGAACTATTCCAGGACAATTTTTGGGACAGCTGGGCAAACACTGCCAGCTGATAGCCTTACACTCCCTGTGCAAAGCAAGAGGACAGGCAGCCACACCCTCACACTAATTACTAGGTTGGCATTCCCCAGTCTCCTGCAGTCATCTTGGCAAAAAGTCTCTTCCCTGAAGCTGCGTGGGATCATGCTGCCTTCACATGATGGACAAAGCGCCTCTGCAGCAGTATTCGGAGCGTGTGGGGGAAGCTTTTCTTACTGCTGCTTGTGCTGTTGACTGATTTTGAGACCTTGGTGGTTTTGGCCTTGGGTTTACAAGGCCTGGGCAGAGCAAATAGGTAAAAAGCCTAATCCATTTGCACTGTGAAGGAGTTTCAGGCTAAAACTCTTGAAAAGCCAGGGAAGCAGTGTAGAATAAAGGACTCTCTCCCCTCAGTGATATGCTTCTAAGATAGCTCTAGACACCAGATAGCTTTATAGGAAAAACAGTTCCCTGGTGCATATATTTAGCTTTTAAGTAATGGTCTTACATCTTACCTACCTACCATGAAAGGCGCCCCAAAATTTCATCCTACTCTAAACAGAAGTTAAATGCCTGCGCATCAAATTTAATTGGCTAGCACAACTATAAATGCCTAGGGCAGTGCTTGAACCAGACATTTGTTCCAGGGCTGAACCCCGCAGTTAGAGCCAAACATCTGCTGAGCAGCCAGGCCAACACGTACAAAGGTGCTCATTAATTACCCTGAGTTAGCTGCAAGTCCACTGATGTGAGTCAAAGCTAGACCATCAACTCTAGTCTGGAAAATCCTTGAAAATTTCACAAGCCATTTTAGCCAAAAGTGAAAGTTGTTTAGCCAGATCTTATTGTGATGGACAGTAACTTGGGCTTTTTGCTTAAGCTCGGGCTAATCTATATTTCATGAGAAATAGGCTTTCTTTGCACAGTTATACATAACCAATTTAGATCAGTCAATTCTGCTCCAGTTGCTTTAAAAGAAGGCCATGAAATGACATAAAACGAAACAGTATTTTTAGCAGTTTCAGCCTCAAACTGTTGTCAGAGTGCAGACAGCTTCTTTGACATCAAGCAGTTCACTGGTGGATTTCTTCTTGATGTGTATTTCGGTGTTCACCTTGTGGCTGAAAGCATCTATCACACATAACAATCCAGGCTGAACTCAGGTTTCAGGAAATAGCCTACTATGCAGCTCAACTGTAGCTTTCTAAATATCTGTCTCAAGTGATTTAGAATATTACTTTGACTTTAAAATTCAAATCTCTTGGGACTTCCTCTAGTACACAAACATTTTCAGAGATATATTCCCTTCATATTTAACATACTAATTCCTATTTCTGTCATATATTTTCTCAAGAGACACAAGAATTAGATATACATACACACGTACAAATACATATACGTATTGATAAAAACTCCTCTTTCGTTTGGATGATTCATATCAAGGGATGGGCGTTCTAGCACAACACTTCAGATCTGTCAGTGACACTGCTTTTCAGTACCTGACTGCACTTTTGATTCTACTTTTTCACTACGTCTCCTGACTGTGCTTTTCAGAACAATTCAGTTGACTTGTCAAGTCACAAGGAATTTTTTTGTTGATGGACAGCAAATGATCGATAACCTTGGGTGCATGCTCTGAATTAAAAAAGCATCAAAACTCTCAAAACTGAGTAAGAAGCAAGGTAGCAATGAAACCTTTGGGACTCAAAGCAAAAGCAATGCATCTAGGCACAGATCAGAGCTGAGCTACTGTCAGAAAACAGCAGCTCTTACCTCTGGTTGTCGAGGTTAATTTTAATTCTCTCTTCCTTCCTTATTAAAAATTGCAAGACTTTTTATAGTGATTGTATAGTTGTGTTTAAAACTGTTCAATTGACTGCAGGGATGAGCAGGAGTGAGCCTGCTTGATCTGCTCCCACAGGGCTTCCTCTCCATTTTCTTAGATCTTCTGATGCCAATGACAAATGCCTTCATTGCTCTCGCATGAGTCTTTCCAATTAGATTTACTCTGCTGCCCACCTTGCAGTAAGGCACCATCTTGTAATGCCTTGCTTACACTGGTGATGTCTCCTAGAGAATTTATGTCTGCAATAACTCTGCTGAGTCACTGTTTTTAATGGGAAAACAAGAGTTCAAGAACATTTAAGTTTTATCTTCAGGGTATCCAACAGATGTTGCTCTCAGTGCCTCTCAGGAGGTACTGGGGTCTTCCTCTTTGCTCATAGGCATTAGATAATTTTTTTCTTTTTGCCTATTCTTAAAGGAAAGAAGAAAAAGAAATGCAGCGCTCTAAAATTTGCAGGGAGTTATTTTAAGAAGTGTGAGAAACTATTAATCATTTGCATCACAGGGAGATCCAAAGGTCACTGCAGGAGCTACTGTGTGTAGAGGAAGAGACTGTCTCAGCCTGTGAGTAACAACAGACTGAAGTGGAGAAAACCTTGCTATTTCCATTTCAAAGAAGAGAAAATTAAGGTAACCTATCCAAAGTCACACTTTTGTGGAACAGTCAAGGCTTGAGCAGACCACTGAGTTCCAAGTCCATCACAAACAAACCCAAACCTCAGAGGCATTAGAAAAAAAAGTCAAATTACTAATCTGTGTTTTGTCACTTTGCCAGCCCTCTTCCAGTGTTGTGCAAAGCATTTGGTGCTTTGTGTGTCCTTGTTTTGGGGAAGTCAGTTAACTGGGTCTATTCCTCATCTCTTTTTAAAGATGTAGGCCATGGCTACATTGATCTTTTTTCCTGCAGTATCGTGTTTCCCCTTTCCTCAGTCTATGCATGCATCTCTACACCAAGAATGACACATTTGTATAACTAATCACAATGCACCACGTTCCTTTGATGTCATATCATGACCAAGCTTCAGTGTCTTTAATCTTTTTATGCAGTCAATTCACCATCACTAACAGCAACTGAATAACTGCAAATCTAGATAATATCAATGCCAGATAATACTAGTGCTCAGACACTTTGGTGACCAAGAAGAGGTTGTTCGACTCATCAGGATTGTTACCTTTACAGCCCAGATTGACTGATCCAGAGGATGAAAAAGTTTAAAACAGAAGCCATCCTTTTTGGAGGGTCTCTCGATCAGCTCACAAGAATGGAGCAAGATTGTCCCAACCCACTGTCCAATCTTTGGCGTCTTATAAATCAGCAGCACTCCTGGTTTCAGAACACACCATAGCTTGGTCCAACTCTTCAGAGTCCCACGAATCTGGAGGGAAGCAGGGAGAGAACAAACACTTGCATTTATGTTGCTCCTTAAAAGAAAAACAGCATTTATTCAGTATTTATGCAGTATTTCCAGTATGTGTTTCTCCCAAGGCCACACTACGATACACTGTCTTAGGAAAATACACTGCATTATCTGGACAGTCTTAGGGATCTCATAGCAAAATCCCAGACCTTGTAAATCTGGCTATCAGAATCCAGTCTTCATATTTTTATTACTGGCTTAGTGTTAGCAGCTTGCTTAATTTTTTAGGCAACGAGCAGTGCTGGCCCATGTGAGAGTGATTTGTTAATAATCATGGAGGACACGTCAATTAGAACATTGCATAGAAAAATGTTATAGCCAGTCTAACTCGACCTATAAGTCATTTTAATAGTGTTCTGCAGAACAGAGCTATTAATGGGTTTTGTCAAATACCCTATTTTTAAAAGCACCTTCTCCAGCTGGTTTACTTCTCTGTCAAGCTCAATGCACGCTCTCTCTTGTATAGAAGACATTAAATCTGATAGCGTATATTAAAGATAACAGCTTTAAGAATGGGGAAGTTTCTCAGTAAGGTTAGATTTTGCCTAAGGTCTTCTTGTCTTCAATGTACGTAGGCCAAACCTCAAGTCTTATGTCAATGTTCTGTTTTTGTGACCCAGCATTATTTGTTGCTGAACCAGAAACTTCCAGCCACAGCAAACGTGTAACAGGTTATTTTGTATTTTAAAAAATCTCAATATTTGCCTATCATCAACAGTAAACACTATGGAAACATTTTGTTGCCAATCTGATTTCTCAAATAAACCATACGCATCTCTACTTTTCTGGCCTCTAATACTGATCATAGAACAATGTTGGAAGTTTTTCACACTGGTCAAATGTGATTGTATTGTTTCATGAAATCCCTAAGTTACTTTTTTTTTTTCCCCAAGAGCTATGTGTTTGGCAATGTTTGGAAATTAAGTTTTGCCATTATAAAAGGGGCAACCAATTCACTATTAGTCAAGAAGACTAAATGGCCCCAAACGAGGAGAAAAACAGTGCTCAAAGGTAACATCTCTCAATGTCAATCCAAATTTATTTTGCCACATACAAAGTTTCAGGACTTCAATGAGAAGCTGTCACTAGTTGAGTCTTTGCACAAGGAGAAATTACAGTTGTCATCAAGTCCAATATGTTTCGTTCTGTGCTGTGACAACATAAAATCGAACTGTCAATAGAACAAGCTGTATCTGCCCATTTCCAGGCTGTTACTCTGTCTATTCCCTCTTCAGTACAAAAACACATTTATGGGAAGAGGCCAGCAGACTCTTTCAGAGAGGAAGAAAGAAAGAAACATCATCACTTCCTTTTGTACTATGCACTTTTAGAGACCTTGTTGCTACTTAAGGACATGGAATAGACGGATTGAGTTAGGTTAAGATGGAAAGTAAATATTCCCCATAACTTCACTTTTATAGCAGTTTTACAGCAACTTCAACTCAAAATTATTCAGTTTTCCTTCACTCAAAAAAGTGCTAGTGCATAAGTCCAGACACATCAACTACTTCTCACTTATTTTTTCCTACAGCTTCAGAAGCAACGGTCTGTATTAAATACCTTCAGCCAGTCTGCTGTGATCACTACACTGGGATCCTTCAGAGCACTGAAGAGTTGTTTGGTAGCCCTTTTCTTCTCCTGTCTGTAATTTTTTTTTTGTACCTGGTTGAGAACAGAGAAAATACAGCAGCTGTAATCATGGCCTCTTTTGGGGAGGAAAGAACGTAATGCATTAAGGACAGCTATGTATAGCACAGCTAGAACTTGACCCAGCACAGGCTCCCCAGAAATGAGCACAAGGAAGAACAAAAACATAACGAGATAGCAGGCATTTTCTTTGCTCCTGAAGTTCCACTAAACAATCTAATTTGGCTTTTCTTTGGGGGGAATGTAAAGAGGCTGAATACTCAGTCCTCCCCACCCCTCAAATTAAAGCGATCAAATCTAATTTAATCCAAACCAAATTATTTATACTTTTGGTTTGGTAGACAAGCAAATGTTCAAGCAATAATTTGCTCAGATTGCCTAGGCATACCCCTCCTAACAAGACCAATGAAGGATTACAATCCTCTTGAGGTGCCTAATGGCTCTGGAACATATGAACAGAGTGAAATAATTACACTGATTTGTTCTGTTTGCAGTATATAATCTAATCCTGTGTATAAAGCCTGTAAATGCCCTTGGCCTATAATGACTCCTAGAAGAGTCGGAAGCTTCTCTGGGTCTTGGGAAATGACTCAGAGTAGTTCGCAATGGTTTGTTTAGAAGGTACTACTTGTTTTGTAAAAGAAAGTCAGCTGATGCTGACTTGGCTGCTTTGCACATACCTTCAGTGTTTCCTTCTTCGTGAACTTGGCTGTGGGAGACACACACTCTTTGTCAGACCCGTTGCAAAGCTTATATTCAATCTAAAAAAAGAGGGAGAGAGGAAATAGGAATGTGTTAACATGAAGATGTTCAAGTTATGCTCTAATGAAGAGTCGTTTACATCTTCCAGGAATCCATGAGAGAGCTGACTGCAGACTTCAGCAGCAGAACGCTAGGCAGGCGCAGAAAATGCATATTTGCAGTGCAGTCCAAACTTTATTTCTATACTCATAGTTAGTTGGAAAATTCCCCACCAAATTTTCTTCATATTTCTCCCATGCAGACATTAATCTCGGTGAAATAAAAAAAAAAAACCCAAACAAAAACCCCTATTCTTATTTCTAACTTTGAAAACTGCCCATTTCTTTTCAGACCCGAAAGCATTTCAATTACTGGAATAAAAATTATGGGGAAGCCGGTATAGATCTTTCAGAACTAGACTTGACATTGGCAATGACTGTCACCCTAGCTGAAATGTCCAGAAACATGAGTGGGCAAGAAATGACCTAATCACATTACAGATAATACAGGAAATCATCATCATCTTGGCCTTGCGAAACAAGGCACAAAATATACAGTCACTTCAAATCATGTTTGATAGTGTCAGTGCTGTTTAAATTCACTTTCAGAGGCTACAGACTGATCTCATGATTGTGCTGATGGGCCAAAAAAATGCTTTACTTTTGTTAGACATAGTCACAATCTTACTGTTCCCAAAATAATGTACGCTTAGAGAGTATAGCTCGCTGGAGCCCAGCTCACGACAAGGACCCCTATTTGGATAGGTACTGTCAGCAAACTGTCCAAAACCTGGGAACGGTTAGTGGCGTGAGAATTATGGTACAGTCTGGACTCTGCTACTTTTTATGTGACCTTGGGCAAGTTAGTTTCTTTCTCTGTACCTCTTTTCCTTCCAACCTTTCATGTGTCTGATGCATTCAGGCTGTGATCTTTTGGGGTCAGGCACTGTCTCTCCTACTTATGCATGACAGTTTAATAAAAAAGCTCAGTCCTTGGCCACCTTGATTTAATGAGTAAGACACAAAAACGAGCTGTGTTAAGGAAAAAATCTATCAAATATAGTTCCCATTTATAAATTCACTGCTATGATGTGAAACAAACCCACTGGGCTCTCAGCCTCTCTCTCCTTTATGTCATGAGTTGATGTAATCGTTTTACAGCGCCTTCCGTTTTGAGAGACCCACTTCCTTTTTCCCTCCCAGTGACACAGAAACCTCTCCAGCTACTATAGCCACAAACCATGCTGAACATTAGTGTGAGCAGGAAAATATTTAATGACAGCCGGATCAGTCCTTTTCACATGACTTAGATAAAAACACGCAAATGCATGACCAGATCACAGCAAAAAGGCCATCAACTATGCTTTGGAGACTGCGGCAGGAGCAAAAATGGGAGATAAGGGTGCATGTTCAACTGAGCAACACTCTTTGTGGATGATGCAGGATGAGAAATTAGGGGCAGAAGGTGCAATTTGCAATAGAGCCAGGGTCACTGTAGAACTTATTACTTGTTCTCACATACCCTTAGTAGTCTTTCACTAAAACCAAAACTACATGCGATACTTAAGAATAAATAGAGAAATGAAAACTCTATGATGGCGCATAAAGACCAGTGAAGTCCCTGATCTGACTGTCCAGTTTACAAGTCAACTTGGCATTGGATCCACTCAAAGAAAATGCCAGCTCTTGGACTCCTGCAAACTATTCAGTATTTGTCATTTTTGTTTTAATAGAAAGCTAAGCCTGCCTCCTCTACCTGCAATGTAGTCTCTGATGCATATTTTGTATTTCTGCACATGGGACTTCACTGTAAAAACACAAGATTATGGTGGGGATTGCTGCACAGATACAATGTCTGAGCAGAGAATTGTGCCCACAGGGTCTTTGTCACATTTCAAAGGGCAGTAGTAGACATTTGGGAGATATGCTATAAGCTTCTTTATGAGGAAACATTTCTAAGTGCTTAAATGTCTCTGAGCAAGAATCCTTCAGAATTATTAGGAGATTATGCTTTCATGATTTGAGATGTGTGTCCTCTGAAACTGGTCAGAAGAATTCTCCCCCTTTCTCCCAGTTAGCAGGGAGACTGTCCTGTCCTTGAGATACAGCTATGAGCCAACTGTTTATTGGTAATTTCACTCCTTCCAGCCCAAGAGACCAGACGCAGAGAGAAACACTGCGTACTATTCCTCATTAGCCAGCGTGAGAAGCAGAAAACACACAGATGTCCCCGAGATTCTAGCAAATCCTGCTCAGGTGTCTGCAAAGCATCAGGATATAATGAATGCTTTATGCTTAACTAATTAAAGCAAGCTACAGTCACTTGTTGTCTAGACAATTACATCTTAGCACTTACATAAAGAATAAAATTTTGGCCCCTAAGCTCACTTGGCTTGAGGAAATTTACTTGATGAACTCAGAAAAGCTTCCAACAACCACTGCAAACCATGCAAACTTGAGGCCTAAACCTGCTGCTTGTAGGGAACTGGCATCAACACAGACAGAGGCACTTTCACTGCGCTACCAGCCACACCTGCCTCCTCCTTGGAGTCTCTCTGGGTCATGCTAAAAATAGAATTAAACAACCACAAGACTTCAAACTTGGGACATTTACACAAAGATACATTGATTCTGCCTCTTCAGGAGAGCTGACTCACAGCTCCATGACCAAGGACACCACATGCCCGATGCCAGCTGATACTGCTATGCATGTTATAAAGCCACAGCACATAACAGCAGATGAAGGGATAATCTCCCCTTACACCAACATAGCCTTTAGGAGCTCAATAAATAAAGTGAAACTTGTCCGAAATCATTACAAACCGGTCTTACACTTGGTAAAGGCAGCTGGTTTAACAGCCTTGGAGGCTGCTGCAGTGGGCTACATCCAGACGTGCTGAATTTGCTAACCTTGTCTGTAAAGGGAAACACAGCCACAGGGATGGTGCACGCTAAGACAGGCTTAAGAACGGATGAGTAAGAAGCAGTAGTGTAAGTTCCTCACTGCCTGCATAAGAATTTCTAGGCATGGAAAAATAAATATCTGTGCTGCCATGTCCCAAAAACTGTGATGTACCAGCTTTGTGACGGATAGCGCAGCTCCCTGAGATGGTTGTAAATTGACCACGCTTTATGAAGAGAGAAAATTTTACTAAAACTAAGCCATGGTTTTAACTACGAGCCATGGACAAGCTTTCAGATGTGCCTGACCTGGGACTTCTGTTTTCAGAAACTTGACACTGTTCCCCAGTTACTTTTTTAACGAGGCAAACTGATTGCTTCTCCCTGCCGATTTTGCTTCTTGTTATGCTTATGAGGATGCATCATCACAGATCCTAAATAGCAGTTTGCTTGCAGGTGATCTCCAGGTCTACAGAGTGAAAAGCATTGCATTTCTGGGTTTAAAGTTCCTGCCTTTTCACAGGAAAGGTGGGATCTAAGGCCCCAGGACTGCATACCATAGGCCCCAATGCTGCTGATAGCAACGTACAGTTCCTCCAGGTTTAACCGGCTAAGTGACTTGAAGTAATAGGATTTCATGTTTTTACATGAATCTGTCTTAATAGTTTTGATTGCACCTCGTGGCATATATAAGATTCAGTAAATTCAGGCCATCAGTTCTAACGATCCCTAAGACACAGCAGGGCCTTACATCGCTAAGACACATCATGAGCATTTAACGATGTCCTTCTATTGCCCTGCCTTTCTCAGCCTGGCAGAAAACTAAGAGAAGCCATTTGTCATCACAGCAAATCTTTCAAGGGCACTGGGATAATGCTTGTGCAGGATATCAGAATCTGGCCCCCTCTCTCTGCAGCAACATGTGAACAATATTAACCTGAGACGAGATTTTGTACCATGGGAGGGTAGGGAATTGGTGTCCTTTTTAAAAATAAAAAAAACCACTGGAATATTCTAGTAAGAAAGCAATAGGTATGTTTTCCATATACTGGTTCTCATAATTGTAAGGAGGGAAGACTATTAATCTGCCAAAAACTTTTACCAGGGCATGCAGCAGCACTTGCAGGGGTAGGAAACTGTTTGTCCCTCTTTAGTTCTCTAACCAGATCTGTCCTTTCCAGGACTGAGTGATGACCTTGCCGGCTGATGACGGGCTGTACTGTACTCAGAGACATACTTTTTGTCCCAGTGAAGTTTCTGTTCCCTTTCATCTCAGTCATGTAGCTCTGGAGATCCACTGCTGATTGTTAGCAGTTGTCACAATACCCTTACACTTCTGCTAGGCTTTGTAAGAGAGCATACAGAGTCCTTACAATAGTGCTATGCTGATCCAGTGTCTTTTTGGTGACTTAATTTCCAAGAGGAACCGAATCATTTCACAGAAAAACAGTCTGTGATCGACTCTGGTGTGGGGGATGCCAGCCCATCAGCATGCTGTACCTTGGATAACAGCAAGAGGAATATCCTGTTGTTTAGCGCAAGCAATCCTTGCTGCACGGGATGAACACAAGAAATGTGTAACGAGAGACAGGCAGACAGAATTATTCCAAATCAGAAACATTTAAACAAAGTCATTCTCAAGCTGTGGTCTGCATGTTAACAGCAGTGACACCTTACAAGTCACTCTTTTTTCTTCTTTGCATCCAAGTGAGAGAAAGACGAAATCAGATGGGAATTCGAATGCAGAACAAAAGTAGCTGGGGTCATAAGTTATGTTTCACAAAAGCAAAAATAGTCATCATATGGGAGACACATCGTTGCTCACATGTAATTTCTCCAGTATCTTTTCCACATATAATTGCTACAGATCTGTATCACTGCAGAAATAAAAGAAATGAAACAAAAGTTCCTGAAGTAGTATAAACACTACGGAAAAGCTGGGTTTAACATTAGAAGCGAAGAGCTTCTTGTTACTGATGTGAATATTCACAGATATCTCAACTGCATTTAAACAATTTTGTTTTCAATTTACTATAAGCAGTTCTTTTTAAAAACTTTTTTATTTTGTGGTGAATTAACAGCTCATCCAAAGCACAGCAGAGTCAGTGAAACGATTCTTACTGACAAACAAGCTTTGCATTAGGAAAGATTACCCTTCAGTTAATATGCTGCTTTACAGCAAGTTGAATAATATTCACCTAAAACTTTCTAGCTTGCAAAAAAAACCCAAACCCCAAACCCCCCTCTTATTTCAACAATGTTACAAAGACACAGGAACTGTGTTTACAACACTGAAATAGCACAATGATTAGCACAAATTGAAAAGCCTGTACAAATAAATAGCTGACATGACAGCAATATCTGGGGAAAATCATTGGTGAAATTCAGCTATCCAAGCAACTCCAAATATCAAGTTATACTACTGTTTAGTGGAATGCTTTGCTCCATTGAGTCCAATTATAGTAATTAAAGAAAAAGTCATAGACCTCATGTGATTTCTATTTGATCATTTAAGCATGCCTTTCATGAGAAGAACGTTCTGAAAGTTTAGAATATTTAAAGAACATTTTAGGCGAGATGGGAAGTTGCACACCGAGAAAGACACTGTTTCACATAACTGATACAGTTGTAGTGCTAAGCAGAAATCTGAAGCAAAGCTTTGCTTTCCCCTCTAACTATAGGCACAGCTTTTGTTCCTAGGCTGAGTTTAAACAAATGAAGAAAGTGAGCAATGAAAAACAATTGGACTTTCAGCTTAAAATATGCTTTGCTAAATTGTTTAATAAATAATTTCAATTTTAGGACCTCCATTTACCCTCATCTACCCCATCAGAAACACCAGAGTAAGGAATTATGATCACCAGTGACCCAAGGTGACATGATAGGACTGCTGTGGCTTACCCAAAGTTATCAACTTTGAGACTTCATTTCTGTAAGTGAACAGTTACTACTGTCTACATTCCCCTCTCTGAGGCACCCAGGAGTTTCAGGGCTTGTATGCACCTACACAAGTTAGGGATGCTCCATGTTTCCTACCTCTCAGTGCAAAATCCCGCCCCTCTTCTATGTGATTTTCCCAGGATACTCCAGGCTACATCTCTGCTCACTTGAAATCAGCTGCAAAGCCCTCTGTGGACAACAGTGATTACCCCAAAATGCTGCACATGGAACTGAAGAAGCAAGGTGTACCTGAGCCAGGGCACAGGAACTGAATATAAGTCTTGATAGAGACAACTAGCTCCGAAATAATTCCATCCACAACATCGACAGCATAAAGTATGGTAATGAAAAGCCAGCAAGGGTCCAGTTAAGCATAACACCACCTGGAAGGGCCAGGTTCTTCTATAAAGCTGTGCTTAGCACACACAGGGGACGTTTCGCTCCTGAGCCTCTCCGAGGTGATTCCTGCAACATCTGGATCTCTTTGACAACCGATTCCTCGGTTTGCTAGCTAAGGGAGAACAGAAGGAAAGGTACCCTTGTAGGTTGCCGGAGTTGTGAATGATCTTTTATGATAGTCCCAAATGTAACCATGGCTGGAATTAACTCAGAGGTTAAGAGCATGATTCATGGATCCAGAAGGATGAGCTTGAGACAGCATGGGAGTTGCAGCTTAAATCTCAAGTGATCAGTATGAGCTGTTTCAAACTACTTTGCAGCTAAAATAAATTTCCAGCAGCCACTTAGATTCATATTTCAGATTACAAATCACACAATAAAGACTTAACAATTCAGGCATGTGGAAAAACTCATTCACGATGAACAAAGCAATCTAAGCTTTTCTCTCTCATACATCATATAACTGTGCACGCAACAGCCACACTCCTACAATGTGATAATTTTAGACTTCATTGTGGCAATAGTGGGGGACTGAAAAGAGTGAAGTACCACTGAGCACCAGCTTCAAGATTTTTCTAACTATCCCTTAAAATACACTTCAATTCTTTGTGGGCTCTGCATGCATATCAAGAGACCTCAGCTGCTCTCCAGCCAGTAGAATAAATAGGTAAGCATAGGAAGGGAAGAAAGAGAAAATGCAAGACTGCATACTGCAATAAAAGGTGCCTTAAAGAACGCTAACAGTGCCGAATGAGGCACAAAATGAGAGAAAGGCATCTCCTTTCACTACCAGGCGTGTGTTAACTGTACTACCTGGCTGCAGAGATGAGCTTGAGGCTTAGAGACAGTTCTGTGATACTTTCATACCCCACTATGACCACTGGTCCCAGAAAACAAGGCTAAAGGGCTCCAAAAAAGAGAGAAACTAATATGAGAAACAACCTGAAATAAATAAGCTAATACCTTTTTTCCCTCCCCGAAAAAAGGAGATGAAAGAGACTCCACTTAAAAAATGAAATAGGAGAAAATATGCTGCAGGGAAGTTAGCAATGTGATGTGTAGCTGAACCATGCCTTAAATTTGTTTTAATAAAATTTGGAGTGAGAAGTCACAACTGAAATCAGAAATATATATTGCTAAGAACTGCACAAACACACTAAAAGCAAATGTTCTGGCATCAAATATTTTACTGTCTGTACAGATAGGACAATCGGGATGTGCTCACACCTCAGACATATACTAGCAGTCCACCTACGAGCACAGGGTAGTGTGGTTGCAGTTAAATGGCTTCACAGCTCACAAGTTCACAGACGTTTATAGGGTTTTAATGAGATTTTCTGCTTGGTGTCTGCTAACCTGGGAAACCTGCAGCCTGCTCCATCATGCAGTGTGGATATATGGCCTGAGTGAACAAAATGTAGAACTGTTTCCACCTCACTGATGAAGATGTGAAACAGAAACACAGTTAATCTGCCTGGCAAAATACAGGGACTCCAAGTCAAAGTTGGGAATTCAAGGTCCCCTAAGCCCCAGGCCAGGGATCGAAGTACTCGACTGGCTTTCCTTTCCTTCTCATTACTGGGTGAAAAGAGTCAATGTGATGCGGTACATCAAAATCGCACTGCTGAAGGAACACTTATTTCCAACAAGGTTTGTTATATTCACTGTGCCAAAAGAAGGATAAGTATTCATGGCATGGATCTGTTACCTAGAACATTTACTTTTGAATCCATTAATTAAACCTGCACACCCTACAGTTTGGTTTCTAAAAATTATTTGCCCCCTGCTATCAGGAATCTAAACATGACCCACTTAGCACACACTCTTTCCTTTGGTTCAAGTAGGTGGAATTGCTATTTATTTTTAAACTGAAATACCGTGACAGATCCCTACTTACAGTTCTGGACACCTGACAGTACAGTTTCATTTTATAGCCTTAGAGCTGAGTGGACGTGAAAAATGAAATATTAAGCAAACTGACTATCAGTTTGCCTAAATTTTTAAGGTACAAGACATTTCACAGTAGAGACTCCCTACTGTCACTGACACTGCAAAGCAAGACAGAAGAAAAGTTACGTGGCTGGAGAAGAACGAAGTACTGTACAACACAGCAAGGCGAAGCAGAGTGAAGTGAGAATGACAGGCACTACAGCACAGGTCCAGTGAGGCAGAAAGTCTCTGAACCAAACACCATGTGTCTAAGCAGAACATTCAGGCAGGAAAGAAAAACCTAGCTCTGGCTCATTCAGTAGCCAAAGCAATTGCCTGCAACCCTGCAAACAAGTAGGCAAGTTGAAGTTTGGTGTTTTGGGGTCCTCATATCTGTTTTTAGTCCATTGGTGTTTCAGAGCAATTTTGACTATTGTAAAACCAAAGTCTTGGGTTGGTGAAAGCAAAGCTCGCATCCAGGTTCACACCCTCATTTGTTTTGAATCACAAATCTGATGCAGTTGTTTTGCACTGTGCATTTTCTCTTATCTCTCCTTAACAACTGCTCTTGACGCTGTCAAGGAGAGACCCACCAACACCTCCCAGGTGCACACAAAGCATGGCAGAAATCTAGGTGGGCGCCCAAATCTTCCAAGGATGCTTCTCCTTTCAAAAGCACACCTGTAGGAGACTAAATAGCAAGCCAGGCCCTGAAGCTAGGAAAACACAGCTGAGCCATGCTCTCACGCAGATACCTCTCGTAAATACATTCCTACTCTAGCGTTCATCCTGCATCTCAGAAATCAAACTCCCTTTTGGACAGCATTTCAGTGCTGTGAGTTGTTCTGTCCAGAAAAAGTCCTTCTCCTTTACATTCCTAAGTCACTGGGAATTTAACACCACTCCTTGTAAGGCATGCAAAACATCTGGGTTTAAAACAAAGCCCTGGATGCAGTTATCTGGTCCTTGGGCTTCTCCACTGCCAGGATAAGTGGGAGGCTGGGTTTCCACGAGAAACCCGCCTGAAAAAGCAAAACTAATGTCAGTTTGCAGCTTGCCAGGTTCCAGCAATAGCAGAGGACATGTACACGAGCCCTTGTTGCACAGTGCCAAAGCTCCTCTCATCACCATCTCCCTGTGCTGACCTCTGCCAGGGCATCCCAGCAGAACAACCTGCAAGCTCGAGGCAAGCACAGCCAAATGTATTTGAAGATGCAGAGCCTATTTTCATGTATTATAAGAAATCACTTGTCTGCAGCTGCTTCCTTCATGTTATATTTTCATTTCAGCTGGTGTCACTTGCATTTTATAGCTTCATAGTTGAATAAATTTAGTTAAAAATTTATTAACAGGCCTTGCTTCTATTTCTAGTTACCCTCCAGAAATATGTTAGGGAGCTGCAGCCAAAAAAGCCTGTACATGAATCTCAAAGCCAGATCTAATTTATAAGGTTGATTCCATCTCTACAGGAAATCAAACGCAGGCACTCAGTAACTCTAGATGTAGAGCCAGGTTTTGAACACCCAGATCCAGAGTCTTTAGATCCAGTTTTGCTTCTCCATTACAGGCTGGATGGAAATGTTGTGTTCAGGAAATGGGTAAGGCCATGCTGGACCAGGGTCACTCCTGAAGGGACTGTGGCTGTGGGTAAGGCCACACTGGAGCAGGTATATCTCTGAAGGCATTGTGGCCCATGGAGAAGACCATGCTGGAACAGATGCACCTCAAAGTGACTGTGGCTGTGGATAAGTCTATGCTGCAGCAGATACCCCTGAAGAGACTGTGGCCCATAGATAAGGCTCCACTTGGAGCAGGTACACCCTTAAGGGACTGCAGTCTGTGGGTAAGTCCAAGCCAGCGAAGGGGGAAGGGGAGGAGTTCATTGCAATGTTAAACCCGATGGTCTGGTCCAAAGGGACCAGGGGTGGAGATTGTAATGGAAATACCTCTAAATTGTTCTAACCCATGATTTGAGTTGCATGTTATGGGAATTACTACAGCAGGAGACACCCAAACCAGTGGAGGACAAGTCTTACGAGAAGCAGTGCAAGTGCAGCAGCAACCCGACCTGAGCTGGCTTTGGTGCCGAATAAGTCCACGCAACACACCACTTCTCCTGTCCTGAGTGACCACCATAACAGATGGAGCCCAAAGTCATGGACTAAATGAACTCAATGGACATTTTGTGGACATTTATGGACATTTTACGGGGGTGGTCCATAGACTAAGGGAATGATATCTGTGTATTATATCAAAGGACAGGAAGGGTGGTGGGGGTTAATGAGGATGTATTGGATAGCGTGGGACCTGAGCGTGACGTAAATGGTATGGAATAAAGGGTACCTAATGTGCTGGTTTTGGCTGGGACAGAGTTAATTTTCTTCATGGTAGCTACTATGGGGCTATGTTTGGATTTGTGCTGGAAACAGTGTTGATAACACAGGGCTGTTTTAGTTACTGCTGAGCAGTGCTTACGCAGAGTCAAGGCCTTTTCTGCTTCTCACACCACCCCACCAGCGAGGAGGGTGGGGGTGCACAAGAAGCTGGGAGGGGACACAGCTGGGACAGCTGACCCCAACTGACCAAAGGGATATCCCATACCATATGACATCATGCTCAGCATATAAAGCTGGGGGAAGAAGAAGGAGGCAGGAAGACATTTGGAGTGATGGTGTTTGTCTTCCCAAGTAACCATTACGCATGATGGAGCCCTGCTTTCCCAGAGATGGCTGAACACCTGCCTGCCGAGGGAAAGTAGTGAATGAATTCCTTGTTTTGCTTTGCTTGTGCGTGGGGGTTTACTTTGCCCATTAAACTGTCTGTATCTCACCCCATGAGTTTTCTCACTTTTACCCTTCCAATTCTCTTCCCCCATCCCACGGGGGGGGGGGGGGGGGGGGGGGGGGGGGGGGGGGGGGTGAGCGAGCGGCTGTGTGGTGCTTAGTTGCTGGCTGGGGTTAAACCACAACAGTTGGTTAGTTTGCGTTCCTCTCATGTTACACCAATTCCCAGAGCTCTCTCCCAGGATCTCAACTCACAGTTTCGGATGCTATGCACTACACTAAATATTACAGCTTTCTGTTCCAAAACAATTAAGGTTTATGATTGCCTTGCTGATCAGGAACAGCAGGAGACACCTCTGCTGACAAAATCAACCTTTCAACTGTAATTATTCGTATCTAATTACACTGCCAAATGAGGCCCAAATTAACAGGGTTCTTCCACGGTAGGTGCTATCAAGTCAGAAGAAAGTGTGGGCTTCTCTGTCATCCCAACCATGCAAACACACTCATTTTCTTTCTCTCAAAACATGCACACACAGTTCCTGCAGGAACAGAGGGAGAGGCTTTCTCAATGACTTTAAAAAAAAGGAGTAAGAATGATTAATAACAGCCTGAGAAGAAATGAAAGCAAGACTAGGGATGGATCCCTATCCCACAGTACCTTACTAATGGAGTTTGGAGTCTGTGGCGTCTCATCCTTCAGCGCCGACGGGCTGTTTCCTTCCACATCTTTTCCTGCAACAAATAAATGTGATTCACAAACAGAGAAATTCTGTGCAAAACCATGGCAACTCATGGCCTTAGAAGGGCTACTGCTAACAGCAAACAAGAGAAGCTGTCATGAGCAGGAGCAGGCACACCAGGATCACAGAGAGGGATCTTGCAGAACTTGAAATAGCCTCGATCCACATGCTTGGGCTATGCAACAAGTACTGCTTAAAAGTTAGGTCTCAACACCGTGGTAAACCAACATGATGGTTGCAAAGTCCAGCATATGAAGGCTGGAAAAAAACAGACATAAGATTGCTTATGCATCCTTAATCAGCTCCCTTCTGTGTCTGCATTATGATGCAGTCTTTAATTACATTACCACACAGTCTGTTCTTTTCTTACGTACCCCATGCCTCATTCAATGCAAATAATAAATGGAATTCAGTTAATAAGCAGCTATTCAATACATTATCCTCCTTGGTCAGTATCTGGCAACTATACACAGATGCACTTGATAGCACGCTTTGTTTGACAAATAATAACCATGATCATAAAACATTACAGAAGACAGAACAGCATCTAGACCTAATTAGTAAAACAAAATTAAAAAAAAACTGCAGATCAATGTCTTCTGACCAAGTTATTTGTTAAAATAAGAAACATTTTCTATTAACAAGTAGTATTTATGAACACTATGACATTTTCCAAGCATTGTAGAGATATATTTCCAGTACCCAAATATACTAAACTTGCAGTACCTTATACACATTATATACTAGCATGAGTGTGTGTAGTCCTAGTCCAAGCAATAAAATGTAATAATAAATTCTGTTCTTTTTGCCAACTGTAATCATGTCCTTACAGTAAAAGAAAGCATAGAACTTCCATTAAAAAAAAAGCCAAAAAATAGCATCTGATGAGACTAGTTTTTTAGTGCCAAGACAGTCATTGTTATCCAATTGCAATGTAGCTTTCTTCTCAAAATTGTTAGCAATCAGAGCTTCAGAATACTGGGCGCAGTAAAGAAACACCGAGACAGTGAAATATAATCCATTTGTAGCACACTGCAAACATGGGAACTGTTAAAAATGTTTTTAAACGTTGTGTGGGCCAGTCTTGGAAACACCACCAAATCCAAAACCAGCAAGGGAAAATCCTGATTCTCCTGAAGTCAGCAGAAGTTGTCACAGATGCGTCAGAAACCATAATGTCTCCTGGAGTTTTCAGAGCAGCCATTTAAGAAGCCAACCGCCATTAGAAAAGCCAGCCACAGAAGCTTACTAAAACCCAAATATCCTCATGGCCATTTTCTGCAGTTCCATCATGGGACAAGTGAGAGAACAATGTCCCATTATAACCAGAATTGCAACTGTGCTACAGCGTTTCACTGGTAAAGAGACAGGACAAAAAACCATGCCCTTTTTACAGGCATTAACAGGCAGTTTGGTGTATCAACTCTTAAATTTAAGAAAAGGCTTTGTGGGACAACTGTCCCTAGAAAGTGTTCAACTTTCCACATGGTGACTAAGGGTGGTGAGGGTTTCAGATGTGTTTCTCACCCCGTGACATAGTGCTGCGCTGTGCCACGTGCATGCAGCCGTGCTGACGCAGAAAGCAAACACTTCCAAGCCTGGGAGAAGAGGGACAGCACATGTGCTGCTCACATGGGGAACTGAAGCAGAGGAAGGACCTACGCAGTCACACAGGAAGGCGGTGCAACAACAGGGAACCTATATCTTAACCCAGTTTCTTAACTGTCACTCCTCCCCTTGAAACACTGAGCCCTAAATAACGCACTTGGAAATGTAATGTCCACAGACAGGAGAAAATCCCAAGTGGCTGGATATCTGACAGTCCCCTTGTGCTACCATGACAAGTGGGATGGCCATGACAAGTGCTGTGCATGGATTAGGACCTGTATCTCCATACTTTTTCTTTCTCTGATGGTGCTTTCCTCTCTATAGCCCCCACTCTCCCCGACAGAGGCAGAGGAGGTTGGAATAAACTCACAAAGCCATGTAGCTGCTGCACTTGTTTCCCATGAAGATTTTTTTCTGCGCATGTATGGGAAAGTAACATATGGTCTAAAAGTTCAAGTCAAGTTAATGGGAATCAGCTGCTGCCTGCTCCGAGGGAATGGTGTCTATTAGCATAACAGAATTCACATCCATTCTTTATTATGTCCTATTTCTTAAAGAAAGCTTAACTCCAAGCTGGTATCCATACAAAAAGCCTGGATGTGAGAGATTTCTGCCTTCTCTCAGTAATACAGTTAAAAGGGTTTGCACCTGAACAATGAGATTTTCGCTGTTCCTGAGGTTCTGAACCATCCTGCTCACAGAGTATTATGAAAAATAGGAACATGCAACTGTTCACTTTTACTATATCATTTACAAGGATTTCCAAGATATGTTTATGGAGCAGCATATACTGATTTCTTATGCCAAACTCTGTAAGCCTATTGGCACTTGTGAGGGAAAGGCTGTTTTTCGGAGGAGAGCTATCTTTGCTGTCTGTCTCAGGCAGACTTGCTGCAGCCATGTGGAAGGAGAGAGCCAGCCCTTGTTTGGAAAGCAAACTTCATTGAAATTATGGGCAAGTTTCTCAACCCCCCCCCCCCCCCCCTTAGTTAAGTGCACAGAAAGCCCAAAAGCGAGAGTCCCACCCAGAGCACAGCAGACATAGCCGCCTTGAGAAAATAAATAGGAAACCACATAAAAACATAAAAGCAGCTAAATATTAACTGGCTATAGAAGCTGAAGTTCTTATCTCCCTGATCAAGAAAACATAATGCCCACAACAGAAATAGAGCTGAATCTCTCCTGACTTAAAGTGCTGGCTACCAGCAGGGCATGCAAAGAAGCGTCCTCCACGAAGTAGTCCAAAGGTTTTGCACCAAATAACGAAAAACATTTTGGGAAGGGAATCAGTGGTGCTTATGGAAACAGCCTTCACCACATCGTGAAGAAAACAGCCAACACTCCAGTCTTGTGGTTACAGAGTAGAATTACTGATACCTTCTTTTATCCCATTACTGTCATGCACAGGAAATATAAATATTTAGTTCCTTTCCAGAACAGTAACTATTCCTTTTCTTTGGTGTTCTGCTGGGCATTAATCCTACAGGTGCATTTGCCTTTCCCCTTTATAAAGAATGATACAGCAAGCATGATTGATCAACGGTAACAGGTAGCAAAATCACTGGGTTATTGAGGAATTCATTATTAGCTCCACGCAGCATGAACTATTATTTTATAGGCTTTCTGATAAAGTATTTGGATAACTACAAGAGGAAATACAGGCTCTGATGTGTGGCAAAACTATCACAAATAAAACCTGTTACTACTGTAAATATCAGCCACATGGCCCAATGTGTACACCAGACTGAAATTCAGTTCCGTGTATCTATCACAGTAAAATTCCCATATTCATGAAAGTGCATCTCTTAGGATGCAGATAAGCTAATCTAAATTTTTATTTAAAGACACTGTGTGATCTCACAGCCTAGTCAAAAAGAGAGATTCTCTAAAAGTTCTTTTAGCTACTCCCCCAATAAATTTCCTACCCTCTGAAAGAGAAAACAGAGAAAGATTCTCTCTCCTTACTGCTAAGTGAAATACAGACATGGGCAAGGAACATGAATTCATGTCTCTCTAGTTTGTGAACTTCCTATAAAAAGAAAACGTCTTCCTCAAATTTCTTTTAGTTACCGGAATCATTAGCATTTTTGTATGCAAGCAAGAGGCAAAAGGTCCGAAGTGTTATTTCAGATAGTGCCCTCTGCATTTGCCATATGTTTCCTTTAAAAAAAAATCCTCTCACTGAACTGAATCTTCATAGTGTAGCTTGCTTGAGGTGTAAAGTCTGTCATTCCCTTCTCACTGAATTATTTACTTGCTCACCTTCATTGTTGGAGGGCTAATCCTAGGTGTTGGTGCTGTGAGACCTGCAGCTCCAGCCACCTCACAACCCACCAAATTCCTGGCAGGAAATCACTGGGCTTTGCTGCCCACAGCACCCACCCAACACGATCAGCCCAGTGCCCTTGTGAAGAAAATCTGCTGGGGTCAGGCAGCAAAACACAGACCACTGGAAAAGCCTCAACAACTGAAAGTTCATGTAAAACAACAGAGAAAAATGGGGGACAGAGAAATATTGGATGCAGCTTATGGACGCAGACTTGTGGCTTATCTATGGTGATAGCAGCATCCTTCAGAGGGAGGGGAGAAGGTGGGGGGAAGCACACAAGGCTCAGAGGAAAATGAGGCAGAAGCAGCAGCAAAGGAGTGAAAGGAGAGCCCGCCACAGAAAATGGCAACTGAACATGAAGAATGACAGTTACTTCTTACGGGAAATGTGAGGAAACAAAGAGACAAGGCAGCTCTGTGGGAACCAGGAAAGAAATGAAAGGAGTAAAAAAAAATGTAAGGATAGACAAAACCCCAGACTTTCTGCAAAAAATCCCCTGGCTGAAGCAGTAACTTTTGTTTGTTTAAAAGGGATATTCTCTCCTTTACAAACTCTTTGGCCTATGCTCTTCCTTTGCAATACAGAGGGCTACCACCCTCGCTGACGCCAGTGCTGGAGGTTACTCAGGAGAACCGCGCAGCAGAACAAAAGCTCCAGCGTGGCTCAGGGCACTTGTTCTGCTAAGCCCAGCAAAGGTTGTTTGGTCTGGCTGCCAGCAGGGATCAAGGAGAAACAAGGTGATGGGGGAAGTTGAGAGAGAGAGACAAACTCTTCCAGCTACCTCCCCCATGCTGAAACCCTCAACTTTCCCTGGTTTCTGAAAGATTACAGCACCGAAATACCTCTGTGAGGAAGTCAGTAACTTTTTTAGCACTGAAAATGCTGGTAAGAACTGAAGAATGGGCAAACTCTAAGCTATGGCTCTCCATCTCCCCCAAGCAAGGGGAAGTGACTACAGCCTGAAAAATCAGCCCTTCAGCTCCCAAGGATAGCAGAAGTGAAACAGCTATTTACTTACCACACATTTGTACGGACTGTACTTATGGGCAGCTAGCTGTTCAGAAGTCCCTACAGGTTTGAAATGTATGAGATTTTAGGTGTCCCATTTTAAGTTGTTTTCAATTTGATTACCAAAAGGTTGTTGAAGCTTCCAGTGACCTCAGTGACAGCCACGATTAGTCAACATTGCTGAAAATAGGCTCTCCATTGCCTTGAAGCAGACACCCACAAATAGAATTACCTGTGAAATCAGAGGCCCTTGAAACCTTTGCACTTAAAGACAATTAGCTCAGGAAACCCAGACCTGGTTTTGCTCTACATCTGCAAAGCCCAGAGAGTCTGTCGGGTGTTACATCTATATGAACACTGAAACCTTTTGACAGATGCTATGTTCTTTCTCTAGATATCAGTGTTTTGAGAGCTCACGAAGGTGCTGTGAGGTTTGATTATTTAGCACTGACATGGCAGCTGCAAATGACAGCTCTGCAAACTTGTGACTGTTCCCTGAAGCACTTGTTTACAGACTGGAACGGAAGCATTGTTTGCAGACTGCAATCAAGGAAAGACTTGAACTTTTATTGTGAGCAACAAATTCTGAAACAATAAAATGAGCTCTATTTCCTTCAAAAAGGGTGCTAGGAAATCCAAAGCAAAAAAGATGTAAAGAGAACGCTTAAAGCCAGTCTGCCATTCACTGCAACCTGTCAAGATTCCTGGTACTTGTAGTGCTTGTAGATATTTACAGAACATTAACCACAGAAAGTCTGCTCTTGTAATATTTATCCTGGGCTCTAAATCTGAACAGGGAAACCTGCCATTAAACTTCTGCAAACGGGGCCAGTAAATCTTAAACAAGTCCAATGCTTAGGGTGAAACACATCAAAAGTGCCTCAAAGTGGAAGCGCCCGAAAACATTAGTCACTTCTGAAATGTGAGGCCATGCAGTGTTCAAACGGTTACGAACCCCAACTCTGATGCCCTCTGCTCCCACTTAATGCCATGGCAATGAAAGACAATAGTATCATGAAAGCAGCGCTGTCTGGGATCCAGTAATACCTGTGTTGCAACAGCTTCTCTCTCTCTTTCACATTGTTTCTCTTTGTTTCCTGACAGCGTGCGAAAATATCTACTTGCAGTCATGCACCTGAGACACACTACTTTCTGCACTGACACACCAGAAACCAACCTGGGCTGAGTGGGTAGATGTCATTGTCGGCCCCAAAGAACAGATTGCGTGTCAGCTTGCGAGGATCGACTTTCTGAGGGGTGGACGAGGCCGGACAGAGGGAGAACCTGCGACGAAGAAAGTTCTCCTCCTTCATGGCATGAGCTGTGGGGGTTTTCTGAAAAGGAAAGATAGAAATAACAGTTCATTTCAAGACACAGGAAATCAAAGTTTCACACCCAGATGACTCCGCTGCTTCAAAGCCGCCTAATCCTATGTAGCGTGCCAGATCTTTTTATAGAGTGCCAGAAGGCTATGCAGGAAAAAAAAAAAGAAAGTTATATTAGTTTGAAGCTACAATTACTGATTTGCTGACTCTCAGTATTTGCAGACTGCAGGGAAGCAGGACACTGCTCTTTGGTGAATCCAGGCAGTATAACACCCTCCTACCTACAAGGATCTATCTAGGATAATAGCTACTTACCGGGTCTATCCAGTGCACAGCGGCTAAAATTCACTTTTTTTTTTTAAGTTTTGGAGCCTCTTTCATAAATGTAACTCCATTGGTGTCAGCAGTTACACCATCTCCGCAAAAATCAACATTTAATCTGAGCTGCGTGGAGGAAGACCAGCTGCATTGGCTGCAGAGAGCAGCAAGCGGAGATAACGCCAGCGTCACTCCTGCCCTTATTTCCAATTACAGCACATATACATAATTTCGGTTTTCTTTAAAATGGCATTTAGATCAGCCTTGCAGTTTGATCAATAAGATAAACCTTGCTGCTCTGTGAGGGTAAAGAACAGCATTTGTCTCCCCCAAAGCCTCCCTGCATCCCTGTACAAGAGTCTGGTGGTACTGTGCTCTTTACCACCACTTGGCTAACACATTAGACTATCCTGGCTGGAATTAAAGGTTTCTTTTATACCCATCCAACAAGCAGTTCTTTCTTACCCATTACAAACAGATATTATGACTGTCTCCTTCCTGAGTTACAAGCTTTCTTCTCTCCCCACGTGTAGCCAGAGGCAGGGGGCTCTTGCTAGCAGTAAGAAGCGTTAACCCAGCCTTTGGGTGGGCATTACAGACCACAAGGTCTGCTGCTTCTCCAGGGGACAGTTATTGCAGTAAGAAAAACCCTTTAGGATGGCACACATTTCCTGAAAAGAGCCTCCAAGTTTTCCCATCTCTTTTAGGCTACTGGGAAAGCATAGGGGAAAAAGTTGCCCAGAGTCGCAGTGCAGTTCGGAAGGGCAGCACCAGCATGCACGTAAGGTGACCAGTGTGGCACTAGGTGGAAAATGGGCTGATTACAGGCTAGAACATCCTGCCCTGCCCCTCCTACTCCCAGTACCACACCAGTGCTTGTGCTGGCCCAAACGCCCCAATTTAATGGGGAACCCTCAATGGCCTCTTGGAGCTCAGCCTTCACAGCTGAGACACCGCACGGGGGATGCCATGAACATGTCCCAGTGTGAGAAACTCCCCTCCTGTGTTTTATCTGAGCTCTGTCCCTCCACCTGCCCTGCTAATCCCTGTACAAGGCAGTCCCAATGTTTCAGGTTTTACAATTTTTTAAAAATTTATTTACACAGCAGGCTGCATCAACTTTATAAAATAGCTGTGATTTACAAGGCAAGAGAGAATCTGCTCCTTCTTTTCTGCAAGAGATGGCCTCAGTGCCCAAGAGCTTAACTTGATCTAAACCAGTCTGGACTCCAACAATGAACATGGGTTACCAAAACCACTTTGAACAGCAGGTCTTTCTGTACCCAGCTCACCATGCTGGGATGGGTGAGCCATCAGATGTGAGGGTCTGTAACATCCGAAAAGGGGCTAATGACTAGCAGCTGGGGCTAGCCTGAAAATGGGACTCCCCCAGGCCACACAGCTGCAATTTGAAGGGGATGCATGTCCCCTGCTGGGCCCGCGTCATCTGCAGAGGATGAATCAAGGTCTGTGCAGTGCTCTGAGGACACAACGTTCCCTAAAAGACCTACATGTTATCATGTGCCCCCCTGTGAAGTGGCTGTAAGACACTACAGATTCAGCACCAGCATTTCACCATAACCACTTCACACAACTCTCAGTGAAAGGCTTTGTATTTGAGTGCCAGGATACCGCACACTGGATGGGGCTGCCACGGATCAACCCTTTGCATAGTGCCTCATATGCGAGGCTGTGTTTCAGGCTGATGATGTGTGATAATAGCTGGGTGAAGTGAGGTGGCTGCAGCGCTTTCCACTCACTGCTGCCCTGCCTCCTGTCAATTCAACTGCCCAGCAAAACTGCCCTGCAAACATATGTCATTGCGGCTCAAAAACATACGTCATTGCGGCCAACGGCATCTCCAAAGCAGCAGGTAACTTAGCTACCTAACATTCAGCAATGTAAATAACCCTTTTTTTTACAGCTAGGTGGGGAGAAGATGCAAAATTAAAGCTAACTTTAAAAAAAGAAAAGAGAGAAGGAAAATGCAGTTAGTTATGTGTCTGAAAGCAAAATATTTAAAAATAATCCGTGTCTAAATAGCTGGGTCTGGAATGCTAACACTGAGCTATTTTCTGCCCTTGTTCCCAGAAAGGCTGTCTCAACTCTCTGCCTCTGGAACTGCTCGTAAGTGGCTCGGAACAAAAGCAGATCCATGGGATACTCTCCCCAAAAAGCAGTGACCCGGCGAGGCCGAGCTGATCATGCAGGAAGGCGTTCAGAAATCCCAGGTCCATCCAGTGGAAAGCAGGCTGGGGAACAAGTTACAAACATAAAACATCTGTCCATCCAGCTCTTACACCCTGCTCTCGTGGTGGAGACTCTTCTTGACAGGGTAACAAAAAGGCTGCATTCAGCATCATTTTGTCTCAGCAATACTGCAAGCCATGTCAGTGAAGAACTGCCAGCCAGCTCACACTGATGTCGGTGGCAAAACCCCTCCAGACACCGGAGCAAGAGCAGGCTGTATACTGGGTCGGACATACCGGAACACAATTTCTTTCAGCTGCTGCTATACTTACTATGCAGAGAGACCGATGCTCTAATGTTTTCCTCACCTATTATTTCACACTATTCAACCACAGGATAATTGACAGAATTATTGTGCTGATGCCTCTCATTCCCACCCTTATTTAAGCCATGGGCTTGACGGCAAGAAATCCGGATGCCTTGTTCAACTGGAAACAGCCACTGGGCAATAACAAAGGAAAAAGACTTTTCTCAAGTCCGTAATTTGCTCTGGCTCTTCTCTTACATATCATAATACGAACTTGTGGCAGCAGCTCATCTCTTTTTGACCACAGAGATCAATCTGAGTAAGTTCCTCTTAACCAGGTCCTTTTTGGCAGAAGACCTCCAGTGACCGAAGCTCCCTGAGAAGCAGCAGCGGCGATGTGTCTGTCTGTCATCCACACACACGCAACCACGCAACCATACCGTGTCAACAACATCCTGGCCTGTTTTTCAAAGATCATCTAGCATTGCATTGCTCCAGCTCACAGGCACAGATCCTTCCTACAGTTGACCCTCATCCAGACAGGCTCTTACGCCATCCACATTTTCATGGGCTTCACTCCAACTAGGAGCTGACAGCAGCAGAGCCTCTCGTTCAGTGCACTATATGGTGTGCGCACAGTTCAACTTACTTTTCCTTTATTTTGGGTAAAAGAGAAGAATTGTTGGCCTGCAGTTCATTCCCTGAGATTGCACCACCTTAGATTACCATGACATGTTTTCAGAGAAAGGCTGCGATGGAAAGACTCAGCCTTCAAGATTTTACCTTGTTATGCAGTGCAAAGTGCAGCACAAAATCATAGAAAAGGACTTTTTTTGTATTTTGGGTTTTTTCTATATATCAGACACTTTTTTCCTTGGTGGGAGAAAATGTAGTACACACTATTAAGATTCTGTAATACACCTGAAATATTTGGCTTGGTTTCCAAAAGATATCTCTATGTGTCTGCATCTGTATCTGTCCTGTTTTATCTTCCCTCCCTCCCAATGCCTTTTGTGCCATTGGCAAAAGTCAAGGAAATCCAACAGGCGTTAGAAAACTTGAAAATATTAGCTTCTTAAAAGTTATGTGGAAATCAATGGCTAAAGAAAGGAGGGAAACTGTATCCTTGTCCTCTGAAAGAAGGGCAGTACTATGAACCCAGCTATTACCAAACATCAGTGAATCCAACATAAGCCACAAATTCATAAGAAAATGAGGCTTCATTAGCTCACTTACTCAGAGAGCTAATTGTTCTATTTGTCCATAAGGGTCTGCCTGCCCAAGCTGGCTTCAAATTACATAAAGCTCGTGAGAGTTGTAGGGGATGCTGAACAGCAGATGCCAGGGGCAATTTTCCAAAGGGATGTAACAGGAAGGTGGGAGGTGTGTTCAGTGTTTTTCACAACAGGGCTCTTTAGACACCTAAATAATCCAGCCTCTGCCCAGAATCACCTGTGCAAGATAGGAGGGTGTGAAGGGTTCCAAGAACACAGCCTTGTACTAAATCTACTTTTATACCATTAATGGGTGATTATCTAGAAAACATACAAAAATTCACTGGTGATGAAGTATCTGATAAGAAATAAGCAACCATAGAAGATACTTCTAGACATGAGTGCTTTTGAGCCTCAAATCTTTCATGGTTGATTTGAAGACAACATTATTGTTCTGAAACCCAAATCTACTTCTAAATCAGTATTTTGGAGGTTGCCATACCATCAGGATATGGCAGATGCTTCACGGAAAGCAGTTCTGCGGGGGCTCAGGGAACAGAGAGAAGGTAAAAATCAAAATTGGGCCAGAATTGCAGAAGGCCAAAAATTGCCATTATGCTACCAAACCACTTACGTAACACAAGGCAACAAACTTCACCCACTGCTCCTGTGTTCCCTCCAACTCCAGCACATGAGATGGACAATTGTCCTAGAAAGACATCATGTCTTGATTTGAAGATGCCAACTGATGCAGAATCCATAAGCTCTCTTAGGAAGCTAACCTCATCACGAAAAATCTTCACTCTAGCTCTTGCATGTATTTATCTGGTTGTTAGTCTTGGTAGCTTAAAGCACCCTGAATTTTGCAGCTCAGGTCATTTCTGGCCTTCTATTCTGTGCTCTTGATCATAAAAATGAAGGAAAAGTAATACAGAGAGTATTGACAGAGCCACTAAACACAGTATTTTTCAGGATTGTCCCTTTTGTGTTGACAGCTCTCTAAGCAGTAATGGGCTATTAAACGTGGGCTGTTCGCTGGAGCTTAAATAGGAATAAATAATTCAGCAGCAAGAAATAAACTTCTTGCTAACCCTGTCTTTAAGACCACTTTATCTTTTAAAAATGAAAAATATAGCAGATGCAAAGTCTGCATGAAACCCCCATGATACACAGGACAATGAAAGTGGTGAACTTAACAGGGTGCAATCGCCTAAAGGGACTTTCACTCCCAGGTGGCTTCAGGAACAGCCAATGAAAGAGCAATGGGGCAAGAATAAAAGTTATTTTATCAGCAAGCCTCGTGGCTGCCATTAAAGCAAATGGGAACTGCCAGCGCTCTCCTTTTCTGGCACCAGATCCATTTTGGGTGAAGGCAGCGACTAATACATTTACAGACAATCAGCGTTGGTGCAGAGATGCCTTTCACACGGCTGCTCTGCATTTTGGGCCTTTTGTGCTTGCTGGGAAGATAGTGGCAGCTTTCAGCATCGGGCTCAAGGCTTTTGGGGATGGAACTTTCATGGCTCCATCTTTAAATTTTCTAAGTTCCTGATACATAATTACCACACAGCTAAACCCTGTGCAGACATTATGCTGTCCCTACCCTCTGCAAACTGGTGGGTAGGTTGGTTTGCTTACTCTCATTTCCAGCATTTTAAAATAGACTGGAAATATGCACATCCCTATAAATAGTTAATTAGGGGTTTCCTATAGTCAAGAAGGCTGTGCTAGTTAGGGGGAGCTCTTAATTTATTCAAAGCTTGTTTCAAACAACCATCTCTTTTTCTGGTCACTAAATATTTCCCAGAAATCAAATCAAACCATATTTTGTATTCACAGCAGTCATTCACTCCAGAATCCGCATCAATAAGGAAAAGTAAATCTAAAGATACTGACATTTCCTCATTCATTTAACCCTGAGGAGGTAAAAATTTAATGAATGAAAAGAGAAGGCAAATGGTTAGCAGATACATTTCTAGCGATTACAGTCCTAAGTATTCACAAGGAAAAACAGCAGCACAGATCCTCAACAAGGGTAAATTATTAGTTCAGTGGTACACTAGTGATTTACAACAACTGAAGAAAGTCTCTGAAATCTGTTTCTGGAAGCTTTTCCTAAAATACTTATTCATCAGATAGGTAATTGGACAACCAACTCCCTACTCACAGTTAAATAAAACCTGATACAGTGAAAAGTGCCTGCGCAGGCAATTTTTTTCTCTACCTAACCCATGTTTTTTGGTGAAGGATATGGCAAAACACACCTATTACAGCTGAAACTGAATGTTTTGGGCTGTCATGCTATTAGCTGGAACCTGAAGCAATGAAGCTTCACAGTAAGTGTCAGCTATTCCCCAGAATTATTGGGGTCAGCTGTTTCTTTGTGGTGCTGGCAAGGGGACCTTTCCTCACCAGTGGTGGTCCCCGGTATGTTCCTCCTAGACCATGTCCTGCTCTGCTGGATCCCAAATCAGCCCCAGCAGCTCAATGGAGCCCCACTCTTTCAATCCTTCATGCGCTCCACATGAATACACTGAAATAGTGGTACTGCAGGAGTGCTCCAATTTTAAGGATTGCCATAGCCTCTGTTGCATGCCATATTACTCAGCTTGATGATCGGTCCAGGCTGGAAAATCAAATAACATGCATTGCTGAAGACACCCATCTGCAACAAAGGAACCAAGTTACGGAAAGCTAAAGCTACAGATGGCTTTATTAAGATTATATGCAACAGGAAGGATTTCTCTCAGCTGCTTCGGCAAGCTCAGGAGCGTGGCTAGTTCATCCCTACAACCTAACTCAAAGCTCATATGCCCTGCAGAGTCCTTAAAGCTGCCTCTCTTGCGCTGTTTTTGTGGAAGTTGCCTACCACAGCCACCCCCAGCAATCTGCTCTTGCACTCTCTGAGAACAGAAGAACCACCCCTTTCTATCACCTTCTGCTTCTCTGCCTGCCTTTTCCTGCACTGGGCACTGAAAATTATGTAGTAATCAGGAGACAAAATTATTTCCTCCCTTAATTCTCTGTAAGATGTCTTGATTAATGTTGCCTTTGTATACACCAGAACATTTGCAGCACTTACATGCATAATCTTCTCACAACTAATCTCTCTCTATGGTGAGCATTATGTACAAAGACCACAAACAGAACAACTACAGGTAAAACCAGGCACTGAATGCCTACACTGAGAAAAAAAACATCCCAGATCATTTGTTTTGGGGATCCCTATTTAAGTCGGGACTAAGAAATTTGAAGGTAGGGTCACAAAGAGCAAAACATTTTTATTTGACATGTAGCAAAACCTCATCTTCAGAATCATCTCTGGTTTGGATAAACATCTCCTGTGAGCAAACACCAGCCCATCACTAAAGCCATGTTGTGTTTGGGAAAGTGATCACTGCAACCTTATGGCTTAGAAATGGGCATTGCAGTAAGTATTAAATACACAATCCTCATGAGGTTTTTTGTCTTAAAACACTTGCAATTTACTCTGTAAACATTATGCTAGCAATTTCTTCCGACTAAAAATATCGAGTGGGTCATCGAAATGAATGCTTAATGATTTTTACATCCACCTCCTCTGCCCTTTAAACTGTAAATTGATTGTTATGCAGAAGGCTATTAATTTAACAAAGCATATTAGATTTCTCAGTAGCACCGAGGGACTTCTCCTGACTTAGCAATTTCACTGATCTTTCCCCTTGCTAACTGCATAGATTATACCTCGCTTGCTGTAATTACAAGTAGTACATCAACATTAATTATTTCCCTGGTAACGGCAGGTGTGTGCAGAATTGAAGGTTTTACCCATACTACCAGAAGGATGAGAAAGTCCCCAGCACTCAGGGAAAGACAGGAGCAAGCACCTTTCCTGCAGACCTTTGTCTTAGTCCCTCACTTTATTTTCAGTAAATCATACTTTGCATAACCTCCTTTAGGCCCGATTTCTGAAGGCATCTCTACTGACTAAAGCTCATGCAAAGGTATTTTCTTGAAGACCAATCTATGCAGGAAAGTAAGGTGCTTTCTTTGAATTCTCTTCAGCCCTTTAATCCCATATTCTAACATATTCAACTGAAGATGACCAAAAGGTAAATCACACCTGTTAAGCATACATCAAGCACCTGAATGCTTATCCATCTTACTGAATTTTTATTTAAAGTTTATCATTATTTGTTACTGATATCTCTAGTCGGCATTCTTTTAAGCAGGAAAACAAAATCAAAATGCAGATTAGCAAAGACTCCCCACCAAAACATAATGTACAAGCAAGCACATGTGCAATGTATAGGAAGAAACGTGCCATCACATATCTCAATTGATCTCCTGATGCAGTTTTCATAACACACTAGCCAAGAAATTCCAGTAAGGATCCACTTTGAAACAAACTCAGGAACCAGATCTCTGCCTCTAAGTTTCTGTTTATCTAGAAATATTTATATACTTCTTTAAATCAAAGTTTCGTATAGATGACACAAGGATTCATGTGGCTATCACAGCTGCTTCTCGGCAGTGAACTCAAGAAGCTGTTGGAGATATATTTACATCAAAATTAAGGTATAAGCGCAACTCGGGCACACATACGTAAGTTACCTTTGAGGTAGCGAGCTGGAGTAGGGCTAATGACATGGGCTACAGTAGTAAGGCATGCCAGGCAGGCTAGAAATTATATCTGAGAAATCAGGCAAGCACCACGTGGCCAGATCATTCTGCAGTCTGTGCTGATGTCTGCTACTGAGCAAGCTTGTTCAAGTGTTCAGGTAAGCAGATATAAGCCACCATCACACCTCACTTGCAATACAGATGACCCTTGAATCCCTGCTGCTTGTGCTGAAAGTGTGGGCACAGCTCCTGGCCAGCCCGCAGCAGTTTGGCAGTGCATGCCCAAGCCAAAAGGCAACACTCTCTTTGAGTGAGACGCGAGGCTCAGGCACAGAGACACGGTATGAGGTTGGGCACTAAAAAACAGTGTTAAAAGCTTTGTGCTAGTTAAAGAAATAAGCACTCGGTTATGAATTTCAATATAAATAATATTAGGCCCAAAGGTGAAAACATTGGACATATGACTCAAAAAATCTCCACCTGAAAAGCAAATTTGAAGTGCTCTGCTTCCTTTTTATTGTGGTTATTAATACTGATAGCTCATCCACCAGTGACATTTTTTGTTTGAGGCACACTTTGAACACAATGTCTCCAAGTCTGAGCATTTCAGGGAGCAAGTCTCTGAGTCCCATAAGCAGTATTAATGAGTTGCATAATGGTAAACCACGTCCACCTTTGACACATTGAGCTTTCCAGTAATTATCCATAACTCAGTACACTGCTTGGGGAATGGATATCCCACAGCCTCTCATGCCCTGAAGCTTTTATGCACACTAATTGTCAGTAGTACCCTCCAATGACCTCCCATACAATCCTTTTAAACTGTAGCCGACTACCTAAGAGAACAGCTTTTTAATAACCCAGTTTTTCTAGTGGTACCTTAGGGGCTAGAGACTTCAGGCTGCAGTAAGGGTCGCCCTGATGGAGTCACCGTTACAGGCCTTGGGAAGAGGGAGCCTGGCCCTGCATGGCACCTGCCATCCCCACTGCCTGCAGGAGGGCTCCAGTGAGCATGGCCCTTTGCAGGGGGTGACAGGATTTGGGATAAGCCCACAGCAGTGAGGGAAGTATGGTACACGGAAACATAAATGAGAAATTCACTTAGTTGCTTTAGCTAAAGCTATCGGAGATTTAAAGCCATGACAAGAAAACATTGCTTTGGACAGGCATGCAGTTACGTCATTTGCAAGTAGGCCACATCTTCAAGGTCAATTCTTGCCTTGATATTTTTCTTTAAAAAGAACATATTAAAGAGCATCATTATAGCCTCATACCACTATCTAAATCACATGAGATCATACTCTGTTTTATGGAAGGATCCTACTTCAAGCTTTAATGACATTTAAAAAACCCCCAGACAACTGCAAGCCTCACTGATGGCTTTCTATGATACCCACCTCTGCCTTTATATAATTAAATCTAGAAAAGACTGTGCCTTGGGGCTACACTCCCACCACACAATTACTAGGAAATACGAAGCTAATTTTAAGACTTGCTTTCATGCTTGATAGTGTCCTCCTGACATTATTCCCTTGTTTGTGAAATATTGCCCCCTTGTAAGAAAGCAAAACAAAATCAGACTTCTATCTCAAGTCCTGTTTAGCCATTTTCAGACTCAGGCTCAAAAGAGAACTTCAACATGGCAGTAAGGCAAAGGTAATAGCAGGAAAGGATGTTTACAAACCATCTTACAAGAGAGAAAATAAGTGCTGTTCAATTTCAGAAAGATTTTCCAGAATCAGTTCCAGATTATTTATGTCATGAGCATGCACTGTCCCAAACACACAAAGAACAATCCTAAATGCCAAGAATTTCAGATTAGAAGTATATTTCTACCTTGACATCCTGTACAAGCACAAACTATATTTCCACCCAATGGCTCTGACCCCAAGCCCGCTAAATTATAGCCAACCTGGCTCATCTGCTTCTGAAGAACAGCTAAGCAATGGAGAAAGGACCACATGCCATGGTGCTCCAATCATGCTGAATTTTCTGCTCCTCTACTTCCTTGTTTCTCCTGTCAGATTCAAACAGGCTCTGTAAACCTTAGGGGCCTTCACAAGGAGGGCTGAATAAACAAGACCAAATAAATTTTAAGGAAGTGCATCTATTTTTGAAAAGATCCTTATATGCCCCTGTTTAGCTTTTCAGACTTCTGGGTGCTGTAGTATACCAAGATCTGCTGTACAGTGGTTTAAATTTAGCATCCACCTATACTTCCTCTGATACAGCCACTCTCCCTGAAATTCTACAGGAAATTAATATACTGTGTATTTTTGCATAAACTTCACTGTTTCTCAGAGATGAGAGCATCAAGCTCTTCCTTCAACAATAGTTAAAAGATGGCACTGCAGTTATTTTGGGCCTAGATTTTTAATTAAAAATCTCTGTGGGAGGAAGGAAACTAGACAACCCACAAAGAGCATTTAGGGTGGAATTTATGCTGTGTTAAATGAGCCCAAAGGACTCAAACCGCGCACAGGCTGATGCAGCATGCACAACAAAACCCGCTCTCAGCCTCAGTTCTCAAGCCGAAGACCTTTCCGCGCCTACCTCAGTCCTTCCTTCTCTCTCAGTTTATCCGTGACTTATCTGGTGAAAACAAGGAGACAGAATAAACTCTTTGCACTGGCACTTTCCTTTGATTCAGCCGGAGGGAGCTTTAGGCACGCAGGTGGATGAACACACCCCCGTCATACAATTTTAACCGTGCATTTGTCTTTGCTGATCTCCTCCTACCTGTTCAAATAATACTATCCCAATCCTTTTGCCAGTGACTACCCTGCTACTCGTACAACTGTCCCACTAACAGATGCAGCTGTGTGCGTGCTGGGCATAAGCGAGACAGAAACTCTTTGTCTGAGTTATTAGCCATAAGCTAAAGCCCTGGAGAATCCCAGTGAGAAAGCAGTTATGACGGAATGTGCATTTTGCCTCTGAATTCATTTCAATGAAAAAGGAAGGTCCCCAAGTGACTTAAATGTGCTTTGCAGTGATTGCAAGATTCCTTTTTAAGAGCATCTAATACATTTCAATGGTAATTAATTGGAAATACCTGATACCGAAGACCTGAGTCACCTTTCCCTCATACTGCTTTTATACTGAAATAGTACCAATGGTGGCAGTGAAATTCCTCCTTGCTGATGCCAGTGTAAGCCAACACAGGATCTTGCTCCCGATCTCATGGGCAGCAAACCTGACAATACAGCTCTTGACAAAAGACAACAAATCTGAAAGCCATGGAATTCAGCAAGAGGACTCTTCTCATCACTTTAAAGCTAACCTATACTGACACTGGCTTTTTTTGTCACTGAATGAAAAGATCCAAGCAAAAAAAACCCAAACTGAAACAAAACAGTACTGCTCGGCTACAAACCCTCCTCGCTACAAGCACTGACAACTGGAAATACAAGGGGCATCAAAAGCACCCCTGCCTGGAGAGCTCGGAGTTCCCAGCTGGGGAGGGTAAGGAAAGCACTAACCACACAGCACAACACCAACGCAAGGATGTCTACGCCAGCTCCAGCATAGCCACAAGGGAGGGAAGAGAGCGCAAAGGAGGATATGGGGAACAAGGGCATCTGCAGACCCCCGTCTATAGATTTATGGATCACACTGAACTTCAACAGCTCCATGTCAAAAGTGTAAAGCTGGCTTTAAACAAACAAACAAAAATCCCTGCCTCCCACCCAAACGTGAGCTGAGGCCTGGCACAGAAGGAAGATGAGGTCCTCAGCGTCCAAACTGGCCCTGGCTGAAAGGAAGCCAAACACAATGCAGCCGATTCACAGCATTTTCTTTATCACAGTGCTAAGAGCAGCCATACAATGCTTTCCAATAAAGACGGCAGCAATTTATCACAGGGAGACAAGAATTAGCAGGAAACACTCCCATTATCTTTGCTACAAAAAGGAAGTGGCAAGGAGAATGGCTAAAAGGTGACAGACAGTTTTTATGAGGCCAGACTTCAGCCCCACTCAGGGCTGACCAGCTCATCTTTTCCACGCCAGGAAAAAAGTAATAGGCTTCAGCTGTGTGGGTCTTACAAAACAAGAGTTAGAGTTGCCACACTATGACTTTTCAAGAGAAACAAACCAAGACAAATGAAAATATTTCAATAGCAACTGTGCTGCACCAGATCCCCAGGCTGTGTAATCAGGGAAGTTTTGTGGCCTCCTTAGCAGGGTGATGCTGACCTACAGCAGTGAGCGCAGGGCTGTGCATCCCACAGGTAGAAAGGAAGCAATCTCAGAGAGAACTGCAATGCCATTAAGGAGGCGGTGGAGGAGAACAAGAGCCTATGGTGCTTTCTGGCAACTATTTGGTCTGTATTACAAAAGTAGGCTTCAAAGTGGTTGCTGCCTACAAGCTCCAAATGCAGAAGAGTTTATAAACACAAGAGCCCAGATGGAAAAGATTTGAAAAGTTTGGGAGGGTAACAAGGGAAGGAATAAACAAATATGTCTGAAATGAAGTAAGGAAGCACTTAAAATGGCAGAAGGCTAGATGGTCTGTACAGACTTCATGGTGCCTCTAAAAGGTACAAAATCTTTAACATCCCATGGCTGTGCGCACATACTGAATTCCCCTACAGGACATAAACACAGGCTGCTATTACCAGCTGCCAGTTATAAATACTATTGCTCAACCATTAGCAATCAGTTGGCACAGCAACCAAAAGTGCTAGGAGCTGTACAAACATGTAATAAGTAACTGCCCCTGCCTCAAAATGCACATTGGGTTTCTAACCGTCTCAGGCAGCACTTGGACCCAAACATATTTGGTAAAGAGCAACAGACCACACCAGCTAACATCTGAGTGAAGCAGAGAAAACTAAAGGGAGTAACATTTTAATGTCTTCCCCTTGATCAGGTCAGCTCATTCAGTGTCTTTCCCAGCAAAACTAATCTTCCACTGCAGTCATCTCTTCATCTTTAGGGAAATGTATAAACACAGATATTAATGACTTCTCTCCTGCGCGGCTCACAATGCATCACCGCAGACACCAGTGGTGTGATTGCTGTAAGGATGATTGGGTGTTTCATAATGAACAATTTCATATCTGGTTAAAAGTGGAGGCGATGAGACAATAAAAAGGAGCTTTTCAAAACTGCTCACCAACGGATTCTGTGGACTCCCGTGGGAGCAGGACTGAGCTGATGCTGCTTCTGTCCGTCAATCTCATGTAAACTGTCCCGACTGCAAGCCTCACTGCCAAGAACGGCAGGCAAGGACCTGTCTGATGCCTCTGCCTCTCCTTCCAGGGCTGCCAATGTTGCTGGACTCTTTAAGGAGAAAGATCAGCTGTTGACAGCCTGCGGCTCCCACCCGATGCAAACAGAGCAGGCAAAACCCGTGAGTCAGCTCATGGAAAGAAGTAATATAAACCAGCAAAAGGACCATCACAGATCACTTTCCTCCTAGAAAGAAGTAGCAAAGACCAGGGTGAGCTGGAGACTAGGCTGCATTACAGCCCAACTGCAGATTTGTCCAAGGTCAGCTGCTTGCTCTTGATGACCACACACCAGTTTTACTGACTGCTGCCTGCCTGTGCCACCGTAACAGCCCTGGCACCACCCAGCCGCAGCCCCAACCTGCAGGCAAGAGCCCCAGCCCGCTCATGGGAGCCACCTCTACCACCATCGTCAGAGTCATGGGGAGTCAATGAGCTCGGAGAAAAAATGGCAAAGAAGTTTTCCTCCCTGCTCTGTGAAACAAGCCACTTGCAGTTTGGAAAGCTGTTTCCGAAGCAGTGCTCAGTCTGAAGGTAATGAAGTCAAGAAACGCAGCGTTGAAATGGCACTCACAATAAGCAAAGGTGGGAATTAAATGAGACAGAGGTGACACTAACTCATAGGAGGAAACTATTAGGTTCTGTGAAAATTTATTTCCCTCAACAGCCTGGCAAGGTAACTGTGCCAACAAGCAGTATAATAAAGTACGTTCCTCCCAGCAAAGCTTTGCAGTCCCATAACGGCACCAGCTTCTCCTCCCCACAGACTGCTTCACCTCACCATCACTTGCCTTAAAATAACCTCTTATCTTGCAGAAGAAAAGGGTCATATCCGTTTATTTACTCTGTGGTAGAAGAAAACCTAGAAATTTTAGTTAGGTCCCATGTTTCCAGGCACCTGTCAGTCATATGCAATTAAGACAGTTCCTCTCCAGAAGACCCTAGTCTGTTGGTGGCACTGCCTTCCCCCAATTACTCTGAATACGAAGTGTTTCCCATACCAAATGTATTTTTCCTTTGCCTGCAAACACCAAGAGTCTTTCCTATGTGGTTCTTGCTGCAAGGCACACACCAATCATCTAGATTAGCAGCAATACTGGGAAAAACCCATCAATAAACCATGATATTTGGTATTATAGTATCTGATTGGAATTTTTTAGTTTCTCTCTGTACCCGTTGCCTGTTGATCTCCAGATTGCCCTGCCCTGCCAATGACTGAGGTAGATGACCACAGATACAAACACAGAGTATTTCACAGCCACCAGGCACTCACTTCTCACTGGCGCAAGTGGCTTTTCAGGACCCAGATTTTCAACACGGCTAGAACACCTCTGTATTTCCCTGCCAACTCAAAGGCACTTCCAAGTCATCATTACTGGAATCTGCATCTCTGCCATGGCCCTCTTACGTTGCCAATATGCTGCAAATAAAAACAAAGGTCAGCAACCAGTCTGAAAGTGAATAAAGTCTTACGTACTTTATTTAAAAATAAACTACAGCCATGACTCACATGACTCACAGTCATGACTTTATAGCCAACACACTGACCAGTTCTTAGTTTCTTAATTGTGAATACATAACGACAGTAACACCAAGTCTTTCCACTGTACCTCCAGTCACAAAGACAAGATTATAAATATAGGGCACATTCAACACTCGCTTGTCAAGGAGTTATTGAGGCAGTCTGCAGACCAAGACTTGTTCTATACATGACTTTGTACCAGTTCACCCATGTTAAATTACAAGTATTATTTGCTGGTATATTTCTGCCAATACAACAAAAATGTGGATGTAGTGAGAGCCAAATAAAAGTGCTCTATACTGGAATAGCTTGTTCTCCTTTCCCACAGGGGAGCAAGCTACGCCGGTATAAGCATGTTCATACTGGCATACCTGAATTCGCACTAGGGGAGGGTTATATCAATGTTACAGAATGGTAGTTAAAAGTAGTGCAACTTGTTTACATAGGCAAGACCTAATTTTGTAGAGGATTTGCTCCTGATCTTGAAATCACTACTAAAACTCCTAATTCTACACGCAATCTAGACACAGAGCAGAACTGGGCTGATCAGGGTTTTAGCTGAATAAAATATACCACAAATCAATACAGACCACTGAATAATAACAACAACAACAACATAAGGAGGAGGCACACTTTCATGTGGGCTCTCAATAATAAAGCCAGTTATATCTAGGGGACTCCATCCCTTTAGGTAGGTGAGAAGTTACCCAAGTTGTTTAGCAGCAGAGGGCAGTAAAATGGCCAACCTCATTATATCAGACCAAATTCCTGAAGATGTCAACTGATGAAGCAAATCACAGGATGCCACTGCCACAGCTGCTTCTAGCAGAATTCAAGCCTCAAGGGAGCCGAGTGCCGGCGTTTTTGAGCAGACAGGCAGAAATGCAAATAGGGTGTTCAGGTATTTCTAAATCCATTATAGACAATTCCTGCCAGTCAACAGTTCCCAAAGCATAAGGCTACAAATGTTCAAAGAACCCACTGCATTTGCATGAGACTGCATCCAGCCTCAGAGGCACGGGGACAGAAACAAAGAAAGAAGGGGAGACTGAAAGGAGAGGAATGAGAGATGAGGGGAGAAGAGGAGAGCAGGTAAAAACAGAGAGACTGAAAGGCATAGAGAAAGAACGTACATGAAGGGAGGATTTTAAAGAGCTATAGGAAAGTAGGAAGGCTGAGATCAGCCTCGGGGAAGGAGGAGGAAAGGACACTCACCGCAGCACTCGCTGTCTCAGATGGCACTCACTCTCCTCTCCCATGAGACACCTCCATTCAGAGCCACCGTCCCTACCCCAGATCCTCACTGCCTGCTACGTGCACAGAGGCTTTCTGGTCCCCTCCTGGATGCTACCACTCCTCCAAGCTGCAGATCAGCACAGGACCCAGAGAAGACACCCGCACGCAAAGCCTCTGCTCCAGGGGCACATGGCAATGAAACACACCTCCCACACACTGCCAGCACGCTGTCTACGATCCCAGCTCTCACTCGGAAAACCAGAGCGACTCTCTAACCATGGTGACTGTGGAAGAAAATCCTGAAAATAAGCGCAGAGTGATTCAGCCCAGCGATATGTCCAAAGAAAGCCTGAAACAATAGCCCTGACGGGTGTGATCTGCCACTGTTTGTCAGGGGAAGTTTAAACTGCAATGCCCATCGACAATAATTTGTCAGCACTGTTAACGGTTTCATTGCCGATCAAAGCAGCAGCACCGAGAAAATTAGAGCCAGTTGCAGCCACTTATCAAAGCGCACCAGCAATAAATAATCTGCAACTCTGTGACAGACTCTATTCCTGTCACACATAATCTCTCGCACTCTTTCTGTTTCTTTTAGTGGCTTCTTGGCACACAGAATCACTGTGCAATCAGAAGAAGAAAAAAAACCCGGTTCACTCTTTTCTGTAATTAATCTGTAAGGAATAAAGTAAATCCTTGCAACAGTGGGCTGGTGGTGGTGGAAATCACTCAGTGCATTCTGCACAGAGCTCAGATGATACACCCGAGTTTGACAAAGATTTCTCAGCTGATGCAGCTGAGCACACTAAAAGCATCATTTCCTAAGCTCCACAGAACCTAAACCTGCCATGCAGAGGCAGGTTTGCCAAGCACAGGGGCATACATCAGGCACACTAGAACAGTATTACTGCTTTAGCTTTAAAAACAGTCCAATACATGTTGCTAGTTACAGTATCCCGTAGTGATTGTATACATATTTCAGTAGGCAAGCATGCTTAATTACAGCCCTGCTTCTTCCTGCATCATTCCGCATCTGGAAAATATCCAAATGTTTTTCCTTCGTGGGCTTTCCCAACATTGCTAAATTAAGTGATAAGCACAAAACACACACCTCGGCCAAAGCTTGCTCCCAAGGTTATTTGTGTTGCTGCTGTTCTCCGCAGCATGTGCTCTTTCCTGGCCCTTGTGCTCTACAGTGAAGGAAGAGTTTTGCAAATAACATCTATATCTGCTGGTGTCACCAGCTGCAGTGTATCAGCCTGTGTCTTTTTGTATACTGTTTTACAGTGACTTGTCTGGGTTTGTGTCAGATCAGATTACTCCAAGACATCGGGCATGATGTGACTGAAAACAATACGAACTAAAAAGCTTTGGAAGAATTCCCACTTGTTGCACTGATTTCTCATGAATAACTGATATTCAAAATGATGGAAAATTAAGATGACAGTGATAATAGCAACAATAGGAAGCCAGCATTTCCAAGGTATTTTACACTTTCAAAGTACTATGCAAACAAGGATTAAAATGCATGCATAAACACCACGTTCTACACTTGACAGTCCATAGTTTACTGAAGCCACCGCATCTGCTGAGACATGAAGATCTTTTATTAGATCAGAAATTTCAGTTATCATCAGAGACACTGTCACTGCGGGAAACTGTTGAAATCCTCATGGGAGGCAATGCTCATGTGTCAGGCAGCACGAACACCGCCAGGATCCTAATGCCGCCGCCGCCGCCTTGGAGGAAGTGATACATCCCGCAAGCTCCGTGCAAGGCGTGATGCCGAGGCCAGGGGTCTGCAGCCCCTCTCTCACGAGGAGCTGGGAGAACCAGGGCACCCAGAGACACTGCCTACGTGTCTTGGGGTAACCAAGCAGGGGCGGAAACAAGTGGGGTGCACACTGTGTGCAGAAAGAAGTCCAGCCTCATTTCAGAGGGCAGAGCAATCCTGCAGTAAGTTCTGGCAGTAAATGACACAAAGAGTTGAAAGTAACTTTTTTTTGCTACACTTACCAGAGGTGGTCTGGGCAGGGGGCACAGTAAATCCACCCTGCGCATTTGGGGTCTGGGAGCCAGTGTTCAGACAAGAGTGTTTCTCTCGCTTTCAGACAGTTATTAAAGGAGCCCTCTGTGGTTGGCTATTACGAGCTGAAAGAAAAAATTGGGATGAATTTGAAGAGAAAGGCTTGCAAGCAACTGGCACTGCAAGGGGTCTGAGGTCTCCATTGAGCTTAGGGGACACAGGCAGGCTCCTTGCTGAGAAGGACACCTTGAGGCCATGCTAGTTGTGAAGGCACAGGGGATTTTCAACAGTTTCATCCAGGAAAAAGATTTTATGGTCTCTGCAGGTCCTTCCAGCCGTATGTTTCCTTTGGTTCATAATTTCCCCATTTTCATTGCCCAGCACTGCAAAGATAAGTCAGTCTTTCAGCACTTGCTCAGGCTGTTTGGCATTTGCAGCAACGCCAGCAAATCCAACAGTGCTGCGGCCGGTTGCCTCTGAGAGAGGGTGAGGAATTTTAGAATGGGTAGATGTGGAGGCAGCTCTAAGCAACCCCTTCTCTGTACTGAACCACTAAATGTCACAGCAACCTGGAGACTCCCCACAAATAGTTTTGGACTGTGGTCTGCCCTTGGCAGCCATGAGAGTCACTGGCTCCATGCGGGGCGCGACAATCTGGAGAGGGGAACTGCTGCTGCATTACTTGTGAGCAATGGCACATCTACCTCTGCCATCTCAGCCACACCAAGAGGAAATTCTCAAATTTCTTCCCAGAAGGAAGCCATTATATCTCCTTTGTAAGGTGTCCTGCCTCTTCCTTACACAGCCTAGTTCAGGATTAATGCCGTAACAAAACTCATTTCTGCAAACCGATATGTGGTTGCTCTCTTGCTAGCTTGTACCACTCGGCTGGACTTGGGTCAGTGGTAACTTGCTTGGGGTCAGTGCAGATAAGATCAGTCTTAACGCTTCTTGATCTTAAAGAGACTTGCCTGAAAGTCATTTTCCATGTGCCTGGTAATCACATTCCCACTGTTTCTTTCTTTGTTTATGCTCCATTTCTGCCAAGCAACAGCTTCCTTCCTGTACTTCGAAAAGCACGTCTGGGTCCCCAAGCTTATACCAGGTGATTTTCTTTATAAGTTTGGCTGGACTGTTTGCCTTCCTAAAAAGCAGGCAAAACATCTTGATCTTCAAAAAAAAGACAACAGTCAAAATGACCACTATTAAATGCTGTTAGAAAAAGGGCAAGCAGCACATGCAGCTTTGTGTTGCTAAATTAACAATGTAAAACCAGATCTTAGAGCAGACTCCCACACTTAAAATCCCTCTAAATTCTGATGCTTGCAACAAATCAATGACCTGATCAATTTACAACTAGAAAACAACTGAGCTGGCGCCCAGATTATGCAAGTAGGTTCAGCTCCCATGTAGCAGCTCATGGTTCAGTAGCAGAAGCTGCTTTCAAAGACACTACAAATTGGGAAGAACTTGTTAACCTGTCTAGTAATATCTCAGCACACTCCCGCCTCAAAGTCTACACTGGCCCTTTTCCTCAGGGGAATGACTTACTTGGCCAAAGACAGTGCCCAAGTAACGCAAAACACAGCTTCTTCCTATGAGCGAAGCAGCAAAGGCTCAAAGGCATCTCCCTTTGTGTCTTCTTATTTCCTGGAAAAAAAGGCATACCTTTCTCCTTCAAATCCCTCTGAATCACAGAGCAGACAGGCAGCCCTTAACCCTCTTTTGGCCAGGCAGCAGGACACAGGCATTGCTGGGGAAGACTCCCTACATCACTGCTCAGCCCTCCAGCCCCAGGAGCCTTTGGCCATCCCAACGCCATCCCAATGTGGAGATGCCACGTGGTCTTCTCCAGCAGCTCTGGCAAGGATAGCTTAGCACAACTGAGCCTACCAGGCCTTCCCCTGATTGTACAGTCTCCACGGTGTATTTCTAGCTCTAAAAAACCAAACCAAAGCAAAAAACCAAACCAGAAACAACTTATTTTTCTTTCTCATTTTAGACCTGGAATTCTCTTGAAATACCATTGAGGTGAAAGAGATTTGGGCTTTGCATTTTTCTGTGGTCGCAGAGTACAAACACACGCATATTGACACAAAAGAAACATGCCAGGCTCTACAGTGCTGCTTTTCCATTAAGCAAAATGAGGAGGAGATGGAGGAAGAATTGCTTTCTGGTGTATGCCTGGCCATGCTTTCTCACGGCTTCCAGGCTCCCCATTAACTGCACATTTTCACAACTGCACATTTTGGAATGGCACAGGCAAGGTCTTGGTTTCTAGTAAGCAGCAGATTAAACCATTTTATATCCAGAATTTTGATAAAGAACAAACTTTTGGTTCTAAATTGCTGTTCTCAAACATTCTTACAATATCTTTCATGCTGCACCTTCTCATGCTATTTTCAAACTAAAGCTATTTTTTTAAACAAATATAATTAATTCATCTGTTTTCTTAAACTGCTTCCAAGATGCTCCGTAAACAGGGCCAAGTCTTAACCAGCTCCCTGTCATGCCATACAAAAGAAAAAAAGTGTAGAAACTAACATTTCGATTTTCCAGAAATACATGCTTTTACTGCTATGGTTTAAGACAATTCTTAATAGGTTGCACCAGTGGCTTTACCAATACAGCAGCCAAACCATTCTCCTGCTATTTCCCTAATTCCATACACTCATCTCAAGCCTCTCCTATATTTAAAGTGGCTGCTGCAGTTTTTATTTGACATTCAGATATATCAAGCCAACCATAGGTATAAAACAGAGGCCATAGAAACCAAATAAAGTTCTGACAACTTCAGCAGTAACGGCATTTCACACAAGAAGTACAATTTATCCCAATTCTTTCATTTAGTCCTATCTCCCTCAGTTGTGTGTGATAACAGCTTGCTTCTGTGGCTTCACAGAAGTCACTCCTGATTTACACTGCTGACAAGGAAATCAGCATGCAGACGTGGCAGCATGGCACCACGCTGCCAGGTGCTCCCGGCTGCTCCAAGCCCCAGTTGGGAGAAGGAGCTTCTCTGGGAAGGATCTGCGCTCTTGCACTGAAACCCTCACAGCTTCACTTTTGAGGAAGCCCTGGGTCAGAAGGAGCGGGCTGGAGAAACGCCAACCCTCCTTTATTATGCTAACAGTCCTACATGCTAAAGAGCATCTTTTGCCTAAATATCACCCTTTTCTGTCTGCAAATTAATAGGGCCACAGGAAGTGGGTTATTGACAGTACTGAGGCATGCTTGCTGCTTTACGCAAAGTATAGCTTTGATGGGATGGTGCTTTTCACCAGCAATGCTGCCGCTGTCAGCAATTTAGCTCATGTAAAGAAAGTAATCTTTCTAAATCACAGCACTCTCATTCCTGAAGCGTAACAGAATTAGCAACAGCACCGATCCCACAACCAGGTCTGAAAAGGTGACTGCAGGCTTTTCTGTGAATGCAGTCCCCTGAAAGAACACAAATTCAGAACTTGGCTGATTTGTAGTGTTAACGTCTATTATACAACACAGGAACTTCCCTGCCACCACCACTATCAATGCATGTAATGCTTTGCTATTTCACCACAGGGCTCACTTCCAGAAGAGCCATATCTTCCTGCCTTCACAGGGGCTCCACTCTACCTAAGCAGTAAAATACTGTAGTAACAGGGTAGAAAAGTGAGAAAATGCAAGGCATTATGCACTAGTAGCAATGAAAGGATCGGATTAGAGAGGTACCATTTTGGAGATTCACAGACAGACACTTGAAAACACCTTTTTTTAAAAAAAGAGAGAGTGAAAGGATTACAGCCAGTATTTCTTGCAGTTCAAAGAATCCAGGATCTCTGGAGTCAGAGAGACGTGCAAGGACAGCTAGCCAGAAAAGCATCTGACAATAAAAGCTATCAGAAAATAGCCTCAAATGGCAGCAATGGGGGAGAACTAAAAGCAGCAAGAATATGTTCACCACCCATCCCTCTAGGCAAATCACTCTTTTCAGGATGTTTCTGGCTAACAGGCTAATCTTGGAAATACCTTTTTTACATTTCCTGTTTCTGGGAACACAGCTATGAGAAATAAGCCTGCTAGAAAGTACAGGTAGGTCTGGGCCTTTGGGCCCTAGTTTTGGAGAAAATGTAATCCTTTTTCCAAATATGTGATTAGGTCCCGCAAGCCAGGAAGAAGCAAGAAGACAGCTAATGTGCGTTTATAAATCTTGCCACATCTGATTGCTGCTTCCAAACTCTCCATTAACAACCTGGTGAGTGTCCAGTAACAGGAGGTTTTCCAGGGCTAGGACACTGAGGAAACACCGCTGTGTGAAATGTGCACTATTATACTGATATTCCCAAATGACATGACGTAGTTGAGACAGGATTTGTGCTTGCCGCCCAGTTAGCCTGAATCACTGCCATGCTGCCAATAAATGTCAGTGTTTTGGTTTTGGGGGGTTGTTCTTTTTCCTCAGTTTATTTTAATAAACAAAAACTGCAAGGAGAAGTCTTTTTCTTGAAGGCAGACTGCAAATCTGCAGAGGAGAAGAAAAGAATAGGAGAGGGTTTGTCTTCGAAAAGTAAAAGCTACCACAGAACTGTGAACCAAGATGCAGCTTCATGCCCACGGAAACCAGCAAAGCTCTTTAGCCAAGCTGGAAGGTACCGTGAGTCCAGTGACGCACCCCGTGAGGACTCACTCTGCAGCAGCCAGCCCAGAACTGAGGAACTACAGCAGCATGGTTCGTTTGCAGCAAGAGCAGGACCACGCTGCCAGCGCCAGTGCTGCCCTACAAAGATCAGCCTCATATCGGGGGCAAACAGAGGAAAAGTAGATGGGCGAGTCCAACTACCCAACTGCTGCCAGCAGAAAAGAGACGACGAGGACTGGCAGCCCTAAGAGCTGCCAAGTTGAGAATTGGAGGAAAATGGCCATGGCTGGGCGAGTTCAGCAAGCCATGGGCAAACAGGTCACTAAACCAGGCAAACCGGGTGCTCAGCCTGTTGAAAATCAGGGCAGAGCCCACTGCTCCCCAGCATAGAGTGAAGGCAGGACAAGAGTGCTGCTCGCCCACCCAAGCGCCTTCCTCTGCTCGCGGCAGCTATAGAGCACAACAGGAGGTTTAGACTGAAAAACTCCATGTGGTAAAACATGCGCAGGCTGCTACAGGGCAAAGTAAACTTTCTATACACACTGAGCTATCATTATTATGTACAGTCCTGAATTGTTTGTTGTAACTTTAGTTACTGAAACAGGTAGGAAAAAAATCACCCCTTAGTTTTATACATACTGTGAGAAAAAGTCAGCAAAAGGGACGAAGAGGAAATTGTTTTTCCTCGTTGCCTAACATGCAAGAGCTGAACTCCGACTCACTTCTGCAATTAAGAAGGGAGAACGAAAAAGTGTTGTTTATTAAGTCGTGACCTTGCCTTCTCACCAATGTCAGCCTGCTTCCACGGAACAGCAGGTCTCCCCACCTTTGGAAGGGTTTTGTTCCAAATCCAATCACTCATTTGCAAAAATTGTAACTGCATCCACAGCTTTGGTCCATTTTCAGATTCACACTCAGTGCTTGGTGCCAACACATTTTGTCCTAAGTACTTCTTTATAGTAGCATACCACAGAGGACTTCTGATAAGAAACAGGGCCACTGAGGATGAAATGGCACAAACAAGGCTTTTCTTGGTAAGATTTATTCAGATTTAACAAATTCCAGCAAAAGACAAATTTATCCAAACCTTCAGAAACTCAGCTTTCAAATGTTCAAAAGCTTGTGGTTTTGTATCAGAGAACTTGGTAGACTGAAGTAATTTTGATGCCTCCTAACATGACTTTGATACTACTTTACACAATAAAAAACACATACTTCAGACTACGCCAATAACTTGTTCAGTGGTCAGTTTTTTCAGCACAGCCAGTGCTGACTAGTTGAATGTATCGGGCACTTACAGTTAATGCAAATTAAGCCTAATTAGCAGTTTAATGTAACAGCTTAAGGATGAGTTTATTGGCTGGAGCTACATGAGGATACAGTGTTTCATTAAACTAGGAAGGAAGGAACACCCATAAAAAGTAAACCATCTTATTTCTTCCAACACTCTTGTTTTCACTATGGCCTTTTACACAGACAAACAGCGTGTATTGTAGCTTAAAATGAAGCCAGAACCATGGGACTGCATACAAGATGACCAATGTGTCAGCTTCTTTTGAATGCAGCTATAAGCAACCAGAGTCAGAAACAGCCTGTTCTGCTCCTTATTCATGAACCCTTTTGCTTTAATGCTGTCAGATCTACAAGGCTTTCCTTTTACAACAGCTCCCAAAAAGAAAAAGATGTTATAGGAATGGTAAGAAAGCCAATAATGGAGCCAGATGCAGTAAGAAACAACAGAGAGAGTCAAAAACCTCAGTAAAGGTCACTTTAAATACCATTATCTCTGTTGGTAAAGAACATACCAGACATGTGGAGCCAGATCCACAGCTGGTGAACTGACTTTGATGCAAGTGAGGCTATTTACATGATGTCTTTTTATGTTTAGCAGAGAGCAGGAACTGTTTGAGAGGGCAACCATGAGGCTCCAGGCTGTCTTTGAAGAGCTAACGTATCGTTTCATGCTACAGATAGCTGGGTATCATGTGTTTCATTGGCTTCTGGTTTTAAACTGTGCTTCTGTGGTAAAGCAGAGCGGCTGCACAGCAAGGAGGGAATGACTCGCAACCGAAGAGAACCGCCAGTGCCTGCACTCCAGCCAGGAGAGCGCCCTACGTGCCAGAGGCTCAGGAGTATGACATGTGGCACCTAACTGTGACAGAGTGAAGACAGTCAGGCTTGAACCCTGTGATTTAGAAAATAGCCTTTCCCTTGAAAGGGTGGACACCCAAAGGAAGGACCTCCAGCCCCAAGTCCACTCTCCGCATCAAAGGGCATGTTTCTAAATCTAAAGCAAGAGTGCTCAGAAGTGTTTCTGACAGAACATGCCATTTTTAAAATGGCAATGTAACATGTTTGCCAAAGGATTTTTTCTCTGAAACCATGCCTGTTATAGTCTCTTCTGCCAAGAAAATCCTTTTCTGCAGCTCTGCCATCAGTGACTCAGAGATTCCCTGGTGTTGAGTCCCCAGACTTGTCCCATCGGTGGCCCAGTGGCAGCATGGGCAAGAAGGGGAGATCAGCTCAAGAGGGCAGGGAACTGGGACTGACAAATCTGAGCCAGGTTGGCTTCTGGAGTATTTTTTCTTGTATTAAACAGAGTGAATACATCAATGAATGCAAAACCAGATTGTGAGCTGTGATCCCATAGCTGGAACATGGCGGTGGAGGAAGGGCAACACAAACGCTCTTTCTCTGCAGCTCCCTGCATTGATCAGCAGGTGACCACAAGTGGAAGACAAGACCTGTGTAGTCCTCATGCCTGCTGCTCCTCGTCTGGCATTTTACAGCTTTTCCAAGTGGGCTGAGTTCACAGACTGCCATTATTCACTTTAGGGTCTGACAACAGGAGATATGGTGCAAGCTACGTGCTTCCCTGTGGGGATAGGCAAGAAGGTGGCTAACCTGGCACTTGATGGTGGAAATCAATCAAGAAATAAAACAAGCCAAGTGTACATTTAATCCATTGAAATCTGGCTTCAAATCTTGAGTTCACAGCTAGTGAACCCCAAGTCAGGATTTCCAGGGATGTTAAATGGGCCTGGAATAGCTTAACGTGGCCTGGGAGTGCCACAGCCACATTACAAGCTCAGGACCAGAGCATGACCATTGCTGCTTTGCAGGACCATGGCATTGAGGCGGTGCTTGGGGAAAGCCAAACCTGCAAAATGCACCAGTGAACAGGGCTAAAATGCGTTAAGTGCCATCTGCGCTCAGCCTGCCCAGATCTGCAGGCAGGACCAGCTGGGCTCATACCATCACACTCCTCATGGTCGAGGCCTTTGTCTCCCTCCTGAGTGCTCTGGGCAACAGCTGACACCAACAGCACAATGGAGGTGTTACAATGTGGATGAAGCTGGACAGAAAGTAGGCAGAGGCTGATTTTTGCTTAGATCTCTGACTATGTGATAACATCCACCATACCCCAATGGTTCAGTGACAGAAGGATCCAACACAAACTCTCCACAATTGCACACACAATACATACCTGCACACACAATACATACCTGTATATATACACACACACCAATACATACATATGCATACACACACATATGGATTCAACACAATACTCGTATCCTCACAGAAAGGCAGCAAGATCTACCCACAATATTACGCTGTAGTGATGATATCTTAACTGATTGCTATTTCAAGACACTGTCACTGGAAAAGATTTATATCTCTATCACTGTGCCTGCCCATGCAATTAGTCTATCTTTGTGCCAAATGATATTAATGGGCAATGAATGGAAAATTTATATTAAAAAAATCATTCACAGGAAAAAAAAAATGATCTATGTAGTTACATTACCTATAACAAAAGAGAAAGCTCAAGATTGAGAACATTTAGTGCTATAGTTCCAGACATAAAAAGCATCAGAAAATTCCAATTACTGCCTCTCAACTCTTGCATATCAAAATTTTCTGCTTATAAACAAAAAAAATCACTGCAATTTAATCAGCAAGGTAATAGTACAGATTAGCTTATGGTGTGTGGAGAGGCCTAGTAAAGCTTATGAACATGCATTAAAAGTAATTTTGAAGTGATAGAATCGAACCAGAAAAATCAATCATGACTGCAAAAATTTATCCTTCACAAGAGCTTAATGTCAATTGGTAGGTTCCTCCAGGAAACTAAAATAGGCAATTCCCCTACCATGAGCTTCTCTAGATGGACAAGCACTACTGAGACACGAAGGAAATATAGGCACCTTCTGGTGGCCCGTAAGAGGCTCTGCATCCAGGCTGGACCCAGTCATGAACACTGCAAAGGAAGCAAAGCAAAAGTGAACGTGCAGTCTCCTGCGCCTTTCCAGAGGAGCACTCCAATGAAGCTACTCAGCATGACTGCAGATTTGACCCCAAACTCCGACTGCTCCGCATTGCGCTGCACAGGCTATAAATATTTTTGCGTTCATTTCATAGGAATTATGTTACAAAAATTAAATATATCAGAACTGTGAAAAGCACTAGGTGTTCATTCTACCTAAAGAGGACAATAGCTAAATTTCTGCTGGCTCAGACAGCACATTGCTGTTAATACTGCGGTCTCTGTCTGGGAGCCCTTCCAGCCACTCAGCTGGCAAAAGCTCCTCTTTGATCCTGAGCCACACGTGAGCTACGGCAAGGCATTGAAGAGCAGTATCTGGTCTTAAATGACATCACTGCTAGGATTTTCATGATGAGAAAAGGGCTTTCCTCTTCTTCCCTCAACTCACCTCACAGTCCTTACATGACATTCACACAAAACAGATCTCTGGCTTCAGAAAAACACATCTTCTTGGCATCTCACCAACTCTGTGCACTGAGTCTACTTTTACCAAAAGAGAAAAAAATTTCCTTGATCAGACCACTCAGCTCAGTCGAACACCGCAGGAACTAACAAATCCAGGCATCTTCATCAAAGCAAATAAAACAATAATTATAAATGGAGCTTCTTCCAAAGAGCGATGCATCAGATATCAGAGCACCAGATTGGCAGGTGCCATTTATTTAATCCTTCATCAAATTGAAGGTAGGTACAGCGATTCAGTAAAAGCAGAAAAAAGCGTTAGGATGAATATACCAATATTTTCACAAAGCATCAGGGTTCAGATCCCACCCTGGTGAAAGCTGGAATCACAGTACACCATAAAATCCACCCAGGTTTCTTTTCCAGGACAGCCTGAGTCCATGCACCTAAGGTAAGAGCAGAGTGGTGGTTCCTAAGCTGCCACAACTGGACGCTGCTCCACTGAAATCGTGATTCATTTACAGCAGGGAGTCCTTTTTACAAATGTTCCCTGAATAAATGAGGTGATCCCACTGGTAACATTCTAGTGCAGGAGAAATCTTTTTTAATAGGGACCAATCTCTGATAATCTCCCACCTAGTGAATAATGCTGTACTCCACAAATAGCCTGACTGATCTGAATCGGTGGTTATGGTGAGTAAGGTACTACTCACAGTGAGCAAAGGTGATAAAAAATCTGTTTCTTTCTGGTTATCACAAAGAGGTGGTCTTCTACTATGGCATACATGAGCCTAATGGCGTGTAGGGAACTGACTCATGTTTTAGGTGTGTCTTATCTTTAGAAAGACCAAAAGAAAGACCTTTTTTGTTACACCAAAAAAAGGAAAAAGTGGATTTTTACCTTGTATACAGCATGGATTCAGTGTCTTTAGGTAAGCAGGGAATGCAATTCCTGTGTCCACTGCTTTACACAATTTAAATGACAGATACACACACACAGGTAGGTTGAACGCATGAAAGCCTGCGACAAGTGTCTGCTGATGAACACACCGAGTCAGTAAGTTTCAAATATTTAAAACGGGCATTGGGCATGGTAATAACCTATCCTGGAGCTGATACTTCCTGCTGTCCTCACACCAAACAACAGCCCAGGTCCTGTGCTAAGCAGTCACTTACCCGTTCCCCTACATTGTGCCCTAAAGTGGTCTTAGAGCAGAACAAGTGTCCTGTATAAATGCCGACAACAGCTTTTACAGGACATTGAAGTGATTAACACCATCACTTTGCAAAAAAGTAACGTTTTTGCACATATTGTCCTAAATGTATCTATTACTAACCTATTACTATGCAGTACAAAAATAAGGATTTGAATGAAATGAACTCCTTCAATTCTCTCCCAATTTCTTACCAGCATGATAGTACTGATGTTTCCAGAAATAACATGAAGTCAAAAACGAAACCAAACACTTTGCTTTAACTTTCTAATACAAGGAAACATCTCTCCAACATCTGCTTCTCTCACAGCTTCATTCTGAGCACTTCAGCTTTGTTTGCTCCAGAACATTTTAAGTGTAAGCACACTTGGGAAGGGTCAGCTGGTGTACGCAGCACTGATACTGAATATCCAGATGACCATACACATGCAGCACCTTGTCATACAGATCTGATGGCCTTGTGGATGTAAAACAGGATTGGAAGTTAAAAATAAAAACCCAACCCCCACACCTTCTGCATTTTTGTTTTCTAGTCCATGTTTAACTGTACAAACATGTAGGGCAGGGACTTTCACTCTTCCTGTTGGGCAATGCATGAACACATTGGGTTTCTGATCTCACGAGAAGTCTTGATGTACTGTCAGACTTGTTCACAAGGGGTGTTATTCCAAAAATGACAACACTGTGCAGATGCCTTTAAGAGGAACATCATTTCTGAAGATGTGTTCACCACCTAAATGACCAGCCAGGTAGTGATTCCTTGCAATCATTTTCCAAATGTGGTGGGCTTTCCAAGCAAAGACAAGCTAAGGTGTACCAGCAGCTCAGCTCTTTATTTCCCAGCTTTCTTCCTCCTACCTGAAACTGTCACACGCCACACAACATAAGGCATTACCAACAGCCTTTTCTTTACACTCACCCTACTCCTTGGTGGCAAACCACATCCCCAGCTCTCAGGCTGCTCCGTTCACAAATAAAAGTATAAATCTCAGACTGAAAAGAGAAAAATCCTTAAACTGGAAAAAGAGTCGAAACGATTTGCAGGTGGAATAGAGTGGACTCAGGATGCACCTTATGCCTGGAGGAACAGCATTAACAAGACAACTGATGGAAAACAAGCAGCAGCCCAAGTCCTGCCCCACTTTTCTTCTCTGGCTCTCTGCTATGCAAATCCCTGACACGCAACTCCAGCAGCAGGGGAACTAAGGAGCAAAAAGACTATTGCTCCAGCCTGCAGAGAGACCACAATATCAACAAAAACGATACCCAGGCTTTCCAAGCAGACATCTGCTAGAAGCAGACCAGGACCTGGGAAGACAAGCAGTACTAGCACACATACACTGAGAATAAATGCAGTTATACACCAGAACACAGGAGCCTAATTTTGATAATAGCTAATGGCAAATTCAACCCCAGAGTAGTTACGGCAGCTTTCTGGTTGCCGTAAATCATGCCCCACCTGCAGCAGACTCCAGAGAACTGTACATCCAGTAGGTAAGTATTCTAGCAGTGCTCTCCTCTTTCAGAAGGATCCTTGTTGCTGGTATTTACATTGCCCAACTTCAGTAACCAATTATGGCTCCTAAACTAGGAAATTAGTCTCTCTGTTTTTAGTGGAAGGAGAGAGGCTCCTGCCAAGAGTGACTCAAAGCAGCAGCCTCTCTTAGCAAGACACTAGTATCCCTACACTCTTAGGGCAGACATTTAAGTCAGACACCTAAAGGCAGCAAGTGAAAACACGCACTGAAGCTCCTTTCCATTCCCCTCACATATATCCTTTTTGGGGAAGGGAGCACTACTTTTGGATACACAATTTTGGCTCCTAAACAGCTATTTAATGTACTCTTGCACCCTTCTACCACTGAAGTACCCATGTAGGGATGCGCCTGGGTCAAGGCTTTGTTACTCTCTCCCCCAAGACTGGCTGCAGCTGCATGTGGAAGCCTCACGCACAAATGGAAATATTGGGGGAAAAAGGGAGAATTCCAAGTTCGGAGGTTTTCAAGATTTGCAACTCGTGACCTGGAGCAGAATTTGGAGGAGCAGGCAAGACTGTAACGTTTGAGAAATGCCACTGCAGTGACTCTTGATACCTGCGATGCAGCATAAATGCAAGATGCAATCCAAGAGCGTTACTGCTATGTCTCTCTGTGGCTGTATAGCACTTGGCTGTGCTTGCTGCCTTTACTCTCAGATGTACAACCAAAACCAGCCTGAACACCAGCAGACCATCATGCAGATGCAACTGCCCCAGAAGACTTCCATTTGGTAGGTACACGGCAACAAACACCAGCTGATATGCTTTCCACCCAAACACTTCCTTCAGACAGGGTGATCTCTGCTCTGTTCCACAACAGCTGCCAATACCCACACAAAGCTACAAGGACACTCAGCAGAGCACAGCCCATTTGTTGGGCTTTCTGAAGCTGTATCATTCACTGTTGTCCTTAATCTACTGCACCCGGCAGGGAGGGCCAATCAACTCTAGTTATGGTGCCTTTTTGCTAACAGGCTGCAAGAGAAAGCAAATTACCATTTAAGGCAACATTCATTATGTAGAAGTGAGAGACATGTAAGAAAATTACGTGAAGTGGTTATTGACTCATGAATTTCTTATCCTTCCATCCCAGGCTGAAAGAGATCTCAAAAAGTCCTGTAATGCATTTCTTACCCATGCCTCTGCCCAAAGCAAGACTGAGTGTACTCAGGTCATGCCTGACAGGTATTTCTCCAGGATGCTTTTAAAGACCTCCAGTGAGGAAAACTGCACAGCTTTTCCTCCACAGCCTCTTCCACTGATTCATCATCTCTACAGTTACATAGTTTTTCCTAATGCTTCATCTGACTCATTTATTTACACTGAGAATGAGAGTGCCATGGGCAGTGGTAGAAAAACTTATTAACATCACTATAATGGCTTATAATTAAAGTCACCCAAGACTTCCCAGCAGAGGACTTCTACTTAACTGAATTTCAACTATTTGTGTTGAAATTCAGCATCTCAGTCACCTGCCTTAGGGCTGGTTTAAAGGATATTTCAACCAGAGATAATCAGTGATTTCTATGAATGAGTAGAGATACAGTGTGTTTTGCACGCTAGCCAGAGACCTTCCCTTTGAAAACTTTAGTACTGAAACCCTCCCTCTGCCCCCCCCCCCCCCATTTGGAAGCAGGAACTTACAAATATAGCCTAGCACTGCTCCTATGGAAAAGTACCAAAATTTGGCCAAGCTGTGCATTTTCATTCCAGGCTTCTGTCCCACCACTGAAAGGGCTCAGGAGTTAACTGCTGGTGCAGCCACTTCACAAGTGAAGGAAGGTAAAATCAATGGCAGCTGAACCTAGCTCACATGGCAGCAGATCCAAAACAAGCCACAAACAGCTCAGAAACACACACAGGTTGGACAAGGGACTTATCTTCCACAGTGAGCCTTTCCAGCTGTCAACCAGGAGCCTGGCCTTGGCACACTGAAGGCTGGAGGTGTACTGAGAACCAACAATGGAGTAAGATACAGGGGAAGATGCAACCAGAACTAAGTCTCCAAGAACACAGTCTAAGACCTGATGCTATTCACTCTGAACTCAGCATCAAACCCCCTAATAATCTCAGTGGAGCAGAAGCTGGTTCCTAGTACTTTACTCACAGTCTGCCGTTCCACCTCTCCTGTGATCCTTCCAGTTCAAAGATGAGGTACACTGGCAAGGCAAGGCAGCGAAAAAGCTTATGTCCCTGCTTTGAGTATGGTAATCTATCTGCAAATAAAGGGAGTACTGCAGTCCTGAGTGCTGTCATGTGTCTCTCTTCATGGGTATAAAGTTTATAAAATTAATAGATCAATCAAGCTGAAGGCATAATACACTCCAATCTGCAGCTGTAAACTCAATCTCACAGATGCCTGATATACCACTTTAAATCCCACTTTAATTACCTTTTCCCATTGCTTTCCATCACAATGTATAGAATGGACTCTCACAGGCACGCTGCCTGGAGGGTCATTCCACGCAAGCAGCGAGCTTTTCACAGGTGGAGCATGGGAAGGTGCATGAATCACATCAGCATTTTTCAAAGGGACCACTTAGGAAGAAGTTCTCAATTTGCAGTCACTCAGTGAAAGGGAAACAAATAAAACCTTAAATGGGCTAGCAGAAGCTTTGGGGACAGATAACAAGATTTGGAAAAAAGCTCCTTTAATCTCTTATGGTGTAATTAACCATAACATAACAACATAAAAGTAAAGAGAGGAAGATAAGCAAGGGCAGAACCTCTACAGAAACCCAGTACCTGGAGATATCATCATCTATCTTGCCTATATGAAATGCTGTGTGACAGTTTGCACCTTAGGGGAGTTCTAGCAAAGATACAGCATTTCAAGAGGGCATACAGCAATGGTTTTATTAAACCTTGACTAATCTCCAAATCTTTCCTTCATTCTTGGTTTTACACTGATGAGTAACTTCATTTCTATGATCATTCCTCTTAGTTCCATCTACATCTATACCTGTATCTGAATCTAACACATTATTTATGTATACAGGTCTCTGCATATATTAAGTTCTCTTTTTTCACTTTGCTCCTGCAGGAATATTAAATGACAGAAAAGAATCCTATTCAGACTGTGTCCAAGGCAAAGGAGGGAGTCCCCTCAGTCTGTCTTTCAAACTAAAACTCCCCCAAGTTAAAAAAGATGAAAAGCCTCAAGTGCTTTCCTGCCTAACAGACCTATTCACACCAGTGAAATTACTCAAGTGTGCAAACATTTGCAAAAGAGGGGCCTGTCACTGTAAGCTTCCCACACACATCTGGTTACAAAGCATAAGCCAATGAGTGTGTCTATTTGACAGCTCTCACATACACATAACAGCACATCCAGGGGCATTTGAATGTGTGAGGGCTGAAATAAGCACAGCTGTGTTTGGACTCTGCTATGTGCATGTTCCCATTCAGACCATGCAGGATTCAAACCTCTGCCATCTGGAACAGCATTGCCAATGTGTAAAGAGTAAGAACATTGCTGCACTATGGGGGATGTAGCTCTCATTTAAAACACATCTCTAGAACAACTTTCTACAGACAGTTCCAGGTGCCTGTCCTTGCTGAAGGCCACGTAAACTTTTACAGGCAAGTTTTTTGTATTACTCAAATTTCTAAACACAAAAATGGGGAAAAGCATCATTTGGTCGCTTTAAAAATGTCAAAATGATCAAACACTTATTTTATCATGTTTTCTCCAATTCAAAAATTATTTGTGTGAGCAAGCATGTGAAAAGCTGGAAGAGGAGCTTTTTGGTTCTAATCACTGCAGTGTCACTTTAATGCTGGAGAAAAACCTTTATTGGAATCTGTCATATCTTTGTAAGGAAATGGACTTAATCATGTAAAAGGCCTTCTTAAATTTTTCAACTCTTTTAGCATATGCTCCCAATTATAGCACTGGCATTTTGATAACAGCCAGATATTCAAGCTCTCAGTTTCATAAACAAGCATCTTGTCAGCTTGGAACTACACAGAGAGGAAGCTGCAAAACCAAAACCACACTCTGCACTACGCTATTTTTAAGACAAGCAAATCAGAACCCACCACTTCTTCATGAGGGAAACTTCTTCAGTTTCAGAAGACACCATGACTGACCAGAGGGAAACACCTCTTACAGTGAAGCACGGGGCTATTTTCTGCGATTTTAACAGACTTCGGCAAACATGAATGGTACCTTTAACATACATTATGAAAGCTGGCCTTTAAAATGAATAAGTGAGATAAAAAATATGCAAAAATTATGCAAAGTAGCAATTTTTCATAAACAGCTGTTAGGTAGGTATTTATTCAGAAATACCCCAAACTAGCAGGCATTCCCCAAATGCACCAACAGCTCTGAACGTATAGCAAAATGAGAGTCTCAGCTGAAAAGGCTGCCATTTCAGAAAATAAGCTAAGCCCCCAGCCTTGCCTCGCATAGAATGACTAAGCTAAACAAACAGTATCTGCGTGCTGTCAACGTGAAAAATCACCGCAAAAGGTACTGCTGGTTTATACACAACGGCTCACCCACAACGGTAACAAGGAAAAGTTTAGGCTTTTGTTTTCAATATACTGCCTGAGACAGAGGTTCTTGGCAATGATGGAAGGTATTGAGAGGAAAAAGGCAGCTGAAATGAAAGTTAATCTACTTCTTCATAATGTGCTTGGGGTTTTTTTTCCCCTGGCAAGAGGTTATGATTGCTGTAAAGCAGAAAGAGCTCTAAAAATTAAATGGCAATGTATATCTGAGGGCTGTGACTAACACAGAGCAATGCCAGTTTGGGCAGCATCAGCCAAGAAAAGGTTCCTTGGACTTCTCTGGCTTTCAAACCACTTTTCTAGGGCAGCAGCACACAGCGACACCTAACCAAGAAGCTCAGTCCAGAACACAAGTTGGCTGACCATGCGGACTGATTTTATGAGTAGGTACTGCGAATGTACTCTGTAAGATAAATGAGATCCCAGGTCTTGTACCCTTTGGTACCTTGAGTCAGGCCTAAGCAGATTTACCAACAGAGGAAAACATTAGATTGCCTTTGTGTTTCAAATGACCAAGAAAACCTCTGCTGGGACCACTGCAAGCAATGTTACTTGCTCACAAAAACCCAGTATCAACTGACCTGGTGACTAACAGTGGTTTTGCTGCCACACAGCTGGGAAAGTTAGTCTGTGAACTGTCAAAGACAAGAGGGCAACCTGCAACTCCAGAAGTCAGCAGCAGTATGTGGTATATGTTACGTTCTAAAATAGTTGTAGTATGTTCAAACCTCACAATATACTTCAAATATAAGTTTCAGTCCAGGATTTCTACATTTCCATCACAACCACCATTATAAGGATAGTCTCTGGCTATGGAGCTCTCCAGGTGACTAACTGATTTTACGAAGCAGTTATCTTCAGCAGTCTGACATAGCTCTTCAGATGTATTTGGCTGCAAGATGTGATTGTTCCCTCCCTACTGTGACCCCCCCAAGTCTCCTGATTATATTTTCTGCTTTCTGTCCTGTTAACTTTCTGCTGCCTATGTTATATCGGGTCCAGTCTATGACATGAAACTCCCTGTGGCAACAGCTCTGACTGCACCTCTCAGGTACAGACTGTAATTTCTCTGCAGGACAGCGACCAGTAAAAGTTATGACACCAATTACTGTGCAGTCATACTCACACAAGCATCAAAATACCTTGGCTTGTGGAAGTCTTAAAAATGCCTGCTACTGCAGATTATTTGCTTTCTGTATTTTCCCATTAGCAACACATGAAAACGATTAAATAGACCCCTTTTGGTGCCCTGCTTGCTTCATGACTGCAGGCATTTTCTTTCCAGTTGATGATGTGGCTTTTTGATTTGGTTTGGATGAAGTGCAAAAGGGAGGAGTCATTCACTCAGAACAGCAGAATATTTGTTTCACATGGCTCATGCTGAACTGAAGGCAACTTCATTTTGGTCCTGCATCAGGACAACTCTCCGCTTGCTAACAGCAATGAACTGGCAGTATTCTGGGATTGTTGTTTTCTACATGTTCATTCAGCATCTGCAAAAAAAAGTCTAATGCTGTAAATCCATCAGCTTTGCTGCAACAGAAAGGCAAACTAATAAGAGAACACACCAGCAATCTCACGGAGTCCATTCCCAAGGCACATAAAGAGAGGACAGTCAAACCAGTGATCTTCCCAGAGGTATTAAAATTATATTTGACAATTTTCACTAGCCTGAAATTGTTTGCATCTAATAACGAACTGCGCATTCTCCTAGCTCCAAGGCAGTGCTCCCAACTCTAACCTTTCCTCCTGCGCCCTGTGACACACAACTCTTTCAAAGACATGCAAATATGAAATAAGTTAACTGAAGTATATTGCTTCTCTTCCCTTTTCTCATATATAAAAATATGAATATATACACGTATGTATATGTATATACACACACATATATAGAAGAGGACATAAAGAGAGATTCTAGCACATATTCATGTTCAAAAAGATATTTTGTCCCACAGCATCTGTTTGTTTTCAAGGTAGCTATGAGTATGCATCCTCAGAACCTGTGACCATCAGCTTTAATGAGCCAGACCTTCAGCTCACATCATTCTGAGTGGCTCAAAGTGCCTGGCTCCTACAGAACTGCCCTCCATCGACACCAGTTGAGCAGTTTAAGCACATTATAGAAACCTACAGAGAGACATGTCAAATAATTTTCAACTGCAGTTTGGTCTGTCTCTTACATCTCCCACTGAATTTCTCATTCCAAAGGAATTAGGCTGAATTCAGTCATCCAAGGACCTGATCTATCTACACACATTCCAAGAGATGGATTACATTCCAGATGAGCAGAACTGACAATGAAAAACCTGATTTGCTGACTACTTGCACTTATTTTATGACAGGTTTTGTCCATTAAATCCAGAAACAGTAGGCAAAGTAAACGCATTTGAGTAGATGCTTTTGCAATGGCCACGTTAATTAACAGAACTTTATACAGTACCACATCTGTAGCACTGTATAGCATCTCTTAATTTGTAAATGATTTATGCTCTCATTCTGCAAAGACTGATGGATAGTCTCAATGCAGGACACCCGCATGAAGAGTGCCCTCAAAAGGAGCAGAAACACATGCATGCACTGCTCAACAAATGCAGAGATGCTCAAGTAGCAGGACTCTAAAATCGGCAAAAAATTTAAAGCACGTCATCTTCGCCCATTCGGCAGAAGCCAAAGCAATGCTGCAACCACCAAGAGACAGCTGCCTATTAGGCTGTGACCAGAAATATCTTCTGCTAAAGCTTGAAATGCACTGTTTATATTTATCTTTGGCTGAAATTCATCTTCTCTCCCATAGCTCACACTGTATTTCAATGTGCACAGAAAGATGTTTGTCTCAGCTAAGATCACATCAGCATAAATTTTGAGACAAGCTATTTACACAAAAATCAGACCTTTTAGTATTCTCCTGGTTACAACTATTTAGAAAGAACAAAAAGGCTTTGGTGGTCAAATTTAAGTTAATATTTCCTAGAAGTGGCTCAATCTCAGAGAGCTGCACATCTTTGGAGGTCTCCTCTTTGTGAAAGTGATTAAAGATTTAATATATCTGCTTCTGCCAGTTGTAGCTCATCTCATGCAGATCACTGGGACTGGTTTAAAGAGATTTGGTTTTGTTCTTTTTATTAATGTGTTATTTATAAAACTGTACTTAGGACTGGATCAGCATTTCCATGCTAAGGACTCATTTTCTGGAATTTGGAACATGTTTTTATGTGGTGCAAATAACATTCTTCCCTGGCTGAAACTTAGCATGGAGATTTCCAGTACCAAAAGACACTTTTTATCCTGCTTGCTTTCGTGCGAAAGAGAAGAGAAACTGATTTTTTGCTTCTGATTTGCTCGGTTCATTTTCACATCTTCATTTTTGTTACTACAATAAGGACATGTTTTGATGGGATAACTTTCTCATCTGTTTTCCTCATAAACCACAGTAGGGATCATATTCAACAAGCTATTTACATTCCTTACGTTACCATTGATTTCATTAGAATGAGTCTATATTTTATTGGCTTACCCATTTATTTCACTAAGAATTAAGAATTTAAATAGTCTGTTGTATCTGGCCCGAAGTATCTGCTCCATTATCCTTTCTCAAATCACAGCCAGAAAAATCTTCTCCCAGCTCTTAATTCTCCTCTCCTATTCCTGGTTACTGAATTTAATTCAGAAATAAAACCTAAGCCCACAACTCAACATGGGTGTCTGTGAAGAGAGGGAGAGAGAGATCTACATTAACAGCGTTCTACAAACTCAACAAACACATTGGAGATTCTTCTCCTGGGATCTGCCAGTGTAAGACGAAGAGTTAATTTGCAACAAATTATCTCATTATTCATGACAGAGGAGTAGGGGTTACTGGCAAGATCCCAAGTCATTACCTGTTCTGTGTCTGGATTGAGAGACAGACAGACATCTGTTACAAAAGCAAAGTTGGTCTTTGCATGGCTTTTTAAAAAAAATACGTATTCTGAGAGCGAAACTCCTTGCTGGCACGTGAAAGGGGCTTCCAGCAAGAAAAATAATACAACAGGGGATGTATAAAGAAAAGATGTGACTGGAGGATTATCAGCAGAATAGAAGGAGAGCACAGGTGTCGGACAAAAGCCATGTCTGTGACATGAAAAATGCTGCTGATAGAAGCAATAAGGGAATAATTTGGCTACAATTACTGTCCTCTAGGTGATGATTTGTGCTGCTATCATAGTCTGCAGAGGCCACAGAGTGTCCAGCTCCTCTGCCAACGTCGTCCTTAAAAGACAGCAGTGAGACAATTTTTCCTGGGCTCTCTGATTTCTGAGGTGAGATGATGCCTGGTTCATCATACGGCAACAAATTCTTAATATGGAGCCCTGAAACCACTCTCCACTCCCAGAATCAATAAGCAGCACAGATTATAGGTGTGTTGCTACTGACTTCCTCTTCAAAGGGATAGGCTCTGGGTAAGACCTACAGGAGAGAGAATGTTTGCCAAGACCAAGCTGAGAAATGGAGCCCCACACCCTGGGGTGCAGGGCATGTGGGAAGTCTGCAGAACTGCTCTGTGTCAGGAAACTCCATACCACTTCACAGCAAGCCCAGGTTCGACAGCTCTTCATTGAGATCCTTGGCCATGACTCTGCTTTGTGAAGCAACAAGAGCTTGCAGGACAGAGCCTCTATTTAAAAAGTCAAAAACCCATAAGCGTCCTATTCCAGATGACCAAGATTGTTTGGAGCTTCTGTGCTAAAACGCAGCTCCTGTTTCCTGTAGAAGTTCTTCCTAGAGAGAAGTTTCTCCTACCTTGAAGCATGACCAACATGCTGAGGACAAAGCATACATGTGTAAATTGTGCTTTTGAAGTAGATGCCATCATCTTCTGTAAGCAGACCAGGTAGCAACATGAGAAAAGAAACAACATCCTATTACACAGTACCACAGCACTAAGCAAGAGCAATCTGCCCAGAATACGTGGCTGGCTGGCTAACATTATTTCCTGCGTTCCTGCTGGAGATGTCACAAGACAAGAGGGGGAGCATCACAGAAGCTTAGAAACTGTGCAGTTCCAGACACTAAAGCATTTTCCTTGTACAGAAAGACTAGAATAGTTATCAGGCTGTATTTGCCCTTCAGCATGACTCCCCGTGATTGTCAGAAGACTCCTGCATGGTCACAGAACTGCCAAGACACAGCACTATATACATGAGTCAAACCATAAAACTCACAAGGCTAACTAAACAAACAAAGAAACAAACAAAACCATGAGAATTTAAAATATAATAATTTTTTTGTTCTTTGATTTCCTTCCTGTTTTTCAAATAGGAGATGCAAGATATTCAAGATGTTTCAGCACTGGTTGCATTTCTGGGCAATCCCCTAGTTCCCAGAATTGGGGCCTAAAGAAAAGTGTCAGCTACCCCAGGTCTAACATGACAGGAAAAGGAAGGCAACAGCTTAGCAAGACACTGATCCGAGACAAGAGCATGAGATTGGTTCTTTGTCTGTTTAAATCAGCTGGAGTTGTACTGTGGATCGCAAGAGAAGCCTCCATGCCCTGTGCCCCGAAACACCCAAGGGAGGGAAAGCCCCAGCAGGTACCACTTTGGCTTTTCTCCAGTCCTCGTCAAAACAAAAAAAGAAGCCAGCTTAAGAAAAATCGATCAAGCTTTACAATGGTATACCTAAGAATGTAACATTAACACAGGAGCTGTACCCTGTCTTAAACAGGGGCACTAACTGTGCCCTGGCTTTGAAGAATTTCCTTGGGGCAGCTTGAGAAGTGTTTTTAGGCTGAGATGCTGGATTTTTACTGCAGCTACTAATGCATGTTTCCTTCTGCTGTTTCTGTTATGGGTCCAGTACCCCGAGGAAAGAAACAGGAGCAGGGAGTAGTACCTTTTACAACTGCAGTAGCAAGATTGTTCAGAGCTCATCCATCACCGTCCAGAAGATATAGCTCAGTAATATGCTCTGGAAGATGACTGGACTGTGTAAGAGAAGACACCGATCACTATTTTAACCAGCCCAGAGGAGTTCAAAGGGTCAGAAGTGATTCATTCTTGCCCATAGCTTCACTTAATAGCATTTTCAAGGGCTCATTTCAGAACCATCTAAACTGCAATTCCAAACTATATGCACAATGATTTGCAGCGATTACTGAACTTTTGTGAAAGAGAGGCTGGGCTGGATGTTTGCCTCTAAATATCATATGTCAAAACAGCTAGGATGATCTGGAAGGCTGGTGAGTAAATGCCTGTGGCGGAAGGTTTCAGACAGTGAGATTTAGGAGCACGCTTATGAAAGCTGGTGTTAGTCTGGGAATATACTCACCTTAGTCCCTTCTTTATGAATCAGCAATCATCTCCTGCACATGATAGCTCAGAAAAGCCTGCCAGTCCCTGGTCTGAACTGCCCCATAGCAGTAATCCCTCCCTCCTACCCAATTGACTGCAGAGATAGTAAGAGTGAGCCTGGTGCACCCTCCCTGGCTTTCGGCCATCCACTGGAGCCCCCCATCCAAAGCATCCCAAGGTGGGACTGTGAACCCAGGACACAGGCTTTGCCCCTGGGATGCAGGCTTCATCACACAATAGCACAGCTTCAACAGTGAGCTGCTCCCAAGAGGGGTAACGTCTGCTCCTCAGTGGGAGGGAAGGTAGCTCTGAGCTCTTGCATCTTCGTTGAGAGGCACAGTGAGCTGATTCAGGGAGTTTAACCATCTGAAAATAAACAGATGGTTTTGTAGGACCTGTTTTTATGTGCATGGGTGCCAGTTCAGAAAAAGAGACAAGAGCAAATGGTGATGCAAAGGGAGGTCAATGGAGGGACAGCTGGCCCTCACATCAGCTGAGTGTGATATGAACCTATACCCCAAGTATTGGTGCTATTTGGCATCTCTCCACAACAGATGAGACGGATGTATAATAGATAGTTTTATTTCTTTGCCTATGAGTAATGACTCTGTCTGCCACTCATCCATCAGCGCAATACACCAATGTCTCCTCCTTTAGATATGGAGAAGACAGATCCCACAGGCACCTCAGCTTACAGACGTATACAGGCGGTTAGGGCTTTCAATAATTAGTTCTAAATAAACTGCAAATTTGAAAGAGAAAGAGACCTCACACTTCTCTGAATACAGCTAACAGTCTTCCCTAGTTATTTAAGAGTATCAGTCATATTCCTCAGTTTGAGGAAAAAAGAATGGGCCATTTTTGTTATATCAGTGGTGAAAAGCACCTAGGGAAATGGGGAAATAAATCTTGAGACCAATAGTTCAAAACAAAATGTCTTCAGTTGGAAATAAATAGATGTCATTGTCTGAGATGTCTAAGGATAGATTAAAGTTTTATTTCACTTAACAGAATAATACAGTCTCCAAAAATATCTGTGAATTAAAAACTAAAAGAATTAACACAGTATAAGAATAATGGGACAGAATGTCTAACTTTGAGAAACAAAACACCGAAAATCCTACCACATAAGTGCTAGCATAAAAGGATCCAGAGAAGCATCTTTCTCTGAAGTATTCATTGCAGTGTTTTAGAAATTACATAAACTCAATTTATACCACCTTTCTAGGGCAGCAGTTCAGCAAAATATTCAAGTGCATGCTTAAATATTCCAGTTCAGCAAAGCACAAGTATCTAAGCACACAAAGCGTCAGCAGGGTATAGGCTAATGCAAGCCTATATAGACTAAACTGTACATGAGGGGTTTGCAGAGCAGGACTGCTTGCTTGAATCAGGATGTAAAACTGTCATCAACAATAGCCTTCAGCATGTAAAGGCCTATAAGTTACTTGAGTTCTGGGATATTATTATTAGGCACCTCTTCCGGCCTTGAAACTTTCTCACCTTCAATAAATGTTTCTGCAACATCCCAAATGCTGAATATTTTCAGTCTTCCCATCTAGTCTGGAAAGATGGGCTTCAACTGAATCTCAAGTGTAGTTTGGGGCTCTCGTATTCAGTGTATTCTGTGTTATGAGGTATAACACCGCATTGAACAGGAAACTTTGTGACTTTAAATTAGATTTTATTTTCTTTCAGTTAATATGCCCAAGTCAGAACGCCTACCTTTCTTCCTGGTACCTCCTACCAAATTTTACAAACAGAAGTATATAACCAAAAAGAACTCTAGTAACCTCTGCTGCACTAATAAACACCAAAGCTAATAACCTCTCAGCTAATACCACACTGATCTTGGTGTTGGCCTGATTACAATAATGGAATTATCTCTAAAAGCAAAGGGGACTTCAGGAAGGTTATCAGGAACTGCCTTTTCATATAACTTTCCCCCGGTGATAAAAGAGAATCATGAAAGGACCTGGCCTAAAACTTTCCAAAGTCAGTGAGAGTCTTCCTGTTTACCTTACTGGATCTTAGATTAAAGGATGTAAGAGTATACAGCCCAATCACACAATACTGGGCGGGGGGGAGTTTTGTCAGTGGCTTCAGCAGACGTGAGACCAAGCTACAGGTAAACACAAACAAGGTAGAGAGGCAGACTGGGAGTAAAGATGATACTGCAGATCTAATTCCAGAATGTGATGCCCAGATGTCTGCATCTAACTCCACATCTGCTCACCTAAACAAAACCAGCCTGGTTTTCAAAGGTCTGAGCAGCCACACATTTTACCAACTCCAGCACCTATTGCAAGAGTCAGCACTTTTGAAAGCCAACAGCTTTTATACAAGTGCATAAAGGACATCTCAGCTCCAAGGCACCCAACTCTGAACATCCTGAATTTCTTTTTACTGATTGAAAAGTTCAGAGACTGGGGTTATATTATAATAATAAATACATTCATAAAATAATAAGGTGTTGCTATTGTACTACTTACTTTGTTGTGAAAAATTGCTATTTCATTTTCAATTTAAAAAGATTCAGTATACTTCCTCAAGTCTCATGTGTTCTTGGGGACATGTGAACGCAAATCATATCAGCTTTTATTTAAGAAAATATAGGCTTCTAGCTCTCATGATAACAAAAACATGAAAAGTGAAGACTTTTATAAAAAAGCCCAACAACAAACTAAGAGAGCTGATTGTTAAAACAGCTCAGGTGCTGAGGAAGCCGAGAGCACACTTTTTCACTAGCGTTGGCAATTCAGTATTTATTATTCTGCTTCAACTTGCAAAAAAATGCAACCGAAATGTTGCAATTTGAAATCAGAATAGAGGCAAAAAAATTGCCCTGCGTGCTGAAGCGTCATTTACCTGCCCGCTAATTGCCTGCTTTGGTGTGTTGGGTTTGTGTGGCAGGGGAGGGGTTACAGGGCTGGCTCCTGTGAGAAGCTGCTGGAAGCTTCCCGGCTCCAAGTGGGACCTGCCTCTGGCAAAGGCCGAGCCAATCAGCGATGGCGGTGGCGCTTCTGGGATAGCGTATTTAAGAAGGGGAAAGACTGCTGAAAAAGGTGGCGGCAGTGGAGAGAGGAGTGAGATGTGAGAGAAACAACCATGCGGACGCTGAGGGCAGTGAAGAATGAGAGGGAGGAGGTGTGCCGGAGCAGAGATTCCCCTGCAGCCTGTGGAGGACCCCATGCTGGAGCAGGTAGCTGGGCTCGGAGAAGGCCATGACTATGGGAAAGGCCACACTGGAACAGTTTGTGGAAGATCGCGGTGTATGGAAAGGACTTGCATTGGAGAAGCTCATGGAGGGCTGACCCCTGTGAGAGGGACCCCATGCTGGAGCAGCGGAAGAGGGTGAGGAGTCCTCCCCCGAGGAGGAAGGAGCAGCAGAAACAACGTGTGATGAACTGACTGCAACCCCCATTCCCGTCCCCCTGTGGTGCTGCTGGGGGAGGAGGTAGAGGAATCGGAAGCAAAGCTAAGCCTGGGAAGAAGGGAGGGGTGGGGGGAAGGTATGTTTTTAAGATATGGTTCTATTTCTCATTATCTTACTCTGATTTGATTGGTAACAAATTGCTTTCTTCTTTTCCCCCTCCCAAGTCCAGTCTGGTTTTTTTGCCTGTGACCATCATTGGTGAGTGATCCCTCCCTCTCCTGGTCTTGACTCACAAGCCTTTTCATTGTATTTTCTCCTCCCCATTCTGCCGGGGGGGGGGAGTGAGCGAGCAGCTGTGTGGTGCTTTGTTGCCTACTGGGCCTAAACTATGACATTTGAGCACCATTTTGAAGACTCCATGTTACAACAGATGAGATAGATAGAAAGAAATTTAGTTCCATACAAAACTCATTGGCTTCAGCTATTTCTAGAAATGGAGAAAGCTAGGTTAGCATTTGCATTTCTGCATACCTCCAGGGGATGAAAACAAGCTGATAAGATTATAATGGCACAGAGAAATCAATGTGAAAAGCCATAAACTGTCCTCACAGTGCCAATGTGAGCTGTGAGCCTGCCTGCACAAAGTTCAATCCCATCATAATCAAAAGATAGATGGTCTTATCAGATGGAACTGGGTAGACACAGGAGAGAAATGAGTCATACCTAGATGAGCTGACTTGAATGTGGAACAGCAGCACTTAATTTTTCTTTAAATGTGACCACTTAGATTTAGAGCAATGAAGTGACTTTTATGAACATTTTAAGTACTGCATATCTGTATTAAAGTATTATTTGTTTTGCCAGAAGAAAACTATGGGGTATAATTCTTGTGTACAGCAGCAACTGCTTTCCACTGAACTGTCAGTGTAAAGAGACATAAATGTAATTTTCCAAATTTGAAGATCCCTTTGCCTTGCCAGAGCAACAAAAAACATACCAAGTGTGTGATGTTTGTCTGGGGCTTTTTTCTCCTTTTAAAAGAGAATTGAAATGATGTTAAAATAAAATGTGACAAATAGGGGAAAGAAACATAGCTAGTCTCTTGATATTCTTTATAGCAGGAATTAATCTAAAAGCTGTTTCAAGTAACTGACAAAACCCATACCCATTAAAAACTACATAGATATAATTGCAAGAGAAACACAAACAGAAATTGGGGAGGTTCTCACAGTGGAGCCTTTTCAGGATCTATCTGAAATTTCAAGGATCACAGGAGGACTTTGGTACAAGTAGGAAAAAGGAGCAGTAACAAATCAGGAGTAGATGGCGTTCACTCGAGAATTTTAAGAACACTCACAGTTGAGATAGCTAGATTACTGGAAAATGAAAAACGTGAGGCCTTTAGAAAAGATCTGGGGAGGATGTGGGGAACTAAGGCCTATATGACTAATGTTTGTATCTGGCAACTTTGTGAAGCCTATAATAAAGGACAACAGATACCCACATAAATACAAGCTCATTGCAGAATCAACACAGCTGCTGTAAGGGGGAGCCCTGCCTTTCCAGCCTCTTGCAGTTCCTGCAATATGTCAGGAACCATGTGGATAAAAGTGATTTATCTCACATAATCTGGATTTCAAGAAGAGTTGTGACAAAAACCTTCATCTAAAGCTTTTGAAAGCTAAAAGCTGCAGGATAAGAGGGGAAGTCCTTGCATAGAAAAACAATTGTTTAAAAGTTAGGAAACATAGAATAGGAGTAAGCGTTCAGTTCCTAGTGAAAGGAGGTCATCAGTGCAGTTTCATTAGGAGCCCACACGGGAGCAGGGAAGATGACATTATAAATCCATGGCTAATTCACACGTTGAATACTACATGAAGTTCTGGTCCTCTCACCTCAAACAAGATAAATTAGAGCTGGAATATGTTCATGGAAAGACAGCAAGTATGATCAAAGGTACTGCTCTGTATAAGGAATGACAGAGTAATCTGGGACTCGTTAGTCTGGAAAACACCTGACTTAGCGGGACAAAACAGAGGTCTGTAAAAGGATGACTGGCATCAGTCATCAGTGTGGATAACTGATTGCTTGCTGTCTTTTCCAAGGCAGGACCTTGACTCTACTAAGTGAAGCTAACAGCATTACTACTTGTGTTCTTCACACAAATAGGATCGCCCTGTGAAAGGACACTGTGGGTGCAAGAAATTTACATAGGCTTAGGAGGAGACTGAATCAGGAAACTGAGTTTTGTTAAACAGAACACTGGATCTGGAAACTGCTCCCTGGGTTTCCCTACTCAATCAGGGCTTTAAATTTGACCGTCTTTCAGCTGGGCAGGTGAAGCTGTTCAGAGGCTACTGCAACATATAGACCATGCTAATAATGTCTCCTGTCACAAAGTAAAAGGAGCCCTACATTGAAGCTTCTACATAACACTGCATTCATTTTTACCTTCAATTTAGACCTCTTCCTCACATCTATGAATACAGAGTCAGGATGTACGCAGACATCCAAGCTGAAATCTTTCCATATGTTGCATTAGAGAACCAGCTGGTGTTCATTCTGCAGTCACTACCTGTAAGATGAACAAACAGCACAACAGGAACAGCAGCTGTTGCAGAATTATTGCTCATCTCCTGGTTTATCCCCTTTCCACTACGAGGAAATCACAGCTTTGTCCAGTGTAATTTGAAAGCTGCAGTAGGCACTTGCCATAAATGCTGGTCACATTTCCCCAGCTTCATTGCAGGCTCCTTGCTGGTCTGGAAGCAGAAAGCTCATTAAACATGACTTGTAGGTCTAATAGTTAATTTACAGGACAATGGGAAAAGTCTGCATTAGCTCAGTCCAGAAGGTGGCTGCACTTAATTGCTTCTTTCAAAGACCTGTTCCTTTGTGAAGAGTGGTAGAGAACTGCTGATCATTATTACCAATTTGCTGAGACACTTAAAACATCAATCTCCTTACACAGAAAGCATTTGCTGAAATTATCACCATTTACGCTGTCTGATGAGCTTTTGCTCCTCTTTGCAATTTGGAAGTACACCACCCCATTAATAGATTCCTAGACACATTTAAGCAGGAAGGCATTTAGTGTGTCCCTGCTAGTAATAACAGTATCGTGGCATAAGTACCAGCAAGCCCACTGAAAGGCAATCACAGAAGTGTCTATAAGCTTCCTGTACACCAGGGCTTGTGCAAAATTAAATTCCAGCCACAGAAATTAAAATCAGGACTGGTTTGTTAGCTTAATGAATGGCTGAGGTCTTACAGAATAGTTCTAATTTTAATGAACCGAGGATAGAAACGCTAAAGTAGGTATTTGACCCTAAAACAGAAAAACGATGGTTCTCTGGTCCCTGCTGAATTAGGCTGGGGATGGAGCTAATGGCATAAAGATGACACATTTTGGTCCACATTTACGCAATCAGGTACCTCTGCAAAGAATTACCCTCAAGAGATGCTTGGAGACCAGCAACAGCCCCATACCCTTCACACCTCACTGAAGTTTAGGGGGAGGACTCTGGCCCTCTGTTCCTTTACCTGACCTACCCCAAATCCCCCCTCAAGCACAGCAGTTGCTGATAAAGACAAACCAGCCACACTCCCAGCTCCTTTTCACAACCGGATCCTCAACAGCAATCGTTTCAGCACAGGAAGAAGCAGCACAGAGCGACTGGTATCAAACAGAAGGGTGAGATTCTTGAAAGGGCAGTTCAGGAGTCATTTCTGCCATTTATCACCACACTGAAATGCCTCAGAGTCCTAAAAGCATCCTTAGCTCCTTCCCATGTCCCACTCACTGATGTTAAGACCATAAGCAGGAACATCATGATACAAAAACAAGAAACGAAGGCACAGGAGGTAATAGTCCGGGTGGCTATTCTCCCAAATCCTGACTAAGCATTCTTCAGCACCCTGAAATCATTACTACATTGTTCCCGTGGCAGTAGCTCATTTTATAGCAGTTTAATTCCACCCAAGACTTACATGCAATGTTGGAAATCATTCAAATAGCTACTACCGTCTTCCTCCCACAGATCCGTAGCATGTGAGGCAAGATTCAAAGCTTATTTCATTATTTTCTGGCTAAACTTGTGCATTCAAGAAGCCACATGAAGAACTGTCACAAGACCTGGACCAGGTTCAAATGTAGACATTTCCAGAGCCAGAGGAGTATTTTGGAAGGAGAGGAAAGTGGGTGCAGCACACAGTTGGCAGCTGTGGCACAGGGTGCTACTCACCCGGCACAGCCGTTATGCAACCCAGCAGGCTGTCAGGCTCAAATCCCTTTAATGAAAAAGTGAAGGAGGCTTGAGTATTAAATAAAGCAAGCGATGCTAATGCAATACCTTTGCTCAGCTTTTGCTTACTCAAATGTTAGCTACTTAAAAATCTAAGAAGAAAGAAACACAGTAACTAGACACACCTACAAGTAGACTCCTGGAGTTATACATTTACCATTGCTGTATTACCAAAGAACATAGGCAAAGTTAAGTAACTGCAAGCTTGCAAGCTTTTAAAATGTGGTTCTAGTCAACCGTGGAGAGCTGTGAATTCCCTTACACTTTACATGTTAAACCTGAAGACATAAAGGACTTCAAGTAATAAGTACTTAACTGCCAGCCAATTTTAAAATAAAATAAATAACACACATACAAGACAACATTTGTCTTGCAATTAGTTATGTACCACATTAAGTTTCTCACCAGCCTGTTCATTTTCAGCCCCTTCCCTCTAGCTTCTCAGCTCTATCCAAACAAGCCAGAAATAGCTCTCCGATTCCTAAAATGCCCCAGCTCCTATCTCCAATCATTCTGCAATTCAAAGCAGTCTAAGAGCTACATAATACAGCCCTCCTGGCTACAGTCCTTACAAAGGTATACACTAATCCAGTTTGCATTAGGGAAATTATCTCTGCTCCACCCTTTTATGCCATCTTCTGCGCAGGAAACATCTTTCTCTGCCAGGCTGGAATAAAACTCACTGCACCAGCATTTCACTAGGAATATGAAGAACAGAGGAGACGCATCAGGAGACCAGTACGTAAGTTAAGCAAGGAAACAGGCCTGGGTGGGAAGAGTTGACCCAGAGCCTTGAGAAGTAAAAGTAACTCTAGTCCCACATCAAGCCTGGCTGGAGGCATCTGCTCTCAACTTCTCCCTGGGCCCGCTGTCACTTAGGGCCATCACCATGGCAAGTAATGAAGGCATAAAAGAAGAAAAGTCAAATGCTTAGCATGGCTGGGTCCAGGGATGCTGTGCAGTCTCATGCGCAGCCAATAAGCCTCTGTTATTAGCTCTTCTGAATAGCTACCCTAAAAAATGCCTTCTGTAGACCTTCTGTTCTGTTTAAAGGCAGAGGGACCTAAATTTGGATCTGTCTGCTAAGCCTGGCACATCTCTGAAATTAAGCTCAGCAGCAGCAGCAACAACAGAAAGCCAAGTGTGGGAGCCAGCAGAAAAACAGAAGTGCAGGCTGCACAGTTCCAAGGTGGAAGAGATGTTTGCCTCCTTGCTGGCAGGAGAAATACACTGTTTTTCCAGAAAAAGGAAAAAAATAAATCCCCAAACAAGAGAACAAACAAAACAAACCTGACCCCACAAGCTTTAGGCACCCTCCTATTGAGGCTGATTATGCAAAAGCTGATTTTTTCCAAGGACACCACCAGACTTAGGTGGACAAATCTCACTGGTACAGGCAGGCTTGCTGAGAAGGCATTTAAGATGAGGAAGGTAACACTTAAAGCCTCCATTCCCACAGGAGGGGAAATTCCCAGACTTCGTGCGTGCTAGGACACATTCAGCTTTCACTTTGTGGTACTCTGAAAATGTCTCAAACTCACTGCTACTGCTTTTCTCGCACACTGAATGTGGCCAGCAGGTTTGGGCCCCCTCAGCTTCTCCACAACCCCCTTGAAGTGGGAGGGCACCAAAGGGTAGAAGAAAATGTTAATCTCCTTCAATCTGCTGGGCAATGCTCTTCATAGTGCAGCCCAGCATGTAGTTTGCCTTGTTCACAATGTCGGCTCATCTTTAACATTGTGTCCGCAGTGCCTCTATGATCCTTCTTGGTAGGGCTGCACACCAACCAGCCAGTTCCCTGCGCAGCTAATGCTACCATCCAGTTCAGTGTATGACAAATACTCAGACTTATCCAAAAACTATATCCATTTAATCCCTTTAAGGTCAGCGATGGCTGCCTCTTGTAACACAATTGTAGCAGACTTATGCCAAGTAGGAGTAACATAAGCTGTGCCAACTGCTTTGCAGAAGTGGTCAGAAGACGCAGAAGTTTGCAGGATCTAGACAAAGGCAAGGACTTACTAGAAGCTCAGACCAGGTTTTAATTCAAAGAAGTATACATTTCACTAGAGTTTGTCATGCAAACTTCTTACCTGGGATTTCCTAATTTCTGTCTAAAGAAACCTCCTGCACCCACTGATCGGTGAAGTTGCCTGTAGTCCTGCAAACAGTAGCAAAAACCATTCTGCACTGAAAAAGCACTGCAAATATTTCACAGAAGCAACAAAAATGAAAACACTTTGATAACTGCTGTTTTGCTGGGGAAAACAACATTTTCTAGCCATTATAATTTTTTTTGCAGGCACAAACCTTTGCCATTTCAAAACAAGACAGCTGGTGTGCATTGACCGTGCTTATTATATTGCATGTGAATGCTTTCCTTTTACCTTGTTCTGTCTCTTCTTGATATCATAAGGTAAGCCCATACATTCCTAGGACAGTGAATACTTGTCTTTAACAAACTAGGTCTGTGTAATATCTAGCGCAATGGAGCTTTGATCCCAGATCAGAAGCTCTAGGTATTACCATACAAGTAAATAATAATATTCAACCAGGATAGTAACAGAAGCCTGAATAAGCAAGTCTTAGCAAATAGTTGCAGTGGGCAATTGCTTGGCAGGAAAACAAGCACACAGAAATGAAAAATAAAACCAAAAGGATTAGACTGAAATTGCAAACTTCCTCTTGAATATTTATTAGAACTGACAAAACACTCAAAACTCTCTGAACAGAGTCTCTTTGTAAATCATATTTCCTAATATCATCTTCTAATAGCTGATTAAGCCCTCCAGCCCAGCAAGCCATGGCAGACTGCTATCTGATCTCTGCTCACACAGATATTCAGACTGTTCTCTTGGGTACGTAGGCTGCCTTGCTGGATAAACCAGAGCATAAATCACAGAAAGTAACTGAGCAACACATTCCCTGTCACTTGGCTTTTCAGTTATATTTGTATAAAACCACACAGGACAGCAAAATATTTTCATAGGTAGGAGGCATTTAACCATCACAGAACAAGTGAAGTCGAAGGCCAGAAAACCACCACCCAGCCAACCTTGCTGCAGAGCAGCATTGCTAAGTCAGCAGGCCAGACTTCCCCCAAACAGCAACAAGGAAAATGCTGATTTTCGACAATGTTTCTGAATTACAGCACTTTCTCCCACATTTATGCGCAAATCCAGTCATTCCTTGTCCTGCTTTCGGCTGGGATAGAGTTAATTTTCTTCTTAGTAGCTGGTACAGTGCCGTGTTTTGGATTTAGTGTGAGAATGATGTTGATAACTGATAACTCTGATGTTTCAGTTGTTGCTAAGTAGCACTTATCCTAAGTTAAGGACTTTTCAGTTTCCCATGCTCTGCCAGCAAGCAGGTGTGCAAGAAGCTGGGAGGGAGCATAGCCAGGACAGCTGAACCAAACTAGCCAAAGGGATATTCCATACCATGGAACGTCATGCCCAGTATATAAACAGGGGGGAGTTGGCCAGGAGGAGCAGATTGCTGCTCAGGCATTGGTCAGCGGGTGGTGAGCAATTGTATTGTGCATCACTTGTCTTTTCTTGGGGTTTATTTCTTTTTTTTGTTGTTATATTCCTTTTCATTACAATTACTATATTATTTTTCTTAGTTAGTAGTGTATTTTACTTTAGTTATTAAACTGTTCTTATCTCAACCCATGAGTTTTACTTTTTTTTTTTTTCCCCTCCTCCCCACGCCACTGGGAGGGGGCAGGGGGAAGCAGCTATGTGGTGCTTAGTTGCTGGCTGGGGTTAAATCACAACATTCCTGCATCATCTCCAAGTAATACAGGCAAGTTATAAAATGCATTAATAATTTTCAGATATTTCCCTAAAATTGGGTGATACCCAAGTGCCCCTGACTTCAGCAGGGCTTTTGCTTTCAATTCAGTGAGAAGACCTGAGTGGTTTAGTAAGGCTTTGGAGCTATGGACTCCTCTGGCCAACATAAACAAGGCAGATGGGATGAGCTGCCACTCCAGACATATCTCTAGCTGAATCATTTTGTAGACTTAATTGTGCTTGTTGGGACAAAACCATCTGACCTTGTCTCCTTCGTCTGTAGTAGGAGTTCTGCTACAGATTTTCAGGGGAGGAATCTCAGCATCTCATGTCACGTACCCAGAAGTTCACATTAAATAGCTAAATCTGCAGGAGATTACCTGAAGCCAGCTACCTCAGCAAAACCCTCTGGTAATGACCCTGAAGTCCATGAGCAGAAAGGGTACTTTCTATGTTCATTAAGGGCAACACTGATAAAAGTATCAAGCTAAAGTTATTCCTTTACTAAGATGCTTCACCCAAGAAGAGGCTGGTCTTAAGCCAGGCGACCTCACTTACCTGCTGTTTCACTTCTGCTGAGGAGTTACCAGATGCTTTTTTTAAGTACCATACATGAAGTGCTTTCTTATTTGGAAACACTATTTCTTGGAAACCAGTCCCGCCTGGGTCTCAGGCTCTCAGGGTGCAAACATTCATATTCCCACAGTCTAATGAGGAACACTTTCCGATTCCTCCTATCACCCCTCCAAAGCCTTCACTTTCTCTCACTTGAACATCACTTTCTCACTTCAACATCAAGGGTACACCACAGTGTGGCACTAATCTGCATGCACTGCAATGTCTATCAGTAGGGCCTTTTCTAGCAGCTGCTACCAAAGGAAAATCAAACAGGATTTTTCCTTCCAATTAATTCTTCTGCTGAATTGGCTAGAGGAGTTGATACTGAGCAGCGCAACGCTTCCCCACCACTACAGAACAGATCAACACAAATGCCAGGGCTTGACTATGCAATTTACTCACATCAGCAAACGCTTGTTGACATAAGAGGGCCCCTGATTTCAGGGAAATCACTCTGCAAATACATGCAGTTCAGTATGAGTGAATGGTGCAAAAGGAAGACTGAAAAAGCAAGAGACAAGGGTATAAGCAAATTAAACCACTAAGTCTATACATGTGGTACCTCATGTTTCTCCGCACAGAGCCTTTCTTCTCCCATCTCCTAATGTACTGTTTACCCCCAAAGAGCTGCCAAAGTCAGCTCTGAGGAAGACACAGTGACCTGACCACTACTCTCACAAATGGAAAGAAACTCAGCTTTAATTCTGCCAGCTGCTGCTCCGATGAGGAAAGGAAATATCAAACCTGATCTGATTTCTTAGAGCAGCACAATAAGACACAGTAGTCTGTGAGCTAGCAGGCTAAGTGTTCAACAAAATGAAGAGCAGCAAGAGAGACGTATTTTGATCTGGATCCATATGGACGGCTTGGAATTAATATGCTGGCTGGAACCTATCAACTATGATCAAAGGTGTATCTTAAAACTCACCATAGCAACACCATGAGCCAACCACTCGCTGCCTATTTCTGAGAAGAACAGAGGAGGAAAAGAATAAAGAAACTAAGTCACTACTAAATACGTTTAAACATCTCTGCTCCTCAAAGCACATCTCATTTAACAGAGCTGGTGCAGATATGACAGAGGGATGCAGGGAAGAACACTGTTCACTCAGAAATTTGCCAGCTTGAATCTATATTTTGGATCCATCTTGAGATTGGACTGAGCTGCAAAGGAGGGGGCAGATGACACAGGAGAGGCTAAGGCAGCAATGCTATCTCACACTTCCTACTAGCTTGCAATTGTAGGGAAGTCAGACCTTTCAGTTCGTATAGCCAACGGGCTCAGCAGTGCAGCTTTCAGATTTCCGAGGTCCCCATTAATCATTTCCCCCAGAGCTCCATGGTAGACAGCTTCATATTTCGTGACCTTAGGGGAGAGGGAATTCAATTTTTATGATGTATCTTCATGTGGTACCTTTCCCCATTGACACAACAGTATACACCTGGGCAGCTAACCAATAAACCCTACCACCGCAACAGATTCATCTCAGCCTTGAGAAGCAGATTGGGTCAGCTGAGAGACGTACCTCTGGACTGCCAGGCTCCTAGAAGTAGTCTCCAGACTCAGTATTGACATCAAGTCACCAGTGTGTCTGGGGAAAGAGCTGACAGCTTCTCTTTGTTTGAACTCGTACATCTGCTAAAACAGCACTTTGTTTCCCAAGCTCTTCCATCCCCAAAGCTTAGGAGAGGCTGTCTTTATTGCCAGTGCCTGGATGGGAGCCCCGACACCAGGTTAGGGTTGCATTGTGGTCTCTCTGCTCAGCATCACTCATATCACCCTGAGGGGGCTTAAAACCTGGTGCTGTCAACAACACAAAAGGGGAGAGGAGCCTTTGTTCCACAGTAGTTACAGTTTGGAGATTGTGTGTGTGGAGGGGTCCAGAGAAAACAGAAATGCAGACACATAACAAAAGAGCTTCCTTTTATAATGCAGATTGAGAAAAAGTAGATTTACTTTCCAGCAAGTCCCAGAGATACAGAACAAAGGAGGGTGAATTCACAAACCTAAAGGAGCCCCATCCCACACCTACCTTGGAGTTGTTTGTAGGTAGATATGCCGGCAAAATTCAGACTCTGATTTTCTACATTTTAATTCTCAAGAGTAAGCCAAGATCTCCAAGAATCCTGCTGCCAATTCAGGCACCTGAATAATATGTGGAAGTATTTATTACCAAGCAAGTCTGCCTGGGGGACAGGCCATGTTCATATTCCAAAGCTGGCACCGAAGATGGGAAAAATCAACACCACTTTCAACCTTTAGCTACAAAGGTATTGCTTTCTAGCACCTATTTGTACTTGACATGAAATCAGCTTTAGGATTCATGTTTAAAATGGTTTCTAACAGTGTCTGAGTAGCAACAGCCAGACTGTAGAAAATATCTTTGTTTCTTAATTCATTTTGTGCCTCACAGAGGATGGGGCATTTAGCCAGATGGAGCAAAGCCTGCAGTACATTTTCCTGGGAGTTGTGCAAGGATAAGTCAACAAGCAACAACTTAGACTACTGGAACCAGCCTGTTCCAGCCCAGCAGGAACAACTTTCTACTTGCTAACTGCCAAAATTAAAAAAAAAATTAAAACTATTTAAAAGAAAAAAAAAAAAAGAGCACATTAAAGAAAAAAGGATCAGAGTGTTTCCTCACAGCAACCTATTACTTGCAATATTGTTTGCATAATACATAGAATGCTGAAGAGGAGCTCCATCATTACCCCTCAGGAGTTCGGTGACAAGCCTTGCCACTTCATTAATTGTAGATCTGCTCATGCACATTCAGCTATAGGATGCTCTAAGGTTATCAGTCAGTGTTCCTGGTTGTCCCAGTGAAATTTAAAACAGGTTCATCCAGCATTATGAAAATAAGGAAACTCAAGCCGCTGGTAAAACATAACCTTTTCAGATGACAGCTGCGAGCTGCTTCTGGTCCATATGGCATTTTACGCCAATAAGGGCTTTATCAGCAGAGCTGCAGCACAAAAAGATGATTTTGGGATTGAGGTCAGCTGGACCTGTTCCACTAACACCTATGCACCTCACTGCAACCAAAAGGACCTTATTGCAGAGGTCCTGTGAGATATGGGACACTAACATCCTTCCCCATGTCTTGGAGGTCTGACTGTGCAGCTTCTGTGTAACCAGAAAGGGCAACAGCCTAAGAGTGGATGGAGAGAAGCACTTGCAGAGGGTGTCCCTGCAAAAGAAAGCTCTGGGATGGGATGATGAGCCGCTGAGCTCTTGCCCTCTTTCAGAGTCCTTTAAAAGTTTTAGGAGTGTTGTTCGGAGCCGACTCAAACACTGGCATGGTTAGGTCTGTAAAACTTCCTGGCTTTAGAAAGGTATGAGCAAATGGTTCACATGGCAAACAATTCCCTGTCCGAGGCCAAGCAGAAAACATGATATAAATGCTAAGGCATTAGCACTGACAGTGAAGCAGTGATTGCACACTTGCTGCTGGTCCTTTTCCCCCAAAACAGAAGTCTAACACTCTGGTTACTATTTTCTCTTTTGGGCTGGTAGGAGATTTTTGCTCACAACTTAGAACATCTTGTCCCTCTCCTACAGACCAATACATGGGAGCAGACTTTCCAGCCCTACAGCTGAATTATGCAGGGCTTTGCAAAGGCACCAGTGATGTGACAGTGTTGGGGCAGGGGGGGAATATCAGGACTAGGCCCCCAAATGTGAATTCTTAGGGGTATAGCTCTGGGTTTTCATATGTCCCAGAAAATGAGGGCCTAATTTCACTGGCACAGCCTCTGACACTGTTAGGATGCATAAGAAAATAGTGTGGTATGAATAACTTGGTCAAATTCAACTCTGGTCAAGCTAATGAGACTCTTAGCAGACTTTTCAAGTTCTACACATGACACAGCCAATCAACTACAACCTATATTAACATGGGGGGGGAGGAGAAAAATCCTCTTTTCTTCCCCTAAAGTTATGCTTGGGTGTGAGGCTTTTACTTATTTAATATCTTCCCAGAAATACACTCTTTCCTTCACATGTCTCATCCTGGAAGCAAGAGCTGCTGGGTTTCCTTCAACTTACTGGAAAGAGATGCTGGCATATGAAAAGGGGACTCACATGACATTTCTGAGAAGGGCATTGCAAACTTGCTCAGAAAAAGCTACTCTTGTGTGCCTTTCAGTGCTGGATAGCCTGCCATTAACAGTTACACATCACTTCCCTCTGCCACTCACTCAGAGACTTACACAGTGCTCATGCCCTGCCTCCCGGTAAAGGGGAAAGAAGCATTTATGTTCATACCTTGGGGAAAAAAAAAAAAAAAAAAGAAAAGAAAAAAGAGCGGAGGGTGGAGGTAGTTGGGTTTTTAAGCCTCCTTCCATGGAAGGAACTTGTGCACATGAAGCTAACCCAGGAGAGTAGACGAATGGTGAGATAAGAACAAAACCAAAAAACTAAACCCTCATCAGCCCACCCTTTCTTACCTGAAATTAATTGATATAGGAAAGATTCCAAATCTAAAAGGAAAAAAGCATATTCAGAGATTAAATTTACAAATGAAAGTCTGCTCTTCGTGTACCTTGCTGCCAAGATAATTTTCAGTATCCTGTGCTTCCTCTGTGATACTTGTTAGTAATAATTACACTGAAACAGCACAAGAGTACTGTCTCCTATGAGTTTAGGTGTTAGCTACAAGAAAAAGCAAAAATATTGAACTCCAGTTTTGAGAGGGTTAAAAGCCCTCCAGTTTGCCCTGGAGCACAGAAGACCCATGAGAATGAAACTGAGCTCTGACATTTGTTGGTCAGAACTCAACAACATCAGTGACCACGTTAAAAATATATCCCACTCTGCTGGGGCCAAACTTAGGAGCAATGTGATAACCCACAATACTTCAACCCTATTAATCCTCCACCACACTTGTGAAAGGCCCTCAGACAACCTGTCTCCTCCAGGCTCCCACACAGCACATGGGCAAGTGACTTTAACACCAGGCTGATTTCTCCAAGACTGCTGATGGGCTGATGTCTTTCGCAAACATGAAGATCCAAACTCATAAACTGCAATTACTGAGGCTGCAGATGAATCCAGATTAGGGAATCAAGTTACAGGACAGGTTTTACTCCGGACTCTCTCTTCTGGTTATCATAAGCACAACTTAGTTTCATCTGAAGGTAATCCAGTTTGCATAGTCCAGGACTGCTCCACATGAAATAGAGCACAGGAAGTGGAGATTACTTCACAAGTGGACAAGTGGAGACTGTATCTGCAAAGCACATCCTTATCTGGACAAAAATGCTACTGAAAACACCCTGAATCCCCTCCCACTGCACCATGCACAGCACAACCCCCAACCTCAAAACCAGATGAGACTAAGTATGTACTACACTTCAGTACATGCTATAATTCTGGTGGTACAAGCATGTGTTAAAAATAGAGACTTGGTTTTTCTTGCCTTTCTGAGACTTGTAACTCACACATGGACCACACCTCATCTAATCAAGACTCAGAAAATCACCACAGCTGAGATCTTGAGGGGGATCACAGCTCCCTCTTGCTAACACCACATGCCATGTTTTTGGACAGATCCGTACATGTCTGATTTGTGCAGGTAAGCTGGAGGGAGAGAGCCCACTCTCACAATCCAGTCATTGAAAATGTAAATGTGACAGTCTGGGCCACAACTGAAGCCACTAAAAAGGGAAATTTAGGTTTTGGGCTTCAGACGTAACTGCTCAGTAGTGGCTCTCCTAGACCCTACAGCATTGCAGTGGGCAGAGAGGGGAGAGCATCATAACACTCCACCGGGAGTCACAAGAGCTGCCTCTTGGTTGCCTGCTTCGACCACAACTCAACTGTGCCTGCGTGTCTTTGGTCAGCGAGCAACTAGGAAGGAGCCTTTCTTCCTAGTTGAGCTTCTCAGTGTGAACTGCCCAGACTCTCTTCCAATTACACTGTATGATACAAAGCAAAAAAGAAAAAATTCCATGTATCATGCATGGAAAAAGACAACAAAAGCCTATTTTGAGTGACAAAGGCCTGACATTTCAAAGTGATGGATCTGTGGTCTTTGTAAGGAGTCAGCCTTGCAATTTGCAGCCCACATTACAGCGCTCCGAAGCTATTCATGCTGATTTCCCAATGCCGGTATTGTGTTTGCATGCTTGGCACTTCTGGACTATTCCAGGATTTCCCCAGCGCTGACTGGACACATTCTTCACCATGCTAAGAAGGGGGTGACCCATCGCCTCAGGCTGGGGGAAAATGTGGATAATTGCTTTTGAGAACCACAACCACCATATTTCTGGCTCGTGGGGGAACAGCTTGACCCTGCTCTCCCACCCAGCACACCACAGCAGCTACGCTAGCTCAATGCAGCTGTGCACTGCCTGGTATTTACAAGGAATTTGACATTTATGTTCTGATTTAGTAAAGTATAGAGCTCAATCTGTTCAAGAACCTGCTTTATCTGATTTGCATTGCCCTTCTGCCCAGTTGGCTTTGGTGCATGCCAGCCAGCACTGGTGCTTGTTGTGGTGTCAGTGCCTGTGTTCAGCAGCAGCAAAAGGAGCCCCGAGCCTCATCCCCAAAACTGCCCAGGCTCATCCCCTCTCAGGGATGCTCACGCTTCTCAGAGCAATGGCAGCTTTTCTGTTCACAAACAGTTAAAAAAACCCGCAAACCTCAAAACCCTAACAACGATCCTACCTTCCAAAATATAACTTTAATAGACTTTGTCCCCCTTAGATTCATTCTGCATTTATTCAATTACAAGGTGTGTCTGTACTTGTAGCTCTCCAGCACTGGCAGATCCCTGTGCAAGTGAGATGCTCTGGAAAAGCCTGGTTTCAATTATATGTGAGCAGTGGGGTATTTCCACTTGAAAAATCCTACTGTTTGACAACAGTATTTTACCCTTGACCAAATACAGCCCTTCAGGTTTTCCAGTGCATTTGGTACATATTAAGCTTACAGTGCCTCAGTGACAGAATGGGGTATCATCCCAAACATGCAAGGAAAAAAAAAGTCCAAGACTGAGAGACAAATGAAAATTACTTACGAATAGGTTAGAAAAGAGTCAAGGGGTAGTGACTTTCCCTGGATGGATCAGCAATAAGTAAAGCAGCTGCTGGGAGCCATTTCCCACAACAAATTCACTTAGAAGGACTAATTTATCAGGCTGCGCTGGAGAGCACAGGGAAGAGCAAAGGAGAGAAGAGGCCGGCAGCCAGAGCACCCACGCTGCAAAGGGCGGGTGACCCTGGGGCTGGTGGAGGCACCCACCAGTGGGGTTGCCTGGAACATGGCAATCCTGTTTTGCAAAGGAATTCAGGGCCTCAATGTTTGCTTTCACAGTGCACTAGAAGTACTGATGGTGCTGAGCTCCAGCAACACTTCATATTTGAAGGACCAATCATCCAATTTGTTCTTTGCAACGAACAAGCTCTTAATGCTCAGAGGTAACTATCTTTAAGACCACCAATTCCCTTCTATACACACACTTTCCAGGAGAGGCAAGTGTAAACTATATGATGGCATTTTATATACCGAGGTCTCATTCCTTCAAGCACACCAATGTAAGTGGATAATGAAGTCAAGATCCACATCCAGGATCTTACATGCTCATCTGTACAGGCAAGTGAACACATAGCAATCTCTGCATGAAAACAATACCATTTATACAAAATGACTATATTAAAGAAAAAAGCCATATACAGAAAGTACTGTATTTATACTCTGCTATGGATATTAAAATACACAGTACTAATACGTACTAAAATAGGTGTGATTACATATCAGCAAGTCCAACATAATGAGATAAAGGGGCATCTGCTTGGTTAGCATCACAGACCATGTGTCCTACAAACTGCAGTCTATCATGGAATTTATAGCATTATTTTTCAGAGACTAAAATGAAATGTCAGTTTCTGGATAGCCTATATATCTGCCAATAATGGGGTTGGGGGGCAGGGGGACATGGACAGATGCATATAACCCAAATATGAAGTGAACTGAAAATTATTTTACAGATATTGAACTGTCTACGAGATGGCATCTGGTTAGATAGACAGAAGGCAGAGACAGAGAGGAAAATTACCTTGTTCTGCATAATAGAGTGATTCATATGGATGAACCAGATACCCTAAATTACCAGCTACTAGGAGAACTGTATTGCAAATGTAGCTCAACCTCCAACATATCAAGTGCTGACTCAATCCTATTTGCAAAATGAGAAAACATGGACAAAATAAAGTCAGTAACCTTTCTGAACTTGACCATTTTCCACCTGGTAAAAACGTAGCAGCATACTGAGCAGGAGCTCCAGGTGGTATAAATCAGTACAGCTCTGTTGTCATCACAGATCGCAAAGGATAACGTATTTTTGCAGTAGTTGCTCTCCCACAAAATCAAGTGCACACATTGCTTGATCTCCTCTGGCAGCCTGTGGGCGTTCGCACGCACGTGGGCATACTCACACTAAGACAAGTTTCACAAACCCACTGTGTTACACCCTTGCGCTGCTGAACACTTCATACAAGAGGGTCTTAGCTCTACTCTGCCATGGTCCTTTTCTGAGCATCAAGGGGAGAAGATTATATGGATGACAGAGTTGGAAAAGCTCTGCTTCAATATATGCAATAAAGATGTTTTCTTCTAAGGAGCTTTAATCTGCAAGACTGTAACTTTCACTCTCCAAAGAGAGCTCAAATTCCTGACCTTGGCACAGCATCACAGAGGACTTGTTTTCACTCACATGGATTAACTGTCACTGAACAACTCATCCAAGATAATTGGCACAACCACTCCTCTTCTTCAAAGCTAGCATTTCCTCACCTATTTTCCCTTCTTCCTCCAGTGAGTACATAACGTACAATAGTGAGTACATAACATATAACAGTGACTTCAATTACCACCACGTCAATTGGCAAGAGTATTATCCTGAATAAAGTCTGCCAATTATATTAAGTGAACGAAAGCACAGCACTGTATAAAAGACACCTGCAAGTGCGCTGCTCCAAGTACCATATGCAGTTATGCACATTGCTACGTACTCTGCCTGCTTCCTGAGAAAGGAGATGCAGCAGACCAGGAGGACCGCGTGGCACACATGGCTACCTCGCTTCCAGACTACAAGTAAGTATGCCGGGACTGACCACTTCCTATGGACAAACCTATATCCAGGCTGTTATCTGCATGTATCCACACAGTTTACATGCCAACAGAGAGGCCTATGACCCATCCATAGTATTATCTTAGAGTTAAATCCAATATATTTTGTTCTCCTACTGAGCAAATGGCTTCCTCTGGCACTAAAGCTACTATTCATAAAATTGAAAGGTTTCAGGAGTGTAAAGAGGATACTAAAGAGATGTTGGCTCTATTTTGTGTTTTAACTAGGGCTGCTATGATTTGCCATTTTGTAATCAATTTCACAGTATTTTTTTTCCTTTTAAACCTCAGGGGATTGCTTTGAAAAAAATGTTTGTTTGTTAAACCTGAAAAAAACCCTTTTCTGGTTGCAGAGAAAAGCTTGGAAGTGTGCGTGGAACATAAGCTAGAATTTTAAAAATTTAACAGTAAAGAGAGCTCCTTAACCCCCTTCCTTCCCCTTTCCTTCAAGTTTCTATTTTTAAACTGAGCTTCACAATTTCTAACAACTTCGGGATCTCCGAGACTGACAATATTTTCCTGAATATTTAATATTACCCCTAACAAATGGATGAGCAAAGTACTTTTTGAGAAGCACTATCCCAGCTATTTTGACTATACCTGCATACTAGAGCTTTAATTTTGAACTTCTAATCATATGCAATCTGTCTCTCCAGCCTTGAATTGGTCTCTGTCTCATTTAAATTTGGAAAAAAGCTGAAAGAAGCTCTGAAATAGGGCAGTTTTGCCCACCCTCCCCCCAGCAATTTTCAAAGGCCTGCAGTTCAATGCCTCACCTAACTGCGCAAACACAGGCTTTCCCCTCTCCCTCCAGCTGCACACTCCCTCCTCTTGCCTTACATCCCGCAATTATGTGGCCTCCAGGGAGGAGGCCCGTTGTTTATGCGACAGAAAGGAGGTGGGCTAGCTTTCCCTTGGATCAATCAGCTCAAGTAGTCATTGGATTTTATGTGGGACGCAGTGGGCTTGCACAACTGGGTGTGCAGAGGAGCCCAATTACCCGGGCTTAGAGGGAACATCAAGTCACCTCCAGGAGAGTTAGGAACCCAGTGTCCACACCCTTTCAAGGGATTTACACAGCTCAGGAAGCCTCCCTTGGTAAATCCCAGCCCAGATCAATTAAAAAGAAAGCAGATGACAGAAAGAAGTTAAATGCTGCTATCGTATAGCACCTTCTTAATTTTGAGCACAACTCTGAAGCAAGTAGCAACAATTAAAACACCAGACTTTGTAATTACAGCATAGGAGCCTGTCTCCGCCCTCACAGCTCGCTGTAACTGCTCTCACTTTTGGAGAGCTCTTCAGCAGCCACATTCATCCACATTGATGCTCCAGCTCTCCATCCAGCTTATTACTGTCCTCCACCACCGGCTCTCTGGGACCTGTTTGAGCAGCATCTTGCCCAGATCAAGGATAAGGACTTCAGGACAGTACTGCAATATCAAATCTCAACAGTAGCCTAACATGCCAAGCATCTTGTTTCAGATGAACAGAGGCAGCTGTAAGAGGAAGGGAAGGAGCTGGAGGAAATTTTAGTCATCATACAATGAAATCTTCCCTGACTTCATCCACCGAAGACAAAACAGTAACATGGCCTGATCAGGGCCCACAATCATTTAGGTGCCAACCTGATTTATCTACAGTGATTTCTGTTCCTATACCAGCTGTTCAAGTCTCTGCTGGGCAAATTGATTGGGAATTTTATACAGTGAATGGGCCATTTCAACCACAGTATATTACTAGCTTCTCACAAATATTCCTCTCTGCTTGGGGGAGGAACGCTTATCCATCAAACACTTTGGTGCCTTCTCTGCTTGCCACGTGCTGCAATTATTTGCTTTGGCACAGCAGATCTCTGGTCAGTGAGCAGGCACGCTGTTATTTTCCCCAGCGACAGCATTGAAAAAGGAAAACATAAATTATAGCAGTCTTGGGGCTGCCTTCATTTATCCCGCAAGGAATGGTATTTTTTTGTGTGTCTAGTGCTATTTCTTTTTGAAAAAAGACGTTGTATCACTGCTCCCAGCTTTCCTTGCCCTGAGAAGGGACAGTACTGAATACGTACCCAGCTGGGGCTCCCTAGTGTGCAAATAAAACTTCATGGAAGTAAATCTTTTCAGCACAAGGCACCTGAGCTCTGCACACCCTGGGGGAGACAGGGGAAGGTTCTCTGCCACGATTTTACACACGTTTTGTGTTGTTTCTAGAGCAGCTGCTGTCTTGCATACTGGAAAATTCATAAACACGTAGTAAAGGGCATGTCCTGCTTGTACCTACAAACATGGCAGGTCCCCGACATTCTACAGGTCCATTGCATCACACTGTCAGTCCATGAGATGTGCATGGCCCGGAGAAAACAAGATCACAATGAAAGCCCAAACGTGTACGAAGATAATGCCTTTACATATTCAAACCATGAGTACAACCCATTGGCTTGATTTACTTCTTGTTCCCATCGTTTGTTTTGTGTCCTCCCTCCCCCCAGTGATTTCAGTGGTATTTAGATCAGGGCCTAAATGGATATATAGAATAAAAAATCCATTTCAAGCTAAGGAGAGATTGGAAACAATTTATCACTTTCTTTGAAAGTATTTAGACCACCTCTCCTGGGAAGGACTGCACCAAACAAAGGAAAGTAACATATGTGTCTACCTGAGTGGGGCGTCTGAAACAGCAGGAAGATAGCTGTGGAAATAAAGCAAAGGTTCTGGACTGCTGCAGGTCTAATTAAACCTTGATTTAACTGGGGCTCCAATTTTTAATCTGGATTTTATTACTGCTAATAAGGAGAGCTGCTGGAGCATTCCTTACGTTTCCTTAACATCATTTTATCCAGCAGTCCCTGGAATGTATTCAATGTCAACTGGTATCTTTTCCCTGGGACAGACATCTACACTGGCAGCTTCTAGCACTGACACAGCACATCAACTCACATACAGGAAAAATCACCATTAGCTAAAAATATCTGAATGAAAACAAAAAAGTGTTTCAAATGCCATGGTATTACCCTGCCTTCCTTTCCTTGGCTCTGTCTTTCTTTTCTGTGACCACTGAGATAGCCTCTGATATTTGCATAACTGCCTCATTTATTATTAGTTTTTAAATAGAAGTGGGAGACAGTTCCTTGATTTACGTTTATGAAAAAAACACAACCTGATAAATGTTTTTTTGTTAACAATCCATCCAAAGTCTATGAAGAACTAGTGAAAATATCAAGAAAAGGCCCAGTAAATCAGCTGTGAATGAAAACAGAGGCGGGCCATGACGTACTTTTTTCCCCACTTTCCAGAAGCTGCTCATTAAGTCCAATTTTAAGCTGGGGTGGAGACAAGCGGAGAAATTCCCAGGATGAGATAACACTGGTATCTGATTAACGAGAAATGTAACATCAATCAGACAGACTTGTAAGAAAGATATCACTGTCTTGCGTACACAGGCGCCGGCATTACACAATGTGTTTGCCCCAGAGCATCCCGCCCACCTGCTCCCTTCCTGTTCAGCTCAGACCTTCCTGAAATTAGGACCATTTCTCCAGTCTCATTCAAAGTTTCCACCTTTATCTCTCAGCCTGCGTAAGGACAGTGCTGGCTAAACAAAGAATTTAGGAGTGGAAATGACTGTATTTTGTGAGAGACATACTCCAGAGAGCAGGAGGACCAGCACACAAACCCAAACAGAGCAACACCAGATGCTTTCACAAGGGAAACTTTCTGCATCCTTTCTTACAGTAGAAATGATCTTAGAGAGGAAAGAATGACCTCCAAATGTAAGTCATCCTAAGAAAAAGATACTTTAAAGGTAAAGCTCAAGATTTTTGTACTTTGTGTGCTAAATGTAAACCCTTAGGGGTTTTCCAATAAGTCTGTTTAGGTGCTCTGCACACATTTGCTGGGTGAAGAAGAGCAACGTGTTTGTTTGGTAGAAAGCAAGTATAGAAACGCACTTATTCTGCACAAGCACAATAAGCTTTTAAAACATTTAAATATAAAAGGCTAGAAAATCAGGCATGAATGTGACTCCCCATATCCCTTGGGACGGCAGGAAGCTGGGAATGCTCCTTCAGCCCTGGCACAGCCACTGGCTTGCTCCAGCACATTTCAGCATTTTATAATGCAGCAGCCACTGCCAGGACCAATACGTGCAGAGTCCCAACACATACAATGCTCTGTAAAAAAGTAAAACCCACTGAGTTGCCCAAGAGTGCTTTGGCTGAAGTAATTCAAATGGCAAAACAGCATTTTTTGAAATAAATCTATTTCAAGTGGATCTGGCTTGTTTCTGACACCAATTAATAGCAATATTGAATTCTTGAGGAGCTAAATATGCAGCTTCTGCCCACTGGACTTTCATGTAATGACACTGTAAAATGCTAAAAAAACCTGACTCACTTAGCCAGAGACTACACATGCTGTTTCCCCCAATACAGACCGTTCAACACTCCCTTTTTTGAAAGTATTTACATTCAAATTCATTTTGAGGGTGGTTTGGCAGTAAGAACTGCAGCTCACAATTCCTCTGTACACCATAGCCATATAATTGTTATAATTCAGCTTTTTAGGTATGCATTCTTAGATATCTACAGACATGCTTTAAGTAGGGGTAGCTGCAAATGCCCTATTACAAGAGAAACAAGCCAGCGCTCCCCTGCAAGACACTTTTGTTCCTTTCCTTTAACAAAAATACACCAGCTGTGCTGCTGCTTTGTGCAAAATAACAAACTACCCTAATTCACAGCACTAATACTCATCAACCTGTCAAAAGTGCCTGCTGTCCCCACAAACAGTAACCCTGCGAGGAGCCAGCACCTTTCCCTTCAAGCTCCCACGCACCCACCCAATCTCCTGATCGTGGCCAGCGTCATAGCATCTCCAACTTGACTGCCGATGCTCATTCACTGCCCAACTACTACTGTTATATTTAAGCCACAGCCTTGCCTCCAACAGTATGATTTCTGTATCAGTAAGGGCCGTTCGGGCTTACAAGAAAAACAGCACTGAGGTTTCAAACTGAGGCACCTCAGAGACAAAAATCAATAGGGAAGTTTGGAGGCAAAGAAAAAAAAAGGATGCAGTGTTGTATTTCACTGAATTACTGTACTTTGGACATAACAGAAGATTCTAATAGGTAACATGGAAAACCATTGCTAAAAATTAGGAATATGTAAGATCTTGTGAACCTGGGAGCATAGAGATGATTCTAGCAGCCTTTTAAATCAACTTAATGTCTCATTTTCCAAGTATCAACTTCTGATCATTTCTTTTCGCTACTGTATTCAGTGTTCAAGACACACTTTTTCCTTGCATCTTCCCTATACCCTGCTTCAGGAAAGGACGAATCACTGGAACAGAGGCCAGTGGCATACCAAGGATGCTTGGGAAAGCTGCTCTAACTTTTATTTTTATACATTTGTACCAGCTGGTAATTCATCTTTCACAAAGCTGCGGATGGCTGAAATTTCATTGCAAGGAAACCATGCTCTGTTTAATAACAAGAACAATCAAATGCCATGATTTGTAGGAAGTAACTTTTTTCCTTGACCTTTTTATTACTGGGAAAATGTCAGCAGATTATTAAAGTGCAGAGAGCACAATCTATGATAAATAACCTTGTGTGGCCACATACCAGACCAAAACGCCCCCTCCTCTCTGTCCAGACATGTACCTTAGTTTTCCAAAATGTCTCTGATTTATAAAGAATTATAGATAACAAACAGAGTCTGAACGCCAAGTGCAATACCGTGGGTGAACAGGGCTTGCTCAATTCCTGGAAGCATAAACAAGGCGGGGAAGGAACAAAAAAAAAGCAAGAGCCAGAATGCAGCCTTACTTCTGTATGTGGCAGCTGCAAGATCACTGCTGGCATAACACACGCAATCTTTATCTTTACCTGAAATACAGCATCATGAAAAATTGGAAAGGACCCAGCAAAAAACCACAAGGCTGTCTCCAGGTCTTAAATCAACTGCAATGAGAGATTTAAGGTGTTCAACCTACTTAACTACTCAAAGACACTTAAAGCATCACCTGATCATAGACTACAATTACTTAGAGGGAAAAGATGTCAGAAAGCTGGAAAGATGAAGCTAGAAAAAAGCCAGATGAGAGAGAAAGTACACATCTTTTATTGTAAAGATAATTACCCTTTGCACACATTGCTGAAGAGCACAAAAGAATCACCAACAAAAATTAAAATGCACTGCATGCCTAAGATACATACTGTAATTCAACCAGAAGTTACTAGATGTGAGGTAAGAATCCCAGGCTAAAATCCTGTGGCTTGCAGATGCAAAGTCAAATGAGATCAATAGGACTGATACTTCCAGCTGTAAAATCCAGGGTGCAACGAAAAGCTGAATTGTCCAAAAAGCAAACTCCAGCCTTCCCACCTGAGCCCACTTGCTCACCAGATAAGCACCCGACAAGATCACCATACCAACTGCTGCAGAGTCTTTCTCCATGCTGCCCAAGTGCTGTACCTTGCTGCACTGTAAGCAAGCAGCAGGGCAGCCTGCGACAGGCAGCTTGTGTTGCTTGTTAAACATTTCTAGCCCCTAAATACTGCATTTATTCTCCATTTAATTCTTCTAAGGTCCATTTCCAAATCAGCCGAAGAAAAAACTGCTTTACTGACTTCAGTAAAATAAACTTTATTATTTCATATGCTGTTTCATTTTCTGGTATTCAAAACTAAATGGTACAGGTATTTACAGTACCAGGAGTCTCATCTGTAGCTCATCTAAGATAGATTCACTGAGCCAACGGCTTAGAGCGCAGTAGGATTGCCCATTAAAAATACAAGGCTTCCTGCAGGCACCATCTATGTGTGCAGCTCAGCTCATTTTCAAAACATTATTAAGAGCTACACTACTTAACTCGTCATTTAATTTTGACGTTAAATGAAAGCAAAGAGCATGACGAAAAAGTGGCAGTGGAAAAAAAAAAAAAAAGATGGGCCTGAAGATTTCCCACTAGCTTTATCTAGAGAGTAAACAGGCATACTCTGGCTGGGACAGGGCAGGCAGATAAGGCCAAATAACCCGGAGAAGAAATCAGACCCTCTCTCTACCCTCAAAACAGAGTCTTGTAGGCCAGCAGCACAGGAAAATAAATAAAAATGTAATCCCAAAACTTACTTTCTGTTCATTATTTTTCCAGTGCAGACAGAGGCACAGGGGTGCAAGCAATCTCCCCACAGCTACACAAGGCCTGTGATGGAAGCAGGAACTAACACTGATCTCCTGAGTCCAAAGCCAAATGCCTTAACCACAAAAATTATCCTACTTTCATTGCCTCAACCTGTCTGAATCCAGAAGTACCAAATTACTGGTGGAGGGAAGAAGGGAGGGAAGGGAAGAAAACAGAACATTTATCGGGAATATTTCCGACCCACCTAGAAGCAGACACTGCTTACATTGGTATAAGTCTCCCATATTGCAGTCCAAGGAATTTGGAACAAGGGTGTGAACCTTTAGTGCTCAAAATACTCAGCTTTCTGAAGTTCAAGTGAGGCTGACACAGATCCTCTATTAAATCAAGCAAAAAGCCCCATATTGCTTAATGCTTTAGACAGGGGACTGGAATGCTCAAGGGATTAAATAATTCACGCACTGCCTTTCCCCGGGGGTTCACATCCAGCCCAGATCACAAGCGTCAAGTACAATCACGCGCACTCTTGATAGACTTTGAGAGGTAAGAGAATGGCCCGAGTACAATTCCCAGAAGACAAATGCTCGTATGGGACAAGTCCCTGTGGATCAGCTTGGCAGCAGTCCTAGCAGGACAGCAAGAGAAGCCAGTGGAGGGAATACTGCAGAGAAGTGGTGTCCTGAAGCCCAGGGTACAGAGGTGAATAAACGAGGGAACGTGCTTTAGTTTCCCCTTGACAGTTTCAGCTTCTGAAGACCCGGTGAAATCCTGGCCCAAATAAATTGGTTTTATCCACATGGAGAGGCAGGGTGTGCTTACTGCAGCTCCACGTTAAAAGCATAAAGATGCCGTTCTCATTTGCACCAAACATGCCAAAACAAAGAGCCGGTGAGTTTTTACACAGGATACACACCTCTGCACACCTTGTGATTTGCTCAGGCACTCAATCAAGGGAGCCAGAGGGAAGCAACTGTCCGCACAAGCTACCTGCAGCTCCAGCCAGGGAAGAGCAGCAGAGGCAGGTGCTGGCAGATGGCACAGCAAGCTGATGTGCACCCACTCAACCAGCCTGGGGACCTGAGCTGTTGCAACTTGCTACAAGCAGAAAACAGCAGCAAACTACACCTTGCTCTGCAGCGTGGGCGAAGCGTGGAGGGAGCAGAGCCTCCGGGGAGCCATGCTACAATCCAGTGCCTTCAGAGCTGACTCCTGCAATAGCATTTTCCGTGCAGTGCCCCCGCTTATGTAGCTCCAGGCTTGGCTTGAAGGCGCAATCTGCTTCTTCACTCTATTTCCACAGCCATTTTCTCTTGGAGTGCCTGCTGTTTCCTTTCAAAAACTGCTGCGTCCCTGAGGTACAAAGGGCAGAAAGCTCTTCTAGCAAAACCTGGGAGTCAGCAATAGAGAGGGGAAAATAAATTATTAAGGACCACATTGACGCAGATTTTCTTTCTGTCTGGAGCAAAACTTAAATCTCTTCATTCTTCCCCCATTGTGGCTATGGTAATAATGCACAACTATTCATTATCCTCATCTTAACTAGAAAAGCTCCTTTCAATTTAGCACTTAATATAATTATGGCAAATTAAATAGTGTCTAGAAAAAAGTCTTACTTTTTCAGAGCTATTATCTTACCTCTATGAAACTCTATCAGCTAAAAGTGAATCTAGCTATTAAACAATAAGGGTTTGTATCTATTCAGTGAGCAGAAAAGCGAGATGTTCAGCTGAAAATTGTTCAAATTCTATTTCCAAATTCAATACCACATCTCCAAGGGAAAACAGGAGAATCTCATTAATGATAGCACAATGTCCCTTTTGCATTGTGGAGACAGTACTTGAGCACCAATTCTCTGTTCACTTTCATTCACCTCAATGAAGTTTCCTTTTTTATACAAGGATAAAATTTGCATTTTACAAAATAACAAGGCAAATTATTGCCTTTGTGTGCTTTCAGCAAAAGTTCTCTCCAGCTAGCCATGTATTGTTAATGTGATTTCTCTGAGACACACACACACAGGATAAAAAGCACTTGGCTGCCGTGAAGTCAACGGGAAAACACACAGACTTCAAGAGGGTCAGAATGTCAAACACAACACAGGAGATCAAACTACAGAGGCCGGGAGAAAATCAGGTAAGAAGCCATGTGCATTTACATGCCATCTAATAAATGTATGGTGATAAGTGGTAAAGCTTGGAAGATCCAGTTCTGCAAACATTGACTCACACAAACAAATCCCGATTTAGAGCAATCCCATTGCAGTCAAAGTAATTTCGTTTGTGAGGACAAAGTGCAGACATGGATTTCATACCTATTCACATCTGTACCACAGAAGGATGTGAAAATCCCAAACACAGATCTTTCCTAGAAGGTCAGTCTGTTTAAAGCAATTGATTCCTACACTGCTACTCAGCAAAAGAAGGCAAAGCATCCACAAGAGGTATCCAAGAGAGGCTCTTGGTAAATGGTCATTCTATGTTCTCATAAATAAATCAAACACTGGCTTGGTAATACTTGAACTGATATTAGAAACATTATTTTTAAACACAATGTAAGCATACCAGCCATCGGGAATAAAATACTAAGCAGGAAATATCTTTATTATATTGTTGTTCAACAACTGGGAGAACATTAGCAATAATTAGCAGCCAGCACTAGAACTGCTCTCTGCTAACTGTGCATCTTGTGGATAACAGCAAGGCTTATATTAACACAGTGATGTCAGTTGACGACAGCTTTATAGCAGAGACCAGCATATTGTGCATTTCTGGGAAAAGGAATCTTTAGCACTGTGGGGATTATTGTGGTTAAATTGCTTCTGAGTCACAGTCGGTTGTTGCTCAATGTTTCTCACTTGGTCCCTACCTACCTTTTATTTCCTCATGAGGATGCACCTGTTTGGAGAAGAGAATAAAACTGGCACTGTTGCACCCGCTCTCGTAGCTAATTTAGAGGAGTTATTCAGTATCTTGCTTACACAATGGGATTATTTTTATTTATATTACAGAACAGCCCAGCAGAAGCCAAGGCCATATTGCATTAGACATTGTGTGAACTCACGATAAAAGATAGACCTTGACACCAAAGAACATGTAATCCAAGCAGACATAAAAGAAGATGAAAAAGGCATGGGAAGCTGATGTTAACACACCCTGGCCACTTACGTTCTTAGGGCACTCAGGAATAGGAGACCCTACACCACACTTCTCAGATACGCTCATGGCTAGGGGATCCTCCCAGCTTCTTGGCACACCTCACCCCCTTGGAAAAGAAAGCTTTCAGCACCTACGCTGAGGGTTTCCGCAAGCCAGAACTTGAATACCAGCTTGTAAAAAATTAGGTTAGATGCCTGACAGTCTGGGCTTGGTTTACACAGCCTACAGCCCTGACCACAACTAGAGCTCCCCGAGTCCACTGCAATGCATAGATGTATGAATAAATGAGTGCAGGTATGCCAATGTGCCTGCCATGACCTGGAGTCCAGAGAGAAATTCAGGTGGTAACAGCAGAGTGATTATAGACAACAAAGCCTGGGTGGATCATCAGTCAAAAAAATATGGGGCCTGGTTTGCATCCGCCGAACCTGAATTAAAAACAAACAAAAAAATCCATTTATATCCATTCTTATTAAATTACATCTCCTCTTCAGTGAGGGATGTTACAAAGGCAGAGCAAGACAAGGAGGTTGGGCCAAATTAATAGATGTTAAAATGGAAGAAGAAAATCTATTTTAAACCAAACTCAAAAATACAACAATTGTGTATTTCATGCCTAACACACCTGTGTCCTGCTCTAGATTGACGATAACAGAGAGCTCCATGGAAGGGAGCTTAAATTACTGCCTTGCCCACTAACGCTCCAATTTGTATGGTGCATACAGTGTTCACAGAAAGCCTTCATAATTCAAGTAACAATTTACAACTTTATGGAAAAAAAAGTGATATTGCTCAGACCTGAACTGTCTGACCCACATATGAAAGAAAAGGTCATGAAACAATCTTCAAATCGAGATTTCTTTCCTTAGTAAGGTAAGGGGGAAAAAAATTATTCATTGTATCAGCAACTGTCAGGCTTGCAGCATTGCACGAGGTTCTTTTCAAAGCAACACAGCAAGAAAAGGCAGAAAGATTCATCTTATAAAACGTAAATCTCATCTATTTGCATCCATGCCAGGAGCTTACCAGAATAACCCCCCCCCAGCCCAGCATTAATTCCAGTGGCAATTTCACATTCATCTTCCAGGGATTTTACAGATGAGCCAGCAGCAGCTCCCCAAGTGAACTGTGCAGTGTTTGATAAAGTGTCAAAAAGCCTCAGTCACCTCCCACTACTACATAAAAGTGAGTCTCTCCTGATGCTGAAAGTCATACCAAAAAAAAAAAAAAAAAAAGAAAGAAAAAAGAAAAATTAAATTGTTCTTTTCATTCTGTCAAGGTTATCCATGGTGAGTAATAGTTACTCGCACCATGTAGAGTTCCCTTCCTCTCGTCACTGGGACGTGGCAATTGTTTGCTGTGAGGAGAGAATTCCCTGTCATTATAATCTGAGAAAAGAGCAAAACAATTGAATAGTGCAATGCTACCATAGGCTTTGCACTCTTAACTGGCATCAAACAACACAGGTAATAAAAGCCAAACTGTCTCTGCAGCACTGGAGGTGGAAAGGAGCAACAACACACAAACAGTTGTCTGGAACAAACTGCATTAGCATGGAAATTAAAGTGCCTTTTAGAGCAATCTCATGTTTTTGCAGTGAGGAAACTGAAGGAGAGCTAGCAGGACACTGCTTTTGTGCTCGAAGTGCTGAGATGCAGAAGGATCAAGTTCATATTCAAGCTTTCCACTCAACACAGAACTAGACATTTCATCACTCAATGTCTCTCTTCCGCATCTTATAAAGATAAGCGGCAAGTCTGCTTTTACCTTAGCCTCAGCTGATCAATTTAGACAGCATACCCTTCAGGACTCTACTACAGTAGCATCCCATTTGGGGAATACACACAAAATAGCTATTACATTATTCTGTGGGGGTACAATTTCACATTGATTGATTCACTGACAGATCAGGCAGGATGAAGCAGGCAGACTCAGTGTTGGGGTTTTTACCCCCCAAAGGATAGCTGCCCATGTCCCAGTTTACTAAGGATGTGTGTATTTCTCTTTTGCCTTTACTTGGTTAATTTTACACTGACACTATAATCATGCAAATGGTAACCAGGTTGTCAAAACACCCAAATTCACACAGCCCTACAGCCGATTCCCAAGAAGTCAAAGCTTGGCTTAGAGTTTAACAAAACACATACAAAAACTATTATCAAGAAGGCTACCAGCACAATAAGGTTATTGATATTGGCCCATACCACAGAACTCAGTGACACATTTCAAAAAGGAAGCCTAGGTATACACCTAGCTGTTTATTAAACAAGGAGGAGAAAAGAGCCTTTTCAATCGAGAGTTTGATTTACACATCTATAAATCCTTCAATCCAAAAGGAGTGTAAAGGAAATAATGGCACAGCTTCAACTGTAGCTCTACAAACACAACACAAAACTATCCGAGACTAGAGAACAAGTGATATGCCCATGTTTTTTACGAGGTTGGAAAAAAAAAAACCAAACAACAACACAAAACAAAAAAACCCAAACAAAAAAACCACCACAAACCACCAAACCACATAAGCGGCTGGACTATTCTAACCTAAAAAAAAAATTCCACTTTTCACATCACTCTCCTTTTGTGATGGGCAGAAACCATTTAAGGGTAACTCTTACTAGCCTGCTGTCAGCTGCTTCCATTTTTATAGAATATTCCCCTCCAATCCCTTGATCTTTTTGTATTACACAGATGCATATACAGTACCTAGAGACTGATGCAAGCATGACACCCCTACACCCTGAAACAGTATTCCAATAATTCAGAAATGTGGAAATTCTTGAAGCAGTCTTGGCTTTTGAGTCCCTCAGTGATAAAATACTCCTGGTCAGCAGGCATTATTTTTGGAAGTTTTTGCTATTTCCTGGCTCACCTGATCTCACGTTCCAAGCTTGGGAGAGAGCATCCGTGAATTAATTTTGCTCCCACCACCCCTAGAGTAGCAATGGATAGAAGCATTTCAACAAGGAGTCTCAGAGCTGCTACTAATTGAAGGCTGGCTTAAAATATACAGGATGCTCAAATGTGCTGTGTCCAATTAGTATCACAGCAGAAGCATGTGGGTAGTTAATTTTGCAGGTAGGAAAACTGCTCCTGAAGAGTAACCCATCACCATGGGGGGGAGACATGAAGAAGGCAGGCAGGTACAATGGGAAGGTGAGATTGCAAAACCAGGGCAGTGTGTAGCCAGGTGTGAAGAAAACTGCTTGGGATCTGGGTCCTCAGCAGCTCATCCTCTGGAGCAATAAAGCAGCAGGCAGGAAGGTCTGGGCAGGATGTACACTGCTCCTTAGCCCTCCACAGAGGCTCAGCAGCTGTTTATCAAAAGGGTGTTTTTCAGGATGGTTGTCTCCTTCCTCCTTTATTGCATGGCCAGAAAAAGCCACAGTGGTGGGAGGGGCTGGGATGAGGGCAGATCTTGTGATTTAGACACAGCCCTGTACAATTAAATGCACCACAATCACACTGCTCCATAAGGAGGGCTGTGAGCTCCACACGCAGCAGCACCTGGGAGGAGTTTGCTCAGTCTCAGAAGCTTGGTGCTCTGGAAAGCACAGCACAAATGCCAGCAATGACAGTCAGAAGCATGCATGAGGAGTAAGCAAGCCCAGCCGCACACTGAGACAGGCTGGCATAGCAGGTCACTGTCATTCTTGCCCAAACCCATGTGTATTTGACATCTGGATTGTTTGTTCCCATCCTGAGCTGCTTCTTGTGTTTCCTTTACCTTCATAACCACAGCAGGCATGCACAAACACCTACAATGCAGTGCCAGAGACATCTTATATTGAGGAGTGGAGGCATGAGGAGCAGCATTTCTGGCTGAGAAAACACTGTGCTACAAATGCTCCAAAGGCAGGTCAGGAGAAGAAACACTAAATGCAGCTTTTCCCCCCCAAATAAAACAGGAGATCAAATAGCACAAATCTGTGCAGTTGCAGAGGGAGGTCTGTGCTCCATGATTCAGAAGCAGCAGGATGCTGCTGACACACTTCAGGGCACTCTCATTTTCACCTCTTAAGCCCCTGGTCCAGTCCTAAAAGACTTTCGCCACTGGCAACACTGACAATCTCACAATTGCCTCTAGCAGAAAACAGGTCCCTTGGACATGAAGTGAGTCTAACCCAATTCAGATCAGCTTCGCTAAAATTTTTACGATCTACGAACATAATATAAGTTAGTCGAGCCTGAGTTTTGATGTGAACACAGCACACTGACTTCAAACACTGCCCATTACAGATTACAGGAATGTCCTTTCCCTAGAGGTATCCCGGATTCCAAACCGCAGCACCGTATCGGACACAGAGACATTTTTCCCCTGCTGTAGCCAAGAAAGCACCTTGCTAAATACCTAAGCCAGCAATGGAAACTGAACCACCTGTACTGTACAAGCCTTCCTCCCACTCACCTGATGAATCAGTGTTGCAATAAAGCACATGGAAATTAAATTAAGTACCATGAAAAGATTACAGCAGTAAATCCGCCTTTCAGTTACATTCATGTAGCACCAGGATTAAATCATTCCTTAGGTTCACATTGTCCGCTTCAGACCAAAACAGGCTATGGGCAGGACTAAGGCCTGCATTTTTTCCCTTGAATCAGAGAATTGCCATCCCTACCTTGATCAACAGTGGCACAAAGTAAATCCTGGCGCTGAACCAGACTCCCTTGCTGCCCCTACACCTTTTTGGCCCAGCTCAGCCATCACCCTCCTCTCCAGGCTGGGGTGAGCATACTCTCAGAGTCACCTACCATCCCACCATGAGCTGCTCTGCAGAGAACACCCATTCTCCACTTTCAGCAAGAAAATTTACCACACGCAGAGGGGAAGCCGCCACAAAGTATGACTTGAGGTTTATCTCCCTCCCTCCCCCTCACACCTCTTTGGAAACTTGCTGCCAAGGAGGAAAGGTGGCAGCTGGGGACACATCCAATGCAGCGGCTGCTCTCTGCTGTACAGACGTTGCTGAATACTATTATCTTGTGCATGAGTGCAAAGAGAGGGAAGCAATTATTTTGACAACAAAGATACTGCTGCAGCTAGATGAAGTGAGAAGGTGACTACACAGCTTAAAGAAGTTTCCTCCTGTCTTATGTTAAACAATTATTTCACACTACAGCACTTTAGGTTTGCATAGCACTCAAAAAACATGGTTTCTGATCCAGCAGACAGTTGTATGTGCTTATATATTTATTTCACTGGGAATGCTGCCTCGTTTCACTTGCTGCAAGCTAAAAGCATTTCCAAGCTCAGGTCTACCTGGTTTTTAGATAGCAATGCAAATGGTCTCCAGTATGGTATCTGTACGAGTGCCTATAGGAAAGGTAATTACTATCCTCACTTACACGTAGCCAATTAGTATCAGTGCAGACAGTCTCCTGACTATTTCCTCACCATCCTGGAATAAGTACATTAAAAATGGGTTCCACCAACCAGATATGCCCACACGTCTAAAGAAACGATGTCACCTTGGCAGCCTGCAATCCCCCACGCCACACCAGCCACACACCGGCTGTCCAGCCCTGCCATGCAGAAATGCTGGTGGGTGGGTGGGGGGCACCCCACAGCTCCCACTGTCAAACCCCAAACCACAACAGGCACACACAGAAACGGAGGAACACCCTTGCTACACACAGCCTGGGCACAAGGCATGGGCAGAGGCAGCAGGGTTACCTTCCCAGAGCTGCCAAGGCTCAGCCTCTAACTGAAATCACTCCGCTCATAACACGACTCTGGGGTACCACGTTATGCTTAAAAACAGCCTAGCTGCGCAGGGGACAGGGAGAAGGGCTGGCTTGGGGGGGGGGGGCGGAATGGATTTATTGGGGTAATGGTGGGGGGGAGATATTTGCTTTTAGAGGGTATTTTGGGAAGGATGGCTTTTGGGGGGGAAGGTGGCTTTTTGGGGGTAAAGGGCTCGGAGACAGCCGACCCACAGGCTGGACAAGGGGGGAGCCCGGCGCGTCTTACCTGGTCGGGGTGGCCGAGCCCCCCGCGCGGCGCCGCCTTTAGCACGCCGCACCCCGCCGCCGCCGCGCCACCCGCATCGCCGCCGCCAGGACACGCGTGGGATGGGGTGGAGGGGACACGCGTGGGCCTCACAGAGCCCCTCTCCCCCCGCGGCACGGAAAGCGCGGAGCGGCGGGCCGCGGCCGGACAGCTGCTCGGGGGAGGCGGCGGCGGCAGGAAATACCAAAAGACTGATCCAACCACGCTAGGGAGGGAGGGAAGAGAGGGGGGAATAGAGGAAAAAATAGAAGGGGAGGAAAAAAAAAAAAGGGAGGAAAAAAGAAAGGAAACGTGCAAAATCCGGGCGGGATCGGCGCGGAGCGGGCGCGGTGCTCGGCTCCCCGCGCCGCGGCCCGCGGGAGCGCCCCCGGGACCGCCCCGGCCTCTCCCCGCCGGCCCGGCTGGGGCTCCGCTCGGTTTGTTATTTCCCCCCTGGAGTTTGTTTCTTTCTTCTCCTCGACACAGGGAGAGGCTGAAGCCAAGGCAGAGTAAATAAAGCAAAAAAAAAAAAAAAAAAACCAAACCCCAAACCCCTAAACAAAAAACATGCAGACCCCCACCAAGCAAGCAACGAGCCATCCTTGGGGTTCACTGACGCCATGTCCAAGGTAACGGAGAAAAGTCAACCTGGGGAAATCGCCACGCTGAAGCCCTCCAGCTGCAGGAGCACTTTGTCTCAGCATCCAGCCATATGCCTCCTCCAACGCTGTGACTAAAAGGCGCCCGTGCAATATGCAGCCCTGACACGCAGCCGGGCACGCTCCCAGCTTCGCCTGTGCATCCAGAACAAAAAAAAATCAATCCTGTGGCAAGCACGGACCCCTAAGCTCCTCCAGACGAGGAGGACAGTCCAATCATCGCATCCCTGGCCACAGTCTGCCTGCCCCTCGGGGGAGGCATGACTTTACAGGCAGTGCAATATCTGGTAAAACATCACAAGCAGAAAACAACCCAGCCACACACACTTAACTGCTGCTTCCTCTCCCCTCCACCCTGCTGGTCCCACGGTTCAATACTGGACCAAGAACAGGAAGCCAAGTGGGACTTCATGCCTCCTCCATCGCCATGGGAAAAGGTAATGCCAAAAGTCCACGTAGACTCGGAGTAGCACAGTTAAAAGGCACCCAAACTTTCTGAAACCAAAATCACATGAGGGGATAATGTGACCAACATGCAAGTCTGAATCACCCATGTACAGCTGAGCCCTTGGTGCAAAATACGGCATGGAGCTCAGGCTCATGCTTCTGAAACCAGAAGCGTTAAACCAGATGCCTGAAGTGCTCTGCTACCCCACCCTTCACAGAAAAAGCTAGATTGTTTTTCTCTTCAGTGTGTGCAGCCTCTAAACCAAGACAATGACCCACCAGCTCTGATGTTCCTCATGCTACCCAGGAAGCCAGCTTCCAACTCTAAAGAGCAACAACATTAATTGAAAAGGTCTCCCAGATCTAAGAGAAAAATCCTGAATTCATTCAAAGCTGCAAGCTCAACCTTGGACCAGGACACAATTTCTCTCACTTACTGCCTCCAGCCAACTACAGCCCATCCACGGACTACAAGGCTTCACCCTGCATCACTTATATCCACATACCTAACGTTAGCCAGTAGAGGTAGCTGATTTTCTCCTAGTGAGCTTGGTGGGACATAAAGCAACATGCACTATACCTAGCTAGGAGTACAGCATGGTACTAGAAAGAAAATTCGCCATCTATTTTTGCTCTTTCCTAGAAGTGCTAGTACAAAGCAGGACTATGAACAGATCACACAACCTAAGCTGTCCCTGCTATTCAAGAGTCACTACAGCCCTTCTCTGCCCATTAAATAAGCCCCTGAATCACTTGCATAGGCAGGTAATTATTCAATTCACCTGTATTTGTAGTGATTTTTGCCATCATCTGCAAGGCGTTGAGAATTGTCATGATTCCAGCTGCCTTCAAGTCGGTTGGGATTTTGACTTAATCCTCACCAAAATTTTACCCTGAGGGCAAGCCTGTATTGTGCAATGGGGCAGGGCACTGCATGGAGATGCCAGAATGAGCTCGTCACCTTGGCTCAGGGCACTGCCAGGCAGAGCTGCCGTGTTGGAGGCAGAAGCAGCTTACCCTGGCTCATACTGCCTCTCCGTCTCCCCGCTGCCTCCTACCCTGTCTGCTCCAGGCCACACCAGGCTCCTCTCTGTGCCCTCCGCTCCCTTCACCCTTCTGCCTTTAGGGTTGGCTCACTCAAATGCAGCCAGGTAGTTTGCCAGCACCTTGCCTGGTCCAAATGGCTTTTCCACTAAACCATGGGCTTGACATTGATCCTGCTGTCTGCATCCAGATCGGCTTTGTCCAGCCGTGGCAACAGAAGTGGCTCCTCATCTACTTTGGTACAGAGATCTAGCATTTTTAGCATCCCTACATGAATCACAGTGGGACTCAGAGTCCACTTCCCAAGGACTTCTGTTTTAAAAGTTTTTAAAACCCTTGGCTAAAGTTTTCCACTAAACTATTTTCTTCTCATGCAATCATTCCATGATTATTAATATTTCATCTGTTCACTGCCACATCACTGCATAGAGCTCATTTGATTAAAAACTGAGCATCCAAAAACATTCCTGTCAAAACAGTTAGAGACCCTGACAAAGAATACTACTTGATGTTTTCCTATGTGCTCTAGGACAGTGCATGTGACATTAGTGATGTGGATACACAGAGCAAAAGGCTTGCCTGTCAATATTTTATAAGTAAAACTGGACCATCAGAGAAATTTACGTCAGACTGATGCTTTGCATCATGTAGCCATGGCATTTCTGACATGGTCCAGGGAGCTCTGAAACTGGATTTGCTATGTCTTCAGACCTTGCGCCAGATGGGTTCTCTGACTCTGGGTTAGACAAGAAGAGCAATATCCATCACTTCCCTGCCTGTCTGTCAAAGACAGGACCTGAACCCATTCTCCCCCTTATAAATCCCCTACAGAAAAGTGGGGAAACTGAACCGTGCAAACACTAATATTTTTAAAGACTATTTTCCAGAGCCCTCTAGTGTCTGTTCTGTTAACAGCCATTCAGAAGACAACACATCTGCTTAGGCTTTGCTGGTTATGATTACCTTGCCTGCTCCATCTGCAATTCCTGCAGATATACCTGAGCTGCCCGTAAAACCCTAACAGGGTAGCTGTGGAGTACAGAGCTCACGACCCAACCCTGCATTTGGGCTGAGGTTTGCTGTGTGCCCCAGCTTCTGCCCTAACACCACCTGAGCTCCCTAGCTTAAAGCTAATTCATCAGTGTTCCCCAGATATGACATATCCCTTTGACAAAAGTTCTCTGTACAGATATACCTGGCAGTTAGGGCTGAGGTCCCTTCAGGCTTCAATTCTCCTTTCCAAGAAACCAGCCTTCCTTTTAGGGGGTCTGCAGCTGTGATATTTTCTTTGGGCATTTGCCAGTGTTTGCAACACTTATCCTTCTCACCACAGCAATGTAACTCTGTACTAAGAGGGCTTGTAAATTGGTGTGAACTCTATCATAAGCAAGGGTAACAAAAACAGCAAAGCACAATATGCTGTAATTGTAGTGCTGGGAGAGTGAAGTCAGAGTGATTCAGTTGTGTTACTCCAGGCCTTTACAATCCAATAATGCAACCCAGAAAGCTTAATAGTCAGGGCACTTAAAAACAATATCTAATGTCTCTTTATGACAAACCTAGGAGATGTGCAACAACACAGTATCAGTGCTGTTTAAAAATTGTGATAAACACAGACAGGGAGGTGAGCTGCAGCAACAGACAGATCACTCCGTTCTTTCAGGTCAGCAGCCTGCCATTTACTCTAGGAAATGATTGCAACACTTTCCCGTGCATCTTCCTTTTTGAATCCTTCACCTTTTGCTAACTGCTGAGCTCCTTTTCCCGTCAACAGAGATCAGACCCCATCTATATGAAATGCAAATACATACTCATTTTGCAGTGTCCACAAGACTTGCATTTTATGATTTCCTATATCTCACAACATATCTACAATAGTTCTACAAGCTCCTGTTTATGACTAGAAAGGTTATTAAATACCATAAAAGCCATCCAATATATTTATTGGCCTCTATTAAACTGGAAATTGAGAGGAACAATCATATTCCTATCGTTATAATTAGTACAATGTCTCTACAGCCATAACCACACTAATCAGACATCATATGAATGGTTGTTAGCATTGCAAGATACTTGCCCTTAAGCTCATGACACATAGCAAGACAAGAAGCAGGAAGCTTTAAAACAAATGAGTTAAAAAAGAAGTTATTAAACATGAGTCTTTATCATTAGCCATAAGGTTCAACACAGCTGTATAAAATCAATGATAAGAAAAAGATCAATTTTACTTGCATGCGTTTTCCAGTGCAAAGTTCCTTAGCAAAAATATTTAATACCATAGCTGGATAGAGCAGGAGTTTCTTGTTAAAAAATAGTACTCTGTCTGTTTAGAGCTCCAAAAAAGTAAGTCCACAGCTAAACATGTTTGCTCATTTTACATTTTGAAAAACAGAGCTGCTGCTAAACCAGGTTCCTAATTGCAAGTTTGCTAGAATGGGTCTCTGGGGAAGTTAGTTAGAAAACCCACAAACACCTCCCTGGGAGCCACTGGAGATTGGACTTCTCTTGTGGCAAAAGGTAGAGGAAAATTTTCAGCAACTGATGACTGTTGAAAGTTGGGGCTCTACACAGGAGGCTGCACAGTAGCAGATACAGGGAGTATCAGCTTTGCAAAGAGTTTCACGTCACATTGCAGAGCATAAAAGCAGCAGCGTGAAGACTTCGCAGCTGGCAGTGGGCAAGCATCAAAAGGCGCAGAATGCCACTGTGTTTTGATACTGCAGACTGCTTCTGTTTACTTTAGCAGCTCCTGTCTGTTATTGTGTGTTCCCTGCTGAGATGATGTTTCTGGCTGTTTTGGTTTTTTTTTTTCCCGTTAGCAGAGGTAATTTTTCCAGAGTGTTTCGCTAGCGAGAACTTTTCTCCTGGCTAATGTATTCACTGTACAGTAACACAGGCCAGCTCCCATCTTCTCAGTCTGCTGCTGAGATGGCTACATAACACAACTCTAAGATCTTGTTTAGAACCTGCTGCTCCGTATTTCATCTCCTTTTCTGCTGTGTTGTTTTCTACCTGCAATAGTCCCTATGGACTGCCTTGAGTTCAGCTTAGGAGACATTTCATGTCAATGATGGATGTTGGCCATGTTAGTGCCATGCTCCCTGCCTGGAGCAGTAGTAGAGAAGATGGAGTAAGTAAACAGTCTGAGGGTCTTTCTTTACCCACACGCTGTGGTCAGAAGATTTTCAAATGTGCACATTTGGGCTTTGGGTTACAGCAAAGAGGTTATCTGGCTAGGAATTTCACCCAGTCGGCTAAGCCTCCAAAGGGCACATGGGCCACTCACAGTTCTGATGGTCCTGTAAAAGAGGGTTTGAGCTTTCAGGAAAGAGTCTCCAGCAATAGGTTGCAGCAGAGGCTCCGGAGGCATTTTTAAAGACCTGCCAGTAACAAGATAAAAGATCACAGATGTTCTTACCTGCTTTGTTTTCTCTATAGGATCTGTCATATGCTTGGACGGTGCCCTGCTTTCTACAACCTTAACCCCAAGGGTGTTTTTCAGGAGTCTAAACACGGTGTCATTTCAACTACTACCCAGACCTCATCCCAGAGAGGTCTTTTGTGATCTCGGGTATCTTACATTAAACAAGACTTCTCAGGCAGATCTCGCCTTCCCTACCCTGCACCCTCGCTAACGTAAACTTCTGTCTCAAAGGGGCTCACCCTCAGGCGTCCTAAATTGAGGTCTGTGCTGGGAGGTAGGACTGTTCTTCCACACACCTTGGTCTTGCTACGGCTGGAGTCGAATGAGGTTTAGTTGTGACTACCCGAGGTCCTCATTTCTTATTGCTCATCTGAAGGCTGTTCACATCAAGCACTATGAACCTGTTTTATTTTCCTCTAAGTGGCTAAGATAGCAAAGTACGGTGAATGCTGCCATTATGGCTTTGGTGTAAAAAATAGATCAAAGAGTTTGGTTGCCATTGATTTGCTCCTGCAGGCCTGGATAGTAACTAGCTGCAAGTCTCCTCTCAGAGGGCAGCCCGACACACTGAGCTGATCTGGTGAGCAAGTTTCCTTCTGCAGCTAGCAGTGGGCTGGAAAGAAGCTGAGATATCCAGGATCTGACAAATTGTCCAGTGAAATCTGGTCTAGATTTCAAAACCCTTGATAAGACATGACATGAAACCAATTTGCTATTCAAAAACATTCCAATAGCCCCTGTTCTTGGTCATATTTCAAGCTAATCACAAAGCAAGCTAGCTGTTACAAAGCCTTGAAGGATAAAACAAAAACATACATGTATATGTAAATATATGCATACAAATATATATGTAAATGAACTTTTTGCATAGCTGGATAAGATTGGAACATCCACATCAGTCTGGACAGCTGATATGTTTCTGAATGATCACAGATTTCCTCAACAGCTAATGGGAAATGTCCATATGAAGTCAAACTTTATAAACAGCCAGGGTTTTTTAGTTTATTTTTCTTCCTGCCCCAGATAAATTTTGGAACAGATGCCAACAAGTTTAATCTGTCTGGACTGAGTGCTGTTGTCATGCAGGAAACATTACAGTGAGAAGAAACATAAACACATGTGTCTCTAAAGGATTTGATTATCAGACTCATAGATGTAGACACATAGATCTTCATATAGGCCAGTACCAATCTCTCTACACATATCTATTTATTTATTGACTGATTGATAGTCTGTCCATAGATAGATCTGGATCTAGGCAGACAAAGTCACAGCTTAGTTCTGCTTTGTTCATTACTTCATTCTCTCCCGAGAGGGGCATTTTGACTTACAGGTGACTGAATCTAGTTCCTGACACCCAATGTATGCTATTGATCTGGAAGTCAGGCCAAAGAGTCACAAATCTGATCTATTAGTAGCTTTGTAATAACACTGTATCATATTCCCAAGCTTGCAGCTGCTTCCCAACATTACAGGATGTGTTTGTTCTCATACTTGACCCCTTTTATTTTGCCTGACTCTTGACTCAGTCTTGCAGCCAGCTCATCTCTGATAAATTATGGAACCTCTCACAGCTTCTTTCTTGCTCTGCTCTCTGAAATCCATCTTCTGTCTGCATCCGTGATCAAGCAAAAAAGTCTCCTTGACTTTTGCAATTCATTTTAAGGATTCTTTGTTATTGCTGATGCCTCCCATGAACAGGACACCTGCACTTGGCACAGGGGCTTGAAGGAGATCAGGAAGAGAAAGTACAATAATGTTTTCTGCTACTGCGGAAGGGCAGCTGGCTTATTAGTTTGTCTGCATAGAGGGATGCCAGTATTTTTGTCCTCCTTTTGCTTCAAACAGGGAGACCTGTCCAGTGTTCATGTCACAAATTACAATTGTAGAAGTAAAACACAAAAGAGTGAAGCCTGCAAGAAAAAAAAATCTGTTTCCCCAGAACAGATCTAACACTATCAAAGACCATGCTCTGACTTACAGCCCAAAAGGGCAACACACAAAGGTTTGTTGCAGAGCAAAACGTCCATCTCTTTTATGCCATAGAGGACCTGATTTGATCCCAGTCACTGATTAGATCTGTGCTATTGAAGTCCAAACACAAAGGCAATCTCACAGAGGATGACTGGATTTAGCTACTATTTGAGTCTTGAAATAGTGGAATAACAGCTTGGGAAGTATGATGGTGACCACAGAGAACTGTAGATATTTGCTCCATCATTTTGCAAATAAAATTATTAATGTCCCAGCTGTTTTCAGCTCTCATGAACTTTATTGTTCCACTGCCATTTATTACGTCTCCTGATCGCCGCGTACAGTGAAATCAGGCTTGCTGTGGTATGTGGCTTTCTTATGCTGTTGCTACACTAGCAAGCAAGAGCAGATCTGGAGGGTGAAGAAATTGGTAGTGAAGATGCAACATCCACACTATTTGCATTTCAGAGAGCTGGCTTTGGACTAGCTTTAGTCTGCTCCAATAAGTCAGCATCCATCAGCAGCTACAGTGAATTAGGTATGCTCCTAGAGTACATCTTCCCATGCTGTTTCACTGAAAGGGAATCTAGGTGCACGTACTCCAAGACCGCTCTGGCTATGAATCAAAGAGCAGTAAATAAAGACTATCTGGAGATTTACCTCAAACCACATCATTACTGATCTGTCAGGGGGCGGGGGGGGGGGAAGAGTGACACATCTGAGATATGAGCAGGCTGCTGACTGAAGAAACTGGTGGAAAAAAAAAACCACTGCTGAATGCAAAGAGACAGATTTTAGGATAACATGTCACCTTATCTACTGACTGTTAATAGCTCCTTAGGTTTGTACAAGCCCTGGAGCACATTGCTTAGCCCTTCTATCATACGCTCCCTTTATTACTACCTGGCAGTGAGGGTCAGGCTACTCATCCCCACTTCAGGGGGGGACAGCTGTGCGGTAAGTGGGGCAGCTAGCCCGCATGAGGCACTGCTGGAAGCAGAACCCACAGCTGGAGCACCGCAGCCCCATATTCCACCCAGGCCTCCACTGGGTGCCAGCCTTGCAATGGGGCCAAAGGCTGATTCAATCAGCCACTGTCATATGGTGGTTTTATGCTACTGTTTTGAAGATGAACCATGTTAAATGTAGCAGCCATCCACTTTGAATTCTCATGGTGAAGACACAGGGATTAAAAGTAAGACCAACTTCTAAGATCAGATGTCTTTCTAAAAAGGCAGTCAGTGAAAAACATAGCATTTGTTGTTCAAAACTATGGTATCTGTGGTTACATAGACCTAGAAATTGTAATAAATATACAAATATATGAAATGTGTTAGTTTAAAGTCTTATTACTTGTATTTATATTTGTATGACTACGGGACTAGGATTCATGTTTATTAGGCATATTTGAATGAAACCAGAGTTCAAGACCATCAATGATCTCTTGTTACCCAGATCAAGAGATCCTCTGGGACTCTATGACAAGCAATTAATCCTTGTCCTGCTTCCCATTAGATCCTTGGGTACAAAGGAGAGAGTAGAATAAAGAGGAGAATAAAATATTTTCTTTAGCTGATCTCGGGGAGAGACAAATAATTGCATTTGAGTATGGAGAGCTAACTTTGCAGTACTTTGCAAAAGTACCCTAAGTAATCCTTGGCAAAAGAGGTTTTTTTAAGCAGAGCAGAATCCAAATGAAGCTTCCTGGGTGTGGGGTCTGTCCTGGTTTCAGCTAGGACAGAGTTAATTTTCTTCCTAGTAGCTGGTATAGTGCTGTGTTTTGGATTTAGTAGGAAAATAACGTTGATAACACACTGATGTTTTTAGTTGTTGCTAAGTAGTGTTTATACTAAGCCAAAGATTTTTCAGCTTCTCATGCCCAGCCAGCAAGAAGGGTGGAGGGGCACAAGAAGTTGGGAGGGGACACAGCCAGGACAGCTGACCCAAACTGGCCAAAGAGCTATTCCATACCATATGACATCATGCCCAGTATATAAACTGGGGGAGCTGCCTGGGAGGGGTGGATCGCAGCTCGGGAACTAACTGGGCATCGGTCAATGAGTGGTGAGCAATTGCATTGTGCACCACTTGCTTTGTATAGTTTAATTCTTTTAGTATTACTATTGTCATATTATTATTATTATCATTGTTTTTCATTCCTTTCTGTCCTATTAAACTGTCTTTATCTCAACTCACGAGTTTTTTTTCCTGATTCTCTCCCCCATCCCGGGGGGGGGTGGGGGTGGGGGTGGGGGGGGTGAGCGAGCGGCTGCGTGGTGCTTAGCTGCCGGCTGGGGTTAAACCATGACAGGTCATATTAAAACCTTAAAATTCAGCCTATTTTCATCAGAGCTGTGCCAAGCATCTCAGCCAACTTGTGGTTCTGCAGCAAAACTCTGTGCCTCTCAACTTTGTCAAACTTTCCAGTGAAACCAGATGTAACTCAGCAGTTCTGGACTCAGTCAGAAAGCTCATAGGAGGCCCGTATCAGCAGCTGCATGGACACAAGGCTCTGCTGGTTAAAGCCAGAGTGAGGTCCAGCATATAGATTGGTTTTGAAAAATTCCACTTGCCAGTGGTGAGAAATTCTTTTTATCAGGCAGCAAAAACATAATGGACTAGATCTGTAATGGAGCAATGCCATTTGACATCAGCTGTGGGTTTGGAGATCATTATGTATTCTTTTTCTTTACCTGAGAAGATTGCTGTGAAGTTGGGTCACTGGATTATGTTGAATGGGCTGGTAAATTTTAGGGATATTTGAGCAAAACTGTTTTCTTCTCTCAAATACGTGTCTTAGAGACCTGCTTACACATGTACATACAGTTTCTCCCTGAACAGATGTTACTTTTCACAAAATTCATCTGTGATGAATACTAAATAGTTTCAAAAAGCCTACTCTGCAAGCTGGTACAAAGCATAGAGCCCAAAGGAAAGAAAGGAGGGTCTGGTGAGGAAAATAACATCCTCATCAGACCAGGTCCCAGTTCTGGCCTCTGCTACTGAATGTCTCTGTGCAAACCTTTTACCAGCTCACAGTTCTTCATCTGCAGGGTGGGCCCTTTCCCACAGACTTTGTTTACTTACATTTTAAACTCTTGATGTAAGTGGATGTCTTACCTACCATGTCTAGAACTGCAATTACTCCTATTCTGATATAAATAACAATTTTTTTTTTCAGTTCAGTATTGCACTTTATCCCTTGTAGAGAGAAACACAGTCACTGACTTGTTCTTCTCTATTGCTTTGCTGTGGGTTCATTAGATTTTCCCTTAAAAAACCCAAGGAGTTTCGAAAAGTACCAATGAGTTTTTAGAATGGAAAATATTATTTTCCAAAACTAAAAGGACCTGCAAAGAAAAAAGTTAGCTTTAGAGAAGAGAAATCAGTCAGAGACAGTGTCTCTATTTCTGTGTTTAGGCTGTTGCCTGCCTAGGAAAAAACCTAATAAAGGTCTTTCTATGCCTTTTTTATAAGAGAGCCAGTAAGATATACCCTAAATAACATAACCCTAAAAGCATAATGCCACGAACTGGCAATAATTTCTCTTCCCCTCTCCTCTCTTTTTTTTTTTTTTTTTTAACAGAAAGAAAAGCTTGCCTGGTATGGGAGCAGTATGCTTGGTAGAGGGAGACTGGGGGTGCAAAGGTAGGAGAGCGCTGTCTGGGGAGGGAGCAGACTCTCAGTTCTTACTCAAAGCACAGGTAAATGGCTTTCTCTCCAGAAAACACAAAGGATTTGATGTCTGGCAGTTGCTTGGCAGACTCTCAGCTCACTTGTAAAAGGAAATTCTGTTCTGTTAAAATGAGAAGGGACCTTTCTAAACACAAAGTGAATATAAATAGATACCTGTGAGCTTGTCTATGCAGATTTTTTTTCCTGGTTATACTGGTTTAATTAAATGGCTCATGTTAGACCAGGGTGGACATTCAGATTTTAGCTGAAGACTGGATTTTGTCAGCATAGCTTAAAGAATTAATGCAGCAATATAAAGTAAAAAGGGCAGGCCTTGATTTTAGACACCAAGTGTCCTCCTGGGAACTACTGCTGGTTTAATTACAGAGGTTGAAAGTCTCTTCCTTTCCCTTTCTATTATAACTATCCCATGTCGATAAGCCAAGTTTGAAGAGAGACTGGATTGATTGCTCTGCCGCATGATATTCGCCTTCACTTGAACGGATGCCAACTCAGCTGACAAATATTGTAACTGTAATGCCAGTAAACATTAACTATTTCACTTCTCCACAAAGCACACAAGGAAGTCAAAGGACCAAAGGACATGGGCCTGCAGAAACACTTCCCAGAATACAGAGCTTGAAGAATACAGAGCTTGGCTGCTAGTGTGCATAAGATGAATATATTTAAGTCTACCTACAGTGAAACTGCAAGGAAGTTGGGAAGAGGGCATCAAATGAAGTAATTTTTCTGGAAGAGGTTAGAAGTGGCCTCAGCTTTCAAATGTTAGAGAAATAATACTCTTGTTAACATGGTTCTCTCTTGTTCCCAGAGAGCCACCCCTCTTAGGCACTTCCAGTGCCCCCCCAGAGGTGTTGCATTGACCTGATGCATGGGCAAGGGTTGTTGGGGTGTTTTTAATGAGCTGCAATGGCTTTCTTCAGGGACTTCTAGATGCTGAGAATAGTTTATCTCAAAGTATGACAAGGGGGAGGAGTGATAAAAGAAACAGGGACAGGTAGTCTGCTGAATTCATTGCACTGCACAGAAATTACACCTTGACAAACTCAGTTAACTGTCTGTTGATGAAAAAAAGAGGTTTTAAAAATGACAGAAGTAGGTAGTATTGACTGCTCTGGATAAATTGTATTCTGTGGTTTTGGAGGAACTCTGTGAGAAGCCTTCTCTGAGGGTTTCAGAGAATAATTACTGATTGTTTTCTGAGCATCTTGTGATGTAAGAAGCAAAGCTGGAAATCACCTCTACAAAAGGGCATACATACAAAACACATACCACCAGCTAGGTCTGAATATAGCTGTCTTCCACCTCCAGCTTTCCAGAGCCACCACAACACCCAACAGGTTTTCCAGTGCAGAGAGGGTACCTGGTACATATAAATCCTTACAAAATGGAACAAATTCAGCCCATTGTGTTGTAAAAATTCCCTGTGCAACTGTCAGAGAAGTACACACGGTCAGTCATGAGCCCAACAAAGCACCCAAAATGGGGGTCTTAACTCTGCAAAAATTTGCTTACAGGAGTAAATCTTATGGCCCTTAACAAACCTCACTGAAGAAACAGGACGACTCTCTGCAGTGGCTGTTTGACTGACATCACATAAACACTGATTTACTGACTACATTCCTTCCAACAGTGCTGCTTTTTGAGACTCATATTTCTAGCTAGGAAGACAAATCTTTACCAGGCAAAAGGAGGAAGTGCAGTGGAAGGGCTAACTAGAGATAGATAAAGTTCACTAAAAAAGACTTAAATGTACAATAGCAAATGAATTTGGAAAGAAAATTAAGCAGTCTCATGGTATCTCATGCCTATTGCTCCCATACAGGCAGGGCTGGTGATTGTTCTTAAAATGACTTAAAAATTGACTCCAGCTACCATGAGGCATGCCAGACCAGTAAAAATAAAATAAAATAAAATAAAAAAATATCAAATCAACCCAGTTCCTCACCAAATCTTGCCAAGATCTGTGAAAATCTAGAAACTCTGGATGGAAAAGGCCTATTAAGTCAGCCCATTGTGTCTTAGTCCAAGAGTGTTCCTAGTCCTTGCTATATTTTCTTCACCTCCCCCAGGAGAGCCTGGCCACAGCTACCCATTTGGAGCACAAGGCTGCAACTGCTCAGGGCTGGAGATAGCAACTGGGGCACAGAAAGCCTGGAAAGAGCAGCTTTACTGATGAAAAAATTTACAAATTGAACTGAACAGATGCACTGTTTTGGGGTTTGTTGTTTTTAACATTTCTTTTAAAACAGACAGGACAAGGTTTTATTGTGTCTTTAAAACAAACTGAAAGAAGGAGAATTTCTGTCAGATAATATGATTTGCTTTTCATGCAAGCTGCACTGGCAACCCCAGCTATAGCGCAGCGAAGCTCTCCCTCTGGTCAGATCCTGAAAGACATTTTCTCTGAGAGTGTTCAGAATCAAATGTGCATTTAACTCTTCTTTTCATTTCACACTCCATTTCTAGTGATTAATGCTTGCGTTCTAGATGGATGAAAGCTGAAACAGATGTTATCCACTCACAATGCCATTTTGATAATCCTGAGCTAAAGGCTGAAATCCTTAGCAGATTAGTGGCTGAAATAAAAAAACGGATAAATAAAGTGGGGAATATGGGTGAACAAACTCTTATAGGTTTTATTTCTGTGGATAACAATGCACAGAGGCTATGTAATCTCTGTGCTAATCTGCCAGAGGAAAGATTAAATGGCAAAATTCCAGCACTGAGACCTGCAACCCTCCGGTGCTGGACTGCCTCAGTGTGACCACATATCTTTTTAGCAGAAAGTCACTGTGTAGACTCTATTATGTTGCTAAAAATGGGTTTTTCCAGCTTATTTTCTTTTTATTGAAACAACAATAACAGTTTTTCTTATACATTCCTATGAGTTTATGCTATTTCTGCCATTAAATGTACTTGCAGCCACTGTATGATTCAACCAGTGCTGAGGAGATTAGGAAAAGTATTTCAATTTTCTCTTAAATGAAATTTTGAGTGGCTTTTATCAAATAAGAAGACACACTTTTTAGAGAATTTGGGACTATTTTTTATATTCCTTCCTTCAGACCTTGGAAGTGCTTTGGAGCAATGAACCTAGCATAGCTCTGTCAGTCAGGGAAAAACTTAAAGAGTCTCCCTCCTTCGTTCTATACCTCAGAGAGCTAATAACATGTCAAAAAGCTGTGGTGTATTAAATTATAGACAAGATAAACCGACTTGGCTGAGGGCATGCTATTGGAAATTGAGAGAAAAGGGTGAGATCCGTAGCATTAGTACCCTGAAGACCAGAGAACTAGCTAGGTATGTACCAGCTATACAAGCTTGACATATCAACTATACCTTTTTTTTTTTTTTTTTTAAGACCCTCCAATTACTCTTTTTTAAGCACAGGAATGGCAACATGGAGACCATAATCTAGTCCATTATCCTGCCTCAGACAGTAGCAGATGTTTCAGGATAAGGAATATAACAAACAGCAGTAGGCTGGCATAGGATAATCTTACCCCCACATCAGATCACAGCCTGGTCTTCAGTAGTTGAGAGACTGGCTTAAAGCAGGGTATTTAATATCCTTTTGAGAGCGTTTTCTACTCTGGCGACATTAATGATGAATTTCTTTCCAACACCCATCATGGAGGCAGGTACCCTAAATGTCTCTGCTTCATGTATCAAATCAAGTCTCATAAGACACTTAAAATTGGAGAAAAGACTATTAAAACAGTAACTCAAACTACCTTTTCCAAATGGAGAGGACGCCCAGCTTGCCGTGTGTAAATTGTTGTTCTTGGTTGAATTCACATTGCAAGCTCCTTCAGGCCACTTACATCATTGCCAAATCTGTGCTAGTTCTGTGTCTATCGATAATGCATAATAAATGACAGCAAAGCCATCAGACAGAAAGTCCCAGCTCTTCCCCCCCTCCTTAAGAATAGGCCTAAAGACCTAGACTTTGCAAAAAAGACTTTGCAAAAAACCACGATGGTTGTGCTTTATAATGTAATGTTGACACAACAGGTATGAAGTGAAGAGCAAGAAGGTAAATGTATTCCTTTAAAGGTATGTTATAAAAAAGCAGTTCCAAACTCATGAACCTCTTCCCACCACCTCCCAAGAATCATTTAGTTTTGTCACAGACCATAAGATGACTTAGCTGAGGAATAATACAGCATTGGAAATTTCAGGGTATTCATCCTCTGATGCAAAATTCCCCAGATCCTAGTCCCCAGGTAACTGCAGGGATCTCTGGCTCCAAATTGCTTTTAACCTTCTCCAGGTTCCACTTCATGAGGCTGCAGTTAAGACCCCAGTTAAGACTATTACTAAAACTGCACTTTTCCTGGCTCTTCAGTGACACCTTCTGGGACAAAAATAGACCAAGCCAATCTTAGGTTTTCTGCAGCTGTTTTTACCTACGTGTAGGAGTCAAGTGAGATATTTGGAAGCTAGTTCCCAAGAAATGGTGAGCACACAAGAAATGCTACCCAAGTACACTGCAGCTGCCTGTACGCAGCACCCTGAAAAGTGCGATCTTTCTGGAGACTGGGCAGGAGATGAGTCCCAGATGGCCACGAATCTGTAAGCTTTCACTTCTCCCAACATGTATTTTAATTTCCTGAAATTGCTAACTGGGGGGAAAAGAGTCTCACTTAAAGAGCTAGATCCTCCCTGTAAGAGCAGTAAAGATGAAGGTGGAAGTTTACATTAAAATATTTTATTCTTAGTGAGAGTGATTTCATCTTTGCTTGAGGGCAAGGCTTAGGTGCAGCTGTGGTGTGACCCCAGGGCACAACACTTGCATTTCACTGTGGCAGAATTCCCACTCCCATGCAACCCCAGTCACAGAGCACAGGGGCACACAGGGAGGTTCCCCCAACTGCAGGGGGAAAGACACCTCTTTATTCACTCTCAGGGGAACATGCTGGGACGATGACAAGCAGGCTGTGCTAGGCAGGGTATTAACTCATTGAATAGGCTGGAGCTTAACTGAGAAAGAGAGCACACTTAGCAGAGGCCTGTTCTTGAGCACTCATGCATGTACAACCCCAGACTTCAGTGATACTGTGCAAATTTACTGCCACTCAGACAAGTAGAAACATCTGATTTTCCTATGTGCATACTCCATCTCAAATAAATTTACTTTTGATCCCACTGTGCTCCACCAATGATCTATCTGGTACTTTTTGGCATTTTCAGTCTGCCTGTCCCTGGCCTGTTTATTAATTTATAACTTTTTAATGTCAAAACAGGCACCTTGGGCAACATTTCTTCATGTCTTGTGCAGCTACTGTTTTCCTAAGAGAACACACAGTGGGTGAAAAAAATTATTTGAAATCTGTGATGCCCTTCAAGTTTGACACACAGCATGCTTTTTTCTGACCTGAACAAAAGGTGAGCCAGAAGGACATCCTCTCCACCCAGGGCAGTCGGCAGTACTGCAACGCTGACATAGATACTGCACTCCATGCCCAAAGGCAGAGGGTCAGCACCAGCAATTACATTAGTGTGACCTGATCCAGTGTGTCAACAAGTTAAGCTACTCTGCATAACACTTTCTGTATGCTGGCCCAATGCTGACTGCTTTCATCAGTGCACATTTTCCTGAAGCGGTAGGGTTTCCTTGTAAAGGAGGTGTATCTAGCATGACACATTGGAGTGTGGAGAATTTAGTTGTTGTAAATGGGGAGTGCTGCACAGACGAGAGCCACAGATGAGGTTGGCAGTATGCAACATAAACAATGTGATTTGTAATCAAAGCAGAATGCTGTCACTCACATCTCCTCTGGACTGGTGCATTAATGATCCATGTCCTTCTGTTGGAGGGATGCTAATGTAACCCATGAATCATGCACAGCTTAAAAAGAAAAGAGGACCAAAGCATAGCTGCCCTATTTGTTCCCTTGATTTCTTCTCTGCAGTGACCAAAGGCTGAGCTCTTTGCCTAGCTCTTAAGAGCTGCTAAGTACACTGCCACAAAGTTGAAAATAAAGGAGAGAATTCCCTGCGTGTCTGTGCTTGTCCTGTGGCTCTGGAGCAGAGGAGTACAGATCTCCATGTGCTTCTTTCCTGGCCACCTGAAGATCCGAGTGTCTAGTCCCAAAGGGTAGGGCTTTATGTATGTGTTCACCACTGCATAAGTAAATTGTTTCAATTGGCATCAATTAGTGCTCAGGTCCTAACCTAAGTAGATGAGTTCTTGCTAAATAGACGGGGCCAGGTCTGGGAGTTGTCCTCTTGCTGTGGCTCTTGGTTTGGACACTGGAGAAGACATTGCTCCTCAAAACTTCCCTGCTTCCCTTTCAAACTAGAGTATTATCTCCCTCCTATAAATCTCCAAATACATATTCTGGGCACAAGCCTGATTTTTTTTCTTAGGCAAGATTATATATTGGAAGCCACAGAGAGCTTTTCCTGAGTATTGGGTTCTTTCAGTATATCAGAGCTTATCTGCACATCTGAACACAGTTTGCTGTCACCCATTTTTTCAGGGTTGAAAGACAAATACCACATAAATTGTAAACCTCTGTGACAACAAGAATGCTCAGCAAGAATATTTTCTGGCTTTTCTACTTTAAAGAGACAGGATCTTCTGATTATTCTTCACTCGTGATATTGAGGCAGCCTGACCCAAACTGAGGCCCCAACATGCTGGGTTGTTTCTATACAGATGCAGAATGAAAGCAGCTCATGAGAGTAGAAGGTTTCCAAGGCAAAACATTAAGATTCACATTTGACCTCTTTAAAAATTGCTCTCAGCTGTCCTCAAGGACTCTGCACATTTTCTTTTTAGAGCTCTTTTACTAGCAACCTTTGCCATAGGCCGCATCCTGCTTCACCTCCCTGGAAACACTGGTTCACCAGGAGCTGAACAGCTATGGGTTAGTGCTCCAGAGAAAGGGCTGGGGAGCACCTTCCCAGCCCACTGCGCTCCAGCCTCAGTGCCTCTTGTCATGCACTTCAGTATCTCCACCCTTAAAACCAGGTTATAGCTTCTTTTTGCAAATGACTTAGAAGGGATCCCCTTTCTGCTGTCCAGTATACCTGTGCAGGAAGTAAGCACGCTTCCGTCCCCAGGTGTAAATGGACTAAAGGTGTTGCAGCCTCTCTCCTGTGCACATTGCACAGGCTGCCAGGGTGCGATGTGCCTCTCTGCCCCAGATGCAGGGATGCGTCGGCCTCGTGAAGACAAAAAGTGTGACCAGACAAAGCCGACTGACCTGCCTACACTCACTCAGGGCCCAGTGAAGTGTGTGCTACTGGTGCACGTTATTTGGCTATCAACACATATTCCTGGTGTGCTCATATTTTAGGCACTTTTCGCACAGATATTAACGAGCAGCTCAAGTGCATGGCAGCAAAGTACCAAGGCTTGGGGTAGAATTACAACCACACTCAGCATGATGTATCAAGCAGTGTGCCAGAGGGCCTGTTATGGATTTATACCTTTTCAGTTAGTATTTGCCACTGACTATCACTGCTCAACAGGAAAGGCAGTGTGTTTTTAATAAACTTCAAGATAAGGGGTGGATGAATTGTCCGGATTGCAGCAGCCCAGTGACTTCTGGGCAAAGGTTATCTTTGTTTTCTCCACAACTGTAGATTGTGAGGGACTGTAAGCTGACCTGGCATAGGGAAAGACTTCCCATATCTTACAATAAGGCATTATTTACTAGCCTGGAATAGCCACAAAGTCAGATAAATCCTCAGCAAAGCACCATGCCTGGAAATGAACAGAAAAATTGTTCCCTGGGGTTTGTTCAGGTGCTGTACTGCAACTGCCAGCAAGGGGGCCTCTTCCCCCTAACCGCAACAGCGACTGCAGAACAGCAATCCTAGAAACAGTGTTAGGCAGGAACAGGCTGGAAGTACCACTAATTTTACACCAGTTAGCCACGGCTAAGCAGATCTCCCAGTCTGCCCACACTGGGTCAGGCCCTGTGCTTTGGAAAACATCGGAGCAGTGGAAAACAGGTAAAGTGCTCCAATACTAGAGTGTGCTGTGAAAACCCAAAGGCTTTGGCCTCCTCTCGTTAGTCCACATCTTTGGAGCAGAGCAGGTGGCTGCACATGCAAAGGGGTGAGCAGAGAGTTTGCAGAGCTCAGGCAGGCTTGGTATATCCTGCAGAGGCTCTGGAACAGCAGTAAGTGCCCCATCATCACTAATTATGAGGCTGAAGAAACCCAAAGATTTAAAGTTTAACAGTCTCTGCAGACATCAATCTTTCCAAAAGATAGAAAAAAAAAAAAAAGAAAAGCTAAATAGAAGTTTTAGCAGCAAAACTGCTTTAACAGTTACTGTAGGTCTAGTGAGACTGGTAAGGAAAGATGGAAAGCATATGGATTAGATTTATTGGCATAAATCTGGGGACATCAGCATAGCTGCAGAAAATGCCATCACCAAGTCTTTGGAAATCCAAAAAAAGGATAGTCTTTTAGTACAGAGAAGTGGGAAAAAGAGGAGGAGATAGGATATGGTATCTCAAAAGAAATAGATACCTGTATTATTTCATATGTATTTTTGGGCTCAATTTTCCCCTTGCCTAAATCAGTGGAAAAGTAATCTTCAGCAGCATATTTAAGTACATAATTAGCTCTAAGTACAGGCTTCATCCTGATTGAAATCAATGTGTGTTTTAATCACATTGCTGCATTTGTGCCTAAATCAAAAGTCTACTAAGGCTCTTAAAACTACACTGGTATAAAAGAGGTGTAAGAGGTCAAAATCAGATACTCCAGGGTGGAAGGTAAACTGCTACTGCCGATGAGCTGTTAGAACAAATGGTGCTATCTTTCACCAAGAAATTACGCTGTGCTATATTACGACAAAGAGAATTTGTCTTTTCAGTCATTTCCTACTCTGGTTCCCATCAGCTGACAATGACTCTGCAGAAGTCAGAGGTCAAACTACAGCCCAAATTCTTGGGACAAAAGCTAAAATGCAGCAAACTTTGTGCATAACATTAAAAGATACTTAATGAATGAAATGAACTGATTCCACAGATAAATGTAGCAGCTGGTAATTGCAAAGAGTTATTCAGGCTGACCAGATATTCTTAGACTCTTATTACTGTAAAACGTCAGAGCGGATGTTGCATGTCTAAATCATAAATACTGCAATTCAGCAAAATAGCTCAACATGTGTTTCACTCTCATTGAAGTGGAGCTGAGATTAGACAAAATCCCATTATGAGGTGGGTTATGCCTTAATATTGTTCATTTCAGTGAAGAATAATACACCAGCTTCTGGAACTTACAAGAACTGTAGCAAAATCTAAGAAATCCACATTAAAAAAAAGAAAAAGACAATTTCACTACTTTTATATACTACAAAAAATAGCACACTAATTCATACCAACATCATGGATAGCAGAATAGATAATCATTCGATGTTTAAATTGCCCTGTAAGTCAAGAACATAAAAAGATCTGCAACTTGTTTCAGAGCTAGTTTCTTATGGGATGCTTACAAAATCAGCATGCCAGAAAGTTTCTTGGCAACCCAGTGTTACATATCTTCACCTCATTTTCCCTTGGTCATTCTTCAGTCAAGACAGTCAACTTCTGATTTTCCAAACCAGAAAATCCTCTTTGAATTTTTCACAGGGGAAAAAAAAAAAACCCACAGACCAAAACCCTTCCCATATTCAGGATCTGCCCCTTTTTTAAAAGCCAAATAAAAGTCTCCTTTCCCTTGACGCTGTTCAGGGAGGAAGGAAGGCTAATATGAGCACCTCAGGCCTAAATTATTTTAAAAGTGATGCCAGCTTCACACGTCTGGCTGATGCCACACTGGCTGAAGACCCATGTTGACCTCCTCAAATCCCCTTGCATGCACTTCCACATCTCCCTGTTTGTCAAACCCATGCTCTGGGAAGATCCTCCTTTTTGTTCTCTGTTTGTACTAGACTAAACACCATGGAGCTGCTTGGTGTTAATTAGCCCAGCACAAATGCACAGGCAAGACCTCCCAGGGCAGCAAGCCACTATTCCCCACTGCTGCGTGCACCCGCGGCAGGCATACACAGGAGGGCCTAGGACCAAAGTGCAGGAGCATGGCAGGAAAACAGCCATGTGAGATGAAGAGAAGTGAGAGGGTGATGTGGGTGGGGGAAGCCATCCTTGGGTCGGTGAGGAGGATGCACACACCTTAGTGAGTCTGGGTGGCGTGCGCAAGTGGGTAATAGTGGAAAACATAATTGTTAACAATTAACAGAAACAAGATAGTGATTAGCCCATGGCATTTGTCATTAAGCCTTGATGAAACTCAGCATGTGCAGCTATCTTGGTTAATGGGAGCCACCGCTAATGTATTTATGCACTAAACCACTCCAAAACACCACTGACATGGGAAAATATCCCTTAGTTTTGTCACACCCTTCATTCTAGGGAAGAAAAATCATGATAGGTATGACATTGCACTGAGACTTTAAGAGCGCAGATAGAAAGCCTGCCTCTTCCCAGGAGCTGTAACCTTTCACACAGTAAAATCTTTGAAATAATCACTCAGTACTTACCTGCTCAGGGTCTTGGACAGGCTTGTACTGCCCTGCAGCAAAAAGTCTGCTTCAGCACTACTTGATCTCCAGCTAGCTACAACAAATCTATCTCAGGAGCATCAGTGCTTTGCACTCATTTATTGTGCCTCACTTTCTTGCATGGGACAAGGGCCTATGGCTCAAGCTAATATGTTACAGTGTGAGTTGCTATAAATTGGGCACATGTGCAAACACTCAGGCACCTCATTTATCCACCTGTAAAAAATTAGTTTGGCACTTCTGGTTCAGCACAGGCACATGTGGAGCTATTGAAGCTGAAAGGTTTCAATAAATGTTAAGAAAAACTGCCTGCAGGCTGCTGGCCTATCTCCCCGTCCCAAGAGGGGAAAAAAATGCTGTGCTTAACCTTTTCTGGATCCTGTATAGTCTAGTACAAAGCTCTGCAGAGAAACAGAATAAATAAAACAGGAGACAAGCCATCAGAAACACTCCAGAAATGCCTAGCACGAAGTCTGGACAAAGCTTTGCTTTCTGAAGCCTGCAATGTACTGGAGGACATCTTTACTAGGAGGGCACTCGGGGGGCTATCACTCACCCTGAGCTCAGTGCTCACTTAACAAAGTGGAAGAAAAAGCCCATCCCTTAGCTACCAGCTGAGGGCTGGGCCCAATATGCGGCCAGCATGGGGGCTGCTCAGGTGCTGGAAATAAAAGAGAACAATGCTTTCTGTTTAAGATGCTGCCTTCTACCTGTAAATTGTGTGCCTTTTTTATCTTTACTAGACATTTCTCTTGGGCATGAGGCTTGCCATGGCCACCATCACAGCTCACTTTAAGCCAGCTTCTTTACAGTGATTTTGGCTGTCTCATATTCAGAGATATCACACCTCACTTCCAGAAAATTTTGGGGGTGAGACTAAAAAACCCAAGCAAACAAATGGGGAAGGTGCTACTATTGCACATTAATGCTTCTGACTTTTCTTCTAGGCACATCTTCTAGAAATGCCCTATGCAGTGAAACAGAGCCCTGAACAGGGAGCCCACACCTGGAAGCGTTCAGAGTCAGGGCCCTGTTGGGAAGGCTTACAGGGAGGGTTTAGGTGATTTGTAAGCTTTGTGCTAGCCTTAGGACTGAGATAAATGTCTGTCCAGAATACAGAGCTCTCTCATTTTCCCTATAGCCCTTTTCTCCCTGAAAGAGCTTTTTAGAGAGGGAATAGTATTCTAGCCCCAAAGAGACAGACTAGTAGAAATAGAAGCCAATGTAACTAAACCTTGGAATTACTAAAAAAAGACAAATGAGACCCCAGTGCTACCAATGATACAATTAGATGGTTGTCACATGGGACTGTTAACAACAGACACTTTTCAAGAATAAATCCTTACGCTTTCAAGAGATATGTCTTTTCAATCACCAGCTCTTTTAAGAGGCTTCAAGATAAATGAGTGCAAAGCGAATTAATGGAGAACATAATGTAGTCACTTAACATTCCTGATATTGATTCTATTTCATTAGCTGGCAAGCACTTTATACTCCCGCAGAGAGATTTTCCTCCTTCCTCAGGTATCTGATTATAAGAATAAAAATAAACTTAAAGACTCTTCCCCTTGGAGCCTATGAACTATACCTTCATGTAGGGGTTTTTTTCAGTCAGGATTATGTAGAAATTTTAGTACTGAGAAGGGGATGTGACTAGTTTTTCTGCAGGCTTGAAGCATTTGATTTGCCTGTTAGAAACACTGTCCATTAAACCTGCGCTGCAGGCCTCTCGTCCTTCAGAAAGAGAGGCAGAGAAAGCCAATAGATGTGTCAGGACGATATTTACTGTGCCCAAATTAGCAATGGGTGTGTGCACATCAGTGCGTGTCTTTAAGGGTTGGCTTCCTGTTTGTGGAAGTCATTCCAGGACAAAGCTTGAGCCTTTCTGAGTCATGTTGGCCATTTCACAAGGGCTACAGGAGTACTGAGGCAGGGAGTTGCGTTTTAGCCAGAAGACGGTAAACTTGTCTTGCACTACAACATAGACCAGCAACACAGCTTTTCTGCCAACCCAGATGAAAAACAGGATACACTGGCATCATTCACCACGGCTATATGACTTCTCCAGCACTCAGGGTACCCTGTGCAGAACAAGCTTGCTATCTTTACACAGCCCAATGCTATATCATGCAGATATAGCCTTAGTTTTCAACAAAGTCATAACGGGTCTCCCATGCAGAGCAGATGAAGAAAAAAGAAAGAAGACTGAAAAACAACATATCCCTGACCAGAGAAAATTACTCAGGTCTACAGGTAACTTAAAGTTAATAAGGCCTGATAAGAAAGGATATACTGTTCAAGAAGATTTGGGGTATATTGAGATAAAACTTTTTTTTTCTCTTCCCTGAATTATTTGCAAAATCAACACAAATTTGCAAAGCGTTTTGCTGATTTTCAATTTGCATTTTTTGCTGAACAAGATTCACCCACTTCTAGCCCTGACTAGAATGGAAATGACAGAATAACTACAGGAAATTGCTTCTTTCTGCTGCTCTCCACAGCAAGTGGTTTACATGCACATAAATTAATACATCGTTCAGAAATGGAAATCATCCAAGAAATGAAGGAAGTACAATATGCCTTAAAAGACTAAATCTGCTCCAATATTTTCAAAATGGCATGCAAGACTTGAGGTGCATGACTCCCACTAGCACCAGGGAGAGTCACAACACTGCAGTACAGGTCTTTGAGACAAACATGTCCAAGATGTGATTTCATTAAGCTTTAAACCAGCACTGCCTTGCAAGAGCTTACCGCTTTCTGGGAGTACAGATGAGAAAGTAAACAAACAAAAACAGAGGAGAAAAATATCTGAGTAGCGAAGGCAATGTGTAAGGTAAAGGTAAACAGAAATAACAGTATTATTTGCATTCATTGCCTAGAAAATTGGCCACGATCAAGGTGATAGCTTTTAAAGAATGGGTAACCTCAGTTCTTTTAAATTAAATTCACCGCTAGTATGAACTGCAGCTATATATACACACATTTTGACAGAGACAGACTGATTAAGTCGAACCTTTTTTATAAGCACCTAAGCATATATGGTAAAGAATAAACATTTGGAGTGAACCACAGGCAACTACAGCCATCTAGTCAATGGTGTAATTGCCCCAGTGAGTGCACAGTGACCCAGATCTTCACAGTGTAGTTAATCCTATTTTAAAAAGGGCATCGCTGGTGGGTACAATGATTTGCCCTCTGGAAATGCTCACTCTCCACTGACTATTGGGAGATTCCTACTAACCAGGAGTCTAACTAAAGTCAGATAAAGTCTCTCAGCTAGTCTAACAAGGTAAAAAATCTTCTGTAGAGTTAAAATTTGCCTGGAAAGCTTTTCTGACATGGCATTCTAGACTTGTTTTCATTGAAATGAAGATCATTTTATGACCGACTTCAATGGGAGAATATTCACGTTAATGCCAAAAATTTTGAGAATGTTATGTTTGTTATATTCAAGTGTAAAATCAATGATGTTTAAGGGAGTGCTATCAGAAAGAGAGCTGGGCTTCCTCCAGTGCTTTAATTTGGTCTGCAACAAACCACACTAAAAGATACCGTTATATCCTGGATGTTAAGGCTTTTATGCAGAGGTTCATCAGACTTCACGTCTCCACAAGAAAACCTTGGTTAACTGAAGGGGTTTAAAGCAGCTCCTCAAAAGGGGAGCACTCAGAAACTAGTTTGATTGCCTTTTTTTACTAGCAAGACACTAGACAACACTGCCTGGCACCTTGCTGCACAGACTGACAGCCAGCTGAGAAGGAGCCAGGTATATGACCTGACTTTGTATTGCATTGGAAAATTGTCCTTCTTATGCCAAAGGCTTCTTCACCATCCTAAAAACAATCACAGAAAGGAGATAAAGCTGCCTTTTCCTGTAACACACTGAAAAAAAGATAAAGAAATTAATTCTTACCCCAGTGTTGACCCACAGATACAGCAAAATTCAGTCTTTAAAACAGTAATCTGAGAAGAGATGAGGACTGCCCAGGTATTCCTGAAGGAGGTCATGGTAGAGTTTTTCCATCTTCCCCATCCTACCTGCTCTAGGACCTTTCCCCACAGCCAGCTCTTCAATCCTGACCAAGGGAAGGCATCGAGAACAATCAATCAGTGATAAAACCTCCTTGGCAGGGTCCTATCTTTTGTGAGTAGCCAGTATCTCGGTTGCAATCTCAAGATTGCTGTGAATTGGGACCAGCTATCCTTGCATTCCCTTCATAGACTCTGCACAGGGCCATGGAGCACACACTGTCACGCTAGGGTTGACACTAGTCCACCAAAATGAAGTTTGTAAACTATGACACTGCCAAATATCATCTAATAAAAATATTTCTAGTGTGAGGCCAGAGAAGAGGGTTGCAAGTTTAAAAGTCAAGGCTAAGGGTACATTGTTCTTCAAAGTAGAAGAAATATGAGGTGAAAAGAAGCTAAAAATCAAGCTGCAAAAATATTAGTGCCTCTGGACATGTCCAGAAACAACTAAAGAGTGGATTGTCTTTTGTTTGATAGAAGAGAAGGGCTCTGTTGCCCAAATTAAAAACAACTGAACTCCATTTCTCTGAATTTACTTCACTATGTTGCTGGCTTTATCTTTGTCTGGCATAAATCCTGAAGTCATTGGAAATCATTTCAGTGGAATAATTCATGTTTATAGCACTTGACAATTCAGTTCAGTGAGTTTATAAGAGTTTTTGCAAAAAGCTTACAGTAGACCTGAATTTGCATATTTGGACTTTTACTGGGACCAGTATTAGAGCACAACAGAGTGGTGTGTTCCCTCTGTGGACGCACCAGGAAACCACAAGGCAAAAAATTAGTGTGTGAGAGCTGATGTTTGACATTCTCAGGCCAGGAGCCAACCTGGCAAGCATAGCACCTGCAATGCCCAGGCAGAAAAGGTTTAAACTATACCTTAGTGGCTGCAAAGGCTTTTGTAATCCTATCCTCCGGAAATCGGTAACCTATTTCTGCTCAGCTTCTGGCAGAGCACACACTCCTCTTGTTAATAAAGCGAAGCATCTCCAAGGAATTCACAACCACTGGAAAAAAGTCTAATGTAAAGTAGTAATTTAATTTGCAGAGCTTCTGATAAAGGTATTTTACTTTGGGATACAACTGGCCACTCTTCCATGAGAGAGTCACTAACAAGGCAACGCACTTAACCATGAACAAAGTTTTTATAAACTTCCTTGACTACAAATACAGCAGAGCCAAGGCCGTGCAGAAGTGTGCTCCCGACTTGCAGCACCTTGCCCGGTCCCAAAGTTCGATGCCTTTGGCCTTCCTGCTCCTTTTGCAGGGTGTGCTGGCACTGTGGGCAGCCTCGCTTCCAGTGTCAGTCCCCTCCAAAGTGGAGCCCGGTCCCGATCCCACATTTGCTGAGGCATTTGGGAAAGCAGCACCTGGGCACACCAGAGGGCCAGAAACCCCAGATCCAACTCTACTCTGAGCCGCCCTGGCAAGCTACGTCCTTGAAATCACTGGTAACCTACACATAGATACATCCTAGCAAAATACAGCCTATCATCTTTAAAAGATAACTGTTTCCACTGATTGCCACAGCTGAGAGCAATGAGCAGGTATATGGAAAAGAAGCAAGAGACCTAATGGGCCTGAAACATGGTGAAACCTTTTCCAGGGAAGCTCCTCCAGTCTGTTCAGTGGATTTTGGCTCCATATTCAAAGTCCCCTAACTTACATAAATCCTGATCTTACTGAAATTCATGCTTGGTCATGCTCAACTCTGCTAATATTAAGGAGACGATTTTTTTCATATTGGGTCCTCAGTTCTTCAGCAGTTCTTGACTCTGAGACTTCAGTTCAGCTTTCCATGCTTAATTCTACAAGGAGATTATTAAATACTTGGAAAAATGTTAGTTGTTTTATGCCAGAATAAATGAAGGTCACATTAACTAGCTATGAAGAACTAACTTGTTATTAAATGTACTTGTGTGTCAGAAGAAGGATCCAGACATAAGAGTAGACAAGTTTCAAGAGAAAATTAATAATATACTTCTAATATTCATTATAGCTCTATAAATTATGTATTGAGTCATTTTTATAAGGCCAGAAAAGATCGCTGTGATCATAGTCTGGCTTCTTGTTTGGAATAAGGCAGATGATGTCACTGAACTCACTCATACATATGTATTTTATATTTTAAAAAACATATATCATCTTGATTTAGCAATTGTAAGTGGTGAAGAGTCCACAAGAAGCACTGGTAAGTTGTTCCAGTGATTGATTACACTCTTTCATGTAAAGATTATGTTTCTCTGGTTATCCTCCACTCCCAGTGCTGACTGCCAGGCAGCAGAGCCTCTGATGTGCTGCTGTCTCCGATAACAGGTCCCCGCAGCAGGATGCAGTGCTGGGCAGAGACAGCCAGGGTAAGTCAAGTGCAGCCAGCAGCATGGCCTCCAGATACTGCTCCTCACCTAACTGAATTAGTCTCATTGCAAGGCAGGCTAACTTAGCCCAGATTTTGGGCTGAGCTAAGGCAGTTATGCTGCTTCTGGTATCCAGAAAAAGCCACGGGGAAGCAGTTCAGGTGTCCCTACATGGCATCCTCTCATGCTGCCGATATCCACGGGCTGCAGTCAGGTGGCATGGGAAAGGCGCTCCTCCTGGCACATCAGCAGAAGGCAAGACGGACGGCTTGAAAGCCACCCGCCGCTGTCCTTCCCAAACTGCAGTCTTCAGTGAGAAGACTCCAAAAACCAGCTGCACCTGACTTCCCTCCCTCCACCCAACCCAGACAGCCCTAGCCCAGCAACCATCTTCTGTTTCGTGCCGCCTCTGACCCACATGTCATCTGCTGCCAGTGTCGGCAGCGCTTTTGCTGCTTCCTTCCAGGTCACTGCCCTGGCTCTAAAAGCATGTTCCCTCCATCTCCAAAACCTTGACACAGTCTGATTTAAAACAGCCACTGTTAGCATTTGCTGCTGGCAGCCTGACCCTCAGCTGACAGCAAAGCACGCAGATCCTTTCCCCTCCCAATTCCTGCCACATGCACGTATTTGTGCTAACAATAAAAGCTCAGGTACCTTCCCCATCACCATTCAAGAACGTTATAGCAGCCAGTGGAAAAAGCCTTTTCCTCCCCGTTTCTGCTGGTCACGGAATGTCTGCTCCCTGCCCATCCTCACTGCTGCCCAAATAGACTCCTATAACAAAAGCAAATCAACTTCAGGTAGTTACTGGAGGAGTAAAAGAAGAGACAGATTTGGTTAGGTCTGTTGTTAGGTCACAGTCTGGTTGCTGCCCTGAATCTGCTTAGACCCATCAAAACTCCTAATGAAGTCTAGTTCACATCCATTTAGTAGATTATAATAGCAGATGTGTTTCCAGCCAAGCATTTTGAGAGGAATATTTCTCTGCAGAGCCCTTCAAGGGAAGAACCCCCTGACATCTCATTGCTCATGATGGTCTGAACAGTCACTGCACAACTCTTTTGTGTTGCACCTGGCTGATCCTTGTGCATGCAAAACCAGTCAGCCTCCCTCCAGAGGGGTGCCATTTCCCTCTCCACCCCAGAGATTTTGGGGGTGTGGTCCAGCTGACACAGGCTGGGCCACAGTCAGTATATGGGACTCTCCCTGAAGATGCAAAAACCTGTCTCCAGTCATTTCAGCTCTGGCAACGCTCAGATAAATCTTATTCTGCATCTAGCCATGACCAGGCCAGAAATGCCTTTTCCAGAGTGTTGTGGTTTAACCCCAGCCAGCAACTAAGCACCACGCAGCCACTTCCCCCTGCCCCCTCCCAGTGGGGTGGGGAGGAGGAAAAAAAGTAAAACTCGTGGGTTGAGATAAGAACAGTTTAATAACTAAAGTAAAATAAGATACACTACTAACTAAGAATAATAATAATAATATCATAATAATAATTGTAATGAAAAGGAATATAACAAAAAAAAAGAAATAACACCCAAGAAAAGACAAGTGATGCACAATGCAATTGCTCACCACCCACTGACCGATGCCCGAGCAGCGATCCACCCATCCCGGCCAACTCCCCCCCTGTTTAAATACTGGGCATGACGTTCCATGGTATGGAATATCCCTTTGGCTAGTTCGGGTCAGCTGCCCCGGCTATGCTCCCTCCCAGCTTCTTGTACACCTGCTTGCTGGCAGAGCATGGGAAACTGAAAAGTCCTTAACTTAGGAAAAGCGCTACTTAGCAACAACTAAAACATCAGCATGTTATCAACAGTATTCTCACACTAAATCCAAAACACAGCGCTATACCAGCTACTAAAAAGAAAATTAACTCTATCCCAGCTGAAACCAGGACACAGAGGAAGTTGATGAACTTGGCAAATGACATCCTGCTGCACCATGAGGGGCAGAGAGAAGAGCAAATCCCTGGCTGGCACAGCAAGGAGAATCAAAGCAGAAAGCTGCAACGTACCCTGCCAGTGACTTTTTGATGGGGGACCCAGGGCCAAGTTGAACAGGCTTGCCTCTGCCTTCCACTGCAGGCTGGGCAGCCTATCACACCTCCAGATTGGTAATATATTCTCAGCAATTGGCCCTTGATCAGACTTTCCCCCTCATTTTCTTGGGCCAGTGCTCTAACATCTGACCAGCAATGCTTCCTTTCCCAAATGGAAATGGCTGCTAAGATATACAGAGTTACTCTTGAAAATTTGCTATTTATAGTCAGGGAAATGACAAAAAAAATACAGGGTTTTTATATATATTGCCAGATTAAAAAATGTCTTTTGTTTCTTATGGGGAGGCAAGGGACAATCCATATTTAATGCTACATCATTTCCATTATGACGCCGTATTTTATTCTCCTGTAATTTTGTGCAAGAAAATTGGTTGAAATTCCAAATTGCCTGATTCTCTGCTGCAGGAAAACGGTAACTAATTTCTCTGCAAGCACCATGTATTTACTTACAGTTGAATGAAGCTTGAATTGCACTTATCTTTGTAAGTGATCAACAAATGTCATTGATATCTGCCCACGGAGCTGGGTACCCACTGGGTGGCAAACTCAGCTGGCTTCGGCAGCACCCCACCAAATGGTGCCAGGCAAAATTCTGCCCCAAAGTCTGAGGTTGCTTTTTTCGAAGGTTTAGCTATTGGTCTTATTTTGAGGGTGTCCTCCAGGAAGGATAGCTTGCCTCAGAGGTAACAGGTCAGACTGATTTTAAGGATGCCCTTAAGAGTTTCTTTTCTTTTAAGTGAAGTGGCCCTGCAAATGACTTATTAAATTGGCATCACTTTAGCAGACTTTTTTGCAGTAGAAATTTGGGATTTCAGTTTCCCGTGTGGGGTTTTGCGTTTCTGTTTTGTGCTCAAGGAGGAGGAGACACAGGTTAAAAAAAAAAAGCAGTGAATTGAAGGTTCACAAGCAGGATAAAGTAGCATCCTGCTATTGAAGCAATGGAACCAAGCAATTTTTAATGGGATTTGACTTCATCTCATATAATCTCAATAATCTACTATACAGTGAGATTTTCTCAAAAAAATGCAAGACATTTCATTTTAAAAAACCTTTTCTTATTTTTTCCTGAATATTTTTTACTCTTTCTGGTAGCTAAATAAATTCATTTCACTAAAACAGTAATATTTCGAGTTTCAGTTATTAAGAAATTCCAGTTTGGGGGACAAAATAATTCCACTTTTTTGAGAAGTTTCCATTTGTTAAAAAGACAAATCTGTCCTAAGAAAGATGCCAACCTATCTTATATTTGAATAGAGGGTTTACTATATTACAAACAGACTATGTTTGTTTTGCTGGCCACACTGATGATGTCTCTGCAAATTTGCTTTGTTGAAGAAAATGTAATATACACAAAGGGACCATGCTCTTTTCCTGGTTAGCTACCACAGCCCCATCCGTATCTCCTTCTTTCTAAATACTGCAGACAAGTTGTCCTGCCAGCAGAAGTAATCAAGTCTAAAAACATCCTGTGCCTTGATGCACCACCTCCTTATCTCCCCACAGACCCCTAATAGGTTTTGTATTTCCATGTATCTCTCCTCCAGTGTATCCCCTTAACTCCTTTCTCTGTCCACCAACCACCAGTGGCTCTGGGGGATCGTGAACACTTGGTGAGTCCAAGCATACTCATGCCAATCAAGACATCCAACTGCCCCATCCATGCTACAGCCTTCCCCTCAGTGCAGACACTTGTCATAACTTGTTTGCCTTTGAGAGCTGTACCCTTCTGCTGAATTTTGCTGACAAGTTAATACTACACGGACAACAGTATCACAGAATGGTTGAGGTTGGAAGGGACCTCTTGAGGTCATCCAGAGTCCCGGTCTGTACTCTGCCATAGTCCTACAAGCAGTTGGAAGGTCCTTGCAACTGTGGACAAAGGAAGCTCCACACCATCCACCTTCTCTGTACCTTGTCATGATCCTACAAGCAGCTGGAGGGTCCCTGCAGGCATGGACAAAGGGAGCTCCACATCACCCACCTTCTTCTGTGTGAAACTTAAAATAAATTTTCCAAGTCGTGAACCCATTGGCTGGTTTGTACTGTCTTTTTTGGGAAACCTTTTGGGGCTTTTCCTTTTGCATAAGGATTGCATAAGCCTTAGCATCTTAGGAAACTGGGCTAAAAAAAAATTCAAAGCATATTAAGTGTCATATCTAAGATTAGAGTCTGCAGGCAGGGATATGTAAACCAAATGTGTGCTGTAAAGGAAACAGCAGGCCCTTCAGCAGTGTAACTGAACCCAACTGGCTCCTTGCGAGCTTGTGAGAATCTCTTTCACCTTTAGACTTCAAACTTCTGATGGGCTCTCTAGGATGCAGGAATGAACAAATCTTAGGTTTAGCATCAGAAGAGACAGACCCTGAGCACAGCAGAAAAGCTGAAGGACTCGCTTTGATTTATAGGCACCAACTGTCACACTCTATAATAATTAATTTCATTAACAGGGCTGAGATCAGTGTCTCCTTACCAAAAAAGTAGCATGAAAACCTTCAAGTGAAACAGCAGAAAATGCTCTCATTACACGTCTGCAACACCTAGACTGAAAAAAATTTTGCTACCATACTGGCAGGACTGCTAATGTCACAAGAGCAGCTGAACCACTTGCTACGCTAGCAAAATGAGCTTTCTTACAAGACAAGCAAATGCAATGTACTGTGAAGTTGCGTGTGAGGACCTGTGCTTTTAAGGATAAGGAACATACTGCACGGCAGCCAGCTGACCTACATTTACAGCTGAAGATGTAAAGCCGACCCACAGGGAGTTCTGTCTAACCTACAAACACAGAAGGAGTGCTAGTCAAACGGACTATGTCTTTTAAAATGATAAACTGAGCAGGAGCAGCAGCATGGGGACAGGCTTTTCCTGCTGCCATATGTAAGAAACAAACCAGTTCAATATAGCACGATGAGCCACTGCTGGCAGGGAAGCACATCTCAGAGTAACTCCTACCTCCTCAATATGCCGTGCTGCAGGGAGGAAAGCATGCTCTCGGTATGTAGAGGCAAACCAAGTGAGCAGTAAGTGAGATGGCAGCATGGGCTGAGCTGGACAAAGCAGGTCCTGGGGCCCCATTGCAGGCAGTAAGGCTGAGGCAAAGCCAGTGCTGCTGTGCTTTCACTGCCACCAAGCCCGTGGTGTCAAAGCTCACACAAGTAGCAACAGCCAGCCACAAACACAGCTCACCATGTGAGCATGGATAACCTTCAAATAAACAAAGGGATAAACAGTGCATTGCAGGGTTGCTGGGCCATAAAGAGAGGAGAGGAGGAGACAGAGGCAAATCCTTCCCCAGGCACAGTGGTGATAATTGCATCAGCATAAGGAGAGAATCACACACACTTGGGACCAGATTTTTAACCCCCACCAAACAACGCAGCTCCATTGAGATCAGCGCAGTGCTGCTTCACATTGTATGAGGATCTCCCTGTTGGCATAAATGAGCCTTTAGAAAAACAGGCTCCCAGTTAATTTGCTGAGTCCTGCCCCAAATACATTGACTTTTCTTGAACAGAGCCTTCCCTGTCCCTCTGTGGAGCTACCTGGTCATATGACAGCTAAAGAGCACATGAGATCTTTTTCCACTGCTACAGTGGAAAAGGAAAGATGTAAAAGAAAAATTGAAAGTTACAAAACAAAATGGCATACCCTAAACCCGCCTACTAAAGACAAACTGTTAGTGTTAATTAAACCACCTTGCCTATAGTTAAATTACATCACACCAACATTTCATCCCTGACAAACATGAGTGACAGCTCTATACTTTGGAATTTTATGAGACAAAACCAGAGCAATAAAAATAGCTCTGCTGGACTCAGTAAACGTACGCAAATAACCACAGTAGGAAACGATCATTAATAAAGCCTGGATAGAAAGACATCTCGCAGATTACTCAGTGTTACTTCCCTTTTAATTTTATTTTTCAGAAATCTAACCATCTTTTATCAAAACTTCACACAGACAAGACTTTTCCTGGGACCAGCTGGTGCATTTCTGCGGCATTCAGGGAAAGCCTGAAACGCAGCCGTTGCACCAATGCAAATGCCTGGTGCAGATGCAATAACCTCCTAGAAGCCAGTGCAGCTTAACTGCAGCATGAAGTAGGGACTAACTGCCGAGACATAGCCACGTGGCTTACCTGCGACTCAGAGCTCGTGTTGGTGCAAGTTGCTGCAGTGGGTGTCTATATATATCACAGACTTGGCTGGGTCAAGTTTGCTGCCTTCACTCTCATGCAGAAATCACCATCCATATAGGGTCTTCATGGCATTTCTGTGATACTCTGATGAAAAGCGTGAGCTGACATATGACATAAACTTGAAAACAAATCAGTCATGTTTTCATGTATCATATCTTTGTCCTTCCACCGAGACAGAGCCTTGTATCACAAAAGGGGGGTAAGAAGTTGACTAAATGTTTCCTTTTTTATATTAAACTTTGATGTCCACCATATTAAATAAGGGCAAGAGGAATGAGGTTTGGTTTGAAGCCCAGGCAGGAACATTTAATATAAAAACCTAATCTGCTGTGATAGAACTGCTTGAGGAAATTCCTGTTTCTGGCATAGATTCTGGAAGAAGGCAAAATAATTCAAGTGCTCACTGTTCCTTTCCTGAGACAAGTGCATTTTTTCCCCCACGCTTATTTTCAAATGTAATCATTTATATTACAAAGGTTGAGGCATTTACCCATTACTGTCCCTGACAATCTTACCAGTTCAGCAAGTCACTTCCGAATTTTACTCCTCACAGATAACATTTCAGCAAGTTCATGATCAGCAATGCTTTGTGGCCAAAGTTAGGCACTTTTTACTTCTGGTAAATAAAGAACTTTCTATTCATTCAAGGAAGGTGGCCTAGAAAAAGATTTCAAAGGTGATTACAGGATTCAACAGCATAAGCTCCTACCTAAACCACTTTTAAAAGTTAAAAAGTCAGTGGCTTTAAAGCTACTTTTGACAACTGTAAACATTTTACCCCAATCTTGAGCTACAGCAATTTACAAGAACCTGAGGAGGCGACAGATCATTCCACACAGTCTGAAACAGCCTGTCAGACATGATTGCTGTTAGCTGCCATCTCCTCTAAGAACAGAGGTAGTGACCAGCATATATTCCACATGGCAAATTATGTATTCCCTAAAACCTGTGCTGTCATCTGGATTTATGAAACATTGCAGAACTCTCTAAAGGGAAACCAAAGTAACAAGTATATTATCCCTCTGTAGCCTAGCCTGAAAATTATAGGCATGTAACATCAGACAGAACATTTTCCTCAAAAATCCTTCCTAAAAAGTCAGCTGAAAGGAGAAATCACGTATGTTGGGGAAGCATATATTAGCACTAGAGTATTGGCTGAAAGTTCACAACACTCCTTGTTTTCACAGTGTTTTAAGTGCCTTATATTTGAGTTCCATGAACCAGTAACTTAATTGATTACACAATCTTTTAAAGGTTTTTTCCCCCCACTTTAGTTACATATGTGGAGAATGATTTTTGCAACTTTGTGCCTTGTACTAATGCTCCATGTGAGAGCTTACTTTAGCCTAGATTCCCACAAATTGCCACATTTTAATGATTTCTTCATGAAAGGAGCAATGCCCACATGGACACACTTAGCCAGCCACATTTTGTCACATACAAAATGATACGTGGTACAGAAATGCACCATCTGCCTTGCGTTTTAAGCTATCATGTTGTACCCATCATTTGCAAAAGGTTAAGGGGACACAAATCTTTGCTTATATGGAGCAATGGGTGAGTCTATGCAGTCTGGTCATTTGCTACTGTCAGACCAGAAGTTCAAACCACTCTGGGAGGGCTGACAGTATTGCAGCAGGTTATAAGTGGTCATAGGTTGCTATCTTACTGATGAAGCTTTCCCAAAGCAAGACCAATAGGCTTTTGCCCCTCTCCTTCTCCCTGCTTCCTTCCTGCATCTCCTTGCCCCTGGAAGGATCACATGAAAACTGTGAGGGAGAAAACATCTTGTGTTCAGGAAACAGAAGTGTACATACACGCATGCTTTGTAAACACATAAGATTACATTAAATATATGAGTCGTGTATTATCAGTACCATTTTCTGGTAGAAACGCCCCAGGAACGTCCCAAACACTAGCTGCCCACTCAGATCAAAGTGGCTACGAGAGCTACACTGTAAGGGAGGACACGAGCTGCTCTGGAGAGATCCTATCACCCCTCCATCTGTTGTGACAGTGGGTGTAGAAAACAGGGAGATTAGTTGTCGCCTAGCTCCTGTTTTCTCCCTGACAGCAATGCTCTGAAGATAATAATGAGCAAACTTCAGCAAGCTTTGCTTTCCAAGATGGTATTTCCATGGAGATATTCCTGAATGCCTCCAGCTGGTGTCCTGGCTATGGATTTCAGTTTTGTTTCTAAAAGGTATGATAAATACTGTGATTAAAAGCAAATAGGTTGTCTTTATTCTGAGGTCGGGGGGGGGAGGCAGGGGGGAAGGAGGGGAGGGTTGGGTTGTGATGCATATTTCTCACACACAAAGAAATTCTAATTCTAATTCTAATTTTGCTTTGCTTTGCTTTCTAAATAAAGCCCCCTTCTCTGGTTAGTTTTTGTCTGTCCCTGCATGCCAGGCATCCTGGAATCCGGATTGTGCACCATGGAAAAACCATCCTCACACATTCTATGAAAGAATGAAATTTGCTGGTGGGGAAAAACCTTCCTGGTTTTACCCAGTTTGATTTGGAACTTGAGGAAGTTGCTGGCCCTGCTGCTGAGGTGCATGCAACATGCACCAAGCCTTCAGACTGGAAAACTCTGAGCTACCTAAGGTACCTTCTCCTGGTAGTGTCCATTTTCTTACTCAAGACAATCTTCTGCTCAGAAAGCCCAGATTAAATGTTATGTTCTGTATTCCCTGAAAATAAGTGCCTTACTGTTGCAGAAGCTGCAGAGCATGTGATCAAAGGATGCCATATGGGCCATTTATTAACAATGAAAAATGAATGCACCATTTGTTGGGCTGTAATTAAAACTGAAGAACAATATTTCAGTTTTCATTCCGATTGTTGATGTGGCTATTTGTATCACAGAGCATAAACAGTTTCTTGCCTTATTACTCCTAGCATGAATTCACAGGACATCAGGTTTACGAATGGATATTGGTAGTAAATATTTCATATTATGGCTCAATAATATGCTGATATATATGTAAGCACATTGCCTACCAGCTTCCTACTTACATACATGTTAATAGGATTATGTTTATACACATATACAGAAATGCAAATTCACATTCAAACTAACACAAAACCAACCAAGACAAAAATAAAATCACTGCAGTCAGTTTATGTGTCATTCTGAATTTCAAGTGCTTTCAAATACTACTGTAATTTGCAAGTCCACATTCTGAACTAACATATTGTAAAAGCATTGCACAAAAGCTATTTTAAACTGTCAAAACACAAATCAATCTATTTCCACTTTCTTCACTCACATCTTAATTTAAAAACAAAACATTTCCAAAGAAATGCTTTTTTAAAAGTCTGAGAATCATAGTTTTCTCTCAGATCCATTTCTACAGAATTGCCAAATATACATTAACAAAGATCACAAGCTTTATGATATTTTTAGTTGCCTCCTCTTCTGAGATTTTTCCACTTTTCTCCATTTTCCCCCATCAAAGGAAAAGGGCTAGAAATGCCCTTATCTTTTATCTACTCCAAGAAAAATGAGAGATCAGGATCCTGGCACATTTACAAGGCTGAGGGAGGCAATTGGGGTGCAGAGCACCACACCGGATGACTGATGGCAGAACAGCAAAAATCTGCCACACTGTTTTGAGGCTGGCTGCAGTCGTGGCCTTCGCATTCCTACGAGCTGTGGGGCAGGCCAGGAAAGGGCGACGCATCTGATGTGACCTGTCCTCCTCCCCTACCCTGCCACAGGGCCCCGAGCTACTCTCGCTTCCCAGGGACTGCTCACAGAGGCCACCGGCACGGCGCAGGCACAAGGAACACTCCTTGGGTATCCATTCCACGGGTGCCTGAAGTGAGGCCACCTCTACCTTTGGCTTGACAGTGACAGAAGTCACCAGCATTTTCACTGTTGTGGCACCTAGGGTGATTGCAAATGCTCAAAAAATAAATGAGCAGCCTGTATCTAGCTTTTGCACGATTGCTGTCTTGCAGAAACACCAGCGGCATACCAGTAACAGGGTATCGAAGAGCCCTTTGGAGAATCAAGAGGACCATGCATTCCCCCCCAAGTAAGTTTCATCCTGCTTAGTGGTAAAGCTCCATTTCTACCACGTGTTGCTTTCAAATGCTTCTCATTTAAACCTAAAACTAGCAGAATTCACATCTTCATACACAGTTATCTCCCCTTTCCCTTCCTTTTTAGTATTACAACTACAACAGCCACAGATTGCAACTTCACAGATGCATGTCTGACATTAAAACAAAAAACTTTTCCAGGAGGGTGAACAGGTACCGAGCTGGTATGTCAATACTGTGTTTTCCACGTGTATTAAACTTAAATCTTAACCTGAAAGAAGCCCTAACTGAAATTCCACAATAAAATCCCAGGAAATCACAGACATATCTATAAAACTAGATAATTCTGTTCTGCAGATACTGCCTCACCTTCCATATAATGGCAGTGCCTGTGATTTCTAGGAGGGATGTTTGAAATCCAATGAGTATGAATGTCAGCTTCCCGTGGCTCCCTTAGAAGCTTCAGCCTGCAAGAACAGGAGCAGGAGTAGTGCAGAAACACAGGAGCAAGCAAAAAAGTAGTTTAGACTATTTACAGGGCCAACAAAATGAATATTTAGAAGACACAGCACCAAAGTTGGTCAATGCTACCTGGCACAATTGCACCAAAGTCATACTAAAACACATTTGCCGCGTCATTTCTCATTAAGATAAGGTCCTATTTCACTGTCATGACTGCAGCTGATAACAGACATACACGACTTGGTATACTGCCATTCCACTTGTCATGGGAGCCAGTTCAACAAGGTTATTTCCTCCTGTAGCTGAAATACAGCTAGGAATTGCACCAAGTGAGGCCTCCCCTCCTCCCCACTTGGACATAATGGGGAAACTCTTCCTTACAACTACAGCTGCAAATCAAGGCACATGTCTGTCCTCCACCTGCAAAACTTGGCCCTCTTACTTTGACCTGTTCCCATAGTTCTCAAAACATAACAACACCACAGCTTGGAAAGGCAGCTGTGGTGCAGGTGACTTTAAGAGGCTATAGCCAGCACCATGCTGTCTGTTTCTGGCTCCTCAAGGAACCCATTGCATCCCAGGCCAGTATGGTACTGCAAAGCTATTCCAGCCAAGGCAAATCATGAAGCTGCTCAGGTTCCCCCTTGGCCCTCAGGCAGAACAACAAAGAAAAGCATCATTGCCATCAACACAGTTGTGTTAAGCACAGCCCGAGAATATGGAAAGTTCTAGCTCAGGAAGTGTTTGGGGACTGTATATAGCTTTACTCTAATTTAACACTTTGTCTTAGCCCTGAGGATGCTATATTGACCCTGCACTATACTCCACGGGGATCTGTTTGCAGAAAACACTGCCACCCCACTTCCTCCCCACCTCTCCTAACAAAGAATGATGAAACATTAGAGAGAGGTATTTTGAACAAGTACAGTGAAAAAAGGTTGTTTCCCAAAGCTGTCAAAAAGTCAGTTTCCAACTCCTCTCTGGCTACTAGGGGCACTGCAGGTTGTTAGAGCGAAACTTAAAATACTTCTGAAGCAGCAGGTATGCTGTGCTTTCAGGACTAGCTGCATCTTTAAATATTATGGAGCTGCTGCAGTCTAAAAAGCTGCATTCCTTCCATCTGTTCTAGTGCTGTGGGTCAACCATCAATTCCTTAGGTAGCAATAGTTTTGGAGGCTCTTCCAGAAATGTTCATCTGGAGAGCTGTTTGCAACTGATGTAGGTGCAATGCAGTATCCTGCCACTTTAAGCACCACACACTTTGGGGTCTACATTAAAAACATTCTCTCCCTTAGCTCTGCCCTATTTTTGCTCTGTTGCAAAGCACAACTTGCAAAACAATCCATAGCATCAAACTTCACAGAAGTTACCTTTCAAAAAGAAAGGGCAAGATTAATCAGCAATTTTTAGAAGACTTGAGCAAATATTAGCAAGCAGCTCTGGTATTTTGAGTTTCCACTAGCAAAAGAATAAAGCTGAAGAAAACATTTTAATATCAACATCTTGCAGCTGTATTTTGTTCTTTCATGGCAAAAAGCTTAAATCAATGTCTTGCAGCACAGGAAATAATCAGAGGAGGAAACAAATGCAGTGGTTCAACTTAGATCATTGCAACAGTTAATTGAGCATTTTGTGACAGCAAGCAATTTACCAAGTACATTTTCACATAATTAAGCAGCAAACGAGACACAGTCCACAGGAGCTGCACATTTAATTGTGTCAGCAATTATATTACAAAGCACTTTACGCATATATATGTGTGTATACGGACCTATCTTTATATACTTACCGTGCAGCAAGGCATGGATGTTACGTTGGTCTCGAAACAATTGCTTTACAGCCCCAGGCAGAGCAACCTTCCTCTCACTCTCATCTCGGGCAAGTCAGTGTTTCTGGAAGGTGGCCAGGCAAGATCAGATTCATCAGCCAATAAAATTGTCTAAAGCTGCCGTTCCACAGGAGACCGTTCCTCCGGCTGCAGACTCAGGAGCAGCCAATAAAGAAGAAAATCAGCATCAGAGTGCGGGCGAGCATTTTGCCCCATACTAAGGGTCTGCTCTCCAAAAATCCAGCTTCCCCCTGCCTGCGCTGCTGTACACAATCATCCTGCATGAAAAACAACTTGCACTTGACTTGCCTGGCTAAAATAGATGCACAGCTATTCTGAACACTGACAGGGGTAAAGAAATCAGTCAAGCAGGTGCCTCATGTGCTGGGAAGCAACATAGCGACATCCGGAGCCGTGAATTCACGCTGCTAGCGGGGGTACCACATCAGACCTAGCTTTGTAGGGGGTGGTGGGAATTGCTGCTCGAACAACCTAGCACTCACTTGAGGACAGAGATGTTGTTCATGGTGGGCAGTGTGGAGACCACTGAAATCTTACCTCTATTTTATCTTCCAGAGCTGGACCTGCTGCAGTGGCTGCGTGAAGCCATCCTGTCCTCAGACCCACGTGTTTGTCCCGGACTTCACTGCCGTTCAGAAGAGCCCTTGATTTCACCCTGCCAGTCCTACGGCAGCAGCAAAAAATCCCAGCGTGCAACAAGACTTCGCAGAGGTGGCAGTCGGAGCTGGCTGACATCGGGGGACACGCAGGAAACCTTAGGTCTTGCCTTTACTAGGAAAAACAAAAAAAGTCAGTCTGAGTATGTGTTAGCTAACCTACAGTAAATCCTAAAGATGACAAGGCATTTGTTGCAGTTATGCATCTTAGCGGGTCAGGAAAGGCCTTAGGAGGTCTTTACTTTTAAATTAACACTACGAGGAAGACCAGGCCTTTATGTCACCAGTCTGAAAATGTGTATTTTGACAGCAGATGACCCATTTTGCTCTGAAATCCTAATAGAGAAAAAGCACGGGTGGTGTCTGCACACTGTTTTGCTCCCTTGCTGGCATTTACCTCTCCTAACTTCTTTGAGGTAAAAACTAGTTGGATTTGTTTCCATGGAAGTTTTGCACCAAGGTGCTTCATCTGCAAAGCTGACTCACCACCCGATCTGAGGGCAGTCCAGGCCAAGGCCCATGTTTCCAGCAACATTTATTTCAGTCTCCTGATACAAGTGAAAAGCAAATACCATCCAATTTTCACCAGTAACATTACTTACCCTCACCTACATGTATCAGAGGACAAAGTTGTCTCTAGTGCAGACAACCCCTTGGAAAGTTAAGACTTTGCAAAAAGCTACACTGCACCTTGAAATGGGAGGGGTTTCTTAATGAAAAAGCAAATGGTAAGGAAAAGAGAGTTGCATTAGAATTGGGTCAGCAAGACTGTCATTAACAATAACTGCTTTTCCCTTTCATGTGCCGTTGCCTTTAATCTCCTGTTTTGATATAGATGTATTTTCACTTATTTGTGCAAGACAGTGCTACCTCTGCTCTCTTTACATGCTGATACTACAGCCCTTTGGAGGACCACAAGCCAAAGATGTTACCCCCAGAGCTCTGAAGCTGTGTTACACTGGAGGAGCTGGAAAAACGGCTCCTAAAGAGCCACAGTATGCTAAAATCAAGCAGCACAGAGGCACAGCCTAACTGAATTCAACAGCCTGGACTTTGTACTCTGATCTTGGAAAGCTACATGTGCAAGCATTTATGATCTCGATTTTCCTTTGATGTAAATTGGCATAGACCCACGCCAATTCACACAGGCTTTTCTTCCAGCTGGGGATCTTCTGCTATCTTTGGAAAATGTGGGGTTTCATTTGAAGCCACTGTACACTGCCATATTGCCCATTCAATGGCAGTGCTGGGCAGGGAGCACACGCCACCCTGAAGGCAATTACATGCTGGGTGCTTCCTCAAAGGGGGTCTTGGTGCTGTGGAAAGAGGCTCGTCAAGTAGTAGCTTAGGAAAACAGTGTCTTGGCTGCGAAGAGGTGCAGGACATATACTTACTGGAAGCAGCCGTCTTAAGGAAACTAAGGAAAACATGACAAGCAAGTGAGGAGCCCCGATACCTTTGGGAGTAGGAGAGCACAAAGCCAGCAGCAGGCCAGGGCCCATACCAGTGGCATATGAAAGAGGGGGACACCAAGCAGGTTACCACAGCAGCCTGCCTCCAGGAACTTCTGAATTTTCATATAGCTGATAAAAGAAAAATCAGTCAGCCAGGCAGCTGTGCTGGTATCCCATCCCACTGGTAAGCATTGGGTTGATTTATTCTGCAAGTCGTGCACGTTGCGCTAGAAACCCGGTAAATACCTACGTTTTCTCCTCCTGTGTATTTGGCGTGTGGTCAAACTGCACAGAGAGCTGCTGATGCAGGATTTGGTTTATCATTCATCATGAACTTTAGTTTCAGTGTTTCAATGCAGTAATGGAGAGCATTTTCTAAGCTTTCTAGACATATTTGAGGTGGTTTTGGCTCTAATTAATTTGGAACAGGGCAGGGAGTTCAGAAATTTTCCTTTTCTCTCTCTCATCCCTGTGTCCCACTTTACTTTTAAAGTGGTAAGGCCCATCTAGATTAAGGCACTAGGAAGTGAAGGGAGAGAAAGAAAAAAATCTAGCTGAATTAGAGACAGCTGACAGGGCATTTCATCATGACAATCGTGTGCTCAAAGCTTTTCAGAAACCATAACATGAGAGACCATGCAAATCAGTGAGTCATTGCAACAGCTGAAGGGGAAAAACCCTACAAAAAATAAAGAAAAGAAAAAAGATGAACTCTGCTCACCTGCTGAACCTGCTCACTGAGGAGTTTCCATAGCACGCTTGTGCTCTGCCTGGCCATAGCACATTTTTATTCTCTTTAGTGCATTTATCCTTAGGATGGCTTTGTGAAGTTGGGCGTTACTTCTGGGAAAGTTACATTACTTTCTTACTACTGGGAGAACCCAGCAGTGTGCAGGAAGCCTATGACACCAAGGAACTGAAGCATATCTTTGTAGTTACAGCTAAGGCTGCATTGGGCTTCTCTGTAACACGAGATAAAAAGCTGCTTCCCTCTTCCCCATCCCTTCCAGCACCTGAATATGCAGCTGCATCTGTGTGTCCTCAGTGAGGGGGTTGTGCAGTCTTAGCCTTTTAACAGCAGTCTCCTGGTTTTGCGTATTTTATGGGCTCAGTATTTGCATGGGTTTTTAAGATTTATATTTTTATATATATAGATGACTTCAATGTTTAAAGAGAACATACTGATTTTGGGGGGACAGCTGTTTTATACTCAACCTTTCACATCTACTTTGCGCACAAGTGACAGCGGGACAGTGTCACTTTCCATAGTTTTACCCGTTCTAGCAAGGAATGATGAAAGACCATGTATAGGAAAAAATAGTAAAACAATCAGAACTCAGACTATTTTTTCCCCTACCTCAAGTCTAAGCAGTCCCTGCTTGAGGCTACTGTTCTGTCAACTCCAGAAACATGGAGAAATCCAAGTGCAATCCTAGGCAAAGAACTGCAATACACACCAGAAAGCATGCATCAGTCCTAGAGTAGAAAAATGCAGCCTGCAGAGAGTAACAGAAAATTATCTCCCTGTGTATTGTTTACACCTGTGAGAAGTAAGATACCCTCTCTTGGAGCAGGCAGGTCAGCAGGCATGATATTCAGTGGCCCTTGCTTTAAGGGGGAAGGCTGCTTTGGAGCAGGCAGAGCTTGGAAGGGGAGGCAAGATCAAAGGACCGGTGTTTCAGTAAGCCCTCGTGTGAACGGTGCAGGAGTGGTAGGAAAGGCTCTGTGCTCAGCTCCTCGTGGCTTCACACAATCCTACTCCACATGCAGCCCGTGATGAGCAAAAGTGATGAAGCCAGCTCTGTCAAAGCCAGGTTTTTTGTGTGTCAAAGTAGCTGTACCAGCTATCTGTAATAAACACCTTCTTGTGTATGGTGTCCTGTGATCTATCATGACAAATACCTAGCTTGTTCATTAACACAGGAAAAGAGACCTTAAGTGAGTCACAGTGGAAAAAAAAGAAGTCATGTTGCTCAGAACTCACTTTGATTCAGATGAAGCAACTTTGCAAGTCTAATAATGCAGCTTTTGGCCTTTAGTGTTATTTACAGGAAAACTGAATTCGAACAGACCTTCCAGGTTTGTTTAAAAAAAGGAAGGGACTGGGTTTTTATTCACACACCCACCCACACTTAAATCAGTTTGACACTGCAGTATAGAGTTGATGCCCTCTGGTTGGCAGCCTCATTACCATCTGTAATGAATGTAACATCTTAAAATATAAATAATTTATGTTGTAACAGCAAATACAGTTTGGAAGGAAGAAGACATTTGGGGAAACTGGGATCAGAAAAGGCTAGAGTGAGTCAACACGGGCCTCTGTTTCCATGGAATTACAAGCATTACCCTACTTGCCTTAACTGCAATCAAACTGCAGCCCAAACGACCGGGCTGACTCTCAGCACAGGAAATACTGCATCAGATTATCAAACAGGAAAGTCTAGTACTAAGCAAGGAGGGAGATCTCCCAGGCAGGGAGCGTGCTGGACTGGGACCCAGCAGGAACCAAATTTATTTTCCAGCTCAGTTGCCGATTTCTGTCCCACTCTAGGCAGAATCCTTAACTGTGAGGGGGAGGAAATCTGTATAAATAAATGAAAAATTTTAGCAAACAGCTGTTCTGGCATAAATACCTTGTCACATCCCATTTTATGCTTGTTGAAACAAACTTTACCCGTGCTTCCTCTGCTGCGCTTGGACTAGTTTATCATGCATTATGTATGTTGCTCCGTCTCAGTGTTTAATTATTCATGAATCCCTCCACCCTCGCCCTCTTTCCCCTTCCACTTGCACGAGGATCAATCAGCACGATCCATGAACTCAAGCCCTTCATCGCCACCAGCTCTCAAGGGTGTGAGTCTGCAGCCTGGCGCAGCTCTGGGCATTGCTAACTTCTGCCAGAGAAACCAAAATCCTGCATGTTTACTGACCAGTTTGGTTCAGACCTTGAAAAGGTGTAGAAGCACCGTCTTAGACCAGGAGGCTGATGCATGGAAATGTCAGCCTCCATGTGGGCTCCCTAACAACCCTCCTGCCCCTCGAGCAGGTGCTGTGGGCTGGGGAGAGCCCGGTATACCCCCAAAAATGTGATGCAGCCACCAACGCATGCCCCAGAAACCCCGATGCGAGGTCCGAAACAACCTCCCCTCAGCCCCCAAGGTGGCAGGGGACCCCAAGGAGCCGCCTCAGCATCCCCTTCTGCCCGCCCCAGGGCAACGCCAGCCCCAAAGGGCCCTGAGGGCACTCTCGCTTGGGACGGGACTCCCTGTTTCTCTCAGCAACATTTTCACTTCATTTCTATTTGGAGGGAAACATCTGAAGAAGGGAGACCTACCCACCAGGTGACACAAGGGCCAGGCGCCACCTCAGGGCCGGGTAACAGCGGCAGGGCCATACCTGTCCTGTCCCGAGCAATGGAGGGAGCAGGGTAGATTGGATGTGGTGGCCAGGTCAGACGAGGAGCCTGGGCCCAATGGCAGCATGGTGGTGAGGAGAAGGTCCATGCTGGGTGTTGGTGCCCAGGTGCTGGCAGCAGGGAGGCTGTGGGGCAGCTGCTGTGAGGAGAGGTGGCTGGGGGCTGCCCTGTGCTGGACGCAGCTGGTTCCAGCCGGTTCCTCAACTGCTCCACCACAGGCCACTGCCCAGCCTGTCAGCGAAGCTGGTGGCCCCTCTGGGAAAACATTCTCCAGAAAGGGCACAACACTGCACAGGCAGCAAGGAGTGAGGGAAAAAGTGTGAGGAACAGCCCTGCTGGCAGCCAGAGGGGCAGGGGGAGCTCAGGCCGCCAGAGCAGAGATCCTCTGTCCCACCGGTGTGAGGAGGGCGTAGAGGGACCGTTATGGCTGGCCACAGCCCCATTCACCATCACCCTGCGCCTCCCTAGGCAGAGGAGTTGGGAATGAAGGAGCGAAGTTGAGCCTGAGAAAAAGGGGTGGGTGGGTGTGTTTTAGTTCATCTTTGTTTCTCGCTATCCAAACCTATTTTAATTGGCAATACATTCATTTTCCCCAAGCAGAGTCCATTTTCCCCATGATGGTAATTGGTAGGCAGTCTGCCTGTCTTTATTTTGGCCCATGAGCTTTTTTTATCTTATTTTCTCCCCCGTCCTGTTGGGGAGGAGGGGTGAGAGAGCAGTTGGGTGGGAGGTCTCCAGCCAGCCAAGGTCAACCCACTGTATATTATTATTTATCAAACTACAAGCCTTGTACTTGTTCTTTTCTCTCCTGTTAGCTTTACGATTGACTTTCTACTATTTATTCTTCTTTAGATTTGCTCTACGTGTTTTTGTGGGCAACATGGACAATTTCCCTGTGTGTTTCGCTCTCTCCAGTGCACTCAGGTTTCTCCACGTCTCTGTGTCTCAAGGTATGTACCCTCAGGGTGGCAGGTACATCTTTGCTTCCACAGGAGTACCACCTCTGTGTTTAGTCCACTGTTTTCAGGGCGCTCATGTATAAACCCATGGAATAAGGGTATTACGTACAGCACAGTAGCTTTTTCTGTGAGCCAGTACCTTAAAAGCTGTTCTCAACTGCCAGTGCCACAGGAATCTTGCTTTAACTTATGTATGTGCTCAACAGGATCATGCATGGGAGCAATGAAGCCTTCCTTAGAAGAAAACCTTTGATGCCAGCCTGGTCCTTCTGAGTCAGCTCTCCAGCATGCAAGTCCATAGGCACAGCCAAACTGAGGAAAAGTAAGAAATTATTACTGGCTTCTGTAGTTTAAGTACCAGATACCATTGCTTGCATTTTATTCCAGCCCCCATTTCCAAACAGCCACAAATAGATTTGTGTTAAAAAAAACCCTTTCTCCTCCTTTCAGTAACAGTGATGTGCTCTAGCGTAGAAGAGGTATAAATCTGTTGTCACCACTGTTCTGCTGGCCCAGCGCCCTCACCTGTGCTGTATTGCAACTTCAGTTAGCACAGAATGCCTCAGTCAGCATCACCAGCGAATGCATCAAGTATAATATGCTTTTTTTAACTTTTAAGGCTTCCCCTCCAGCTTGCATAACATTACTCAGCTGATCTCTTAATTTCCTACATGCAAAAATCGAGCTCTTTGTTCTGAAACCACACAGCTTTCATCTGCTGCCAAAGGGGAATCCATCTGGGTGCCATGACTTCCGCCCTTTGAAATGAGTCCTCCCCACACCCATTAGCAGGCCTGCAGCTGCATTCAGGATGCCTGCCTGGTTTTGGTTTACCAGTGGAGCGGGGAGGATTGGAGACAGCAGGTGTACTCAGGCTGCTCGCAAACCCCTCCTTGCAACTAAAACAGTCAGCTTCCAGGGCAGAGGGATTTGTCCAGGTGTAGCAAGACCCTAATCACCACTGTGTTTTCTGTTTACTTTCTGCATTTGCTGTGAAGTTACTTAGGAGTAGTTGGCATTTCATTTAACTGTATGAGTTATTTTGGGGTTTCCCATCCATTGCAGCCCTATTGTATCTCCTGTTTTCCTGTGCTGTGGCTCTTCTTGGCGTGAGGGCCTTGGGCTGCTCCTGGGGACCAGCCCATCACAGGGAGACAGAGCCCTGGCAGCTCCTTTGCAAGGCTGGCAAGGCACCACAGTGAAACGCTGCTCTGTCTACTGCAACTTTTCGGGCTGGCCCCTCAGCTGCTTTTGCATAGCAAGAACCAGATCAAAAAGCCAGGCACGTCCTCAGACAACTGATTTACCCCAAACGTCTCTTCCCCCACCCACTGCCTTTAGCACCGGCAAGTCCCCCTAGCCTGGCTACTGTCACACCTGCTGCTTGTGACTGCGCAGCTCCGACTCCCACCTTATATTTCAGTTTCATCGTCGAGGTTATTTATTGCTGTAATTAGTCAATTGATTGCCCCATATGCGAATGCTGAGCCATCCTGAGACTGTCACTTCAAAAGACTTTTGTCAGATTTGTCACCAATAATTAAACCGTCTCCACCCAAGCAGACTGTGCTTTTGATCGAGAATATGCAGTTTGCTCCTGACTGTGGGCCAAGGGAAGCCATGATTTGATCACAGTGCTGGCAGATGTCCTGGTGAGCAGGGGAAGCTCACTTTGTTATGCTTAGCAGCTCCTGCCTTTCAATCATGGGAAATAATAATTTGACTATTAGCATGTAAGAATTTTCCTTACATGCCAGCAAAGTTAAAAGGCCACTGTCAGCTTGGAGCATGATGCCTTCCCTGTGGAGGCTGATGAGAGACTCCACACTAACCTCACCCTGCTGTTTGCCTGCTGGTTTCTGGTACAGTCCCAGGTTATTAAGATGTTATAGTCGTTGCAATAGAATTATTTAACTATGTGGAAATGCTTTATTTTTTCCCTTCTCTGTTGTGTGAAACAAGAAGAGGCACCACAGCCTCACTTCTGCAAACATTTGCAGTACACACCTGCAGGGAAACACGCAGGTTTTCCCCACCACAGCCCCTTGGCTCCGGCACAGCAAGAGTGCATCCTGCTTCCCCCAGCCCATGGGAAAGTGATTCAGCCCCACAACGCAGCTGCCAGCAAAGATGTCAGTTCATTTTGCCAATCTTTTTTGTGGTATTTCATAGGTGATTGTGTGTCTTTGTTAATGATACCAACATTCATTGTCCAGGCTTTGAATTGCCCACAAACTCCTCTGATTTTATTCCCACTCCACCCATTTTGCTGAAAGGAACTGCTTCTGAACATTTTGCAAAACTGCCTTCAAATGTCTCCTAAAATTTTTGTATCTAAGAAGTCCAGAAAATGGTAGACAATTGCAAACGCTGCTTATTAGGGTGATCATGGTCATCACACTGCTGTCTTGCGCCTCACTCAGCTGCTGGTTATATTTATCTCCTGCCTCTAGTCATATCATTGATTGCAAACTCTCATCAGGAGATGGTCCTTCCCTCCTCAGCAGCTCTGTCACCAGCCCAGAAAGCAGCCAGCTTGACTCCTCCAGAGCCATCCTGCCTTTTCCAAAATAAACTAAATAGCAAAGTCCTTGAAAGTTGAAATGTTTGCTGAGTGAAAGCCCAATCCCGGGAAAAATTGCAGTGTTGTGTTTTCTCTGAGTGCAGAGAGAGCAGCCTCTGCAGACTGTGGTGCTGGTGGTTGTGTTTTCACATAGATTCTGGCTGTACCTAGTACAAGCACTTACAATATACTGAACACTTTATGTAATAAATTGCGACCACAATCATGTTTCATGTGGCACCAATTGACCATATTCTATAGAATAATACTACCACGTACTTCTAATATCATTTAAAGCCAGTGACTTTGAGAGAGCCTTAAGGCTCTGGTTTGGTAATAACATTTCGCCTTCCTCAGACTGACTTGTAAAATTTCAGCCTACCAGCCACGCACACTTACATTGCATTGGAATAACTTGGCTAGACGCAAAAAAATTTAAAAAAAGATATCTAACTTCTATCTGTGAAATGGAAAGTTGAGTACCTAAAGACACATGATGGATGGCTCAGTGCAACGCTCTTCAGGAAAAAGCATATACATTCCACAGCTGCTTAGAATAAGGCCCTAACTCAAGTCTATAAATCAGATAAGAGAATACTGTGGAAAAAATACGTCTTACACGTGTTGACCTATTTCAGTACCAAAACCTACATATAGGAGAGCTATCAGTGTTAGGGTAATTTATCTTCAGTTCTAGATAGCTCAGGTTACCATTTGCAGAAAGTTTAAAGGGATATTACTGATTGACATCCATAGATATTCAGATTCCCTATTCTCTGTCCCACCATTTTCTAATTGGGTGCTTAATTTTGCTCCAAAAAAACGTAAGCTTAGTTTGCCAAGGCCCTGTGCAAGCTGTTTGCTCTGGGTATGCCTCCGTTCCCCCTCTCATCTGACTTGCAAGGGTACAGGAGCAGAGATAAGGTCATGTTCCACATGTGACTGAAACTGGTACTTTCTTTGGATTTCTCAGTATTTCAGTCCCCTTGACTACAAAACACATTTTAGAGAAACAAAATTGGAATACACTCTTAAATCCTGATTGAAACAGTCAACATTCATCTTTCTTTACTTTAAATTGCTTTAAAAAAAAGTCCAAAGGGTGAAAAAAAATGAAATGGAAAGAAATTCCCAGGAAAGATTTTTTTTCAGGTACTGTGGAACTGTTCAAATCTTTGTTTGGTGGCATTTTTTAAAGGCAATGCTTTCTAAAACCCTAAAAAGCTCATTTTCACAATACCAAGTGGCAACATCAAGTGTCTTAACAGAAATAACACGACTGGTAATAACATGCTAGCAGTGAGCGTGACAATGAAAATATTGATGGTCTCACTGCAGCTAACACTATGAAATCTATTTTGCTGGCATCTCAGTCACATTTTAGGAGACCATCATGTGGAAGAAAACCAATTCAATAGCTTTAGACATGGCTTATTATTAAATTACAATGGTTTTAAAGGTTTGATTGATCCTTATTGTTCAGAAATTTTTCTCAGTATTTTGGTAACTGGCCTCCAGAGCTCAGCTTTCCTCCAGCACGTGCCAACCTGGCCTGTCACCATCAGCGCTGGGAGCATTGCTCAGGCCAGGGCGCTGCAGCCGAGAGCTGTTCAGCCCGGCCAAACCCTGCTCCGAGCAGTTCGTCCACGGGACTGTTGCTGATATACTAGCATGGGAAGTTTGGATGTGAAGTGTTTTTTCTAGTTTTGATTTATTCCTCATTCAAAGGCAGAAGGGTTTTTAAGCAGCTGGGTAGTTGTAGATACATCTTCCAGTAGATTTAGAGCATTTGCAGAAGCTCCCTCACACACCCATCTCCATTATAGCTGTGCTTGTAAACGTATCTATCACTAGAGCTTTGCCTTGAAATCTCGCTCTATTTCAGGCTCAAGATGGAAGAAGCCAAAGTAACTCAGCAGATGTTGCCGGATGCTTTAAAAGCTGCATTTAAAACCTCCCTAAGGACCTGTGTCAAAAAAGGCACAGAAGAATCACGGTTACTGTTACACACACACACATAAACAGATCCATTAACTGAAATAGCCTTTTAACTGTTATTCATATTGAGCAGTATGAGCAAGCACATCGTTGTTTGCTGTCTTTATTGATGTATCTGTGCTGTGTTCAGCAATCCTATAAATCTGTTATTGCTGGGAACAGCTGCGGAGCAGACTGATAAGCTGGGAAATGAGCACACAGCTGATAATGCTGAAAAACCAGCTGCTGGCTGGTCCAAGCCAGAGCCCTTACACCTTGGACTACATGCACCATCAGAAAATGTCTAGGTGTCGGCAAGACTCAAGTGTAAGAGCACTTCCCAAGGAAGCAAAAGATTATCTAGCATTGTCAGGCTATTGCTGAACTTAAGAGTTTCTGAAAAAAGTCATCTGATCAGGTGTACAACACTCTACAGATGAGCATGCGGTACCTAGCCGCTGTGGAGCACGCAGACAGCCTTACACAGGCATGGTGGCCTGGGCTTAACCACTGACATGGGTCAGGGCTGGAGGGGACATTAGGCAGGGCTGGAGGAGACAGGCTTTGCACCTACAGAGTGGGGAGAAGGAAGGGGAAACAGCACATGGGGTGGCGAGAGGTTATCAGAATCCGGGAAGGAAATGAAAAAGCAAGCAGCCTGGCATGGTTTTCCCTGGAAAGAACAGTGGTATCATGTGCCATCTGGAGGCTTAAAGCAGAAATGAAGAGGCTGTATTTCCTTCCTGGAAAGACAGCAACCATGCTTTAGGTAGATATACCTTAATCAGAGCTGACATTAGATCAACCTTTATCACAGAGCCTGTTTTCCTTTTGATAGTATATTCCCAACACTGGAAGCACTACATCTGAAAACTGCCAGATAAAAAAAACCACGACTCCAGAAATCTCTTACAGAGGATACATGTCTTCTTGCCCATCCTGCCCTGCACTGAAACAAGGGCAGAGACATGGCATGGTGTGTGGAGAGCACTCTGTCCCTAGCACACTGAGCACACAGCTCTTGTGGCCCTAGCAATCTTCTTGTAAGCACTATTAATATACTAGGGATGTCCATGAAACACTAGCATTACATCCAGAAGATTGTTCCAAAGAATCTGGCTTTTCCCTGGTCACTTGGAAAGCTGGAGGTAAAACGTGAGTTAAAGTAACTCACTTTGGATCAAACTAGACTACCTTTTCTCAGTGAGAGGGGCTAATTTGCTAGCTTTGCTTCTGGCGGTCAGGAAATATCTATTAATGTAAAATGAAATAAACCCAGGAAAAGCAATTTGAATGAACAAATAGGGTTCTGCTAAGTAACAGGCACAAAGAAGTACAGGCCTGGATCCTGAATCTTTTTCTTCAGATCTAACAAATAGTCTGAGAGGGGCTCCCAGCTTCTCCCCCTTGTGAAATGTACAGACAGCTCCTTCCCTTCTGCCAGCAAAGCAGGCAGGAAGCAGCTCCTCCTGGTGCTTCCAAGTCAGGTTTTCTGCTTCGTTTGCCTCCTCCTCCCTTGCAGGCAGGCGGCTGGCATGGGGAAAGAGCTTGCCCAACCCGAGAGGAGGGAAAACGGAACGAAACACAACACTGGAGAGAGACACTGTCTGGTACCAACTCCGTAAACACTTCTACAAAGTGCTGAAAATGGAACCATTTAAAGCCAGAGGTTTCAACAACATGAGGTCTTACGTGAAGAGCTGAAAGGGACTCCCTGAAGCAGTATCACAGTAACTGGAAAAAGGAAGTACAGTAACTTCTCTGGTAGGTATGAGAAGTGGAAGAACACTGTACCTACCTACCTCAGAAGCAAGTAAACTGTTGATCTTTGCTTGCCCTTCATTCTGCCCCTGAACAGAAGTGATTGCATCTGCATTTTTTAATTAGTTTTTACTCAGATCACCCAGGAGCTGTTAAGACCTAGCATCTTTCCCATCGCTAAGAGACTTTTTCTTTTTGCTTGAGAAAAGCAGAGTGTGCAAAGTTTTCAGGTGTTTTTCCCTTCCAAGCTCCCATTTCTGACCCTCTTCCACAGGAACATCCACATCTGTTCATCTCCAAACTCCACTTGCTGCCTGATAACACCCAGCCAGGAAGGGCATGCAAGGGCAGCAGTGTTTCTGACTACATCCCATTTATCAAGCAAAGAACAGGACAGAAACGTTACATCCTCTCCTCTCTGACCTCCACCGTTTTAATCTCAAAGGCAGTAAAACTAATACATGACAAGATCAGGTACAGAATGTCATTTCCAGATACACGGGTTCAGCTCTACCCACCCGAACAGACTAACACTCCAAATGACAGCCAGAACAGTTGGCTTTACTAAAGTTCTAATATTTCAAACCTATGTGATTTAAGGGGGGGGGAAGGAAGTGAGGAATTTTGCTCCCTGAAAGTCTCCCTGAGGCTGATTGCCCCGGCAGTGGTCGTCACCTGCTGCAGGTCTTACACTGGGAGGTTCATTGTCACAGCTTCTCTTCTGCAGCGTGAGTCTCACCAAGAGCACTCAGACAACCATCGTGTGGCTGGCACATGCTCCCACTGGAAGATGATGAGACAATCATGCTTTGCTCTTCCCATCTCACAATGCAGTCATTTCAGAAAACACAGCAGAGTTACAATGGAGGATCACAAGATTTTACAGTGTCAGCACCCCGTGATGAATTGGAGAGCTGCTGAGTGCCAGTAACACCCTCCAGGCATGTGATCCTCCTTGGAGTGATTCAGATGACAACCAGGAATGGAAACTAAAAATTTTAGAAGAAAGGGACTTAACTGAGGTAATTTTATATGCAACGACAGTCAGGTAATCTGTAATCAAGAAGCCAGCTGTAACATTACAAAGATATTTCTGCACCCCCTTCTATCATCGCCCCCTGACAACAGAACATCTCCTTCAAGGGATGAAAAAGTCCTCACTCTTGTTTTTCTGGAAGTAAATGAGTCCTAGAAACACTGGTCCTCCTCCAAGGCTATTTCAGCAAGTGGAAATCTTTTGATTGACCTTGGATGAAGGTATTATTCCTTTAACTGGTACCAAGCTCTTCATTTAGAGAAAACACCAACTGCCAGGACACATTAGCATCGGGCTCTGGTCCTGCCAGGCAAGCCTCAGTGACAGGTTAACACCCTCGCAGGGAGCCCCAGTGACCGTAAGACATGTCTGACTCAAGTGCCACATGGAGGATGGAAGCCCACTTTCCTTATCCATTATAAAGCCCTTCTAAATGAAATGGATATTTTCGCAAATTAATTTTATTCAAAAGGAACTGAAAAGAAAACCCCAAGAAAGGAAAAACAAGACAGAAAGTGCTCTAGGATGATGCTTTTTAATTGTTATTTTTATATCTTTAAAAACAAGTCAAACCATTAAAAACATTATAGACATGTGCTGAAATTTCCTGTACAACAAATATGAAAACAATAAAATTTGTACATCATTTCAAGATATTCAACAGTCATTTATTTGAAACACATCAACTTTTCCCTTCTTAAGCAGGCCCCAAATGGGAAAAAGAGTAGAACAGAAATGCAGGAGATGTAATTGCCACACAGTGGAGCTTTCAGCCTGAAAAGTGGATGGCTTTAGGTAAGCAACAGCAAGAGAAAACACTGAACCAAAGAGACAGATCTCGGCAATTATAACACAGAGAACATCAGAAGGCAGAGAAAAAAAAAATATTTGCAGGAATTCAAATCATCTTGATCAAGACAGATCCACAAGGTAGCAGAGCATTACCTGTAATCCTCCTCTTCCTGCAGAGATAGCCTATGAGGCATGTCCTACTTATTCACACTGACACCATAGCTAACTTTGTTTACTACATTTTAAGCCTTACCAACTTTTTCCACCTATACCTGGGATCAGCAGGTCATTTACTTCAAACTTCAGTCTCTTCTCACAATGAGTGAGTTTTGGGAAAACACACGTATATAGCTGTATTAAAAATGGATACTTATTAGATAAGTAAGAATCTGGTGCCTGCTTCCAACATCAAAACAATAGGACAGATACGTTTGTTTTCTGTAAGAGTATCTGGGTGGTGGTTAGGCAGAAACACATACCATTCTAGCTAGTTTTCTGATGTTCTGCTGCAATATAATGCAAACACATGATCTAGCGTAGAAGATTCATCTCCCTCTCTTCTGTGCTATACAAAACAAGGGCCTTGTGAAGCAAGACAGCATTCACCACCCTAAGGCAGCAAGTTCTTGGGAGACCTGGAATGAATACTGGCTCTCTGCTCTGCACAGATGTGCAGTGATTAAAAGATTAAGAGAGGAAAAAAAAAAAAAAATGACTGTAAGGGGCAGACTTTCCTCCCTCCCAGTTCTTTTGGAATGGTTCTGTTTGGTCCAAGTGGTTTATCTTTGTTTGTCATCTGACAGCAGCTTAGGAAGAATGCCGGGTTAGAGATCCACTATGTGGACTGCCAGTTTCGATGGACTTGGGCAGGATCATTAACCTCGTGGGGTTTTTTTAATTTATTTTTTTTAAGTATTTCAGAGAAAGAGAGAGAAAAAAAATATTCAAGAACCCACAAGTGGCTGCTACAAAAAAAAAAAAAAAACCCACAAACCACCAACCCCAAAAAACCCAAAAGCTGAAGCGCACTGTGGTTTGTCCTCCAGTTTTGCTCACACACAGCACACCACAATTTCACACCAGGTTGTAAAAAATTCCTCTGGATATCTGTAAAGTTACAGTTGTGCACCAGGAATTCCTACATTTTCCTTCAGCTGACAGTGGATTCTGCAAGGTCGCCAGGTTCCACTGTAATGCCACACGTACTCCTAGTATCTGTAGCTTTTTCTGACAACTCTGCTAAAACAAACAAAAAACCCAACCCCCCCAAAAAAGCAGCAGAATTCCAGGGACTCTGGTTATTAAACCTTCATAAGATTTTCACCACTTTATAGCTATTCTATAGCATTATTCATAAACTTCATATTCCTCTGCAATGCAACCAGTGCAATGATCCGAAGACCAAAAAATGACACACACCCCACCCCCCCCAAGCTACTGAAGAAGTCCTTCATTGGTAATGCCTAACAGTTATGTACCAGCAAAATAAATCCAATCTAATCCTTGACTTGTAAAATCAGCAACTAGGGTTTTTCTGCTTGTTTGTTCTGTTTTTAAAAGGACCAGTTAAAACAGCAGCAGCAGTATATTGCAAATAATTATAAAACAATTACATTAGATCAATGAGATGCAGGCAGGTAAGATGTGTCTCAGTTTTGAATGGCTAAAACAACCGAGAAATTGGTCTTTACAGCAGAATTTTGTGCAATTTTTTTGGTAAAAACAGTAAAGCCAGTCAATCTGTTTGGGAGTGCTTGGACACTAGGAACCTTAGTTTTGACATTTTCACAGATTTATATATTTGAGGAAAAACAACAACAATGATAAAAAGACACCAACCTGAGTAAAACTCTATTAGAATAGAGTGATCATTATTCAGTAAATCATATATTGCACCTTTAAATAAATCATTATAAATTGTATAAAAACAGGAATACCAGCCAGGAACAGGGAGGAGCTATTCTGTCCTTCATACACACCCACACGCCCCCCCGCACACACATTCACATATTCACTTGCTCAGTTTTTTTACTATAGTTAAAGCTCGGAGTGACAGACCACACTCCTTTTCCTCTAGCAGAGGCACCGAAACATTAAGGCAGGGGATATTTGTGGTGAAATGCAAAAACAAAGCTCACCTCCAAACTTCTGGAGAGTCCTGCCAACAGTGCAACTACAGTTAAGTCTGACATAAGCCTTATTTAAAAATCTGTGTTCTCATTAAGAGTTTCAGTACAAAAATAGAATCTCTGCTGGTTTTTTTCTAGCGTAGCAACTAGAAAAGGCACAATTTCCAAGTATAAATGTCCATTTGAAGGAGCTGTTTGTACTCCTTTTTTAAATAAAAAGGAACACAGAAAAAAAATCACAGAGGCACATATCTATTAGCTAAGTAACCAGATACAGTAGATAAAATATGTTCCTGAAACTTATAATTAAATATATTAAAACAGCCCACAAGCCTGGTGTCTGTAAATGAAATCATATAAAATTGTAATAAAAAGCTTGTGTTATTATTTTAATATTTAAATTCTAGTTCACCGTTCATACTGCAAATGCTATTTCACCTATCAGTACTGTTAAATTCCCAAGAAAAAGCAAGATTCCTCTGTTAAAGTTTTGCTTGGTTTTGTTCATTTTTTTTTTAATATCAATCTGCGGCTCCTGCCAGCATTGTGTTTTTCCTCCTGTAGATCACATCTTCGAATGCGGCCAGAACTGGAGAAGGCAGACATGAGACACTGCACACAAGCCCGGAAACCATGAGTAGAACACCTCCCTTTCCTATGCGCAGGTAACACCTCCAGGAGGCACTGCATTCCTTCCAGGCTACGCGTGGTAGCCATTGGCCTTCCCGAAGCCTGGCCCAGGCGTGAAATTTTCATAGATTGCCATTGCTGTCATGTTTTGGTAAATAAGATCAGTTTTCTTGTCTTTCTGGGATCTAATAATATCCATAACACACTGGTTTAGGAAGACGTACTGGTCCTGATGGGAGAAAAAGAGAGGGTAATACATTTCTAGAAAATACCTGATTTTGGAAGTAATTCTGCTCCTGAATATAGGTTTTGGGTTTTGGATACACTGCACTGAATGTTATCACAGAGTATTTTTTAGAAGTTGTATGTATAGTTCATAGAAAATAGGGCTGGAAAGGACCTCATGATGTCATCTGATCAACCCCCTGTAAAAAACTAGGATCAAATTTACTGTCATGCCTAACACCCTCTTAAAAGACTTTCATGATGGAGATTTTACAGCCTTTTTCAAATCAGCTTGAGTTAATCCACACACCTTTTTGGATCAAAGCGATAATGTCAGCAGGAACACGTGTTCCTGCAGAACACAAAAGAAAAGATGCATACGGAGACCACTTGATTCAAGATAATTCTGGTCACAGCTATGAGGATAAAACTCACATGGGTAAAACAAGCTGCAAAAACCAAAACAAAACAAAAAACCACCAAACTTTTTCAGGATTTGATTCTTTCCAGCTGCAAATGCCAGTCCTACAAAGTACTCTGTAAAGAGATTGCTTGGATGTACTACAGCCCCTGGCTGCAACTACTTTTGCGGGAAGAGATGAGGCAGGAAGGAGGGAAGTTAAATAAAGAGCGATTTCAGATTGCTCCTTAATGTGTTATCTTCCTGTAATTCTGAGCTACATCTTGAGTCCACCCTTCCTGGATTATTACGCACATTTGGAAAACATGCTGCTGGATGAAAGACAGCCTTACCTCAGTTTGCACCATTAAAGGTCGGTGCATGCGAAGATCATATACCACTCCATACACATCCACAGTATTCTCCATTTCAATCTGCTGAATCAGGCGGTCAATAGCAATGAACGTCCCTGTCCTCCCGACACCAGCACTGCAATGACACGGGGAAGCTATTTACTGCTTTCTCTCAACCACCCGCCCACCAGTGGCCTGATGAAAAGCCAGCAGAGCTAGTAAGACGCTTTCTATTATTTCAGTGGCACAGGTATTAAAAGTCTCTACAGTCCAGAGAGGTGGTTCTTATCATCATCAAGGGAGGGAGGACATGCTTCTAGGCTTCCCACCCTTGCACTTCCACAAGATTACATATAAAAGCACTTGAAAAGGCAACTTTCTCAGCTAAGTTTTCCAGGCTAGGAGAGCCGGTCTATTCTAATGCAATTTTGTATCACGTATTCTGCTACATTTGCGAAGCACAGGGCAAAGGTTTTAACTCGGCAGGGTGAACAGCCCATGTCCTTCAGCAGAGAGACTTGTTTTTCTTTTTTTTTTATTTTTTAGAAGAATCACATTGAAAAAGAATTGTTCTTAAAAAAGCCACAAAATAAAAGTGTGTCTAACAAACATGTTCTTCCTACCTGCAGTGCACCAGAGTGGGAGAGTCGATTGGATTTTGACTGCTGTACTCATGAACAAGGTGTCTAAAGTTGATGAGAAGGTCTGTTGTCTCCGGCACTCCATGATCTGGCCAGGAGGTGAAGTGGAACTGGCGCACTGTGTGGCTCTCCGGTGTGTTGGACTAGAGGAATACATATTAAAAATAAAAGAAAACCTGCTTCAGAGGAGCAACAGTAGGGCTTCCTGCCGTATGTACTGGACAAAGCTCAGCTTCATTAAAGATGTCCGTTAAAACTGTGCAGTAATTTGATCAATGATATTTCAGTTTCCCTCTTCCTTCCACTCTAGTAGAGAATACTTTGAAATAATTTCCTTTTACTTTTCACTCCACTCCAAGATCATCTCTGCTGCATTAGATTTGGTGACACAGATGGGGCTAATTGTTCAGTCGAGCAGATATTACAAGCATCTGCATAAGCACAAGTTTTGGTGCAAATGTCGGGGAAACACGAGCTGCAGGATCACTGATGGGGCAATCAGTATTTCCCATTAGCAGGGTGGATTTCCTGGCAGATCCCTTTCTGCCACAGGGATGGTCTTACTGACAACTCATTCCCACCTCTGGATACATTACTAAAACACTGTTGTGAGAAGCCAGGGCATATGAACAAATGCATATACATAAATATCACAGGAATCTCAGTTTTCAGCAAGTAGCGTGAAAGATTTTAAATCAGACTTTTGGCAGAAAGACGACCAACACATTCAAAGCCTCAAATTAAAATAAACCACTCTTATCCTTTTCCCTCAGATAACTTTGAATTTGATTAAGTTTTAGTGAAATTATTATATTCTGTCACTCCAGTGTTGCTGGACATGTGAAGTCCCAGCGATACGATAAACCACTTCTACAGATATTTATACACTAACAACCGAGGGGGTACTCACCTTTTCCACAGTGAAGTCCCTTATTGTCCACTCTGGAAGGACAATCTCTGAGACCATTGTCACAATAATGTCACCATAGCTCTTGGATTGTTTGTCTGGCCAGTATTGCTCACATTTTGTCTAATAAGAGAGTTACAAGGTTAGACACATTACATACAGCAACGAAGCAACTGACTGTTGTTTTAAATAACACACCACCTGAAGCAGGGCTAGAAAGCACGTCACCCTTCCCAATGGCCTATCCCAGGGCAGGAGAAGCTCTACCAAAATCATTCTTTAGGGAGAAGAACCCACCCTTAAAGACAGCGATTCCACAACCCTTCCGAGACAATCTATTCTGGTAGTCAGCAGATATAAAAATGGGAAAAAGCTAAAAAAAATTTGGCTTATTTAATTTAGAAAACAGTCTTCCAGTAAGTGGATGGTTGTTAAAAGAAAGCGGTCAGTCTCCAACCTACTAGTGTAACAACAAAATTAGAAGAGATCCAATCGTCTTCAAGAGACAGTTCAGTTTTAATAAAAGCATACCCGGGCTTGTTCAACACATTTTGTCAACATAACAATAGAGTAGATATTCTTTTCCCAGATCATGCGCCAGAAGTCTTCTATAGTATTGGGTAAAGGACCCTGTGCAGCAATAAATGCCTTCTTTGAGTTATAGCCCTAAGAAGAAAAAAACAAAATAAATATGTATACACACACACGTGCATCAATGAGACATAAAAAGCTGATTTTAAACATCATTATGAGCTGTTAAGCTGACATCATAGAAATACACATTATATTTCATTTCAACTAATGAAGCAACTTACAGGCATGTAGTTTGCATTAATATAATCATCAGCTGCAGAGCTTTGATCTGAAAGTTTAACACGAGAAATATCATCTGCAGAAAGAAAAAAGGCAAAGAAAATTATGAATTTTAGAACTAGAAGCTTTCGGCAAAATACTGCTTATCTAATGCACAGTTTCTAAATAAAAGGTGTTTTAGAACAATGTACGCTTTAAGAATATAACTTTAGGAATCATAAATAGCAGTAGTTTAGAATTTTTACAATGAAAGCCTTCAGAAAAATGAGTGGCCAGGATAAAGATTCAGAATACTCAACACAGATTTATTTATTTATTTTTGAACATGATTTGGTTTTGCATATTTATATATTTTTAATCCAACATGAAATTTACTGTAGTTTTAACTACTGGAGAAAAATAGGTAATTTGTCTCCTGCTGCCATTGCAGCTGAGGTTTTTCCTCCAAAGCATCCCTAAGTACCTATCACTGCAATTCCTTCTTACACTCTGCTACGCTGGGGTGCCTGCAGACAGCTTGGCAGGGCTTAGGCTCTTAGTTCATCTGCAAAGCTGGCCAGCAGGGTCTTAATATTTCTCACAGCTCTGCACATCTATCTGTCTGTAGTCAACCGTTAACCTCTTGGTTTTTTTCAATCTGGACTGCAAGTTTCTCACAAATGGAAAATTACAATTATTTAATTAAGGGAAAGTTCTTTAAGGAGCTTTCTTGAGGGAAAGTTTGGGAACTTTAGGGAACATTCTTGAGGGAAAGCTCTTTAGGTTTGCTTATACCGTGATTTCGGGAAAGCAGCAGCCCAAATTTATTCATTTGGAAGTTGACAACATTAATCCCTCTTTGAAACCTCTGGGTACTATTAAAGCCAGATTAGCCAAACCCAAGGTTTTTCACCTAAAAACTGAACCAGCAGAAGATGCAAAACCAAAGAGAGTAACTCACATGGTAAGACGTTGTTGTATCTATTTTTTCCCCTGTTCTCAGCAAGTTCAGCAGCAAATTTGGGCTGATGAACACCAGCAGACTTGAGTTCCTACAATAAAAGAAGGATTCGTGAGCACCTGGTCCTGGTTTAGGAATCATACAGAAACACATGACAGACAAATACTCCCAACACTCTTGGCTTTTGCTGTACAAGTAGGCATGTTAAACTGGGATAAATGATGATAAAAATCATCTTTTTACACAGTGGCAAACCTGACAGAGAAGGGATTAATACAGAATGTAGGAACAGTAGCATGTTTAAAACTCAGGGATGGGCTTCAAACGCCGAGAAACAGTTTTGCAGAAACACACAACACTGACATCAACGGCACACTCATTGTGACCCCAAGGCAGTGAACTACTTAGCACAAGCTTTGCAGACATTACAGGGAGAAAGGGAGCAAGTACATCATGAAAGGACTGAAGGAAGCAAAATCTGAGAGGAAGGCAAGGTGGAGCACCAGCCTGCAAAGTACAATCAAAGGGACAGAATTTGATCTGGAAAGAAGAAGAAAGTCAATTAATAGCTTCAAGGAGACGAAAAAAAATGAGATTCTTTAACAGCAGACATGACAACACAGAATCCTTACTGACACTTGATTCCTGTCTTTTGTACCTTATAACAATTGAGCTTTAGCACATTTCATAGAAAAACATGTATGGCCACTAAGCAAATCATAATTGCTGTTTCTCTGACTGCTCCTTCGAGCTATTCACAGGTCTGGTTTGCAAATCACACCTACACACTAAAGAAGTCAGTGATATTAGCAAGAGACCTGTCTTGCTTTGTAGAAAAACAAGACAAAGCAAAGTGCAGAGAAGTTAAATAGCTTTCCCTACGCTAACTCTAGTGCGACTGGGTCAAGGACTCAGGAGATTCTCTCTCTGGTGAGAGCTCTGACCAGCAGGCCATGCTATAAGCTCACAGGTAGAGATAATAGTTGAGGATGTGAAGCATTTATCATGCACTTCAACTAAATTTGGAGCTGAATCAGGGAAGGGAAAGCTATACATGCGGCTTATATAATATCTATAATAAAGGTCCCTTCTCTTCCCCTTCAGTAAGCCTCATGTACACTCCATAGGAAAGCTAATTTGCCTTTGCAAATGTATTTGCCATGAAGCTCTCTCCACTGAGGGCACATACCTCATACTCTTCAGCAAAACCACAGTTGGAGTCAGCTTGCTGCTTCTTGAAGTAGGACTCAAAGTTCTCCACTTTAATCATTTTTGATCTAAAATGAGAAAAGCCATGTATTGGTAACCGGTATTAGGCAAATAAACCATGAATTCAGTTAATGTGTTACAAAGTGTGCTTTACTTACTTCTTGACTCTTCAGGGTAGGGTGGGGGGAAGAAAAAAAAAGGTTGATTAGACACATGCAGCTGTATTTTTCACTATGTGAATCTAAGAACGAAAGCATGACTATTAGTAGCAGCCACAAAACTGTGCATTTACAGGGGACAGGATATCAAGCATAGCATTTAACTGATCTGTTAAACCAAGGAGAGAATAGCGCATCCTTCAGGAGAAGGATATCACAGAAGGTGTCAGTCAGCCGCCTCTGTACTCCTGTCAGATTGCCCCATTCCCTGGTGTATTTTATGTGAACTATCAAAGTCTACACAGGTGGGACTTCATGGGACGCTCCGGCCATGCCTTTCCATCAGCACAAAAATTGGTGCAAGAACCAATAATGTGATTCAATTGCACTGCCTGTGACTTCCAGTATGTTGTGGTTACCCTCCCCTGGCCAGCTTTTACAATCTCAACATTATCCGAATTAATGGCTCAGCACAAAGTAGCCATAAAGCAAAGGAAAACTCAGGTCACAGTGCAGAATTTTGCCTATGTGCACTTCATCAACAATTGGGATTGTTTCCTCAATGCGCACAGAAGCCTACGTTTCACTCAAACATCCCGTGTTTCAAAACTACGTGGAGCATTTGTGTGTCCAATAGCGATTCATGAAGCGAGCACTCAAGTCCCTGTGGCAGCTCTAGAAGTCTTGAGCAATATGATCATTTTTAGTCTGCAGGCTGGAGTCTTTAAATTTCATGAGGAATTAATACTGCAAAATCCTATGTAAAACTGCACCAAAAACAAGTATCAGGGTTCAGAGTAAGTTTTGCAACTATCGCTTGAGCTCAGAAAACAATGTGTGAAAGGATATAGACTTACTTAATTGGAGAAAAGGACACTTCAGTATTTCTTTTATCTTTCCTATAAGGCAAAAGAAAACAACACAATAGGTTCACAGTAGAATTTAATGGAATGCATATGAGATTTATGACGGCAGCTGTTTCCTGTGCCTGTTCAGAAAAATTTCTTTTAAAGCATCTCATTCTGTGCAAAAAACCCCTCCTGATGCAAACCTTACACCTGGAGTAAGAATGAAATACTTCATCCTTCATTCAGTGATGTTTTGCAATGGGACTGTTTCTTTCTGTTGGAACCAGAGTATGATGCCTGAACACAAAGCACATAGTTTGGTGGAAGCAGTACATCTGAGGGATCTGCATCTCAGGAGAATCGCTACAGTAAGTGTTCAACAGTGATGTGTCAGTAGTACTGAAAGTGGTAGTTGAATGAAAATAAGTGTTCCTAGTTTTAAAGGAAGCTGCTCTTATTATTGTCCACAGCTATTGGACACGCTTGTAAAAATAACAGCAGTTAATCAAAGAAACTAAGAAAACTGGACTAAGGGCCCCACAGCTAACTCTTTAGAAAGGATGTACCACATGATTGGAAGCAGGAAAAAGCCTTTGTGGGCTCTTAAGTCCCAGATTATTTGGAAAAGATTGGAAACTGAGAGACCAGCTCAAATCCTAGGCAACTCATCAGCTTCTGGAAACTCCAGAATGGATGTTTCATGTGACAGGCCATCAAGCAACTAAAAAGTATGATTAATGGATAATTTAAAATAAAACCATCCAAGATACAATTACATATGTCTTTTAGCACAGTAATTTGCGATGTTTGCTCACTTCTGAATGAATTACTTCATCAGCATGCATGAACTCAGAAGAGCTAAACAAAACAAATCTTAACTCATTAGTTTGTAACTATGGGGTTGAACAAAGTCATTTAACTAGTTTGACACATCAACTCTAATCTGTAACATCCAAACAAGATTTTTAATAGAATGTATTTTAAAGCATCATGACAGAAGTGTGTAAAACAGAGAGAGAGAGGCCTTTTTAGGAGAAAGACACAGAAGAGAAATACTGGTGTTCCTCATCACAACAAATACAATAATAAACACACATTACCTTCTCCTTCTCCAGAATATGAACCCCCCTACAGCAGCTACAGCCAATACAGCTAAAAGGCATCCAATAATGGCTCCAGCAATAACACCTGATAAAAGAGAACAAGTATTACTCATTACCGATCTACCTCTTTGGCAATGATCTAACTCAATCAACATGCTACAAGAGAACCTTGCAAGTGACAGAGCACACTCTGCTCTGCTGAATGTCTTTTCTTTACTGCGTCCTTTAGCAGTACCAGTATTGAAAGCTCATTAATAATAATAAACCAAGGATGATAAATTAATAAAAAATTGGGATCAAAGGACCAGTATTTGCATTCCAATACACCCGATTCTAATTTACCAGAACTGTTAGAACATCAGTTGCTTTTTGCTACTTGTTTCTGTACCAAAGTCTCACTGTGCCATCTAATCGCTTTTAGCATGCCATGAGTAGCACAGCTTTTTGCTATTTCCACAGTGGAAGTCATACATGGAAAAAAGAGGTCACCTGCAGAACCAGCAAGGTATGAATTTACAGAGCAGTGTCACTGCAAAGCTAGAAAGAAACAGTCCGTCAGAGAAATCAACGGGTGTTTTGCTATTATGAAACTTGCCATAATTAAGGAGTCTCCACACACTGTGTATGGGCCAAGATGCCACTCCTATATTTGACATTAACTATACCTGGATCCTGGGGTAGCAAAACCGCCTCAGAACAGGGTGAAAACGATACATAACTCTCTTCCCCCACAATGATGTTGGCCATAGTAAAGGTTATGTTAGTGAAACCTGCAACACTTGCCCTGTTGGTAAGGGAGAATAAAAAAAAAAAACAAACAGGTACATTACATGGTTTTAACAGCCTTAAGCAAGATCTGTAATCTTTTCATCAGATGATCTTTTAGATTTCAACTGCAGCAAAATTAACCAAACAGTGGTTTGAAATAAATACCTGTATGAACGAAGTGGAATCAATGGTCCGTTTTCGTAGCCATACATTGTGTTTCCCTTGCCTACATTAATGATGTTGGTACCATTCTGAGAACGGAAAGAAGGTGATTTTGCCTGCTCTGTATCTATGACATACGTTACATAGGTGACTGTTGTCGTCTTCTTGAAATCTTTGTATGTGTTGTTCAATTTAGACTTCAAAGACCCACAACCTTCAGGAAAAAAACAAGGATATATGTGGTATACATCATCCACTGATTTTGTATCAATTGGCACAGTGGCTGAGATGGTCACATTAAACACAGTTGTCATTACTCTGTAAATACTGCCTGAAATGAAAGGCTGAGTGCAACAGAATCTCAGAAATTTCTTCTACTGCAGTGCAATCTATTGAACTACCTCCCTACTCCCCAGTGTTATTTGTTTTAATCTCTTTTTGGTTTTACTTCTACCACATATAGTGGAGCTTCTCTGTAAAGGTACATTAGTGGTGAATTCTGGTGTCCTCATGGACAACCTTCGCTAGATATGTCAGTCATATCCATACGCACTCTATCAACTATCACATGTAGAGAGTACAATGCAAACAATGTAGAAGTCGTCAATTGGTATTTGGTAACATTGTGCTACCCAAACAGCATCAAGCCTCATTCAGGGTGACACTGAACTTGTCCTGACCTATACTTCCTTGCTGTGTCTTACAAGAAGTCTCACACCTAAGCCGTAAGAGACGAAAGAGTTATTTTCTGCCTTTTCTTGACATAGACAAGCACTGGACAAAACAGTGATCAGAACAGTTTCTCTTCCAGAAGACTAAGAAGAATGGGTTACTGCAGTCAAACAGTGACCAACAGGACACCATCTGCAGCATCACTTTACAGTGTCTGTTGTTAGAAGATGAACCCTAGAAACTTGAGTCAGTTGACGCACTTGTGACCCAAGAGGTAATAAACAAGCTCAAATTACCAGTTGTCCAACAACTCAAGAGCAAGCAAACTGACATAAATACTCAAAGTGTTGCGGGAGGAAGAAGAATCTTGCTCATTTGACTGAAGTTTGCATACATTGCTCTCTACTGACTGCCTTTACAAAGCTAAAAGCTCCTCCTAAAAGCAGATATAGTACTGAATTCACCTTTAAAAAGGAGAAGCCTTGCAGGAGCTCTGAAAGGTGGAAAAGGTCTAGTAAGTTTTATACAGTTGTGTAGGCAAGGTTTGATCTGCCACCTGTGAGCTGGTGGCTCACTGCCACAAGTAGCAAAGCTCTCGCCAGCTCTAACTGTGTAGGAACAGGGTGCAAGACAGCTCTTCTAAAGCACTAGTTCGGTTACATTAAAAGCAGCTGAGGTTGCAATTAACTCAGTTGCCTAGAAATGGGTGTTCAATACTATCTGAGATACATTGTATGTCCTGTCTGGTCCCTAGTTTCCATTCCAAAAGGATGTACATCCCAGGTTATACCTGCACCTCCTTGTGGATGTGTTGGATATCACCCTAGCACATCTCAAACAGCCTTCGACACCATTGCTTACACAACTGAATAAAGTCCCCTCTGTCTATCCTAAAGGTAACGATGTCTGTTTTAAGACAGAGAAACACATTAATGCTACTTCAACACTAGAAAGCTGAAGCGATGTTTGCTTGTAAGGTTGGTTTTCTGCTCCTATCAAAGCACTCAGACTCTATATTATAAATACAGGCTGTCTTCCTTATTTCTCTCAACCACATCTTGAAAGTCCTCTTTCTTGAACACCTTGCAATCAAAACCACACAGAAGAACGTACTGAATCTCATCAAGACTAAACAGGACTGGCTGAAGGTACAAGCAGAGCTGTTGCTGCGTGCAAGAGATTGACATTCAACTCAGCAACTCTGGGGCAGCTGAGTAGGCATGTGAAAAAAGGAATTTTCTGCACCAATGTACTACATACGTATATACACACACGGGCATTTCTTGGACATATGTTGTATGGAAAACCACAGAAGAAAGACCTACAGTCAAACTGCTGCAAGATGAAGTTCCAGTGTTAAGACAAAGGGTAAGCATGAATGTCAAATCCCACTTGTGGGAAACAATCTCCATCAGCTGCTTTATTCTTCCAGTGCACTGGCAGAAATGAAAAGAAGTTCAACTGGAACCTACACTGCAAAGGTAAGTTCTTTAATTTTATGACTTATCACTAGACATTCACCAATTAAAGACACTTCTCTGTTTTGATGCTTTAAAGAGGTGAGTTTGATAAACTACCCTCTAGCTTTCCATGGCGTTCAACCTCCCATAGCATGTAATGCTGACAATGCTATTCAATCCTTCCACCTGCACCTCATCTCTCTCAGTTAATAAAGTGTTTTAAGTCAAATCAGAAGGAAAGCTCTCTTCCTTTTTTTTTTTTTTTTTAAAGATCTTATTGCAGACATCTTCCAGCTGAAGAAGGGAGAGAGAAAAACATCCCACATTCCAAAGCTGCTTATATTAGTAGCTCTGAAAATTATTCTGTGGGGGAAAAAAGGATACTACACAATCTTGTGGCAGGAATCACTGGCAAACCAAGATGGCAACAGCACAGTGGCAATACATATGAGACTTATATACAAGGATAAGTCACACTGGAAAAGGCTGAGTGAAAACAGTGACTTTCTGAAAACAAGGAGTGATCTGACTTCAAGCAAGCAAGGTATCTGCCTCATGATTTCTGAAAGGTGATTGAAAATACTGAGTCAGCTTTTTCTCTATCCATTTAACACCTACTTAGAGTTTAAAACATAATGCTGTCTGATAAATTGTTTCACATATCTACAAGATAACTTCATAACATCGTCCTGGTTTCAGCTGGGATAGAGTTAACTTTCTTCTCAGTAGCTGGTACAGTGCTGTGTTTTGGATTTAGTGTGAGAATAATGTTGATAACACTCTGATGTTTTAGTTGTTGCTAAGTAGCGCTTATCCTAAGTTAAGGCCAGCAAGCAGGTGTACAAGAAGCTGGGAGGAAGCACAGCCAGGACAGCTGACCCAAACTAGCCAAAGGGATATTCCATACCATAGAACATCATGCTCGGGATATAAACGGGGGGGGAGGGGGGGGTAGCCAGGAGGGGCGGATCGCTCCTTGGGCATCTGTCAGTGGGCGGTGAGCAACTGCATTGTGCATCACTTTTTTATTTTCCTTTTTTTTTTTCCCCTCTTCTTTTTTTTGTTATATTCTTTTTCATTACCATTATTATTATTATATTTCATTATTACTATTATTGTTAGTATTATATTTTACTTTATTTATTAAACCATTCTTATCTCAACCCATGAGTTTTACCTTCTGTCCTGATTCTCCTCCCCATCCCAGTGGGAGCTGGGGGAGGGGGGGTGAGGGAGCAGCTGCGTGGTGCTTAGCTGCTGGCTGGGGTTAAACCATGACAACATCTTACCTTGTTCTTCTGTTGTGATCATTACTGCATAGGCTTTTAATGGTCCATTCACTGAGTCAAAATCAGAGAATTCAACAGACAATGAGCTGTGACTGACTGCCTTGACTAAAGGAGCTTTGCTTGGAGCAGGTGGGTCTATAAACAGAAATATTTTTTAGTACCTGAATGACTGATAAAGAAAAGTTTTCCAAACAAGAAAATGCTGTAATACTGATGCTGTTCAAATAATGCGTATTTATTGTGTGTCACATTAGACTTTGCACGAATGTAGTGTTTTATTCATAATCTGTAGACTGATGAAGTACTGCATATCAAGTTTGGTATTCTGCAATCATGAAGTTAATATTTTGGTCCTATGAATATCTTTCATTCTCAAATCTTAATGCTTACCAGTAATGCTCGTATTACACATTTTCTGCACTGGAGGGCTTTCAGAACTATTTGAAAGAGTTGCAATAGTAACAGTATAGGTGCTGAAATAATCTAAAGACGCTGTTCTGAAGGTTTCCTCTGAGCCTTCTCTCATGCAGGATGGAGTTCGTTCTTCTTTTTCCCATGTATTGTTAAATATTTTAATTTTGAAGCCAGAATTGTTACCAGAAGGACATTCCCACTTCAGCATTAGGGAAGACTGCTTGGCCACTGATTCACACTGAAATGAATTCACTAACGCAGGAACTGAAAGGGGGAGAAAAAAAAAAAAAGGAGTAAGAAACCAAGCATTGTAGTAAATAGAAAAAGCTGTCTATTTGTAAGTTCTGTGTATAAACATTTGTAAAACTTCAGTATTCCTTTCCACTTTTAAAAAGATGAAGCTACTGCCTACAAGGACTTGCTACCCTATGAGGAAGAGAAGTATTTAGCACCCTAAGTATGCAGACCTCTTCTGTGCTCTCTAACTCCTCTGCAGACAGGTTTACTGAGAAAATTTAGGTTGAGTATCTGTCAAGATCAGCAAAGTCTTCAAAATACCATTCAACCATTGAACATACTACTCTAAGAACATTTTTAGAGTAGTATTTAGATTGACACTAACTCCCTGTATAATTATGTAAAACTCTTAGTGGCCAACAAATAAGAAAATGAATATAAGCTCCGTGCATTAAGAGCACAGCAGTAGCCATCCTTAAGAGCAGCAAGTACAACATGTCAGTTTGTGTGAGAGTCCTATAGGACACAATATAAAAATTGCAACCTTATGACCAGATACAAAAAGATATTTAAAAAGTTAATGTAGCAGTAACACTGAGAAGAAAGGTCCCTCTAAACTATGTATCTTATAAAACTTGGCCTTCAAGACCAAAACTCTTATAACTTCTACAATTGTAACACACTTTCCTCTCTTGATAAAGAAGTATTTGGTACTTCCAAATACAGGGGTAAGAGAGTCATGGATTAAATTATTTTGTTATTAAAAAGGGGTATTATTTTAAGAAACTAAGGAGAAGCAGAATTGTGTACCAGAAGGAACAGATTTAGTCAAAAGATAGATGTGAGTAACTGGGACTTATTTCTACTGCATTTTATAAATATTTCTTCTCCTTCAATAACAGTATCAGCTACTCCTACAAATACAGTGAAATTATAGAAGGTTCCAGGGTTTATGTCTGTAATAACAGCTCTGCTGACACTGGATGTCTGGCTTCTAGAGGAGGAACCATGACTTTGGATCTCTATCCTATAGGTGTAGTTAGAAATATCATCTGTGCTTCATGGGAAAAAATCAGAGACCAGCATACTCTGCCCGGATATGGAAAAGGGAGCTGGGCTCTGTGAAAGTCAAGACAAGACGCTATCAACGCTCATGAATATTTGCTGACAAACACAGACAGAAAAAGCAGAGGCACAATCACACTTCCACGTTTTGGACAGACTGACCATTACGAGTAGCCAAGCAGTACCTTCACAGTACCAGAGACTCTCTTAACGGGTTCATGCTGGGGCACCTCTGGAAACCCCACTGTGGAGCTCTGGGACAGATTCACTTCACCTCAGTCCAAGTGGGACAAAACGAAGAAAGGACACAGCAGCACATCTCCACAACAAGGGGGAAAAATGGTCACAATGCCTAGCATGAGGAACACAGGAGTACCTCAAACTTCTCCTCTCTGCTGACGAGCTGAGCAGAGCAGCGTGGCTGAGAGCCACACAGGACAGTGTTGCCCACAGCCCAGCTGCAGCCACGGGCCCCTACAAAGGGGGAAGTTCCCCAGGCACAATGCACTCTCTGTGGGAGTCCTTCAAAATAAGGACCTGAGGGCCTCATCCACAGGGAGGAGAAGGCAACAAAACCCCCCACAGAACCCCCTTCCACACATTAACTTCGCTGACTTCAGGTAGGCCGTGTGCAGCACTTTTGCCTGAAAAAATATGGTATTTCAAACCTCGGGCAGGTAAGCAGAACCCTGTGCTACATAGCAAAATATAGTCCACCAGAAAAAGGGCTGCAAGAAACTGTGACTTACTTGTATACAGGCTTACGGATACTCCTTCTCCTTCCGTCCAACCATCAGCCGCTACTGCAAATACCGTGAAATTGTACATCGTCCCAGGGATTAACTCGGTAATTTCTGCTTGGGTAAAACTGGACATCAGGTTCCTAACACTGGTACCATTTACAACCTCTATCCTGTACGTGTAGGAGTTGGAAGCAGCATCATTCACCACCCATGTTAAGTTGACAGAAGTCACACCAACATATTCCGCCTTGAGATCAAGAACTGGGCTGGGCTCTGTAAAAGGCAAGACAACGATCTGTCAACCTGCAACAACATCTGCTCACATACACGGACAGAAGAAACACAGGCACACCGCTACTTCACTCTCTTCACATCACTCATTGTTCAGGGTGCAGGAGCACCCCAACAACATCACCAGACGCTCCTGGAGGCTTCTGCATCAAAGGGCAGCTAAGAGATAACTGAAGAAAAGTCATCTTGAGTGAGATTCATCTCCCTTCGATGCTCCAAAGCAGAAACACAGGTCACCACAGTGCCAGCACTCCTAGGATTTTGCTTGGGAATTCAGAGATGTGGTCAGGAAAGACACAAGGTTGCAGGGGAAGGCAGGGAAAGCAGATGGTGGTATATCTGCGCACAGCAAAAGGCAAGGATCATCAAATATCACTGCAAGAGGAACAGAGGTGATGACCCAGGCACCCTGCTCCTTCGCCACCCTTCATGCCCTGAAGTCACTCCTGAGCTAGCGCTGCCTAAAGCTCACTCTCCTGCTGCAGCCCAACGGCAGGTGCAGGCCCCCAAATCACACAAGTTCCCTGGGCATAACACATTCTCTCTATGTGGGGGCCCTTTAAAATAAGGGTCTGAGGCCCCCATCCTCCAAGAACTGAAGGCAGCAAAAACACCCACACAAATCCCAGGCCAGGGACGCAGGCTCTTGGGAAGACTTCCTTCATTGTGTCGCAGGCCTCGGCGACAACCTTCAACAATCGCTAGTTTTGAGGGGTTTGTTTTACTTTGTTTTTAAAAAGAAGGCTATGTCTCTTCCACACAAACATCTCTGCAGGCAGGCAGGCAGGCAAAGCACAGCACCTCTGCCTGAAACAGTACTAAATTTCAACCCTCAGGCAGGTAGGCAGAGCCCTGTGCTGCACAGCAAAATACAGACCACCAGAAACAGGCGTGCAAGCAACTGTGACTTACTTGTATACAGCTTTACGGACAGTCCTCCTCCTTCCTTCTGACCATCATTCGCTACCGCAAATACCGTGAAATTGTACAAAGTCCCAGGGATTAACTCGGTAATTTCAACTTTGGTGACACTGGATGTCAGGTTCCTAACACTGGTACCATTTACAACCTCTATCCTGTACGTGTAGGAGTTGGAAGCAGCGTCATTCACCGCCCATGTTAAGTTGACAGAAGTCACACCAACATATTCCGCCTTGAGATCATGGACTGGGCTGGGCTCTGTAAAAGGCAAGACAACGATCTGTCAACCTGCAAGAACATCTGCTCACATACACGGACAGAAGAAACACAGGCACACCGCTACTTCACTCCCTTCACATCACTCATTGTTCAGAATGCAGGAGCACCCCAACAACATCACCAGACGCTCCTGGAAGCTGTTGCATCAATGGCTGGGTAACGGAAAAATGAGAAAGAGGCATCTCAAGTACGATTCATCTTCCTTTCACATTCAAGAGCAGGAGCACAGGTCACCACGGTGCCAGCACTCCCAGGCTTTCCCCTGGCAATCCAGAGAGGTGGGCAGGAAGGGGAGAAGAGTGGAGGGGAAACGCAAGGGTGGTACATCGCTGCACAGCAAAAAGTATTTAAGACCAAATATCACTGGAAGAGGAACAGAGGTAATGACCCAGGCACCCTGCTCCTTCTCCAACCCTCATGCTCTGCGCTCACTCCGATGGCAGAGAGTGCATCTCCAAAAACCCTCTCTCCAGCATCCTATTGTCTGTGCATCTTCAAAACAGGGCAACTAGCTATTACAGTCAGGCAGCACAGGAGAGACTTTTGGGAATCAACCTGAAAGGTAGGAGCACACATGCAGGTACATTTCAGGACAACACAAATGACAAGAACAGGCACCAGTTTTCTTTCAAATACACCCTATGGAATGACCAGGCTGGGCTACAGCCTTGCAGGCCTGGTCCAAAATGGTCCCTCCAACACCATGTGTCAAGACTGTTGATACTCAACATGGCAAGGTGCTTGATGGCCAAAGCAGCCCTCCTGAACTAGCGCTGCCTAAATCTCACTCTCCTGCTGCGGCCTGATGGCAGCTACAGGCCCCCAAATCACAAAAGTTCCCCTGGCACAATATGCTCTGTGTGAGAGCCCCTTAAAAGAAGAATCTGAGGCCCCCATCTTCTAGGAAATGAATGCAATTCCCTTTCCCAAATTTAGAAGAGAGAGGTCCTTGGGGAAAAATCTCTTCTCTGCATTGCCAGCCTTGGGGACAAACTTCACCAACAGCTTTCTATCAGGACAATGCTGCTTCTGCACTTTAACAACCCATGCTTGACAGATTGCCCATCTCCAGCTCCAGGATCAAAACATCACCTCTACCTGCAACAGTATTGAATTGCAACCCTCAGGCAGGCAGGCACAGCCCTATGCTGCACAGGAAAATACAGTCCACCAGAAAGAGGGCTGCAAGAAACTGTGACTTACTTGTATACAGGCTTATGGACACTCCTTCTCCTTCTGTCTGACCATCAGCCGCTACTGCAAATACCGTGAAATTGTACATCGTCCCAGGGATTAACTCGGTAATTTCTGCTTGGGTAACACTGGACATCAGGTTCCTAACACTGGTACCATTTACAACCTCTATCCTGTACGTGTAGGAGTTGGAAGCAGCATCATTCACCACCCATGTTAAGTTGACAGAAGTCACACCAACATATTCCGCCTTGAGATCAAGAACTGGGCTGGGCTCTGTGAAAGGCAAGACAACAATCTGTCAAGACAGAGAACTAAAGAAAGAAGAGCCACAGCCACATTTCCCTGTTCCACATAGAACGAGCATTATTTGTAGCCAAGCAGCACTTCTACAGTATCCATGTCCCGTTGCAGACATTCATGCTGGGGCATCTTTGGAAAGGCCACAGGAGTTCCGGGGGATATTCTCTTTATTTCATTTCACATGCTAGAATTATTTGTTTCCACAGTGGGTTTCCAGACAGAGAAACAGATAGAAATCAGGGAAGGAAGCACAATGCAGTGTGATCTTGTTCTGTTAACTCAAAATTGTACCCGCGAGTCTTAATATGAGCCCTTCAGCCCAGCCTCTCCTCAACATCAGCAGAAGGCAATGGCCTCTTTGAGCAGGTCCAACAGCTGACCCACCCTGGGGGGCTGTGTCTGCAAGCGTGATTCAGCATCAACACTAGGCAGACAAGAGTCACCTCAGGCAGCTTAGACAAGATCATCTACTCAGTAGCAGCTCCAGGACACACTGCTTCTAATTGCTTGGTAGGGATGTTGCCTGTTCCCTTTCCACGCCTGAGCTAGACACAAAAGAAAGATTTTCTCCTCCCATCTGTCCCTCTGATCTGGACAAAAGGTGCCATGGCGCAAAACCAACAAAAATGGCACCACAGTCGATAATGTGGCCCTAGGCGCCGTCACAGCCCACAGGAGCCCCAGGCCAGGGACTTTCAAAGAGCTCAAAACAATCTTCAAGTACAAAAAGCCTCTGTGATCCTGGTCACCACATCCCTGCACACCACACCCTTTCGTATGAGCTGTGATAATGTGCTCCCAGAAGCGTTGTAGGGGGCCTCTTCAGCCCTCAAGTCTAGAGAAAGTCACGTTGTTGTAGCAGCTGGATCTCTACATAGTCTTGACCAGCCAAGCTGATGAAATAACTGCTTTAGAGGCCTCGCACGCACACACAAAGACACATACAATCTCAGTCTTTTTCCCTTTTACCAAAGACCACTTGGCATTCATGCTCACAGGCACCTGGAGCAAAGCAACATCCCAATGAGAAACAGTACAAAGTTGGAAACTCAAGGTAAAAAAGCAGGGCGATTTGGTACAAACTACATGTTTACTTGCAATTGAGAGGCACCATTTCCTTACTTGTATACAGGCTTACGGATACTCCTTCTCCTTCCGTCCAACCATCAGCCGCTACTGCAAATACCGTGAAATTGTACATCGTCCCAGGGATTAACTCGGTAATTTCTGCTTGGGTAAAACTGGACATCAGGTTCCTAACACTGGTACCATTTACAACCTCTATCCTGTACGTGTAGGAGTTGGAAGCAGCATCATTCACCACCCATGTTAAGTTGACAGAAGTCACACCAACATATTCCGCCTTGAGATCAAGAACTGGGCTGGGCTCTGTAAAAGGCAAGACAACGATCTGTCAACCTGCAACAACATCTGCTCACATACACGGACAGAAGAAACACAGGCACACCGCTACTTCACTCTCTTCACATCACTCATTGTTCAGGGTGCAGGAGCACCCCAACAACATCACCAGACGCTCCTGGAGGCTTCTGCATCAAAGGGCAGCTAAGAGATAACTGAAGAAAAGTCATCTTGAGTGAGATTCATCTCCCTTCGATGCTCCAAAGCAGAAACACAGGTCACCACAGTGCCAGCACTCCTAGGATTTTGCTTGGGAATTCAGAGATGTGGTCAGGAAAGACACAAGGTTGCAGGGGAAGGCAGGGAAAGCAGATGGTGGTATATCTGCGCACAGCAAAAGGCAAGGATCATCAAATATCACTGCAAGAGGAACAGAGGTGATGACCCAGGCACCCTGCTCCTTCGCCACCCTTCATGCCCTGAAGTCACTCCTGAGCTAGCGCTGCCTAAAGCTCACTCTCCTGCTGCAGCCCAACGGCAGGTGCAGGCCCCCAAATCACACAAGTTCCCTGGGCATAACACATTCTCTCTATGTGGGGGCCCTTTAAAATAAGGGTCTGAGGCCCCCATCCTCCAAGAACTGAAGGCAGCAAAAACACCCACACAAATCCCAGGCCAGGGACGCAGGCTCTTGGGAAGACTTCCTTCATTGTGTCGCAGGCCTCGGCGACAACCTTCAACAATCGCTAGTTTTGAGGGGTTTGTTTTACTTTGTTTTTAAAAAGAAGGCTATGTCTCTTCCACACAAACATCTCTGCAGGCAGGCAGGCAGGCAAAGCACAGCACCTCTGCCTGAAACAGTACTAAATTTCAACCCTCAGGCAGGTAGGCAGAGCCCTGTGCTGCACAGCAAAATACAGACCACCAGAAACAGGCGTGCAAGCAACTGTGACTTACTTGTATACAGCTTTACGGACAGTCCTCCTCCTTCCTTCTGACCATCATTCGCTACCGCAAATACCGTGAAATTGTACAAAGTCCCAGGGATTAACTCGGTAATTTCAACTTTGGTGACACTGGATGTCAGGTTCCTAACACTGGTACCATTTACAACCTCTATCCTGTACGTGTAGGAGTTGGAAGCAGCGTCATTCACCACCCATGTTAAGTTGACAGAAGTCACACCAACATATTCCGCCTTGAGATCATGGACTGGGCTGGGCTCTGTAAAAGGCAAGACAACGATCTGTCAACCTGCAAGAACATCTGCTCACATACACGGACAGAAGAAACACAGGCACACCGCTACTTCACTCCCTTCACATCACTCATTGTTCAGAATGCAGGAGCACCCCAACAACATCACCAGACGCTCCTGGAAGCTGTTGCATCAATGGCTGGGTAACGGAAAAATGAGAAAGAGGCATCTCAAGTACGATTCATCTTCCTTTCACATTCAAGAGCAGGAGCACAGGTCACCACGGTGCCAGCACTCCCAGGCTTTCCCCTGGCAATCTAGAGAGGCGGGCAGGACCACCAACTGCCTGACCACTTTCAGGGTTTACGAAAAGTTAAAGCATATAATTGAGAGCGCTGTCCAAATCGACCACCTCTTTAGGAAGCCTGTTCCAGTGTTTGACCACCCTCTCTGTAAAGAAATGCTTCCTAATGTCCAGTCTAAACCTCCTCTGACACAGTTTTGAACCATTCCCATGAGTCCTATCACTGGATACCAGGGAGAAGAGATCAGCACCTCCCTCTCCACTTCCCCTCTTCAGAAAGCTGTAGACAGCAATGAGGTCGCCCCTCAGCCTCCTTTTCTCCAATCTAGACAAGCCCAAAGTCCTTAGCCGCTCCTTACAGGACATTCCTTCCAACCCTTTCACCAGCTTTGTTGCCCTCATCTGGACACATTCAAGGACCTTCACATCCTTCTTAAATTGTGGGGCCCAGAACTGCACACAGTACTCAAAGTGAGGCCACACCAATGCTGAATACAGCGGGATAATCACCTCTTTTGACCGGCTGGTTATGCTGTGTTTGAAGTACCCCAGGATGCGGTTTGCCCTCCTGGCTGCCAGGGCACACTGCTGACTCACATTGAGCCTGCTGTTGACCAGCACCCCCAGATCCCTTTCTGCAGGGCCGCTCTCCAGCCACTCCTCTCCCAATTTATACTTGTGCCTGGCATTACACTGTCCTAGGTGCAGAATCCGGCATTTGGACTTGTTAAATTTCATCCCATTAATCATAGCCCAATGCTCCAATCTACCTAGATCCCTCTGCAAGGCCTCTTGTCCCTCAACAGAGTCAGCAGCACCTCTCAGTTTGGTATCATCAGCAAACTTGCTAATGGTGCATTTGATTCCTGCATCTAGATCGTTGATAAATATATTGAACAGGACTGGCCCTAGAATTGAGCCCTGAGGAACACCACTGGTGGCTGGTCGCCAGCCAGATGTAGCCCCATTCACTACAACCCCTTGAGCCCTGCCCTTCAGCCAGTTCTTCACCCAGCGCACTGTGAACCCACTCATCCCACAGCTGGACAACTTGTCCAGAAGGATGCTGTGAGGGACTGTATCAAAAGCCTTACTAAAATCCAGAAAAACTACATCCACCGCCTTCCCTTCATCCACTAGGCAGGTGACCTTATCAGAGAAGGATATCAAATTAGTTAAACAGGACTCTCCCTTTGTGAACCCATGTTGACTGTGCCTGGTGATTGCATTAGTCTTTAAATGCCTTTCAATAGTACCCAGTATGATCACCTCCATAATTTTTCCATGAACTGAGGTTAGTCTAACAGGTCTGTAGCTCCTTGGGTCTTCCCTCACGCCCTTTTTGTAGATTGGAATAACGTTGGCTAGCTTCCAGTCAGCAGGGACCTCCCCAGACTCCCAAGACCTTTGGTAGCTGATCGAGAGGGGTCCTGCCGTAACATCCGCTAGTTCCTTTGGTACTCTGGGATGAATCCCATCAGGCCCCATGGACTTACGAACATTCGGCTGATACAGCTGGTCCCTTACAATTTCAGTGTCCACAAATGGAAAGTCGCTGTTCCCACACTTGTGGTCCTCCAACTCAGGGGACCGAGCAGCCCAAGGTCTATCAGTATTATTAAAGACCGAGGCAAAAAACACATTGAATGCCTCTGCTTTTTCTTCATCCCGATTAGTCAGACAACAGTCTTCAACAAGTATCGGTCCAATGTTCTCTTTAGACCTCCTCTTGCTATTAACATACTTTAAAAAAAGCCCTTCTTGTTGTCTGACACAACACTGGCCAGTTTCAACTCTAATTGAGCTTTGGCCTTTCGTGTCTCCTCCCTGCATATATGAACCATGGCTCTGTAATCTTTCTGCAAAGCCTGACCTCGCTTCCATAGATCATACAATTTCTTTTTCCTCTTGAGCTCCACGAGGAGTTCACTGTTCAGCCAAGCTGGTCTTCTGCCCCACTTGCTTGACTTTCAACACAGCAGAATTGCCTGCTCCTGTGCTTCTAAAAGGTGGTTCTTAAAAAACTGACCAGCACTCATGGACTCCTAAGCCCTCAAAAGCAGGTTCCCAGGGTAGTCTGCTAAGTAGCTCCCTGAATAGCTTAAAGTTTGCTCTCTTGAAGTCCAGGGTAGCAACTCTGCTGTCTTTTTTTCTCTCTCATTACACTGAAAATTTTAAACTCAACCATTTCACAATCACTGTGGCCAAGACAGCCACCTACCATCACATCTCCCACGAGTCCTTCTCTATTCACAAATAGCAAGTCTATGAGGGCATCCTTCCTAGTTGGCTCACTGAGTACTTGTGACAAGAAGTTACCTCCCATATAAGGAGATATGAGGAGATGAGGATGGAGGGGAAGGAAAGTGGGTTTTCTTTGGCTGGTTTTGCTGCATTTTTTTTTTTTTAAAGCAGGCATATGTTTCTTCCACACATTAAGACCCCATGCTTAGTAGACAGCCCGGATTAGGCTCCAAGATTAAAACATCACATCTATATACAACAGTTTTATATTTCAGTCCTCAGGCAGGTAGGCAGAGCTCTGAGCTGCACAGCAGAAACAGGGCTGCAAGAAACTGTGACTTACTTGTATACAGGCTTATGGACACTCCTTCTCCTTCCGTCCGACCATCAGCCGCTACTGCAAATACCGTGAAATTGTACATCGTCCCAGGGATTAACTCGGTAATTTCTGCTTGGGTAAAACTGGACATCAGGTTCCTAACACTGGTACCATTTACAACCTCTATCCTGTATGTGTAGGAGTTGGAAGCAGCGTCACTCACTGCCCATGTTAAGTTGACAGAAGTCACACCAACATATTCCGCCTTGAGATCATGGACTGGGCTGGGCTCTGTAAAAGGCAAGACAACGATCTGTCAACCTGCAACAACATCTGCTCAATACACAGACAGAAGAAACACAGGCACACCGCTACTTCACTCTCTTCACATCACTCATTGTTCAGGGTGCAGGAGCACCCCAACAACATCACCAGACGCTCCTGGAGGCTTTTGCATCAATGGGCAGCTAAGAGAGAACTGAATAAAAGTCATTCTGAGTGGGATTCATCTCCATTTAACGCTCCAACAAGAAGCACAGGTCACCACGGTGCCAGTGCTCCCAGGGCTTCCCTTGGGAATCTAGAGAGGTGGGCAGGAAAGAGACAAGGATGTAGAGGAAGGAAGACAATTAAAAACAAAACAGAAACATCAGGGTTATGTTCCTGCTGCACACTAACATCCCATCCTTTGCATATAGCCCAGATCAGGCTCCAGGACTAAAATATCACGTCTATACACAATAGTATCGAATTACAATCCTCACATAGGTAGGTAGAGCCCTGAGCTGCACAGAAAAATACAGTCCACCTGAAACAGGGCTGCAAGCAACAGGGACTTACTTGTGTACAGGCTTATGGACACCCCTTCTTCTGTCTCATCATCATTCACTACCGCAAATACCGTGAAATTGTACAGCGTGCCAGGGATTAACTCAGTAATTTTGGCTTTGATGACATTGGACGTCAGGTTCCTAACAGAGGTACCATTTACAACCTCTATCCTGTACGTGTAGGAGTCGGAAGCAGTGTCATTCACTGCCCACATTAAGTCGACATAAGTCACACCAACATATTCTGCCTCGAGACCAAGAACCAGGATGGGCTCTGTGAAAGGCAAGGGGGGGGGAGGAAAAAAATCTTTTAACCTGCAAGAATATTTGCTGACAAACACATAAAGCCCTCTTCTCCCCGCCCTACCCAAATAACAGGTCTCTGTAAAACAGTAATCAGCCTGGGAAAATAATCAAGCCATCCTTATATGTTGCAAGGCACACTTGCTAGCTCTGCAATCTACTCTAACTCCTCAAATTTCACTTCATCTCAAGGAGTAAAACTGTCCAGGTGCAGCAGTGATTACTGTCCTGCCTCAGTTGTCATCTTCATGCAGGGTGCTGAGAAAGACTGGAACACACAACCTGCTGTTATTTTTTCCTAAGCTGGCTATCCCAAAAAGAAGAGCCTTTCTAGCTGCAAGATTCACACACCTCTCCTCTAGATACATGATACAGCACCCTCTATACTAAGTAGAGTACTTCAGCTGTACTCTGTTATGTATGTATTTCAAATCTGTATGTCACAGTATGTTTGAACTGTTGCAGCTGTAACCTAAAAAGCCACAATAAGCAGGGAAGGGAGCCCAAGTCTAACAGTGATAAAACTATTTCAAGGCCACGTGCCAATCACAGCGTTACATTGCACTCCCAGTCAGCTGTGCAGATACATTTCTTTGGCTCATTCTCTGCTCCAGTAAAGCAGTTGGATCCATGCCCCTGCAATGCTCTTTGCACTCTGGACTAGAGTTCGGGCTTAAAATGCTAATGCAGTATAAAAGCACAAAACACCCTGAAGATTCACATCCCAGTCACATTCCAAACCACTTACGTGTTACATTGTTCTGCTCACTCATTGCCCTGTCGGATAGTGACACATCCCTGGTTGATCTTCCACCTCCATAGGTTTTGTTCCCACTTGTAGAGTTTACTGATAAATTATCATTACTACTCATTCCTGTTTCTGCAGTTACATTTTTTGAGCTGCAGTCCTCAGTGCCTGAAAGAAAGAATACAAAGCAGTAAGTATCTTTACAAAACTTCCAGGTTTCCCGTTTGCAAAAGTATAGTCATTTATAGATATCATGCAGAGACCTGCAGTCACTTCTGTTTTCCCAGTTTGTTCTCCTACAGAGATTTCACTGCACATTTCCTGGTTTTACCACTTTTAACTTCTGTGAGACGATTTGAATTAGATTAAGAGATTGCCACATTATTTCAGTCATTCACTGACTCTACTCACGGTTTGGATGAAAGCTACCGTGATCTGCTCTCTTTTTCAGTGCAGTTTTGTTTGAAAAGAATTGAACAAACTTGCAGCCACATTCGACGTGTGTATTTTCCTCAAGTATTATCAGAAGCTAGCTGCTTTACTTAACCTGGCATAACAATTTTGTCTCTTCCCCTCAGTGTATGAGCAAAAAAGTTCTCATATTCCCACAGTGTGTTCCCATAAGTAAGGAAGAGACATGGTATACCTAGAGAAAACAACTTTAGGTTGATGTAGCGCAGCCCAAAGTGTGGAGAGAGTTGATTCAGGCCCTAAAATTTAAAGCCTAACTCATGCAAGTCTGATGTTCAGTATTGAGGTAGAACTCATCTGCAAGTACCTTTGGAAATTTCTGCCACATGAAAACTTGTCATCTTGGCAAGTACAGCAGGTGCAATACTCACTTCAGAAAATCCTTAAAGCATCACTTTGCATGTCTTTTTTTGTTTTGGGGCTTGTTTGTTTTGTATTGCCTTTAAGTATATTTTCCAATCTTTCTAAGCACATTATATCTGTACTTGATTTTACCAGAACTCTTTACAAACTGAAAAGCAAAGGGATTAAAGTACACATTTATATCTTTAAATATCTTTAAATGTCTTGCAGGAATTACAGTCACTAAAATAAGCAAGTTTACATTTTTTAATGCTATTTCTAAAAATTCTTTTCAGGAATTTTTTTTTTAAAATACTTAGCTGATGCTGTTTGATCTTTCTTAAAAGAAATTAAGATAATGAGAGTTATATAAAAAAAATACAATTGAGCAACAAAATGATACTTACAGGCAATTGTACATCTGACCTGGAAAACAAAAATAAATAATGGAAATTAAAACTTTAAAACTACCGGAAGCTCAAATAAAATAAGGACTGTTTTAATTAACACATGGAGGGGTGGGGGAAGGAGAAATCAGTTTGAAAAAATCCAGACTTCAACCTGCAGAAGAGATACCCAAAAATCTATTGACATAACAATAACACCAAAAGTATACCAAACTGTTAGAGAAAAAAAACAAACATGCTGGTAAAATGTTAGCTTCCACTTTTTTTTTTTAAAAAACAGTTTATTTTGTCACAAAAACAGCTTGCATAACATATGCTGATGATTTTGCACATATAAATTTAAAAACAAAACCTACAACATCTTAGTCAAAAGACACTTTAGTTAGTACCTTTGACACCATCCCACAAAAAGTGCCAGATGCAAATTAGGTCTTTTTTATTCACAAGCTTTCTCCTTTCATCCTATTACTGTATAAACTTTCTTATTACTTCTCACAAAAGAATATTTTACATTTTCTGAAACAAACTCAGTGTATTCAAGGTTCAAAACACTTAGTAAATATTCTGCAATCTAGTTCATATATGTGTACATATCCATAAAGTACCAGCAGTTGTCATTTAACTGCAGCCTGAAACTACTCTGCTAGTAATACTGACAAGCACACCAGAATTTTGCTTTGAAAATGTTTTTTAGTCTTTCAACTTCATGCTCTTACTTCCAAATAAGCCATTTCCCTTCCTGTTAGCGTGCAAACTGGCCTGTAAACTGTTTTCTTCATCTCCCTCCAGGTAGCAGCACAAAATGCTCCTAAAGGAGTTAAATAAAAGCCCCAGACCGAGGTCTACAGGCACTTGAGAGGAAAACCGTGATTTCCTGGGACTTTGTAGCCAGCTGACACCAACAGACTGCAGCAGCCACTTTTGTCATGTAACAAACAGATTACTTCAGCAATTGTATCAAGGATTAAATACAACTATTCACCTTGCAAAGCTACACATGACAAGGCAAAAACAAGCATGCAGAGATACGTGTCCCAAGGACAGGTAGGTCCCCAGCGTGGTGCTGGACATCCACAGGTCACAGTGCCTTGTTCCAGGGAGGCCTGTGGGCATGGGAAGTTTCTGCCCATGCACCTCTGGGTCTGTTTCTGGCATCACGGTGGGTGCAGGTGGAGGCAGTCTCCAGCCCCGGCAGCTCTAACATCACCTGCAGAAGGGCTAGTCTTTTGATTGGACCTTATACTGTGTTGCTTCTAGAAAATCCAGCTCAGCTTTATGTCGGATGGTGCGTTACCCACACAAAGCACCAAGCCTGCTGACTGCAGAGGCTGATACATTAGTATCTAAAGCACTTGAAATTGTCTCATTTTCTCTTTCCACCCTGTTTTCTTAAGACAGTTTCTTAGCTAACTCAAAATAAGCAGCTATATCACAACAACCCAATGCAAAGTTTGAATCCCAAATCACTCGCCCCCTCAGCTCTCATGTTGCCGGTGCCACAAGTAGCTCCATCAGCAGTAGCTCTCTGCATCACAGTCATGGGCCCAAGCAGACACACTCTCAAAAAGTAGTCAGAAGATACCATTAAATCTTGTTCTCTATATGAAAGACTACAAAAAGCACTCTCCACAAAGATGAGGCAGGCCAGCTGACTAGAAGCAATCCCTCCAGCTTTACAGTAAGGAGAAATGCAGCAGAAGCAAGCTTCAAGTGGAGGGACACCCTTCCAGCCTGTGATGGTCTTGGTGCCACAGTAAGAAGAGTTTGGGCACACTTCCTAGGCAAAAGAGCGCTTGTAAGCATCAAAGAACTAATGCCTGGTCTTCTCTAGCAGAGCCCTACTGACAACTCAGCACAAAGGACATTACTTGGGACACAGATGTCCTATGTACAAGTGTGAGGCTCCTCCTCAACCTTTCTGAATATTTGAGAGCCCAGCCAAACTGCAAGGCTATTAGGAAGTGAGGAAATGGTTGTCTGCACTCAGGTCAAGAGCCCTTCTGTATTCTTTCACAAAGAAGTGGCCAAAGAAGAAGAGACTACAAAGGAAAAAGCCACTCTTAAGGCAGGAAAACACTACCGTGCAGCGTTTGAGTAGAAGCGTTAAGCTATGTGGAAACAGCTGCTGAATGACGAGCAAAAGGTGAGATTCCCTGAAAAGCAGGGCAATCTAAAAGCAGAACCAAAAAGATGCTATGTTTAATAAGAAAGGAAAATCGCAAAAAGAAGAACAAAACCAACACGAAACACTACAGGACTAAGTCACAGTGATTTCTGCAGCCCTACAGACAGAACAGCAAAAGCCTGACATCATTCACAACCTGTCCTTCAGTTACTTCATCATCTTCAGGCAGCTTTACAGAAGAGAAAGTTTCTCGTCTCCTTCTCCTCAAATTTTGAGTTCAGGGGCACAGCAGCCTTCCTGAGCAACAGGAACAACAGACATCATATGACTGAGTAACAGGTATGCCACTACCAAGTCCCCCGCACCCCTGGTTCTCACCTCTCCATTTCTTCCCTGCCAGCTCAAACAAGAAGCATGTTGATTCCTGTTTTATCCCCAGCTACAGCCATCTGATCCAACAGGAAATTATTACCAAGCTGCTAGAAACTTGGTTGTACTGTCACGCGTGGGTTTTGTTAATGATGCTCAAACAAGAAAAGGAAAGTTATGCTAAAACTCCTGTCACATGATGAACGAAGAGCTTCCCATCATTTTACTTGCTTTTGTTTATCACACACTTTGGCAATACCCCCTCACAATACCCCTCTGACCTTCCAGAGCCCTATGTGCAAACCAAATTCAAAAAAAAAGCACCATCCTGTTGGCAGCAGGCAGGCCTCCTTCTGAAACTCCAAACCGCGCAAAACAAATGATCCCATTCCCAAGCGTCAGCCTGCCTGACTCAGTCATTCCATGCTGTATTTTTCAACGTAAGCCATGAACTGAACTGTTCCCCGGCCTTATGTTACTACTTAATGAGATGCTATTAAACAAAACATGTGTTTATTATTTCAGAGAATATTTGTGCTGAACACCTGATTCTCCTTGTGTTTGCATCTATCAGGAGCCCTGCCATCTCTGCTTTGCTTTTCAATGACACAAATCTGTATTATTAATGTATAGAGTTAGGTATTTTTTTAACTAAAAAACTGGAACTTGGGGTAGGGGGTGGAACATCCCTCCCTAAGAAAATAAAAGATAGCAAAATGCTAAACACTAAACATTTCAACTGAACAACAGGAGAGACGTGTATACACAACCTCATCACTGTCATCAGCTATGGCAAATGAATCTTTTCATCTGTCACACAGCCACCCTTAGAGCCTGATCAAAGGCTGCATGTTCCAGAGGAGCTGAATAATTCATCTGCACTCACTCAAGGTCCGTCCTGCGCTCCTTATGTGTGCAGTTTATTATTGACCAGGAGTTGGTGGTAATAGATTCAGGATTCAGCTCCATTCTCCTCAGGTATACAGTGGGTCGCCTAATCGAGCAATTATTATTATTAGTCTCACAGGTAATCTTATTGAGGAAGAAATAAGATGTGCTGCAGGAAAACATCTTCAAAAATACTGACTGAGAAGCCCAAGTTCCACTGATATTTGATAAGACTTAGACTAAGACATTTTCAGGAGCAGGATTTAAAACGTGTCTGCTGTACACATGCATTGGGGGAGCCACGGGAGCTGGTCAGCAGAGGGGAAGACAGTAGTGCCTCCCCTTCTGCTGGCCACAAGACTTTAGATCAGCTTGGCTCTGCTGCCAAACTGTACCCTCTAATGCAGTTAGGGTTCCTGCATGGGCGGGAAAACCCTTGTCGACAGCAGCCCACCTGCCTGGGGTGCCCCAGTTTCCAAAACAAACAATGTGGTTTGGTTCATGTAAAAACAAGGTTAAGAAGCTGGCTAAACAGTCAAAGTGAGCAAACCAAAAAATCCTAACCAAAACACCCCCTTAGCCACAAATCCTTTCTGAGAACACTACTTGAGGCTGCTGCTTACTATTTCTTGTGTGCTCACCAATGTGTGCCTTGTGACTCGGATGCAAAAAGCCAGGAAATTAATCACATCCCTCTCAAAGCTAACAATCTTTCACATGTGTACCTTCGGATCTTCTCTTCTCCACCCACCCATCCACTCAGGTTTGGAGGAGCTCTACAAAAATACCACAAACTATGACAGTGGTCTCCAAATTCTCTCTCAACACCCTTTCACAAAAGCAACAGCATAATTAAGATCACTGCCCCAGTAACCCTGGTCTTGCTTCCTGTTTTTTCCTGCTATGCCCACCTACCATTAGCTGTCCCACATCCGTAACTATGGGCTTTAGGGCAAGCCACCACACTGCAACCATCACGATGGTTTTAAGACTCCAGGCTTCACTTTGCTGATGTTATCAGTCATCACTTCTCAGCCGACAAACATTAACCAGCAAAGACGCAGTAACTCGGCCACTTGCAGACTGTTCCGTCACCTCTGATATTTCATACTTGGCATAGGTTTATTCAGAAAGCATTCCCACAGAAAGGTTTTATTCAAGGTCACATGAAGTAAGTGAAAATTAAAGCCTGGCATGCACTGGGAAGCCCCACAATAACAGAAGCGGGATTGCCCAGGTATTGCATCCACAGACTGATATAGCTTTCCAATACTTGCTGATTTTCTAGGATTTGTAAGGCATTGACTGCTATTCCAGCTGGGGACATCTTCCCACTTCACTGGGAGTGTAAAGTCTAAATCAGCAGGGAGTGACACCTTCCTGCAGGAGACAACAGTCTCAGAGACAGGATGGGGTTTGGAAAGATCTAATGTTTCTGTCTCTTGCAACCCATCTCAGGGCCGTTTCACCTCATTCATTTCCACATTATGTTCAAATTAATGAAGTTTGTAGGCTTACAGCACTGGGCAAGAAAAAAGAGATCACCTGAACTGGGGCATAAAACTATGTGCCTAAACCTGTATGAACCTAGTTCAAGTAACATGCCTTACTTTGACAATTTCTGGGTTTTGGGGTGAAAAAATATCATACTGGAAAATGAGCTAAAATACACATGTGTAATATTTTGCCCTATTTTCTAATTTCTTCCTAAAATGTCATAAGTCTTCAATTGCAAAGCATTTCTCTGCATTTAAGCAGGCAACTTCTAAGCACAAATTGTTATACTGTTGTAAAATGCATAGAAATTCATACACAATTAAACATATGCCAAGCCAAGAAAAGCAAGTGTCTTCCCCTGTGCTTATTGTACAAAAAGAAAAAAGACAATGTAGATTAAGCCTGTGCGCTATAGATTTGCTCCAAGCTACACTAGCAGTTCAGTTATCAATTTCAATGGCATTTGTGAATACGCGATCCTCCTGTATCAGGTCCTTACTACTTGAAGGCTAAGTCAGAAGCTAACATTTAATTATGTTATATAGTTTCATTTAAGATTGACTACTTTCTTGATTTGGTGCTGGGGTCTGGGGTTTGGTTTTTTTTTTTTCCCTTTTCCAGTGTATATTTACTCTGCTAAATTCATTTTAACTGTAACCCACAACAGGTTTTTTGATTCAAATTAACTCTAGATGATCTCAATAATATGACACATTCACTTCCGATGAAAAACTGAAAATATGCAGCGGCAAGTGTCAGCTCCACATGTTTTCCCTCTGGTATCTTAGGCAGGCACTCATGGCCCATCCACAAAACATCATTTCACAGAATGTTTGGTTTAAGTGGGTTTATCCTGGGTGAAAGAAGCTCTAATTTTAGAAGCAGTGCACTAAGTTTTTGCAAGATCTTTGGAGTGTTCTCTTCTTTTAACCCTAAATGAGCAGCTCTGCTAATGAGACTGCATGGGACCAGATGGACATCCAGAACCCAGAAGAAAGAAACACGAGCTGATGTTTGTTATTAATTGGGTAGGGCTGGACCCTCTTAGGACAGCACGTTGTATTAGGAAGCTATGCAAAACCCTAAAGCAGTCGACAGCCATACACAACTGTGCACAGGCTATTTTGAGCTATTATGCATTTATGTGAAAGAGGAAAGACTGTTTCTACTTTGCATGTATTTATATTTTACCCCTGACATTTCTAAATTCTGTCTTCCCTGAAGCAAGCTTTTCTCCAAAGAGGGACCAAATATAATTTTTTCCACTGGCTTTTATGAAAACAGATGAGGAGATTCTGGTTTGTACAGCACCTCCAGTGAACTAAAAATGTTGTGGAAGACAAAGCCTTGTAGGAAAGCCAAGATGAAACACTGAATGAAAATTTTTGGTGAAACATACTGAAGAAAGTTCTTTCTTCCTTTCTTGATTTTTCTCCAAATTTTACCTGTATCTGCTTCTCAGATAGCTAGCCTAGGAGCGAGGATTTTTATGGGCAACATATGCAAAATAAAGAGAAAAATATAGAATGGATTTCATCTGAATTGTACCTGTTAGATCTGTTTCCCCTTCCTCAGTCCTACCTTCCAGAAAAGACTTCTCGGGTAAGTTTTCCTGTGGTTTGGTACAAGGAAGTGATTAACCTACCTGTGCACATACAAAACAAACAAGCAACACAAATACCTAAGACCAAGCAGCACAGATTTTGGTAGGAAATGGGCTGACAATAGGCCCAGACACCAAACACTACTGCATCACAACTGATAGCTCTCTCACCACTGACCCTAGGAAGCACCACTAGACTTCTTTCCAATTACTTCCAGATCAAACGTCTCCTTAAAAATTTTCCATGCAATCCAGTAGTTGTTCTCTGCTTCCCCCAACCCTGCAGGTCCTGATGAACTACAGGCAGTAGGTGCTACAAACCACCTCACAGTTCAGCAGCATCCCTCCAAGCATCCTGCAATCTTCCAGCTGAGAAAACAACAAAACTTCATTCCGGAGAAAGGCTGAGAAGCTTCAACAAGTTTAAATTATTTGCATAACCCAGTCAGTCCTACATGTAATGTCTCTTCAGAAATGATCCTGCCGAAGGAGTTTACAAAGAGAACAGTGTGCTTATTTCACAATGGCAATGAGTAATATTTAAAACAGCTACTTACTAAAACCCAAATTGTTATCCTACTCGAGCTGCACATCATATTGACATCGGTGGAACTGCAGCTGGGTGTGTAATCAGCAATGCCTGAATTGAAAAACCTCCTCTTTTAATAAGAATTTTCACTTAACACTGCCAAGTCATTTTCTTTCAAAACTAAGAAAGCATCAACCTTTATTTTATGTGAACAAAGCGCATTCCTGCATGTAGCCTAACAGCACTATTTTTTCACTGAGTCATTACTCAGGCACACCCTGGAAGAAGAAGGATACAATGAAGGAAAAAAAAAAGAAAAAGAAAAAAAAAAAGACTCCTGTGGCAATGACACAATGCTAACTGTCCCCAAATCATCAGGGCTGGCCACTCAGGCAACATGGAAAACACACACCAGAGCCAGCAGCTGCCTGGCCTTTGCAGCACAGTCATGAAAATGAGGGGCATTTCAGATATGCTTAGCTGAGAGCAATTGAGACTCTCAAGTTTCTCTCTTACCACAAGTAGATTTCACTTTCCTGAGCCGGACGCTTTAGACTCTACACAGTCTTTGCTCAGGAAAGTGTTAAAAGATACTTTACAAGGAGAACAACACTGAGCTGGATTTGGTTTGAGAGTTTTTCCAAGTAAAACTAGCTGTAAAGGGATTTTAAAACTTATACAAAAGCTCAAATACAACATCAAGAAAGATGATTTATATTGAAAATAAAGACCAAATTTTTGATCTATGACACCCTGTCTGGGGGTAGGAGAACCATGGCCTGTGAAAGCCTTCAGCTTGCTCACACAGAGCTCAAAACTCTCTTGCTAGACAGAAAACCCTTTTTTTGTGGCAGTCTTGATGCTGGTACATGAAGGGTTTGCTGTTTCCTGCCTTACTTCTATACTTTACCATTTTGCCCTTACCAGGGTCCTGAAAACTTCCTAATTTAAAAAGCAATGAGGTGTGCAGCTGGGAGACACCAGCCTGTGACCGCTGCGCAACACGGAGACCTCTCAGGCTAACCTTCATCGCCTCCTTCACGCTCTGTTACTGTTTATTAGCATTTATTTATGCTCATTCAGCACGTTCAGTTCTAACTCCATGTAAAATGCTCCACTAGAAACCAAATAAATTATCTGTACGGCACTGCCCTTGTCCCATAGCTGGGTAAATCTACCCAAAGGGAGGGCGGAAAGCAATCCTTCCTCACCATCCCCAAAGAGCAGCTCTCGTTTGGTAATGCAGTCCTGAGACCACTAGAGGCCCCAATAAAACCATCAAACTTCAGCCCGAGTGACTAACAGCAGTGAAATATGGCTAAATTCCCATAAAAGTTGACATATTCTGGAAAGTACAAGGCTATGGGTGACCACATTAGAGCCTAAAGTGTGGATGTAGATGTAAATGCCGGCTCAGATGCAGATCGTGGGAGCTAAGGACACCATGCTGAGTTGGCTAAGGCAGGCTCAGTGCATCTTCAAGCATCACAAACCTGTCACAAGGGAAGTAATTTTATACAATAAATGACTGGCTGGACATTAGAATTTCTTCACGGTGCTCATTTACTACATCTCACGTCTTTCAGCTGCACTGTTTTGTATCAAATCTAGATTTTTTTGATGGTCCCTAAAAGCAGAGTAGTATTTGATCAACTTCTTCAAAAAATGCAAATTGCCTCAGAGCAAAAAATGTGCTGCTAAACCTTTTCCAACTCTAAAATAAGTCAGAGATCTGGCTGATCTACAAGGATCAGATTATCACAAACACAAACAATTCGATTAAACAAACAATGTTTTCCCACATGCTGTTTTCACATGCAGCAACATGGGGCTGGGGGGACACCCCTGAGGTTTGCCTGTAACTGTCAGCCCATTTAATCCTTTAATGAATTTGAACTGTAGCAAAAGACAAATAGACTGCAAGCGTTCAAAACACGCAGTAGTATTCCTGGGAGGGAACAAAAGATCTCATTGTACAGCTCCAGTAAGTTCATCTAGGGCTCTGGTAGAGTCTCTCTTTTCCTCCTCTTTGAACAGAAGCTGAATAGAAACAGGAATGAGAATTGGCTCCACCATCACCCCATCGCCGGACTCGCCTCTTATGAATACACTGAGGCTGCATGAGAAGTTATTCACTGACAACAACATGAGGTCTCTCTCACCTACCAGTCAATAGACATGTCTATCAAAGGTCAACTTCATGGCCATCTGGGAAGACCAGCTATAGTGGAAAAAGGCTGGATGATGCAGGGTCAGAACCAGAGATCAAACTGACACTGCAGCCTGACCAGCTGCAAACTTTTTATTCTAGAAAAATAATATCCATAGCTTCTTTCTCCTTCCAAGATACATGAAGGAGTTCCTGCTGATCTGTATGTTTGGCTTAGCTCTGATACAGATCAAATAGCTAGTAGCTCATTTCAAACTATTATATTTAAGAGGAAGATAAGTTTATGTTATTTGAGTCTCAAAACATGTTCATTTGAAACAAATTGCATACTGTATCGCTGTGCAGTGTTTGCTTAGCCTTGTACATCACTTGAAAAAAGAAACAGAGGAAGCTTTTAAAACTAAGAGCCAATTTTTACAACACTTTGGTCATCGTTTGCTTAGAGCAATATGGCTTCCCATAGCCTTCGTTATTTCCATACAATTACGGATTTTCTGCTACCTGTATCACCAGAATACAAAAGCATGACTCTTTCCACTGCATGGTCTTCACAGACAAATACAAAGTTTTCATAAAAGATTACTGAAAATAACCTTTAAAAAAATGCAATTAAGTGAAAGACAAACTTTCCTTAAATTTACCCAATTTCATCCAAACTGGTTGTATCACCACTAAATGAATATCCACTACCAGCAGGTTTAATGATGAAGCACAATTATTTCAATCCGAAATTCACCTTCCACTTGATGATGGTTCTTGCAAATTTTAAAAACACAAGATTTTAAGATGAAAATGTCTATAAAAGTTCTGTTTCTGAAGGCACATATATATATTTTATACAAGCAGCCTTCTGTTTAACAGATTGCCTTGGCAAAATATTTTAAAAGCACGTTGAAGATTTACTAGAAATAGTGGTGCACTATTAAGAATAATTTTGTCACACAGGTCTCCACAACATTTGACAGTGTTACCCCTAATGGAAAACCAGAAAGGGGCAGCAACAAGTGCAGTACCATCCTCCAAGCACTTTGGCAGGATCTCACTTTGGCAGAGTCTGTAGTAGCAGCTATTGCCTCAACTGTGGCCAAAAAAAAGTGAGATATTAAAAACTAGTCAGGCAGCAACACTGCAGAAGAGATTAGGGGTAGGGGAGGGCTTCATCAGTAGCTCTCTTTTTCCTATCTATCTTATTAACCCATTTAGTCAAATTATTTTTTTAAAAGCATATTTGGGACAGTTAGAAATTCAAGTCCAGGGATGTCCCCCAGTTATCCTCAATGTATTTTAGACAAGCCTCTCTTAAAACTTATATACAAAATGGTAGGATGAAAGAAGAGTAGCAGGTACTAGAATCAATTGCAACTCCTCATCCTCCTGTTTCATTTTTGTTTCATCTTCAACAACACCTAAACAGTTCCTTCAATTAATTATTCTTTGACTCAAACTGAAAGTCACAAGAGTAGATTTGAATTTATTTCACCCAGATTATACGTTCAATGTCTTTGAAAGATTAGATGTATTCTCTTTTGCTCCTATGTCCTCAACAAACCACAAACACGGAAACTGAAAAATATCACTACTTCTCTAGAAGCTTTCTAACCTTGAGTTAAACTGTAGAAACAGTTTCCCTGCACGACCACAAAATGCCTTGGAAGCCTAGAAGGACAAGAACTTTATGATTTGTATACATACTGGTTTATACGGATTTCACATGTTAAAGAGGAAACAATGCCCTACAATAAACAGTAGCAAAGCATTTCCAACCAAGAGAATAAGCAATTGGTAGTAAGACATTTCCATATCAGAGACATTTCTTTCTGGCCTGACATTTAGTGTTTAATTTTTTATACTTTGCAGTAGCTGAAGTATAACATCTCTATCAATTTCAGGGAGGAAACAAGGACATACCCAAAACCAGCTAGAGCACAATCACTACTATTATTTATTTGCTTAATAAAAAAAGTAGTAAAATACAGGTAAGGCTATGACAAATAATGCTCAAGTATTGCACTGAAACATACCTAGGCCACAAATGGGACTTTGATTGATCTGTTAAAAATATACTTCTAAAGTTTCTCATCTGCATGTTTAAGGCTGACAAGCACTAAAGCTTTGAATAGAAAACCCACGTAAATGTGTCTGTACGTTTGGAGCAGGAGCTATGGAGAAGGCTAGAGGAGAAACCCTCCAGTTCACTGTGATGCATTTCACCATGCACACATGGGGCAAAGCATCATCTTCCCACTCAAATACTAAAGCCACATTAAACTAGCATTAAGGCAAAGAGGAAACTAAGTCCTCCATGCCTGCATCATATTTTTATGTGCACATCACAGAGTGCCAAGTCATTTACTGTATTAGCTCATGTAATAGCCAGATTTCCCCCAGATTAGGGGGATAACATACATATTTGTAACTATCTATAAACTGCTGCTTGCCAACAGTAAAGCCTGTAAAGCAGCAATATAAAACAGGAGTTATGCAAACCTTAAGCGCTCTGCACCACACTGCTGGGTGGGATCTTCTTAGATCTTTAAAGTTTAGCACATTAAAAAAAAAAATACGACAGAATTCAGGGTGCCGAGTCAGAAGTCAAAGCCTTGTATCAGATGACATAAATAATTGACCTTTGCTACCTGCCATGTGGCTGTTCACCTGCATGAAACGTGCAGGTTGGGGAGAGAGATAAGAGTGAAGAGGAAGTTAATTGCATTCCAGCTGCTAAAACCTCGTTATCTCATACCTTTTAATTGATGTGGTTGTGCAGACTTCCACACCGCCTTCCCTGAACTGCTCCCTTAGTGGCCTCCTGCTCTTTCCCCACCTTCCAGTAAGGGTTAAACCAAGAGTGATTCACAAGCTGGATTCCTTTGCACCTCTCCCATCTCTAACAGAGATACTCAAAATGTCACAGAGTTATATAATGCTGACAGAAACGTGACTACCTGAAAAACAAGTTTGAATAAAGAATGTAAAACTTTTATAAGTATGATTACATACCAGAACAAAGTAGTGCATCCTTCACAGGCTACGGCAGCCTCTCATCATCTCTAGGAGATACTGCTTTATCACTGCTTATAGCAACTACATTATAGCAGTTCAACTGCGGAAAAAAAACTAACAAGAAAAAGTACTTCGGACCAATTTGCCTTATCGGCAAGAGGTGCCAGCAGGGTTGGATCTGCACCCAGCAGGGTTTTATCCCTTGCCTGCATGGCGGAACCCCCACCCTGTGTTTCAGCATCAGTGAGGAAGCATCTTACAGACACTAAGTGGGAAGAGTTTTATCAAGATGAAAGAGTCAGCTAAGACGACACATACAAATGAGACCGAAGGCATACCAAGCCAAGTGGAACTAAAGACCACTGTTCACTGCACCCAGACTGCCCGGTGCAAAGCTAAAAGACTTTTCAAACGACTGAGAAACACATTAGCTTGAATACACTAGTGCAGACAAGGCCCTAGTTTAGAAAGATGCCCAATCCATCACCTGACCCAAGATATGAAAATGGAAATGTACCCACAGACATTTTCTCTCAAGGGAATATAAGGTATTGGGACACGAGTCTCCAGATGCCAAAAGGCACGAAGGTAGATGTCTAGACAACCCCTAAGGGCTGAACATCTTTATAAAGACATTTCGTCCTTTTCTAGTGATATATCCTGTCTGCATGACTCATAACCTTTTAAAATCCACTGTTACAACACTTTCTCCCCTGCACCATACAGCAGGTTTTATGTCTATGCTTCTTCTAACAGCAACTGCATGCTGTGAAGGCTGTGTTCAGAGCCCACTTTGAATCCAGACTTTAAGATTTAGAGCCCAGGCCCTGCTCTGTCTCTCAAAGACGCTTACCAAAGCACATTCCTTACAAGTAAGCCAAACAAACAGAAAAGTGTTTGGATAACTAAGGGGTTTCCTTCTTGTTTTAAAACGGAGGAGAGACCAGCAAGTGTGTGCCCCTGCACTGTTACCCGGGGGTTTCAGACGCAGGCTGCCAAAAAGATGAGCTCTGATCATATGACATTGTTGCACATAAGAGGGAAGACATAGCATCACCCATTTCTCAAGGTCATGGTTTTAAAAAAAACAAAAACACCCAAAACCCACAAAAAACCCAACCATCAACTAGAATATCTTATCAGGGGATAGCTCTAAAATCAGGAGGGATATGTTTATAGAAACCATTTCAAGACTAAAGCATCCTATAAGAAGCAAGTAGGTAGGGTTTTGTAGATGCCAAAAAAAAAAAAAGTTTTTACACTGCATGTACTTCAAACAACCATGTTTCATTATGGACTGCGAGAACATGAAGTTACCTACTTTCATTCAAACACTACTACTCCAGAGACAGGAATCCAACACCAGCAGAGACAACCCAAGAACAGAAGAAACCAAACACAAAAGAATTACCTTTTTACTGACAGAAGTAGATGGCATGGTCAGTCATTAAGCCCAGAGTCACACTGAGAGTCACAAGTACTACAAAAGGCAGTAATTAAATGGGAAAGTCTCTGATAACATCTTCCACGTTTTTTGATCCAACATCAACCACTGAATATTTCCTAGTCAATTTCTCAGAAACTGAAGTTAGATGATATGACTTACCAGAATTTAACCCTCATATTTAAATGAAAGAAAATGAATTGCACTTGTGGTGGTGGTAATTCTCACTCAAACCATTTATATTGCAGGTTTACCAAAACTGTCTCATCTGAATAACGTCCTTTGTACCCTACATTTAAACTACCCACACTGGAGACTGTAGAGTGAAACAACTGAAGAAGGGGATAGCATTTTATTCTGTCTACTCTTTATCCTGATTTAACTAGAATTTCATCCTGAAAGATATTGCCAGTTTTCCTAATATCCCTCTTATCCCGTTCCAACATATGCTGTATGAAGATCCTCCCATCCCCAAATATTAGGATAGTAACATTTTAAGCTCTTACATTGTTCTTTCACATACCTCTCCCATGTCATAGGAACACATCATGTATCTATCAAGTCTTAGCACCTATAATATGCAGTCCATGACGTTTCTTTCATTAATTTCATTAGTATAAATTTCATTGCAATTCCATCAACAGAACACATCAGAGTGTATTTATAGCGACTATCAGAAAAGCTGGGTGTAAATGGTGGCTCAGTCACCCCAGAAACATGGTGCCTGCACAGCTATGCAACCCAAAATAGACCGAAACATCATCTTCCAACTGAGCTGATCTTCTGCAGAAACAACCTTTCCAATAAAGCACCAGAGCTTCCTCCTTTATTTCAAACACTGAACAGACACCCGAGAGCCAGAACAGCTTTGAATAAGGATGAGTTTAAAATGACTAATCGTTTCCTCTATTATTATAGCGAGTTTATGTTGCCTCTTAGATATCTTGTTTGTGTTACCATGTGAGCTAGTTCCTTCTACTGCAGTATCACAGCTTTTGGTGCAAAGCTCTCTTTTTAAAGCTATAGGCTCATAAAAAAACCAAACCAAAAGCCCTCACTTGTCTGAGGGAGTCAAGTTTGCTTATCGGCTGAACTGGATCCACACTGCTCACGACAAGCCCAAAGACTATAAAATAATAAAGAAACAGGCCTAGCAGATTTTATTATTGCTGTTTCTGGGTAGAATTCCCCCCCCCTTGCTGAATCATTTATTCATTAAAAAACTCAGTTTCAGGGAAGACTAAACTATTCGTGAATTTGGGCTGAACTTACAGAAGGGTTCACTCGAGGACAACCCCCTCCAACTTGCATTGAAACCAACACAGGAGATTGAAATTAACCATTTCCATCACGACAAAAACATTCAGATGCTGGGCATAAGGAATAAAAGCCAAGGCAACAAAGGGCTACATTCAGCCATAATACGGTGAAACTAGTTCCCAATAGCCAAACGGTTACAGAACTCAGCTGGCACGTAGTAGATTCAGGTTGAAATCTCCTCGCTGCCTGGCCAATAGACTAATCCTTCTTTATGCAGGTTCACATTTCAGATGGGCATGCTGAGCTGGCTGCAGAGTCACCTGCTTGCTGGCCCACAGAGGCGATGGGAAAGTGCAGAGTGGGGCCACAGCTCCCTCTCCAAGAGCCATCCGTGTGGCTTAGACCTGTCCTCTACCGCGTGCCCAGTTGCCCTTAATTACCGCCAAGCTCAAAACACATTCCTGCTGCAAGGGAGACCTGAGGTCAAGCCCCAAAAAAGAAAAAGGGCTTCAACAAAAGACACACAGGGATGCACCGCTGGGGAAAAACATGGGCTGTCCTCCTCTCCCACTGCCTTCCCCCCAACTCAGCCCCCTGTGGCTCTTGGTTTTAAAAAACAAAAACCACACAGGCAAGAAGCCCAAGCTAAACCACTCAAACATGAGGTCACGCCAAACAGTCAAATTAACTTGAAACTAGCCAAATTGGGGTTTTCTGTGTTTCTGTAAGACTTCCCCCGTCCCCATCTCTCCCCCTCAAATACTTTGTTGAATTGCCACAATTTTTTCCCCTTGAAAATTTTTTTTTGGGGGGGTGGGGGGTAAGTTGTTTTCCCACATCTATGCCACCAAATGCAAAAATAAAGATGTAGATTTTTGTTTTTCTTTTTATGTTATACCAAAAAAAATCTGGCCACTGCAGAACTGCGCGCACTTAGGAGAGGGCGAGTCTGGGACACATTCACATTTTATTAGCATCTAGAGGCCAACAGCCCTGGGAGCAGAAAATACTGTAAAAACAATAAATAAATGTTAAAAAGAAGCACTGGGGAAAGGCATCTGTTTGCACGCCAGGGTGGGGAGGCAGCAGAGTACAAATGACAGGCATAAATTGTTCTTTTTCCTTTCTGTTTAGCTTTCTGCGTAATCCCACTAAATAGCAGTAATTCTGGGAACAGCGTTAAGTTTCTCTGTCAGAGGCCACTCAATACATTCCCCTCATTCAAAAGCAGCTGGAGCACAAAGGTAAGAACTTTATTCATTATTTCCTATTACGTAGGGTAGGACTAAATGCTACTCAACAAGCCTGTATATCAGATAGAGATAACTATGATACATTCACTGAAATTAATATCCTGGGGAGGGAGGGGTCTGAACCATTTAATGCCGGTTTTGTTTATAGGCAAAACCAGTAAGAAATCAGACCCAAAAGCCATCTAATTAATCAAGGTTATGGGCAGGACAATGCTATGAAGTGACAGCAATGAGGTCATGATGCAATGCTCTGATTAACAACAGTAAAGGCAAGTCGATGTATGCACAGCAAAGCAAGATTCTCCAGCCTGGAGTATTTTGGGAATCTGTGTTCTAATACATGCTCTAATTGCAGCATTCCCAGCCTCAGAACTAGGCCCAAACAGCTCCTTTTATTATGTTATCTTCACTGGAGAGAAAAATACTGTGTTGCAGGTGTAATTTCTTACCTAGAAAGTGGCCATTCATACACAAAACTACTCTTTCAGTACCCACACAGCTTTCACGAGACATTATACCCAATTATGTACCAGCAGGGATGCTGTCAGTAATTACTTAAGAGACTGGATGTTTTCAGCTCTATGGCTTCGGACACAAACTTGCAATCAGCTGAAAACGCTGCCCCATTTACCCAAGCTTGCCCATCTCTTGCATCTTTATGATCGATCTGCAAATTTACACCCCTTGATGACAATGAAAAGTAAATAGATAAATATAAAAAAGGGGCCAGCCACTAAGGTTGAACTGAGTTTTGCATTTCTCCCATATGACAGCTTCTGTGAACTGCTTTTCCCACCCGCCACTCTGACACCTGGCCAAGCTGGCAGGACCCCCAGCCCCATTTCCCAGTCTGGAGCGGGTGCACCAGCAGCTGCTTTGCACAAGAGACCAGACAGAAGCAGAGGAAAGCCTCCACCCTGCGGCACAGCTTTTTCAATCACCAGTCAGCGTCAAGACTTCTAAAAACAAGATCGAGACAATGAAAGATCTCAGTGATATGATGGGAGCCAAAATTGCCTGATTTTTTTTTTTTTGTGTGTGCACGCAAATGAATCAAAAGTTCCTGTCTGATAATGTCTTCCAGCGCACAACTCCCAGCCAGTGGCACATGCCAGGCTGGGGTGGAGAGCTGCAGACATTCATGGCTCTAACTGGAAGGACATTCAGTGCTTGTCAGGATCAGAGTCTTAGTTCCCAATTTCCACTCTACTAACAGCTACTGCAGAAAGAGGTGGGGAAAAAAAATTATAATATACATATGTGTGTGTGTTTATTATTTATGTATAAGAACAGTTTGTATGGTTTAATAAAAAATAATCAGTATTTGAAATATCTTTTCTGCTATTGATTCTGGATTAACGTTCTGCCCAAGCAGCAAACCTCTGGTTTTCGCATGCACTGGGATCTCTCCTTCTTCCATGCACAAAAAAGAGCTGCTTTAAAATAACAGAGGAAGAAAAAATGACGACTTTTAGCATTTTTTCCCACAGTTCCCCCTCCACTAGCAAGAGCAAGGCTCTAGATATATAAATAGCCTGGCAAGTGTGTACTATAAACCACACCCCATCTCAGGGCCACTGTCTTAAAGGAAACTATTAATATTAAAAAACCCAGGGATGTGGAGAATGCAATAAGGCTTGCACTTGACATATTTCTGTATCTACTTTTGAAGGACACCAAGTACCTCTCACAAAAATGTTGTACCAGGTGCTTTCCCCCTGCCCCCATTTTATTTTTCATGGACAGAGACTTTTCAGCAGCTCTCCCAGCCCCACTGTTATTTGGCTCCTCCTGAAGCCATGACAGCTTTTAATCAAGAACAGTGGCTAACAGGACATACACCCTGGGGTTTGGGGGAGGGAGGGTTCCGCTCAAAAAAACCCATACACAGAGTTTCAGGATGTTAAGGCAGAAAGATGCACAGAGCATATCACCGAGGCCCTGTCCCACTGCAGAGGGGTTCACTCCAACCCAAGAGGGACATGGCTGCCTCCAGCTTGCTTGAGGTTTCCAGAGCAACTGTGCCAGCAGGAGCCGCAGTCTCCCCTTGTGCAAGTGGACACCTGACACCCAGAAGGTATCACATTTCCAAATAAAAAAGAAAGCAAATTTCCTGGCAATGCACGCTACTTCTGTGGAGCTCTGATATTATAGTTACAAGAAGCTGCCAAGAAGTAAGATCTCAGGAAGCTGAGAAGAGGAACCAGAGCTTTGTGGGACTAACAAGAATCAGAAGAGTTGTAATAAGATTGCTAAAAAAGGAAAAAAAAAAAAAACCAAACCAACACCCTTAACTGCAGGATTAAACCTTGCACTTCAGTTACAAAGACAATCCCTATGTTCAGGGGAGATGGGGAACTAATATGGAATTTCTCTCCATAGCTGAGTTTTAAGTTCCTTTGTTCTACCAGAGCTGGATATATCTACCTTTCACTGGCACCTTCCCCTCTTGCTGCACAGTTTAAGTGATGGGTGAATGCCAGCCTCCATGCCCCCTATAAAAGCAGTTAGCATTTTGCTCTGCATTGAGTGAATAACAGGAAAATAGAACAGGACTCCCCAAGAAGCCAAGACTTTGCTAGCTCTGCCAAAGCTGGAAACTACAACCTCAGCCTGTGCTGTGTCTGCTGAAAGCCTTTGAAGTAAATTCTTTGAAGTTGGCCAGAAGCGCTCTGAACTGGAGAGAGCGACGAGCAGGGTGGCTGGGGGGCCAGCTGGGGGGCTTTGATTCCCACAGAGTCAAGTCCAAGTCAAGCTTGGATTCAGCAGATAACAGTGAATTTTAAAAAGTGCACATTTCCTTTTACAGGTAAAAGGAGACTTAAATCCTAACTTACTTTCACAAGATGACCAGTGGGCTGAACTGCAAGTTTCAACAAGTGTAACAAGATATGCAAGTGTACGCTCAGTTCAGTCTCTTCCACTACTGCAAATATCATCACTTGAAAAACCACATCTATGATAGGACTGGACTAGGCACCAAAACCATTCACTGTACATATTTCTGCAGAAATGATTGAAAAATTCCCCCAAAACGCCCTGCAGCATTTCTGCTACAGGGACTAAAGGAGCACTGAACGCAGACTTGATTTTCTCAGGGACAAGTAAGAGTGGGAACAATTTAAAACTGGCCTTTTCTGGAATCTGTCTGCAAAGGACATCTCTGATCCTCATTTTCAGTATGTAATGTAGTGTCACACAGCCTGTAGTTTTAAGGGTTACAACTTTGGAGAGCACAAGTAAGAAGTTAGGCTTAAAGTAACAGCCTGCCTGAAAACAACCTTGATCCACTGGGCCCTGAGTATACATTATCCCTCTGAGCAAAGGGCAAAGGAACATGATAATAAAAAAACCAGCTGAAAGTATTACACATTAGAAACATTTCATCCTCCTTATGATGGCTGAGAACCAAGGGAATGGAGGCAGTAACTGCAATGCTGAACACAGCCAGGCATACAGTTTTTTAGCAAACTGATGGGAATTAGTGAAGTTTCTGTTGCACTGAGTGCAACAATCAGGCACAGCAGGCAGCCAGGCTTTGGCCAACAGAATTATGAAAGTGTTAGACATGTTTTGATTCTTTAAAAAAAGTTAAAATGAAACCAGTTGCATGCAGAAGACTGCACCAGGAACAAAGTGCCTGAAATTTTGGGACACTGGATTTAGTCATACTCAGGCATTGCTTCTGTTTTTCCTTTCCCAAAAGCTGTATATTCTTTAATACAACTCATTTCCCTTATAATTTAGGGCTTATCGTAGAAGTGTTTTCCATTCTGTCCCTGACCAGCTGCACATAACAACCAAGAGGACAGATCAAGATTTTCTTTCACTGTTAAGGTTCTTTTGCTGCGTTTTACAACCATTACTCACAGGCCTTTTTACATGCCAGTATTTTTAATAATTATGGTAAGGAAAAGGACTTGTCAACACTATTTCCTCTTTATTTGCTCTGTTAATTTTGTGGCTTTCCGCAACAGTCTAAATCAAATAATTTTCAATTTTGAAATCTAAAAAAGTTTTGTGGGTTTTTTTTCCCCTTTAAAGTCTGCCATTTAACACATTAAGCTTTAGAGTACACGTACTATTCAAAACACAACATCAGAACGCACAAAGCAGCAAAGTCTTATACTGAAAGGAAAACATTTCCCTGTGATAAAAATGATGGTATATTTATTGTACAGCCCCGAGTGTAAAGTTCTTGTAAGGCTACTACAAACGGTGCAATGGGTTTCTACCTTATTGTGTCTTGGCAATTTGTACATTAAATTTGCAGAGTTTGCAAGACAAGTTACCAGTGTTACTCTATTCAACCTCACTGGTTTGTTTGGTTTTTTTTTCCTTTTGTTTTTTAATTAATTACTTCAGATCTGCCATGTGAAATCACTTAACAGTTCCACTGAGCTGCTTTTAGGAACCCTTCTTCTCATCTACTTGCCTACAGAAGCATGACTTGTGAGAAATTACATGAAGAAATATTACAGTATATTGCAGGAAGAAGAGATCAATCAAAATAAGCACAGCAGTGTATGAGTTAAGTAAAAATACATTTAACTGGCCTGCTGACCACAGCGATCTTTATGCAAAGTAACTCCAGTTAACATCACATTAAAACCACCTAGTACTATTTTAACAGCTTTCAGTTTCAACAGTGTTTAACCAGATAAAGCATGGACCTTAGCACTAAGGTCTCTAAGAGAGCCTCCAGACAAAAGAATTCATTTTCCTTAAGGACGCCATAACACATGAATGAAAAGACTTTGAACTAGACCCTGAGCTAAGCCCTCTCAAGTCGCTTGCTCTGTGCTTGTGTATTCAGCATGTCATCAACACAATGAGCCAATAAATTGCTACCCCTTCCTTCCATGCTTTGTTTTTAAAGGCTTCATTGTATTGTATTTCAGTTTATTTAAGCAAGATTTCTATCACTGCTGGTACAGAAACGGGCAAATCTTGTTATCTTTGCAAACAGTAAAAAAGGCCTCTGAAAATACATCTTTGCATATTAATTGCTTTGACCTTACAATTTAACAACTTAAAACTTGTTTGTTCATTCTAATCAGCAACCACAAATCATTAAGCCTTTAAACCTTGACAAGTTATGGAAATTAATGACATCAGGAGCAGCGCTTTTTACATTTTCAGTTTTTCCTGACAATCTCCGAGATCAGTGATAAAGCCAGGCAAAACATCAGTTGTAAAACTATTACTGAGCTTGCAGCGCTTTCCTGAACATGCAACCTTTGGGAAAACCTTCACACTGAAGAAAAAAAACTTCACATTAATGAAAAAGTTGAAGGCTAATCACTGCACGTTGTGGGGACTTCTGCAACCCCGCAGACACTGTATTTGAAGAATGGATCTGACAGTAGGTCCCAAACATTTTTTCGGATCAGCTGCTCAGCTTCTGATGCATACATGAGGGTAAACGAGAACTGTTTTGACAGACTTTCTCCTATTTCATATGCTTTCTGAATCACCTCAGACATTCAAAATAAAGACATGTGACTTATTTTCCCAGCCAACTGCTTACAAGGATTTTGCTTTCACGGGTCATTAGACATGTTCCTGCCCTTTTTCATTGTTTCTGCTGCAGCGTGGGGATGGTAGTTCAGCACTTCTGAAATAATTTTGAATTTAAGAGCAGCAATGACAGAGGAGAGGGGGAAAAAAAAAGGGGGGGGGGGGAGGAACACCAGTAGTTTTAGCACAGGAATTCCCAAAATACACCGAGGAATGCCAAGCCATCTCTTTCTTCCCAAAGTGCCATAAGGCAACAGCGAACAAGAGGAGTTGAGTTTGACAAGGAAAGAGCTGCAGCAGAGCTAGGAACTGTGTTTGCTGTTTGCTTCCCTGGTTTTGGGTAAACATCCAAATGTTTGTATGACTAACTGTCCTCATCATTAGATTTGTGTGTAAACTTCCCTATATCAAAACATTTCGTCTGCATATATTTAGAAGAGAGGTTTTTGCTGCTTTTTTAAAAACTTTCTTTCATAAGCACAAAAGAAATGGGGCACAGACTACTTTTATTCTCCGATGACTTTTTCTCAGGTGGAAACTCATAATTAAAATATGGTCAACAATACCTCAAATAGATGAAAATAGGTAACCTACACCCAATTACATACAAAAAGGCTTGCTTATATTATGAACAACTGTATACAGTACTTCTCTGTATCAACTCAGTACTAATGCTTTGGCTAATACTCAGTACTAATGCACTCAGAGTGGGAAGAGACGGCAAGTGGCAATGTGAGAAAAGAACTTCTGCTTAGCTTTGTTCTTCCCACTCCAACCTGTGATTATTATTTTGGTCCTTTTTAATGGACAAAGTCTGCATTTTGAGGTCTGCTCTGTGTGAACGGGCCAAGCACCTCTCTCTGTAGGAGACTACGGACAAGCGGCAAGCTTGCCTCCCATTCCTGATTACATGTAACACTCCAACCGCTGTCATCACAGACAGCCTGGTCCTCCATCAGCCAGGTCCAAATTCCTGCCTACCCACATGATGCCCCTTGCAAACCTCTGCTCTGCTCCCTTGCCACTCTGTTTCAGGTGCAGAAAATGGGCAAGCTGAGAAGTGGCGAGTGTCACTGTGGCAGTTTGAAATGTTACCAAGCCCAGCTACCAAACCATGCCCTGCCAGGCAAGGCAGGTAATATCTTAAATTACTAGGGCAAATTTTGTCAAAGGACCTTTCACATCCTTAGGAGAATCCCTTCTGCCTGGCCTCTCTGACCAATATAGCCCAACCACCAGTCCCAGCTCAGAAGCCACCTGCAACAACAGCCTGGGACAGGAAACTACACCACAAAAAGAGTCCCAGGTTCAACTCATCTAATATCCCTCCTTAACCATCTCCCACCAAACCAAGACCCAAAAGCCAAGATGGGTTTTTCCTACTACTTTTGTTCAAAAAGTTACTCATGTCATGTTGCAAATGGATGCTGTTCCCACAAAGAAAAATTCAAGGGTACAAAAATCACATTGAATCAAGTTTACAATATTTCTATCCATTTTCACAGAGCCCTTGTTCACAGGTACAGATAAAGAAAGGTGGAGTGGACCCATATGGACATAACATTTACAAGTGAAAACATCTGGCAACAGTAGCTTAAGACTGTCAGAGCAGCAGAGAGGACTTCAGCCTGCTTCATAGCTTTTACTAACTGGTAAAAGCTACAATAGGCTTTAAACTCGGTCTCCTAACTAGAAATAATTCCTTGCCAGCAGGACTACAGGAAAAGTCTAAAAATCACCTTTTTTTGCTAAAATGTGTAATAAATGTCTCAGACAACATGAATATTAAGCCTCAAAAGAAACAAAATGTGTTTGGGGAAACAGATAAGAGCCTTTGGGTAAAATAAACAACAAAGAAACAAAAATTAATTCCCTAATGTAAACTGGAGGAGGACGAACAAAGATTTTGCCAGTAGATTCCCATGTTCTGACCTCTACGTGAACTCTAAGTAACTAGTCTGCAATTTCTAACAGCAACAAGAACAGAAAGTGCATACAAGATACTGAAGGATGCCAGTCCTTCCAACCTTCCTCAGCAGTCAAGGCACAAGTCAACTGAAGAAAAACGTACACTGCACAAAGTTGCAACACTTTGTTGCAAATCACCAAAATACTTCACTGCAAGTATTATAGGTGGAGCAATGCAAGTCACAGACCTTTACATGCCTTAGAGCCCATGCCCCGATTTCTTCTGCAAAGGTTTCTGCACAAAATCTATGCCTTGGGGTTTCGCTAAATAATCAGTTCAAGGAAAAAACAGTTTGATTTAAAAGTGCCAAGTACTGGAGAATCTATCACATCCCCATGTTAATAATTCCACAGCTTAATTAGTTTTAGCGTAATCACCTGTATCTACCCCAAAAGAAAATGTGTTGAGATACAAATATTCAAACTATTTCAGTGTACTTGAATGTGTGGATTTTTTCCAGCTCATGCTGAAATAAATAACAAAGCCCATCTGCACCCACTGAATGTATCAGAAAAATTTCACAAGACCTTTAGCAAAGTTGGTGTTTTGCCCTCACATAGTGTTAACAAACAATAACTCTACTCAAGTTAGTGGGGACAAGCTGGTGTTAAAAGTGGCATAAATATTGGAATAAGGTGAAAGTTAAGACTGCAATGTCTAGATTACACTACATATTTTTATTAAAAGACGGTTATTTCTAAACAATTAAGAAATTAACCTTTGCCACTAATCTCAGGTTCAACAAGGCACAAACATACACTAATACTTGCTTTCTCAATATCACATGGCTAGTAGCAGACAACTCTCCAGAAAAAGCTGGTAAGTTCATTTTGTTTTGGCTGATAGGAAATACTTCCTTCTGCTACAGGGGTGTGCAACATTGCCACCATGTTATTTCTATTTTTCTCCAAAAACCAGATGCAGAAATGATTTTAAAAAGGAAAACTGATTTTTGTGCTTGAAAGAGCTTCTAGTCTTTGCAGCTGTAAAGAAAAATTTGAAGTCTGAAACAAACTCATTGATCATCAGTATATTGTCATTATCATCATGCTGGGCTTTGATTTGCTCTGTTAAAACGGTTCAGCCATTTAGCTCTGAAATTGGCATTTTATTCTAGGTTTACGGAGATGGATGATATGACACTGCATAAGCAACTAAAATATTATGAATATAACTTTTACTACTACTATTACAGAACGTAGCTGACCCTACCCAACTTTGGTTGTTGCTGAAAGGGGCAAGTCATGCCTCCTCTCCTCAGGCTGCCCTTACTGAGGCATGGTCACTCACCTGACTGCACAGTGAATTTGTTTAAGGAGCTAATTTGGCAGAGAACTTCTCTGCCAGAATAATGGGAATAGCTTTCTGCTAGTTTAGCTATCTCACCCAGCCCAACATGGGGTCAGACACAGGCCAGCAGAGTGAAAGGGAGCAGCTCACGTCACCGGATCACAGCAGGGAAGTAGATGGCCTTTAGATTGGCTCAGCTGTTTCGTAAAGCCTCACCCTCTTGCAAACATAAAGGAAAAGATCTAGAGCGTATCTGTCTCAGTGGCAACTGAGGCAGGAAAATGTTCACCTTCCACCAGCAACAGACATTTCACAGAGGTGACAAATATTTCAATGAGGTAAAGGAAGTAAACAGAATAATTTGCCTGTCTTTCTGTCTGGTGAAAGCTCTACTGGTTGCCCACAAACTGAAGGCATGTTCTTTACTGACTAGGAATCTCAAAAATATCACTTCTGCAATCCACTCATTCCCTACCTGCCTGCCTTACTCTTCTTTCTTTTGCCTATGTGACCCAGTTGAAGGCTGCGAGAGGGGCAAGTGACTTCTTTAAAAGTCACACAGATCAAGGTCCTTTTGCCGTAACAGTGTACATTTCTGGACATGAGCACATGCTTTTAGAAAGACTGTTTTCAAAAGCACTCACTATTCCAGGTACGCTAATTTATTGTTATCATTACTGAGATGCACAAGGCACTTGCGGAGGGATTAATCTCACAGAGCAGTAACAAATCATCTTTCAGCCAGCACCAACAGTGAAATGAATGAACCACCTGGGAACCACATGATGCAAAATATTTCATTAGATAACCTGCACTACTCCTTCATAAAGCTTAGTACAGTTTTTATTCACAACAGAAAAGGTACCATGTGTTCTTCAAGTAATTGCTATAAATACCGCACAAATTAACTGCTCTGAAATACTTGTTTTTAAATAAACTGTCCTCCTTCCTCTGCACAATAATATTAGCAGAGCAGACAAATACAGCAGCTCAAAATAGCAGAACTTGAAGAAAGCAGGAGGAAATTTAGCACCCTTTGTTTTGCCTCTTCATGCAAATTGCATATATCTGCACTTCAGTAACACCTAGAAACAGCAATCAGGGCACCGTTCTGCTGAGAACCATGCTCACATCTGGCAAAAATGGCTCCTGCCCATTGTCCTTCCAACCTAAATACATGAAGATAGTAGGGTCTTTCAGGTAGCTGGCATTTGCAAAGGACTTCCCCCTTTCCCCCCAGAAGAAAACATTAATTCTATTTCCCACAACACATTTTTGAAAGATGAATCCACAGCATTCACCAGACATAAATACTTCATGGTCCAGCACAGGCCCAGCAAGGAATTCGTGTTTTGTGGCGCACATGGAGGATCCAAAATGCAGGAATGACAAAGTGAGATAATTTACCCTTCCCTGTTTTAGGAGTCATTTCCAAACTGCTGCTTCTTTGGTAAGGAGACTCAAGAAAGTTGCTAAGATTCAACAGACCAAGCTTAAGAATTGAAGAAAACCCAGCTTTGCAAAAGGAGAAAATTAAGTCATATGCAGAAATACAAAGCTAGCAGCACCAAAAAAAAAATCTCATTTCCTTTGGCATAGAAAGAGAACAGGCAAGTGAGATGTCAGAAGAGCTAAGTGGTCACATGCTGCAATTCCACTTCCCATCAGCAACAACCAAAAGACATAAGGGTTCACTTCACTAGACAACCAGACCTTCAGTCTTCCATTAGAACAGGAGGAAATTTCACCCAGGGCAGGCAGTGATGCTGAAAACAAAATACAAATTCTAAGAGGAAGGACACAGTAAATGACTAAAGCCCTTCTGAAACAAATGAGGGAGTCAGAAAAAGAGGGCGTGAGAAATAATGACCCTGGAGCTCCTCACAGCTTTGAGAGCCATTTTATGAAATGGTAATTGAACTGTACACAGCCAGTCAAAAACGTGTAACATGCTTTCTTAAGTGAGATAGTGAGAATATTTTCCCTATCGTTTTAATAAAGTGAATGTAAAAATACAAAGACGTCATAAGAAAAAGAGAAGTTGCATAAAAGTCACGATGTTCAAAACAAATGCAATGGCAGAACCAGTATTAAGTGGGCTTCTTGCATATAATAGAGCCTTATTATGTATAATCACAGAATATATTCAAGCAACGCAAAATGTCACATATGCATTTAAAGATTAGACAGAAAGCTCAGTGCAAAACAATACACTACCTTGTACACTGAGCCTTTCTGATGAGCGGTAGAAGAAAAGCAGGATTTCTGTTGCTGTACATGCCAAACAAATCATACTACTGTAATCTTTTTCCCAGCATATTCTTAAGTTCTCTCTATTGACAGAGGGAAAATACAAGTTAACCCTCCATTCACTGAACTCAGCATAAACAGAATTTTAGCTTAAAAATTTGCACTACTAATTAGATTTTTTTTTCTCATTTTAATCAGTTAAGAATATTTTCAGGTACTGTGTTTATTCCTGATAATCTATGAAGACTTTTGGATTTACAGACGTATCTTACTGTTTCCTACAGTACTTTCTCCTTCCCTGTTCTGTGCCTGACACCTGCAACATCACTGAATACACAGAGCAAACGTGACACTGACTTGGCCAAGGTGCTGCCAAAAGCTCTAGGAGAAGGATGTACATGTTTTGGGGTTGTTTTTGTTTTTTGAAGAACTTCCAGTAATCATCATGTTAGGGGGCACAACAGTAGAAAGGTATCATAAAAAAAAAAAATCAGAAGAGCTGCTGCTTTATGACTTCATAATGTCTGCTGGATTAAGTGCTAGAGGAATTTAGGCTGAGTTACTGCTCAAACCTTCCCCAAAAGAACTCCCAACAGACTACACCGAGTGGCAATGTTTAACCCCCAGAAGCTGTAACTGTTCTGACATGGATCCAAAACTTCTGTGAAAACATGAAGACAAGAGTTACAACAGTCACCAATTCCTTCATTTCTTTTTCTATATACACACTTGTATTAAACTAACCTCTCAAGACTGGGGTGGAAAACTGAAATGCAAAAGTGAAACAGAGAAGAACATGTGAGTGTATATTCATATATCCAAAAGGAAGGAAAGTTTACTAAACATTCATAAGCAACACTGAAATACTGAAAGCTAGAGCACATACCCCAAGCTGAATGACACAGTAAGAACGGAGTATGCCTTACTCTGCAGTTTAGGTTTTATTTCATAAAGATTTGTAAGGAAAACATGTATTTTAATATTTAAGATTTCCTCGATATTTAAGGAAAACTACGGAGCAGATATAGCCAGCTCGACAACTGCAGAGCTCAGTGCACACATGCAGCTCTGGTGAAATGAAGGAGAAGGAGAGGTAAGAGCCACTAGCCCCACCATTAGCACTGGTGAGGGGATGGAAAAGGACACAGCAGTGCCTAAGTTCACATCACAGAACTGTGATTTCAGCCAAGTGGCTTCTTGCTGTTATTTACATCAGGGTTGTCTGCCATGAGGTCAGGTGGGCTGTCCTTGGAAAAAAGCGTTAGGTGACACACGGAGAGGTTGCAGAATTAGGAGAACAATGAAGCACACAAAACAAAGCCTCCAAATTCAGAATAATCTTATTTCTCTAGGTTTGGTATATTGAAAGCTTCTCTGTGGCTCACGTGGTGTGTACTCATTGCAATCCCCGGGTTTTAATTCATATTAGAGAGTACTGCATGACAGGCGCTACTTTCAAGGACTAAGGGGGGTAGTTGGTTATTTGTGGTCAAAATGCTGGGGGCTGTTGAGAACTTTTGTTTAATGAGTAATAGTCCCTCCCCATCCCCTCACAACTGAAAAGTCAAGGAAGAAAAGCAAACACTGAGTAAGGTTACTGTTTTCCAGTTCGCCTGTGCGTCTTCCAGTTACTCATTAACTTTCACACATACTAACCAAACAATAAAAGAGAGACAGAAACTGGGTTGTTTCCCTCCCCCCACCAAGAAGCAAATGAAGCGAACAGTAGGTTTAGAAGAACCAAAATTGCTCGGGAGAGATGCATCCTTCCATGGACAACAGCAGTACAGCCCAACCCTAGCTGAAAACTCAATGATGGTTCCTTACTGTCGCCATGGGGCCACACAGACAGCAAACACAGTCCCTGAGCCACAGTTTTATCTGAAAATCCCCATTCTGTAAGGTAGCCAGATACAACACATCAAGTGATGCCCAGAAAAAAACAAAACATAAAAAAAACAGGTATTGCTGACCATCCATTCTAACAACTTCACAGCCAAAGTTCCTGCCGTATCTGCTTGAGAAGCTGGATTACAGAAAAACCCCAACCCAAACAAAAAAACCTCAACACACACCACAAAACACCAGTCAGCTGTAATTTCAAGCACCTGACCTATGAAAGTATTCTTGTCTGTTTGTAATGCAACCCACTATATCCAAAGCAAGACCTTGAAAGCAGGTTTAAGGGAGACTATGCCAATGCATAGACTTTGACATTAGATTGTGACTTTAGCAGCTCTCAGGATTTAGATTTTGCCCTAGGCAGTATGCGAGGCTCTAGTGACAGCTCAGGGGAGACTCCGTGAGCAGTCCCACAGGTAAGAATCCAGCTAACGGAGGAGAAGAGCAGTACTGTGATGAGCTCCTGACATCAGGGAGCAAAGGAGTATGTGCTCCTCCTCCACAAGGACACCAAGCTAGTACAGGGTCAGCACCCACCTGAGAAAGATGCCAGCATCACCACCGCCCAACAACACCGGTGTCCCTACAACCGCAATTAAGCAAAATCACAGCAGGTGCTAGAGGATTTCTCCCCATAAAAGGGCTCGCTTTCTATTAGCAATGAAAGATGAACAAAACCAAGACCATGAAGCACAAACCCCCCTGTTGTGACCCCTAAAATGATACACAGTCTACAAAAGACAAACTAAAATGGACAGAGCAATGGACCTTTCACTCCCCTTAATTCAATTCTCTCCTTTAAGTCAGTGCACTGTTATTACCCTAGCAATGAGACTGTAACACTGAAGTTTTTCAGCTTGATGGTAAAATCATGTAGTGTCCATCCATCTCCAATAATAGCAATATTGAGACAATGAACTCTATTGAGGCATCTAATAAGGCAGATAGTCATTTGCATAGTACATTTTCTGTGACTCTCTGTAATACAACATCTCAAAGACTCAATTCAGACTATTCTCCTTTCCCACAGACATTTAAAAAAAAGGATTCTTTTACTAGAAACAGAAACAATGACCCCTCCCATAATAGGAGAAAGCAAAAGATAGGATTTTCCTGCCTATGATGGGTGCACACTTTTGTCTGTGTATTTTTATTTCATTGGGCTTGCTTTTTTTTTTTTTTTAAACTCTATGTGCTTTTCATCTCCGTTGTGGATTGAATGCTCAGAAGTATATTTCTGATTTTGTTCTAACAGGCTTCTGAGCAGGAAGCACTTTGGGATCCCCACTCACCAGCACAGGCAAATTTAATCTTTAATTCCTGTGCCGCAGTCTTTTCCTTCATCTCTCTACACACTCCTCTCCTACATGACTCACTGAATTATTATTTGCTGGACATACTGGGACATACCACGGTAGATACGCTAGCCTGCTTATGAGTCCTGAGTTTTAGGATGAGCTTTGCAACGTAGTACGTGGGTAAACTTGACAAATCACTTCCTCTCCAACAGACAGTCTTGAAGACAATGTACGCGCATACAGTGTATGCCATGCCTCAAAGTTCAGCTCAAATAACATCTTCAAGTACTGCTGTATAGAAGCAGTAATGATTATGTCTTTCCCCTTCATAATCCTTCTGCTTTCTCCCCTTCCAGTACATAATCCTGGACTTTGTCAGTGTTTTATTTAGCACAAGGAAGCACATATAATATTCCTGGAGATAACTAAGCTACCTCTACCTATACAGGAAGGACACACACTCAAAATACTGCTTCAGTATACTAAAACAGCTCCTGTCTGCTCTGCTCTCTGCCCCTCAGTATAGTCATAGGCAAGCTCCGGAAGATTTTGCTAAATCCTCCATCCCATTTCCTCTGCCAGAGCCCACAAGACGAAGAGCGGGAGGGCACACATATCCATAACTCATCACCTCAACTCCCAGCCTGTGATAAGAACATTAATCCACCTTCGGCTGTGAACATAAGCTCTCTGCAGCCAGCCCTGGCCAGGGTGCACAGGCGACAGCCACTGAGCTAGCTACCAGGAAGCCCTCAGATGCTCCCCTGCCACGTCCCACAAAACCAGCAGTGACACACACTCTTCAGATGGGTCAGGCACGATAGTCTCCCTGCAGCAGACCAAGCTGTAGCACTGCTCTTAGGTTAACCTTGGGCAACTCAGTGTTGGGCTCCTGTGAAAATGAAACTAGATGGCATTTTTGGCAAGTCAGAGAAGGTCAGCGGAAAGGGAGAAAAAGCTGCCGCACAACAGCCCTAGTGAGAACAGTGTTGCGCTCTTTGTCCAAGTTTCTGATTTTATCAGATTATGCCACAGTGTTAACATTGTTTATAGCCCTATCTTCTGTCTGTGAATCACCCACTCCCAGAGACTCTTCCTCCACTCCAGTTTATAAATAGCACCACATACAGAATAGAGTTTGTGAAGCAAAGGAGACTTGCCGAAACAAAATAATGTATATTGAGCCGACAAAAATCTTTCAAAAGCCTTTCTCATTTATTTATAGTGCTGGCTAGACAGGCAGATTCCCACATTTTGTAAACCCTGTAGGTCACTATCTCCATTGCTCATTCACAAACAATTCTGCTAATAAAAAAAAAAAATCCCTCCAGTTACAACTGAACTTGTTCCCCAGCACACTGCTTCTTGGCACATGCCTTTTGAAAAGAAATATTTTTAAATAAGCAATATTATGTATTTTTCCTATTTGAAGGCAACATATGCCTAGACCATGATAAGATAATACGACATTATTTATGTATCTGGAGACATTCAGACTTTGCAACCAACCTCTTGGAGCTCTATCAGTACAAGATAAGTCATTTTCTACCATGTCTTAGTGGACTGTGACTTACATTTCCATAGATTTTATTTTCATAGGAAAATACATTCTTGATAGCAGGCATAAAACCCATCAAGGGTTTTTTAATTCCCTCTTTTCTCCAGGAACCATTTGTTTGCAGTGGGAAGTTCACAGTGCTATCATCCAGATAACAAAGCAGACAAAGAGATATGTGACCAAAAGCTGCACAGAACAGTTTCCTGGAGCCCGAATGAACATGACACCTTGTTGACCCAACACATAACCAGCTGCAGCCCCTGGGACCCAAACAAGCAGAGCCTGGGTATTAGAGAAACCCAAATTCCCCATCAGATGGGTTTGGATGGAAAACGAGCTACCAGGCTCCACTTTGGCAAGGAAAACCTTCAGTGCTGGTGCTGAACCCCAGGGAACTCATCCCATCCTTCCATCCCCACACTCAGACATATTTGCAGTGCATCAACTTGACACCAGAGAAGGATCCGGACCGGATACACACCAGCTCAGCAAGGGACTGCTGAGCTCATAAACGCCCACGTCAAACCCACACTTGCAAATATACACCACAACAATGTCCCCACCAGTTCCCCAGTCCTGTTTACCAGGCAGCCACATCAACACCAGTGATGCTGGGGCTGGAAGAAGCCCTTCATTTTTCCACCAATCACAGAGATGTGGGTACACAAAATGCCTGTGAGAAGACATCCTGCCCAGATCGATTTAACAGAAACAGAAGAGCCACTGAAATAACACTGGCATGTTCTATTGATAAAATTCTTTGTAAGTGCCTAAGGTGAAAGCATTCAAGTACTTCTCTATTCGATTCACCAATTTTTTTCCCTGCAACTAATTACATGGTTATTTGTCAAGCTAATGGTTCCTTAATCAGTCGTAGAAGTTAAAACCTGCTATAACAAGGCTCCTCTTTAAACACAAAGGACGAGTAACAATGCACTCAAATGCGTATTTCGGGAACAGTTAAATGTATTAATATTGTGGTTCTTTTTTGTTATTTTGTAGACTCAACAAAAATCAACTGTTTATAATCTTAATAAAAAAGGAAAATACCAGTGCCTGGAAAATATCACTAAGTCTGGACATCATTTAAGCCAAGTACATGTCTTTTTTTTTTTAATTCTCCTACTGCTTATCTCAACACACAGTTCCTTTTCCTTTAGCCTCTTTCAAACAATACTTGATACTAAACAAATAAAACTAAATACCAAAATAAATTATTTCTAACTAAAGGCTCATCTCTTCTCTCCTGTTCCATGTTCACAAATATATACACATATGTGTATACACAGTCACATAGATATATATACACACACATATACACTTGCACTTGCTAATGCTACTAAAAGTATCCTGCTCCCTTGTAGTTATACAAAAGCTGACTAGTATTAAACATGACTTTCTGGCAGAAAGAGAAAACAAGAGTAGGGTCCTCTTGCAATTAGATAGCAGCACTGAAATTCAGAAAGTCCGAGCTGTGTCATCAGTTCACTGCGTTACTTCAGACCCTCATGCCTTGTTCTCCACATTTATGGACAGAAGCTTTCACGAGGTCCTCAATACACTGATCTTCATTATCACTCTAAAATACTGACCAAAGGACTTACAGAAGTAATATTTAACCTATCACAATCTCTTTCCATATAAAGAACGTGTTTGTAATCACAATCTCTGGTAACATCTGATCAACACAGAGTGAACTATGAGATCATAAAACAGGACCATGACATGATAACAACGATGGGGATCTCCCACGTAAGTTCTCACTTACACACACAAAGGGGAAACAACTCGAAATCAGGGAGGAAAAAGAAATTAATTAGAGCTGACTGAAAAGTGAGGCATATGGTTCGCAGGAATTTTTGCTTTCAGTTAAAACACCCTCCTCCTCCTAGGCAAACTAAATAAATACAAATTAAAACAAACTATTCTGTGACATGTATATGCAAAAATGAAGACAAGCATGACAGAAAATTTGGGCGGAAGCTGCGCCATATACCATGTGCAATTACAATCCAAGTTCTGCAACAAACACTATTTTGTCACTATACTATACAGGCATTTATTCCTCCCCATCATCACTGTATGTAACTGTCCGTTTCCCCCACGTTACTAAAACCCATTCCACCCACATACCTAAAATTTGACTTGAGGTGTGGGCAGAAAAGGAAAGGGGGAGAGAAAGGTGTAAAGAACAGGATTGAATTTTAGAAATAGACTTTTTAAAAGAGAAGTCATACTCTGAAGTTTCATATTGATAGAAATGCTAAAATATGGAAACAGCCATGTTTCTAAAATAATATATAACAGGGAACAGTATAAAAGATGGGGCCATTAGGGAAGGATTTGCAATCAAAATGACTGACAAATTGCAATTATGAACATACAGAGAAGATTTAAGAAAACTGGATACATTTGATTTAGAAACGAGTAGATCGCTATGAGAAAGACCATCCACACTTGCATTAAGAAAAAGATTTTACAGAATGGGTGGAGCTTTCACCTATTTTAAGTTATAACAGGATTATTTGGCCCAGAGAAGGGAGAATTTAGGGAGGAAAGGTTGTGACACTGGGCTGTGGCACAGTTCTGCCAGGGCAGCCCCTTTCAGGTGTGCTCGGAGATTTCACCAAAGCATCGCCACAGTGACTGCTATAACTGAGGATGCCCACGCACACTGTGCATCCAAAACCACAGAGCTCGGCTGGAGACTGATGCCTGCAGCGAGATGAGAAGGAGAAGTAGGAAGAGCGGTTTTTTATGAAAGGGAGGAAGGCACCGATGCTCTGAAAATCAAGGCTAACTAGTTAAATGAGAAGTCTGAATGGTAATAGCACAGGGTGTAATGTGACATTGCCCAGGGTTTCCTAACAGAAGACCCCTTTTCATTTGCTCATAACTTACCCCAAGTGCTTCAATTCGGAGGGAAATTTTTAAGACTACGTGTCAGCATCCGGCTAAATATGCTTAATTAATTACTTAATTATAAAAAGTTGCAGCCAAAATGCTTCAAAACATTGAGAAAATGAGAACGAGGGAAAACACGTTGCTGTACCATTACTAAACACCCCAGTGACTTTTTTTCCTTCTTATGGTCTGGCAAGAAATGGACTTCCCCCGACCCCTTCAGTCCTTCCTTCACTAAGGTAGCCTTTGCTATCGCTGGGAAAAACTTACATCAGAAATGCTTGGGATATCAAAATAAAAAGTCCCAATTGACTTGTGCCTACTGGAGCCTTTGCACAACTGGAATAGAGAGGAATAAACGCAGCATAAAGCTACTTAGAGAACAACTAAGCTAAATCAAGCACTGAAAGATGCTCTGTAAGCAACCCTAAACATCTTATACATGGAAGGAAAGGGAGACTGGGGAAGAGGAAGGATAGGGAAATATTAGGTGAAATAACCAGAAGACACATGGAAGGAAGGTGCATGGGAAGGCAGGAAAAGGGGAGCAGGGAGCTGAGCAGGACAGCACAGCAGGAGGTGGAGGCTCTACCAGCCAGGGATGCATTACCATGGTACCTGAGTATGGCAGGCCCTGCAATGAATGGTACCCAGGCTCAGCCCAGGGTTAGGATCACCAGCCATGTCCATAGTAATGGGGTAGGTCCAAGGTCAAGCCAGGAAGTTGATCCTATGGGACAGGATCCAGGTCAGCAGGGCACCCAGTGGGTCACCTTACCAGGCACCCGGCTCAGCTGCAATGCCCCCACAACCCAGTTGGGCAGGCTCTCACCTCAGCTTGAAAGCTGCTCCAAAAATCAAAGCAGGGGAACACACTTCTTGGCAAGGCTATATAGGGGAAGCTGCACAGGGACATCCTCCATCTTCATCACAAATGTATCCAGGCAAGCTGAAGCTTCTCCAACAGCTCCCTCTGATGAGGGGGCTGGCACTGAGCAAAGACAGCTGAACATGGTGAGGGGGAGAAGAGTGCACGCTCTGGGCCCTGCCTCCATCCTTCAGAAAGGGGCAGATTAAAGTCAAATGGGCAGCTTTAATTCCAACACTTCCTAGCTTTTCAGAGACTGATTTTGCAGCCACAGAAATGTTCCCTAAATACAGATTGTGTGTTTGCACATGTGCAGTCTCAAAATAACACACATTGAGGCATTTCAGAACAGAGACTGCCTTCCTATGCATTTTCACAACAAGCAGCAAGGTAACCCCACTCTTAGCTAGGGAGCTTTGAGCAATAGTCTGAAGCATATATATAAGCAAACAGTAATACCTATCACATCCTTCCCTCAATAGCGGTAACCGTGGAGACTGGAGACTTTGCCACTGTGTAGCGCAGCAGGTGAATCAGACAGGCTCACTCCTCTTTAACCTCTCAGATGATTCTGGTTTTGACCATCAGCAGACACCAATTATCATCACCTCATTGTAAGCACCATACAGCTGGTAACCTCACGTAGCAAGAGCCTGCAAGTTCAACACTAGCTGTCTAGAAATGTCTTCTATCTCTTTTTTAGCAGTATCCAAATTACAGGGGATAGTGTCATATTATCACAGCTGTCAAGTGTGCAAAGGTCTGTGGGTGGGGGGGTGAATTTTACCTTTCTCTCATTTCAGGAAGGGATGTCTCATCCCAACAGGATCTAATTAAAAAGAAGGAGGCAGACTGGCCAGTTTTATTTCAGAGATGAATACAGTTCAGCTCTATGTAATGAAACAGCACATACTTGGGCACTGCTTCAACAGCTGATACATGCTGTTAACTTACATAGGCTGCAGCAGTCTTGCTCCTCATGTACACTCTGTGTTTACTCCCCCAACAACCTGCTTCCTTTTCTTTAGAAACTTGTCTTTGCTTTTGGTTTCATAGAGATGGACATGATGAAAGAGTGCTTACGCCCCAAACTCAATTAGCCTCTTGTATGCTTGCTTTTCCATGTCCTCCTCAGCTGTACCCACACATGGTTCTCATTTAGCTCCCTTCATTGCATTAAAGCAGGGATAGGAACATCTCAAATTAAGAGTCCTCCAAACACCACCCAATACATACAAACCACAGACTGCCCAGAAGACCAGTCACTGCACTATGGGACATCCAGAAACAAACCGCGGGTTTTCTTCCTCAGCAAAAAGAAGCATTTGCTGCGCAATCAAAGGCAACAACTGGGTTTATTTCAGTTATGTACAATATGCACAGTTTGGAGCTTGAACAGCCTGATGGTAGCCATCTACAAAGCAGACATTTTACTAGCATACTGATTTTTGCACCATTTCAATATAACGAGTATTATCTTTAGCCCTGATTTCTCAACAGGATCTGCACAGCCATGTACCATCCCTTCATAGAGTCGAAGGTACAGTTTGCTCCCTAGCATCCCGATACCTCTCACTGCCCCCACCTGCTCCGAGTAGCTGTTTCACAATTCAGACTTGCTCCATGACACGCCAAGCATCCAGGATGAATTTCACTGTCCCACTAAATGCCTGCCAAGGTTTTGTACTGCCTCAATCACACTCCTATCCCCTTTTCCCAAGCACTCGAGTGGTTTACCACAGGCTACCCTGTGTCTAGAGGTGAATGTGTATCTCACAGCACAAGAAACCCTTCCCCATCTGTGCCTGATGTAAGGAATGCCTTTCCTATCTACAAACCCGCCAAGAATTAACCAATTCACTTTGAGAAGAAAGGGACGAGACCCCACAACCCAGCTTTTGTCTGATTTATAACCCATTCATGACCAAAAAGGAATACTGTATTCACAAAATACAGGAAGTTGTGCAAGGGAAGCTTTTTTCCCCTCCAGCTCTCATTTTTGACACAGTTTATGAGCAGAAGTGAATCCTGGTGGAGACAGATGTGGTGGGGCACTATGTTGACCTCCTACATGCACTTGGCAACTGAGAAAGATTTCTTTTTTGAAATCATTGCCAGAGGTCCTAACCCCATCAAGATTCCTTGGTACTACCCATGTACATATGCACAACGTCCCATGGCATTTACAATCTCCAGGTCACAACACACAACCACTGCAACAAGGGGGAGAAAAGCGTGAAGAGAAGATATGAGGGGCAGCAGGCGAGCAGCTCCTGTGTCCTCCGACAAATCTTGACAGCACAACCTACTGCAAGTGCTAAAACTTCTCAGTCATTAACTTAATCTTCAAAACTCCAGCAGGATTTCAGAAGTCCTACAGACTCCCTGGAAGATGGAGCAGCAATCATCCGACTTCAGGCAAGCAAAAAGTAAGAGACCTTTGCTTAAAAGGGAAACTGAAGTTTGGCAGTACCTTATCTCCTATCTTTTCCATACATTTCTACAGGAGGAGACAAAATGTTCAGCTGACCAGTTTTCATTGCAAATCTCAGATTAACATAGCTGGAACAAACTTTGATGCAATCTGAAGACAGTAGTGACAAATACCACATGTAGCAATGACTCTGAATAAACATCTGCACATGAGATATCTGTTTTCTTTTTCACCTCCCCTTCCCCCCCCCCCCCCCAAAAAAAAAAAAAATCATTCAGAAGAGAGCAGAAGCAACTAGGGTAGCCAATTTGCAGGAACAGGAGTGCAGGGGACTCGCATCATCTGCAGCAACTGGTCTTTCGCAGAGTTGGGCATTACAACTTATTATTCTTCTTACCTTGAAGAGGAGCTGGAAAATAAATAAAAAGTAGCAACTGTGTCAGTTGTTGTGAATAGCCTTAAACTTAGGCATAGGAAGAATGACTGCAGACACTGCTTGCAAGCCAAACCATAAATGCACTGCACAGAATTTTGCATGTAAGCATAACCTAGGGCACAGTGAAGGTCATCAGAAATGACCTTCTGTCTGGTCTTGCACAGCAAGCAGGCAATGGGTTTGCTAGGATGGAGCAGGGGCTGCTCTGTGAATCACCCAGAACTGCTGCTGGAGAAACAGCAGTCCCTTCCTGCAAGTCAAAAAACAAAACAGTGCAAATGAATGAAAAGGAGAATGGTTTTTTTGTGTAGGCTGCTCAAACTTTCAGAAATTTAAAAGAGAACTATTTTATTTGCTCCTTTTAGATGAAGTCCTTACCAATTTCACCATAAAGAGAACTAGGCTCCATTACCAGGAGATCGCTGGGGTGGAGAAGAGGGAAAAGTACGCTCTGCAGTAAATAATTAGCAGCTCTGGCCTTCTGCTCACTCCTCCTGCAGCGTTACGCTTCGCACACTGAACCAGGAAACAGTTGAACAGATAAATTTAAAAGTATGAAGACTGAGTCAGAAGACAATAGTTAAATACCAGTTAAACCACATACCGTAGGTCTGTCTTATAGTACTGGGAAATGAGTACTGCTTAAGGCTGTTCCAGATATTGCATCCACCTGCAAATATCTGCTGCTGGCTAGAGCTCACCACATATACTCTCACTAGCAGTGTTAATACTTTGCAAAATACCGCAGACAAGAAAGAAAAAGAAAGTTAGCTTAATACAGAGTACAATAAACTCATTATATGCTTTAATCATCACAAGCATATAATGCCTGGTTGGGGGGATTTTTTAGGTTGTTTTTTTTTTTAAAAAGCAGGTTATATGATTATAAAGTTAGTTAAGGATATAGCTGCTTTTTTCAAGCATTAAGCTTTCAATTTCATGAATATAGAAAGCTAATTATTAGCTTCTTTAACGTGGATCTTTTACTACAAGTATATAGCAGAGATCAGAAATTACAATGTCAGAGGAATCGGGCACACACAATAAAAGCACAGAAGCAATTACACTTTCATTACATAGTCTCAAATCCACATAAAAAAAATATGTTAAGACATTTATATTTTAGATCAACTACCTTTCAGCAATAATGAAAAATCATTACAGCTGGAGAAAGAAACAACAAGAAGATAAAAATGCACTGACATGGTGCTGGAGGACATTGGCCATTAAAGTTTCGTCTTACGAAGAAACAGCTAAACACTTTATAACAATATTTCATCTGTAACTGTTAAGCTGGAAAACATGCCTGTTTCCAAATGGATTCAACACCTAATATTTTTTTTTTTATTTGCTTCTGTTAGCTGGCTAGCTTTTTTATTTGTAACTATCTCCCAAAAATTTTAACATCTCCAAATGCAAGTCCTTGATAAGTTACAGACAAAGGAAAGTTTTCTTTCCTTTAATAGGGACAAAGGAGAGTATTGTTGAGATTTATTATATACATACAATTACCTGCATTGTTATGGAGATTAAAGGACAGAGGGCCAGATCTAATTCCAGATCTTACAGGCTTGTCCTTCCCCATAATTATGTCTTAAAATTGGATTTCAGTTAACACATTCACAATAACAATAGCTACTAATGCTTTGCATGTACTTAGAGATAGTTTCCATTATTTTAACGTGGATGCGGCAATACATTTAATTTATCATTGATCATTCAAGTGAACATGTTCAATTTAATAGTACCAATAAAGTGCGTTTTTTCAGTTGGTTGTAAGAAGTCTTAAAACTAGTACATGGCTCATTAGAAAGAACTGGCTAGTCTATTAGTCACTTTAAAAAAAATGCAAAACAAACTTTCACAAAAATCTTCCCATTTTTTTCCTTCCATCTCAGAAATATTTCCAGAAATAGGATTTTGAACTGCAGAGAGATACTGATAAAAGAAAAAGAAAGTATTTTCATTCTGCAGATGTTAATGCTGCCCCTTTATCTCATGTGAGAGTACGTCAGTCTCCTTTCTTCAGCTGGCAGATACAACATCTATTGGAAACTCTGAGTTTAAAATACCAGGCTTGTGTCTGTGGCATCCACAGTATGCCAGCTAAAAAGGCCAGATCCTGACCTCAAAGCTGGGCTGCTTGTTTCTCCCTGGTGCCCAGCTGCACGGAACTAGACCCTAGAGGTGAATTCCCCTTAAAGAATTATGCAAACTGAACCAAAGATAATGAACTTCCCCAAAGAAAGAGCTTTTTTTTTTTTCTCTCCCTTTTTTTTTTCCCCCAGTTTTGTTGAAGATACACATTTACAAAGACTGTGGGAAGGAAACTGTGGCTACACTTCTTGTATTTCTCCTTTATAAAAAAAGGTATAAATCCACAGAAGGTGAAACCGTCAAAGACCTCAGTTAAGCAGGCACAGCCTACTTTGCAAAAAAATTGCATCGGAATTGACCAGAACAAGTACATTTTTATTGGTATTGAACTCCAAGCCTAGTGTTAGAAGAAGTGGTTGATCCTGCAAGGAGACTGAAAGAACACCAGAATTTAGAAAGCATAATTCATGTAGCAGGAAAGCCATGAGCTGTCAATTCCCCAAATCCAAATTTGGTTATAAATGGGTGATTATAATATGCGCAGTGTCAAGAAGACATTACAATTCCCATATCTGCTTTCACTGGAGAAAAATAATTAAAGAAAACAAAATTTGATAACCTAAAAGGACCCTACCAAGTTATCACTGTTCATTTTATTTCCCCTCTCGGTTTGAGGCATTTATAAGTATATAAAGTTCCTGCAGAATCAGAGAAAACAACTGAGCATGATCACAAAAGGAGGAAAACCCTAAACTCCCTTATTAACACAATACAATTTTGCATATGTAAATTTGATGCCAACCACAGGCACCCATTTTTTCCCTTCACACTGGTTTTCATAACAAGGCACATTTTAATGTTTAAAAAGTGCACTGAAACCATGGCATGCCTAATATTATAATAAAACCACTGGCAAGGCTGAGTCAATCTCTTTTGATGGTTCCGCACTGCTACTTTCTGCTACGGGCATTTCTTTCACCTGCATCCCAGAGGGTAACAGTTGAAGCTCTTTTCTTTCTCAGCCAAAGCTACTTTTTGGTCTCAGAGAGCGGTCATTTGCCCCAAATCCCTGCCAGCACAGAAAACTGGTCCCCTTTCCAATCAGGGCTATTCTTCCTGTTTCAGATGTCGCTAGTGGTGGAGGCCTCTTCTATTTTCAGCTGGACACTATTTACCACTCTAGCATCCTCCCTGCCCTTTCCACTTCAAAACGCATAGGCCACCTTGCACAAAGACAAGCAGCAGAGCAAGTTTAGACTAATAAAGACAACGATGTCATCCCTCCTACTATGAATTCAGACAGTAACTAACAAGTCATCTGTCCTTGAGCTGATACAGGCTGCAGCCAGATGAAGCTAACTAAATGAACTCTCACAATTTTCCCCTTTGCCCCTCTGTATCATGACATCTTCGGCAAAATTAAGTTCAAAGTTCCAAAGGAATGCTCTGGGAATCAGTTGGCTGTGCAGCTTTGGGCATGAGGAGACCCTGGGGAGGACAGGCAGCAAAAAGAAGCAACCTCCATTTATCTGCAGGGACTATTGACATTGCAGGCACAACAAGCACTAGAGGGAGGCAGCAGGAAGCTTTCACAGTCTGTAATACCACAGATGGCCTCATGCTTTGCTGCATATATAGGCTGGCCTGCCCCAAAACGAAGCTGCACCTTTCTCTGGCCATGGCCTGCTGCCCCATCCTTTGCAGCATCCTCCTGTCTTGTGATGCAATATAGCACTCCCAAGCCAAACCTCTGGCTGGGCACCCACTTGCCCTTTGCATGGCGCTCTCCTTTTTTCCAGGGACACAGTTGGTAGAAATTGTAATTTGAAAATGAGGACTCAAAAGCAGATCTGTAGAAATAGACTTGCCAGCAGTGACCTGTTCATGTGTGTATATAAGAAAATAAACAAGAAAGCTTATTAAAAATGCTCTAACTTAACAGAATCCAAGTGCACAACAGGAAATAACGAGAGGAAGCTCAGTCTAAGCTCCACCATGGTGGGGAATGCAGAAACAAAAGTCACCAGCATTCCTGTGAGCAAACACCCTCCAGAGCCATCTCCCACTGCAGAGACGAACCATCAGCAAACACAGCAAGACGCATAACATCATAACCTTGGCTAGCAGTCTTCATAGAGGTGTGTAGAGTCTGCTATCTTACCACCCATCTACCAAGATGTCCTAAACCCATGAATGATTCATCTTGATACACTCTATTAAAAAAAAAAAAACAAAAAACCCCACTGAACTAGTAAAAGCAGAGGCTTTAAAATATGCATTTAAACCCGTCAGAACATGCCAAGCTACGATCCCCCAATGACCAGGGACAGGCTGGGGTTCTACAAAGCTGATTTGCACAGATAACCCCTCTTTAGGTAGCACTCCCATTCAGGCTAGGTTCAAGCCAGCTCCTTGCAAGCTGGCAGACAAAAAAGCCTTGTCAAAATATTGCCAAAAGGAAGTAAGGAATTAATCTGAGAATGCACCTAATCACAGAGCCACCTGTGTTTTAGATACAAACTATAAAAAGTAAAAGCTCGCAGGCACTTAGTTCCCTCCTCTCACCTGGGCTGTGAAGGGAGAGAGGGCTCCAGCACCTTCGGGCTTGGAAGAGACCCACTCACAGAGCCAGGACCAGATGTCACTCTCACTCTTTCTCAAACACCCACAGCCTCCAACACGGATATGCTAAAAGACTGCATCTGTTTACCAGGCTACAACAGACAGACTGTAATTTATAATAAAGCTCCGGACCTGATGTCCAAGTCTTTACTCAATGCTTTTGTAGTCTCAGAAGCAGAAATTTCTTTCCTTCAGTGGGGGAAACAGAGGTGAAGTTCACACAAATTATTCCTTATACTCAATCCCTAGTGCATATGGTGCACAGTAAACATAAAACAGTACTATGGTATGTAGATGGCATTCTCCTGCACACCACAAAGCCAAACCAATGAACCAAAAAACCATGAAGTCTTTCCAATAAACAAAACACCCAAACCAACATTTAAAAAACCCCCACATTCTAAAGCCTGAAGTAGAACCCCAGATGCAGTACACAACAAAAACTTTGCATGCATTAGGAACTTCCCAATGACATACTAGATATTTCTTTTGCTCGTTTAGTTTGGCTAAAACTGTACAAAACAATGAGAAAAGTCAGAAGCGTACCAAACAAATGGGAGGTACAAGAAGAATAGGAAAAGGAAACCAAGAACAAGCAGATGTGCAGCACTGGAGAGAAAGGGATTTCTAGGCATTGGCTAGGAGAGCTTAAAGGTAATCCTTCCAGTGGTCCCTTCTCCTCCCCAAAGTAGGACTTGCATCTAACACAGGCCTTAGCCCTCTTCCCCCCACATACCAACTAGGTTTGAAGCACCACGTAAAGCCAAGATCAGTTACAGACCCCACAGGTCTGGTACCACAGCCGATGCCAACATCATTCCTTCAGTTTGTAGCTGTAGGCGCAATTTACTCTATTCTGAGATGCAGATAAAAGCACAGTTTCCTTTTCTCCCATTACATTTCTACAGGTGGAGAAAGAGGCTTTCATATGTGGCCCTAGGTGTCTCAGATAAATCAGAGAGAAAAGAGTGATAGTTGGACTGTGTGGTTTCTAATACCAAGGGATTCTTTCAATTTCCTGGTGATGGCAGGAAAATAACCTTAACTACATTCAGTGACGTGCCAAATATCAACAACATTTACAGAAAGATATGGACATTACCCTGTGTTGCTCTGCCTTCTCCACCGAATGCCCACGAATGGCATAGAAGATGACTAGTTGAAGCCACAAGTTTATTGATCCAGCTCTGGTTGGACCACATGTACATGTCCATTCTTTGCTGGATTACAGAAATACCTTTCCACTTAATCTTGGATTTTCTCCTGGAATTTTGGATTAATAGCCCCAGGAGGCCTGTTTATGTGCAGATACATTTGGGAACAGCTGGAAAGCACTTAGAGAAAAGCCGTGGTGCAGCCTTCCAGAGCACTGCATCTGTTTTGTTCTTCTCTTCCTGCACATGCCTGATCACTCTTTCCCCTCCACATGTTGCTTTCTAACGTCTCCTATTAGCACATGCTCACCTACACTTAGTTGTCTTTTTTCCCCCACAATTAAAGTCCTCCTCTGCACAGTCATCTCCTGCTGAAAGTTAATTTCCTACTGATGACTCCATTTAAGGCAAGGTTCTCTTTCATTCTCCCCTTCCTATATAGCAGTAGGCCCTCTCTGCTAGAGAAAATTCAACTAACTCCTCCTACACTTCCAGCAACCTTTCATGATGTTCAAGGTACTATTTACATTCAAATTTTGAAGTCTAACTAAAAGCAGTCACATCAGGCTAATAACCAGACGTGCAGCCACTGACTGTTTTAATAGCTGTTCTCTCCTTTGCTCATATTGGGAATCTTCTTTCAAGCAAGCAAGCAAAAACCCAAATAAACGACATGAGACAGGCTTCATACCTACAAACATCAAATTCCCAGTCCCCAATCACTCTCTGACATTGTTGAAATGCTCGTTCTATGATACACTGTAATTCTAGTAGGAAGAAAGGAAATGCATAAATTAAAATTATATGGATTATGCCCTACACAATAAACAACCAAAGACTTTAAAACAGTATCAATTTCTCGCTCTCATATTTAGAGACTCCAACCAAAAAAATTTACATGTCATGAAAATCCTCAACAAAGACTTGCATGTAGCTCACATAATTGAGGAAGTACTAATAATAGCATGGCTGTTTGCACAGACAACATTTCCACTGTGGGCCTGAATTCTGATCTCAAACATGCAGCAGAAGATATTTTGTTGTGTGTTGATGTCTGGAGACTAAAATCAAATTACTGGAAACCGTCCGAGTGTGCTGCAATGTGCAGTCAGCCTATGCAGCTAAGGAAGCGCTACGCACATCCATGCCACATCGAAAACAAAGCATCTATTGAGTACTGTAGAAGGTGTTCGTGTTGTGTGTTCTTGTAATGAACATAAAGAAGCACGCGAAATTAATCTGTGTTGCAGTTTTAAACAAAAATGAAAGCCTCTGCATTTCAGCATCAAGTGTCAGTCATCACAGAAAAATAGCTTGTCCTGACAGATGAGAAGTATATTTCTAAGCTCCTCCGACACAAGCAAACTCAGTTCACAGCCACAGCTTCTCTTTCTGGTCTACGCTGCCTAAGTCCAGGCCTGCTGAGGTCTCCAGGTCAGCGATGCCCATACCTGTGTTTCTAATGGTGGTCATTAAAGGTTTTACCCTAGAAGTGTATTAACAGCAGCAGCAAGGGAGCCTCACATTTCTCAAGCTTTATTCTTTTTAAAACCTCTAAACGAGCTATATGTAGACCTATGTCACAAAGTATTTGCAAAATATTTTTGTTAAATGGTACTTACTTTTAACTTTTTTTCTTTCATGTGCTGAAGATTACCCAGAATAATTTCACAAACTAAAATTTAGAGTACCATACAAAAGAAGCATCAACAAGGATGATTAACAATGACCAACACATAGTAGAAATTAACTGACATGCAACATACACACATGGCAAGCCCACATTTTAGATATGATGGTGCTTCATTTAAACTCCTTGGCTGGAAATTCAGATCAGTAATTAAGTCATAATCCTATATAATCAACTCACACAGTATCAGCAGGAGTTCTGTGCATGGAATAAGCTGTTAGAACAAGTTATTAGGTCCACATAAAAGGCATTTATAACTCTAAGCACCAAAACAAGCATACAAACACTGGAGCTTAAAAGTCTATTGCTCTTGAGTACTAGATGTTACATTGTCATATCACTAATATGATCATACTGAAGTCACTAGCTCCCATAAAAAACACACGGCAAGGTTCGTTTTTTAACAACTCCAACCTTGCCCACTATGTTGCAATTCATTAAAAATAAGGAAGACGTTTAACCTTGAATAAAAGATGCCACAGAAAGATCACATGCCTGTCACACCACCCAGGAGCTGCCATGACACAGCCGTTCCACAGCTCAGGATGCTTCCCAGCCCTTGTGTGTGTTTGGGCCGACAATGCTGTCTGTGTTAGGAGCACTGTCCCCTTACCGAACTCACAGTCATCTGAAAGGCAACACGGAGGCCAGATCCAGCAGAGAGCCACTTCCACCCGACTCGCTGCCTTTCCTCTTGTGGGCTGGCAGGGAGACTGTAGACAAGGGGCAATAGTTCTTACTGGCAATGCACAAAGTCCAGCTCATGCCATGTGCCTGACAGTCTTGCCAGCTGCTGTCATCTTCTTACACCAGCTAAATACCTCACCATGTAGTCCCAGGCCACGTCCCCGTACCATACCACGCCACATACGACACTGGCCAACTCTAACATCTGCCTTAACCTGTGCAAAGAACCCACTGCAAAGCGCAAAACTGTTCCCTATTAGAGACCATCTGATTTTTAGAGGGCAAGACGATGTGAACACTACTTGGAACAGGCAACAAGACTATTGTGCTTAGAGCAAGCATTCCCTCCAAGCAAGGCTTTATTCTGCAACCTTACTGCTGGCATTAATGGCCTATATAAACATAACAAACTTTTCTCACGAGTTATCCTCCCTACCTGCCATAAGTGGCCACACTGAAATTTAGCGATTTCAAATGAGTGGACGATTTGCAGAATCACATCATCAGCAAGGACTTGGTTTATGTCCTATTCCTCTAGGGAAAAAACTTCTAAGGGGCCTTTCCCCCCACCTCTCTGTAGATCAAGCAAGTGCTCCTAATGTTCAAAACTCCACAAGGTGCTGACCAGCAGCAGTTAGGAGGTCTGGTGAACGGAGACTTCCTTGCACCAGCATTCACATTCACAGGTACACCTAAAGTCACAACTGAGACTGTCAAAAACTATAGTCTTCCAAATTTCCAGACCATGACACCACAGCTGGGGAGCTCTCACCTAAAATTATGAGCCACACCAAAATCTGCAGATCTGACTTGTGTCCTGTAGCATGTTGACGGGGGAGCTCTGATACTATCAGGGGATGACAGGACCTACTCGAGGCTCCCACAGGGAGTCAGTGGGGTGCGCAAGCTGGGCCCCAAGATGATGAATGCATAAATGTAACTACATGTAATTGAGGAGAGGGTCCAATTTTTTTTTATTATTATTTATCATACTAGACACCAATTAAGAGCCAGACTTAGAGGACAAGTAGATCATTATGTCACAAGATTTCATACCTTGCTTGAGAAGAAAAACTACAAACAATAGAGGTCATGGCTGGCAGATCCTCACAGAAAGGCTCCTCTGCTTCAAGGAAGAGGAGTCAATACAAGCCACACACCCACACAAGGCTCCTGTTGCCTGGCTGAGCCTGCAAGGCTATACCCAAGGACAATCCAGGCCTACCCTGAACTTTTCCAAAATGCTGGAGTACTTTGATTCCCGAGTCAGTCTTAGCTCTTATTCAGAAGAGATTTTTAAACCTAGGCTTGATACAACAGCAAACAGAGATTGAACGACAAAACACAGCAAGGTACCCCAAACTGAATGAGATACAAAAGAAGGAGGATGCAAAGGCTTACAATAGCCATTGGCTGCAATCACAAGCTGGTGCCAATGTAAGATAAGGAAAAAATAGTTAAAAATCTAAAGCAGTGGTATAGTTCTGCTCTGCCACTCTCAGGATGGGACTGAAACATAGGCCAGGTAGAACTGTCACCACAGATTACTGAGCACCTTGGTCCATACCAACACACGTTCATGCTTCTGTAGCAGAAACTGTTGAGGCAGAGAGGCCAAGCAGGTACATCTGGAAGCAAAAGTTCAGCAAGCCCCAAAACATTAGAGTTCACAGCAGTCACGAAGCATTCCTATGGGAACACTAGGAAGCTATCAGCTGAGAGAAGTACGGGGTGAAAGTCTATGCCAGCATGTGATGAGTGTGTCACCTGGTAAATGATTCTGATTTACATCACTGAAAGGTGTTCTTGGAAGAACACCCTCCAGTGCGCTTGGGCACAGAGGGAGACCTGAAACACAAGTGTGCTGGCAGAGGCCTCCTGTTGACCCACGGCCCTACACTGCCAGGTCTGCTCTCTCTGCACCACAGCAGGATTTTCCCGTGAAAACTCCACACCGCTCCTGAAGGCTGTAACCCAGCGGGTGATGTGCACCACCAGCACGGACGACATACAAATAATATATTACTAACTAACCAGCAGCGACACGACGAGGGCAGGCTACAGTACTCGGTGGGGAGACAGGAGCCGTCCCTGCTCTACCTAAAGCAGCTTTTAGCGAGGTAAACAACCGGGGCAGCCTCATGCCCCGAAAGGAGCCACGCGGCTATACCACAGGGTCGTACCCCCACCACATCCCCGCCGGTGCCGGCCAGCGGTCGCCCCCCACGCTGCAGCCGGGCGGGGCTCAGACCCCCGAAGGGCAGGCGGAGAGCGCCGGGGGAGGCTGAGGCCCCGGGGATCCCGCCGGCGGCCCGCCCCAGGTGAGCGCCACCTCCGCCGGGCCACGCCGCGGCCCCCCGTCCCCCCAACCTCCCCTTCCCTCCCCCGGCGGCACCGGCGGAGCCGCTGCGGGACAAAGCCCGAGCCCCGGCCGCACACCTGCCCGCGGAGCGGCGGGCGCTGCCACCGGGGCAGCTCCCGGCGCGGGCAGGTGCGGCGGCCAGCGGCCGCGGCGTGGCAGACCCCCCGCCTCCCGCGCCCTCCTCTGTTCCCCGCGCCGCGGTCTCACCTCGGCCGGCAGCAGCAGCAGCAGCAGCGGCGGCGGCAGCAGCAGCGGCGGCAGCAGCAGGCAGGGCAGGGGCAGCAACAGCCGCCTCATGGTGGCGGAGAGCGCTCCCCGCTGCGCGCACGGCCGCTCAGCCCGACACCGCCTCCCCCGGAGACATGGCCGGGCTGCGCGCCCCGCACCGCCCGGCGTCCCACCCCTTCGCCGCCCTCACAGGCGGCGGCGCCGCCGCCTCACCCTCCCGCCGCTCCCTCTAGCGCTCCCTGACTGGAAAGGCGGGTGGCTGGAGCCGCCGCCGCCGCCGCGGGGGAAGCCCTGCGCGGGGCGGAGTGAGGGGGCGAGCGGGACAGCCGGCCGCGGGAGGGGCGGGTAGGTCACCTCCCTCCGTCCACGGCTCATCGCCTCCTCCCCGCCGTCGCTCCCGCCGGCCCCTCGCCCAGGGCTTAAATGGCCGTCTTGCACCGGGCGGGGGGGCTGCGGCTGGCGCTTCCCCGCCTTCACCCCTCCCTCCCGGCATCTAACATCTCCCCCCGCCAGGCCGGGCGAGGAAGTGGCTCCCTCCGAAAGTTTGCCGGCCTCCGTGCGCACCCTCGGAGGAAGCGGCGCCGCGGGGTGTGCCCCGCCGCCCGCCCCGGCCTTGGGACGGTGCTCGGGGGCGGGCGATGCGCAGAAGGGTTGGTGGTAAAACGAAGTTAACTCTGTCCTCGGGGGCCTCTACCGCCCTCCCTTCCGCTGGCGGGAAGGGAGCGCTGCGGCGGCCGCGGCCCCACACGGCCCCTCGAGGCCCCGGGCGGGTGTAAGGGGCTGCCGAGCCCGGTGGAGGGGATCGTGGTTTTGCCGCAGGGAGGGGCTCCGCTTGTTGTACCATTCATCACCCTCAGGGAGTCCCCCTCAAAAAGTCCTGTCCTTCTCCAGGCACTGGTTTGGACATGTTTTATCCATGTCATCAAAAAGGACATGACATCATCAAACGCAATCACTTTTATAACCTTAACTTACTTCCCAGGCTTAATGCACCGTTTCACATTTCATTCATCTTGGATAAGGGAAAAGGAGAGACAGGGTCAGTTTACACAACATATCTTTAATTCTGGAAACACTGGCAGTCTTCATTTTCTCAAAAGTTTTGATCTCACATGTTTGTAATTTCCCTCTCTTTCCTGAGCCCTCAAAACATATGCATAGCATTATGGAAGCAACTATTTCCACAGGAGTTCATGGGAAGACTCACAAGAATAAGGGCATTGGGGTTGTTCAGCCTGGAGAAGAGAAGGCTCTGGGGAGACCTTATTGCCGCCTTTCAATACTTAAAGGGGGCTTATAAGAAAGATGGGGACAGACTTTTTAGTAGGGCCTGTAGCGACAGGACAGGGCGTAATGGTTTTAAACTGAAAGAGGGTAGATTCAGACTAGATATAAGGAAGAAATGTTTTACGATGAGGGTGGTGAAACGCTGGAACAGCTTGCCTGGAGAGGTGGTAGATGCCCCATCCCTGGAAACATTCAAGGTCAGGTTGGACAGGGCTCTGAGCAGCCTGCTCTAGTGGAAGATGTCCCTGCTCACTGCAGGGGGGTTGGACTAGATGACCTTTAAAGGTCCCTTCCAACCCAAACTATTCTATGATTCTATAAGGGCATGCGCATACCTTACTGTTTGGGAGGCTGAGACTTACAGTTGGAGTTAGATAAACAGTGTGGGGGCATCTCTTCGTATCAATCAGATTTGTAGGAAATAGATAATTACTTCAGAAAAGTAGTTTAAAAATGTTAGGGAACATTCAAATAAATAAACACTATACAAAAACCATTAATAAAACCACCTTTTCTACACTTCTACTGTTTTCCAGCTGAAGATTCCTCCTGGTAACCTACACACCTGCCAGAAGTCTCACCAGCTGCAGTGAAGTTGTTATGCTGAGATAACTTCTGCAGATCAAACCCTACCATTTGGAAATTACAGCTCTGACTCTTAAAAGAAATTCCTTGTTGCAGCTCCCCATGCCTGGGCAGAGCCCCAGTGGGTCTAAGTTGCCAAACTGCAGCTTCTGGCCAGGCCGAGTTTCACTTGCATCTAAAATGCAACCAACTACCTTCATGGTGGCAGATCAGGGTTACGCTGCACAGCTGCACTTGAGCAATCATACTTGGTCATCCTTGGCTCCAACACAGTGAGAACAACATGGTTTTTTTAATTGCATGCCTTTCCAGTACAACAACCTAGTAACTAATCCAGTTGCCCCTGAAATTCAGTGGGAATCTCTCCGCTGATTTAAGCAATAATGGCAGCCAGCCCTGAGGGAGGAAATTAAAAAAAAAAAAAAAAAAGGCACTGAGACAGCAAGAAATGGGATTCTGACCTGTTCAAATTTATAAGTATCTTCAAGCTGATGTTGCCATCCCCAGACTCTACGTGTCCCTGGAGTCTCAAGTTCACTCATTCTTCTTTCCTTAATAGGCCACATACCCCAACTTAGAAGCAAGGGGCATTGTATTTCTTAGGCTATGTTAATTCCTTGCTCCAGAGAGCAACTGGGCAGCTACATCACTATTACAGGAAGCTAAACTTCTTTCACCACACCATGTCTGTCTGGATCCAGTATAGCTGGTGGGGCTTTTCACATACAAGCTACATGGAATCTGTGATTAATTACTTCTCATATAACACTTGTGGCTGAGTCCTCACAACTACTCATATGTCAAGTACCTGAACCAGGAGGCCTCGGAAGTTCTGGGAGACAGTCTCATTTCTGGAGCATTCAAAATAGTAGAGGACTGCATTAAATTTACTTGTAGAGATACCTAAGCAGAGTATTTCTAGGACTGTAATATAAAATTACCTTAATGCATATCTTTAATTATAACCATAACTAGTGCCAGTCATCAGTAGGATTTATACATAGTAGGTTAAACTGTCACAAAGAGAGCACAGGAGGTTTGTTACTGTTTTAGGGTACATCTCTGACTGACTGTTACCAGACCTCAAGGAAAGGACTAACTCCTTTCCACAGACATTTCTTGGGTGCAGGAAGTACTCAATCAGGGACATAGCTCTGTCTGCACTGAAGGAGTGAGCTACCAAGATTCACAGACATTTGAATAGGCTCAGATATGCTGAAGAAGATGGCCACAAAAAGAAAAAAAAAGTGCCAAGAAACACAGGGCACTAAAAAGTGTAATTATTTTGTAATGTAAAACAGAAGTGCTATTTCCATTTGATTCATTGAAAAAAAAAAACCAAAACTGGTAGCAATCAAACTTTTTTTGTATGTACAGATTCTGATGAAATGTTTGTCTCCTCCAGGTTGTTTAAAATTCTGGGAGGAATGTTTCAAAAAATCTCTTCTGATTAGATTTTGAGAGCTCTGTGGAGAAAGAATCACACGTGTACCTGATTGCTTCCTTGGATGAATGCCTCTGCTCTTTATAGCATGCTCTGGTTGACTGCTAGCCATGCAGACCTCAGGGAAGAGCTGGATGGCAAAGAGCTGTGATTCATGCCAGAATCAGAGACTTCACATGCTGAAAATGGAAAAGAGAAATTAAAAGCCAAATTTTTTAAAGTCTTCCAGGTGTTAATTGTTCAGCAGCAATAACCATCACAACACAAATGATGTCCTAGGAAGTAGAGGCTCAAGATTGCATTTCAGGCCACAGGCTCTTCACAGCTTGTTACTAATCTGCTGGAAATTCCCTGAATTACAACTGCTGTTGCCTCATTGTTTCTATAGGTAAGTTTTGTTTATTCTACAGGCTTTTATTAAAGCTATATGTGTGACAGGATTATAAAACTGGGTAGGTGTTGCTCCTGGGCTAAAGCTTCTACTATACTTTCATCTGGAAGTTAATTTGTGCATCTGAGTCATAAAACCTCTTCAAAAGGAAGCATCAGAAAGAAGTGTTTCCACATCCTTATAATCAAGTTTTTGAACAAGAGACCTAAGTTTAAAAGTCGCCTTGGGCTCTTGCACACAAATCCAGGAAGAATGTGCAGGCATATTACTTATGGGTGCTCTAATTTATACAGTAAGGTACTACTAATGCTCTGGGCAGAGAGAAAGGGGGGACTGCAAAAATATAGTGACCCAAAGCTGTCCGATTTGGAGCAGTTGCCCTGGCTGATAATATTTGTCTTTCACCGAGACCAGCAACTAAATATAGTTTCTAAAAAAAATAAATAAAATCAGTATGGCTATATTTAACTGCATACCACAGCCAGCCTTGATCACAATAGTATATTCTCATTAGTTATTCACAGTTTCATTCATCAGCTCAATGTGCAGCATCAGCCAAAAGAGGCATCAAATTGTTGAGCATCATCAGGAAGGGTGTTGAGAACAATGCAGAGAGCATCATTTTGCCAATGCATAAACCCCATGTGCACCCACATCCTGACTAATGTGTGCCACTCTGCTCTCAGCATTGCAAGAAGGACATAATGGACTGAGGGAAGGTACTGAGAAGGGCAGTTAAAATGATGTGGATGATGGTGCAGTTGTCTTACCAAGGGAGACTTAAAAAGCTGAGACTTCAATTAAGAGAGGAGAAGGCTACCTGGAAATAAGATGAATTAAAAACTTGTTCACTAAATCCCATCTAGAACTAGGGATCACTAACACTAGTAAGAGATTTGTTTTACAGATACAGTAAAGTGCTTTCTTACATAGCAGGCAATGAACTTGTGGAATTTGTAGTCACAGCAGGTTTTAAAGACAAACAGTGTGAGCAGTTCCAGAAAGAGGGTAGACAAATTCACGGACAACATGTCCGTAAACAGGGAAAAGGCAGAGATGAGTCTATAACATCCCTAATCAATGACTGTGGATGCTGGGAATGGACCTCAGATAGGAGTCAAGTTTGTTTGCTCTTCCTAAACAGAATCTCCTAATGCCACCGCTGGAGACAGGATACTGGATTGGATGGATTCATCACTGGTCTGACCAAGTAGGGCATTTCTTAGCTGCTTACAGTAGCAATGTCCAAAACAGAGCCTCACTGTACAAAGTACTATATAAGCATATAGCAAGAAACAAGTCTGCTAGCATCAGCTTGCTATTTCAGTAAGCAAGACAGGTAAAATGGCAAGGAAAATATATGTGACTATTGTCATTCGTAAGAGAGGAAGCACTCTGTGTTATGATTTCAGACTGAGGTCCAAAAAGTGCTGTGTGTTTTTGCTTGCCATTGCAAGTCCTCAGATTGAGACAAGATGGGACCTATGTGACTCACACAGAATGACAAATGGACTTCTGTCCTATCCATCATTGCTCAGTGCCCTGAAGCTATGTAAGCCCAAAGTGATCTTTCTGGTTGACATTGCTCTGGCTCTTATTTACACCACTTCTTCTGACCCCGAAAGGGTCCTTCAGGCTTCCATGTACCACTGAACTCAGAGACGAGTCTCTTGGGAACAACTCACAAAGCAGGACTACAAGTCCCTTTTACATTGCAACAGAAGAATAAGGGAAGAATAAACTAAATTGTACATGACCACAATGTACAGTGTTGTCCCAGGAACAAATGCAGTTCTACTACTTTTAAAAGAACCTTGAAATTAAAAAGATTGACTAAAGGTCTTGATATTAGAAGGGATTTTGGTTTTTTTTTTTACATATACACAAAAGTAGTAACAAAAGAGAACATAAATTGGTACAAATATATTTTGGTTCATATGTTCTTAGTTCAAATGGAAGATCACAGCATGAAATTCACTCTCTTTGCCTGAGCTCATCAGGGACATGATAAATATTGGACATTAAATTAGAAATCCTCCTTGAGAGCAGAGCAGTCCACAGGAAAGATGTTACACTCATGGAAAGGTTATTGAGATGAACGTCTTCATGAGTGCTGAGGACCTTCCTAGGGTGTCAAGATTGAAGAATTTACAGCAAACACTACACTAGCCTCAGCAGCAGCTTTGGTGAAAAAGCAGAAAGTGGCTAAATACTGCATCTGGGGATGGTCCTACCATTAGAAGTGATGCAGAAACATCTCAGATGTTGGATGTGACTCTAACCTGGTTTCTGCTGGTACGAGCTTTCCACAGCCTGTAGCTGCAGGAGGTACTGGCTGGGGACTGCTGTGTAGTATTTTAACCCCTAACCAGTATTTTTTTTTTATTTTTCTCATGTTCCTGACAAGGAATTAAAGGTGTATTGAGCTGCTGGCAGAGCCATCTTTCAGATGGAGGGTAAAACATGAGCAGACAGGATATTAAAAGACAATGTGTCACTTTTTACAACACGAGGAGAGTTAACTTGAGGTCTGGTTAGGCCAGCTTTGGGATGGTTTTATTTTTGACTGAGGGGGAGAAGGAGGACAGTTTTTGTTGTTGTGGTGGGGGCTAGCAAAGAGAACAAATTGAAAACAAGCTTTTGTGGGTTTTTTACCCAACTTTCAACAAGACTTCAAAGTGCAGTAACTGAAACTACTTTTGGAGGTGGGTAACACCTTCAATCTATTACGCTCATTCAGTGGCCAGTTTCCTCTGTGTGGGAAGGCAGGTGGGCCTGAGGATATCTTTTACATAATAATTGAAGGGAAAATATGCATTAAAACCCCACAGACTAGCACACTGCAAAGCATCTGCAGCACCTGAGCTACTTCCAACACAACAGAACATTTTTGTAAGAAGTGACTCAAGTTCAAACAGACACCAGCCTTTTAAACAGGTCATCTTCTACACAGCAACAAATGGACTCTCTTTCAGTGGGAGTAGGGAAGAGGTCATGGTCGTATAGCTTGTCTCACAAATGCAAGGTCCCGTGTAATCACTAGGCTTCAGCCAGGAGTAATGTCATGGGTTGCAAAGGGCTCTAGCACAATAAATATACATCAGAGTTTTACTCAGAAAGGGTAGGAGGAAAGCGATGTTCATGATAGGTAGTCCCTGCAGGGATTACCAAAGGGCACAGCCATAGCTCAGCTGCCCCACACAGGAGAGAGAGGTCTGAGGTGGTATATAGAGCAATAGGAAGCAGTGACTGGCAGGATTCTGGGAAATACCAGAAGCAGCTGGCAGCCTATGTAGCTGGCAGAAAGATTTCCCCTTCTCCACCTGCCAGTTTTTTTGTTCTTGCCTCCCTGCTCACTAAAGAAATGCATAGATGTTTTTCAGCATATAAAACCTCAGTTGAATCACTTTCAATTACTATTTAAGTCCCCAAAATGACACCATATAATCCAAATGGAATAACACCAAGCTAATTTCTAAACTTGTACTACAAAACATTACAATAGCTGAGTCTGCTCTAGTGAATGCATGAAGTCACCTGTCTAGTGTAACCTAGCAGGTGTGTATATGACTGGGGACCTCTGGGCAGTAGAAAAGGGAGTGGCTAGACATCTTATGCTGTCTAGAAGTCCCATCTGCCATGATCTCCTACAACACATCCTGCTACGTCCAAGAACTGAAACCTTAAGAAACTTGTCAGCAAAACCATGGTTCTGTGACACCACTTGCAAAACCACTGATACGTTAACAGCACCAAGATTTCTGCATCAGAGGATTGTCATCTCTAGAGCCACAGATGACAGCTCAAATCCCAAAGTGACAGATACCTATTAAAGAAGGAACAAATTAAAAGGTTAAAATTTAAATGTGTTGAAATCTTTGACAAAATGACTGAGCCTCCTTTTCCCTTTCTTCTGACATTACAAATTGGGGGGTGGGCACAGTTTGAATGCTGGGCTTTTATAATGTCTTTTGCTTATCCCTCCAAGAAATATAAATAATAATGTGGAGAAATGATGCAAAATTGCAGGTGTCTTCCAAGCATGATGCATATCAACTATATCAGGAAAGTACCATTTATAGACATCCTAGGAGAGTAATTAGAGTCTTCAGGGTCATTTAATTCTTGCTCCATTGCAGAGATTGCCCCCAGAAGTGATGTAGACACATCTTCTTGTACTCATTTCACACATGGTACTGAAGCATGGACTATTTTCATAGCAATCTACATTTGGCAATACTGTAATAAAGTGGGAGAAGCAGTTATTTGAGCAATAAAACTGCTGGCTGGAGCACAACTGGCCTGTTTTACATATAACCAGTATTCTCCTGCACAAATACCTGCTTTAAGCTAAACATCTCTTGCTTTTTACAAAGGTATGCAAAAAATGTCAGGAAGCAAAAAGGCGAAAAGCAAGGAAGAGGTGAGACTGAATCCCTGGAGTGTTGGTATCCAGCACTGAGAAACAGAAACAGAGATATCGTAAGACTCCTCTTGGTGGATATCAGGTCCTGTTTACTGTGCTTAAACCACTGTGGTTGAATTGGGATGGTTTCAAGCATCTTGGCAGTAACACCTAGCAATTGAGCTTGAAAAGCAAGATGGCAAGAAGGCTAGGAAGACATCTGCCTGGGAAGAAGACAAAAGCTGACATCAAAAAATTATCAGTTCACATCCCAGCTAGCATGGCTGAACTCCCTGGCTCTGAATTTGCATCCCTGCACTTGCAATTCTAATGCCTGGTGATGCTCTGATCTTTGTTCATTTACTTGTCCTGTCTGACTGGAAATGATGTTTTGGCAACAACCTGCTATTTACTGTGGCACCACAGCCCTAAACATCCTTTAAGACATACTGAGGCTTAGCTGGTCAAGTTCTTATGCTGGCCTTTCAAGTCTCAATGACAGCTGAGTACCTAGCTTGCTTACATCCTTTTCAAAAATCCCAGGTTCTGTTTTTCGATAACATTTTTTTAAATATCTATTTTTAAAAAAATCCCTGCTATCTACCACTTGAACAGTCAGTGCTATACAGCTTCCTGATGCTACTGGGAAAAGCTCTTACGCTCACTAAACTCTAGTAAGTGAAATAATAAGCTACAAATCAAATAATGAAGTATCGCTATTGCTGTTCCCCCATGTTCTAATACTATGCACTTGCATAAGAACAAAAATGCTACACCAGCAGATTGCTCTTTGGATTAATAGTTTCTGTGTGCAATGCTTCCACCTGCAATTCCTCAGTTAAACAACAGGCTGTTCTGAAGAGTACTTCTGCTCCCCAAGAAAACAAGGGTCCAAAAGGAAAGGAAGCCGCATCAACAACTAACAATAAACCCTGTGGGAGGTATAGGTCCTTTTAAAAACTGATGGATTAGATTCAACCTGCTTCAATAGGTACTCACCCGCAATAGTCTGAGTTAATGTTACAGCTGACAGCTTAAAAAGGTTGGGTGAATAATCTGTTCTCTTAAAATGGAAAACTTCCATTTTCCTAAAGATCCTGAACTTCTCAAAGTACATCTACACAGACATATGCTGTTGCAGCAGCTTTGTAGGATATGAAAACAAGCAATCATTTGTTATTTTCTATACTTGTCCTCCTTGCTAATTGCTGCAGAGCAAGGTAACTCTAAAAGGGCAGTACAGAAGGGCAATGGCTCTACAGACTATATTCTCTGCCAGAGGTGGTGTGAGTTTGTTCTCTCTTTTAGCCCCCATGAGTGACTGGCTAAGGAGCTGTACCTGTCACCTCTGTTGCTAGTTGAGAGATTAAGCACATAACTCCTTTCATGTATATACTATATATGGTTCTACAGCAGTACAGTTACTCTAATTAACTGTGTCACTGTAAAAACACTCCTTTTTGGCAAGAAATAACAGTGGCCAGGGAGACAGGAAACAGGAAGAGAATAGGGTGAGGGGAAAACAGATATCATGGGCATGGCAGAAAATTACTGCCTTATTTCTCCACAAAACTCATACCTCCTGGTGATACCAAAGCAAGGAAATAGAGAAAGATTTGAAGCAGCTGATCAGGAACAAATCAAACTGTCCAGAACCTCAACATGAAAGCAGCAAGTCAAAAGCAGGGAAACACTGAAACTAGTTTTTTTCTTGTTGAAGGAGCATTGCTGCTGCTGCTGCACCATCAGCCTAAGTAGAGGTAGGACTCAATCTGCGGCTGCAAGCACTACAGAAGTGGCTATAAACACATTGCATGGGTTTTCTGTCAGACTATGCTGTCATCTTCCACAAACCAGACAGTGCTGAGGCTTTCTGCTAGGACTAAGCTCTTCACTCTCAGTAGCTGGCTTCTTTGCTCTAATGCACTCTAAGAGGGACACTTAACAACTGATACAGGGGAAATATCATTGTTATGAGAATACTCGCCATGCCCATCTACCACAATGATTTGACCAGCCTTGCCTGGGTCCCAGGCAAGTGAGTGTCTTGTGGTTTCAACATGGTGTATCATTGTGAGAGATTTCTAATCCCTGCAGCTCAGGAAAGCAGGAGATAATGGAGGATGTGCTTGTGCTTCTTAGTGATTATCAGAGGGAATCATAATGGAGCATTTGCACAATTAATTCATTTCCTATATCCAGCATACTTAATTAATCTAGGGAATAAAACTGATTATGTTTCTCTTCTAGAAAGCATATTCTTTCTGCACCAGAACTCAATCTTGCCCTTACTATTAATATACGGTTTGGTGAGATAAATATGATCCAATTTTTTTTTTAAATTGTTTGTCCCAGCATTAATCTTACCTAGTCTGTTAGCCAGTTCTGATTCTACAGGAAGTACGTATCTCCAGGATGCAGCAATTCTTTGTCTACAGGTAGAAGATTCAAAATTAAAGTTAAAACCATAAATATGTTGATCTCAGTAATCAAGAGATTCTGATTAACTATCAAAACTTCTATTTGCTGCTCTTCTTCTGAAGAGGTCTTCAGGCTTTGGCTTGTCCAGGCCTTGAGAGACACGAGGATTAATCTTGATTGCTGTCTACATGCTCGTTAAAAGTTTTGATTTCCTAAACAAGCCTTATAGTTAAGAGAGACCATTTAGATTTTTCTTTACAGGATTCCAGATAGGAGGGTAAATATTCTACATAGTTTGGTGCAGTGATTCCTCCCTTTCTTGTAGGAACTGACCTTTCTGGTGTGTCTGACTGGAGTTTGGGACATTGTATACGAGCATGGGCTGAGGTAGAGGTTAAGGCATGCATAGGCAAAAGAAAAGCAATAGCTATAGGAGAAAAACAGGAGAGGTGGGAAATTTATTTAGCAGTCAGTGGTGGTGCTATTCTTTTCTAGAGCGTAGTTGCCAAGTAGATTCCCTAATTTTTCTCCCCTTGTTCCTCAGTCCTCCTTTTCTGGACACAGAAGACTGCTGTACATGGCCTATTACTTCTATAACTCATTTATCCACAAATGTGGGTCATATTCCTTCCTGGTATCCCACTAGCTACAGAACATGCTTTAGCCATGTGAGTTTTACTGCCTCATCTAGGCTCTGGCAGAATAAGCTGGAAGACAGCTGTTAGCCAACAGATAACCTTTCTCTCAGGATGCTCTGCCAGTCCCCATTCCCTCTCCAGACAATATCAGGTAGACACAGTGTATTTTCTAAGAGACACCTATTGACTAGTAAAGCTGGTAAGGAAGTAGAAGCTGCCTAAACGCAATGCAAAGTCTGATCTTGCTTCCATCCAACTATAAATAATTGCAGTCATCTCAATTTCTCTGATTTAATTTCACTTTAACTACAGCACCACCACCTTTAACAGTTTGACTGCCAACCTCATGACAGTGGGTTTTTTCCTTGCAGAAGGACCTGCATTTGCATCACAAGCAGGAAAGACTCCCAGCTTTTCTTTAAAATGAAATATGATTGGATCCCTCTTGATTGCAGGAGTAAGCCTGGAAACATAATCCAAGAGCACCCTAAAGGATCATAACCCCACAGGTAGTGTTGGAGGGGCAGGGGTGGAGGGCAAGGACACATTATTTTTAAGTTCATCTCATGATCTCTAAACACCTGGCAGAGCCAGAATGAAAGTCTAACTTTTGAGGAGCTTTTGACACTTTAGAGGTCACAGGCTTTCATTCAGTCCTTTGTCATCTTTACCTTGGATTGCAAATGGACATTCAAGATGCATAAGGTAAAGAAGGAGCACCTTGAATTCCTACATTCCTGCCACTGCTAAAGCCATTCAGTGTCTGAATCTCTGACCCTAAAGGCCTGGCCTGGTGAGACAGTGCTGTTTGGACAAGGAAAGTCTGCCCAGGTGCTTTTAATTATTAGGAAAGTAGTTTTCCAGAAAAGCTTGCTGGCTGTTTGCCAGATCTATTTCTTCCGACAGGAAAAGCAAAATGTAAACGTCCAGCACTTCATAACAGACCACAGAAGTCTCCCTCCAACTGGAGCAGGACTGTGGAAAGACTGTGCTATCTTCTCGTCTCTTTTACAAAACCCTGGGTTAGCTCATAAGCAGAATTATCCCACATACCTTAGCAGATTGCAATAGGGAGATTCTGAGAGCTACTTCACACTGCAGGAGACATTGCAGTGCTGAAGAATCTCCTGAGTCTTGACATAGAGATGTTCCTGTGGGCTTGTGAGAGTAGAGCAAACAGAGAGCTGCTGCCATGCAAACACTTATAAAGCCCTTAGTACTGCCAAAAGAGACCAGTCCCATCCGGTTGCCTATGAGTGGCAAAATTGGGCCCACCTGAAACTGACTGAGAAGGAAGGTTGGTGGATATATGTATGTCTACTCTCTTTTATTCCTTTCTTTCAGCATTTGTTTCTTCTCAAAACCTAGTAGCCATCTGACATGGCTACTGTCAGATTTGCCTGAACTTCAGAAGGACTACTTTTTAGTTACATGGCAGTGTGCTTACTGATGACACAGGTATAGAGGTACCTCATGGTATCTCATGTGTTGTAACCTCTCCCAGGCTCCAAAGACGACTCTTTAGGGAGTATTTCAGCTTCCCCTTCCTTGATCTGTACCTGGGGATGTCTTATAGGAGGCAGAACCTCAGGTGCAAATCCAATAGGAAAAAAAGTATCCCCTAATAACTCTAAGCATGACACACATGGGGAGGCAAGAAAGTGTGTTTTCTGTGTTCTGCCACCTATGCGCAATACTCTGGCAGGAAGAAAATGAGACAGAGAATGTTACAGTGAACAAATAGAATTTCAGTCTTTGCAGTAACTGCCAGGCAGCTCATGGCTCCAATTCCCACTTTGCAGCCTTGTTCCCCACTGGCATGGCATCTGTGCTCAGTCTTTCAGCACTGAAAGTTCCCTATTTCTGGAACCTGTAGCCAAACTACGTGACAGGAGATACATTCTTATTAGTGCTTTAGTTTCTAGTTTGGCAATTTTTGGAAGACATCCAGAGGACATGTTAAAGGACTGTAGGTTGAAATAAGGAAATGGCATGGTTTGATTGTTCAGATATTATTACTTTACTTTTAATTCCAGCGATGCCTAGGGATTACCAGGAGCAAAGTTCCTTTGCTGGTAAGTGCTATACAAATATGTAGGATAACATTTGCAATAAAGAGGTGATGGATAAAATAGGAGACACAGAGAAGGGAAGTTTTTTACAGATGGCACAGTAAGCGATTAAGTAGCTTGCCCAAGGTTGCAGAAAGAGATTGTGTGAGAGCCAGAAACTGAGACTATGTCTGCTGAGTCATAAAACATGAGTTTACTCATCTGAATTTTTCCCCATTGCATAAATGCCAAGGAGCTCAGCTGTGATACAACACAAATAAGTTGCTTAAATTTAACTGAACTCAGTAAACAGAGAGTGGTTTCATTAGCTTAAAGAAAATAAGGCCTTTATCTTACAGAGGGTGGAAAATAAACTACTTATTTGTAAGAAAGGCAGCGGCCTAGTCTTCTGGGTCACTGCTGGGCAGTGTCACCATTGTGCTTAGTTCCAACAGGGAGATGACTCACTGATGTTGACACTGTGGCACTGCTGCTGGTCTCTCTTGCACATCTGACTTCTTGCTTTGGGCAATTTTTACAACTGTACCCATTCTCCACAGTTCTTCAGCTCATTCAAAGTTTCCATAGCCAAACTTAGAAGTTTGGAGGGAGCTATGTGAAAATATTGCCTATCTGCTACAGGTACAGGTAGATGCCAAGGGAGGCTTGCAGCTAAATGGTGAAGTCCTTGCAATTTACAGCAAAGAGAGGAGGGAAGAAGGCATCAGGAGGGAATTACATTGCAGAGCACTGCAGATTGAATCGGGAATTTCTCCTCTGGAGACCAGTTGTGAAAAAATAAAGGATCATCTTGCTTCCTCTTCACAGGAGGTCAGGCAAGGCAGAGAGCTAGTGTCAGCTCCAGCCAGCTGAAATTAGCAAGAATTAGCAAGAAATCCAGTGTCCAAAAGTAACCTTTATAAAAATTAAGACCCTTATATGGCACCAAAATAATGCAAAGGAGAGCTTCTCAGGAGGACTGTGGAAGCATCAGCACTGTCCCATTACACAGTCCTTCACAGCAAACAAATAGCTAATTCAGTCACTAAAGAGATTTGATGCTTTCTGTAGGGGCTCTGGGAATTGAAGAGGTGGTATGACACAGGATGGTAAAGAAGGAAACAAAGCTGGGGCAGAGGGTCCCACTGTGTAGGAAAAAGCCTCCAGTGGGCAGGTGTTTGACTGTTTGCCCTGACGGTCAGCCTCTGATTTGGCAGAGTACTCACAGCTATTTAACTTGCAGCGTTCAAGCACTTAGTTGAAGGCAATGTGGCTGCATCTGGGCTTGGAGTGTAATACAGAAATTAAATGCTCTACTACACTGCTGTCTTGAAGTACTTCCCAAAAATGCAAGAATGAGCCTCTCTGGCATTGCCTAGGCTAGATTTTTGCTAAACATTTCCCACCAGTCCACATCAGCTCTGACGGGGAGATAGCAGCAATGTGGACTCTTGAGCAAAACAGATTTTGAACTTGAATGTTAAAGGTCTGAGTCCATGCGGAAGAATTTTTAGAAGGCCTAAATGCATTAGGAGCTCAGATAGCATTGATTTTGCACATTCTAGAAAGAAAATCTGTACCTCAGAATCCATATATACATTTCTAGAAAAGTAATTTGACTTTCAAATTAGCACTTGTTCTCATCTGCAATGAGATTTGCACATGTCCAGAACTTATGAAAAAGCAATATATTCCTCTGTAGGAGGCTAAACCTAAACATTTATTAACATAACTTTAGACATTCACATTTGTAAAATGTTGACCTTCCTCTAAAATATTGTTTTACTAACTGATTTTTCTCATTATCTCAAAGTTGTACATGTAGTGCTTTCTAACTACACCAATAGGTTGGGTGTGAAAATGAAGACTATGCTAAAACAAACCTAGAAAAAAAATTCTTGAAAATTTGGGTCTGTTTGGGTGGTTCCTGCAATTTGTCTTTTCATAAAATGGCCTCTTCTGCCTGGGGAAAAATTTAAATGCTCTTAGTTTTTGAATGTTGTCCAATGAAAATTTCTGAAGGTTATTTTTTTCCATTTGAGAACAGAAACATGTCCGGTCCATGCTCCCCTGCCCACAGCTGTAAAAAGATATGTAAAAGTACAGAAAAAAGCCCAACCCAAAACATTAGTTATTAAACTTCCCCCTTCCTCTTATTTTGCAATAACAGTTCAGAAGCATGCACAGTTAACTTTTCATCATGAAAACTATTCTCATCTAAGTTGCTAATACACCCATAGAACTGATAAGCTAAGAATATTTCCTGAATCTTTTTTTTTTTAATTTCCACTTAGTATATATTTCCATGCCAAGCAGAAGCGTGTTCTCTACCCACTCTGAAATTCATACCCAAAGACACATTGCCTGCAGAAAGGCAGACTTTAGGAGGCTTTTTTTCTTGTCTGTTTTTTCCTATCTAATGCATTTGCTGGTTATGGAAAGTTGTTCAAGACTCTGATCACTCAGAGTGCTCTGAAAGAACTTTTATTAGTAACAACCAAGGCTAATAGGCTAAGGCAGCACATAAACAAGAGGTTTCTTCTTTTAACGTCAGGATCCCTAAACAAAGGGATCTATTGATCTTCTAAACTGTAATGCAGAGCACTCAGCTTTCTATATTTTGCCTACAAAAGCTGCTCTAACTTCCTACCAGGAAAATGACGCCAGGCTGACTTCATAAAGCACCCTGAAAAAGGTTTGAGCTCTTATGAAAACTGGAAATTCCATGGCTATTCTTAATACTCTTATAAATATTATTAATATTCTCTGATTAATATTCTGTTAAGAATATTCTGTATTATCTTCCTCTATGAGTTTTTACTGAAGTAGCATTATACAGATCCTTACTATATATGCACACTTTGGTAGTGGCAGGAAGAGAATTTTGAGCACCTGAGCACAGACACCCACACCACTTGTCACAGGACCCCAAGAGGACCTCAGTGGGTGGGAGCTCTGTTTCTGCCCAAGGGACAACTCTGCTGCTCTTCAGCCTCATGAGCATTGCTAGTGTTGGCCTTGCTTGAGTCAACTGTCCACCAGTTGACTCTCTGCATTTAAGCATCAAGCCAGCTAGCCTTGCTAGCCCAGGCACCATGTTGTGCCACCTCAGTGCTGTGTTGCTTGGGATTTGAGAAGTTCGGTAGGACTGGCCACACTGGAACTCAACCAGGCGAGCAGTGACAGCTCTGCTACCATGGCAGGTGCTCATGCTATGCAGGAAGTGAGACCTGACAGATGATATCAAATCTCCCGTTAGCCCACTATCCTGTAAATGACAGTGTGCAATAGCAGAAGCCTAGGGAATAAAAGGAGAAGAGAGTAACAGCATGCTAAACATGTAGTAATGCTTTCCCAGGGTCTCTCCGGCAGGTTTTCTCCAGCATCCAACAATCTGCAGCTCAGGGCTCTGGCATGTAAAGATATAGGAATCTGTAGCGCATCTACGTGGTTAGACCCTGACATTGATGCTTTTTGTGGGAAAGAACATAATTCATCAAGACTCAAAATACAGATGTTTCTCTCTTCAAAAGTTAATTCAGACTTATAAATACCAGAATCATTTGATGAAAGCCTGGAGAATTTTATGAAAAAATAAATTAAAAAGCAAGAAAGAGGGAACTTCCCAGCCTGCCCTGGTCTTATATTCCCTTGTTTGCACCCCACCCATTTGACCCTCTTGAGCTAAATTGGTATCAGTGAGATGGTAAACTGCAAACTAGGTGAGGTTATGCCAGTGGTACAGTCAGTCATCCTGTCTTAGCTAAACCATTTTCAGAGGAGCAAGAGGAAGGACTAGGAAGACCTTTGGAAAGTGCACAAGTGTATCAGTGCTTTTATGGCCTGCTGACTGGAAGCCGTACACATATTTCAGTTAATAAGGCAATCACAAGGCTTTCATTCTCATCTGCATAAGAATATTTAATCTTTGCAGCATTAAGTCCCATGTGCTAAATTAAATTTCCTGCCAGCTCAGCAAACAGTTTTGATACTTTGAACTGCATTGTACATGCTTTCCTTTCATCACAGGATGCATTCTGTCTCAGCATCAACAGCCAAGAGGAGATACACCACTTAGGCCAGGGAGCTATGTCTGCTTCAGCACAAGTATCAATATACTGCAGTCAGTGAGCTGTGGTATTCAGAACCACCATCAAACAGCAGGCAGCTGGGGTGGGATTCAGATGACCAAGCTGCAGTGGAGGCAGCTATGTCTGAACTAGTCACTGCAGGCTCCTTTAACTGTCCACGGAGATAAAAGGCTACTCAGTTGGCACAGTGCAGCTCATCTGATGCAAGCAGCTGGGCAGACAGCATCCTCAAAGTGCCTCTTTCTCTGCATTGATTTTTAAGGCTGTGCAGAGAATTAGCTCAGGTGTAGACAGCCACATTGCAAATCTCTGTGGTCAGGAAGGAAGAATCTGACTTTCAGTTCCCTTCCAGTTCTAGGCTAATAAAAGTCTTTGCCACAGTAGGTTTGGGGAGGCTTCTCTATTCCCCCTGCTGCAACTCACTCATCTATGAGTGTGTTTCAAACTGCTTCATACTTACAGGCTAAATTTTGCATCTTCATTCAAGAGTCACCTAAAAACCTAAGGCAGAGAAAGCTGGTCATATTTTTCTTTCAAGGGAAGAGAAGGAAGAGGGGGAGCAACTGATGGCATTACTGAAAAAGCAGAGGTTTTTCACATCATAAATTCTCAACAAGTTTGAAACATTGCATCTTGGTAAAGTTCGCCAAATACTTGTGCTGATTTTGTAAACAAAGTTTTAACTGTTTTAAACCTTTGTTAAACTTTCCTTATTTACATTTTTACTAAATAAGAGTGGGTGACAGTTGTGATTAAGAAGATTTTAAACAAACAAAAGTTCTATGGATGCTACAGTATAAAGCAAAAGGTAGATTGGGGGAACAATACACAATGAAAAAAAAATTGTCAGGGGACAGAAATTCAGTTGTCTCTTGGTCAGCTCTATTCACAACTCAGTCCCCACCTTTTCTTGCATCATCTGGCATTCATAGCATTTTAGAGATTTGCTGGTACAGGTTCGGAAGTATAGGGAGTTTAGCTATTAAAATCAACTCAAAAATACACTTTTCTTTGTTATAACAGTGAAATGTCACAGGAAGACAAGTTTGACCTACAAACCTCAATTTCTCAGTATCCCAAACTCTAGCCTTACTTGATCAGAGTAACTGAACATGCCTGAAGAAGAAAAGCTTAATTTGCTATAAGAAGGAATTAAATGTGTATAAACAGCAACTAGGTTTTGGCAGGCTATCCTCTTTCCTAATCCCTCAGTATTTCCCCAATTACTACACAGCCCAATCATTCTACATAAGTTGTTTTTATTAACACTACAAGAGGCCATCTGTCTACAAATACACAGTCAAATAATAGAAACCAACACAAGAATAATCAAATTCAGCTACTGACAGATCTAAAAGATTTGTGTGCAGAATAAATATTTACTTTTTAGGCACCTCAATAACATTCTGGGAGTTTTCCAAGCATTTATCATTTCAGGGTGGCAGGGAACTGTAACAATTCTTTCTCCACCCATTTCAAGAATTTTTACTTTCAGTCACCAAAGATGATGTAACATGAGGCCTTTCCAATCTGCATCAGCCTGTTATCACACCCCCAAAATACTGTGCATGCTGTGAATGTTACAAGCTTATAGAAACACAACAGCACATTCTGATCCCCAAAATTCTGCCTCTCTTAGAGGTGTCTCATCTGAAAGATCAGAGTTCCTCTACAAAACTAAGGCTGTAGCAATGGGCGGACCCTCTGGATGGGTCCCCTGAATCAGTTTAGATGGATTGGGTTTAGTAATCTAAACTAAAATACTTGGATTAGTTGAACATTTTCTGTTGAGAACTGTTTTAGATTTGTCTTTAAACACACCAATTTGCATAGAAGCTTCCTTTAAAAGCTTCAGTTTGAAATCAGCATTGTTTGTCATACTCAATATTCCTGTTGAAAAGGAGGGAGAAGAGGAAGAAAAATGGGGAGGCTGCATAGAACTAACCTCCTGGCCAGCGCTAGCAAATATAGCCGCTTGTATCATATTGTGCCGTTATTTTCTGCTATCCAAAGTTTCCATGGGGACAGAAGAGATTGAAAAGATTAACTATAAGTTGCAATACATCTCTGAGCAATGAACATAACAAAATGCGTGCAAGTGTGGAAGAGGGTGGTTTCCCTTCCTGTTCAACAGTCTAAGAAGTGATAATGATCTGGTAGTTTGTAGCTATTTTTCAGCTGCTCCTCAGCTTCCATGTTTCACCACTGCTCATCCAGATGCCTGAGAGAGAGGAATACCCACTTACCCTATGAAAGAAATACCCTGGTAGTCACAGTGCCTCCCAGGGCAGGCTGTTGCTGCACTGTACACAGAGCGCTGTACAGCTGTGCACTTCCCGCTTTGCCACATGTAGGCTAGAGCCCCCCAGCCTGTTAGTAGAGCAGTTACTTGTGTCTGGCCCTGATGCTGGGAGGTAAAAATTCAGAAATGTTGCAGGCACATATGATTGCTCCGTTACATTGATTTTCACCGACTTGCCTCAGAACTGAATTTGCCTCAGTGGCCATAAGGATTCTAACCTGTAATTGTAGGTTTTAAATTAAGTGTCAAAATATATTAAAAGCAGCTGATCACAATGAAAACAAATTTAAATATGATGAAGAAAGATCAAAAGAGTTTTATGGAAATGGACCAGATTGCCTCTTGAATGATCATCTCTGCTTGAATACACAGATACTTGAAATAAAAGCCTGTCTGTCTGAGAAAATCTTGCCTGCAAAATATATCCTGGGATTTCTGGTTCTTAAAAGAATGAAATATACAGGAGGGATATCTTTTCGTAACTACCTTCTGCTGTAGAGTTATGATATACTGAGAACAATGACCACAGTAACTAAAAAGGTACACATACAGCAGGTTTGTATAAAAAAATTACATAAATGTTTGCAATATGGTCTGAAGTATTATTATTACTGCATGGGGAACTAAAACATTTCACCAGAGATAACTACAGCAGCCAAAAATCAACTATTATGTAATAGCTGAAGAAAAAAGAGGGAAAGAGGGAGAGGAAGAAAACTACCACTCTGCATCTCCTCATGGTCCCTGGGGTATCTATCCAGACCAGATGTTAGGAGGGAAGGATGTGCTTGTACAGCCTGCTGCACAACAAATGACACAAGGACTATGCTTCTTGCAGTAGAGTAAGTAAAGAGGTGTCAGAAATGCTGAGGAACTCATGCTCATGGAAGGCAATGGGGAGGAAGAAACTCCTGTGCTTAGTTGTAGGTCTCACCTTCAACAGATGAGGGGCCAGTTCCTGGCTGTGTTGTTTGGTAAATCAACTCATCTCTTTTTGTGCCTCAGCCACCTGTATGATGGCTTAAGCCAAATAGCAATTTTGTATCATTTAGAGCCATGTTAAAAAAAGGAATCATTAATTTTAAAATCAAATAGTCATACTAATAGATATTAGTTATTATATGTTGCTATACAATAATATAGTTGTTATCAACTATATTTGTATCTGCTTTGCAGATGAAACAGTGCACTTGGAAAACAGTTCTTCAACTATGAAAACTACACTAATAAAACGTATTCCCCTTCCTGCATAAGCTATACTGTTATAAGGCACTTACCACCCACACAACTGTGGCCACATTCAATAGGAGTTGTTTCTTTTTTTACTAGCTCAGTAGAGTGAACGCAGTATGACTTCAGAGTGCAGAGAGGGACCAGCAATAAAAAATGCTCTTCGGCTGTTAAACCCACACACCATTTTGCTAGGCCTGAGAAAAGGATGGACAAGTAGCAGGAGAGTTAATGTCAGGAAATAATAATAACACTAATACTTCACTAATTACTCTTTTCCTCTGCACTCGATCAAAAGTGAGATTAGGACTGCAGCTAACCAAAAAATAAACCCCAAAAATTTATGTTAAGAATAAGAGGATACATCTGTTTCCTGCCTTAGCCAGATCTGCTCACCCTTGTCATCAGAATAGCTGCACTGAGACATGAAGTTCTGAAGATTAAAGCTGAGGGTCACTATTTTTACCCAGAAGAGCTCAAGAATATGCGTAAGAGTAGTTCATTATGTCATCTCTGCCTGTGACAATGCAGAAATATTGCCAAACGGGGAAACTCCTAATTGTAAAAAGCTCATCCGAGTGAATGCAAGTGAGAGATTAAGGAAATATCTGGCCCAAAAGAGTTTTTTACTCCATTTCTGGAAGTCAAAAAGACAAGCTTACCATGGATTTAACTAAGCACAGCACTGACATTTGGCTTTAGCAGGAATTTGCCAGTATGTCCAACGTGTCTCAGTTCCTGTAGTGGAAAGTCCTTTCTGTATTTTAGAGCTGGGGAAGAGATATTTTGAAAATGGACTCCTTTATTTAATTTTTCTTTTACATACCTCCAGTTTTGGCCTGTTGGCAGGTTTTTTTAAAAGATGAAATTTGCTACAAAAACTATCAGAGTGGGAATATCTAGTCACACTGACAACTTACTACCATCTGTTCACTGGTTACTCATGAGTGGTTGGAGTCCTCTTTGTGCTAAGCACTGCATGTATGCTTAGCAAATGAGAAAGTGCCTGCCCCAAATAGCTCAGAATAGACAGAGCTAAGATTTGCCCAAGACTGCAAGATGTACATGGCAGAGCTGGGAAATGAGCCCAGGTTCTCTCATTTCAGATCCAATTCCAATTCACCTTTCTTTCTGAAATGGATTGGAAACTGTCCTATGTCTGTAGGGAGAAAAGGTCCATATCACTGACTAACACACACAGGGTTTTAGTAGTCTGTGGCTAAACACAGGAGGATGCACAGATGCTGTGAACGGACAGGCTAAATTATTATTTAAGCTGAATGAAGGTGGAGGCTCTGCTACAGCCTGCACTGTTCAGAGTGACAGCAGCAGAAGTAATCACTTTGTTTCACACAGACTTCTCTCCCTGTGAAGCCTCCTGTCCTAGAGGAAATAACGGTTTGGGTTTTGCCATCCTTCTTCTCCCTGCCCTAATATAAACCCCAACTTACTGTCATTCTAGCAGTCTATCTTCATTCTATCTTCAAAATGCCTGAACCAGGTTTCTACAAATCTGAGATTTACAAAAGAAAAATACCTTTGGAACCCTTTTTAGTTGTCTTGTTTGTCTTTTTTTTGTCCATTATCTCAGGACCTGGTTGGGCAGTGGGGAGATCTGAGCAGGGAGGGAGAAAGGGAGAAAAGATCCCTGCTCAAATAAACAGCCTGTTCGTGCTCTTCACTGGTCCCTTGCCCAAAAGATCTGCTAATATCACAGAATCTATGTTGTAGAAGATTTTCATGACATCTTGAAACATTAACCTACAGAGCCTGGTGTTACTGCACTCCTAACTCAGGCTTTCAGTTAGATGAACAAATCCCAGTCCAAGTATATACCTGGATTACTAGTATATTGGAGCCTCAGAGCCAGGGAGGTGCAGAAGGTTCAGAGAAGCAATGTGCAGGAATTGCACGTATTGGTGCAGCGATTCCTTCTGTAGTGGGCAAACAGCAAGAGCTGTCATGTGCCCAAGGAGACAGGTCTGTGTTTGTCCTACTGATCTGCAATCAGGTCTGTTTCTCAAAGTCCCTCTATACAGGAACATAGAGGAGGTCAAAGCTACTACTGCAGGCCAGGAGCTGTGGTGATGACCATGCAGCTGCTCTATGCTATGTCTGCAATAACATGGTATCACCACCAATTCCTGAGCCGAGGAGGTCCTCACACAGAGCTCTTTTACCCTAGCTTTGCAAGGAATTAGTTTTTGGACCAAAAGGCACTTAATTATAATGTAAATGAAGAACTATGGAAGGTGGTGCCTAGGTTTCTGACGGCATAATTCACAGTGGTTACTTTTGTCCTTTCAATGAAAGCGATGTAATTAAGGAAAGCACAGTCAGATCGAGTTTGCCTTGCAGAAGGAGACAGAACTAGAGTGACTGAAGCACATAACAGAGCAATGGAAAATCATCACTCCTCCACAGTTCTTGCAACAAAGCACTCAGTGTCAGCTTTGAACTATTCTGCAGTGTATTTTGAATAACACATTACTTATATGCCTGGAATAAAACATAGGAATCTTAACACAACATTGATTTGATCTTGTAAGTGGTTAACTTATAAATCCTCTTAATCAAACAAATGCATACAGGCTGAAGATTAAGGTTGTTTTTAGGATTTTTTTTTTTTTAAGTCACCACTGCCAAATTTCAACTGTAAGGGAAGGTGTTGTATGTGCAGTTTCTAAAGTTACTGCTCAGCCTGCAATGAGATTATAGTATTGTTAAATTGAAGGAATTCCTGTTCTGTGGTGTTGTTTTTGGCTGATCCAGTATTGTGGGTTAACTTTATGTGATGTATTTTCTTTAGAACAAATTTCCTTCAATTCATCAGTAGAGGTTCAAGCTGCTCTGCTAAGAGTTTGTGACATTTTTTTGGAAGTGGTTATGAACACGCCAATGAAAAGTTAACAGATTGTCAGGAACACTTCCTTGGGAATAATGTTTCTAATTTTTCTTTATTCTTTATCTTTTGTTTATCCTCTTTTCCCTTTCAGGACTATATCTTTCCAGCTGTTGTGTGGAGTTGTCTACTTATGACACAATCCTAGAGAGCTGCAGAAGAACCCAGACCAGGGAAGAACAATCTAATTATCCGCTAGAATGGAGGCCTTGAGCAACAGAGCTTCAAGAGCAAACCTGCAGTTAGTGGTTACTGTAGACTCTGTTCCTGGCTCTCTCACAGACTCATTGGATAACCATTGCCGATTCATTACAATCGGGCATTTCAGACCCAGCCATAAAGATAAACATCAACAAATTATCAGTGGTGCAATTGGTGCAGAACAACCAGCAGGTCACCTGTGGAATTGTCTCTAAAAAAGAATAGGTGTGTTCCTATGCTTCACAAAGGACAGAAGCAGCCAACACACACAGTAAAACTGGAATGAGCTCTCTGACAGAGTCATCTGGATCATGACAAGAGTATGCCATTAAGTATTTAGTCAGTGGGAAGAGGCATGTGATTGTAGGTAACATAGCTAAGTCATCAGTCTTGGTAATTACAGATAAGAAAACAGTATACTCAGCCAGGCAGTGGAGAAAGATGGATTAAAATAATATGGTGTCAGTAGGAACAGGTAGGGACAAATTCTTTTGCTTTCAAGCAAAAGAATGCTTGCTATTTCTTTTCCTCTGAAGTTCTTTATATTCTATAGAAATGGACCATTTTGAAAAATTCTAATTGTCTCACTTAATACAAATGCCTGTCCAAGCCTCTTCAAATCCATTGACAGAGGCAGAGAGGACTATTAAGAAGAAAAAAACAATGGAAACGGTCAGTGAATGACCCTTGTCATATAGCCCTGTTCAAGCATACACTTTCCTTAACAAGTGCAGTAAACTGCAGCTTTGAACTGGACACAGAAAGAAATATCCCCCAGAAACGTTAGATTTAGCTCAGCCGTGAAAGCTGCTCTCTTTAATGTGGCAACAACAGGAATACAAGAGCTTCACATTCTCCTTTTATATGTTTAACCTTTGACAAAAAGGTTAAACACTTTCCTCACAACTGACTCACATCAGGAAACGCAAGAACTATACTCTCCAGATGAAGCCTGGCTAGCTGCAAAATGCAATGTCAGCATCTGAAATGTAGTAAAACAAGGATTCCTTGTACAGTTCCTAGTACTGCTACAGGGGCAGGAAGTGGGTCAGCAAGAGGGTCTTTTCCAGATGGGAGAGACCTGAAATGGTGACGGGAACAATAAGGAAGTTCAGGGCAGGGGGAGAATTGGCTCCCATTTCAAACATCTCACTGAGATCTATTTTAAATGCATTGATGTATTAAAATCCCCCTAGCAACATAGCAGGAAAGTTTACAAAACATTACATGGAATATCTATGAAAGCTTTCCATGTTTTCCATTCTTTGCCTTCCAGATATTTTAGGGCCAGATTCTCATCTGGTGTCAATACGGCTAACTCCCTTCACTTGGGTGATGAATATAAGCTCAGGTTTGGCTGGATGAGTTGGTTTATTCATCGGAAGACTGGTAACCAAACTCCTGAACTGTAGCAGCTCCAAAGTCAATCAAATCTGCAAGTACTTAGTACCTCTGAAATTCAGGTCTGAGGACCAGATAGTGCCACTGATTCTTACTTAGTGCCCTAACTGGCTAGACATGTACTCCAGGTTAAACACAGGCCCCGTGAGGTGGGACAGAGTTGCTTGTGGAGTGTGGAGGACCGAAGGCTGCAGGAAATGAGGAAGTGCTGAGCACTGACCTCTACCCAGGATAAAGCATAAAGAAATGATTGGAGGTGAGTCCCAGGATGACTCCCCTCATCAGCTTAGTATTTGGAGGGGGCCACCTATGCAGGTAAGAGTGCGCCTGCAGGACCCAGCATAGGAAGACCCAGGAGTGCAGTTCCTCCACCTGGAGTATGTTGGGGAATGGGAAGAGAAGAGAAATCACTATCAACATGGCAATCAGCATCTGGAAGTAAAGTCTGCCTGCATCTGTGGACAGACCATGGCTGGTATGACAGCTGGGCAACAGAGATCCTGAAAAGGTCTTGGTGGGGGTAGATGGTGGTACTCCCCTTCCCCATGGCATACGCTGGGAGGGAAAGGGCAATATAGGATGTGAAGAACCAAGCACTGTTTTCAGGAGCAGATCCTCTATGAGGTGACCCCTGAGCATGGAACTTGCCATCCACCCCAACTTAATCCCTCTGCTCCAGCCCCCACTGCTCTGATCAGCCTTCTTCCTTCTACATTTTGATTTGACTCCTTCTTCTCTGGCAGTAGAAGGGGCTCTAGGACTTCTTGCTCTTCCAGGCTTCCTAGCTGCCCCACTTTTCCATGCTGCTAGCAACCAACACATCCCATTGCCCTGCTCATCCCTCTCGTGACATCATATGGCCTCATGCTACCCATGCTTTTGGTGGTGGCAGCAAGAAGCAAGACACAGGGGAACGCTTCTCTTGCCTGAAGCATGCATTTTAGGGTAGAAGGGTGAGCTGGCACCTCCGCTTGGCCCAGGACACAAAAGCTCTTGAAAACCACAGCATAGTGTAAGGAGCTTAGGAAATGGTTGTGGCCAAGTTCCCAGTTCCCTTCTGCACAGTAAGGCAATTGTGAAACTCTCTGTAGCACAACACAGCATGGGATGGTGTCCGGGTGTTGTCCAAAAGTATTCCCTTCAAGACAATGTGCAGAGAGGATGTGAAGAAGAGGCCGTTCCAGGACTCTCTTGACTCAGAGGGAACAGAGCTGCTTGTCACAGCAGCACAGACCCCTTCAGCCAAGTTGGTACAGATGCAGGCTTCACAGCATATTAGGGCATGGAAATGGAGTCTTCTCTGTGTTGACCCTACGAGGAGGTGATCCTAAACCATGAAATAAAATTATACAATAAAATCAGATCTGTAGGTGTGATCTGTCCAGCATATCTAGAGAGTGACAACGCTCTACTACCTGTTGTCCTGAAGGTCTATCTCCTGCTTCCTTCATTATAAGTGCAGTATAGCAAAGGGTAAATCCTAGCTCTGGAACCTTGTGGGACTTCTCCCATGATCAAGAGCAAATTCACTTTAAGGGAAGCAGAAACTGGCTCTTAATTAGTGATTCAATTTCCCTCCAACACCAAAGCAAAATAAACAAAAAGGAACTCTTCTGCATTTGAAGAATATTCAAAAATCAGGAGTTTTCTTGGACACTGGGATGAAGAGAGTGAAGAGTTATCGCCAATGCACTGATCTGCAGCACATGTTGTACTGCACAGTGCTAACAGGGGATGCAGCCATGACCTCAGTGTCCCCCAGGAGACCCACCACTGCAGTAACCTATGGTGTTATACGGGGTTTACAAATGGCAGCGAGGACTGTAGCAACCAGCACATTCCAAAATCATCAGACACCCAGGCTCCAGCATTTTGGTATCAACCGTGCCCATCCTGCCCCTCTCACAAGAAACCTTTCAAGCCCAATATTTTACATCAAACCCATTGCATTTGCTACAGAAATTGTCATAGAAACATTGCATTTTCTGCAGCTTGGTATATGATGCTAGCAGGCACCAGGTGGCGATGTAATTACAAGATTAGCAGTGATACCACAAAATCATGTTGTAGTTAAGTGTTAAAAGTATTATCTAGACACTTTCATATATCATTATTGATCAAAAATGAAAATCTTATCACTCTCTAGCAACTACTTGATCTGACATGCACTGACTTTCTGATCCTCTGTAACAGGATAGATTTGACCTTTACAAGATTACCTCAGTGTGGGATAATTGACAGCTTTCAGCAGGAGTTTTTGAGACAGATTCTGAGTGGGTTTGCTCATGTTTTTGTGTGCGCATGTACATTTCAAAGAGTAGGAGTAACTTGTGAATGGGCAGAATGAACTCCTGCCCTGCTCATGGAAATGGCAGGCACTATGCATCACTGTATTTTGCAATGATTCTCCACTGGGGGAGAAGGGGAAAAAAGGAGTGGGTAGAACAGGCATGTAAGGGCTGACTCTGAACAAATGTTGGCTTAGTGGAACAAACAGAAGAAAGTAATAAGACAGTAACAAACATCCCAGCTTGCTGACTGGAATAGCTGGCACCAAGTGCTTGGACGTGTAGCACTAATGGGCTCTCCAATTCAGGATCAGCAGCAAACAGACCTCAGGCCTGTTTCTCCTCTCATCAGGAGTAGGACATTAAAGTCAGCAGAGCTATTCTGACATACATTCCCATATCTGGATGCCAGATGGGAAATAAGTAACACATTTTTAAGAGTGAGAGTGACTAACCATTGGAACAGACTAGCAGGGGAAGCAGCAGATTCTCCATTTTCTGAGCCCAAACTGGATGCCTGCTTTGTGCAAGCTGTGTTTTAGTGAGACACACGAAGCTCACTGCAAGGACAGCAGTCTATGATCTGTGATTAGAGAACATACTATTCAATCTGGCTCTTAATTTTATTAATCTGTAACAGTCAGAGCAAATTAAGAGAGAATTGGGCCCTGCATTATTGTTTCTCAAGTGGGTGCATGAACCAAGCTTCTGGTGTAAATACTTCCAATGCAGGATTCAAAGTTCATTTTTTTAATAACTTTGCTGCTGCTATAATCACATCATTTGAAATTCACATTAGCGCATCTAAACTGGCTATAATACAAGTGAATTAATTTCCTTTTTGGAATGAGTACCTTTGCTCTGCATTGTGATTTCAGATAACCAAGATTAAGCCTAATTTATAGGCAAAATCTGTGACCCCAGCACTTTGGTTTTACTATTGCATTTCTGCTGGTTAATCCCACTTCAGATTCCAGCCAACTTACAAGAGATGGACACAAATCACTCAGGTAGAATCTGCCTCTTCTCTGCAATAAAGAACAACCTTGGAAGTTCAAAATAAATAATCATATCAAAGATTCATTTGCACATAATCTCTTCCAGTCAGCAAAGCCTGCGAGCTAGTTTAAGATGATTTCTCATCAAAAAGACATTATTTCTCTCCAAACAACTCATATAGTTTGTACCTATTTGTCTATGTGTCCTCAGACACATACATTTACCTCTAATGAACTGTGGTACAAGACTATCCAATGAAGATGGATCCATGCTACTGTAACTGGTGACTGGCAACACTGATGCAGAAAACTTCATCAGCTGAGTTTTGTAACAAGTTCTAGATGAACCAGCTTTTGATAAATGGGCTAGATTGTGACTACGCTTTCATTCCTTTTAAGCAACACTGAACATGCCACCAGACCTAAAGTTTTGTACTGGTTCAATTAATTCTGACAGTCTAGTACATGGAAGAGCTAAGATATAATATCTCTAAATGGTGACATTTTATTCTTGGTGTTTCATTATTATTCATTCAGTATTCATTGCAATGCATCTCATCTTGATTAATGGAGTGGATATTCATGTGGATCTCCCTTTACTACAAATAAAACTTATAATTCACAACTGGCGTAACTAATTGAAATAATGCTTCCTTTTTCAGTCACATAATCTACACATTACAAAAGTATATAACAGTCTTTTTATCTGCTCATTAGTAAGTTGCATAAAAAGAATAGACCAGAACTCTGTTTCTTGAGATAAAGGAGATGAAAAGCTTATTTTCTTCTGCCTTTTAAATATGTAAATAGCTATGAATAATTTGTGAATTTCCTGTACACATATGTGCCCATCTCCAAGCACCACTGCACATGAAAAAGCAAATATCGTGTTCAGAAAGCAGTGGTCCAGAATTGTCCCAAGACACCTCACTGGACTGTACGCAAGCGAACACAGCGAACTAGCTCTTTGTGGCTGTCCATGAACAAGCTCCATTTTCAGTCGCTGTGCCATTCTGCCCTCTGTGTAAAACCACTGAAACTATTTGGGATCTCTGCTGCCTTCCACCTTCAGAGTTCAGCATAAAAGATGACTTCTTTGCTGCTCCCAGGCAGAAAAGCCTGAATCCCAAAAGGACTGACTGCAGTGGAGCAGGCTAAAAAGCTGCCTGCCCCTGCCACCACAGGGCCCAGCCTGTCAGTACTGGTGTTCAGGTAAAGCTGACTCATTCTAAAACCTCAGCTTTGGGTCCCAAAGTATCAGTGCTTTTTCAAATTTTGAGATCAGACATAAATCTACATAATAGACGTCTTCCAGGGATTAAGTCATGTGTCATGGTCAATACGGTGAATGAGCCTATTTTTTTGGTCCCTATTTTACATAGGGCTGCAGAAAATGGACTCTTCTGTTCTTATAATTTCTAATCCTGTCTGCACATTTGCAGTCTCTTGGGTCATCGCCCCTTTTCTTGAACAGTGTGTTTTGCTCTGCATCAAACAATAAACCAAACTAAGCACTTCCTCACAGTACTCTTCTAGTTTTTCATGTCCTTTTCATTGAACAGGATTTTAAAACATTGTTCAAACCAATTTTTGACACACCCTTGCACTGCACCAAAGTTAAATGGTACGTTCCCTGGGTTAGGCAGATACTTGTTCTCTCCTCAGTTAGTGGTGCACTTTGTAATGCACAAACAACAGCCAGCTATTTCAGTAGAGCCGAGCTTAAGCTGTGTTTTCCTGGAAAAATACATTACCAAGCCGTAACAAACACAGCTGTCTGGTTTTTGTTTTGGGTCAGGTGGTAGGAGATCTGAAATCAATTCAATCGCCAAGATTCAAATCCTGAATGAACATAGATAATATGAAAATCTACCACTCCTGGAATTATAGTATATCTATATTTTTCACTGCCTCTCTTCTAGGGACAAATTCTACTTCCTATTACACCAATGTAAATTCATAGCAATAGCACTGACATTGGTGGTCTTGCACTGAAATATACCCTTGTATATCAATTAGGGTATGGCCCTCCAACCAAAGGTGAAAGGCATGGTATGAAAAATACCGATTACTTATTAACAGTGGAGTGCCTGCAGCATCATTACCAGCAGAGCTAATATGTATTTTCAAATTTTTGATGATCATTTACTAACAAAGCTTTTAAATATATTTTAAGATGTGAGTTCCAAAAATGGAAATCCTGAAGAAAGCATGCATTGTTTTTTTAGTATTTCTCCTCACTACTCTGAGAAATTTGCTCAAAATCCAAGAGAAAACCACTGCCCTGCTCTGTATCCCCCCAGATGCACTACTATGGGCTAGCCAACTGTGTGATCTCATGGACAAACCACTGGCCTGAGGATCCCAGCAGCCAGACCCTACTGCCCCCCCTGCCATGACCTGTCCCTCTCCTAACCTCAGTCTCTGATCTCTCCATACTGCTCCCTGTGCCTTACTTAAACTTCAAGCTGGAAAAGTACCACTGTTTGGGGCAGTCTCAAAAATAAGTCTCGAGTAGGGATCGAACGAAGCCTGTGTCGAAACACTTTCCTGGGACTGATGAGTGTAAGCTTTCTGAGCACAGTCTCTTTGGCCAGGGCTTGCCTCCAGGAGTCATGGCCAAGCTCTGGCTGTGCTGGCAAAGCCCCTTGCAGATACTTGTCATACAATGACTAAAGGAGTTTCTCTGAAAGCATTGCTACATCAGGGTGTCTTCCTCCCCTCCTCCCCATGCCTCCAGCCAGCAACTAGTCTAGCCAAACACTGTAGTACAAACCTGACCTCAATCTATCTGCTTTGTCCCATGAACACAACAGCAATCAGTTACAGCTTTTCCCCATTGATGTAACAGAGATCAATTGTGCTCAGAGCCCTAAGCAGGGGTCTTGATTACAGGAGGCAAGAGACCCCCAATACCACCAAGTAGAGGTATGTGTGGTGGGACAGCGGCACAGCCAATGCACAGCCACCCTCTCCAGTGCAGCTGCAGCGGCTCTACCTGGGACTCAAACCTGAAATCTCTGGGGTGTTGCTGTAGAACATCCAAATTGAGTTGTTAAAGAGGCTGTGTTATGCTCCAAAAACCTCACCTCAACATGCAAACCCATCTCCTTGTTCTCTGTTCCCCTCCCACCTTGCCCTGTCTTCACACCTTTGGCTCCTTATGTGAAGTTAGCACCTAAGTCATCCTCTGCAAGGATGTAAGGGGGTCATTTTCCTTCTGTACTGTTTTTGGTTTTTTTTTTTTTCCTTTTTGGAACTGCCCTTGCCACTTTGCAGACAAGTTCCCAGCTCCAAGAGAACAGTGCATGCCTGCTGTGGGTGTTATGTGAACGGAAATTATGTGGTTTGGATTTTTACGTGAGAATTCCAGGAGAAGGCAAAGTGTTGCAAATAACCTCCATAAATCATTTTAAACAAAGCTCAGGAAATGCCATAATGATTTAGCTGGCAATATCTAAAAAGAAGTTCACACTGTTCTCTGACTCCTGGTAAGTAAGTACGTTTGCTTAAGATGTAATTGAAAAAGTACTGTGTTACCGTTTACATTTTCAATTTTGTATCTCCTGTCCAGGCACAGCTCGCTGCTGGCAGCTCTTAATTTGTGCTATGCAGTCTTTCATCATCCAAACAACAGTCCCTCTGGGGCTACAATATAAATGGCTGGAGGGAGATAGGTACCAACCAGAAAACGGCTGGGGAAGGCTGGAGTGAAAGGCTGGTGACATCTATAGAGCTGCGGAGTTACTGCAGTTTCCTTTGCCCTTCACTTTCCTCAGTCATTCAGGCTGAGAAACGACAACCCTTTACTCAGCGTGGGATTCCACACTTAAAACACCAGCCTGGTTATTTGTTGTCCTATATTGCCTCACACATTTATTTATCTCACTGCAAAATCCTGCCTAACCAGATTACTGTTTTTTAAGAAATGCTCTTTGCAGGTGGATAGCCAGACAGTGAAGAACCAGGCTTGTTTAGTCCAAATCAGTGATGAGTATTGGTTGGGAAGGAGATACATGCTCTACTGTAAAATACCAGTTTTAGTGAACAGGTTTAAGGAAACAAAGTTAAATTACCAACCAGAGACGTAGTTTCAGGACAGCAGCAGATGTCTTGTTACCATCAACCTTTGACATCCAAAGGCATGCTGGAATGAGCTATGGAAAGAAAAAGAACAAAATTTGGAGCACAATAGTAAAATCTGGGAGTTTGTGATCATTCGCCTTACCGATCTTCCACTAGGCTTAAAGATAGGATAGTGGATGAGCTGTTTTGAGAGCATATGCAGTTATAAAATTCTCTCTTGCCTCACTAGTTTTATATAAAGAAAACATAATACGAAGACTGTTGTCTACAGTCAAATTTATTTACTTGCTTGTCTCTCAGGTAAGTTTTATACCATTCAGTAAAAGCTCACCTGTCTTCATAAACAGATAAATCTTACCTATTTAGTATATAAAATCAATACCAGGACATCCCACATTAATTCCAAGGTGTTAGAGATAACTTATTTACCTACTTACTACTATTTTTACTTCTATTTTTATTGCTTAGCTGTGTCAGGAGGGCTGGGGTTCAAATACATCTATTTAGCGAGAAATGGCCTCAGTCTGATGCTCTTATACAAGACAAAGTTACAGAGAAGAAATATTATCATCCTTTTTTTTTTAACCAGTAGGAACTGAGGCACATGGTAATCTGCTCATACGCTCCAAAAGTCTGTGTCAGAGCTGGAATTTTAATTTAGATCTCTTGAGTCTCTGCAGTGCCATTTCTAATGTCTCAGTGAAAGCAGACTTGAATTTCTGTCACATTTCTGAAGGTAGCGGGCCTCAGACAGGCCTCCTTCAGCTTCCATACGTGACTGCAATGCCTCAGAGAGTTGCTCTGAGTGACAAGAGGCACTTTCTTTCCCTGCTGGCAAGATAAGTGTGTTTATTATTTTCTCAGCCTGCATTTTGGAAGGTTACTTATGCAGGTTTAGAAGTTGACGTGTGACTCTTCTGTGCCAGTCCTCGGAGTCATGATCCCTGCTGCTGAGTATTGGCAATGCTCTTTTGATCCACAGCTTTGAAGACAGATCTATCAGAGAAGAGGGGGAACTGCCACAGCTGCCTTTTCTCTAAGTATTTGTTTATGCTTATAAAACCAGATGGGAAAGGTGCCCATCCTGTGCCCTTCGCACTCTTGATGATTATTTAAAAGCACAGCATAACAGAAAGACAAAACCAGTAGACACACACACAGCAGCAACCTTTGCTTAGAGCCTACATCAAAAGTGAGAGAGTAATATGAAAAAGGAAGAATATCCAGATCTCCAGGGTGAAAAAAAAAAACCAACACACCACACACTAAGAAACAGCCATGTTTTCAAAAGCCCTAGAATTTGCCAAATCCTAATTTGGGACTGAATCACAACAGATTGGGGAATTCTGCAGAGACAGGGTAGAAGTACCCAGGTCAAGCAGTATGACCATCACAGAGCAGGTCCCTGGAACATCCAGAATGTGGTTTTTCTATGCAAATAAAAAAAATTAACAGTAATTTTTCTTGACCACTGAAGAGCTTCTCAAATTCTGACCTGGAAAGCTCAAGCAATTTGCACATGATTGGTCACGAGTATCAACAACTCTGTACAAAAAACCCTCTCTGGCTCCTCTCTCTTGCTCATGCTCCTAAAAGGTACCAGGGATAAAATACAGCAACTTCACAGTCTCTGTTCTGATCCAGTACAACAGCATTCAAACACAGGATGCAACCATTTACTTTAATGTCACTCTGGAAAAAAAAAAAAAAACAACACAAAAAAACCATTGACAAATGTCTTTCTCCCCTCCCTCTCCTTCTGAGGCTTTTCTAATCATTCAGTGCCATTCACTGGAGGCTGTTGTTTTCTCCCAGGAGGTGACAGCTGCCTTGAGAGAGTATTCCTGAAGTACCTCAAGTGGCTTTCAGAGGAAGCTGTGACATTTAGATGCAGGCAGAACAAACCAGGAGGTTTAAAACACCCCATTGGCAGGGTAGCTGAGAGCTGGCATGCACAGAGTGCCTCAGGACACAGAATTACAGACCTCCTCAGATAGGAGGCAGGAATTGAGAATCTATTTTCAAATACAACCCAGTGAAATCCCAGCCACTCTAGCTGCAATTGTTTTCCTTCCTGCAGCTGAGTTGTCAGCCAAAGACTAAACCTTGTACTGCAAGAAAATATGCTATTATTTTCTTCAAGAATCATGTCCTAGTTCATATTCTCCTTAGATATTCGTTTTCTAGGAGGTCCAGATTGGTTTCTGTAGGTTCTGTGTATTCTAAGCAAGCTTTTTCAAATGTCTCTGCATTTGACACGTTGGAAAATATTGAGACAGCATAAAGGTTCACTGAATTTACTCTTATTAGACCTATATAAATATCTCTCAACTGATGACCGACTCCAACTGATGACAGTTTGCCTAAGTCACTGATTTAGGTTTTGAAAGGCATTCTCCTGGTAAGAATATAGACTAGCTTCAACCATCATGAACCACTTACGCCATGGGTCTGTACCAGAGCCTGTGACAGAATTGCAAGCTTCTGGAATTTTATGTTAACCATTCCTTCCCTCACAAGGCACAACCATTTCACCCCATCCAGGTTTCCAAATTCATATTAGCACTGTTCTTTCACATTTTGCATTCTTACATCTGTTCTGCCACGTGTTTTGTTGGATTCCACCCTGACATCACTAGTGTTTACATGAACATGGTAGATGGAGGGATGGCTTCAGACTTCTGACGCCACGAGCCCTGGCCTTTGCTCCTTCTCACCAATAAACTTCAGGTTGTTGAGCCAAACTGGAATGGTTCCAAGTCACATCAATGTTAATTTGGACATGTGTCCACTGCTGTGGTGCCTCATGTGAGCTGCAGTACAGCTGCCTTGTGCTTCTTTTGCCTTTGGTCCCAGCTATCTGAGATGTCCTGTTGATACCGAATGGACACAAGGTAGGGCAACTAACACAGTATGCCCTGGGACTCACTTGACCCTAGGCAATTTAGAGAAACCCACTGGGTTGGCATGACAATGCCAAATTATTTAGGTGACACAGAGACAAGTCAAACTGAATGTTCCTTTTCTGTTCAGGAAACATAATACAACAAATTCACTTTGGGACTGCAGAAATATCCGAGGCCTCCGTTTCCTAACCAGCATTTATTGGAACTTTTCAACCCACAAAAGGAAAACATATCAATATTATCACATTTGGCCCAATTCCTGATAAACACAAATTTTCAAATACTAGAATTTCACGTGGGACAAAATGCTTACATTTATTTGCTCTTTTACTGCAGAGTGTGGGAAAGAATCCTAAGCATAAATATATCAACCTCCAGATTATTTCTGCTTTCAGATGGAAAGATGGAGGCATAAAGAGACTGAACTCTGACTGATTGTTGTGGTTTAACCCCAGCCAGCAACTGAGCACCATGCAGCTGCTCCCCCCTCCCCCCTCCCAGTGGGATGGGGAGGAGGATCGGGGGGAAAAAAAGTAAAACTCTTGGGTTGAGATAAGAACAGTTTAATAACTAAAGTAAAATAAAATACACTACTAACTAATAATAATAAAAATATAATAATAATAATAGTAATGAAAAGGAATACAACAAAAAAAAGAGAAATAAAACCCAAGAAAAGACAAGTGACGCACAATGCAATTGCTCACCACTCGCTGACCGATGCCTGAGCTCTGATCGGCCCCTCCTGGCCAACTGCCCCAAGTTTATATACTGAGCATGACATTCTATGGTATGGAATATCCCTTTGGCTAGTTCAGGTCAACTGTCCTGGTTATGCTCCTTCCCAGCTTCTTGCACACCTGCTTGCTGGCAGAGCATGGGAAACCGAAAAGTCCTTAACTTAGGATAAGTACTACTTAGCAACAACTAAAATATCAGTGTGTTATCAACATTATTCTCACACTAAGTCCAAAACACACTGTATGAGCTACTAAGAAGAAAATTAACTCTATCCCAGCTGAAACCAGGGCACTGATCCAAGGACAAAAAAACCCAAAACCAAAAACAAACAGTAAATCACCCAAATGACTCTCAGGAGCCAGGAATTCTGACTCTTTGTCCACTGCTGCAATGATTAAATGGTGACGCCAGTCATGATAAAAAACATGTAACAGGAGAAGGTGGGCGTTAGAACACCTGTAATTGGCGACAACTAGGCTAATCACATAGTCTGTGTAATCTGAATACTTAAAAAAATACTTTCTCCAACCCACACAGGGAAACTGTATCACTCCATACTCCTACGATGCATTGTACTATATTTCTTCTTGTTAAAACTGTATCAACAGTTTGTGTAACACTCTTACTAACACATTCTTAAGTTAGAAATAGGAAGTGAGTAATAACGCAAGCAAGAGCATCTCTTGTGTGACTTTTGTGTGTGCATGCAATATATTTGTGATATGTCACTACTCTGAATCAACAAGAGAGATATTAGATGATTCCTGGGTGGCATTAAATTGAAACTGAAGGTCACCCTTTTGTTGCTCTCCTGCTCTCAGGGATATTGCATCAATAAATACAAACAGGAATTCCATGTTGTAAAAGAGTTAATGTCCAGAGAATTGACATTTAAATGAATGGATTAAAATGCTGTAAACTTAACAAGAAAAATGGATCTCAGATAGAATTTACTTTGAAATACGGATCCAGTCATGCCTCAGTACTGCTTTAGGCGAGTCTCTCACCATCACATTGCAATGAAAACTGGGAAGGGAGTTTTCAGTTGATACTTAAGAATAAGTTTTTGTTTATTTGCTAAACTCTTTTGTTTCCCAGTTGTTGAACTGTTCCAATAGCTACTTGAATTCAAACAGCTCTAGCCAGTCACACAAAGAACACAGAAAGAGAAAAATCAAGCTTTAAGCCTTTTAAGACTTAGTCCGCTCTGCATATAAGCAGACAGAACTTGCATCAGCTTCAGAAAGAATTGCCCTGGCTTATGCCATGGACGAGTGTGACCTTAAAGCATATTTGTTTTGTCAAATATATGCAGGTATGAGCTCCGAATAGCACCTTTGAAGTTAGAGCCTGGGGGCAAGAGGTTAAGGAGGCTGTAAGGCAGGCTTTGTCCACAGCCATACCATCTTAATAAATTACAAAAGTTCAAAGTGAAGTAAGCTCTGAAGAATTCAAGAAAGAAACTCCAGTACTTAATAGTTTTGACCCATTTAGGTTTAGAAGGGATTTTCCTATTATTACTTCAGCTAGGATTGCTGGTAATTTGAATCTTCAGTGACACTAATACACAAAACAGTACTGCAGTCTCATCACACAATGCCTTATCTTAACCCTCCAGACCAGGAATGAGACAGAGTCTCCAGGCTGTGAGGACTTTGTCTTCCCTCACATACCATCCACTCCACAGAGAACTGATCTTGCTGGTAGCTGAAATCTCCTCACCCAGGACTTCAGCACAATGACGGCATTGGTGCTCCTGCTTCCTTAGATGTTGTGCTTCACCACAACCCTCCACCCTTCCTTCATTTGTGACACCCTGGTATCCACAGGTAGCCACTGCCCCAATAGGTATGGAAGCTCTGGAACTTCACTGAGAAGATGGAGGTGCATTCCTAGAAAAAGCCATTTTCAGTTCCTTCACCACCTTGTTGCTAGAGCTGAGAGGCCAACTGGCTCTCTTGTATGGTCCAGAGCATGATCTAAGCTCTGGAGAGAAGGAACTGTGAGGAAATACAAGCAAGAGAATCTGTGAAGGTTCAGTCAGAGTAGGATCAATCTGGGTCACGCAGAACACAATACAAGGATACTGCAATACTTAAGTGCTGTCACCTTGTCCTTTTGGTACTGTTTTAAATCACATACATTTAGATTCAGGATACTGAATTCCCACCATTTACTGTTGACTACCTCATATACCTCTTCTTGCTTCTGCTATTACACCTTACCCAGGCCAGAGGATCCATGAGTAAATGCTGCTGCTTGTTACAGCTGTGGAACCCTACTGAAGTTAGCAGGATTGAAAGCATTCAATTAAAAGAAGAGTTAGCCCAACTTATGCTAATACGATGAGAGTTGCATCTGATGTTATATTTTTCTGTCTTCCTTCAGTTTTGGTCTCATATTTCACTGCAGCCAAGCAATCCAAAACCATGATAATGGCAAAAAAAAGCCCACTAAACATTTAAAATCATTAACTGTGGTTCTTTTTGTTCTCCTTCTGGGTTTTGGTCCCTGAAGATTCAGACCAGGAGAAAAAATTATTTTTACTTTAAAAGTTAAGATTCTTATAATGTAGCTATGGTTTAGCCATAACAGTATCAAATGCTGACAGACCTGCAGTAAAATGTTGCAGTTCCTTGACGCTGCCTTTGAACCCTGTCATATCACAAGTATTGACTCATGGAAATGCCTCTCTCCCAGTCAGTTCCTGTAGGGCAACAATCTCCACACAAAGATTCCTCTCACATCAACAACTAATCAATGCAACACTTTTCTGAGGTAAAAGCTTCATCAGTATTCCACAGATAAAAGTGATATGCTGAGAGATTAAGATTCAAGATCATTCCCCCTCTCTACACTCCAGATGCAAACTTTGGCAATAACCCAGCTCCAGGCTGAGTTGTTATCTGGGCATGTGCTATTTTCTCACTATCTTTACCTGACAATCTGATTTATGTGGAGTAAAAAAAATAGGTAGTCAAGCTTGAAGAATGACAGAGGGGTTTCCAGTCAGGTCCCCTGTCTGGGGCCCTCTCTGGTAAAGCCTGAGAGCACACTGAGTCATTAAGCACCCTTTGCTATTTGTCTAAGTTTTCACAGAGATTTGGTGGCACTACGTGGAAGTCAAGCTACATCTCCAGAGACAGAGTCTGCTAGATGTGCAGCTTGTCCCTTTGACAACTCCAGTCAGAGGGAGACTTTCCTCAACAAGTAATAGCTAAGAAGTACAGTGCTGAAATGAATCCCTCCCTTTTCTCCTGTAGTACCCAGCTATCAGGTGGGCATTAATAAGCCAGGTAAAACCAAAACAGTTTTCAACAGCCCACTTTCAATTAACCAGGCTCCATTTCCCTGACAAAGTAGCACTTTGCAATAGGCCCTAATGACCACTACCCACAGTTCTCAAGCTTGTTTATTGCTTTGTTCTGATGATTGTATTTCATATAGGAAATAGATGGAAAGATGAAATGTAACTATTGCCATTCAGGAACAGAGCAATAGTCCAGTTTGCTCTGAATCCTGCCTCTGTACCTGGCTTACACAGAATGCTTAAAAAGAGGACATGAAAGAAAGGAGGGGAAAAAAAAAAAAAAATCAAAAAATCCACCTTCTTACCCTCTTCAGTGCCATGGCCTTAGCCACTTTTCTTAGAAAACTCTTTACCTGACCCACCCAGTCATGAGCCAGTATCATGAAATGTGAAAACCAGTGTCGTGGTTTAGCCCCAGCCAGCAACTAAGCACCACACAGCCGCTCGCTCACTCCCCCCACAGCGGGATAGGGGAGAGAATCAGAAGGGTAAAAGTGAGGAAACTCGTGAGTTGAGATAAAGACAGTTTAATAGGTAAAGCAAAAGCCGTGTGCACAAGCAAAGCAAAACAAGGAATTCATTCACCACTTCCCATCAGCAGGCAGGTGTTCAGCCATCTCCAGGAAAGCAGGGCTCCATTACGCATAATGGTTACTTGGGAAGACAAACACCATCACTCCGAACGTCCCCCTTTCTCCTTCTTCCTCCAGCTTTATATGCTGAGCATGACATCATATGGTATGGAATATCCCTTTGGTCAGTTGGGGTCAGCTGTCCCGGCTGCGTCCCCTCCCAACTTCTTGTGCACCCCCAGCCTGCTCGCTGGTGGGGTGGTGTGAGAAGCAGAAAAGGCCTTGGCCTTGTGTGTAAGCACTGCTCAGCATTAATGAAAACATCCCTGTATTATCAACACTGTTTCCAGCACAAATCCAAAACATAGCCCCATACTAGCTACTGTGAAGAAAATTAACTCTATCCCAGCCAAAATCAGCACAACCAGTAACTGTCAGAGCTGTATAGCTTGGAGTAAGTGCACTTGCTTTCTTTAATAATACCTGTTTACTTCTTAGCTCCTCCTCGGAAGACCTGTGACAGTCCACCCCCTGCTTCATTTTAAGAAGATACAGCAACAGAGTAGGGATATAGATGCAGGATAGGGATATAGATGTTATAACACTATATATAGTGATATAAGTTGGCCACAGGTAAACAATTTTTTTTCTTAAGATGAAGCTCACCCTCCAGTTTAAGTCTGGATGACCTTTCAGTTTCTCTTGCTGAATTCTATGCTCGAGTGCCATATGGATTCTATGTCAGCTACTCCTACTGTGAGTATCATACACATCAACTAGTGTGCATTATCCAAGCACTAAATAATGGAAATTGCTTATTACTTTCTCAAATGGTTATTACAGAAAATCAAAATTCTATGTTTCTTGCAGTATATAAACTTTAACAGCATTCATATTTTGCATGTAGAGAGGTACTAAATTACATGGCAGACAGTACTGTTAAGCAACAGCAATAAGGCTTTTCAAAGACAGTTACTCCCAACTGATTAGTTTTAGTAAAGGAGGCTCAAATCAAGTATTCTTGAAATTATATATTTATATTGTATATATATTTTTTTTTCCAAATGAAAGTAAGTCAGACTATGTTATGGTTATTTGTGCAGAAACAGTTTGTGTAACAAGAAAAACAGGCTAAGAATTAAAGATACATGTATGCATTAAGAAGACTGATGACATTAACAATGGGTTCCTGCACATATTCTGTAAACAGCATTCTAGGAAAACGATTGATTTCATCTACTGCAAAAGGAGTATCTACACAAGAAAAATGCCAAAGTTGCACTAGAAAACTTTCACCTGACGTAGGCTATTGCTATTCAGTTTTTTTAATTGTCATTCTTCATTGTTAATATTTTTCCAATGGGGAAAACTTTATTCATAAGCTCCCATATGTCAGAATTTGGAGTAACTTTTGAGCACTGCCTGATGAACTAGGCTTTGTCACAACAGGCAGAAAGAAAGGGTGCTGCTGTTGCTGGCAGTTCAGTAATGCTAAGTGACAACGAGACTGGGAACGAATACCAACTAGAAGAATTCAAAGAAAAAGCTTGAAAACAGCTTCAGGTGCCAGACAAAGCAGTCTTGCAGAGCATATGCCAACTTCTGATGACTACATACAATATGCAGGTCCTTCATTTCTTAATCAAGTTATTTTCAGCAAAGGCATATATATCTTGTCTTCATGTTACCTGCCGTGACATATAAGTTAAAATTCTTAGCTGATTATATGCCCTGAAATCTAATTAAACCAGAGACAAATCTCGTCTTTTTCCAATATACTGAAGGCATTTTTTAAGACATCAAGATACTACTAAAACCAAAAAAGTTATTTTCTATGGTGGCGATCTCTTAGAAATACAATACTGAACTTAACTCTGCTGAAGGTATTGATCATAAGGCCCTAACCAGTTTGACTCCCCTGGTTTAGTATTTGGCTTGCCATATGGTGAACCCTTGGGGCCACCATTATTCATATACATCATATACATACTCATATACATGTCTCTGTACAGCCATAATTGCTGGTATATACTGGCAATGAATGAACTTCAGTAGCAAAGGATATTTATTTATCCCAGACACATGGAAAGCTCAGGAAGTATCACTGAAATGATTCTTTTCTGAATGAGTTATCTGAAATCCCATGTTTTCAAGTCTTTCTGACCTTGGTAGGACTATTCCAAGTCAGAAGATACTTTCTATGAAATACTTTTCTATGGGACTCTTGGGCCAAATGTACACGTGTTCTCTTGCTACCGGAGCTTGTATTTCTGTTCCCAAGGATTATATTTGACATTAATTTTCTTCAGTCTGGAGCAAGAGCACTATTAAATCAGAGAGACAAACAGGTAAAAATCTTTAGCCATACCCAGCTATATAGGCTTCAGTTATCTCAAGTGTCTATCAATTCTGCTTAGCAGCAACACTTGCTGTGAAATGCTTGTTTACTAATATTTGCAAGACTACAACAGATGTACAAAATCAGCTAGGCTACAGTGAACATTAAGAAAGGGCAGCTGATTGTTTAATCTAGAGAGAGAGAATTTGTTAGAAACACTGCTAGCTGTTTGCTGGCATGGAAATTTTTATAGTCAAGAGGCAATATTCTCTACAGTGACAGCCTTTCCTTTCAGATTTGTGCTTTTGCCCCACTTCGTTCCCCCTGAAATCATAGCAGCTGAAGCTAGACTATGGATTTTTACAGACAGGGAGATCTGGCTGGTGATTGCTGTTGTTTTTGCCAAAACTTTTGTGATTTGACTATTTGTACATAAAATATGCAACAGCAAGAATGCAAAAAGCATGCAGAGCCAATGTTTTGAATGCTAGATGTGGACAGAAGGGATCCTGCAGAGGTCAAATGAATCTAGGGATACCTGGGGTACTTTTAATGCTTTGGGAAGCTTGTCATGTACTAAAGGGCAACATTTTAGGGTCAACCGTATACATCTCAGTGATTTCTTTATGGTTAGGTTTCCACAGCAGCCATTAGTCCTTTTTCTTGTTGGTTAATACAACAAATTTTCATGGGCTGTGAGTATATATATGTGACATACTGTACTTCTCAACAGATTGCATTTCTGTTTGAAAAAAAAAAAAAAGATGTCTTTTAGCACCTAAAATCCAGCCCGTGTAGTTTCATGCTTTTCTAAGAGTCTCGCCTGCTTTGTTATGATTGAGCCCTGTTGAGTTAGGTAGAAAACTACAATCCTGGCTCAGGAACTTACTATCCAATTTAGAAAAAGATACTTTAATCAGTGATAACAAATATCAGGGGAAAATGGAGGAAGAACAATACAGGTGATAAGATCAAGCAATTACAGAAGCTAACAAAATTATTTTGATTTTAGAATTTCCCCATCAAATCGTAATACCTAATATTTAGTTAATAATTTTTTCTACCATTTCAAAATCAGCCCTGCACCAACTGAGCAATCTTGAACTCACAAGAGTTCCAAAAGTGAATTTGGAATTTTACATGCACTGTGTTTGTGCATTCTGTCTTGAACTATCTCCCAGGACCTGATACTGACAACATGCAGAATGCCCACCAATTTCCTTAAGCAGTCTTAAGCTGAGCAGCTACTAATACCCATGAACACCAGCTGCTTTTGAAAATATATGCATTGTCTATTTTATTTTTGTTCCTTCTCATATTCATACATAAAATGGCCTAAAGCTCTTCCACTTCTCATTGTCAGACCATTTTCAAAATTGTACATTCTCACAGTATCAGAGCATGTATTCTCTCCTTCAGCAAAGATATCTTTCATGCTGTAGCCGTAGAGGTCTACAGGCATGATCCCCTGAAAGCACACTGCCATCAGCGTACTTTTTGTCCTCAAACAGGGAATAGCAAGCTGCCGTTCTGATTTCCTCTGAGCCATATGCTTCAGCATCTTGAAAGCATCCAAGCCAAGACTTTTTTGCTTTTCTTGAACCTCTAAAGTGAGATAACCTCACAGTCCTAATCTTAAACTTCTGGATTTTTTTATTTCTGACTTTTGTGCAAATTGAGGTTTTTACCTCAAGCAGAAATTATGCTTCCAAAGTTTTGAATATGACCACGTTAGCCTTCTGCAGTGTGTGTTTATCAAAATAGTTGCTGGTGACACAAACAGAGAGAGGGGAAACCCCAGGACATGCACCATATGGTGACAGGGACGGCAGCAGAAACAGCAATTACTAATTAAAACAGTTCTTCATGGTTTCAAAATGGCTTTTCCATGAAGTATTAACAACTGCTGGTTAATTCTTCCTTATGACTACTTAGTTCTGAATAAACACATCTCTTTCTCAACTTTGGGAAAAGTTTTTTTTTTCTCCTTCTGCCTTTTTTAACATTTGAAATATAAGGAGTATTATAGTAACCATGGTATCCTGATGACATAATGGTTACCATGAGAACAAAGCTGAAATAGTGTCATCAGAGCCCCTTCTCTCTGCTGTGTGTTGAGTTTTATATTTAATAGAGATGGCCAAACCGCTGCCACCCAGCCTGGCCAATTCTATCCTGCTTCACCTGGGTTTCAAAGCTTGTAAAACAAAGCTGCCCTGTGCTGCTGCCTTCCACCTTAGCACAGTTAGTTTTGCTTCAGGGCAGCAGTGCCACCAGCTTATAAGATAAGTCTGCTTAGCAGCCAGGTAAGAGGTTAACTGTGTTGTAGCAGATTCCCCTAAGACAGTGGCATTTGTCATGTCCCTAGGACATACTCCAGTATAGCCTTTGGCCACATGTAAAATGGCAGTTCTTGGTCTTCTCTTGCCAGACAAACCAGATTTTAAATCATGTTTACTCAACTGTGCTAGATTTCTTTGCTAACCTATGCAGGGTCTCTCAATGCATTATTGTCTGTGGTCCAGTCCTGCAATATCCTCTGCCCAGAGAGTGCTTTGTACCCACAAAGGGATCCATTGGCTTCAGGGGGTACTAGCTAAGTGCAGAGACGCATCACACCCAGCCTGTTATAGGACAAGAGTGCTGAAGCAGGCACCAACACTCAAGACAACACTGTGACTCAAGCTGCACACGATTTGTCTTTATGAGTGCTCCTGAGTGCTGGCAATTCAGAAATTAGTTCAGATTCTCTGTTACCATCAGTCTGACTGCTGTGAACACCAAGTGCTACCCTCCCATTGGGCCAGAACACCCCATTGCTACAGGGCAAAGAGGCACTGCCAAAACACTGTAGTCAGAGGGTAGCTCCAGCTTCAGATAAGCAAAAGCTATTCCCAGTTAGTTCCCTCAGAGAAGCTCCTCTTTCTTTTATTGCAACAACCACTGGACATGACTCACTGCATACTGTTTGTTCATTTTGCTATATATATTTCCCAAATGCTATTTTAAGTCGCATTTCTCCCTTATGCTCCTACCAAGTCTACTGCACGAAAACAACCCTCTAATTTTAACTTCATATTTAACCAAAACAAATGTGGCGTGGCTCTGTTGACTTCAATAAAGCTATCTTCATTTATAACATGCATACAGATATAAGAAAAGTGGTCAGAGGGGAAGACATGGAGGGTACTACAAAACAAAGGGGCCAACTAAGCAGGCAGCATTTCATACAAAGCTCCCTGCATTCTGCCTGTTTAACAAAATGTTTCCACACCAACCCAAGTCAGTTCCTGCAGATGATTCACATACATTTCCTTCCTCCTCTAACCAGAATCCACTGCATAGGCTCTTCCTAAAGCTTCTGGCCATAAAGTTTCTATTGTAGCCCCTTTTTAGTACCTACTACCTGACTTTTTTACCCCAGTGTTTCACACAGTTCTTCCTGTTTCCTTGCCTTTCTTGCACTCCCTTCTTGGAAAAATCAGGATACAGAATCATTGTCAAAGGCTAACTGCAAAGATTCCCTCTAAAACCATAGAATAATTCAGGTTAGAAGGGACCTATGGAGGTCTTCTGGTCCAATTCCTACTAAAGGCAGGACCAATTTGGAAGTTAAATGAGGTTGCTCAGGGCATTGTCCAGCTGAGTTCTGAGTACCGCCAAGTATGGAGATACCACAATCTCTCTTGGCAGCCTGTGCCAGTTTTTAATCATGTTCACTGTGAAAGTAGTCACGATTTCCTTGTATCTGGTCATAATGTAGCACTTGCTACAACTTAAGAGTGCTTGCCTCCTGTTCTTTTGCTATGCAGAGTCTGATTCTGTCTTTATTATTCACTGTTTGGTAAGTGAAGACAGCACTATGATCCTCCCTTTGCCTTCTCTTATCCAGGTTAAAAAAAACCCCCAAACCTCAGCACTCTCAACCCCTCTTTGCAGCAGCGCGCTCCAGCTCCTAACCATCTTAGGGACCCCTCCACTAGACTCTCTCCAGTTTGTTAATCTCTCTCTTGTATAGGGAGACTCAGAACTCCAGGTGCAGCCTCACAAGTACTTCACAGAGGGGAGAAATTACTCCCTCAACTGCTGCCTATGCTTTTGCTAATATAACCTGGTATGCAGTTGGCCTTCATTGCTGCAAGGGTACACGGCTGATTCAGGTTCAACTTGTCATACACAGGGACTCCCACATCCTTTCCTGCAAAGCTGCTCTCTGGCCAGATGGTCCACAGCTTGTACTGTCACATGGGATTACTCGATCAATACAAAAAATACAGCACAAAAATACAAGACTTTGCACAAAAGCACAAAACTTTTCATCTGCTTCAGAACATCATGAAGTTTCTGTTGGCCCATTCCTCAGCTTCCTGACATCCCTCTGAACAGCAGCCCCAATTTGGTTTCATTTGTGAAACAAGGGTATAGTCTGTCCCCTCATATAGGTCATTGATAATGATGTTAAACAGCAACAGCCCCAGAGGAACATCACTAATAACCAGTCACCAGATAAATTTTGAATTGTCGACCACTACCCTTCAAGCCCTCGGGCTCAGCCAATTTTTCACCCACCTTGCAGCTCACCTGTCATTCCATACCTCCCCAATTGTCTACAAGGATGCTATAGGAGACTAAGTCAAAAGCCTTGCTAATATCAAGGTAAACAACATCTACTGCTTTCCTCTTGTTCCCTGAGCTAAACTTTTCATCATACAAGACAATCAGACTGGTCAGGTACGGTTTGCCTTTGGTAAGCCCATTCTTGATGTTCCTAATCACCATCTTCTCCCTCATGTGCCTAGAAATTCCTTCATAACCTCCCCAGGGACTGAAGTGGGACCGACCAGCCTGCAGTAACACAAATCTTCCTCCTTGCCCTTTTTGAAGATGGGCATCGCATTTGCCTTTCTCCAGTCACCAGGGACCTCCCCCAGTTGCCACAATCTTTCAAAGACAGGAGAAAGCAGCTTTGTACTGATATAAACCACTCCCTTAGCACCCTGAGATGCATCTTGTCTTGTCCCATGGACATTTATTTATAGATATTTTTTACATGAAAGGTAAACTTGTAAAAAAATACAACAGACACAGTAGGGCATAGCTCAAAGTCAAAATAAATATAACTATATATGCAATAGTTCAGGATTTTTGGAATAACCTTTTGTAGAAAAAAAACCCAACTAACCCTCCATTACTGAAGGACCTGCTCTTGGTAGTTTGACAATACTTGGACAGAGTAAGTCTATCTCCATCACTTCCTCCTTGCCGTACCCCAGGACAGGAGAGAGATGGGGAGATATGACCTGACTTTGAGACCAAATGTAAGCTGGCACTAATATGATTTGGAGAAGCCTTACGGAAATGTGGGTATGTTCATTTTGTATGACTTCACAGACCTGATGCAGAACTACCGAGCTGGGCTGGAAACATTTCTCCCACCAGTGTACAATGGACTTCATCAGCTCTCTCTGCCACCTCTGGTTAGCCTTCTGGCTCTTCTGTTCCACCATTTCTGCATGAGATCTGTCCTGTTTAAAAGAAGACATAGGCTGAAGTAACCAAGAGAGGGAAAAGAAATATAAAAGCCTGCCAGGTTCCACTGGACTCTTCCCACTGAAAGCAGGATTAATCCTTTCCTTACACTGCAAAGTGGGGGGGGGGGGGGGGGTAGAAGGATGCAGCCTATATGTATCAACATGGCCAGATAAATGCAGCAAGTTTGGCTAATTTGAAAGAACTGAGCCATACAGGAGCGAGGCCCAGAGCTGTTGTATTATTTATTAACTGCTATTTCACTACTTTCCCCCAAGACAAGGCAAGTCCACTAGGGACTGTGTTGTTTTATCTGCTATGTTTTCAACGGGACCCTCCTCTTTTTAAAAAGAACAACTGAGGGGCAACAAGAAGTGTGAGAGCTACAGGTGAACAGCTCATCGCTCTTCTGAGGGTGTCACATTGGTGTTTGGGGGGCTTTCGCTGCAGAAAGCTGCTCCACTCTCTCAGCCACAGATCCTCAAAAAGCCCACAAAGATTACTCGCAATTGTGCTTGTGATTCCACAAGGCTTGCTCTTACATGTAAGGAGAACTGGGCTGGTGTTAAGTCATGGTTACTAGTGCAGGTCAGCTGTTTTGCTGCAGATGAAATGCAGGGAAAGGAAGCAACCTCATCAGCGCACCCCAGGTAACATTTTGACCTCAGTGTGTCTATCTTGTCATAAAACTAAAACCTTCACTGACTTTTTACCTCCAGAAGCCTGATTTGCATTTATGAACCTGAAGTTTAAAATTATACTTCTATCTCTGTATCAAAGACAGTCCCAGAGAGCAGTATCAACCCACATCCCTCATCCACTAACAGGAATTTCACCGAAAGAAGCATGTTGTGAGGGCCTGACTGCTCTTTGCTGCAAGCAGTTGGAAGGTCAAAAGGGAAACAAAAAACAAAGTCATTAGAAACCAGCTGGACTAAATTTTTTAATGACTTCCTGAGCCACAAAATCAAACAGACATATAGCACTAAAAAGGACACAAATATGGCAGCGTAACAACTTCAAATGTTACAAATTCCCAGCTATTCCCACCTTAACCCTTACCCAGGATCCTTTACCTGCTCCAACAGCTGCCTCAGACACAGCTTAGTTTAAGTGCTTCACTCTCATCAAGATCAAACTTTAACCCAAATTTCAGCTATAGCCTCTGCTCCACAACCACATCAGTGGATGCCCCAAAATTATTTAGGTAGCACCTTCTGAACACTACTTCAAATCTGGCTCATCAGCTGTGCTTCACCCAAAGTTTAACCCTGATCCCAGCTGTAACCCTAAGTCAGCAACTTCTGCTTGCCTAGCAGAATGCTGCTGCCAGAGTCAACACTGAAGTTCCTAGCATAGCTGGCAATAAATCCAGCTGAGTGGTCACTGAACCTCTAACCTTCACCCTCAGCCTCATGTCTGATGTTAACCTCACCCCAGTCTCACACTTAAACCCTTCCTAATTGTGACAGGCTAGTGATTTCGGCCTTCCCCAGCAATGATTCCCTCTCACTGCCCTCCACAAACTCAAGCCAGGCCCTAACCCTGCTAGACCCTGACTGGCAGGGTGACAAACACCAGAACAAACCCTAACGCCAGCTTGCAACCAGCCTAAATTCAAGCTCGCCATGCCCTTGTGGCTCAGCCATATATCCAACCCTAAATGTTGGCCCCTTTTCTTCTGACATAATTTTAACAGAGAGTAGCTGGTTGACTGATTCCAACATGTTCTCTGCAGCGAGCAGTTGGCAGAGTACAGGGTACCCAAATTTTGCTATTCAAAATCAGCTGGGGCAGATTTGGGCTGTTTTTCAGCAAAAAAATGCAGAGAACCACACGCAGCAGCACGTGTGGTTTTAATGTCATACCTCCTGCATTTTGGTAAGTCCAAGAAGCAAAATGGTTTCTCAGAGTAAAGCAGAGAAGCCCTGCTGCCTCTCAACTATTTACTGCTGCTGGCCCCATCCCCCTGCAAAGCTACTCTGCACCCCACAGCAATGAGTGGCAGATGGCTGGTACAGTAGCTAGGAGCATTTGGGACCGAGCAGAGCTAATTCCCTGGCCCACTGCAGTCTTTCTGAACTCCAAGAGGAGTTCCCATCACAGGCTCATTCCAGGTTTTCATGCCACTGACTTTTGGAAGGGAAGAGGATACTGAGCTAGTCCAGTAGTAACTGATGAGTCCAGTTTTGCCTCTTACATCAAACTCTGACTCACCCTGCACTCATACCAACTCGCAATTCTCTCTTAATTGGGAAAATCACTAGGATAGTACTCATTGCCAGAATTCTGGGTCATAAAGTCATTCTCTGACTCAGAAGAAGGTTTACAACAGCTGTGGCAGTGATATGTACTGTAGGTGAGTCATGTTGAACTATTAGCACAAACATAAGAACCTTATAAAACAAATACATAAAGAATTGCACTGACCCATCTAAATTATAATCTTACATTTATTATTCTATAGCAAAGGACTTGATGTTTTGTTGTGCACTCAGTGAATGCAAAATTTAAAAAATAAAGTTACTAAGACGCTTCTCATCATATGAATCCCAAACAGCTTTTTAAATTCAGAAGCTAAAATTTTAGCTGATATAAATTTTATGGCAGGCATTAAATTTGTGGAGGCATACTGATTTAAAACAGCTCAGAATATGATTCTAGATTCATGGCACAAAACCCCATGTTTATTGATTATGTAACTGCAAATGCAGATATGTCTCAAGTGCAGCATGCAATGTATCTAACAGCATATAACAAAACATTCCATGCATATTCAGAAGTGGAAAATGCCCTGTTCAATTTAAATTGCAGGAGAGATTTAGATAGATAAATACTATTGGGTTTTCCAATCAAGGATTCTAATAAATTAAATTAAGAAAATATATAAAATATTAAGTAACTTAGAGGAATTACTGACCTTCAGTGAATGGATACTGAGGTAATTTCACTGACTTAGTAGGCCCTCATTACCTGAACATTTAATCCTTTGACTCCATGGTAAGTTAGGCTAGTAAAACTAATGTCACAAATCAAACTCACCAATACTCATGCCAAAGCACTGGGAAAACCTCTGGTCTACAGCCAGAGGTTGTGAAGTATGTGTTTAACAAGTTACAACCTTTTTAGGGACTAACTGATCTGAGGAAAAAAAGGATTATAAGGCTACCCCACAGTACTAAGTAATCACTGGAAAAACCAAGTGGGCTTAAAGCAATCTTTGAGACCCTTTCCTCCCTCCTATTACTTCTGGACAAGTGTCCTAGTTCAGGTATTAGGTGCTGGGTTTTTATCAGTGTAAAATGCGTTGCCTTTGGTGGAGCAAAGTAGGTTTATAGGAGATTAGGAATCAGCCACGTTGCCTACATATAAAGCCATGGTCATGGCTCTGGTTTGAGACAGCATCAACCTTCCACCTTCTGCCCCAAGTTTTTTCACCCAAACTTGAGCTGACGAGAGGCAGGCTCTTCATCCACTTCAGCACAAAGTCAACCACACTAGTGAAAGCATTTGCACTAAGCCATAGGGACCCACGTGCTCTAGCCACCGTTCAGACGCAGCCCCGGGAATTTGGGGGCTAAACGACAAGAACAAACCCCTGAGGAGCAGCAGCTGCATCTTAAAATGGCCTCTCGGCCCCCTCTGAGAAGAGAGACTAGGGGAGGCCGTCGGCAGTCTGCGGCTAACGACTTCCCCCCCGACTCAGGAACAAGCAGCCCACAGAAGAAGCCGGGGGCACGGGCGCCCCGCCGCAGAGCTGCCCACGGCACGCCGTCCTACCCACCTCGGCCTGCTGCCTGAGCCCCGCCACCCCCTGGGGCCTCACTGCGGCAGCGGCGGCTCCGGCTCTCCCGGGGGCGGGGGCCGGCTTCTCTTCGGCCGCCGCCGGGCGCTCCCGCTCGCTGCCTGGCTGTTTCATTCATGCTTTCTCCTTCGCCATCTCCCTCTCCGACTGAGGGGAAACGGGAGCGCGCGTGGGCGGCCGCTGGAAGGCTCCCTGTCAGTCAAGCGGCCGAGCTGAAAAGCAGGCGAGCGAGGGAGAAGGATGGAGAACAGCTTTCCCGAGGGAGGGGGTGGCTGTTGTCGCTGCCAGCCTGGCAGCCCTTCCTGGGGGCATCTGCAGAGACGGGGTGGGGGAAAGGCGGGAGCGGTTTTGTACCACAGACCTTCCCGCCTCGGAAGGAAGCGGGGGGGGGGGGGGGCGGCTCCTCTCCTGCCCGCTCATCACCTGTCCCCCCTCCACACACACCCACTCAGCGGCGACGGGGGGGCCCGGCGGCCGCTCTGTCTGGCGAGAGCGCCGAGCGGAGGGCTCCGTGCCTCTGGCGGAGGGGAGGCAGGGCGCTGTGGCGGTCTGTGTGTACGTGTCTGCCGGGGGCTGCGGGGGCGGCGCGGCGGCGGAGGGGGACCGCCTGCCCCCGCCGCTCGCCGGTGGGCGAGCCCGGTGTGTGTCAGTGGCGGGGGGGTACGTGGGGCGGCGTGTCCCCCTCAGCTCTTCCCGGGGCTGGGGAACTTCCTGAGGCTGAGGGGCTCTTCGTAATCGCGGCACCAACCGCACCACTGGGGGGGGGGGGGGGGTTGAGGAGAGGCGCGGGGCAAGTTGTTAATGATTTTAACGGTCGTAACGGTTTCGGGCGGGGGCGGGCCGGCCGGCGCGCGCGCCCTGAGGCGGGCAGGGCGCTCGGTAGCGGGGAGGGGAGCGTTGCGGGCGGCCGCCGGCGGCGGGAGCGCCGGTGCAGTGCGCAGCAGGGCTGGGGGCTCGGCGGGGGAGAGGCGCGGCGTGTGAGGGCCCGCTGCCCCCCCGCCGCGCCGTGGCGGGCGGCTCTGCCTTTGTGCTCCCTCCGCACTTGAGTGCGAGGCTGGGAGGGACGGCGCAGGTGGGGGCGGGCACGGTAGGCAGCGGCGGCGGATCCCGGGAGCCAGGGAGGGGAGGTAAGGCTGTGCCGTGCCGCGGTGGCCGCTCCCGGGGCTGTGGGGGGCGGCTGCATGCCGGGGGCTGCGCCTTCGGCCGGCGGCGGGGGCGGCGGGCAGGGCAGGTCCCTTGCTTGGCTTTTCCTGCAGCCGCTTCCCATCTCGTCCTGCTGCACAGAGAGAGATGCAACAGCAGCAGCCCGGTCCCCTGGGGAAGGACGGTGCTCGGAGGTGGGCAAGCCGCATCAGCCCGGCCGATGCGCGTAGGGCCTGCCGGGCGAGGGGCTGGGGAAGGGGGGAGCAGCCGGCGGTGCGTCCCCGCTCCCGCGGTCTCCACGCAGCTGCCCGTGAACCTGCGAGGAGTGCTGAGGGCGGCCGGCAGCCCCGTCTCCTCCGGCGCCGCTTACACCCCCGAGGCGCCCGTTCCCCTCCCTGCCCTCCGCCAGCCGGTCGCAGGGCCCGGGGCGTGGTGGCGGCGTGCACAAGGTTGGGTGCTCGCAATATGAATTTCCCCTGCTTTCCCCCGCCAGAGAACGCGCCAAGATACGCGAAGCAGACGCTGGTCTACGTGCTTAGCGGATCTCGCTTGGGAAGGACCAGGGGATTTGGGGGAGGCTGCTTTCAAACCGGTCTAGTCGGTCGTTAACTACTGGTTGCAGTTAAAATTTTAGCAGCAGCAACAGCTTTGCGATGCTTTCCGGGAATATTGCTGCCTTTGAGCTGATGTGACAGGCAGCCCGTGGTACGCTGCCACTTCCTACTAGATGGCAGTGCTGAGAGGAGGATAGTTGGCGTTGTAGGTAATAAAGTGTTGGGAAGCTGGAGACTAAGGTGCAGCTGGATTTTGATGGAGTTATGGGTGGAACAGAAGAGGCTTCACATGTGCCCTGTGAGCTTATTTGCAATTAAGAGGTTTTTTTTCAAACTTTACATGTTGTTATCTTGTTATGCAATTACGTTTTAGTGAGACTGTGATTCTTACGTTATATTTGGAAAGGAAAAACAAATCTAGTAGGTTAAGCCTTTGTATTACAGCATTATTTACAAAGTTCTGAGGTTTGGATCCAGCTCTGCTGGTTGCCACCTGATTGGCAAAGATTTACAGCTGAGGATCAGAGTCTGTGCTTGTGCTAGAGCCATAAATTACTGGTTCAAAAGCAATGTGGTTGCATTTCTTTTTATTTCATGAGTGTTGTATATACTGAGGAAGCAATTTTTTGGTTTGATCACAGTGTTTTGTTAGGCAGTTTGAGATAACTTCTTTGTTGTATAAATTATACAGTTAATGGATCAAGTTCAAATCTTGGATAGACCCAGAGCTCAGGATTTCAGCAGAAGTTGTGTGGTACATGACAGAGTGCTGAATTTTACTGTGTGGAATATCTGAAGTAAATTTTCTCTCTGCTTGCCCTACACTTGTTTTCCAGTTTGTTCCTTTAGAGTAGCAAAGTGTAGTGCTTTTGCCAATGTTTTCATTGATATATTTGAATTAGGGTTGTATATCTGACGCCAAGGATTGTTCAGGGGCTCAGTATGTGCCCATGGAGAGACAGAAAATTTAGCCAGTTGACTTGAATATGAATAAAATGGACACCAGAAGTGTTATTTTACATTCGCATGTAATGAGTCCCAACGTTTTCTGTAGGTATGTGCAGGAAGGTAAACACATCAAGTTCACTTGTTTAATTCATTTTGTTATAATTGAATAGGCATTATTCTTTGTAGTATTTTGTTGCCTTTTTTTTTCTTCTCATCTAGCATTATTGTTGTGGTTTAAGGGCTAAGCTTTAAAATGTTTGTCACTCCACTGCAGAGAGAGTTGCCAACTGGATGTTATGCATGTAAAACTAGAACAAGAGCCTTTAAATAGCAAGACTATCAATTTAGTAAAGATTTAGTGTGATAAATGGTAGAATACACAACAAGAATGCAAATCTGAATGATTATTCTGAATGATCATAGCATGCATTTTTTTGATATTAATATTGATAAAGTACAAAGCAGAAAAGCAAATACATTCAGTTTTTAAGTACCTAAACTGGTGTGAAATGGAAGAGCTGTTTTCTGTTATGCAGTTTATGCTTTAAAAAAGGAGGGGCTGGGGAGGGCAGAAAAGTTACTTATGAGCATTTATTTTGTTTTCTGGATCTCAAAATACCATTATGTAGCAGGATGCTTTCCAGTGTCTGGAAAGGCAGATGTTGCTGCAGCAGGAGCAATTACACTGATTTGTAGTACAGGAGGAAAAAAAAAATTCTATTCTGACTTTCTGCCTCTGCCTAAAAAGATCAGCGATTTAGCTCTGCTTTGGGCTTGTCAACAGAAGAGATGAGATAGGGAAGTTAAGTTTGCTCAACAAAGAGAGTGAAGTTCATGTACAAATTAGGAAATTTCTGTTTCCAGAATACAATGAGTAAATTTGCCTAACAGACTATGTTAAAGAATTTCACTTGCTTGGCTTTACCTCGCAATTGTCCACAAACAAACCCTTGCCAAAAGTCAGGGAGTTTTCCTAGGTTACGTTGGTTGTTAGTTGCTTAAGCAGATCACACTGTCCTGTGGGATGTTGAGTCAAAAGGCAGGAGAGGCAGTGGAGACTAGAGCCCTGTAGGCTTTTGTAGAAGAGGCTTTCTGAATTGTAGCTTTTTAAAAGGTGCGTGACAGAATCCCATCTTCACTAAAATCACTGCGACCTTTGCTATCACAGTTCTCTTTTGGTTTGCTTCTTATCCTGTGTAGACCGCAGCAAAGTGTGACTGATGGGACCCAAGATTCAACCTATGATAGGGCATGGGTTCTTGGTTTAAGCTGACGCTTTAAAGAGTTTATTTTTAGTTTTCAGCTGTAAAGTGTTTCTACTTTAGAGGATATTTGAGACTCCCTGCAAACAAAACATGCAAGTGAAAGTTAGGAACTGAAGAGCTGATTTGTACTAAAGCATCTTTAGCAGAATAAGGCTGGAAGAGATGCAGAGTATGTGTATGATATGTGTATGTGTGCTACCGCATAGTGAGCAAGCCATGATATTCAAGAAAGGCAAGGGTCTTGAATGTCTCTGGAAGGTAACAGGATTTTTTATCTCACTGTGGAGCTCAGGCACAGTAATTCTTTTTTGGCTCTTTTCAGACTCCTCCCTTAATGGTACGGAACCAACTTGACCTGTGATTTTGAGCAACATTTTAAAGAGCTAGTATGGTAATAATTTGCATGTTAGAAGTCAGATTCGAGCTCCTGCGTTGTAAGACTCCTGATTTGTGACCAGCTAGAATTACAGTAAGTGGTTCTGTATGTTCTTGGTTTGTGTCTTTTTTTCCTCTTAGCCCTTCCTTGCTTAGTGATCTGCTGCATGTAACCTTACTCCTAACCTGTTTGGGGCAGGAGCAGCCTTTCATAACTTGTTTCAGTGGGGCTCAAATCCCTGTTTGCAGCTCTAAGAGACTGGTGTAATAGAAAGTAACAGCCTGACCCTGGTTTAAGGTCAAGGGTAGCTGCCCAAAATATTTAGTATTTTTAAGAGGCGGACCTCTAGCATAAAAAAAAATTGTTTCTCGTTTTCTTTGTGATTCCATATCATAACTAGTTTCATTCTGTGTTTTACTACTGTGCTACTGGGTCTAACAGCTAGATAGTGCAACCTTCTGCATTTTTATAGCAATGCTGACCTGTGGACACAACTGCATGTGTTAACGGGAACTCTTGGTTTTGACACAAACTCACCCTTCAGGTATAAGCAACTCCCTTAAGTTACAGGGAGATTGTGATCTCCCTTATCTATCATCAGATAAGCACCTTCAGACTAGCCTTGTCAATCACTGAGGTATAATAAAGCCATTTAGACCATCTTTTCTAAAAGAATTGAATATGTGATGCTGGGTTCAAATAGCAGTGAGTGCTAGAAAGAGTGACAACTGCATGTAATATCTTTTATGTGCATGAATTTGTTTAGGATGATACCTATCGTCATAATCCTATGCATGCAAACTTGGTACTTCCAGATGTGCCAGAGGTTCAGACAGATTTTGAAAGCTTCAGTGAAAAGTTACTAATAGCTGCAGTGTGCAGAGCCTGCTCGCTAATTTTGCCCACTGTCATACACACGGCTAATATGTCACTATCCAAACTAATGTCTGTGTGCATACACCACTTCATCAAACTGCATAAGCTATGACACAGCTAGTCTTAATTACACTGCTTTTTTAAATCATTCAAATGTTGTAATTCATATATCACTAGAATTGTTCTACTGCTCGTTTGTCCACAGATCATGTTTCATTAGAAGTGCTGATGAGCACCCAGGACTCTGAAGACAGCAGTTTTGTGCAAGATAAGAATGTTACTTGAAGAAGGTGATGGAGGATAGAGCTCCAGAGTTCCTGGCAGACACTGACAGCATAAGATGGTACCATAGTCTAGTCTGAAATTGTAAGTCTTAAGGAGGACTAGATGTCCTTGACTTTACAAGAAGTTGTTACACTGAAGAAACTTAATAGTGGGCTAGAGTCTGCTTTCAGGACCTGTGTAGACGCGTTTGTTTCTGTTCAGTTACACTAATATGACTATGGAGCAACCAGGTTTTCTCTACATGTGAGTGTGAATTGAATCCCTCTACTTTAGAGTAAGTAATTTTATTTACCCTGGTGAACCTGAGATTTGCACCTATCATTTCTGAACTACTTCGTTTCTAGAACTGCGAGGAAATCTAGGAAATGGATGGTGTAAGCTTTACAGCACAACTGAAACTACTGGTTCCAAAGGACTCTCCATTTTGAAAGCTGTGTTTCCAAAGATGTTAGTTCATTTGCAGAAGGCTGTTTGAAACCTGCAGTTGACAAAGGTCATTAAATCATTGATGTCATGAAATATGCAAAGTATTTCACGTGAATGATGTCCGTACCCTTGCAAAGTCTTTTTTATCACTGAGGCTTTTTGCAGTATAGGGTCCTGTCAGTAGGGAACAGGCTACAAGACAGGAGGCTAGGACACTAACACTGCATATCATGCCTTAAAATACATTACACAGTTGTAACTCCAGTATTAAATACAAAAATAACACTTTACTTGGCAGATATAAGATTGATAACTGCTCCTGGGGAAAAAAAGTCAATATTAGTGGATATTTTAGTGGACAAGTCCAGTGGACTTAGATTTTTCCATTTCAAAAAGTGGAAGACTCTTACCTCCAGCTTCCATTTCCTTTCACCTTCATTACACAGATCTTGTAAGAAACACTAAATGCAGAAAGCAATCTTGCAAAGTGTGTTTCTATTTGTAAGTAGGCAGTGATCAAATCCTGTCTTTCATTCCTATGTGACCCTGAGAGATGCAGGAGATGGATGCATTTCATTGGGAAATGGAGGGCTAATTTACATACAGAAATTTACTAACATTAGTGTACCAAGCTTATTTGTCACATGTGCACACCTCTTACAGAAGCAGACTGTGAACATGGAAATGTATATGCCTAAATATTCAGAATGGCTATTCTAGTAGGTAGCCCTATGTAGACAGACTCTTAGATCCAAATTACTATCGCAGAAGTTGGTGAAATCACATCTAAACCTAAAGGAGAATAAAATAACAAAAGGAGCCCAATAACAATGCAAGTTGAATTGTAACAAAAGCACAAAGACCTTCAAAGTACATGTGCTTCAGTAAAGATACGTATTTTCATCTGTAAACCCAATATGAGAAGTTAAGGTTAAATGTTCTCTTAGATATTCTTTGTTTGTTCTGTATCTGTATAGTGAACAGAATACTTTCTATTTAGAAGAACACTTTATATTTACAGTTGTAGCTGTTTATTCAGGTAATGATGCATCTTGTATTACTAGTGCAACAGTGACTCTGACATTTGTTACTGCTTGAAATGCATGTTTACTGAAATCAGAATTATACCTAGAAATCACAGTATCCCTAGATCCTGTGAGTTCTGTGTGTCTGGAGATGTATACTCTTTACTCAAATGCAAGGGGTACAGGTAAAGATAACTTGCATTATCTGTCATTAAGAATTAGGTGTTGAAAATTGGTGTAAGAATAGCACTAGTCTGTAAAGTCAGTGAAGTATAAAATTGTTTGAAATAAATGGCAAAGGAGCAGACATGGGACAGTGCGGGCTGTTGATGCATGGAAAGCAACAAACAAGATGCTTGAAAGAAATTGTCCTTTCAAAAAAAAAAAAAGGAGTAAAGTATTTGTAGGAATTTTGGTAAAAATCAGTAAGTATTTTAGATTCTCTTTGTAATACACGAGTTGTAAGTTATGTTTTTCATGTCAAGCTCCTAAGTATTTGACAGTGGAGTATTTGCACTGTGGGACCACATTAGCCTATGAAATCATTGCAAATGAGAGTCAAAAGTATTACAACAAATTCAGTGTTGGCCTGTGAGTTAACATATTCTAAAATTGTGATTGAACTTCAATTTAAATTGAAAATCTTCTAGAAAAGAATATTTTTATTGAGGAGATAAAATTTTGAATGTTTTGATTACCTTCAGTTATTTCATCTGTACTTCCTTTTGGGTCTTTTTTTTTCCATAACCTGCCTATTTTATTTCTGACATTCTTAGAAGCAGAAACTTGAAACTTTCACATCCTTAAAGACTCAATCAAAGCTTACAAGACTATTTGTATTTACTAATGTTAAGTTTGTGCATACCTTCTTTCATTATTGAAACTACAGCATACTACTTATGTTGCCATTCAATTCTCTGCTGATTTCACCTCTTAGCAGGGTCGGCTTAGATGAATTTAGATGATTAATTCACTTGGACAAATGTATATCTCACTTTCAAAATGAGGTTGTATCACATTTTTTCCCTAATTCCACACCCCAGAAAGTAGCAATCCTTGTGATTTCTCCCCTGAGACACAAACATTCCCGTTTTCCCTGCAGATAGTTGCTTCTCCCCTTCAGTGGGAGAACATACTCTGTTTGTAACACCAGCAATATCATGAGCCTCTAATGCTATCTCAGTTTGTTAGGAAATACAAATGCTGGCATTTTGTAAAGATGCAGAGAGCTTTTTCAGATATCATTGAATAACCAAAGCTACTGAAAAAAGCTCAGAATTTTGTACAGTGAGGGTATTTGTTCTGACCTGTATCTCTCAGGTGCTATAAATAATAACTATTTTCATAATAGATGACTTGCAGTCTGTAAAAGCAGCTCATTCCAGTTACTACCTTCTTTTTCTTCCTGCTGCTTTAGTGGCAGGAGATTTTTAGCAACCAACAGCATTGCAGACTTTTTTAGGTGGGGGTGAATACTTTATGGATGTAAGATAAGGGGAAGGCTCCACTGGTGTATAAAAAGCTTTGGATCCTTTTGGAAGGCAGGATTCAAAAAGCTGAGGTGGGCTACACCAACACTAACTAGCTTTTTTTTTTTTTTTTTTTGGCAGGCAGATACTTACCTAATTTCAGTCTTAAAGAAGGGTTGTTTCTTGTAGCCCCATTCCTGCCTCCCACCAGCTTGCCAGGACCACAGCTTTACTTCACATGTGTAGAATGACAGTTGTAAGTGAACGATAAGGGGACGGGGAGAGGAGGAGTTGAGAAGTTTCTTCTTTGGTTGAGAAAAGTATGGAGGAGCAGAACAGTCCATTGAACCTGCTCACTGATCCCAGCTGGTCTTTGAAAATTGGGTTCTCACAAGCAGTCCATGGGTGGTAGGTTGACAGTTGTCACGTGCAGCTGTGATGACAACACACAAACACCACAAGCTTTTCCACACAGCCAATCTGGAGACCTATTCTTACAATTCCCCTATTGAGTAGGTACCTACTGAAAAGGCAGGCAGCTGGATCTCCCTGGATGCATTCCATGTGTTTCTCAATCAGTAATGAAATTTTGCATCACATAGTGGCGTCTTGGACTTGACCAAAATTTGGGCTATTTAAAATACAGGCATATACTCCCATAAAATAATGAGGGCAGACTATTGCAGACCTGCTAATGGCAGTGAGAATCCTTATGGGCTTGAGGTTTAATTTTTCTCCACTTTTGCAAGATTTAGGTCATACTGTTTAGGTCAGGACACAGAAGCAAGCTAGGCATCTTGATTCAGCCTCTCTAAGGGAGTACTTGTTTTGCCAGAGACGTTATTTGAAGCATTCGCTTGGATATATGATACCACTTTTGAATTTACTGTCAGTTCACTGAGTTATGGTTGCCTGTTTGGGGTTTTTTTGGGGGGTGACGTGGGGGGGGGTGTTTGTTTTTTATTTTTAATACAGGTAAATAAAATATGCTTAATATTTTTTCTAGCATCATCCAGAGATTCTGGGAAAGGGAATCCATTTTATTCATCAGGCAGTACATTTTTTTCTGATGGTTTGCAGAGCCCTTTTTACTTTTAGGAACAGAGACTTGCTGCTTCCTTCCTGTCCCTTGACTTGTTGAATATGGCTAGATTTGTTTATTTTCTTCTCCAGAACGTCTTCCATTTGGTACTCCAACAGCATATGTTCCCTCATTTTCTGTCTCTGCATATTACCAGCCTGGGGCTTGGCTGTAGCTGTCTCCTTCAGGAGCAGAGCCTCCCTTGCCAGTACGGATCAGTGCCACCATTCCATTACACTGACCGAAGCATTTGCTCCTTAAGTTTGAGAATAGCAAGCCAGAGAGGTGGAATAATTTAAGTGGTTGGCTTGTTTCAGTCCTCTTCTAAACATGGAAATTAGAGCCTGCAAACATCCGTAAGATGAAACACTGGCACAGACATGATCATTTCTGTGAAACTGCAAATGTGACTACTTTGTTATGAAACTGCTGAGAGCTTCGTGAATTATTGTAACAAATCCTGTGACTAAAAAGCATGTAATGGCTATTTTATTCTGCTGGTGATTGTTTCTGCGCTTCAGAGCCCATTCAGAATGGCAACGTAATTAAAATAGTTACAATTTTCTTTTAAATTAGAGGGGGACTTCTCACATATTTACATGATGCCTAACTTGCACTAACATACATAAGGAGCTGAGTGCCCAAATGCTGTGTGTATTTTAACCTGTTATTTGTTGTCTTAAACCATGTTTTCAGACCCTTAAGTGCTCTGTTCTTTGTGGTAAATTACTGCAAGCATGTGTAATACGTATGTTTTATAACATCTCTAGTTTCTTAATTATGTATTTTTTTCCCTGAAGTAGGCACTGCTATTTGTTCTTAACTTTTATCTCTTTTGAGCTTTAAGCATCATGTACAACAGTGTATGTCCTGAATTTTTTAGGAAGAAACATTGTCTTTGTCCCTTTGAATTTCGTATGCGCACTCTGGTGCCCTAACCCCTCAAACTCCTGATTGGAAACACTAGATCTTGCTACTGAATATAGTTTTGGCCATTTGCCGCAGTTCTGCATGTTGCCAGTGGGGAGCAGATCACAAATGGAGATTCAGTGCTCTAAAGTTTTGTAGTGATGCTAGATAATGAGAGAACCAGCAATTAAGTGACAATATGTTTTATCTGCGGTGTATTCTGTGCAGCTCAGAACATCAGTTTTCAGTCTGTTATCCTTGAGTGGATTAGATTACATTGTATTAGCTTGCATTAGATTAAATTGAGAACTGTTGCTTTGTGTTAGTCCTGGGCATGACTTTAATGTTACATAAAGGTTTTTTAACCCAAAAAATTGTGCCAGTGGTAAGATACTGATTCAGGCATGGTGCTGGTTCCTGTGTTTGGACAGAGGAGACCATTACCTGTGTACCCAGGATTTAGAAAAAGGCTCTCTTCTGCTTGGCAAGCTTGCTTAAAAGTCAGGTTCCGCTAACGCTGTCTCTGGCTTTACTGTGTTCTGTCACATCGTACTGGCATCTGGTGGCCTGGGATTTGTAAAGCTGTGCCTATGAGATTGCTGATTACACTAGGAAGAGAGGGCAGTCCAAAGCTAGCTGGAATAGTGTCTGCTGTCATTTGGGAATTTGCTTAATTAAGGCATCCCACTTACTCCCCTGGTTGTTGCTACTGAACAGAAGTAGAAATTGAGAACAGATCTCTAAGCTGATTTACTGTCCTTGAAACTGGATGTTTATTCCAGTTTGGAGTATAGAGTTTCCTATCTGTATCTACAAGCTTTTCTTCCTTCCTTTTTTCAGCTGATACCAATCTCTGCTGCTCTGTGCATGGCTCTCATCCTTTCCATCTGTGTCTCACCTCTCCAGCCCAAGTGTCATCTCCTCTAGCTATGTATTTCTCTCTTCTTCTCTCACGAAGAGCTGAGTAACCTTCTGCCACAAAGGCTTCAAACCAAGGAAGTGCAAACTGCCCTCTTTGTCCAGTACATCCTCTCAGATTAGCAGCTTCTATTTGATGTTGTTCGAGTATGAAAGAAGCAGCTTTTCCCCAGAAGCTATAGAATCCCTTGTAAGGGACTTTATCATGGACTGAAATGAGCTGATGGCCACCACTACAGGATACAGAAAAGAATCATTTGCTTCTGGTTTTTGTTCCTCTTTTGCAACTGATTTCTATGGACATCATGCTCTCTGATTCTGAGAAAACAGCAGGTATTTGGAAATATCATCTTGAAACCAGTAATGGTCCTGGAAAATGCCACGTTAACCCATCCAGCCATTTCTAGCCATTTCCTGAAATATTGAACTTAAGCATTGCGTCTGCCTGCTTGCCATTGCCAACGTTCTTCTTTGGTTGCTACATGATTTTAGGAGCTGATGCTTCATAAGTTACCAGAGCTAGAGATGAGCAGAAATCTGAGATCCTGCTAACGTGTCAGGCCAGATAAAGCCTTGCTTGCTAGTCATAGTGATTTACATGATATTGGTCCTTTGTCCTAGAGAAGCATTTTTTTTTCCTGTTGTTCATAAACTGGTCTCAGACCTTGGATCAGTGTAAATTTTAAAGCTCCTCTGCTGTGCTAATCTCTTATTGCGTCATTTTGGAGCTGTTAATTGATGATAATTCTGAATGCTTAACCCGTTTTGTCTGAGGATTTCTAAACCTTTTCTGGCAGACTATTTCTCAGTGACACTAGTTGACGTGGGGAGTGGTTTTCGGGAAGCAAAGCGATTAGAAGGCAAAAGAAGCTGTTTCTCTTTTGCGTCTTTTGTGTGCAGTGATGCCATGAAAAGCAAGGGCTGGAAGGGTGAGGGAATGATTGTTCCTATCCCCCTCTGCACCCACCAGGTATTCACATTTGAAGAATATGATGCAGAAGCAGAGCCCCATCTGCTAATGTTCCCCTTTGCATGAGATAGTTCCTTAAAGAAGGGGCCTTACATAAATGACTTTGACCTGTGTTTCTGTGTATATGCCATATCATATCTGTGGGTGTGGTGTTAACAGCTGCACAGAAAAGGAAAACCGAGAAATCGAGTCAGTGCTAGAGCTGGAGAAACTAAGCACTCCCTTTAGTTGTATGCAGGTCATTATTTCTAAGCAAGGTTTAGCATCTTCACAAAACTTGGACCAAGGTAACTTCAGAAGTTATCCCAAAATGAAGCTTAATTTCTCCTTGTGTTGAACTTGATGGCAGAAATCCCCCAGATGGCAGAGGGAACAAGATCAGACTATGTGGTGATGGTTTGCAGGCTGTGAAATTTCAAGGCCTGTCAACACAAGCATAGGTATTTTTTCTGTCTGAAAGATTCCTGATACTCTGCTGGGGGGCAAAAGCTGCTATTCTGTTTTGACTTGAAGTGGTGCCTAGGGAGAGGAAAACAGTATTGGCTGCAGCTTCTTTTGCTTTGAGCATTGTGTCTGTGTACTACCTAGAGAACTCATTAGTTTTTAAGGCTGTGGCAGCAATCGGCTAAATGGACACAATAGTGATACACTGATGGTTTGAGGTGTTGCATTCATCCTTTTGAGATAACCAGTTCTGCTCCCTTCAGTGATGTGTGGCACCCGAAGATCAATAGCCACCTGAGAAGGTGGCTATTTAGCAAACAGGAAGATGCCATTTGGTACAATGGTGGAAACAAGAAGACTGTTCTCTTTCTAAAGCATTGTCTGCTCTCTAATTGAATCCTTCTTAAGATCGATTTACCGTGCTAGTAAACTCAGCCTGTTTGTAGAAAGGGAGGAATTATGCAAGAAGGTCAGGCTCACCATGGTTTATGCTGGGGAGACAACAGTGTGTGAAAGGCAAAGTTCTGAGTTACAGTGTGATTTCTAATTAGTAATTGCTAGTCACGATGAGTGTCTTGATTGTTGACTTACAGGGTCTTAATGTTGTGGATGGATAAGCTTTTCAGACGTGGGTACATTAAGGGTGGTCATATTTCATGTACATGTATATATGGCCCTTTTGTAGCTTGTAGTGTCCAAGTACTTAATACAATTAAGTAAAATTAAGACAATACTGTCTTAATGTGGGAAGTCTTATATCAGACAGGGTGGGGAGCTCCTGAGTCCTGACCTAGGACCTGAGTTGTTATACCCAGCTTCCTCTCTAAGAAAAGTCATAACAGACTGCCACTGCCTTTTGAGCTACAGCCCTGGACTCTTGAAGAAACATACTGTTTTTTCCATGGATAGGTTCTTCTACGGGGTAGTAATCAGTGCTGAGCCAGTAAAGCCCAAGCAGAGGAAGCTGTGGCATGGCCCTGGGGCCCTGATACCATTTTGCTGTCACCTGGACACAGAGCCACAACATGTGGGGCAGGATAAAAGGGGGATCCTCCCATGCCCCACTGCCAGTTGGCTGGGGTTCACAAGTGGGACAGACCTGGCTGCAGCCAAGGCCTGAGGCACTCTGAAGGCTGTTTTTGGGCACAGGTGCACCTCTGTGAAGGTAACAGAAATATTGAAGGATACGGAGTGGGGTATCATAGGAGATTTAGGGGCACCAGTGCCTGGACCTCAGGACAATGAAGGATGGAAGCAGTCAGCAGATGGGCCTCCATTTGGTACTGAAACCACTTACTGGCTTTACTTTGACCTTACCGTCCTTACTTTTAACCTTACTGGCCTTACTTTAGTACTGAGACCACTTACTGCAGACTTGGATGGTCATGAAGTGCCTCTGTCTACTCTGTCCACTCTCGTAACACTGTCTAATGCTGCTTCCCCTCCCCACTACTGCAATCCATTTCCAAGAATTAGAAGTCAGAGGCATGCACTCTGCTCCAGCTGATGGGATTGGAAGCTGTAGGAGCTCCAAATTTGATACTATATATTTTCTAATTAAAGAAACAATGCCAAGATACTGTGAAATACACCACATATAAACATCAAGGGGAGAGTAATGCTCCATCTAATGCAAAGTATATTCTGTGCATAAAGCTCTTGTATATACCTTGTATATTTTGTCATGTTTGGAAGTTTATAGTGCTTATCTTCCTGACCCTGGACTGTAGACATCATCAGCCCTGTGATGGAAGCAGGATCAAGCTCTCTAAGCCAAGAATAACAGAGCAAGTACAGATGGACTGTGATCCAGATGCCAGAAACAGCTACGTGCTTTAACACCCATTGATATAAACGAGTACTTAGACACTGGTAATCCCTCATTCTTTGGGGGAAGCTAACCACCCATATGTCCCACTGAGATTAGAGTCAAGGGCATTTACCACCTCCAGGATTCGGCCTTAAATGCCTGCCAAAACGTTCTCTGCTTTTGGAAGTTGAAATGGTTCCAAGCTTTTTGTTTTGTTTTATTTTGTATTTTCGAATTAAAACATGAAATCCAATCTACCCTGATACTAACACTTTCTCCCCACCTCCCTCCCAGAGTCTGTCTTCCTGGACTGGAACCCTGTATATCATGTTTCTGTGAGTTTCAGGATTGTTTTGCTAACATATAATTAGGGATTTATAATGTAAATGCTGACACAACCTCAACTAGCCTATTGCAAATGTGACACTATTCATTATGGACTCTCTAGGGTGCAGTATGCTCCTTGGTGGATTAGCTTCCTGGAAATTTAATGGCAGTTTGCAAATTGGCATCCACTTTGTTTTTAGTCTATCTCTTGCTACTATACAAAGGAATTTTGATTCTGATAATGTGAGAGATTCTGTTTTACTTTGTTTTAACTTTCATGCTGTACTCTAGGCAGGAGGATGAGTCAGCTGGGGAGATCCTGGAGAAACGGTACAAAGACAGATTGCTTTGCGTCCACTTAGTCTTCTAGAAATTAAGCAGGATATTCATGCCCAGCCCTCAGTAAGCAGTTGAATTCCTATCTCACCTGTTGCTCAGTTAAGTTCAGAAAAGGCATCTGAGATTTATGTGTAATTCCAGCTTTATTTCTGCCCAGTAATTTTATGGAGGTCGAGATAAGCATTATAGGGTGCTGTGGGATTTACTTAATTCTGTGTACAACTGGAGGCTAGATTATTTTGCTTCATCTCAGAAAAACGTTAATTTTTTTTTTATTTGTGGGATGCTACAATATTCTATACTACTTACAGGTTATCCATATAACATCACTGTGCAATAACTTTCTAAACAACTTAATGTATGCACATATTAATTCTGGAATAGCTATTCTTAAAATACTCATCCTTCTATACTGTGACATAACTTGCATCTATGGACAAGTTCATAAAAGTTTAACAGTTTTGGGGAGGTCTAATTATAAGAACCAAACTGGCCTATGTAGAAGAAATTCTTTTGTGTAGAATTGCTTAGCTAAAATGTAATCTTTTATAAAGATCAGCATTTATTTAGCTATTATATACTACCTTTCAAAGTGTACCACCCTAAAAATTACCATTTTGTTTTCAAGTTGTTGGTTGCCAAGTACTTTCCAGCCACTTCATCTAAATACTTAAGTGAGAACTAATCTTTCTTGTAAAAACCTGGCTGTTTATACTTTCTTTTTTTTTCTTTTTTTTTTTTTTTTTTTTTTGGAAAGAGAGTGAGTAAATTAATTAGTGGGTCCTTTAAAATGCTTCACTCTAAAACGACTGTCTCTTTTCAAGCAATTTTGTAGATTCAAAGTTCGCCCCCCCAGTCTAGCATTAACCATGAAAATAGCTTAATTTTTTGAAATTTTAGAATACTACTGAAGACAAAAGCTTATTTAGTGATGACATATATTCTTCTGTGTATTCTACTGTGGGTTGACTGACCTGTGGATGTACTTGACTTACGCTGTTTGAACTCTACAAATGCTGGGAACCATGAAAATTTTGGCTACCTTTACTTATGCCATATGCTTTGCTAGTATGATGCTTGCTCATAAGCTGATCAGGCTGTTTTGATGGAGAGTCAATGCTGAGAGATCATGAATCCACAGTAATATTTAATGGTAAAACAATCTTCAGAGCGATATTGCACGAGAGCAGGAAAAAATATTCCAAAATGAAATACAGCTCTGAAACATCCTTATGAATGCATGAAGACTGTGCTCTGAGCTTGCTGGATCATCTTGAGTAACCCTATCAACTCCACTTATGGCATGAAACAAAGGAATAGCAAGCAGATTCTGGGCTCCTTCAGATAGCCAGTTCCTGCAAGGGATAAAACTAGGTGAGGCAGTTAGGATCTGCAGCGCAAACGTAATAGTCAGCGGAATGGGGGTAGGAATGTGTCCAATTCTTTCAAAGTTAGGCTGGTATGGGGAAGTTTATAGTTTGCGTAAAATAATCCCCATGTGAATGAGTTTGATGCAAGTTCTTAATGTGAACTTAAGCCATCTAGCAAAAGTGGCTCTAAGTATCTCTCCATAATGTTTCCACAAACCATTTGGCAAGCTCTCTGGACATACGTTGAATTCAGAATTACAGCACTTGCACTTGTATGTTGCCTGTGATCTGTTTCTGCTCTTTTTTACTTATGACCTGCACTCTGGCTCACCCAGAAGCATACAAACATTTCCTTATCTGAATCAACTTAGAATTTCATGAGCAGTGCTGCGCTACTTGGATTAAGATTCCTTTGGGTGGGAAGGGGCATTATATCATTTTAAGCCAGCGGTTAGCTTAAGGGGTAAAGGAAGGGGAAATTGATGGCTCTGCACAGATGGGGATGCAGAGCTGAGTAGAGTTGGTAGAAGGGCGAAGGGCTGTGTGGCAGTACAATAACTCCTTTTTCATATCAAATTTCTTTGACGCAGCTGCAGTGTATATCACATGGGGCAGTGCTAATAGCCAGAAGGTGTTTATCCCCTCTTTACCCTCTTAGAAAGATGACCTTGAAAGACTTACGTGGATTTTGGTAGGGTTGTGAGACTGGACTCAAAACGGTGCACTCTGTGGATCTGGTATTCTTAATACTCATAAGAGTCCTAGGCAGCAGAATGTAGTAATTTTGATGCTTGTTGTTGTGCTTCATGAAATCCAGTGAGAGGGAATTATCCTTACTGCCCAAAGACTGAGAGCTGAGGAGGATATTGTGACCACTTGTAGTGGCTAGCTCTGTAGCAAGGTTTTTTGTCTGTTATGTAGGAGGCTTAGGTTTCACCAGAGCGGAGAATTTAATTTCCCCATTTCACTGAGGCTGGATTTTTACAGAAATGTAACTCTGTGTACCTTGCAGAATCTGCAGGAGAGCAGAGCTGATTTGTGTTGAGACAGATCTCCCACACAGCTGTGAAAACAAGTGCACAAATTCAGAGTAGCTGGGTGTAAATCTGAAGTAACTGTCATGGAGATTGATGTTCTCTCTAGGAGTTAATCTAGATTTACATCAGGGTAACTGTGACCAGAATCTCTCAGGATTCATCTTTGCTAGACTTTAGTAGCTCACTAAATTAATTGCTAATTAACTTGAGATGGTTGATTATTGTGGATGCTTCCCACATATTTCTTCTGTCTTACTGTCATAGAATTTAAAGACAGAGCTCCACTAGATCAGACCAGATCTTACCTATTGTGAACTCCTGCTTGTCAAAAGCTGTTCCTTTCAGCTAGATACTAACACACTGAGCGGAGTCAGCAGACATTACACCAAAGCACTGCAGTCCTCAGGAATCCAGACTTGTGCACATCTGGGGCAAAAACAGCAGAGACATGGCAGCCTGTATTGCCGAAGGCACTTAAAATAAGGAAGGGGTTAGAAGAGGTCCTGCAAGGCAGTCCCAGACTGCCCTTGAAGGCTGGCCTTGCCAGTTTCCACAGTGTAGCAGGGCAGTGTGAGACTTCTTGACATAAATACAGTAGTCAGTGTTAAGTGGGTTCACCACCAAGATATCTAAGAAACAGCGTGAGCTACCTCCCCTCCAAGCACGTCTTCCCTTGTGTGTCAGAAAGCAGTTGAATTGGTGCTTTGTTAATTCTCTACAAAGCAGGTTGTAACATGAAATATCTCATGGTAAAATACTAGTTTGCAGCATCCAGGGCCATTGGGAGGGGAAATGGCCAGAGTTACTCCTTCAAGGTCTGAGAACATTGAGGCACCTGGAAATTCTGCCTCCCTCCCTTCCTCTTCAGATTTCATTGTCAACATTGCACTAAAAAGGCACACCTTTCTTATATGTTTTTTTGTTGTGGTTTAACCCCAGCTGGCAACTAAGCACCACACAGACATTTGCTCACTCCCCCCACCCAGTGGGATGGGGGAGAGAGTCGGAAAAAAAACCCCACCTTGTGGGCTGAGATAAAGACAGTTTAATAGGACAGAAATGAAGGAAAATAATGATGATTATAATAATAATAAAATGACAATAATAATACTAAAAGAATTAGAATATAGATAACAAGCGATGCACAATGCAATTGCTTGCCACTCGCTGACCAATGCCCAGTTAGTTCCCAAGCAGTGATCCACCCCTCCCCGCCAACTTCCCCCAGTTTATATACTGGGCATGACATCATATGGTATGGAATATTCCTTTGGCCAGTTTGGGTCAGCTGTCCTGGCTGTGTCCCCTCCCAGCTTCTTGTGCCCCTCCAGCCTTCTTGCTAGCAGGGCACAAGAAGCTGAAAAATCCTTGACTTGACGTAAATGCTACTTAACACACTGATGTTTTTAGTTGTTGCTATCAACATTATTTTCCTACTAAATCCAAAACACAGCATTATACCAGCTACTAAGAAGAAAATTAACTCTATCCCAGCCGAAACCAGGACAGTTTTGTATGGTTTAAGTGAAATTGGGATGCCAGAAGAATGGGATCCTGCTGTAGTCTGGGCAAGGAGGTCTTATGACAGCCTTACTTGAAAACTAAATTCAGGTTCTGCTCCAGCTTCCTCCAGAATGGAGGCAGAGCAGGACAGTTAAAGCAAGCCAACTGAGAACCTTTGATGCCCTTGGAGATAGTAAAAGGATCTGTGTCAGGGTTGAAAGCAAAATTAAATTAGGCTTCTATTCAATAAAAGGTCCTTATTCTTAAAATAAACATTTTGTTAGGTCCCACCAAAAAATGTGTCTAAGCAGCATGAATCCAAAAGTCACCCTTGTCTTTACAGATGTGCTTAACAACCTTCCAGTCCTTGGGCTTCACTTTGAACTGGTCTGTCTCCTAACAGATTGTAGTTTGAATTGGGAAGGCCTGGTCATACTGACTGATGAACATGCAGTGAAGATGTAAGAATACAGTAAACCAGTGATCATCTTTCTTGTCTGCATAAGAAAGTAAAGGCATTGTGCCAAGCAAATATGCGCATTAGATGACTAACAGAGCTCCCACACTGTCAGTGTAGGCAGGGAATATGTAATGCAGCCACATATGTCTCAGAACCATACTGAGTGCTTTTTTATTCTTAATGTTTGGTTTTGTTTTTAAATAGGAGTTCAGATCCTTGAGCAGGATGTTTATCTCTATGCACAGAAAACAATATTGGTCATAGTTTTTAATATACAATTGAGTTTTCAAAACTACCAGCTGATATATCTATTGCAAGTGACATCAGAATTTCAAGTAATTACTATAAATGTTCACTAGGATAGCCGTGCATATCATATGTAATTATCTGAGTTTACCTTTTTTTTTAATGGCTGAAAAAACCCTTTTGTTTTTTCCAGTGGGAATGTTGTTGGAAAGTTTTGTATTTAACTGCCCTGATTGAGGTTTGATCTCTCTTTCTTTGATAAAATTGGTGTGAGGTTTTCACAAAAATTGGTATGCTGTAACAAAGGAGTTGAATTCCATTTGATACTTGCTTAGTCATAGTTTTAAAATATACATGCAGATACTACTGAGCTGAACACCCAGGGAAGTTCTGTAAATCCCTGTAAGCAGAGTGCAGTTCAACTTTGCATTTAATCTAGCAGTGAGCTTCCACTGAAGATGGTCCTCTTTTCACTCCTCCAAGGATGACTAATCCACCCCCCAAATTAATTAGTTTTCCATCAGTTCTGCAAACTGAACCAGCAGCCTTGTTGCTGCATAGATAGATAAGATAGATGGATATTGTGCAATAGAGGATGAAACAAATCCCTCTCTTTCTACAGCAGTGTAAGGTTAGGTCATCTTAAATGCAACGTGAAGCTAACCTTAAGTATTGGTTGTTTGGATAGTAGTCTCATTTAAATTCCCGAAGAAATGTTAAGGACCTACTGAGCTAAGAACACTGCAAACACAGAATGGGAGACAGTCTCTTGAGCTGAATCTTAAAAAATGGAGACACTGGAGACCAAAGACAGGATCTCAGACTGCCAAGTTGCAGTTCTGTGGCCTGACAACCAGATGATCAAATATTCAATGGACAGACCTCGGTTGTTCCCAGAGCTAAAATTTTTACGAGTTTATCATGCTTTTCACTGGCTTATTTCATAAGCATACAGTATTTCAGAAAGCAGACTTCCAGAGTACAGGTAGAGAAAGGCAGAAGTCTTCAGACTCTTTCCAGGACTCTTTCCTTGACAGTGGCAGAATCTGTCAATATCCTTTTAGCACTGAATAACTTTCTATCTGATGACAAACTAATTTCTAGGAGTTCAAGAAGCAACAAAGCCATATTTCCATTACAGAACTGTTTAGTAACCTGTGTAATATGGATTGGTCTCTATTTCCTCTATTTCAAACACCTGTTTCTTCTCTCAATCTCTGGGATGATCCCTCATCCCAGTTACTTCATTTTTACCAGCAAAAAATTGCTGTTATGTGAACTAGCAGTTACAAGGGGTTGTGTGGAATGACTGGGGTGAGAGTCCACAGATAGTCTGCATTACATAAACTGTGCTTTCCACTCAGCTGGTTAATTAAACTTGGTTTTCAGATCCCAGGACGGAAACCACTTATGTGCACGCTTCATTTTAATAACATGTTTCTGTTCCTCTGCCCCAGGAGACTTGGCCCTGTCTTCAGGTTTGTCTGTTCTTAAGATGGAGAAAAGGGAATATAAGGACAAAAGGAGAGTGTGTGGCTCTGTGTAGTCCCTTTTCAGGCAAATACTCTTGTCTGATTTGGGGTTGTAGATGGAGCGAGGGAACATCTTACAACACAACATCGCTACAGATTGCCTGAATGATGTGTTCTTTGGAGTAGATTCTACATCCTTCCCAGAACAGGGAAAAAGTGAACAGTAGCAATAAACCATTTTATTGTTTTGTGTTCCACCGTCTGGATTTGTGTTACTGTTCTGTGATGATGCTCCTGCACGTTAACCTGCTTTGCAGCTCTGTCAGTGCCAGGGTATATATCCAGATAATTTTGTGCACAATTTTTGCTTGCATCTGAGCAGACTATGCCAGCGTTTTCAGCAAAAATTAACCTGGTAGCTTAAAAACATGGTGTTTTGCTCATACAGAGGACAAGATAAAGTCACTCTTGCTTCCATGAATTAGTCTGAATGTGCTGCTGAGTACTTGCTACCAGAAGTTTTGCAATTGGTTATCAGTCGTCTGTGACACATCCTCTAGAGGTTTCACACAGAGCAAAATGAAGTGCTGAAATCTTCTCTTAACTTGGAGCCTGATTTTGCTGGCACTTATGCACATGAGTAAGTGCTCCTGGGACTAGTTTTAGCTGCTCATGTCAGTATAACGAAGGACACACAAGAGTTTTAAAAGCAAGGTCGTGCAGTTGTATTGCCTTTATTGTTTAAGGTGACTGGCTTTCTGTAAAACTAGTCTGCCTTAAAGGTTTTCCTCATAGTCATGGGCACACGGCAGCATATTTCTTCTATGTCAGTGTAAAGTAGGTGTAAAATGCTACCAAATCTGAATATTTTTTTCACATCAGTTTTGCATTGGTGATAACTGCAAGATGTAAGGTAATTGAGAATAAGGCTGTATGAATTTTCAGAGACAAGAGCGATTCCTAACTGTCCTTGCTTTAGTGGTATTTTCTTCTGATCATTCACATGCTGTTGGAGAGACAGAAAGATGGGGCATGTTAGGCAATAGATGGGCTTATTTCCTTCAACATTTTAAAACTACACTTGTCCCCAAGTTACATGGTGGGGGAAAGAGGAAGCAGAGGAGGAATGCTTGAATTTAGAGGCAGTGTAGAGAAAGGGATTAAGTGTGGAGTCTGGCAAGGCACCTGTAATGAAGGCAGACTGCAACAGTTGCATATAGCTTAAGAAGAGGTAACTCACTCTTTCTGGAAGCTACAAGGACCTAGAGATACAGGCCTTGTGCCTACAGCTTCAGCATTAATTCTTACTCATTTGGCCTCTCTGGAAATGTCATGATACCAAGTTCCTTGCACAGCAATGTGTGTAAAGAAAACACTTTTATACCAGCATTTGAATGTTGTGGTGGACTGGAGGCACAAAGGAAGGTCAAAGAACAGCATTTGTGGGGCTACTGTCAGTGCAAACAGCTTTATGTTAAAAACTAAGATGTGTGATCAAGTTACCTTGTGTCAGCTGAACCACAGTAACTGTGTGTACACTTTCTTAGTCTGTTTTTGTAAAAGCACTAAGCACTTCTTTCTTGAATTTTAGCAGTCTTGTCTTCTGTTTGTATTGGACTGAGCATGCAGAGTCAATGCACTGCCACTTAACAGAAGTAATAACTTTATATACTGGGGCAACCTGTTCAGATACCTGAGCCCTTCGTGTCAAGACAAGGTAGCATAAGGAGAGCTGTATAGAGAGGCATAGCATCTTTTATTAGACCACTTGATGTAGTTTGGGGATATAATTTGGCCTTAGTAGTGAGTCAAGAGGCACCAGTTCCTTTTTTCCAGTGACAATCACTTATGAAATGCAGTTACTTCTTGGTTCTGCACCTCATGGACATGCTGCTGGAGTGGAATGAGTGCATTGCAAAGCCTGTTTCTCGGGAGCTGTTGCACAGAGCTGGCGATTATGTCATTGACAGAAGTTTCAGAGGAGCAATGGGAGTGCTGATGGTGGACTCAGAACTATCCACACAGTCTCTTTATGGTGGTTGTTAGTTGTTTTGAATGGCACCTGCTCTGTAAAAGAAGGTTGACTCCCCTTGGGATGTGCCTGCAAGACATCTTTTCTGTGTTTGAGCTTTGACTTAAGCAAACACATCAGGAAACAAACAATAAAAACATCTAGCTGAAAATAATTGGTTGTCATCTTTTCCTACGAGGGAGGGAGAGGTGGCTATAAAAGTATAAATACCATCTGTATGCTTTATGCCTGATTTTTCTGGTTTTAAGAATAACTTTTGGATTACATTTTGACGCACACTGTGTACACAGACAGTAGTTCTTATTCTTGGACCTACATAGTTCCTCCATACTATGTTTGTATTACAAGTGAAAGACACAGCATGTATCCAGGCCTTCACAGCAGGTTTGCTCCCTTGACTTAGTAGTCCCTTGTCCTGGGTAGCAGAGGATTGCTTAATGCTCAGATGTGCTATATTGGTTGAGGTGATTTTTTGAGGAGTGCCTCACACATAACTCTACTGACTTCCTTTTACCTGGATGCTGTCTTGTTGTATCCTGGTGTCTTCTAAGAATGTGACTTACTTTTAAATATGTTTTTCTTTAACATGCAGATGTGCTTATCTATGTGCAGTAGTCACCTCATGTGCCAGTGTCAGAGGTGAAGTCTGGATATCTAGGTGGTCTTTGATTTATTAGCGTGTTCAAAACGGGAAAGATCAGTTTCTAATGAAATGAACTCTCTGTGATTTCAACAGGACCTCTGTAGGAGAGGGCACTTTCAGGATTTAGCCCTTTATACTCTTGTTCTTCAGGAGACTTCTTGATTGGGTTTGTGATGCAGAGTGTGTTGGCATCAATAGAAAGAGTTGTATTGGTTTCTGTGGGCTTTGCATGAGACTGAATGAACTGGCCTGATGTTCACAGTGCGAGGTGCGTTAGAAATGGATGACAAATCATATAAGCGTTGGACGCAGAGCACTTTATAATCTGGATAAAGAATACATCTCTGGCCTCTCCCTTAGCAGAATTTGTAAAGAAGAAAAAAGTCCTTGCAGTTTGTTAGAGGTGAATTTCTTTCTACGTGCCTGCATGACCCTCTTTACCCATGTTTTTGCTATGTTTTGAGTGGCATGTTGGACATAGTCTCTGAGGCTATGATGGACTGTCTGTTTCCAAATTATGTATTCAGTTAGCCCTGCTGTGTGGTAGGTATGACACATTCAACAGTCCTTCACAAATGAGCAGTAAGGGTTTCTGTCTTGTGCTCACAGACCTTTAAGCACTCTCTGAGATTTTAATGAAATTGGCCATTATGATTTCAGCTGAAGGCTTTTTCCATATGGAGCGGATGGCTCCTAAGGGAGCTTAGCTTATTGGATTGCTCCCTTTTCCTTAAATACTAAAAGACTTTATGGTACATACCCTTTGGATACCTGGAAGGCTTCAGGTAGATCCCAGTTCCTGTATGCAGGCAATAAGCAAAAGCAATAACAGCACAGGAATATGCTTCATCTCCTTTCCATGCTTCACCCCACAGATCAGTGACTTGATACTTCCTTTATGGATGAACATCACGTCATGGTCTTTTAGAATTTCTTTTCAAGAAAAATTATGTGTAAAAGCCCTGAATTATTCTTGGACATCTGATACTGTTAAAGCTTAGATTTTTCACTTATTTTTTAGGATTCAAGTGCATAAAGGACGTAAATGATAATCCAGAGGACCATCTGTCCTGGAGCAGGCATTGGAACTGAGCTACTATGTGACTGAAAGGACTGGGTGCATGTCAGATGGTAAGTAAGACAAGGAAGATCAGATATATCATACTGTCACTTCAGTACAGATAAAAAATACTGTCATACACTCTTTCAGAACTTGTCCTAATCTTCTTGGAGAATGGAAGCAACAAGGAACCAAAAAAAAAAAAAAAAGGAAAATACATTGCAGGTTATAAATGTTGTTTTGCAAAGCCCAGTTAGCTTGGAAGGTACTTTTTGCTAGATCTTTTTGTAGTGGAGTGTATCTTTTAATCTAGCCGTGGTTCTCACATCATGCAGAGTCCATTTTACCTCCATTACCTACTTGATGTCTATGAAGTTCGTTTTAACTAGGATTTCTAAGGAAGCCTAAAGGATTGAGCCTTTGTCTCCTAAAAGCTCCTTAGAAAGTCCTTTTAAATCCAGTTCATACCTGTCTCAAACATGTTTTTTATTTATTTGTGGTAAGCAGTAAGTAAATTAGTTTTGTTTAATCATCAAGGAAGTGGGTGTTCACATTTTCAAGTCATTCTGGACTTGGTTCTAAGCATATTCTGTCTCTTACCAGAAAGTGTTTCGTATGTGTGCAATGAGGGCTCCTAGAGCTACTGGACTTTGGACTTTCAATCATGCATCTGGTGTAGATAAACCTTGTTTCTTTTTATTGGTTAGCTGATATATTTACCTTCTGGTTACAGCCTAAATGTGCCTTAATGCTGCACTGGACCAGCCTTTCATACCATCTTGCAGGTATAGATGTCTTGCAGACTATTGCAGTCTGTGGTTGTTTTTGCGGTACAGAAGCCAGTTCAGCTGATGAGAGTGTGCCTTTGGAATCAACTCCACACTGTGAACGAGGCCCAGCTTATGGAAAGAGGATGCTGCAAGCCTTTATTAGGGAGCGTTTGGAGGACAAAAACATGTTCTGTATGCGAACAAGCTGTAAGGTGAATGGGTTCATTCCATATGCTGTATGCTTCACTTCTGAAAAGCCCTTTATGAGCTATGACCTTTTATTACTTATATAAGAATCCTGAGAAACTTCAGGTAACCTACAGATATTTCTGCTGGGTGTCCACATTCTCTTTACAGATTAGATATAAGTGGTCAGCTTTGGCCAGCTGATAGTCAATGCTTGCCACTCATTTGATGGCAAAAAGGATGCACTTTCCTTTCTATAAGCTCATAGAGTCATGCTAGTGTTCTTTACAGCCTTTGCGTTATACAGTCTTGTCCAGATCCTTTGAGGCCAGTGTTAAACCTAGGCCAGAAAACATCAGTATTATTTACTTTTATATTGAGGTGGTGTGTAGGTGTGCCAAATAATTGGAAGCCTCATTATGTTAGGACATGCACAAACATGCAGTAAATGGCGAACATGCTCTTTTTGCCTCAAAGCACTTACTCTTGATAGTTTAGCATAAGTAAAAACATGATATTGTATGTTACCTGATCTTTATAGTCATAGACTATGTTAATTTCAAAGCAAGATATAACCAGCAGAATTGCATTTATACAAAATAATGAATTCAGAAATCACTTTGCAGAGTTTATCAAATTTATCCCTGCACTGAAATTTGTAGTAAAATGTAACTAAAAGTATGGAATTAAACCATAAGTGAATTTGATCCATCCACCAACATAGAAACCACATATACATCCTATTTTTAACTGGGCAGTTAAAAAAAATAAAAAAAATCTATGTGCTATAAATCCAGTATATGATTCTTACCGATACTGAGTATATTCAGAGGTCTTTCATATTTCACTTCCTATTTCCTGTCCACAAATATGGCTGCTTTGGGGGGAAATGTGAATGGTTCTGGTAGAGTAATGCTTCCCCCTGCCCCCCTCTCCCAGTTTATATGGGACTTCACTTCTTCCCCTTGTGTTTTCACTTAGGCTTTGACATTGCCCTAAGAGAAGCATTCCCCTCTTTATTCACTTCTCTTCATCTCCGTTGAATTCTGCTTGGCCAAAATATAATGTGTTCATGCATATAGCCTGCAGGTTGTTCGTCAAAAAGATCTTTAATTCAGCAGTGATACTGGCTTACTTTTTATATGTGGGCAATACAAAGGGAAGTTTTTCAAAAGGTCTTGTTTTTATTGCAGAATAAGGTGTGGGTAGTTCTGCCTTGCAGAAAAGCTTAGCCTGGGAAAACCTGATGTGGGAGGGGAGAAAGAAAAGATCGACAATCATTTATCATGTGACATCAAAGTGGAATAATTCCAACAAAAAAAACTTGTGGTAAAGCTTTCCAGCTGAATGTGAGATGAAGGTCATGCACTTGCCTTCATGTTAACGTAATAGTGTCAGCATGGAAGCATTGGTAAAGTACTGCGGAAGAAAGCCTGTTTGTATAGGCTGCCTCTGGCAAGCATGCTTGCTGAAAAGGTACCCTGAAAAGGCCTCAGTCTGAGGTGGCCAAACAGACTGGTCTTGGCATAAGAGGCAAAGACAATTAGAAAGTATCAATGATACTAATTTGAGTGAAGGGTCAGGAAATGGTGTATGAAATGCAAATCCATGTCTTTAAAGTTGACGGAAGATGCTCCAATAAATGTTTGAAGTAAAAGTCATTGTTCAGGCATTGTCATAGGACTTTAGACTGGCCCTTGTTTCAAATTTGGCTGAGAAAAGGATATCATTCTGTTCAGCTGTCATAAACACACTAATAAACTTCAGTATTGCAGAAAATGCTGTGTAGAATGTGGCCGAAGGTTTCTAGTGTTTTAGTGCCTAAGTGGAGCAATCAATGAAACACATACAAAGAAAATATTGTCGTTTTCATTGCAGGGCGTGTGAGCTAATGAGAAACTTCTAATGCATTACTTGGTTAGGGTAGGTTAGAGGGCAAATGTTAAACCAGTGTTCACTTTCAAATTCTGAAAAATGCCTTGGGAAACTGTTAGGATGTGTTTGTGCCAGCCAATGAAAAGGGGTGGTGAAACCATAAAATGATGGACTAGGTTGAAAAATGGTCATTTTAAATAACCTGAAGGCTATTTATTTCAGAGAACTGCCTCGTGTTAGATTTTGCATGTGCTTGCATCCAACATAGCACATGAAGCAAAAAGTGTTCAGAGTGAAATAAAACTGGATGGTGTTCCTGGAGGCTTGAAAAGTTTTGCTGTAGCTGTGTGACATAGCCATAAGCTGCTGTGGTACGGGTGGAAAATAGGATACAGATAAAAGAGGTCACATGAGTCTGGGGATGAGCAAAATTAACGTGCTGTTTTTGAAGGAGCATGCACTTGGGTTGACAGTTTGAAGTCTTTCAGCTAAATCGTTGTTAAAGCAAGTTTCTTCTGCAGTGTGTACACAAAACACTGCAGAAAATTAAACTGATTAAAATCTCAGTCCATCTCTGAACAGCATCTAAGAATTAGAGAGATGATGAAAATGAGGCAGTTTGCAGTGCCAACGTGCACTGCATCTACAGGTTTGCATCCACAGGGACCCTGATTTCAACAAAGAGTTAAATTAAAAATCAGTCTATTCTTTTTGACAAGTATCTGTTTGGTAAATTATCATGTGCCAGTTTTAGTTCTGCGGTCCTTATTGCTTCAGTACAGTTTCTTTCAGGATTATATAATACAGTTTGCCTTCAAGGAACTTTACTTTAAAAAAGGTATTGGCTATATGCAATACATGAGAGAGTAATTGTTTCTTGCGGCCCAGATTGTAATCCCTGTTTCATTTGATGGTGTTGCACAAATAATCCTGATGACTTCAGGGAGATTTCTTACAAAAAGAAGAGCAAAGAAGTGAATAAGGAAGCCTTAGTCTGGCTCTGTGTTGTTTATACTGCTTCAGTTTGAGAAATAAAATATAGCAATGTACTCTCAGTGGAAAGAAAGCTTCTCCAGGAACGTAGTGGAAGGAAGAGGAGATTGTTTACTTAATGGTTTGACAAATACAAGTTGAGAGACCGTTCATTTAACATTGAGCTTTCATTACATGGACATCCCATGATTTCACTGTAGTATCTATAAACAGTAGTCAGCATTTCTAGCGAATGCTTGATTCAGAAAGAGATTTTTGCTTATGGAATGTTTGTATAGTAACATGAGCAGAGTTCGGCTAACCATATGCTTGCATGTGGAATGCAAATAGAACCATGAAAAAAGCCGCTCTGACTTTGGCATGAAAAATCCCACCCATTTTCTTGTAAGGTTGTTTTTCTTCCAGTTCCATTACAAATCATGAAGAAGTGGCATTCACAGCACACTAGGTAAAAGTGGTGAAAATGTCATTTGCAACAATGAGGAGAATCAAAAGAAATGTAACCATGGTTGGAAAGTTTAGCATTTACCAATGGATTAAATATGTGGGTAACGTGTATTTACCATACGTTATATCTATATGGGTAACATGGGTAAATAGTCTGTTGTGGTTTAACCCCAGCCGGCAACTAAGCACCACACAGCCGCTCGCTCACTCCCCCCTGGTGGGATGGGGGAGAGAATCGGAAGAGTAAAAATGAGAAAACTCGTGGGTTGAAATAAAGACAGTTTAATAGGCAAAGCAAGAGCCACACATGGAAGCAAAGCAAAACAAGGAATTCATTCACTACTTTCCCTCAGCAGGCAGGTGTTCAGCCATCTCTGGGAAAGCAGGGCTCCATCAGGCGTAATGGTTACTTGGGAAGACAAACGCCATCACTCCGAACGTCCCCCTCTTCCTTCTTCTTCCTCCAGCTTTATATGCTGAGCATGTCATCCTATGGTCTGGAATATCCCTTTGGCCGGTTGGGGTCAGCTGTCCCAACTGTGTCCCCTCCCAACTTTTTGTATACTTGCTTGCAGGCAGAGCATGGGAAACTGAAAAATCCTTAACTTAGGATAAGCGCTACTTAGCAACAACTAAAACATCAGTGTGTTATCAATTTATTCTCATACTAAATCCAAAACACGCTGTACAAGCTACTATGAAGAAAATTAACTCTATCCCAGCTGCAACCAGGACATACTCACAGCAGAATTTTGTCTTTGTCAGTATCTTAAAGGATAAGCAATGACTTGGAAGGTAATGTTTGGAAGACATTTTTTGTGTGGCATACCTTTATGAAGGGCTGGACAAGTTCTTAGGTATTTTTTTTTTTTTTAATTCTTCTTGTACTTGATCCTTTCTCAAGCTGGACAGGTGGCAAGTGAGTTGACTTGATGTTGTTCCTTCTCCTTCTATCCTGTGCATTAAATGATTTTTCTTGCCACATGCCAAGTAAGGGGTATAACTCTGGTAAACTGGCATTTGTAACTTACAGGGGCTTGAACCTGTCGACGCTGTCCCCCAATGTATGCTTATTCCTCTGCCAGCTCCATTAGCCCAGCATAGCAGTCACAATATCAAGGATATCTTTTTGTTTAATACCAAAGATAATACTCTGTTATTCAGACTGGGATTTTATGAGGCATTTAAGGAAACTGATTATTTGTTTTCTGCTGAAGTTCCAGTGGAAGTTGGAATCCTTTGGTCACCTTTCAGACATCCTGCATGAAAACACAACAGAATCCATTTGCTGATACGTCCCTGGGTTTCTGTGACTTTCTAGGTCACCATGGAGAGATTGCCATTTGTCATGTCACTGTAACTGGAAAACTGTGAAGTTGGCTAGTCTCTGGCAATGCTGACAGTTTGGTATTGGTGGAGTATGCATTTTCAAATTATGAGCTGCTATAAAGGTTTATCTTGAACTTCAAAAGGCCTAGCAGGCCACATCAACTGGCTTAGAGCATACAGGTTTCTCTGCAGACAGCAGTTTATAGTGTTGTGAAGTGGTGTGTGTGTGGTTGTCTTTGACCTAGCAGCCCAAATAAAAGAGATACACAGGCTGATCTAGCACAGTGTTTTGGTGCAAAGCTCCAGCTTGTGATTTGGGTTTCCACAGCAAGGTATTCCAACCACTAAGCTGCTCCTTCCCCCGCAGCTGTGAGTTTTTCCTTGGTTTCCACAAGGATGTACATCTGTTTTCCTCCAAGTGCATTCCACCCTGCCTCTTCCTTTCCCAGATAAACACTGCATTTCCAGTTGCAGTAACAGAATGGTTTGGGTTTTTTTCCAAATTGATAAGATGAAGCTGCCTCTTGTTTGCTTGATAATGCTGTACTGTGCTTGCAGTGAAAAAATAACCAAATGAAGTGGAATGCACCTGAGTTCGGGCTCACATATTCATATTCATTTGACCACACCGATTTTTTTGTTTTGGTTTCAGTCTTTGGACCTTAATACAAGAATGTCACTTGAAAAGTTTAAAGATTCATCAAGAATCATGAGCATATCTTGACAGGACATTGAGGCATACTTAATATGGTATGACCCAGGAGTGCTAGCAGAAGTAGGCAGCTGTATTTCAAAGGTGAATCACAGAGTTTATTTTTTAAAACCGTTTCTGGCAGTCCTAGGAAGATTGGGATCCTAAGTCCAAGGTAAAAGTACATTCTCTGTGTCTCCACTACTACACAGGCAGCAAAATAGTATCTCTGGGCTATCGCTCTCCTCTGAGGGTTATTCAGGACTGTTCTGTCAGTCCTTCTTTCACCATTCATATTAGGAAATTCTTCCCCTCATGTGCTCTTGCCTCTCAACAATGGGGACTGTCACAGAAGATAAATCTGACCATATGCTTTATCTGTGTTAGAGTGAGATCTGGGTGGCATCATTTTTCTATCTTTTTTCCTGGTTTCTCATGAAGGAAATGTGGGCATATGGACCTGAGGAGAGCAACAGCAAACTCCAGTTACAGTGCTGCTCTGGATGGTTGTAGGGTGGAACAATCAGGGTTGTAGTTTGTTTGTGCTGTGCAGTTAGATGTAGCTATGCAGTTAGATGTAGTAGCCTATGCACACACACTATGACAAAAACCAGGAGGAACATGGTGGGATATTGCCTGAAATGGCATTGCTTGGCTTCGCATGTCTACCTGTAAGGCCATGTTCCACCCCTGTGAGAGTTGACAGAACTGAGGTTGTATTAGGCCCCAGTTAGTGCTGTAGTACTTCCCCACATGGGACTTTCTCAGGTTTTGTGCAGGTGCAGATATCATAAACATTGCTGCAGTTTAAGACCTGGAATGCTGGGCTGTCCTCAGACTGCCCAGTTTGTAGTATTTGATGTTCTCACAACTGCACCTGTGTTTTCTTAATAGTGAGTGACAAATAGAAGCGTTTGCGTGCTGTATTTGCAGACACACAATTGAAGTAAGCAAAAGCATATGGTAGGCAGCAGTTTGAAAAGCATGCCAGTCTCAGTTTCAAAAGCAACTGTGCCATATTGTCTCATTGTCTTTCAGTGTGAAATGGACTCCGTATTTTTAAGCTGCTTTTGAAAATGAAACTTAGGCCCATCTTTTGAGAAACTATCAAAGTTGTTTCAGCAGAGCTAGGGTCCTATCTGGCTGGATTGGGGATTTTGAAAATGTCCCTAGACTTTTTGAAAATCTGGCTTCTTGACGCCCTAAATCATTTAGGGAGGAGATACCCACCATCATGTTTCCCCCTAGAAAAATGAATCAAAATCAATGTCTGATTTCTGCAGCTTTGCCTTTGAAAATTTCCATGAAGAGCTCACAGTGGCAACTGGGAAATGACAATCACAGAAAAGTTTAACTAGATTTTTTGCTGCTTCAGAGTTTAGAGCAAAGTATTCCAGAGGAGAGGGAGGGAAGACTCTCTACCCTAACTCTGAGATTACTTAATCCCCAAGAGGAAGGAAGTTTTCAGTGTACTGCACTTCTTGCATATGCTGCCTTGTTTGATTTGAGCTGCTGCCAGATGCTGTTTTTACTCTTCACTCAGTCCTTCTGCCAGGCTTTCACACTCCTCCTCCTCCTCCTGTGGGCTTCTCTCCTATGGCCTTATATTTATTTTCCTTCTTTCATCTCTTCTCTCATCAGATATTCTCATTTCCATTATTCTCAAACATACTCACACCTTCTTTTGTCATCTTTATCTTCTCCTTTCTCTGCTTGTTGCTGCTAGTCCGTTGTCTAGCTTAACTTTCATCTTTCATGTTACCTGATGAGAGTGGTTTGCTAAGACCTGGTTTAATGTTATAGAACTGACATTTTAGAGGTCAAAAATACCAAAGGGCCTGTTTCAGGGATGTGGGATCCAAAACGGTGCAGTGTTTTGAATTGGGCACATTGTTACATGCCAAATTTTATGCATGCCTCATGGTCACTGTTTGGGTTGGTGGACTAACTGATTGATTAATGGACAAACTAATCACATAACTACATGCTGAAATAAGCTGAAAATCAGCCTGGTAAAAATGCTAGTCATTTTTGAGAACAGAACCTTGTTGACATATGTGTGTCTGTAACAGTCTTATAAACTATTATTTTAGCTGAAGCGAGCCACCTTTTGGAAGGCTAATATCTGTTATCACAGTATCTCAAACCTCTACTGCTTTTGGAAATCATGCTTTCTAGACTGCTGCCTTAGCAGTTTGCAGATTGAGGTTTCATGCTTTCCTTATGCCTGCTGGTGACATCTCTGTCACCATGGGAAAATGCAAGAAACCTCAAAAAGAAAAGTATTTCAATAAAGATAGCGTTAGGAAGAGAGTGGGAGGGGAATACCATCCCCAAGAATTAGAGGTTTTAATGATGGTTTTCTTCATTGTATCACAGTTCTGTCTCAGAAAAGAAGTCTTGGGAACCTGAGACTTGCTTTATCTTTGTGCATCTTCTTATCTCTTTCCACCTACTCATGATCTCTGATCTTTGTTAATCTGGGTCTGCTCTGCATGTTCACAGGGAGAAGTTCTTAAAGGAAAGAAGAGGGACTGCAAGGACTGTGAATTTAGCAAAGCTGATGGAGAGCAGGTGTTGAGTCATGCTCAACTGTCCAAAAGCAGTGAGGAGCAGTCTCCCAACCCTGCTGCCTAAGAAGAGTTGTCAAAGCAGAGGTGATCATGGCATGGTCTCACCTGGTTGTTAGATTTCCAGCTGCAGTGTGTTGCACTAGGAAATCTGGTTGAATGCAACCTGGGAGTTCCCCATGGCCCTTTTGCCACAAAATGTGCCTTCAAATTGAGATTTGGCTATGTTCCAAAAAAGAGCCGTATTCAAGCATGTTATTGAAGGAAAGAACAGGAAGAGGAGTCTGTCTTGGTGAACCTTCTTTAGGAGCATTCAGAGTGGAACTGAGAAGCATAAGCTCTCAGATTTAGTGGAGAAAGGAGAGATTCAGGCACTCCGTGAGAAGAGCTTTTGGGACGACAGAAGAGGAGTTGAGTAAATATTGACGTGTTTGACTTTTTTGGGGTGCATTTTAGCAACATCTGTCAAGCTTCCTTTAAAAATACCCAGCCAGCTATGGCTTAACTGTGGATATTTTCCATACTTACTTCCCAGCGTAAGGAATTGGCATTTTAATTTCAAAAGCAAATCTGCCAGCTTATTAGATTCATCCACCTGCTCATGGAAATGGAAACCCAGTAGACTGAATTTGTTCTTCTGTGCTTTGCCATCATAGCTTTCTGGTTGTCACCTAAGCTTCACATAGTCTATTCTGTTCAGGTTTTGTGTTGCACTGTATTCTATGTAATTTCTTCCCTGAAGCTGCGCCCACCACTACGATATGTGCTAACACTGGGTTGTTAGACTGTTCTCACCATGGGATCTGAATGCCTCTTCGCTGTGGTCTATTTGGCTGCTTGTGTGCTGCACCCCATGCTGTGGTAGCAAGCTGCCTGGATATTACTATATTGTGGTTCTTTGCACCTACCAAAGAGCATGAACGCTTATCACATGTCCTTAATAACATGAATCTGGCATTGCTTTATTTTCAACTCAGCTGTTTAGCTAAAAGAATGTGTTATTTAAAAGAAAAAAGCAATTTCACCTGAAAGTAAATGGCCAAATGGAATTTTATTTAGTCGCAACAATAGAGGCCATTTGCTGTTGATGATTGCCATCATGGCACACTTTAAGTGAGAACAAACATACTACCCCCCTCCAATACACACAGGCCTTTTTTCCTAACAGATTTGTTCATTAAGCATATGTTCAAAGACTACAGCTATTACCACTTTTAAATAGAACCATTTTTTCATTGCTTTTCATAGATACAATGCCACAGTGTTATGAAAAACCCATTAACGTTCCAGATTTAATTAACTAACATATTCTATTAAAGCTCCTTTCTGCTCCAGCCGTTGTTTGACAATAGGCAGATAAGTACTGTGTGTTGGAGACTGACCTTCAAATGTCAGTCCAAAGTTGCTGCTTTGGAAGTCTTTAGCAGTTTGAATGCCTTTGTCTTCCCTATATGTATGTTAAAAAGGTCTCTTACTTCTGAGCCCAGGAATAGGAGAGGAGATGGTTAGGCTGCAAGGCTTGGTCCCAGCTTCCTTGCACAGGCAACATTCCTGCTGAAATAGGTAAAAGTTTCATCTGACCAATTTTGCAGGCTTTCAGGAAGAGGGATGGCACTCCTGAAGGACACGAAATGCCTTCCATTTTGTATGCCTTCTGTGGGAGACAAAGATAAATACAGAAAGCTTTTTCAGAATAGGTCATTTTTTTTTCTGTCATGTTTGTGCAGAGGCTCTCAAAATGGCGCCTTTTAGCACCCTATGTGCTCACTGGTACTAGCAGGTTCTGAATGTCCTTTGCCAGGACATTGAAGAGCCTGTGCTATTTTCCATAGTGGAAGACACTTGTCGAACAGCTCTTAGGTGAAGCTTCTTTTGTTCTTGAGGTTTTTCTGCATGCTACTAAAGTGCTATTCCTATTGGATACACATATGGATTTGGTGATGCTATGTCTTTTCAGTTGGTAAGACCATTTCAAGATCTGTAGAGATGAAAGAATGGACTATAATGTTATAATTATCTCCCAAAAGTAGGACTTGATATTTTCTTGATTCATCTTTTCTGTCTCCACTCAGCATATCTGAAATAGATCACAGTGCTTCTACCTGGGCCGTGCATAAAACATAGATCTTTCTTGTCCATTCTCCTTGTAATCTTCCCAGCATAATTAATGCTACCTTCAGGAAAAAGGATCAAGAGAGTGTGTTGCACATAGTTGTCACTGGGAGTTGGGGGGTGCAAGGAAAAAAATCTTCTAGTAGAACCTGACCTCTCTGGAGGAAGACAGAGGTGGGGTGGGTTTGAAAGTGCTGCATTGGTCCTTAGAAGCTGAGAATGAGATTTACAAGATTACTCAGTACAGGTTTAACTTCTTCATGTTGAAGTCAAGTGTATACCTCAGCGTGGGAAGAGACTTGGTATGAGGTGTTTGGCATCTCCTGTTAATGCAGATGAAGTGTTTTGGATAGCATAGCAGGAATATAGCTGTGTGGATGAAATCTTGCTTCCCATTGACACATACTGTCACCAACACTTCATACAGAATACGCTATGGAAGGCACTTGACTACCCATATCTCAAAATATATTATAATACACAGCAGTGTTTCAACATGGAGAGAGAACAGTAGGGCAACTAGGAGTCCAGTCCATAAGGATATGTTTGGTGCCTTTGTGGTGACCTGAATTATAAATGTTATGAAATCAGGAGCTCCTGAAAAAGAAGAAATACTTTAATCAAGGCCTAAGAAAACAATGTTTTTGAATAGCCCCAATTTGTGTTGCATAGATGAGGTGGTGAAATTTTCATCATCAGAATAGGAGATACTGTGAGACCTTTTATACCTGTAGCAATGGGAGGTTTTAAGTGTACCTCCTTGGCAGCTATGCCTGTCACAAATGCAGCATACCTGCCATCTGCTTCCATGTAACATCAGATCCTATTCAGGTCCTCTCCAGAATGATCTCGGTCTAAGGTATCAAAGAGCATTTCTACACTGTTTGCTGGAGTACAGAACGGAAATCCCTAGGCTAGCTGATACCAAGCTGGCCCTGGAGCTAGAAGTAGAAATGCTATGCTGATGCAGGATCCAAAATGGTGTCTCCACAGACCTTTGCTTACCACCTTGCAGACCTGCTGATTAATGTCAGCTCTTGCTAAGGTAACTTGGCATGAGGCTGTGTGGCATGAGGTACAGTCACGTAAGATCAAGTGGAGCTTTGGGATGCATGTGTCCATGAGAGATTTGTTTCTTTGGATTGTTTTGTAGAGTGAAGCTCGTGACTGCAGGCAAGTAGTGCAAAATCCTCCCAGAATAATTGCAAAGCTCATCATCAGCGTGTGCTTTTTTCGTCTCACCTTCTCTGACATAGATCCGTAACAACTTGTGCCTGTCTGCTTATCTATCTAGACAAAATATTGCTATGTGCATGTTCCATCACTGGGAAGAGGATGAGAAGGCAAGCTGTTGTATTTTTTTAGTTCACTCCTTAAGGCTGTGTATCCATGTTGATGAGCACAGTATAGGAACCCATACAGACTAGACACAAGTAAACAAAGTGGACTGTTACCTTCTTCTACGTGGACTGTTACCTTCTTCTACGTGCACTGTTCACTTTTTGTGCTGGTATGTGGTTAGCTAGGGAAAAGGAGAGATTAATGAGACTGTTACACTTATCACATTTTAATAATCTAAGCATGCCCCTAACGTGAAGGGACTGCAGTTACAGAGGTAGCAGAGCACTGAACTGGAAGCAGTGGTATTTAATTGTGCAGGCTTTGTATTTGGGCCCATAATGGAGTAGCCCTGGGTAGAAATAGCACTCCAGTACAGAGGTAAAATTGAGTGTGGACATCCTGTTTCTAGATGTCCACACCCTTATCTATACAAGTGCTTATTCTGGAGCCTAAGTTATAGTATCTGAGTGATACCATTGCTTTCTGAGGAAGACAAGCAGTGCAAGCATAGCCTTTTTAAATGCATGAAAGTGAAATGCTTATACTTGGGATAGTACCCTTGAGGCATATATCAGGTTTGTGGCTGAAGATGATTGTTGAGACTGGTCTTTATATAATTTACTTTGCTCAGGAAAGAGAATGTCTTTGAAATAAATGTTGAATGTGATAGTGGCTTTCCTAAATATTTTTGCTGAAGGCTCCAGGGCATAAGATTTTGGTCATTTAGTAAAGCAGGCTATCCCCAAATGAATGACATCAAAATGTTCACATTTGATCCTGGCAGGAAGCCAGCATATCACCCGTCTGCTTCAAGGTGCAAACCCTCTCAATCACCAGAGCAGAAAGCAGATTTAATACCTACAGGACACCAGACTAGTAAGTCACTGAAGAGAAATTAGAAACACACAATGGTATTAGCATTACCAATGGTATTAGCATTACAACTGTAGAAGTTATTAATTTATGAGAAGAAATATGCTTTTTTTTCAAGCAATACAAGTGTGTTAACACCAATTCAGATGATAGTAATATGAATAGTAAATACTTTCAAAAGTGCATGAAGCCAGAATGTGCTTTGTTTCTTTTAATTGTCAGATTCACTCTTGTATTGCAGAGGCCATTTGACTGGTTTTAAATTATTGCTGCTATTTTTTGATTATGCATTCAGGCACATTTAAGTATATCCTGTAGTTAAAGGCTAAGGGCACAAAAATTACAATTTGGGTTTGGGAGGGGAGAGTTGGTTATCCTGTTTCAGAAAGAGAATTCAACCCTGTACATCTCAGTCTGCATCATTGTTGTGCTGTTGATAGTTCTCCCTGGCTATGTTGTCTGTGCAAGGCTGATTCATGAGCAGTCAAAGCCATAGCTCTTTAACTGTGGAATTACAGAGCTGCTTTGTGGGTTTCCATTTTCAGTGTTAAAGGGAGTTTGCAGGCTGGGAATAATTTGAGACAACAACTCCACTGAAAGTCAACTTGCAGTCTGTTTACAAAAGCTCGAGGCACCTCCAAAATTATCACCAGGCACTTGAAAACTTTCACTGAAGAAAACAGCATAACAAAGAAATGTATAGTTTATTAAAAAAAAAAAATTGCATCTAATTGTTAAACAGTAATGAGATGGACCTTCTGTAAGGGGTTTAATAGGGAAGGAGGAAAGAGCCTTATGCAAAAAACAAAAGAAGCTTTGAATAGAGCCCTGATTGAAAGATGGCAAATGCTAATTATGTGTGGGTGTGATAGAAGTTAATATTCACTGTCACTGCCCGCCGAGGGTCTACATTCACTTAAGAGCTGTAATTTGACACCATATTTAATATTTTAATTGTTTCGAAGCAAACACTGCGCTAGGGGCCCTAGCTGCCATCAGAAATAGCATATCCTTTAACTTGACATGTTTCGCAGGAGAAAAGGAAAAAGGACAGTGCCTTAACAACACATCTTGTGTTTAAGACCTGTAAGCATTAGTAGAGCCATTAAGAATAAACCTCTTGTGTATTTGATTTAGTAGTGGGAGTATGATTTATATGTGGACAAAGGGCATAACTAATCTTGCATTGGAAATTAAGAGCAACTCCCCCATTATTAGTAGAGACATAGCAGTTTATAACGAGTATTGGAGGAGAATCGGACCCCAGCCCATGGTGCAGTAGCTCTCATATAGTTCCCATATGGTTCCTTTATCTGACAGTCCCTTACTGCTTCTGATGGCTCCTAGCAGTTCATCTGTACTGAACTGGGAGGCCTGTCTTTGCAGAGCAGAGAGCCTGATGATTTTGTTTTCTTCTTGCTCCCATGTAAGTGAGGCTGACATCTGACTTAGAGTGATGTCAGCCAAGTATATTGTGAGCTGCTTTGCCCTTGCAACTCTGTTTCATATGAATTATTATGACTAGAGATTTGGTGAGATGATCAAATAAGTTACTTTCCCTCTTACTAGATGGGCTAGGTATATTAAGCAGCCAGTAGCATTGTGTAGGACTCCAGGTCTGGGAGGAGTGCTATCTTGAGCATCTGGTTTCTTCCCGGAAGGAAGAGTTTGATGGCAGCTCAAATGAAGTCTCCCAGTCTCACCCTTCAGTGAAACAAAGCCTCTGGTGGCAGGCTGCATCCTTCCCTCTTCAGGGATGACTTCATAGGCCAGAGTCCTGTCTTGTAAAATTGTGTTTCACAAATTCTTTTGATTATTTGGAACAAAAAAACCTGTATGGAGGCAGGGAAATTTGAGAAGGTTTTGAGTTTTGCTTTTCTCTTTCTCATATTTCTTTTCCCCTGCATTTACCATATTTTTTCATTAACTATTTCTTGAGCAACACGACGATGAGCCACTCTAGGGGGTGGGGGGTGGAAGTTGATATAGAAAGGCATGTTAATGCAATGTCATTAAACTCTTTTGAGACTGGGTTTTGTCTTTGCACTTCAGGCCTGTAGAGCACTTGCACCAGAAGAATTACTGAGAAGCAAGGCTGAACATTACCTAAGAACAGACTCTTTCTCACAGGGAAAAACAGGCTTACTTTTTGAATTGCTAATTCTGCTTAATAAAACAAAAACCTTATTTAGTTCCTAACAAGTCCTCAGTTTTTCTACTGAGTACTAACAGTAGCAGTAAGTTAAGAATTAGTCTGAAAATTAATCACAGTTGTCCTGGTTTAGTCTCAAAGTCAGTTTCAGAAGCACTTTTTCAGATCACTGATTTAATAAACTAGGAAGCTTCTGGGCATTTTCTTTTTTTCATGACCTATAAACTGTACTGTCCAGAAATCTAATACAGAAAAAATTACTACCTTGATAATTTAATTAAATGTATTTTTCTATATGTACAGCCCAACCTAAGAGCAATCTGGACCTTCTATAACCATGATAAACATGTCTCGCACCACTGATAGCAGAGTCCTTTTTCTACAGAAGAATTTAATAGGTAGTAGATGATGTTGGCTCCTGTTATGCTTGTGTTTTATGGAAGCTGCAAGAAAATGGCTAAGACTTTCTCTTCATCATCTTGAATGATGAAAGTTGGGGCTGGTGGACATTTCCACTGCAGCAACTCAGCTGAAGATGCCCTTAGGAACTGGAATCTATCCAGATGGTATTGGCACTTACCATTGTGGCACTTCCCTGTGGCAGCCAGTCAATTACTACACAGTACCTGTTGGACTGTTGAAAAAATCAGAGCAGCTTGAAAGCTCTTCTAAATCACAGAAAAGAGGGAAAACCTCAAGGCCTGGTCTGAAGCCTGAAATTTGTGGAACATAGCAGCAAGCACATAACATCAGTGATTGATTTGGAATCAGATGAGGTTTGCACCTTGTTTGCTGGCCAGTCTCCTCTTCTTGAAGAAGAGGGGGAGGCAGTTTGTCTTGCAATCTGATATTTCTCTTCTCCATCCCTCTCTAGCAGCTTGCAGGCTTGCTTTTATATGTGACCCTGCAGTATCATAATAACGGTCCTGGGTGAACATGAACATTTTTTCCGACTTCACCTCTTTTTCTCTCCTCCCACCCATCCCAGATGAAGTGGCAGGTGGACTGAGTGGGAGCCGTGTGAAAATGAATGCAGAGAAAATGTGTGACTCAGCAGTTCAGCAGGGAGCTGCTGAGTGGAAAGGCAACTGTTCTCCTTACATGCTCTGGCATCAGGTTCCTGTTCCCTCAGAGATGAGAATAGGCCACTTATGGATGGAGCTGTTCAGCCCACCATCAGGGAGAAGGGGCTGCATATTCTTTTCAGCAGAACTTATTTCAAGTAGAGAGGAAAGTTTCTTCTCCAAGTTTGTTAAAAAAGTTGCCAGTGAAAGGGGAGAAGCATTGGACTATATAGGCCTCAGTTCGCTGCCTGGCTTGCTCACAGGTTTTCTGTGTGACTTTCCTCCTCGCTTTCTTTTTCTCTTGATGCGTCTTTCCATTTTGGTAATCAGAGTTTGGCTTAAGCAGCATCCAGACTCTACCAGCTGAGCTTGAAATGTGCAAGTCTCCAGTGCTTTTCCTGTCTAGTAGATGACACCCATTTCCCTCTCTGCACTGTTGTTTTGAGAACTCCACAGAGAACGTTTGCCTTTCTCAGAATGAGGCTGCTGGCTTTAAGCATGCTAGCTGCCACTCACAGACAAGCAAGTGCAAAGGAAAATTGATGATATTTGTGGGTTGTCCTCTGTCAAACAAGGGTAAACTAACCTTTTTCTCACTAACTATTAGGGAGGAGCCATTGCAGTGTCTTTCTAAGCAGTTTTATAATGATGCAAAAAGTTGTGGTATTTTATTATCAGTTTCTGTGGTTTTCTTTCAGAAGGGAGGACTGAAGCAGATTTTTCTCTATAGACTAAGCAACAGCAAGGAGACATTTTATATCAGTGGTGGTACTTATTAAAAGCTCACTTTTAAAGCTGTAGTGTGCATCGTTGTCACCGAATTTTCCAGACTTGTGTTCCAGAGTTTGATCTTTCATATGAACTTTTTCCCTTTCAGCTGATGTAGATAACATGCAAACAAACCCAACACCCCTCCTGCCCCCAACACCCCACCCCCCCAAAAAAAGCATGGGGGGGTGTTCTCTTGAATCTTCAGAGAGCCTGAAAGTGTCGCTTGGGCGCTCTTGAGCAGCTGAGTTCTTCTTGATGGCCTATCAACCCAGGAATCAGAGTGAATTAAATACCAATATTCTTGGCTACTTCCAGTGTGATCATTTTAGCAAAACCATCCAGCTTTCCCAAATAGAATCCCTGAATGTTATACATTTCAGTTGTTCCCCACACGGCTATGAATACCTGTAGCTTGGCCCAGCTAATTCTTATGGTCCAGGGTAGATACACTTAGTGCAAACTGAAAGCATTAGAAATTGTAAGCTGAATTTCATCTCAGAATAAGTAACACAGGAGACTGGCAACCAGGTTGCTGGTATGTAGACTGAGTCTTGGTGAAGAGTTTTCCATTCCTCTGTAATGTGTCAGAGATGGTAGTAACAGTTGCTTGGACCTCTTACTTGGATTAATGGTATGTCAGGCTTATGTCTTTTTTAAGCTCTGTTACACAGAGGAGAATGAAGTCTGTAGTTACAGTTTGCAGTCCTACAAAGGACCACTGGATGAATCTAACTGGCTTCCAGTAAGGTACCAAAGTGATTTTAGAATTGCTTTGGTGCCTTGCAGTGTTTAGTGGTAAACTTAGTGGGATATGTGGATGTCTGGGTTGTTGCTTTGAATTAAGCTGTCTGGTATCTTCTGAAGTAGCTCTCTATGTGGTTTTGCATTACAAATGCAAGATCTACCGGCCACAAGTCCTTGGCAGCTAGAACTTGGACTTTTTCCAGAGTGGAATTGGAAGTATTGAGGCGATTACATTGTTGTAAATCCCTTCTATGTCCAGTCAGGCAGTAGTAGGTAGCTGTAGGGTGCATTTGGGAATGTTTTTCTTTGCAGGTCTTAATCTGGATACTTCTAGGGACTAGATGCTCTCCTCCCAGTCAGTGTTTTGTTCAGCCATTTGTAAAAGGTAAATGTATTGAACTCTTGTAAACAGAGCAGGTCAGGGATCAAATAGAGTAGAAGTAGTCAGTACCATATCATGACTGGGAAGGTCAAAAAAAAGTTCATAATGGAGGAGCCAGAGAGAAAGAGATGCATTCTTAGGATTACAGCAAGTGCTGGAAATAGCATTCCCAGCTTTCAACACAGTCCATTCGATCTTGAGTGTAATTTTTAACATAACTTGTCAGATGAGTTAGGAGTGCAGGGAGCATCAAGAAAAAACAGGCTTTCCTAGGTGGTGAGTTGTATCCATCTATAAACAGTAATGATGCAGCTTCTGTCATTATGTTTAGCTCCTTAATATCTGAGATTGGCTGGTTGGTTATAAAGAAGTCAGTAAAAGTTTCTGAGGTGTAGAATGGTGACCCATCAGTTGGTTTCCTGCAGAGAGAGGAATGTAAGTACACAAGTTGTGTTTGCAATGCAAGTATGAAAGGTGCCCTTCCTCTTACCCACTTCCTCCCATACCACTGCAGTGCAAAAGAAAGATTGACTTTTGGTCCAAAAGCTAATTACTCTGTTTCTATCCTTCTCATACTGCAGTGGCAAGCAAAAAAGAGAGTGTCTTCTCAGCCAATACCTTTCTGCTAAAGCTCCATTCTTTGATTAGATGTGCTGGAGGGTAAAAAGACAGCTCAAGCTACCTCTCATTCATGTGCACTCTGAGGCTGCTCATTCAGCTTTGATATGTCTTGCCAGCATCTGGACTTGCCTGCAATCAGTGTGCCTTACGACCTGCAGATTTAACAGGATCTTGACCAGATACGTGAAGTACAATGCCAGGGCTACGTCCTGCATATGCAATTTAGGTGCATGTGAAAATAAGCAATTGATTTGCAGACCCATACCCATATCGGTAGTATACGTTCATCTACTGTTCTCTAATCAATAGCAGGTCTCCCTAGCAGTTAGATGGAAATTGGAGACAGTGATTTCAGTAGGCAGTTGCATTTTGATATCTGAAGATGTAGAGGCTATAAGTGGATTTGGGACTCTGGTGTGAAGTGTTGGTAATCTTGGTGGATATGAAGTATTGCTGGCATGTTCATACTTGGCAATGCTTCCGCACTGTGGTCCCTTCCTATAGAGTAAATTCTTGCCATGCACAGCCGTCATGAAGATATAGATGCGTTCAGAGGGATATGGATCTCCACACACATAAAACAAATGAGACAATGCGGCTGAGCTGCTGTGGTGTGTTGACTGCTGCGGCTTGAGAGTTGGCAGAACAGGTGAGGCCTGTTTTTCCCTCCTGTCTTGTGGGTCTGGCAGGTAGTTCCACAGAGCTCAGGGATTCCACCATGAATGAAGAAGAAGCCACCATTAACAAAATTTGTATTTCCTAGTGAAAAGGCACTACCACCCAATGCCCCAGAAGCATATTTCCCACAGGCACAGTGTGATGGATGTAAGTAAAAGTGTAATAATTGTATGAGCGCTATATTTTCATTGCTGGAGTACATTTTATTTATATTATGAAAATCCTTTTGGTAAGGAGCAAGTCTTTTTTCATCTCAAAAATTAAAATTGTTAAATCAAGTCTGCCAACAGAGCTGTGTCAATTCCTTGAGCATTAGCACCCATGCACAAGAGAGGACACAAGTTCCTTTTAAAGCTCTAACTTCATTGGGAAATACAGCCAGGATACGTGGTCCTGGGGGGTTGTTTTTTGTTTTGTTTTGTTTTTGTTTGAAGGCTCTAAGTATGAATCAGTTGAGTTACAGAGCTGCTAATGCCTCCCCTGCAGCAGCATTCAATTGGATCATGGCATGTTTGTTACTGCAAGGCATTGTTGACTTAGTTATCATTACTACAGTGCCTTTTAGAAGTCTAGTACTCTAAGCACATGTTTTTCTGAGAGTGTATATAGGTATTGTTTCATTCTTCTGCCTTTTATGTACCCATATATGAAGTCAGAAAAAGAAAGAGATGGAGGCACAGGGGTTTTTAAATGGGCGTTGTCTGAGTTACGGAAGCCAGCTGTTACCTTGTGAGTGGACAAAGATGTTTCCCTGTATAGATTATTCCATGGCAAAGTGTTGTGCCATTTATTTTTGGCAGCTTGTACTGGTGGCTACGTTTAAGGAAAGAATACAGGATGAATGAATCACGGGCTTGATCCAGAAAGTTCCTTTCCCTGAACAGCAAGGATGAGGTTAAGTTTATGGTGCTGTTTTGAAATTTCAAGTTGCTTTAACAAGCCATATGGCTGCTACAGATGTCAGAGACCTTTTAATTCTTCTGCCAAAGGGTTTTTTCTAGTAAGCGAAGTCCTGTGTCAAAGCAGAAGTACTCATGGAACTTGAATCCCAGTCTCCATGATGCAGGAATTCAGGAGGATGTCACATGGATGTTAGATTTCACTGTCAGTCAGATCAATAGCAGAGGAGAGGCTTAATTCACTCCTCCTGGATGTAGTCAGCCTTGTCAGCTGTCTCAAGACCTTCACGCTGACGTTGACACAAGAAAACTTTACTGATATCTCATTTATTACCTAATCTGTGCACTGAAAGAATCCACAGCCCATTAGGGCAAATAATCCAAGAATATAGGATTGCAAGATGACATGTGAATGGTAGTTGAAGTATTGTTTAAAGCTGACATAGTTAAATCAATACAGATTCCTAGGTGGGCATCATTGTATTTGTTAAAATCTAATCTTTTGTGATTTGGAGTAGCAAATTTTTGTGTGGACTTTAATCCAAGGCACTTTCTTTGTATACCCAAGGCGTGAATCTTAATCTATACATTTATACGTATGAATTGAGACAGTTCTCCATTATTTTAGTTCTTGCACCCGTTGTCTTTTACTGTATTGGTGAAAATACCTGTTGATAATGGTATCAATTCAGCAGAGCTGGAATCCTGGCCTCCTAGGTCCATAGACCAGATCTCTACCTTATGCAGTGAAAATAATTGAAAGTATTAGTAGTCTATTGTCCTTCATATAGGGCAGTCATAAGAAGGAGAATGCGACTCCTACAATTGTACTGCTGTTGCTAGACAACACTGGAATACTGGGAACTGGGCTTCTGGGCTGTGGAGAGGCATAGATCCCCATGGTTACAGACACAGAGTGGTCCCCTAACTTGGACGTCTTTGTTCCAGAAGGCGTGTGGTCAAGTGGCCTTCATGTCGTCACATTGGAGTCAGGGTTCTGTTTCCAACCTAGACGGAAGTGACCTTGTAAAATCTCAGGCTGTTACAGATATGAAACAAAGAAATTCTTTTTACCTGCTGCATAAGGCAGGTGACTGAGCTTTTGGTCAGCTAAAAAAAAGGTCTTCTGAAATACGAAATATTATGACTTATAAAAAATAGTTGAAAGCTGAGCTTGAAATCTACATTCTCTGGCTCCTTGTTCTGGTTGTCTTCCCAAAGATGTTTTAGTTCTGCTCTGTGTGTATTTTATCTTGAGCTTTGGGGAGGAGTATCCAGGAAAGGAAGTCATTAGGATTTGGAAAAACCGTAAATAGGTTCATTAACCATTCTTAGGGACAGAGGTGCCTTATTTAATGCAGATAAAGGAAAAGTAGAACTTAAAACATGCTTAGTGAAAACGGAAGGTCAGGGACTTTAGGAGCAAGCCATAATAAACTATATGTAAATAGGCATTTTTGAAGGTTTATATCTCAGCCGCAGGTGCATGTCTTTGCATGGATGGCAAAAATAATTTCTGACATCAAGATTCTGTCCCTGCTAAATTTCAAATCCCTGTTCCAAAACAGAGCATAAACATCCCACAAAAACAGCAGGAAAAAAATGGCGATCATTAACAAGGGTTTTCCCCTCAATTCTTGTCCAAATCCAGTAAGAAATGAAGCAGTTTGTAAGCTTGAAAATTTTCAACTTTAACTGTTAAGTTTTAGCACGTTATAGCAAATGACAACAAAGGTCAGCATTGAAAGTATTTAGGCAGCCTTAACTGTGGCTGCTTAATGTGGCCGCTGTGTTGTCCTCCTGGAGAACTTTGAGTCCAGCTCTATGTAGCATGTTATCAGAAGTCAGGTGTTAAGTGTATGGTCAGCGTCCCTGGACACCAAGGACTGCATCTGGGCTCTCTGTGTTTCTTGGGGGTGTTTGTCATGGACTGTAAATTACTGGCTGGAGCCTGAAAGACAGAGAGGTAGAGCTCCCATGATCTCTTGAGCTATATTCCAGAAACTGTCTGCTTTTCTTTGAAAAGTGCTATTTTCAAGCGGCTGTCTTCTAGCATTAAAGACATATAGATGAAAGTGAAGGAAGTTTTACCACTGTGAGAAATACAGGCTGGGATTGTTGGCCCTTCTGATTTTACCTCTTTACTTCCATCTTTTTCCGTGTTTTATTGACCTATATTTAATATGAAATTTTGATAGTGTTTATGCAAATTACTGTACTGAGTCCGTCCTGGCAAATAGTCAGTTAATTTCAGCATATACCTATGGTATGACATACAGGGGTGTATGTCTATCTAGATGCACATGCTCTATGCTTCCTGAGAAATACCTGTGTAAAGAGAATGAAAATAGCTACATATAACCAGTTATACCCAGCATACCCTGCTGAGGCCCCTACGCATCATAAACTGACTGGAGATATTTTGAAAATGAGAAACCGGTAACCTGAGCTCCTAGGGCAGTACCTGGTAGTACCTGCAGGTGCTCCTTCTTGTGTCTCTGGGTCTCCCCAGTCATTACACAATGACGACGCTCTTTTTGCTGGGCAGCTATGGGAATGGAGAACCTTGTAGAGGAAGCCATCAGTGTTTCCCAAACACCTTGTTCTCTTGCGCAGGGATGGATGTCCTAAGGTCTGTTTCAGTGAGGGGAGGGAGAACAATCACAGAGTGGGAATAAACATCTCATGTTCCTGTCCACTCTCACATTTTTGTATTTTAGAAATCAGAATGGGATACTTTCATGAATCCTTACTGTACCAATGGCCAGACCCTCAGCTGATACACGGATCCTATTTTTCATTTGCCTAATTAGAGCTGTTGCTAGTTTATGGATGCTTATCTGACTTAGAGTTACTATTGTGAGACATTTAGAGAAATGTCTGATGAGAGGAACATTTTGTAGAAACCTGACCTCAGCAAACCATGGAAGGGCCAACAATGTGTCCTTTCCCTGGGGCACAGGTGGCTGGCTTAGGCTTAAGGCTACAGTGTTGTGCGTAGGGCAGCTTTGGGGCTTTCCTCATGTAGAAAGATGTAAATCAGTAGTACTTACATCAAATGGGTCTGATCTTCCACTCCTTTTAGCTTGTAAATTAATTTATATCTACACAGACTGTGTTCAAATACTGTTACTGAGAGACTAGCCACTCCAGTGCATATTTCCACTGAATGGAATAGCATTACAAAATTATTAAATAGCTCCTGAGTGTGAATTCATCCAAGAAGTAGGTTATTAGAATAAAGTCTATTTTATTAGTGCCTTAGGACACTCAGCCAAAACCCAGAGCCCTTGAGCACTATTCAGACACATAACATGAAACGGTCTCTACCTCAGAAATTTATAATCAAATTAGACAAAGCAGACAAATAAGGGGAAATAGAGAAATTGAGGCAGGGAGGGACAAAATGTGTTCTCTGCCATCCTGTAGCTGGGAAGAATGGAGCTAGGAAATAGCACAGATGGTTCCTTTTAAAAAGTAAAAGCGAAAAGATGCAGCAATGTAAATGAGAATTTATTAACAACAAAGCCCAGGATCTGCACCTCCGGAAAGAAAGAGAAAATAATTTATCCACCCACACTCACTTTTTTCTGACAAAGGCAGGTGAATGCAGCACTAATAGAGTGTGATGCTCACAATCCTGAGCCACGCTTACTGATGCAGAACTGAGAGGTAACCATCGTCTCTAGCAAAACAATAGCCCTTGCAGCCTCCGCGGTGGCTGCGGGGTTACATACTATTCATTCCCTGCACATGTCATTTTCACGTGAAGGTCTTTCCAATCCAGCTGTTATGAAGTCAATGGATGAAGCTGAAGGACAACAAGGACAGCTGAACAGGAAGGAGCAGTCGCTGAAAACCTCCCAGAAAACAGCACTGCTTGGTTGGGCTGCCTGGTGGAATGGATTAATGCCTGGAAACAGCATGTATCTGTTTGTCCTCTCACAGATACTGGTAAGGCAGCTTGTCATTGCTTTGAAATGCTGGGACCCTTCTGTTATGCTTTGTTGGCTTGGGAGGTTTCCTCCTCGTTCATTGTAGATGTAGCAATGGACATAGCTGCCGTCCTCATTTCTGCAGCCACCTCTCACAGCCTTGCTTTGCAAACAGCCCCTGCCTTTTGATGTCCCAGACTCCCATCCCATTCCCTGCCCCTCTGCAAATGCCTCCTTTGCCAAATGAGCCATGTCCCAACAAATCCGTTTTCTGTAGCTGATACGTATGGGGGTAAATAACTGTCTTGTTAAAAAGTGGATTGGGAGGGTGTATCCTTTAAAGTTGCAGTGTGCCCCTCATGGTCGGGGATATCGGTATACCTCTCTGGGAGGGTGTTAAATATAGCATCATTGCTTTCATAGTTTTATGTTAACTGTGGTGTGTGCAGCAACCTTAAGTGGTTCAAATGAAATGTTTAACATGTGTATGTTTGTGTGTGTGTATCTGTTTATAGGGATGCCTATGTGAACATGGCTATTTGTGAGGGCTTTGCATAGTATGAGATAGGCCTTAGTAGTCTTTTAATAACATACAAAGTTCATTGAATTACCAGTTTTGATCTAAAAGTAATAATGCTGAAACTTCAGAAGTCAGAGGAATCTGTTGCTCTTTCGATGTACAGGCTACCGTGGGCAGTCCTTTTTGCTTGTGTAGATCAGAGTAAGCTTGCTTAACTCAGTGATACACATCTAGTTAATGGTAGCTGGGCAGTTAGCCTTCAGTATTTTTATTCTTGTTAAGCTACAACCTAGAAAATACCTGACTTCTTAAAGCAAAAATGATGATCAACATGAAATCAATGAGAACTAAATTAGTTAATTATGCAGTCTTGAAATGAAAATGAATGTTTATATAATGAGAAATGCTCATTATGTATTTTCTGATTGATTGCACAGCTTCTCTGCATGATGCTGTGGTACAGCACTTATGGGACCATCCCAGCAGCTCAGAATGCCTTTGACCTGCTGTCTTACTTGTTTACCCCATTTAAACAGTTTTTGTCAGATCAAGGGGAGGTAAGTTCCTGTACTCCTCTCTGATTATATAGTTAATGTCAGTAGCCTTGGGTGGCGCTTCTAATATCTCTTCTGATTAAAAGTATAATGCACATGTGCTTCATATAATATAGTGACTGTTGCATTGTGTGTGTGTCTTGAAACGGTGAAAAGATTTTTCTGAAAATAGATCCATACTTTATCTTCAAGATACAGGGCTGAATTTTTGGCTATGATGTTAGATCAATGTGCAAATGATTGCAAATGAAACAAAGCAATAAGAAATCAGCCCACTAAGGTTTAGTCCACAGTAAAGGGAGAGATGGAACTTAATTTATTAGGATGGATAGAAGCTTAAATTCTGGAAGAATGGATCAACCCACATAAAGGGTGCAAGTCACAAGATACTCAGTCACAAAATTCTATTTTTGTTGAGTGTTTAGAGCATATCTGTGTGCAGTAAAAGTACTTCAGCTGTACTAGGTGTACAGATTCAATTATATCTACAAAGCTACCCCAGTAAAATTGCTTAGCTTCTCACCATGACATAATGACACGTATACCAGTATGATTCATCTGATAAATTACTGGCGTAATTATACCCAGTGCAGATTTCTCTAGTGTGGACAGAACCTTAATTAACTGGTGAGCAGCTACTTTCAAAAATCAGGTGAAATGTATTTGCTATCAGAATGCTTAGATTCGTTGTACATAATCTTTGTAGCAGAGGCTATGCAGTACAAATAGGAAATCTGACTCGGTGCCTCTTGTGGCTGAAGTACAGTGGAGCCTGTTTTCTGTGTTCTCTTAGCAATGTTTATGAGCTGCATGTCACCTGCTCTTCTGTTTATTTCAAAGAAGCACTTTTTCTTTGCCCTTTCTCAGTTGGATTTATTATGCACAGAGCTCTTCATAGAGTATTGCCTGTATCTTATTTGCAGTGGGTCAATCATTAACAAATTGTTCCTTACAGAAAATCCCTGATTTATAGGATTTTGACTTAAAATAAGTGATCAGTGTGGAAGAAACGGATTCCTAGAATGCACCACAAGAACACCCCAAGTATGACTCTGTGCAGATGTTCATGCATATCTTTGAGGACTATTTATTATAGCACTATTTACCGTGGAAATTTAGACTTGAAAACAGTAAAGACAAATTTTCTGACATTAAAATAAGCAAATGAAAGCTCTTAACTCTGAATTTCTCTTTAGCTGTACTAGTGGGTCAGAAACAGAGTAAAATTCCTTGCCCACTGAAGCCCATTAGAATTGAATTTTACACCTACTACTGAGAATAGGCTGAACTCTAAACTACTTAAATATGACTAAGACATCGGAGTGAATTTCACTGCCAGTGCTGTGAATGAACCTGATGGTATTTCACAGAATGCATAGAAAACATAGAAAAGTCCTCTGTGGCTGGGTTTTATGTAAGGACCCACAAACACGGGAACAGTACTAAACTTCCTTCAAAGCCCTTTGCCACAGTATAAAATTACAGTGACTGTGGCAATGAAACATTGGTCCAGGCTGCAAAATTGAATCATGGATCGAGACCTCAGTTTTGGCAATGCATGAGGGTAGGAAGCAGATTTCCTGTTTGCCTTCACAGTGAAATCTGGTTTTTAGACCTTCTGAGATGCTGAGGCTTAGAGATGGTTTCAATTTCAATCTCCTCCAAAGCCTGGGATTTTTTCTGTTGGTGGTGGTGGCTTTTCCACAGACAAGAGTATGGTATGACTAAATCTGCATGGGAAATCCGAGAATGAACACACAGTTTGCCAAGAACATGCATGCAGACGCTATACTGTGCCCCTAAATACTTTATGAATCATTGTCAATTCTGTTGTTTCACAGGACCTGTCTAGAATCGGGAGCATTGTGGTATCATACATCCTGCTGTCTTTAGCTTCTCTAGGACTGTTATTTGTAGGATCTCTGGTAAGTTACGATACTCTGCAAACTATATTCATGCCCTTTTTCAGTGAGTTTTTATAAGATGTCTAATTTACCAGAAGTTGTTGAAGTTATGCCCAAGTTTATTGTAAAGCAACGTCTCTGGGGTTATTTCTATATAATAATATGCTTGCTTTACCTAGAGGAATCTTGACTACACTTGCACTTACTCAGTTTCTTGATGAATTGGGGATTACACTGGTGGCTTTTGTTCTTGCCATCCACAGATGGGTAAACTATTTTCACTTAAATGGAAGGCATGTGGTCCAGTAACGGGACCATCTAATATTGCTGCCTTATGAATTGCCTGCAGAGCATCCATTGACTTAAGTGGCAGAAAGAGCTGTTCCAGAGCACAGTGTACTTGTGAATGTAATGCCCTTGTACATGTAGGCCAAGGCCCCAGCTGCAGAACAAGATTAGTGGCATGACTACAATTAATCTAGTTAGCTGTCAGCTGTTTGGGAGCAGGAGGAGTGTATTGTGTTTCTCCATTGATTGTGTAACTGGCACGAAGTTGTGTGGTAAATGGGAAAGCTATGGAGAACTCTTTCTTTTTAGGGAGCTCTAATTGAACATGGCTTTTCATACCCCTGTATACTGTTCTGTTAGAGTGGGAATGCAGTTACTGAACATGCAGGTGGAACATCACCTCCTTCAGCAGTGTACCTTCAGGTAGCTCAGGAAGCTGAAGCTGTGCTATGTACATGCTGTTTGAGTGATGCACAGTATAATGAAGTACATCATAGAATCACAGGACTGTTGGTGGGAACGGACCTCTGGAGATTGCTAGCCTGCTTGAAGCAGGGCTGTTGCCAACACTGGATAAGGTCAACCATGCATTTTTCTACACAGGTTTTGAAAACCTCCAGGGAACGAGATGTATCATCTCTCTGGGTACCTGTGCCACAACTGCGTGGTGCTCTTGGGGAAGAGTTTTTTCCTAATGTCTGATGTGAATTTCCCAAAGCTGAGTGTCCGAGCTGAATTTCTGCAGCTTGTGGCCGTTGTCCCTTGTGGTATCAGCTGCCACTACCAAGAAGAGCCTTGCTGCATCATCTCTGGAGCTGCCCTTCAAGTAGTTGCAGGCTGCTGTTAGATCAACCCAGCCTCCTCTCTGCCAGGCTGAACAAGCCCAATTCCCTCCACCTTTTTCAAAGGTCATGTGCTCCAGACCCAGACCTCCTTTGTAGCCCTCCACTGGGCCCACTCCAGTTTGTCCATACCTGTCTTAAACTGGAGGGTCTAAAATTGGACACAGTATTCAAGGTGCAGCTGCATCAGTGCCAAGGAGAGGGGAATACCTCCTTTGATTTGCTGGCCGCACTCCCTGGTGGGAGTAAATGAAAGCTCTCTGTGCCCAAAAATTCTGATCTCAGTTTGAACTGCTTTGCGTATGTAGTAACTCCTTGCAAGTGAATGCTTATACCAGTGTAGGTAAGAGCAGACTTGGCCCATTTTTAAATGTTGGTTAAAACTTTTGTACAGAAAACAGTTTTATAACAGTTTTCATGTAGTCAAGCTTGCTCTGTTTTGTATTCCTGTGGTCTGTGCTAACGGTCTTCTAGCTAGTGTGGAGGCACAAATGTCACTGTGTGACAGCCTGTTCTCTGGAACAGTCGCAGAGCATGAGAATATAAGAAAAGTCCTGTGAATTCAGGCCAATGGTTCATCTTGCCTAGTATGTTCTCTCTAACAGTGGCATTAGGAAGGAGAGGCTGTTCAGAGAGAGCGTATGACCCTTGTCCCTTCCTACCTACCTGTTACCTTACTCTCTGACATCTCAGGTCATGCTGCTTTGCAATTTGAAAACGTCTGCTTCTACCACTATTTAGGGAATAAGGTATAAAATAATCATTAGCAGAACATTGAAAATAATGTAGTGATGGAGATAAGCAGGGTTTCTAGAATCCCAGCCTGGTGGACAACAGATAGTTGCATGAAGACAGTTTTCTTTATTTTCCCTCTGTCTCAGCTGAGTGATCCCCCTCCCCCCTCCTCGGTTTTAAGCGATGCGCTGCCTAGAAGGGACCTTGAAGGGGTCTTTTACATTGAGGAGTGCCTTTATGATGAAATCTTTCTTTCCCAAATGTACCTTTCTCTCTTTATGGATGGACCTGATACATCAGTCCCACACTGATGTCTATACTAGATGGCATACCAGTGAAAAGCAGCTTGTGCATATTTTTTTATTCAGCAACTGTGGTAACTTACAGTAATGCTTTAGTAGTTCCCTGGGGAAGGGAGAAAATGTGCCTGTTTGTACGGGTACTTTGCTGGTTTAATGTAAAGCAACAACTGTTGGGCAACAACTGAGAAATGGTGGTCAAGCGGATTCTCAGAAGTGATACCAAGAGAACGGAGGCCCTGTCTGTGCACGTGCTAAAGTCCAGCTCATTCCTGTATCACGGAATTTGTGACTCTAATAAATGTAGAGTGAATTTTTCAGGAGAGCAGACCTCAGCTAGCATTTGAAGCACTTTTCTGAGAATACCCAGGTACTAGAACGCGTTGGGAGGTTAGCAATCACAGTGAAAATAAAAGGCTGGATAGAGTGCTTGAGGCTTGTATTAGTGATGCTGTCTGTTTTCTGTCTCATATAATGGTGTGTTAAGACCCAGGCAGCTGCAGAGAACCAGCATTGAGCTGTCTAGTCCTCCTGAACAGGTTTTCAGAGCTGACTATTTTTCCATTATTTAGTTTAACCCCATCACTTTTAAGTATAACTTAATTTCTTCCAGTGATTTGAGCAGCTCCTTATTTACCACAGACTTCTTTCAACCTAAAGAAAATATGCTTTGTTTCTTGGGTGAACTTTTTGTTCCTTTGGATTTACAGTGTGTTAAATCACCAGTAAAATCAGTCCTGTGTCACCATACCAGTTCTAGAATCTGTAACATATAATTGGTACCTAGACCTTACACTTGGCCCTCAGCACAAGTGTTGATTTTAGTAACAACAGCAATCTCCAGCAGTACGAAGTTGTTGAGCGGATACTTTACACTGTGAACTGCTCAGCTGTTACAGTATTGCAGTATGTGAAAGAACCATGGCTAGTACTGTGGGACTGCCAAGCTCTAGAAGTCATCTTGGGGAATGAAAATAGAATCAGATCTTCAGGCTTCTTGCTTGTCATCCAACAGGCCAAGCATGTAGGACAGACTCGGTTCAGACTTGGCCCCAAATTTGTGTAAAATGAAAGTCTAGTAATCATGTTCCTATGTTTGCTTTTGTAATTACTGTGTACTCTGAATAACTGAAACAAAAAAATTTGTTTGAAGTAACTGTCAAATGAATACTGCTGCTTTGTGAGAGTCTAACATTCATTAAAGCTGACTATGGACAGAAATTAAAACTCACTTCACTTCCTTTCATTCTTTAGGCTCAGAGAAATGAGGGTACATGAAGACACAGGCACAAGGAAATTGTTGTTTAAAATCCTATACAAGCTAATGTGCTTTAGTAGCCTAGGAAGAGAAGTTTGACCTTTTTTAATGGCACATTTTCTAAATTCAACTGCCTATTTAAAACCATATAAGAAAAGGACGGAAGAGACTTTACTTTGGAAAATAAGACCTGTTCTTCTTAGTCTCGAAAGAATGCGTGACAGTACAATACAGTTTGTATAACATTTAGCCTGAGTGATACTGCTCCTAGTTCAATGCTAGAGGGATGAAGTTGGCCTAAAGTTCCAGATCCTGGAATTCAGAGGTGGGCTTGAAATTTTTTACTGAGGCCTGTGTGGAAGATTAAACAGTCTGCTGATACAGTCTCCAAATCATCTAGTCTGCCACAGCATCTGTGCAAACCAATATGATACAGTAATTTTTTAGATTCCTGCAATTTCAAACCTTTCATTAATTTATATGATAAACTTTAATATTACATCTATGTCCTAGAACGTCACAAGATTTATTATTTAATGTCTGTACCATGTTTAAATCAGATAATTAGATTACAAAACAGTCTTTGCCACTGACAAAAAACTGATATGAGCATTCTAAGCCTCAAACCCAGGTACATCAAAATCAAGGCCTCTTTAAAAAATGATTGGTTTATACATGAATTCGGGGTACAGTGCCAGATTATCAAAGATGTGCAGTTCAGGAAAATTATATTTACTTTTCTTAACCCAGCTATATCTAAATTTTAGATGGAAAACCATTAAGTCAGGAGAGATATGTAGAACAGTATAGTAGATTTTTATTTTATAAACAAGCCTAGGAATGGTAAGAAACTGAACAAAAGGACAGTGATATCACGTTGGCTTGCATATAATGGTCACAAGCACATTCTGCTTCCACTGTATCCCCGAGTTAAGCCTGGCCAGCTTTGTGGAAACCTCTGTGGCTGAAAGCAGGTTTGAATGGGTAGATGTGAATCCTTGTAACATGCACCACAAAGCTACTCCTGCATGGAACATTCCTGTCTTCTACAGTACTCTCCAATTCTAATAGATTATAGTGAGCTGGGATGCTGCCCTAAAGACCCATCCTCTAGGCTGTATGGAAGGGCTGCCCTAAAGACCCATCCTCTAGGCTGTATGGAAGGGCTGGCAACAAGCAGAAAGCTTTTTTAAATGTTTGTTTCCTCCAGTTTTGGCATCTACTCAGAGCCCGTCCAGACCCCCCCTTTCCGCTACAAGAGGACAGACGCCAATCTGTGAGCCGGCAGCCTTCATTCACGTACTCAGAGTGGACAGAGGATAAAAATGAGGATGACTTCCTAGATTTGGATCCCGTACCGGAGACTCCGGTCTTTGACTGCGTAATGGACATTAAAGCGGAGACAGATCCAACTACTCTAACGGTTAAATCCGTGGGCTTGCAAGAAAGGTAGGGTAGATGTGACTAATAGGGGACAGTCTGGACCCAGATTTTGTGGATTTAGGAGTTCTGTGCCTGGTAGGAAGCTTTATTGCCTTCATGAATGTCACTTTAAAATGTGGTTTTAAAGCCAAGCCCCTGCTTTATTTCCTGTCTTATTTTCAGTCCAGTCATAAATATAAATATATTAGCCAAAAAACATACAGTTTCTAGACAGCTGTCAACAAGTCGTACTCAAAAGCATCATTTCTTTCCTTTGAAATATCCATTTGTGTTTGATCAGTCTCTTGCCATTCCCCAAGATGGCAACTGCATAGCATGAAATCCACTATAGGGCGGTGAAAGCTCTTACCTCTGAAAGAGGTGGATCTTGTTAATTTTTTTCTGTCACTCATACTGGAGGATTAGTCCTTTCTCCAAAAGCAAACCATAGGACAAGTGATAATCTGCAATAATTCTCATATAAATGGGTTAGTCCACAAGCAAATGAATTCCTTTTGAAATTAACCCAGTAATGAAACTTTGGGGTGAGCTGGTGTTCACTGCTTGAACCATCAGGGCAATGGAGCTTCTCAGAGAGATTCACAGCTGGGAAAAGGCAGTTGTAAGATAAAAGGAAGATTTTTTTCTGGTTTGTGTTCTTTCAGTTGTCTTAGTGAAATAGAACAAAGATCTTGATGATAGAAATCCTGTGAAGAAATTGTGCAAAGGTGATGATGTTATGAATAAGAATGAGGTTGCTGAAGGGACCAGCATAGCAAAGTATCACCTTTCTTTATTTCTAGGTTTTCAAGCTTCATTGGAGTGCTAACCATAGTTAATCTTCATATCTAAAACTTAAAACAAAAGGCAGAACTTAGATCTTAAAACGTACGATGCTGTTAACAAAGCTCCACATGACACAGTAAAAGGAAATGTTACAGAAGAGGCTTTTAGTTTGCACTCTGTGAGCTTAGAATGTTTTTTCTCACTTTATTCTTGGTTACATTTGTCCTAAAATGTTCTCCCTTTTATTGTTATATTCTGCTTTAAATATGAGATTGCAGTAACCTCTGGGGCTTGTCCCTGAACCTGCTGCTATCAGTGAGTTTTGCTGTTGTTTTTCATTATGGGCAAGATTGTGCTTGAAATGAATCAATCATTTGTGCTTTTCACTATCCATGATTTCATCCCATCTCTCTCATTTTAAAGATGCTGACATTTCTTCTCAGGTGACCACTAGCCTGCGGAAAAGATACTCACTGTTTCAAGAGAATTGGGGAATATCAGTTGGTTCAAGTAGCGAATTACAATTAAAAAACTGTCGAAGAACTAGAGATGGGAAAAAGAAAGCAATTGCTTGAAGTTCTCACACTAGGTAGAATGTGTACACTTCAGATGTAAAATAAACTTGTTTTCAACATACATGTGTGCTTGGGAAGCCAGACATCATTTCAGGTTTGAGCTATGCTCTGACAGATTTCATTTACGTCAAGCATTGGTCACTCTTCCTTTGTTTGGTATTGTGTTGAATTATCTACCTATCCCTCTTTTGCATCCATTCTGCTTCTCCATCTTACTTCCCTCTCATTCTTTAACCACCTACACCATTGGAAGGGTAGTCACTAGCTAAATTCAAACAGCACTGAATGTTACTCTTAAGAAGAAACAATCTCATTTCCTCACACTGAAGAACTATTAATATCTCTATGTATTTAGCCTCTTCCACCTTAAAAGAACCAAAAACATTCATTATCAAATGCAGCTGTTTCTGGGGAGGAATGGAGTAGCTATTTAACAGCACGCAGGAGGGTAGGGTCAAAATCTTTTGAAAGGTGTCACTAAAGATTCAGTGTCTACCACTAGTGGTCATGTTTCATCCAAAATCATTTCCCCGTGACTGTGAATCATAGCAGGAGGCTGGCTGCACATTCTTTTGGAAAAACTCCTGAATCCAGAAAAGGGCTGTGATCCAAGTAACAACTTCTACTGTCTTCTCTGTGAGCTGGTCATGCCTGCATGTTTACATGGGTTTTCAACAGCTCCTGCAAACACCTCCTAACTAGATTTTGCCAGTTGAGAGTCATCAAAAATAGGCTTACTGTATGGATGCATAGAACATTGCACCTAGTAATCATCATATTGTGTGATTTTATTGTGTTAAAGATATTTAAGTATAGATTCGCTGATGGCATTTGAATCTTACTTTTGTCTGTGATATGCGAGACTGACAGAAGCTCAGAAATGCTTTAAAACTGCATTCAATAAGCAATGCAGGCATTTTGACTTTTTTGTTTTGCTGTGTGGCTAACTCACAGTAAAGCCACTAAAAATTTTACACTCAACAGCACCTCTGTTTTTAATGTAACTGTTAAAATGTTAGGACCTTCATTTTACCCTTCCCATGATGTACTGTTGTGGAAAGAAAGTTTTTCAGACAGAAGAATTATTCACTGTGATGGTTGGCTTCTCAGGTCTTTATTAATGTTGAACTGGTAATGTTTATCCCAAGATCTTACCCCACTGATGTTGTCTGTGCTACTAATAAATGGTTATTCAATAGGATCTGGCCTGATGAAAACTAAGACCAAGATTTTCACCTATGGTGTTTAAAATGTCGGTCCATATTTGGGCATCTGAAAATATGGTGTGATTTATACAAGTATGAAAACTTTCCTGCAGTTGCCTGCTCAGCACCATTGACAAGCAAGTTGCTTCTATTTAGGTGACAAAGTATACAGTTACCTCACTACAGACAACACTTTGAAACTGTTGGCCTTCATATTCCGGTGTACAAAATCATCTTCTGGTCTTGTCTACACAAGAAGCATCACCCATTTTTCACAGTTAGTGACCAAAACGTACACAGCAGAACCAGCTGGTTGTTTTTCTAAAGTTGCTGTTTATCTGTCCTTGAGACTGTGTCCGTTGTTGACAATGATGGGTCAGTCTTTTCTGTTGTAAGCAAACTTTGATCGCTCTGTTTTGTAGGAGAGGTTCAAATGTTTCACTCACACTGGATATGTGTACCCCAGGCTGTTCTGAGCAAGGTTTTGGCTATGTCATGTCACCACGGGAACAGTCAGCCCGAGAATACCTCCAGACGGCATCAAACATCCTTACTGAAGAGGAGCTGCACAAGAAAGCACTGGATCCTTTCATACTCCAGGCAGAGTTCTTTGTGAGTATCTGACCTCTCTCTTCTAGGAGCATCAGAAAAATGGGATGTTGTCTCTTTTCTATGAACCTTGCTATTGTTTTCTGAAAGTCTAAAATTAGTACATACAAACTCCAGTTCCATCAGTGAAGCATTTAATGCAATTCCCAAATTTGTCATCCCTTGAAATGACAATGTCTGAAAGCTTTCAGTGATATTGTCCCTTAAAACTAGAGAATTGGTTCTGGCAACAAAAAAAAGCTTTGTTTTCACAAGTCTTTTTTTTTTTCTGTCGGCGTGCTACTTTTTCACAAAAAAATGAAACTTTTTCACTAGAGTACAGAAGAAAATCCAAGTTTGCTATAGGCATAACTTCTGGAATTGCCCTAGGGATGAAATTAGTCCAAGTGCATGCTCTTTGCTGTTGAATGCTTGGCATGGAGCTACTTTCCAAGCCTGAATGTTCACCAGTTAACCGAAGCACAGGATGGCTATGTCACTCAGCGGGAGCCATAGAAAGTATGTCTTACTGAGTTTTTTTCTGCACAAAAATTATTTACTAGTTGTAAGCCGCTCTGTCAGTTGCTTTTAGGATTCTGAAGTATGTTTCCATGGCTCACTGTATCCACTGTTGCTTTGGGAGAAAGAATTCTTCGCCTCATTTTGGGAAAAAAATATACGTACACAGATGAAGCAAGCAGTTGAAAATTTGATTTCTAAGTAATTTAGGATAAAGGCCAGATACATTTTGCGGTGTAGTGAGTACACTGGCTTTTTAGATCTTTGCATTCTGTGAGTCTCTTCCCTAATTGCTTGAGTATCCATGTGATAGGCATTGTCATGTTTATTATACCTGGCAAAAAAGGCGTTGTCATGTTTGTTATACCTGGCAAAAAAAATACGCAAAATGCTGCAGTGGCTATGAGTATTATGTCTACTAGGCAGGGTTATAAATTCCTGCACAAGATGGGAGGTACCCAGGGCACAGTCTTTGCATGCTGGAGTATTTCAGAGCACATGATCAAGAGCTACTGAAGTTGATGCTGCCAAGTCAAATACTCTCTTAAGCATGGAATCTCAGCAGAGCAGGAGGAAGATGATGTTTTGCAACATAACAGCGCTTTCAGCCTGTCCTCTTTATGACCTGTAAGGGGCTGAAAGAGCAGGAGTAACACTTTGATTATCACTTTGCTGTCCTCCCTCCTTGTGCAATTTCAGGGTTTTTTTCACTTTACAAGCACAGAGGGAGATGAGATAGTCTGGACTTCTGTTTTAAAACAGACCGCCAGATATCTGTGGTCCTTAATTCACTTAGCACTGTACAAGTTGAAGAAAAGCATCTTTTGTGTAGGCAAGCCCTGATTCTTTTAAAATAAAGCATCTATTGCTGTTACAGGGAGGAAATGTTCGCTTAGTGAGTGTCTGAACTGACTGCTGAACAAGTCCACATACAGTTTCATCAGACTCTGAGGTGCATTGTAGCTTTCAAGCAAAGAAAATAATGTTAGAAGTAGGAAAAAATATGCTTCATTTCTCTGAGAGATTTTGAATTAGTTTTCCTGGTGTTCAGAAAATCATTCAACAGCCAAACTATCCCAAGCCATTTTCATTCTTTAATGAAAACTGAAAAAGCATAGATAAAAATGCTGTGTAATCAAAATGTCATTTCTGTAATTAAAAATTGTAAACTAGTTATTTTTTTATGAAACAGTTATCACCAGCTAGCTCTGCATCATGTATTTTCAGTCTAACTTACTTGGGTTTCAAAGTCCAGATCCATGATGAAGCAAGCAGCTCTGTTTCATTTTGGAAGAAAAGTCAGAGGGGACATCACTTGCAGGGCTAAGTCCTGAAATTCTTACAAGATTTAGAATTTTTAGTCAGGCAGTCTTCTAAAGCTCCAGAATTTAACATAGTACATAGCTCTGCTCATCTTAATTTCTTCCCAGAGTGAGGCTTGTCTCACTCAACCCTGACTCCTGTTACCTGTATGTCCAGTACTGGCCTCTCAAATCCAGTGTGCAGCAGCTGGGATGACCAGCTCTGCTCCCAAGCTCCCATGAGCCCTTTCTCTGCTGAGCCTGGTTAACACATCCTATCTCATCACATGCCTACTGACTCCACTTGGTGGAAGGTTCCTGTTTGTTCCTGCCCAGTGCTGGCCACTTACTTGCAGGAGATGAGTAGTGGAGAATAAGAAGCCTCTCCATCTTTGTGTTCTTTGCGTTAGCAGTGTAGAGAGCAGGTAGTCCCTGAACAACTGTTTTCTGTCCTTGCCCATGGAGCTTTAAAGTGTGGTGAGCAAAAAGAGTGACGTTCCCCCAGCTCCACAGAGTCAGGTCAGTACACCAGCCTGTCATAACGTGTGTCATAATTTGTTGCTGGTGAGAGTCACTAGGAGATTATTTCCATCCACCTTCAGAGAGGAAGAAAGAGTGTGAGTCAGAAAGGATAGTGTCTGAGGTCCATCGCTTTTGGAGCAGAGTATCTTGCGTACCACCTTTTGCTTAGTTCTGTGCCTACACTTGCAATTCAGTTCTAATAATATTAGGAGCTAACATAACGCTGTCGCACGTATTACTCAATGAATTAGTCACTATGAGCTTTTTTATATTAAGGATTTCAGAAAAGAAAGCCAGTGACAGTAAAAGGAAACATCAATCATATTTTGGTGGTAAATTGCTAGAAGTACTGTACCATATGTCTCAGTTGACTTCATCACTTTGCCTCCCTCACAGGCAGGATGTAATGGGCTTGGGTTTTTTATTCCTCTTGTGAATCTAATAATACTACCTACTGTGTTTTGTGGGTTTTGTTTTTGTTTTTTTAACAGGAAATTCCAATGAACTTTGTTGATCCAAAGGAATATGATATTCCAGGCTTAGTGCGTAAGAATCGCTACAAAACAATTCTCCCAAGTAAGTTTCTGCTTTTTAAGTCACTGAGGCAGGGTGGTTTATTCCACATGCTGAAGGGCTTTGCACTTTCCTTTCCAGAATGTATGAAGTGTGCTGTCACTACAATGTATTGTCCCAAGGCCATATTTATGAAGCAGCAACATGGCTTCAAAGCATAAATCAAATTTCAAAAGAGGTACAGACCGTGAAGAACCTAAGAGTCACTGAACATCAGCAGCACGTAGGTTTTTAAGTCATTAGAATTGCATCATTTGGTGCTGCTTAAAAATTCTACCCAAGAACTTGGTGTGTTTATACAGATGTTACTTAGTTGTTTCTTTGATTAAACTCCTTTAGAAGGACTAAATTCTAGCAATGTTATTTTTCCTGACCAATGTTTTTCTCAGAATCGTGCCTCAAATGCAAACTGAGAATATTGGGAACTGGCCTGATGGCATTAAGATGATCCAGAAAATCAAGATCTTTTTCTTTTCTATTACACTATTTTTATTTGTAGCCAGGAGTAGGAATTTTGAGAAACATTTTGGTACAAATTTTTACAAGTGTCATCATCTTCCCCTCTGTCATACTTAAAGTTACTTTGAAAAGTGATACAATTAGATGTCATGCATCTCTTTTTGCTCTAAGCCATTGTTGGAAGATGCCACTACTAGCCACAGTAGCTCTATTTGCAAAGCCCAAAAAGTTCAGTGTCAGGTTAGCAAAGATAAGTGCAGAGAAGTCAAAAATGTCTTCAGCTATACCTATCATTTTAGTCAATGAATCTGGCTTCGAAACGGTTCCAGAAGAGATTTTTTTGTCTAAACTTACAACTCCGGCAGCTGCAGCCAATGATCCAACGTGCGCAACCCTTCTGATGACTTTGTACCCCACCTTAGACCAGAAGTGTAAAAACATTCAGCCATGTTTCACTATTGATGTGCTAATGATTGAGGTGAATCATTCAAGTCTTAATTCACTGTTTTTGCTGGAAAGGGAAGATTGCAAAAGTGACTAGTGATTTCAGATGCCCAAGCTGCTAGATTTTAAAGTGATCTATATATTCTGAATTTGGTGTCTAATGTGTACTTTGAGAACGGGATCCGTTTTAAATATCTCATATTGGATGTTTAAACTGAAACATCAGAATTGCTGCCATTTTGAACACCCTGTTCCAGAGTTGTAAACTGATGCCAATTGGCCCACTACCATGTATTTTTAAGAATGATCACTCAGTGGGTTAATTATTTGCTGCAAACTTCATCTCAGCTATATGGATATCTGCTTACAGCCATTGTTGTGACTTTGACCTCTCCAGATAAGTAGTTTCTACCCTACCATGCCTCCAAGGGTTAACAAGCTTATTCCAAGCTCATTATGATCTGGATTTTTTTTTTGAATGAATTCCAAAACTAGTAACCTCTGTGCAACTTTGTCCCTGGCTGTGACCAAAGGATGGCTTGATATTGCTGAGGAAAGAAGAGGGCTGACCATTCACTTCTATCCAACTGCCTCCACTTCGAAGGGCTTGGTGCTGGCAGTAAAGAGGCTAGCAAGGAAAGCTAAACATCCCCTTTATGCTTCAAAGCCAAGGATCCCAGTAAATTATCCATGCAGAAAGTAGGGGAGGGAACCAGAGGCAAAATGAGGGAGAGTCCAGTACTTTTCAGGCTTTGACCGTCCACGCACTTTTGTTTCTGAGCTGACCAAATGTAGTCTATGCTGCCTTGAGTGTCTACCTAGCATTCCTCCAAGTTCTAGCTGCAGAAAGCAGTAATGGCAGGAACTGCTGAACAAGCTGCAGTACAGCAGACTCAGACAATTGATTATCATAGGGAACAGCAAATGCTTGATTACCAAACTAGAGTCAAACCCAAAATCTGAATTTAAAAAGTAACTAAAATTCCCCTACCAGCTGTATCGCCAGATGCAATCTAGGCAGTTATTAAAAGGTAAGCAGTCACTTAACATAATGATCAGTTACTTGCAACCCTAGAGTTGATTGTAGTGAGAGACATGGTAGTAGTCTGTAATTCATCTCATTTATATTTCTTCTATAGTAAATTCTTTTTGCAGATTCTCCAATTTTGCTGTTCGTAGTAAAATGGCTTAAAAGGTGACTTTTTGATGGCAGAAGGGTGTTTTTGGGAAAATGACAAGCTAAGGAAGTTGATTCAGATATTTCATAACTATGAATTTGTTTGCAGACAGTCCTCTTCTGGGGATGAGTCCTATGGCATTTCTTGGAAAATGATAACTTTTCTCTAAGATGCTTGGAGGCACTTTTTGAATATATAGAAAAGGATGTTCTTATTACAGAATTCCAGAGGTGGCAAGAACTTATTGGAGCATGTTGTATATCAATCTCATTGAATCCTTTTCTCAAGAGTAATGTCTAGACAGACTTTTTAAATTTCTACATACCTCTATTGCTTTTGCACCATTTTAAGTTATGCAAAACATTTCAGTTAAGTTTAGCGAGTTCCTCTAAAACATCAGACATAGTATCAACACAAAATGGCCATCAAAGAGACTGTGGAAAAAATAGCTGACATATCATTTGGTTTCTTAGAGATACAGACTACTACTGCTTTTTTAAAGGCGTGGTGTCTTCTTGAACCTGGCCTGTGCACTGGTTTTGTCCTGGGAGAAATTTTTTCATTAAGAGTAGGATTTGGTTTTGCTTAAATACCTCTCTATTGAAAATTTGAAATTCATACTGCAAACTGTTATATTGAAGTCTTGTTATGATTTTTTTTTTTTTTTTGAAGGAGGAGTTATTCCTGTTTATATATCTCTAAGAGATGTGATTCAGCTTTGGCTACACTTTCTGCAAAACAGTGCATGTTCTTGTATCAACAATGCATTAATAGGCCTCTCTTATATGAAATAAGGTTGAAACTGTTCACTAACCTACTACCTTAACAAATGTAAATACTACGTTAACAGAAAAAGCACAAGCCAAGTATTATAATTTAAAGTAAAAGCATATTCTGAATAATGTTTTAATATTTGTGGATACAGCAATAAAAAAAGTCCACAGTGAAAAGTAACTCAAATTCTACTGCAGTTGAGGAATGCTAAAAGAAGACTGTCTTTAAGTCTGTGGCACCTGTTGATAGAGTTCTTCAGATCCGTTTTATTTCTCCCTGAAGACCCACCATGAGATGGACAACATAGGATTATTGCTATTATTAGTAGGGCAAAATCATGTAATTGTTACTCAGACTTCAGCAGACTCCATGAATGACTGCATAAAACCTAGGCAAAGGGACTTCATGCAAGGGGTCTAACTACCCACTCCAGTGACATTTGAATAAACATCTGGCAACCAATGTCACCTTTTTAATGGTGTGACATGTTGCAGGCTATCAGAATTACTGATTAAAAAGCAGATTTTATCTTTTTTCTCACCATCTCCCCAGCACTAGAGACATGAGCAAAGTTGAGTGGGAGGGAACTATATTAGAGAGGAACTTGCTGGTTTCAGTACTTCTGTGCTATAAAACAGTATCTTTGTTAAAATCTTTGCTTTGCGGATTGTGATTATATTATCACATAATAGGTAACATGAATCTGTTCTGTCTGAGGACAGCATTTCATGTTGAGTCTGTGTTTGTAGTACTGTAGAAATTACTGTGTGCTTAGTCCTTTGTGCTTTACCCAATATCACAGTATTTTTGCATATTTTTTATTTTGTTCTGGTTTCTAAGCAGGCTGGATTTTTTTATGAAGAAGTCATCTGTGGTTTGTTTTTAATATTCTCCTGGTGATATACGCTGTTGCTGTTTGCTGAGGCCTCTGTCAGGAGGATGTTTCTTGTCAATGATAACAAACTATGTAGTACTGGTGAAAGTGGATGAACGTGGGCCTGTGTCAGCTCGCATTAAAATCAGTGGAACAGCTCCCATTGACTTCAGTGGGAATTGGACTGAACTTCTCAGGTGGAATAATGTTTTCATTTGTCGTCTTACTAAAACAAGAATAATGCTTCATAAACAGCCCAATGAGAGAGAGACTATTAATATTCTTTAATTCCTCTTTAACCATTATATTTGTTAATAGCACATGTTGGAGTTTAGTTCACTGCAAGACAAAACAGGGAAAGAGTTATTGTCATCTGGCTTGCCTGCGTGCAAGAAATGTTTGTTTATGGTTTGGGAGAAAAGCTGTTTGCTGTCATTTCAAAAACAATATTCTAATGTCTTATAAGCCAGAATGAGTCTGTTGACCTAACAAATTGAGAAATAATTTCCTGGAGCAGAAAACTGCTTTTCCAGAGTCACACTGGGACACTGACTCTGCAACAGGAACAATTAAGCAGGCTTCAGAGTGGGTAAAACTATCAGAAGAAGCCAAATTACCCCAACCATCCTTTCCCTTTTTTTTTATGGTAACATTTTAACATGGGAGCTCTCCAAGGCCACTCACATCTGTTATGATGGCCATGAATGCATGTAAATATCTCGCTGTACAAAATAATCTTGTGTCTCTCTTTCTCTCCTCTGAGCACCTGATAAACTATTACTTATCTCTTTACACCTTTCAGATCCTCACAGCAGAGTGTGCCTTACCTCAGCTGATCAGGACGACCCCCTCAGCTCTTACATTAATGCTAACTACATCAGGGTAAGAACTCAATAGTCCGATGTGTCTGCCTAGCCTCTATCAGCCACCGTTAATGTAAACAGAATTGCAACATCCACTGGCTTTTTAAAGGCATTCTTGCTGAACTGATTGCTCTTCTCTCCTGCTTGCATTAACTGAAAGCTAAATCTCAAAGTGCAACTGTACAGGGTCAGACCAGACAAAAAGACACTTCTGCACTTCTTGATGCAAATTGCTTGTCAGCTGGCCTGACCAAGGCACTGGATAATAACCCTGAATAAGGCTCTTGACCTAGCCAGAGTTGCCTCAAGGCTGTTGGACACTCATTACTGGAACTACGTGAGTCCACATTGTGCCTTTGTTCCATGTACACATGTGCAGGAGAGAGAGAGAGGGGGGAAGAACTGATGCTGTGGAGTCACCATTTCAACCAGTGGTAGCTCTCTGTTTTAAAGACTGAACCTTCAAGGTTGTAGTGGACATCCCTGTTAAAATTGATCTCTTGTTGTTTTGTTGGCAGGGCTATGGAGGAGAGGAAAAGGTATATATTGCTACTCAGGGACCGATAGTTAATACTGTCAGTGATTTCTGGAGAATGGTGTGGCAGGAGCGTTCTCCCATCATTGTCATGATTACCAATATAGAAGAGATGAATGAGGTAATGGTGTTACATATAGTCTGTATTTTTATCTATACTCTAGTAGATATTTTCAGCATAGATGCTAAGCCAGCGAACAGAAGTTAGTTCAGTGGCCTGAGCAATCAGAGCCAGCATTAAATTCTTCAGGCTCAGAGGAGATGTGGGCTTCTCTTTCAGTTCGGGTTACTGTAAGTCTTGTTTTGCTGTCTGACTTAGCCTACTGCTGGTTTCGCCATTTTTCCTCTCCCAGCTGACCTGAAAACTCTCCAAACCCAGCTCTATTTGCAGACAGTCTTTCAAGTTCTTTCTAAAGAAATCAAAAACAATAGTACTGCATAACTACTAAGGTTGAATATCTTTAATCAACAGAGTTGGTGCTGCTTTATCTTGCATTTATTGTGATTCATTATCTATATCCACATTTCATTGAGGCTGTCCCTGACTTGTGAAAGATGCTAGTTACAATAATCAACAACTAGAGCTGACTTGGATATGGAGGACCTTTTCCTGAATATGTCTAGGAAATGCATTTAAAATATTGAAATTAAGATGCTGAAATTTTCTATTCACCACCTACTTCCAGAAATTAAACTGTCATGGTGTTTCTGCTAATCCACCTAAAGTGATTTTTGTTTGCAGTTTAAAATACTGCTGCCCTCCAGCTGTTCATTACTTACCTGCTGAAATATGTGCCCCATAGCAGAGTTGCAAGAACCATGTGCCTGGGCTTCAGTTTACAGACAGATAGCTGAGCTTACATCTGCCCTTACTGGCAGTGTAAGATGTGAGAAAGTGGTCTGGGCATGGGTTGGGCTCTGCATCCCCCCTCACCACTGGCAGCAAGGTGTAGTGGAGAGATCCAAATGGTGTTTCTTAAGCTGCAGCAGCAGTATTTGTCAAAGCTTGTCCCTGAGAACCCATTAGTAATTTAGGTGAAAGAGTTTCCTTTGGAGAAGAGGCTTTAGACACTTAGAAGCTCAAGAATATGGGCATACCTCCATCATACACAGAGTTATAATGGCTTAACTGCTAGCTGGAAGCTTAGTGCCCATAATTATGCATGTGCAGAAACCTGTAGCTTTCCCCAGTTGTGAAGTAAATAAATTTAACCTTGAACTTTAGTGAAAAAAGACATGAACAAGACAGACACAGAATTATCATGCCTTGCAAGTTAAAAATAGTCAGTTATTACAGCCAGCTGATTGGACACATACCATCAAGGCATTGCTGATGCAAAATACAGTATGTTGCTGATCTAAATGTTTTGTTTGCACTAATGTTTTAAACTCACATCTGCCTCTGAGAGGCAGCACTGAAGCAAGAACTTGCTAGTTGATCAGAGTTGCCAGTTTATGGCAAATAAGATGTTAAAGTGTCATGACATAGTGTACCAGAATCATTTAAGGACTTTGAGGTTTAAAGAAGAAGATGCAAAGGAAATATGAGTCCTGAATAACATATCTGGTGATAAGTTTTTCCGCTATAGTTTTCATAGCAAGATTGTATAACAGGAATGTAAAATAACCTTTATATCTGAATTTCCTCTTATCCACACTAACCAAGTATTTCACCCATCATATCAGTCTTGGGAAGCAGTGTGCTGCAGTGCTGATGCACTATATAACTGGAGCTTGCTACAGCCTATATATCATTAACAGAGCTGCTGAGTCTTTTCTGATACCTTTTGTGTCAAAAATTAAATGGTGTCAGGAATCTCAGCCATAAATATAGGGTAAGTCCTTTCATGTAAATGTCTTCTATATTCACTCCCTTTCTTCCATAATACATATATTAATATATGAATAACAGGACTCAGAAATACATAGATTCAAAAGCAAAACCTTTGTTCGGCAATGATGCTAGTAACAGAGGCTTTGTGTTCCTCGTCAGTGCAATGACTTTGCTAACGTGAGTATTAAAAGCTCTGTATCTCAGCCCTCTGTCACATCTGATCTGAACTGACAGACAGCCCACAGAAATGAGTGGGCAATCTTACTCCACTGCTTTAAGCAGAGCAACGTCTGTGCTATTGATAGCTGCTAGCACTCCGGAGAATTTTTACAATGGATTCTGCAGTTTAAGAGTAGAGGAAGAAAAGATGCAATCTGCGTAAATAATTTTACAGACACACAGTGGGCCACACTCCCAGTGGATTATTAACTGATGCACTATGCAGATGGAACAACACTGATTCTCCCACACAAAAATTTTGACTCAGTAACTTTGCAAGATACTTTTCTGTTGTTAGTCTTTCTCCTGAAGTGGAATTATTTTTGGTGGGGGAGAGCAAAATGATTTAACTTGCTTCCTTCAAGATTGTGTACAGCTGTGTAAAAGAGGAAGCTTACAAGCATCATCTTTAACTGGATTTGTCCAATAGCAGATTCTTACTCTCCTGTGATAACGAGATTGCTTCTTCCATTATCACAAGGGAGCCTTTTTCTCAGACCCTGCCTTGTTCATGTCATTCCTTGTCCATGAACTAGTTCATGCACTGTTTTGAAGTGCCTGTCTCTTCCTTTGGATATTGATTAATTTAAAGAGAAACCACATACAAAAAACTACAGTCTTTTTCAGTCCTCCTTCCAGGATAGGAGTGCTTACAAATTCTCAGCTACTCATCTCTAGTGTATCAGTACCACAATGTAGATTTGCAAATGGACTATAGTTTCTGCTTCTCTAATTGTCAGGTTGTGCTGGCTGCATCTCTGTTTTTTGGCAAAATCAAATGTAGTAGTCTAATAGCTCTCACAGCTATTGCTTCCTTTTAGTTCCTTAGCTTTGAAAGATTCTCAGTGTCCATTTAAAGTGGATTTTGGTACATAATCTAATTCCCAAAATGTCCCCAGTCATGTTCTTTTGTACAAAAACCTATGCAAATGATCCTCTTATATTCAGAGAGCATTGACCCTGTATAAAAAATAAAGATGATGTATTTTATGTTTCCATATCGGTGTATACACACCACAGAAATATTGGTAACTAGTGTGTATTATACTAATCATTATTATCTTAAGAAAAGGGTTAATCTAAAAACACAAGCACATTGCCACTGGCCTTTCTAATAAACCTTCAAAATGCACATCAGCTGCATAAAGATAAGTAAGGATGTGTGTATTTAAAAGCATTGGTTAGTCATTACTTGATTTGTGCATTTTTAATCACACAGTCAGGCTATTATGAATGCAGCAAAAATCACCTGAAATGTGGTCTCTGTTTAGAAAGTGAAAACTTGTACTTATTATAGAAACAAAGTTTATTCATATTCATCTATGCATGTGCTATATCCAATTTCAGAGGAGTAAAAATGAACCTCCCTTGATATCTGCTTAACTAGATTTATTTTATATTGCACACAGAAATGCACAGAATATTGGCCAGAGGAACAGGTCACCTACGAAGGAATAGAGATCACAGTTAACCGAGTCATACAAGCAGACGATTACCGTTTAAGGCTCATCACCCTAAAGGTAAATCATTCCAAGGTACTTACAGTAGCTTAGCTGTCCAAAACCTTAAATGGAGATGTTCATGGAGAGTTGTGTAGAAATGTTCTGCACAGCATACTGCTGTACAAATACCACTTTTCATTACCGAAGTCATTATAGCTTTGCTCAGTTCTCCAACATACAAAGACTACAGTAAAATAAGCAGTCAGAGATTTAGACTGCATATGTACAATCTGAAAGCTACCAGGTCAATTGTAGTACAGAGTTCACTCAGTGGAAGAAACCAGTGACTCATTCTGTGCCTGTGTCCTATGTGTTCACTGGTCATTTAGAGTGACATGTTAGCTCACAGATAGCTTCTTAACAGCCTTTGCAAGTCACGCTACAGACAGTACTTGTGGAATAACCCACTAAACTCTGTGATGATGTTCTGTAGAATTCAAAGGCTTGTTTATTCTTTGAGCAATGGGCTTAGGCAAAGGGTTACTGATTACTAACAGGGAACTTTTGCCTTCATGGTGTCTTACATATTTCGTAGTATGGGGACATCCCTAGGAAATATTTCGATTGTGCTTCTTGTCTTTTTATGATCGTTATTAGGATGCTGTCAGACTGCTGAATACCCACCAGCTGTATATACCTAAGACGACTTGTGCTACTAACAAGAAGTGCAGGAGTTGAGAACTGAGCAAAAGGTGTTTTAATTTTGCTTACCTGTTTTCAGTTTCTCTCAGCAGTGGGACTACTGGTCTGCTTGGCACTTGTCAGTGGTGTGGTAGCACCACTTCTGTTCACCATGGCTGAACCACTTTCAATAGATGCCGTGCTAATTTATTCTTTGAGCGATTTGGCTGACTTGACTTTGAAGATGCTTTAAGGGATCATTCCACTCCAAGACACTAAAACTGTTGATGACCTTTAAAAACACTTTCACCACAGCATTCTCCATGCTTACATTTCTAAACATTAGTATTTGTCCAACTAACTGTATGTGTAGTTTTACATACCATTCTATCATCTTGTGGATAGACAGCTTAAACACAGGTTTAATTTTTTAAGTACTTAGATGCTACTTAGTCTAAAGTACCAGAGTCCTATTTTACAACTGTTTTCATTGCTAGGTTCTGGAATCTCAAGCTACATGTTTTAATAAGAACAGTCTGTTTACATAAACTTCATACATCTTTCATCTACCAGATCTACCCCGACCTCAGTATAACACCACAATTTCTTTCCAAGCTGAAAAACTCTCCTTTTATCCAACCAATTTCGAATCTCTTCAGCCATATGCTGATAGGCAGAAAGCCAGCATATGAAATCCCATGTCTGGATTGAGACTGTGGAAAGTCTGTCACTCATGCTTTTGGCAAAGGCAGCAAGGAGAAAATCACAGTCCCTGACATGTGGAAAGTAAAGAATATTTACAAGTGTGTTGCAGACTTGCAGCTCATCCTAGTTTGTTTTTCAGTTAAACAATGTTTTTGTTTTCAGTACTAGTGGTGCAGTGTCTCTTTCCCCCCACCCCCAAATGTCAGGAGGTGAACTGCTGAGTTCTAGAGCTGAAATAAAGATTCCATTTGTTAAGTTACCATTGCCTAGAGCTGTACATTTGTCATTTAATAGCAATAGTGGAGTAGCAGCTCTGGACCATACGTATGTTAAATGACTTGGTAGTGAAAACTAGAGAAGCCATGAATTGACTCCTGTTTTCCCTTAAACAGGAGTGATCAGAAATATATGATACCACCACCAGCAATATATGATTACTGCATGTGTTACAGGGTGGACTCAGAATAGAGGACAGGATTTGGCAAGCTTTAGGAATTTAGAAAATGCTCAGGCAATAGGGCAAGGCTTGTTTTCCTTTCTCAAAGGAACCTGCCAGTGTCTAGCCACTGATTTCATGATCTCAGCCTCAGCTACAGTGTACATGATGGTAGACTTCAAACCATCAGTTAAATCTTGCTTCCTTCTAGGTGTGCCCAAGTCTTCTCAGTCTCAAGGAAGCACCAACAGAGAATATTTTGTTAAAGTCAGAACCACGGAAGTGTACAGAACCACAGAAGTCAGGGTTCTCTAAGCAGAAGCGTAAAACTGGTAACAGCATAGACAAAGACATCCAGAGTTCATCATTAGAACTTTGGCTGTTTTCTGTTTCTGTCAAATGAGTGACTTTATGTAGTGATTCATGTTTTTCTTCAGATGACTTTTATCTTTTACTTTTCTCTCAGTATTATTGACAACATTTTTATTATAATTTTTCACAACCCACGTAAGAATCCAGTGTTCATAACTTCTGTGGCTCACACATAGTCACACATTCAAAAGCAACTGTGTATGTTCATGTTTCAGAGCGGTGTTGATCAGACTTACTATAGTGAGCTCAAGTACTATTCATGACAACTAGTTATGCTCTCTTAACCAGAACATCTTCTCACTGGGGTAAATAACCTAAGGCCAGGCTCTGTGCTATGATAGTAAGACTCTCTTTTCCTAAACTGAGCTAGATGTACCCTTAAGGTTCCTATGGCTGTGCTTCAATGAGCACTTTAAACCCAGCATAAGCTGGAACAGCAACTCAATGAAGCGCAGCCTCCCTTTGTCCAGCTCTCTTGTTCCTACCCTTGTGCCATCTCCCATGTGCCCACACAAGTGTTTATGTGACTGTGTGGTAAGCCAAAGGGGGAAACTGATCGATCCATCTGAAAATTAATCCAGCATGAGAAAGAAAAAAGATTTAACTAGATCACTTCCCCAATCTAGTTCACTGTGAAGCTATGCAAAAGCTTTGTCAACCAAAGAGAAGGATGGAAAGTGGCACAATCACAGAGCATTTTTAACATCCAGTGACTGACAGTCATAGGGACTTAGGAGTATAGATGACAGAAACTATTTCCAGATTTTTGTGCCTGGTTCTTTAGAAAGAGAAAAATTTGTTCTTTTTTTCCTCCCCTCTTAAACTCGGCCAGCCATGTGTTTAAGGGAAGGTTGTGGAAGCTAACACTTCTGTTCCTGTACCTTTTGAAGACATTTGCTTAGACCTATGCCAGCTGGCTTATGTAATGGCTGAAAGGGTAAGGCCTGTTCCCTGAGCTCCATGTTACTATATGGCACCTTTAGAAATCAGGCAGAAGGATGTCACTCTGAACACACAAAATCAGAAGCACACAGTGCTACTTGGCACTCAGAAGAGGTAACTGCACATTTGCTATATTCATAGCCATGCTGAGACAGAGAGAGAATTGCAATTTGTGTCTCTCAAAAAGCCCTGGACTGCAGGTAGATACAATTCCTACCTTCCATAGTGTCTCTGAATTTCTCACCATGTCTAAGAGAAGAGTAGAATTGACAGGAAACTGATAGGAGTCTGTCTGTCAGAAGAGATAGAAAAATAAGCTCCCATCTCTCTCCCTCATCTATCTATCTAGCTATCAGAGACAGAGATATGGCTCCTGGCTCTCTGTCTGTCAAATACATTATGAAAGCAATTATGTCACAAGCACAGCTCTAGCTTTGCTGAATGAATCTGTCAAGAGGGAACAGGCTGCCTGGGGTGTTTTGCACACAGCTCTTGGCACTAAAAGAGCAGAATAATTTGGGGGGGGGGGGTTGTCGTGGTTTAACCCCAGCCAGCAACTAAGCACCATGCAGCTGCTCCCCCCTCCCAGTTGGAGGGGGAGGAGGATTGGGGGGAAAAAAGTAAAACTTGTGGGTTGAGATAAGAACAGTTTAATAACTAAACTAAACTAAAATATAATACTAACTAATAATAATAAAAATATAATAATAATTGTAATTAAAAGGAATATAACAAAAACAGAGAGAAATAAAACCCAAGAAAAGACAAGTGATGCACAATGCAATTGCTCACCACCTGCTGACTGATGCCCGAGTAGCGATCTGCCCCTCCTGGCCAACTGCCCCAAGTTTATATACTGAGCATGACATTCTATGGTATGGAATATCCCTTTGGCTAGTTCGGGTCAGCTGTCCTGGCTATGCTCCTTCCCAGCTTCTTGCACACCTGCTTGCTGGCAGAGCATGGGAAACTGAAAAGTCCTTAACTTAGGATAAGCGCTACTTAGCAACAACTGAAACATCAGAGTGTTATCAACAGTATTCTCACACTAAATCCAAAACACAGCGCTATACCAGCTACTAAGAAGAAAATTAACTCTATCCCAGCTGAAACCAGGACAGAGGGAGAGGAATTTTTTTTTTAAGGCAGTTTACTGAAGTGCAGATGTGCTATTTGAAATCCAGATTTCTGTGTTGTGTGGCTTGCCATTTGGATCTCCTGTTCCATTTAGCATTGATTTACTCATCTCATTCTTAAAGGGAAGGCCAGGTTTCAATACCAATTTACAACCAGAAGTTCTTTTAAAACTTTGTGGTGTTTGTCTTAACTGGATTGCAGAAAGGAGAAGAAGTCAGAAACCTGAAACATTACTGGTACACGTCTTGGCCAGACCAGAAGACACCAGATCAAGCCCCACCTCTGTTACAGCTAGTACTGGAAGTGGAAGAGGCCATGCAGAGTGCAGAAGAGAAGAATGCCCCAGTGATTGTTCACTGCAGGTAAAAAAATGTTGTATCTGACTTCTGAGGGCTTCTTTGCATACAGTGGCATAGTGCAGATACTGTCATAATGGCCATCAGTCAGATGTGGGAGATTTTGCCCAACTGCTTCTGAAATATGCTTGGAACTTCTAAAATTTAATGACAATAATTTTCTATTACCAAGTGTTGCATTCGGATACAGACTGAGCTGAAAACAGAAACTGGCGGTGGCTCAGTTACTTGTAAGAACATTCTCATTTCATTTGCCTTAGCGGTAATATATGCCTTTAATGATCTTAAAGGGCCAAGTTACCAAAGATTAACATACTGTGAGTGAAATTGAGTAGGAAGACACATGCAAGCAGAAAAATGAGAACATTCAACTTTAAGACTCAAAACTCCCTGTTTTGTAGATTCCTTCTTTGATTTAAAACAAAAATCCTCATGAGGCCAAAGACAATAATTTAAGTATAATACATAAAACAAATGAAGCAGTGGCAAAGCTGATTGCAGCAAGTACTAATCAATAGACAGGAAATGTATGCAATTGATAGTAAAACTGAAGTATCTGTGAAAAGCCCCTGGCGAAAATGAAAACTTCGTATATGGAAGAAGCAAAATCTTTACAGTGGTTTGAAGCCTGATGAGAAAATTGTAATTGTCAAGCACAGAGCAGAAAAAATAGATGAAGATAGATAATTCTCATCTGTCTTCAGAAAGAAGTGGGATGATGTACTTATCACTTGTAGACATGAAGGACATTCTTTTGCACTGCTAACTAGGGAGCATGTTAAGCAACAACTACTAACCATTATTGAATCAGCTATACTGGATGATTTTCAGCCAAAAGTGTTTAAAAAAATTGGTCCACAGGCTCTAAACTATTGAAGGTCAGTATAGCTGAATTCTAGTTCTTGGAAAATTGGAGAAGTTCCAGAGGTCTAAAAGCAAGTCCTGTTTTGCCAGTGTTTAGAAAGGTTAAATGTGATTACTTGAAAACTACAAGTCAATTCTCAAAACAATTATTCCAGGTAAATAGCGGAAAGCCTGATAAGCAATGCAGTAATCTTGCCAGAGTAATCTTCCATAATTTCAATAAAATACATTTTGCCGAATTGATCTTTGGGATTTTTGTAAGGAATTTGACTTGGTTTTGCATAACACTTTCTAGGAAATGGCAGATGGTTGCTATCTAAAAGCTGCAGTAAATGGGGTATTATTATACAATGGGAATGTTTTTCAAGAGACTCTTGGCATGAATGGTTGGTAGCCCAGTGTCATCAAAGATCCACCTATAAGCTAATATGGAGTAATCGCTAGTAAAATGTTCGTATGATGCCACATGTCCAGTTTTTCTGCCTGTGTTTTAAAACAGATTTTGACAAATTGGGGAGAGTTCAGAGAAAAATAAGAAATGGTTTGTAAGAAGGTCCCTTTTGTCCTTGGAAATCTGTGACTCTCTAAGAGCTCCTTGAAGTATTATGGTATTTGCTGCAGGTAAAGATTCTGGTCACCATGTCACTCTTGCTTTGCATACTTGTTTTGTCCTCTTGTATGGTGTCATCCCCATGACACAGTAATAATTTGGGGGGAAATGGGGTATTTTTATTTGAAATAACTACTAAGAGACATGGTGATAGGATTATAAAGTATTTTATGTGATAACTGTGGACTAGAGCCCTTTCAGATTATTCTCAGTTGCAGTCGCTTTATCTGAAGACGGAATTTAATACATTGCCTCTGTTTGAGGGTGGTATATGCGGCAAGCCGTTAGCCAAGGCCTGTGTTATGCTGAGTACTGTAGCTCCTTTGACTTTTGTGGGCGATCCTCAGTAGAACATAATCACTGTGGGTTTGGCCTTCAGTGATGTAAAATAATGCACCTTTAAGAAAAAATAGATACAAACCTAATCATGAAGCTATTCTTAAAAGCAGCTTCACGTTAAAGGCAGGCTAGCAATCCTGTTAAGGTCCTGTGGGTAATGCGCCACTCTTGCGCAGTCTTAGAGGGATTATGACTTTGTCTCAGCCACTGAGAGACCTGCAGCTTGTCCTGGCACAAGTGCTGTCTCAGTGCTATTTGCTTTATCTAAAAATGGGTATTGTTCCCTCCCTTTGCGAACCACTCTGAGGTCTATGGATAGGAAACACTATACAAGAGCTGTGTACTGTGGCCTATTTGGTTATGGCATCAACTGGAAGACAAAGGGCCTTTTTTCTTTTTTTTTTTTTTTTTTTTTTAAACCATTGGTGTACATCCATATGCAGCAAAGAGTCCTCTGAAACCCTGAAATATTTGAAGTCTTGATGAACAAACTAGATAAGGTAAAGAAAAGAGAAGTCAGGACATGAGGTACAGAGAGCTTCAGGGACAAAAATTTTAAGTTGGGTAGATACTTCCATCACAATTATTTGAAGACTGAGATGAGTTCTTAGTGAGTAAGACCATCCCCCAAGCTTCCATTGAATTGCCTTGATCATTCTGTAATAGAAGTTAAAACGATTCCAATGTAGCTGTTTCCCCAACAAGCATAAACTCAGAGTAAAAAAACCTGTCTATACAGTCAAAGAAACAGTATTAGGACTTTGCGAGCAGCAGCTAGCTGCAAACTCCATTGTTGCTTGTACATTTGTTGCCAGTGTTTTTGTATTACGACTTTAGCACAATTTAAATGGAAGCAGGATTTCCTGCAGTTGTGTCAAGTAATTATTCCTGAGTATGCTCACTTAATTATTTATTGCATAAGAAGGGCTGTCAGCTTTTGCTGCTAGTTTTTTATTAGGTGATAAGAAGAATTCATAGCTTCAATAGCACTGTGCCTTTGAGAATAAAATCAATTCCGGTCATTAAGCAAGGACTGAATCAGATACAAAGGTGTTCAGGAAAGACAAAGAAATTTCTTTAATAGTGAATTTGTTGTATCCTGCACTAATTCAGAGAATTACTAGATTGTAGATCTGAACAGCAAATGGCATCACACTTACCATTCTGCTGTTAGCTCCAATTGTTTAAGCAAGGGGTTTTTTTTACTATACCTGTGAATGAAAATAACTTTCAGAGAAGCTATTGGGATTAAGGATATCAAAGCAAAGATTGCCTTCAAAACAAAGGTCGCCCTCAAACCAAGTCTAACTAAGAATTACTGTTTAAGTGCTTATTTTCAATGGTTCAATGACGCATTGGGTCAAACAGTACCTAATAGTCCATTTTTAGCACTGTATGTGCAATGTTCACCCTTTTGCTGTGAGTGGCTCACACTTAATTGTGTTGTCCCATTAAAGTCAGCATCTTTTCCTAGTTATGGCTTCATATTTGCAAGTACCCACCTGGCAAAGGTTGGAGGGAGGAAAGGGATAATGGAGTTTGATTGCTGGTTTAATGGCGCTTATTTAACAAGAAAGTTCCAAAGCCATTCTAACATCTCCACTGCCTCTCTGCTTTTCCCTCCCATAGTGCAGGCATCGGGAGGACTGGCTGCTTTATTGCAACTAGTGTCTGCTGTAAACAGCTGAAGAACGAGGGCATAGTTGACATATTGCGAACAGCCTGCCAGTTACGGTTAGACAGGTAAGAAAGCCTGTTTCCTTTCCAGAAAAATAAAAAGAAAAATGATAATCTTTCCCTTTATTTAAGGAGAAACAAATGGGAAGAGGGGAGGAACAAAGGCAAATGGAGGCCAAGAGAGAACATTCCTCAAAGGAAGTTGTCATGTTCTAAGCAGTTCTAACTTGTAATCTTTGCCTATTTTATGAGCAGTACAACTTAATGAACAGCCCTAGAACTGAGCTAGATTCACAGCTGGCATCAAAATCTGCATAGCTGCACAGCTCAGTGCAGCAAGGGATGACCTTTCACCAGCTGAGGAGTTGGCCCCATGTTCATACAGAAGCAAAGGCTCAAAGGTCTGCTGTACTTAAGTTAGAGCCACAGATCAGCACTTTGCTCCCGGGAGGAGTAAAGAAAACTGGCCTTGCATACTTGGAGCTGTGAGCACTGTTGGGAGGGCATGGCTGCTTGGGACATTGCGGGGAGAGGGAGAGTATGCACAGTCTGGAGTGTCTGCAGACATGTGAAAGGAGCTGTGAAAATCTGCAGAAATTCAATGGTTTCCAGTTAAGTATTTCTTAACACACCACCTTGAGTTTGATTATGAAGTAAACAGACTTGAATTTTGCACCAGAGATGTTATTTCTCCTCTCCCACTGGTTTCAAGTGCCATCAAAACATGTCTCAGTGCTCTCTCTAATGATAATGATAAATGTAGTCGGGGGAAGAGATGTCACGAAAAACATACCAAAGATTTTTCTGAGGAAAAAAAAAAAGAACCTCAACCCCACGCTGAACTTTATTTCAGAGGAGAAATTATGCTCAGTGGGAGGCAGAAAATGAAATGCTTGCTGCCCTGCTGAGGCTCTGATAGACAGGCACCTGCAGGGGCTTGGAGGTTTGGCTATTTCAATGGATTTCAGGCCAGACAAAGAAAGGATTCTTGAGGAAAAGAAAACCAGAATATGAATAGTGGGTGCTGATTATCCATGGCCTAGTGAAATATCTGGCTGGATCTGAAATATTTTGTCTCTGTGACTGATGTTACACAGGAAAATAGCCATACAAATGAAGGTTGAAGACACCTGCTTGCAAACGTGCGTGATATAGAAAGCCAGTTAAAAATACCAGCTTTGCAGGGAGAGGGGAACTGGCAGTCATTTGCAGAGGCTGAAGAAGGGAGATCACGCTTAAGGGATGCCATGGAGGGAAAGGAAGACTGCAGGGACCTCTGTAGCTGCCATGTATGTCTTAGGAGTGGGACGGGATAGGAAAAAGCCATTTAAATGTCATGGGAGAAAATACTCAAGATGGAAAGCAGTCAAATCACCATCCTTGCTACAGAAGAGCATGGTTTCTTCAAGGACTGAAAAATGGGGCTTGTAGTCTCTTGGAAGTCGTGCTGCCATCCACTGTCATTTTCACTAAACCCTCACAAAAGCTCCAGGTGACTTCAAAAGCAGCATAAGAGGATGAGACAGTGTCCCAGCAGCTATAGGAAGGAAGACCCTCTCTGTCTCCTCCTCCTGTCTGGTGGTTACTGGCTAGAGAAAATAGGGTAGGTGGGAAGGAGTCACCAGGGACTTGGAGAAAGAGGGTTGGATGCAGGCCAGAGCAGACACATGAAGGAATGCACCTCACTGCTTCGCAGCAGTAGAGGGGTTGACATTAGCCCTGAGAACCACCTTTGAGGTTGCTATGGGGGTGAAGGGAACAAATGTTTCTTTCCCTTCATAGCCTCACAGATCCCTTGGAGAAATCCTGTGCACTGGGCTTTGCACCACTGGCCAATGGTTGGTCCCAAAATAACCTAGTATGACTAAGGAGGGGAAGGGATCATTCCTGCATCCTTCCCACAGTGCTGAGACATTTGCTGTCCTCTCCCACAATGCAACTCGGATTTGAAAGGTTTCTGTGGCAAATAGGGGTGAAAACATAATTTCTCTATTCTGTGCCAGAGCCTGGACAGCAAGCACATGTCATGGTGTCCATGTGTGTGGGAAGGGGAGGAAGCCACCACATAGCAGGGAACCAGATAAAAAGGAAAATCATTTCCTGTGGTCTGAAACTCGATGGCCACCCTAGTGCTTCTGTTGCTACAACTTCAGGGTGCAACCTCGCTGTTAATGGAATTGCATGGGGAGTAATTGCCAGATATGACTAACATTCCTTGTGTGTCATGGACTGACATAAATATATTTCAATGCTGTGTGCAGCACAGAAGGACTCAGAAACAGATCAGATGTGAGCTTGTATTAAGTAGAGCAGATGGGGAGGAGATGCTCAGCTAGGAAATAGTTTCTTTAGAAACACTGTATGTGTTTCCCATCTTTGACGAGAGGTTGGAGCATGGGTCCCTGTCCTTCCCTGCTCATTGTTATTTCAAGCAACCGCTTAACAAAATAACTGCAAGAGGCTGAAGGAGGAGGTTGTCTTGCCCACTCATCTACCTCTTACTGGTATGGTTACTGTGTGACCCACAATTGTTAAGCTGGACCCCATAGAAGAGGGCAGTCCCCAAGGAGGGTGCTAGCAGTCTGCTATCCATGTGGCTCAGGGGAAGTAACTTTTCATTAATTTCCTCTGGTGAAAGTTTCTGAGGGAATGCACCACACATGCTCTTCCTCAGACTGACAGTCTGGTTGGCTTTGGCCCCCCCATGGGTTCCCATGTTCCTCAGCCCCACTTGTCATTTCAGCCTCCTTTTGGCACTGCGTTCCTAGGATCTGTGCACCAGCACCAATGCTGGCACAATTCTGCATACACTGTCTGTGAATTTGAGCCATAGGATTTAATTATTTTCATAATGGATTATCAAGAGATCATATCGCTGTTGATGAGGTACTCTTAGCAGAATTTTAAATGTTAGTAAAATCTGCTTAAAATGGACAACTTTATCCTTGTTCTTTTTGTTCATTTCTGTCTCCCACTGTAGTACTCATGTGTTGATTAATATGCTACTTGCAGAAATACACAGGCTAATGACACATGGAAAAGCAAACTGTTGCTGTTCCTGCTTGCATTTCCTTTCAGGTCTGCAGTTTTAAAGAGAACAGCAAAAGCTGACATAAAAGCTGAACCAAAACAGATTTCTGTGCTGGGAGTCTTTTACTGATCAAGGTGTGCATGGCAGTCAATTCAGTTACAAATCTGAGTTGTCTTTTGTTAAAGTTCCATCGTCTGTTCCAAAATCCTGCTGGCCATCCCCTAGTTCCCTGGTGAACTTGCCAAAAGCACAACGTGGGATGGCATGGAGGAAAGAACCCTCATTCCAGAATGGGAAAGTTGTGTGCTACATCAGTTTTCTGGCCTGGCCTGGCCTGGCCCTCTATAGTCCTGAATTCAGTCCTTAGTGCAGCTGTGAAGTCTTGGATAAGCTACTTCCCCTCTTTATTCCCCCTGCTCCCACCTATCCGTCTAGAGCTTGAGGGTGGGGATTGCTTTTCATGGTGTTTAAAATGGTGCCTGGAGTATAGGTGCTCTGGTAATATGAATGTAAATGATGATGGATGAGGGCCTCTGCCAAGAAAAATGAAGGCAAAGCCCACTCCTGTTCTGACTACCTTCTGTTCCTTGGTTAGCGGAGACTTTCAAAATGGAGCTCGAGGTCAGACTGCGAGCTGGTTGCAATCAGTGGGTGCTTTTCACTCATTTCAGGAAGCTTTGGAACAGACCTTTTGTGTGTAACACGAGCTTCGTGTTAGCTGTGCCATTTCCTCATATGTTTGCATGTAATAAGGCTGCTGTTTCCTTCCCCTTTTTTTCTTTCCTTTTCAGGGGAGGAATGATCCAGACTTGTGAACAGTATCAATTTGTCCATCATGTCATGAGCTTGTACGGAAAACAGCTTTCTAGAGCAGCAGAAGAATAAGTGTTCATGATATTCCTAAAGGCTAAAACCAAGAGAACTTTTGACTGCATTCAGATATATTTCAGATCTAATAAGAGACACATGGTAACCTGGCTGTCTTAGCTGGAAAGAAAGATATATTATTTTACTTTGATATTGCTTTTATGCTCTTGTTTGCATTGACATTTAAGAGCTGAGGTACGCCTTGTCTTAAACATATGTGACAGGACATAATCTTCACCAAAAAAGGCTTATTTATACTGTAAATAAGAATAGTAGCTTCATTTGTTACAAAAGCAAGAAAAAAATCAGAAAAAAAATCCACTGTCTTCAGTTTGCTATTTTTGAAAGATCATTGCTAATATATCCAAATACAGTGTGAAACTTTTTGAATTGTCATGCTGAAATGTGCCGTATGTTGACTAAGCTTGAAAGTAACTTTTTGCCTCTTTCTGATTGTTTTTACATATAAAATTACCGAATACTGTGTATATCGTAAACCTTCGGAGCGTCTGCGTTGAAAGATTCAAGTAGATTCACATTGAAATGATGTTTCACACATCATGTTTGCTTGTTTATTTTTCCTAAAGCAGTCCACCACCAGTGTTATCAGAACTAAGGGGAAAAAAATATTTCAATGATGTGAGTCAAATTCTTACCTCCAATTCTTACCAGCAGTGTACCCCAGCATCATGACAGCTGGGTGAATCTGAGGTGAATAGTAGAATTTAATCTGAACATAAATTCTTCATGCTTTACCTTTTCTTTGTCAATATTTTGGTATCTCAGTCTGCAACCAGATTTGATTTTTGCGAATAGTTTCTCTTTTTACGTAGTCAGACCACAATCCAAATAGAATTTCACCTGAAATTTGAGGTTTGAAATCAGGTGAGGAATTTTGTGAGTTGAATGCATTTTTATTAAAAATGTAATAATAAAATCACTTGTATTCTATGAATTTAAACTTGTTTCAAAGCTTTGAGGGTGACTGGGTGCCCAGTGTGCATTGAAATGAACGCAAATCCTATAGGCAGCTTTAAAGAAAAAAATCAGTCTGAATGTTTGGCTGCTTTTTGATAAATTTGCCCTCAAACCAAATTTAGACAATCATTAGCCCATTCTAATCACTAGTCCAGGCAGCAGTGTTTACTTTTCAATAATACAGACTGCTGCCCATGATTTTCTTTTTAGACCTCAATCAGGCTGTGAAAACTGTAGTTTGTGTTTAATGCTTAGAGGTAAGCACATGTTTAAGTGCTTTATTGAGCAGAGAAAAATGGAGGTACACAGGACCCTTAACATGAAAGATGAGTGTTTTGTGAATAGAAGCTGTAATGATCTACTAAAAATACTTTTGCTTCTCTTTATTTGTAACAATAACCAAAACCCACTGCTTTTATTAGTGCAGGGCATTCTGAGAATTTAATGCACTTCCTAATCAGGAGAAGGTAAAGCAGCTCTCAGAACAATAAGGGCTGATCCTGCTCCCACTGAGGTTTTGCCATTGACGTCAGTAGGTGCAGGGTAGGGCCTGAAATGTTATGCCTACAACTTCATCACTGTGGGGAAAGTTTCCCAATATTTCAGTACGCATCCTTTGTGTTTATTCTGTATCCATGAACCTGTAAAAATCCTGTCAGCAGGGTTTGCATGAATGTGTGGCAAAATGTGTTATCTTTAAACCACTTGATTTTATTGCTGTATTTAAAATATTTCCTTCAGTGAGAAGCTAGCAGGAAGAACTGGCATTCTTTTTAAAAATACTGGTGGTAGTCATTAAATAGAGCAATAAACTTAAGCTTTTGAGCATAACATGACTGTTAGTTTTATGTAAATCTTGCTAGCTATATTCTCCCCACTGTTACCCATTCTTTCGAAGGGGTAACACTATTCCATCTAAGTACTCCTTAGAAATAACAAAAGCACCACTGATGTTCTGAATGACATTAAGTGGAACTCCCTATAAATGTTTTCAGCTGTTCAGCGCCCTTCAGTGTCAAAACTGGCTCAGTGAATAAAATTACTTGTTCTGTCACCAGCTTCCTGTGCATCTGCTAAAGAATATTTGTTGATGATTGATAGGAGTGTGCATATAGGAGCGAAGTTCAATGTGTAAGTTGCCTCCTGTACAAGGAGACTTTCTAGAGGAGAATTGCTTTATGGCAAACAAGGTATAAAGGGCCCTGAGGTACTGACTTTGAGGTCCTTGCGCAGATCCTCAGCAGGTATTAGTTGGCAGTGCTTCTCTGACTTGAGTAGAAGTGAACAATTTATACTGATGAAGGAAATCTAGCCTGCTGTCCACACCCATTCTACATATGTGGAATGTCCTGAGAGAGTGGTCATTGATAAAATCAGGCTGCTTTGCATCAATTCACTAGTACAAAGCAAATGTCAGCCTAGTTGCACAGTCTGGTTATGAGGGCTGCACTGCTGCCGTCTCACACCAGGCAAGAGCATGCCACTTGGTCAGGATCAAAATATTCAAATGCCTCTTGAAGCCTTATTTAGTCTAACAGATTTGGAGCTAATCCTCCTATTTACTCTTTGGCCTTACCGTAATTAACATACTTCTCTCTGTCTCTCCCCCCCCCGCCACCATTGTTTGTTGGGTTTTTTTAATAGAATTTGAGGTCTGAAGGACCTTATATCAGCTGTTCTGATCTCTTCTGACAGCAGAGGTAGTCTTAAGAAATGCTTAGGATTAGCAGAAGGGAGCTCGGGCCATGCAGCAGCACTTGAGATGAGTGGGGCTGCTGCTTCTGTAATCAGTAGGTTTGAAACTGAGCTGAAAATAGGAACTAAGCTAAGCTATGTGTCTTACTAGACTTCTCTTTTTACTGGGCACTCTTTCTCTATTAGAAGAAAATTCCTAGCACACTTCATCCACTCTTTCCAGCTCACTGCCCAGGCCTCTTTGTACCAGAGACTACAGCATTAATACCTACAACACAGTTGTTTCCCAGAGGACTGAATTCCTCTCTCCAGGTGGGTTAGCATATAACAAACTTGAGATTATTTTATTTAGAACGAACTGTGTTGTCTTCTGTTTCATAAGCTTTTCCCCACTTTGTGAACAGGGCAGAGCCTACCTCAATGCCTCACTTGTTCGCTGGTCATTTGGTCGTTGGCCGTCACACTTAAGCAGTGTTATCCTGTTTATGTTTCGGTCGTGGTAGCAGACTCATGACACACTCTGTCCTTTTGTAGGTACTCTGAGATCAGCAGATACACAGGGTTATGTAAAAACAAAAACTAAGATGGCACTTAAGAGCTGTCCCCAGGTAAAGCATGTCTGACTCTCTGAAGGATCAAGATAAAGATGACTTGGTCAAATTATTCTGAAACGTCAACTACCTGGCAGTCATGTATGGTAGAGTGTCAGATTTACTTGCGAGACTTTCAAAAGTAGCTAACAATTCTGGACATTTCCTCTACAATTAGTCTACTTTGGAAAAATCTTATCCTTAACCTGTGAATTTGCAGTTGCAAAAGGGCTTGAGACTGAAGAGATCACTAAACAGGACCTTGGTTCCTGTCACTTCCCTGCTGTCTCTGCAGTGGAGGAACCATGCAGCTTGCACACTGGTGGTCTTAGAAAGTGTATGTCTGTTGATTGGTGAGTTGGCAGGTTTTAGAAGTGGACCTGCACTATTATTTTTGATGTGTTCTTTCTCTGGAAACCATTTTAAACAAAGAGAAATGGTAAATTTACAATTTGTTAATCATAACTGTGTGTGTGTCTATTTTTGACATGAAACATGCTTTATACATTTGCTAGGGAGAAAAAACAAAACACTTTTTCTGAGATACACTGGGGATAACCTTGTTTCTTCTGCCAAGTCTGTAGATGTATATTTGCTGACGTCTGCGAGAGTGACTCAACTTAGGATAATGTCGGGCAGCTCAGGAGTCTTGTAAGAAAAAAAAATTGCTCCGTTCAAAAGCACAGAAGAAATATGTGAATGAAAGCATTTGCAGCTTTGTGTGCAAGGGACAGGCAGTGAAAGAACTGCACGCTCTAGACAACACAAGCGTTGATTTCTAGTGTCTCAAAGCAAATTTCACGTATTCACAAAGAGGTGAATTCCTTCTATTAAACGCAAGGAAAGAGAAGAGTCCACTCTCCTCTGAGTACTGATACAGATCAGGCTCCAGCACCCAAATACAACAGATGCCACGTTCTCATGGCATGGTGTGAAAGTCACAGAAGGAGGTACGATTAACTTCGGTGCAGAAGACCTGCCCAAGCTTGTGCGCCATGTAATCCCCAGCAGGGCAGCAGTGTCAAGTTTATTCAGTTGATAGCAAAGCTGAATGCAGAGAAAGACTAAATTATTTACTCGGAATTAAAAGCCATGTTGACACCAGAGCTGGCAATATGGCTCAGAGCATTTAAGAAAATAAAGCTTAAACAGTCTGGCAAAGGACTCAGGTATTGCAATTCCTGGCCCTTTCTCTCCACTGGACTATGCTACTCAACTTCTGTGTTCCCTATTGCCTCTTTATCTCTTATCTGCCTGTTGCTTCTTAGGCTTAAAATAGAGTTAAATAAGTCACTTTATTGCACTAGTTTTAATCCAATATGTTGATGGCCAGTGTTTTCCAGGGATCATCTCTTCCCTTGGAGAGAGCCTGTCTTGCTAGACACTTTTTAGAGGGCTCAGCCTCTTCTGCCTACCTTTTCATCTCAATACATCTCAGATTTTTGGGGACAGAGAAGTCTGCAGTACTGTGCATCTTACTAAAGGCATTTCTCCTTTGGGAAACAGTAGTGTTTGCCTGAGTCAACATTTTCTTATGTCTGACGTTAACTCCCCTAGTCCCAGTAGCAGCTGTAAGGTGTCTGCTTTCCTCTGAAAAGGCAAAGGCAACACTTCTCTCGAGGGATCAGAGGGAAAAAATCTTGCATAGATCCTTTTGGTCTTTTTCCTTTGCATGCTTAGCTTGTTTGCCTCTGAAGTGGACACAAGGAAGGCTGTCAGGAATTAAGTCAAAACTAATAAGGCACAACAGAACAACAGAAACTTCCTCTTGTAAATGAGCTTTGACTCCTTTTGTCTCAAAAAAGGAAAACCAGATGTGATTGGTTTCACTACATCCACTGTCATCTTCTTGGTCTTCAGGCTGTTGTGAGGAATATGGAGAGCAAACACTCAAACATCACAAAGGTCAGGGTAATGAAAAGATCAGAGTCACTCTTCCACTGTTTGAGGCCTATGTCTGGCAGTGTAGCCAGACTTAACCATCCAAACTGAAAGATCTTCTCATTCATATACATTGGTTTTCCCCCACAGCAGTGTGTATGCATGTGTGTGTGTACGCACATGCCTACTCAACATACCACAGTAGCTGGTGTAAGAACAGAAGCATGAGGGAGGATTCACGAGCACTGTGAAATGAACATGGAAAGGGACTGCCTGGTTTTTGAGTCAGTTTGGATAGGTGGGAGGAATTGGATTGGGTTGGCAGGGTTTTGTTTTTGTTGGGAAAATGTGACTTCCAGCCCAGATACCAGGCTTCTCTGTATCTAAGTTGGGCTCTTGTTCCTGAATTAGAATATTGAAGAGGTAAGTGAAGGTTGGTTCCTTGATAGATTTATTAGACAAGCAATAAATAATACCTTATCCACTTTACAGCATGACCAATCCCATTTCCATGCACTTCTGATTTGATAAATGCATCTGTGTTAATAAGAACACTGACTTCCAGAGAAGCGAGCACAGAGCCTCTGTCTTGCTGGAATCCTTCTTTAGCCTGTGAACTACAGCATGTGTTTATTTTGGCTGTCTGTATATGGTATTTTTTGCTCACTGGAAAAGTTGACAATGTTTCAACCTCTGCACATTTTTTTCTTGATTTTTGTTAAATTTTTTACCTTCCTCTTTCTTTCCTAGACTAGCAGAAATCATCTTAAAATCATCAGGAAAGGTGGTGTATTCCCAGGGGATTTTGCCATTGCTTTTTCCAGAGTTTACCCCTAGAATTATTCCTGTCAGCCTCTGGAAGTTGGCTAGATTTTGATGTTCTTCAGTTTTCTAAGTTCCTGTGTTTTGCAAAGCATATCCCAGGTGCCTCTTGTACTAGACTCCCTTTTTATTTGAATTTAACATAAATACAGAACAGATAACAGCGGTCTGTTCCAAACAGAAATCACATGCGGTCAGTTAAGAGAAGCAGTTTGTTGCCACTAGTTCAGCCTTCATTGCAAGCAAGATAGGTAGGTTGTGTCCTTCAGAATGGATAGACCCATATACACGTAAAATGGCCTCTTGTACCTGCAGTATTTCAGCACTGCTGCTGTTAACACTAGTAAAGTAAAAGAGAGCTGAATACACAGGCTGAGATCTGTAATTCATTCTCTTCTTGAGAAGTACCTTACTTGTTGGGAATGAAGTCCTTCTCCATATGAAGAAGGGTGACAGAATCTCAGACTTATTAAGGAGTAGAAGAGAACTGATTAAAGAATGACCTCTGTAATCTAAAGTTGTGAACTGATTTTCTGAAGAGTCTAGTCCCTGTTTGAGTAACTGAATGAACTGGCTGGACTTGGAAGTGGTGGAAAGTGCTGCCTGTGTAACTTAAAAATAAAAAAAGGCAAAGCCTGGGCATTTCACTGAGATGTGAAAGGAGCACTGGGGACTGACTTAAACACCAAAGCAAGATTTGTGGAATGTTTAACTGTTTGAAACCTGGACCCACATATTTTGTTTTTAACATGAAAAACAAGACTGGTAAATTGTTTAATAGTCTGCCTTTGATCAAAGTTTTGAAATGGTGTAATAATCAATCATAAGAAACCCTGGGATTGGGGAGGTAATGTTTATTTTTAAATAAAAAGGTATCCTTTTGGCCTACAGAAGGTTTACTCCTTTTAGCCTCATACTTGAAGTTTTATCGTCCTGTTATTCCAAGAATGACAAACTTCTGAAGCCAGTGCAAAGGATGTAACAACATAGCCCACAAGAGGCCAGTATGTATTTAAATTTTGAACTACTCAAAGCTATGTTTGTCCAGTGTAAAGGGACCCAGGCATCTTCCTAGGAATGCAACAATCTACAGGACTTCATGTGAGCTGAGGGACACAGAAGGGTCAGTAATGGTCTTGAAAGCTCCTGTCTCTTAGTAGGATTGATCAGGACCTTAGCGGCTGGAAAAAAAAGGTAAAATATACATAAACATATGTTCTCAAGAATGTCCTGGTACTTTGTATTTTGTGGCTGTGTGAGATCAGAAGCTTTAGTCTCCTATCTGCTTTGCTTTTCCTTTCCTTCCCTTTCCAAGAAACAAACCTTGTGAAGTACCACTCTGAAGTATAACTCCTTGAGACACTTAAAACCAGAAGTAAAAGAGCTGCAAAAAGTACGGTGTAGGGAAGACTCAGTTACCTACAAAAGAATTAGTCAAACTTGTCCAGCTCTGTCTTCTGTAACTGAAACTAAAATTACCATTCGCTTGCACCAAGTTTTTGTTGTGTATACTTCAGTGGTACTGACAAGTCTTTTCTTGAGATCTTGTTTGCCTTGTAAATGTGCGCTGATGCTGTTAGTAGCAGCCATAGTAAATACAGTGTGATAGCCACACTATGTGATGAGTGAAGTTAATCTTTCTGCAGAGTGCCTATGGGTTGATTCATGGTGTATCTGTGTTCCTAAGCACAGAAGACTGTCTGCTTATCATTTTGTTTTCTTTCTTGCCCGCAGTCAAGGTATGGGCAAGTTGAGTTGTGGTGATGGGCAGTAACAGACAATGTCACATCCTTCAAGTGCAACCTTTTGGGCTCTGGAAGTCCGTTCCAGTCTCATCAAGAAGCAGGAAATCTTGTAAGCTGACAAGGCTTCCAAAAGCTCATTGCTTACTATTAAGGGCAAGTTTTCTAACAGAGTGCTTGCTCTCCTGACTGAAAGATAACAAAAGGTAATAGCCCAGCAGTTTAGAAAAAATCTGTTTCTTACCAGCCATTTCTGCTCCTTAGCTGGCAGAAGCTACTGGATCTTAACCTGTAACATTTTCATGTTCAGAAAATCTGCAGCCAAGGATGAAAATTTCGATCAGGCAAAAGAAGTATAAGTAAAGGGAATTCCATTTTTAAGGTGAAAGGAGGAACTGTTAAAATGGTGGGTTGGCTTTTAAACCGTGTCACTGTGAGCTTTGTAGGATTTGAAAATCCAAATAAATCCGAAGGTATGCAGAGAGTTGTGCAGTGGAGCAGATGAGTAAAGCAGCAGCATGCTATATGACTTCTCATTTTAGCACTTGGTGCTACTGGTGTGGATTTGCCCCATAATGACTGAGGGCAAAATACACTCTTTTCTAGGGCATTTGGGATTATAGAGTAACATCTCATCTCTTCCTAACCAGCCCCAATCATTGCTGTCACCAACACCAATGACCATTGGTATGCAAGAGTGAAAGGGTGAAAACAGAACAGTGAGAGAGGGTGGTAAGGGCGGGGAACACCTTTGGGCAGACCAGGCAAAAGCAAGAGTGATCTCTTTCTCTTGGCTTCTTGGTTTGTAGGAAAGATGTTAAAAATTGTGTCTCTGTGAGAAAATTTCTGAGCGGAAGAGGAAAGACATAACAGGGTCTAGAGATGCATGATATTCCTGTATAATTTTAGAGGGTATATGAAGATATATAGTCTAGGATAGAGACTCTTCACTTGTCTTCTGTGCATAAGGAGTCAGAGAACATTTATCTCTCATGCAGGCAGGCTGGAGACAAAGGCTAGCTCAGCGAGGAGACCAGGGTATATATATTCTGATAAGAAAAAGGATCTCCTTGGGAGGATGCCCAAAACAGAGCACTTTTGGCATAGCTATAATTTCTGCTGGCAACAAAGCAAAGTCTCAAGGTCATATGGTCTTAACATTGTCTTCCCTGCGGACTGTATTTTCTAGGTTGCAGTGCATAATTATAGCTTTATCATTTGTGTCCCTAAATCTTTGAAAGGCTTGTGTTTTGGGTTGATTTCCTTCGGCCCCAAGATCCTTCAGCATCACACCACTGTGTCAAGAGACTACCATTCGTTATTTTATCTGTCTTGCCAAGGAACACTTCTTAAAACTAGGGAGCTACAATTTCTAGATGACTAGTACTCATCCCTCAAGGACTAGAATTGAATAGTCCCTTTTCTCTAAACTGCCTTCCATACCGGGACCAGTCTTGGCATAACTGTAGGCAGCAGAGTCCCCACTGGAAACAGGCTATATGGTGACAGAATTTTTTCCTATAGTATGGTCACGTGGCTTCCCTAGCTGATGCACACCAAGCTGACAAAAGGGGGCTGCATCTGTGCAATGGGGTTTGCCTTCTGCTGAGGGGGAAGTGAGTATTTTTGTTCTTCTCAAAGGACAGCACATGGTCTACCTGTTATTACAAGACTACAGGTATTGCCCCTGCATCAGCTGTTGCCTTTAATTAGAAACATTTTGTCTTGCTTTGATTATCTTGGCTTAAAGCAACATCCTTACTGTCTCAGCGCTGCAGTGAGGACAATGACATAGTTCCCAGCCACATCCACTGAGAGCAGGGTGTGCACAGGCCCTTCTAGCATTCACATATCCCACTGTATGTGACACACTTAGGAGAGCTGGGGAGGTCCGTGATTAAGGAAAAGTGCAATGAAATAGTCTAAATGAATAAGCTGGAATAATCCAAGCTGGTAGTAGAGTTTCTGTTGGTTTTCCTGGTGTAAAAGGGAGACCTTTTGCTAATAACCACAGAAAAATATGTCAGTTCCAGTGAGGCGTTTGCATAGAGCTGTTAGAAATGAGTATTCAGGGCCAGCTCCCTACTGGTCAGTCTGGCTGGAAGAAAAATACAGTTTTACCTGAACTGAAGAACTAGTTCTTATAAAAACAAACTAAATGGCTTCATTCTGATAGAAAAATGCAGCTTTGGAGCCTCCTGAAATGAACAGTTTAAAGGAGGAGGATTTGTCTTAAACTATGGGCATTTGTCTAGACATAGGGCATGAACACCACTCAGGAGCTTAGTACGGCTTGTGCAGAACAGAGTAAGTCCTAATGGGCCTTTTGATACGTCCAGTTTTGATACCTTTCTTTAATGACATCTAACATCAAAGCACCTTGCAGCACCCCTGTTGTCGTGGTTTAACCCCAGCCAGCAGCTAAGCACCACGCAGCCGCTCCCTCACTCCCCCCCGCTCCTAGTGGATGGGGAGGAGAATCGGGGAAAAAAGGTAAAACGTGTGGGTTGAGATAAGAACAGTTTAATAACTAAAGTAAAATATAATACTAGCAATAATAATAATGAAATATAATAATAATAATGAAATATAATAATAATAGTAACGAAAAGGAATATAACAAAAAAAAGAAGAGGAAAAAAAAAGAAAAAAAAACCAGAACAGTGATGCACAATGGAATTGCTCACCACCCACTGACTGATGCCTGAGCAGCGATCCACCCCTCCTGGCCAACTTCCCCCTGTTTATATACTGAGCATGATGTTCTATGGTATGGAATATCCCTTTGGCTAGTTCAGGTCAGCTGCCCTGGCTATGCTCCCTCCCAGCTTCTTGCACACCTGCTTGCTGGCAGAGCATGGGAAACTGAAAAGTCCTTAACTTAGGATAAGCGCTACTGAGCAACAACTAAAACATCGGAGTGTTATCAACATCATTCTCACACTAAATCCAAAACACAGCACTGTACCAGCTACTAAGAAGAAAATTAACTCTATCCCAGCTGAAACCAGGACATCTGTGCAGCAAGGCAGCCCAATTTTCTCATTGTGTAGATGACAAGACAGGTACAGAGACTTGCCCAAAATCCTGCAGAAAGACTGGAAAGAAGCAAGGAATTGATCAGCAGTCTCCCACAGACAGCTAGCACTCTCCCTGCTGCACAAACCTTTCTCTCCCAAGAGTTTGACTGGGGCAATTCTCTGTGTAACTATGTTTCAGGGCTTCTTGTTGTATCCATGCTTTCCCACTCCCAGTAAATAAATCCTTCAAACCGTACCTCTCTGTTCTGCTTGATTAACATATTTTTTCCCCAACCAAAGAAGTTGTTTCTAGGAAGTCTTCTGCCTTATTGAAGTCTTTTAGTATGGTGACATGCTCCTTTGAGATCCTTGCTGGAGACAGCATTCCTGAATTTGTGGAAAAACCTTGTCCACTGACAACACCCAAGGGTGAGTAACAACAATTTCTGGTGAAAGACAGTTCTTTACCTAGTACATGCCAACAACTGATTGCATTTTCAGGTGCTCTTAGGTATATCCACCCACCTCATGCAAGGAAATATGGTCCGTCATCTTCTAGAACTGGAAGACTGGTAAACAAAAACAGGTGCAAACTGCAGTTACCTATACCCATCCTCACTCTTTTTAGAGATTTGTCATGAATCAGTCAAAATCAGTGGGAAATCTGCTGTTCCTTTTATCTGCTGGAAACTTGTCCTCATTGATTTGAATACAGCAGTTCTTGCTTATGCAAAACTCATGATCGAATGATTTGGCTGGGGCTGGAAGAATGTGACCTTTAATGCATAAGTAAATAAGCCTTTCCATCATGTATAATCTCTCCTATATGTCAGATCTGTGACTGTCTAAAGTGACAGAAAGATCATATGAGTCTTTATTATATATCACAAAAAATCACAAATCATTCCTGTCAGCGTGCAGAGCACTGCTAATGAACAAATTTCATTCCCAGAGTGGTATTTGTGATGGATGTAAAGTTATATTAAGTACAGTAAGTAAAGTAAAGCAAGGTTAATCTAATCTCCTCCATAAAGCAGACAGGAAAAGAAACCATGCGTTTAAAATAAACCCAAACAGAGAAAGTAGGTAACAGGCCCCTGTTCCATTTCACTCATTCATTCATTAATTCCAATGTTTCTTCTTGAATTTTAGGAGTCAAAGCAATATTCTGAGCTAAAGTTAAAAGTAAACCAAAGCCTAATGTAACATGGAAAAGAGAGAGTGGGTACGAATAGAAGAAGGATCCAGAATGTTTTTTACAGTATTTTTAAGAAGTATGTGCTAAGGTAACACACTTTTTTTTCTTGCCATTAGCTCATTTTTGTTTATTCCCACAATAAAAACTGTAAAAAAGAAAAATTTAAGCACTATAGTATTCCTCGGCAGCAATAAAAATGCCCCTGTTTGCAGTCAGCCTACTGCAATAGTGCTACTTTCAAATACTGCTGTGTGTTTATAGGGCAGTGTTTCTGATCAACAAAAAAAGAGCATCAGAGCAGGAACCATTATTTTTGTTACTTAGTTTTGTGTTTGGCATAGTGAGGCCCTAATGCCTCTTGTGTGTCATTCAGGCAAAACCAATGCTAAATCTTAATAATTCATAATATTATTCAGGACACATGTGCTAGTTCAGTCCTATTTAATTTGTGATGTCCCAAGGCTGCAAAAGTTCCGCCCTTCTGTTCTTTTCCTTGCTTCCCTTGCTCTGTCCCTTTCTCTCCTCTTTCCTTAATTCTTAGTCCACTCTAATTCACCTCTTCTCTCAGGCAGTCCTTTGTTTACCAGTCTGCCAGCCAGGGCAGGTCAAACTCTCTTTTTCTTTTCCTACAGTACTCCAGAGTCTTAAGTCCAACAGCTTCCGTTCACCCTCCTCTGGTCTCTGTATTGCTTATGAAGTTCAGGGGTGATACTCACTTCCAGTGCAGAGCACCAGAATAGAAGGATGTCTCTTAGAAGAAATGTGGCTTCATTTTGCTGCCTTAGGCCAAGAATGGACCTGATCCAAAATACACCACTGTCAGTGGGAAGACTTCTGTCTGTTTCTGGGGCTTTGGGAAGGCTGTGAGGGATCTTTAGGGAGGAAGGAGCATTGGATTTGGCCTCAAAATTTCTGCCTTCAGAGATTCTGGATTTTCAACAGGTTAATTCTGTTAGTGATCAAAAAAATACTGATTTAAACACAAGTAAAAAGAGGAATTCACTAAGACATTTGCCATATCCACTCCCCACTGCCCCAACCTATGTGGAGCTTTTGCTTATTGCTTTCTCTATGTTTTTTTTCTTCCCAATCTGAATGCTTCTCCTGAGATGATACAGATAACTACAAGTGTGTAGTGTCTGATACCCACAATGATGCCATCTGCACGGTATCCTTGATCAATGATCTTAAAGGCCTTTTCCAACCTTAAACGATTCTATGATTCTATGACTAAAGGTAAGCTCTAGAGTTCTGGCTTGACTAGTGACTAGACCAGTTACTAACAACTAAGCTTGGAAGAATTTTGAAGTTAGACAAAACGGAGAGTCTTTGCAGGGCAGATTTGCTGCAAGTAAAATGGGGTGAAGCAGGATGAAAGAATCTACCCCCTGCTGACTTTAAACTGAGCACTGTGTGTCTTGCCCTCTGTGTCCACTGCACAAAAAGAACGCGTTTCCAAAGGTGCAAGCATTGTGCTTATTATGGGGAAGAGCCTTTGTGTTCCTTGTATGCCCTGAGAAAAAATGATATGAAGCATATGGGTATGAAATATATGCTGTGCATCACCCATGTGAATGGGAAAGACCTAGGCACCTACAGTCCTCTTGTGGCTGACAAGAAACTCTGTTATGCTGAGTGTGATAGGTAATCTTTGTTCTCAGATACAGGAGGTTCTGTGTACAATGTCAACATCTGCAGACAAACATTAGAGGGTCAAAATTGGTGGGCCAAACTGTGACCTACTTTCTTTTCTTGTATGTCTTTGCAACATTCATGATTCACTGGTCTTTTTAGGCTCAAACAGAAAGCTAACATTTTACAAGTCATAAACCAACCCACAGTTACCAGAGCGCCCATGTGAAAACACCTTTCATGAGATTGCAGATTTCAGTTTGAAGCCTAGTTATTACACATAATAAGCCAAATTCTCCACTGACATCAGTGTGGCAGAGGTGTGAGTCACTACTGAATGTGGACCAGTTTTAGTGGAAAAGATGGGAATGATAAAACGCACCTTGGCACTGTCCTTTTAGTGGAAGTGAACTTTGCTCAAACAATACTACAGGACTTGGGAGTGTGTGGATGGGCCTGGGCATAATGAGAACGATCTTTTTTCATCTGCATATGCTTCCTACAACCAGCCAAATGTGTGCCTGCTGTTTGAAAGAAAACCAACCACATTATATACAGCAAACTTGCTTTAATTCAATGCTAAGTAAAAGTGATGCTGCCCACCTGCCTTACCTTTTATTGCAGCAGGACCATCTCTTAAAGATAAGCTTTGCCATAAGTACCATTTTTAAAGTATAATACTTATCTTTTGGATAAAGCCCTTAGCAGGGCTTGGGCACAGGCTATCTGGTAGTGTGGTAGATTACCTTACTTAAGCCAAATAGTGATCCTGTGCCAGGCACTGCAGCACTCTTGATGGATAACGCAGGAAGATGTCAGTCCTCCTTCAGGTTGCCAAATGGTTCCAGGTATGCTTGTAGATGTCATCTGCAGTTGCCTGAAACCATTTACTTTACAATGACAGTAAAGGAGAGGAAAAAAAGCAGAGCTAAGACAGAAGAACTGAACAGAAAAGCAGTGTGTCTGTTGGTAGTCAGCTTTGTAGGATTACGTGCAACTTTTACTGAACATTATGAACTGTAGTTAGCTTTATTTCCACTGAAGTTGAAGGAATGAACTGATCTCTCTGCTACCACTCAAGAAAGAAATCAAAATGACTTCACTGACATCTTGCTATTTAGTGTAGGAAATCGGAGATCAGGAACTAAAAACAATAGAATGAATGTTTGTCTTTGTGGTATTTTAACAGGTGGGCCCCTAGCTCCTGACAGAACTGAAACCACTGAAAGTGACTGAAAGACAGACGGCAGGGTTTGAAATCTGCCTGCTAAAGAAAGTGCAAAACTTCACCAAGAACTTCAATGGGAAAGAGTTGAAGTGGAATGGTAAGTATGAAATTATCACATCTGATGATGGATTGGCCCACACTGTGAAAACTGAGGGTGTTCAGTCCAGTGGCTTTCAAGACCTCAGTGTTGAGAGTGGACATCTAGTGCAGAACACTCTGCTCTTCGTTGATCGTAAGTAATGCAAAGTAAGCACCTTTGGGCAGTGGGTGGATCAAACGCAAGATAGCAGGGTTTGAACTGCAAAATCCATACAGCTAAAACACAAAACCCCAGAGCTTGGGCTGAGAAAACTGAAAGCCGCAGTCTCATAAAGCTAGTCTGTGGACAGGCAAGCAGAGGAGCTTCAAGACCTCCTTTTCACAGTGGAAGTAAAGTCCCAAGCCTGGAATCTCTCCTGCACAGGAGCCCATGTTATATCCTGCAAAGGCAAAGCCGCTTGTTTTGATTTATAAGGTGCTTGCTGGTATGTGGTATTTTTTCTTGCCAACCCCTTCCCCTTTCCCAGGGGCTCCAATTCAGTTTGTCAGCAATCTCAAGAACACCCAAGTGAAAAAGAAGGGAAAAGCCTGCCTGGAGTGTGTGCTGACTTCTGAAGATGTCACCCTGAAGGGGATGAAGAATGGTCAAGTGATTGAGAGGTCTCCTAAGTACACCATGAAGCATGAAAGGAAGAGAGCAGAGCTTATCATTAATGCTGCTGAGCAGAGTGACTCAGGAGATTGCACAGCAATCGTAAGCTACGCAGGACAGTGACCCTAATGAGCAGTACAGCAGTGCCAGTGTAACTGTGGAAGGTAAGTGTGAATGGCTCAAGAGAGGAAGAGGAGGAGGAATATTAGTCTTTACACTGTTCTTCAGTGAACTCTGCAGAGGAGCAGTGCTGCTTTGCTGTAACAGCTGGGAAACTGATGTGAAATAACACTGCTCTGCAGTCTATTTATTGTTTAACATGGAATAAGCCGTTAGCCTGTGCCCCTTCTTGGTAGCATGAAGGTAATAATTAAGGACTTCCCTTTGCTGTATAAAGCAGTAGAAGCATAAAGCAGTAAATCTTCCATTTAAGTCCTTGCATGTGTCACCTAAACCAGCCTAGTAAAGCGTACCGTGTTTTGTATCTTAATCAGGGTTGTCCTAATGAATTCTTATCCTGATTCTTTAAAGCGACCCATGGGATGTTTGACTGCAGTCTGCTGAGGACCAGCAGCACAACATGAGGCTGGTAAATAATATCACATTTGTTTCGTGAATTAATTTTGCAGTACCATTATTGATGCTGTAAACTTAAGTCTATGATCTTTAGAGAAAGACACAAGGCTGTTAAGAGCAGGAAGAAAAGTTGGAAAGCTTAGCTTCATGCTCTCAGCATAGGCTGGAGAAGAATTTCAAAGTTAGGTTGTGGATTTTAGTGGCTGGTAGTATTTGAGATGACTTCTGTTAGATGTGGACCAGCTTTTAACTGTGCCCAGGTGCCTTCCATGAAAAGTGTAGCGTTTTAAGACCATTTTAAAATGAACTGCATGGAAGGAGGATAAAATGATACTAGTGTATCCTTCCCAGGTTCCGGAACAACTGAATGTTCAGTTGGTAGGATGGTATGAAGGAAATTTCAGGGGCCAAAAGAAGCTCAGCTGTGAGGTCAGGCAGATTTTCTCACATGGAAGATTGATCTGCCCTAGTGCCCACCGCTGACAGATGTCTCTGTGAGGCTGGTCTCTTCCTAATAGTCCTGTGTTTTCTGTGTCAGACGATGCCCAGCAAACCCTGTCCTGGTGTACAGACTTGGGTGGAGGTCACTCCATTAGTTGCATTTTGACCATGTATTTCTCATTTTGTTTTCCCAAAACAGGCCAGGAGGGAGCGGTTTCCCAATGGCATCCCTAGCCCTGGGCTTTCCAGGTGTGCAGCCTGGCAAGGATTCTGTGGCCAGTGTTGAGGGTGGCTGGCAGTGGGCAAGGAAGCCCTGGTAGTGAGTGCCCTCTGTGGCCATGGCCAGGGTGGCCTGAAGGGACAGTGTGGGGCAGGGGCCTTCTCTGACCACTCCTCTGGGACAAACAACCACTTCTGTGGCACAGGTAACCCGGAAAGCCATGGCTGAGCTGCCTCTGACTCCTGTTCACACTGGAATTGCAGTCTGGTGCCTTAGTTATAGATTCATCTTTCCCCATGCAGAGTTCAGGTTCAAATACAAATATTATGTAGGCAGTAGAGGAAGTGTTCGGCTGGTTTGACAGCTCCTCTGGACCAGCTAAGGGTCTGGAGCAGTGCCAAGAGGCTGTTTTCTGCTTCAGCTTGTGGGTTCCTATAGCTCCATTCGCTCCAGTGAACACCCATAAAAAAAGGCAAAAACTACTTAGGAACAACCTTTCTCCATCCCCCTTTCTTCCCAGGATGTCCAGTTCACTAAACCGCTTTCATCCTGAGGGCCTGTCCATTTTGTTAGGAGGTGTCCCTACCGTTAAATACCTCCTTGGTGTTCGAAGTGCTCAGCTGACAATCATTCTGCACGGTTTTTCTGTTCACATGCTTCCACTGGGATTTCTTCCAGAGACATTTGCAACCATGAAGAGTATGTGTGTGATGTTCATGCTCTAACTGGGGATCCTGCCGAGCTCTGTGTTGTCCTGAATGATGCGAAGGTGGAAGGAATATGGCTCAAGGATGGCAAATAGGTAAAATGTCCATGGTATCGTCAGTATAATGAAAGGCTGCAAAATCCTAGTGGGAAGTTTCCTCCAAATAGCTACCATGGGACTTGGCCTGGTGTTAATAAAGGACTTCTGACTAAGGACAAACAGATGGACAGGTCAGACAAGAACAGATCTAATCTTTCCCAGTCTACTACAGCCTCAGTCTTACTAAGTTTTGGCTTTGGATCTTGGCTTTTTCAAAATTTTCCTTCCCAGTCTCCTGTAAAGATGCTTGCACATTTGCTAACCCATTTTCTCAGTCTGTAGACTCGCATTCTTTCCCACAAGGTTGGCTTCTCACCACCCACCCTTCTCTCTCTCCCAGTCTCTGATTTTCAGATTAATCAGTAAATGTATCCTTTGCATGCTAATGCACACCCTTCGTTACATGCTCTGCAGCTTGTCTGGGCAGAATCACAGATCACTCTGTCCACGTAGCACTGAATTTGTTTTGTCCATAGATCACAGAGCATTTTACCAGAGTAGGAGCTAGAAATCCTGACTGTTTAGTCATCTTAGAGCAGGAAACTCTGACCAGAGGATTCAGGGACAGGGTTGGAGATGGTGTTTGTTGCAATGTGGGTTGTTTCCTGCCTCAATCTTCTTGTCAGATTACAGACATGAAAAGGATCTGGATAGTGAAGCAGGGAGCCATCCACAAACTCATCACTGACAGAATGGGAGAGGAGCATGAAGGGAGATAGATGTTCAGAGCCAAGGGGGCAGAGAGTGGAGCGACAGTTGCCGTTGGAGGTAGCCACCCCATCTCCTTACTGCTCTTTACCAGGCGTACACAAACACTTGCAGAATCAGTGCTTCACCAGGTCTCCTTACCTGGGCCTGTACCATTTTACAGGCTTATCTATGGGAATGAGCAAAACCTCTTCTTCCTGCTTCTTTGTTCCCCGAGGGGAGAAAATTGAACAGTCGTATTGGTTGAATTTAAGTCACTAAGCATAGGTTTCTGTGTTTATAAATCAGTGAGCAAGAATTTTGGCCTGAGCCTTTACTTCAAACATTGTTGTCATGAGCAACAAGAAAAACACCTTTTCTGAAATTATATATAGAAATATATAAATATGTGTATTACTCAGCTCTTGGCAGCCAGATGGCGCCAGATGGACTTTCAGACTTGTCTGCAGCATGGAAATAAGCCACTTTCTGTCCGCTGAATCAAGGCAAGGTGGACAGATGCCGCTGCCCAAACAGCGGGACAAACACAGCAGTAAGGATGCTGTGTCTGCAACGCTCAATATTTATCATACCTGTACTGCAGTAAAAACCCATCCACAGCAAAGTTTTGGTATAGGGAGGGTTGATTTTCCTGCATTCAAAAGTATTTTTGAATGCCTTTTTATGACTTTCAGCAGAAGATTGTAATTTCTAAACATACACATTGTGTGACAAAAATAAAAGGAAAAACACCAAATATGTTTAGGAACCTGGTTATTTTTCTTTATTGTGTGCAGGACATCCTTATCATTTTCCCATATTACTCTGTGACAAATGAGGGAGCATTTTCTTTACAAGCAGTACCTAACTTTGATTCTACTATCTTTATCATGATCATAGATATATATCCCAGTGTGGCCTTAGGGAAGAACAGTACAAAGGGCTGCTTCTTGTGCCTTGCAAAACTTAGAAACTGCCTGGAATCAAATCTCCAGGCCCTGGCGAAGTGAGGAGCTTTGGGGCTTGCTGTTTCCCAGAGGTCCCTCTTTTTCTGCTGAGCTGAACAACTAAAGGAGGTCAGCCGGCTCCCTGCACAAGAAACAACTAAATTAACTGAATCAAAACATGCTGAAAGTGTCCCCAAAGACTTTCACAAAATACAGAATTCTCATAGTAAAAACTATAAAGGAGTGTATGAAGGGCCCAGCTTTGGACCACCTTTTCTGGGAACTCACAGACACAGGAAAAATGTCAAGCTATATTTGCAGCTGCAGCTTTCAAATGTCTTCTGTTCTTTCCAGATTCTCCTGTTATTGAAGAATCTGTCCTCGAGCTTTTTGCTGCACAGTGTTACTGTGAAGACTAAGCATCCAGCAAGCATCAAGGTGCCTTTCAAGGCAAAGCCAATGCCCAAAGTCACATGGTTCAAAGATGGTATTGAGGTGAGAGAGGAAGAGAAAGTGGTGATGGAGAAAGCCAGTGACTGCATTACTCACAATCAAAACCTGTGTGAGAGAAGACAGTGGAGCCATTATGCTAAATCTGAAAAATCACTGTGGCTCGGCTTCTGACAGTCCTTACCTCAACTTTGTTAGTACGTCCTAAATTAATCATTTTATAACAGGACAATCACTGGTAGATACGTTTAGTTACAGACACTGTAATTCAGACTTTCTTTTTAAAAATCTTGCAGTGGGGCAGACTCTGAGTTATCAAATCAAGTGATTCAAGTCAGTTTAGTTTTGCTGTAATCTACACTGATTTACAGCATGAGAGGATATGACCCTCTAAATAATAGCCCTCCATGTCACTTTGGTCAGCTGCTCACACTGCAGACAAACCAAAACCCCCACAGGGGAAAGCAGAGTTCCTGCAACACATGGAGGAAATGTAAAATGAGATGGAAAGCACCCAAAGGCAATGGAGGAAAGCAGGTGACTCACTTCGTCATCGAGAGGAGGATCGATGGAGAAAAAATTGTGGATCAAAGTAGGGGTGGTGGAGTGCAACTACACCACATTTGCTATGGAGAAGGTGGAGGAAGGGAAAGCCTACTAATTCAGAATACATGCCATCAACTCTGAGGGCCTCGTCGAGCCCCTGGAAACACAAGAAATTTTTGCTGGAGAACCTATTAGCCAGCTGTTTTTAATGTGGTTTCACAGTCCCGATTCCCATCTTTTTGTCCTCTTCCTCCTTGCCAGTCCCCAAAAGAACTCTGTTCAGGGGGACAAATTCCAAGGACAGAGCTTAGAAGCTGCTTTGTGCTTAGGCTGATAACCAGGATGAAACAAATACCCAGGTCCTTTCACTGCAAGTGTTTGGGGACTCAGAAACCCCTCGGCATGGACTGGCCACAAGAGAGGACTGACTAACACACTGTTCTAGTGTCAGTTACATAAGCTTAGTGGGATACGGCAGAAATGAAAAGTGGCTTTCTCTGGAAAATATTGTGGGGGAGGAGAGAAGATAATTTAAAAGGGAATGCTTAAAAACATTTTGTTTTGTGGCCAAAAAAGAAAATATGTCAGCCAAAAGCTAACTTGGTTAGAAAACACTGCTGAACTGTCTTCTGTGAGTTATAGTTTAGGTATCTCTTGTTCCTATTTTTCCTTTATGCAATGGGATCCCCAGTGAAAGGGGATTTGCAGTCCCCTTTCCCCAAGACCAGAGTGTATCACAGAAGATACAGTGCAAACAGCAAGTCTGGCCTTTTGAAACATTTCAGAAAGCAAATTACCAACTTGAAGTAATATATATCATTTTTCATCTAAAATTTTGCATTTTTGTCCAAACTTCCTATGGATTAGGGAAGGCATTTCTGGGCCACTCTGTAATGCATTACAGAAAGAGCTCATTTTCAGAATAAGTGCAAGAATTGAAATGTTTCAACATTTGAAATGACAAAGGGAAGTAGTAGATGGCAAAGAAAGAGTCTTTAGAAAAAGGTTGTGGCCATGAATAAACCAAAACATACAAGTTACCCTCCTTGACTTCTTGCTATACATACATACATACATATTTATACACACATGCATAACACGTACACATAATTTGGAGTCAATGAATTCTGATTGTGCTGTGCTAATTGGATTTGCTTCTGTGTAGAGCCTCTGAGACAAGTGTGTCAGCCTCAAGTTGTAGATATCAGGAAAGAAGCTGTCACCATCAACTGGAACTCCCCAGCCCAGGATGGAGGCTCCCCAGTGCAAGGTTAAGTCATAGAAAAAAGGAAGAAGGCCAGCAATCTTTGTGTCCCAGTCACCAGGGAGCCAGTCCAAGGTCAGACCAAGATTATTATCTGTTTTATGTAGGCAGAAGGAAAGTTAGATAAGCTTTGAATGCAAAGCAGAGTATTGATTAATCAAGGAAAATTTCATCGTGACATCTAGCAAGATACACATTTTGACATATGCTGTTCAAAGTGAGATTTTCAGCCCTCAAATAGAAATGGCTTGATACCCACAAGCAACAACGAGGGGGCAGAACACTCAGCACCTCTGAAAGTCATACCTATGGATTTGGGCGCCTAATTTCAAGCATCTATATTTTAAATTTCTCCCTACCTAATTTAACTGCTTTTCCCTGACTTAGACCAGAACTGAATTAAACAAGTGACTGATTTTGTTGTATCCATCAGATAGCAACCATATGATCCATGCTTAGCACAGCTTGTATAACACATGGGAATGTTCCTATCAGCAGCAGCATCTGACTAACGAGACTTTTGCTTTTCCTTTTCTGTTAATATTTTGGTTCTTTCTTGGATTCTTTCCTCTGTCTCATTCAAAATGTTGGATTTTCATATTAATTAAGTTACAATCAATCACACTATCCAAAAATATCCTCTTTAAGGCACCAACATTACTCATGGTAAATAATGGAAACACTTTTTAAGGCAAATTATTCAATTCCCGAGGTTTTTTTTCAAAATTGAATGGAGGTTTAACCTTGCTTGAAGGCTAGATTGTGGAAGGCTTGACAACTCTGTTGAGTTCATTGCGTCATGGGAAATCCCACTGAAGTCAGTGGAGCAAGACATGAAGATCTTTTTCCTCAGCATGTATGATTATACCGGGCTATAGACCATAATCTAGTGGAAAGCAAATTATGCATTTTTCCTCTTATTATATGCATCAAAATTTCATCTCCTCCTTAGGGAGAGAGATATGAAAATGGAGCAGACCACTGGAGAAGTAAAGGTTAGACCTAGTTAAGGGGCTCCCTGAACCCCTGAAATTTATATTGTTCTCCAGCAATCTGTGAGCTGAAATTTCTTCTTGGTTTATCTCAGTCCAAAAGCAATTAAAAAAAAAAAAATTAGTGACCACTTCGAAACACTTTTATGGGTGATTAGAGACTTGTGTAATTACAACGTGTGTGTCTCGGCACCAGATTCAAAGTGGATGGTTTTCTGGAGGATACAGAATGAGTTCTATGTGACAGCTGTGAACCATGCAGGCCCTGGACTTCTCAGCATGCCCTCAACCTCTCCTTGCAAAGGATCCCATCAGTATGTTTCTTCCACTGTTTAGTGTCTAGTTTTCCTAAACATGTATGCAATGACCAGATCTATGCATTTATGACTGAAGTCTGAGGGAATGTGGCAATTCCAGCCTGGCTCAATGTAATGGACTGCATTGTGTTTACAGCTTAACTAAAGATTAAGAAAGGCCTCAATACTGTTGGCTATAAATGTAATTATATTAGAAGTGCCTGAAAGTGTGATATTATTCACTTGAAATGTGTAACTATTAAGGTAAGGACACAGTAAGAGATTCCCTCCTGGGGGGAACTGAGTATATGCAAACAGCAGAGATCAACATGATAAAGGTGCTCTGAGGTGTAGATACCTTTAGTACTTAATGTTCACATATAGGTTGCCAAAGGCCCTAATGTATGACTAAGAAAATCATTTCTCGTACATGTTACTGTGCTCCTTTCATCAGTCCCCCATCAACCCTTTTAAAAGAAAAGTCTTGCAGAATTCATGGAAGTTGCTTACATTCTTTTATTTTAATACTGGATTTTTTAGTAGTAAAGAACCTGTGCCTAATTCTGATCTGATCTGATCAAAATCACAAACTCCAAAGGATTACAGTAGCCTTAAAAATGCTGAAATGGGCAGATTTTATTTTGTGCCAGTTACAGAGAATTCTTACTCTATATGACCATATAACTAAAGCATTTTAAAAACAAAAGGCTGTCAGAGGCCATCAATAAATAGCTTAAACTATTGATGGAATCTTGTAATAGATACAGGAGTGGGCCTTGGTAGCCGCACATAATTTAGAAAAAAACCTGGCCAAGTGTGGAAGCCAGTATAGCTAAAAAATGAGACAATTCTATGTAGTAAATGAGAGCCTTGAGCTTAAATAGTTACTCAGATGGGAAAGCATTCAGGTTCCCTTACATCAGAAGACAACACAAAACCAATTTAAAGCCTGAAGCTATGATTCTTCTTCTATTTGAAGACTTGCATTATTTCACATTAGGCCCAGGAGAATATGTAGTGTCCATATGCGCTATATTCCTTATGACCCTGTGTGTTCATATGAGTGTTCTGTATAAAAGCCATTAGCATCAAGTTGTCATGGCTTGCTGCACTGGTTGACTTTTTTGGTTTGGGGCGGGAGGGGTTGTTGCATTTTAGCTGAGACTTTCAGAGCAGAACGTGGATTTGGATACACAACTCCCGATTCATTTGATTAAAAACATACAGATATTTTTTAATATTCCATCTTTTGCTCTTCTTACGTATTATGGAGATCTAACTAGACTGCTGCAAGGTGGACTAAAGAGCAAAAAGCAAGATCTGTATTTTCAAAAATTACTATTAATTAGGGGTACTGCAATCTTTGGCAAATAAACTTGAAGAACATTAACAGGATCTTGGAAGCCAGTAAGCAAATTCACTAATCCAAGCAGTCCAGATAGCACCTGACCACTTTACACAGGACTGTTAAGAGGGATTTATTAAACAAGAAGAGACACAAGGCACTCAAAGCCATACAAGACAGGTTATAGTACTGCAGAGCTCACCAGTCAGCTAGGAAGAGACAGAAGCAAACCTTTAATGCTAGACACCTCTCCCAAACACACGTGGAGAATGAGTGGTGGTCAATGCTCATAGAAGGTGCCCTTTCCAAGCTGAATTCAGATGGTCTCGTGTCAAATGTTGTGTCATTTTTCTTAAATGGCCAACCTTGGAACAGGGTCTACATGTATGTGCCATGTTAGGAACTGCATTGTTTTGTTGGACAGAATTTGTTCTGTGTTTATTAAGGCTCCTTTTACCCTAAAACCTTGCAGGTTCAGCATCTTGAAATAGGAACAGCTTTGTATTCACATATGCAAGCATAGGCCTGTGGGTACAGTAGTGTGTCACAGCTCTCCTGCTGTCACAGAGCCTCCAGGACTGCTGAAGGTGGTGGATTTTTCCAACTCCAGCATTTCCTTAGCCTGGCAGGAGCCAGACCAGGGAGATGTGCTGTCAGGATATGTACTAGAGATGTGAGCTGAGGACACCAAGAAATGGACAAAATGCACTAAGATCCCTATCTCAAGTACTACTTACACTGTGGGAGGCTTGCAGGAGAGACAAATACTACTTCTGAACCTGAGCTGTGAATGAAGCTGGTATGGGAGAAGCAGTGGAGTTACAGGAAGGAATTCTAGCAATACCACCTTCAGGTAAGACCTGCAGTATCCGTCCAGCTGGAGCTCCTATCTATCAGCTGCTACTTGCTTTTGTTTTTAACATATACCGTGTTTTGTAAAGGGTTATCAAATTCATCTTGCACAAAAGAACATTTAGCATCACAGCTCTGCTTCTTTTTCCTGAGTTTTCAGAGGTGCTGAGAGGAGATGGAGAGCAGCACAAGCTGTGCAGTCCGTGAGCCAAATTAAAATCATTCTGCCATCCTTCTTGCTGAGCTGTCCCCTGAATATGTCAGGTATAATGGGAGTGGTTTCTTCCACCATCTGACCTCTTACATCACATCTCACATGTGATTACAGAGGTCACTGTTGGAAGATTCTCTGATTCCCGTCATGGATACTGTAGTCTCAGTACGGGTTAGGAGGGTAGGTACTTGTCGTGGTTTAACCCCAGCCAGCAGCTAAGCACAATGCACCGCTCCCTCGCTCCCCGCTGCTCCCAGTGGGATGGGGAGGAGAATCGGGAAAAAAGGTAAAACTCGTGGGTGGAGACAAGAACGGTTTAATAACTTAAGTAAAATATAATACTAAAAATAATAATGATGAAATATAATAACAATAACAATAATAATGGTAATGAAAAGGAATATAACAAAAAAAAAATGAAAAGGGAGAAAAACAAGCAAGCAAGCAAACAAAACCCAAACCAAACCAAAAAAACAGTGATGCGCAATGCAATTGCTCACCGTGCAGCACAGCTTTGTTACCACATCTCCAAATAGAGAAACACCAAAAAATCCCAGAGAGACTGCAGGCTCCAAAGTTCTCTGGTGTGGAATGGCAACATGCAGTACTGTACTGAAGAGTGTGAGAAGTCCTATAAGAAACAGACATTATACAAAATTGCTTGTGGCAGAAGGTGGACAGTAAAATCATCTAATGAGGCATTAAAGCTGTCTCTTCTTTTTCTTTGTTCTCATTCACTTTTTACATGAACTATTTTTAATGTTCTTGTTCCACCTGCCTCACCTGAAATTGTGCTGAATAGTTGCTCATCACTAAGCTCTTGATTGCTGAGGCATTAATGTTTCTCTTCTGGTGGTACAGGTGTTAGGAAGAGCTGGCAGCATTGCAACCCTTACACTAACTACCTTCTGCTGAAACAGTTTGAAGGTTTCTTCTTCCAGTCTCCAGGCATGACTGACTCAACAGACTGAAGAATGGCTTTACTTTTCTGTGTAATCTCTCACTCTTTTAATTTTTTAATTTCTCTCTCTCTGTCTGTCTTTTTTTATCCCCCCATAGGTTTGATCTGACTGTGAGGCTGAAGAGCCACTTGGTGGTTTGTGCTGGGACAGCACCATGCATTCATACATCTTTCCCTGTGAGATTCTGTGTTGTGTCCTGTCAGAGGAGAAATCCTGCTATTAGAGTTTTCTTGGGCATCTGGTGAAATATAGCTGCAGGGCTATGGTGGCTGTAGTTGTCCTTTGGCCTTTATCACATGAGCTATCACTTTGGTTTAAAAGAAGTTGACTGTTGGAGAAAACTCATGCAGTGCTTTAGGCTCATGAGGTCCTGCATAACTGCTCACTATTTTTATGGCTAGTCTTTTTATAAGCCTCCCTGTGGTGGTAAGGGTAGAGGGACTTCTGTGCACGCAAGTTTGTCAGCTGCAGAATCCACCTGAGCAACAGTGTTCAGCAAACCATAAAACATTGGGGAAGCTCTCTGATTCATCACAAGAAGCAGAATTTTTTGAGCATGCAACTACAGTTCATGCTAACTGAAGTGAAATCATTCTTGATTAAACCTTGAGTGACCTAGGGGAGTGATCGGGTTGTAAAGACAATGCTTGAGGTCCCAACACTGTCCTTTCTGAGGTACAATTTCTATTAACATGGATGTTCAGCGCATTTCTGGAGACTAAAGGCAATTTCTGTGCTTTCCTTTTTTTTAAGCCTAGACTACTGCATGAGCTGAGGCTCTACAGTACCTTGCAGAAATCAGCCCCAGTGTAAGAATGTATCTCTCAGTCTAAATTGTACAAGTTTATCTGTATCACACCAGCTGTTTTCCTTCAGCTTTCAAGATGATCAAGCTAATGAACTATAGCATAAGGTTTATGTGGCATCTCCCAAGCCAAGCCAGCTCTATGCACTTTGCTGGGGACAAAGCCTGCCGTTGCCTTTACAGCTTGAAGAAATGTCTAGGATTGTTGTCCTTGAAACATTTTTCTATCAGACTGATCATGTACAAGTGGGTCCTGCAGACACAGATATCCCTTCTGTGCTCAAAGACGTGGTTTGTTTCTGTTGCCACCCAAGACAGGAAGCAGAACGTTATAGCTGCACATTTGTCTTGGCCAGGGCTCCCCGCCACCACCAGTGATGTGGCAAAAAGAAGGCATATCAGCAAGAGGGAGGGCAAGAACCACTCTCAGTCCTTATCCACAGCACCAAGCGAGTTGTTTCTGACCTGTACCAGATCATCCTCAAGAATAGTTACAGAGAAGCCCTTTACAACATTCAAATGGAAGTTGCAGGTACAGTATAGAGCAAACTTAAGCATCTCAGTCATCTCTGGGTATCGACAGGAGGTATTCCTCTGCTGATGGAAATGTCACACAATTTCTGCATCAATACTAGAGTTGGGAAGGTTGTTTTTTCCTTGAAAAAAACAAACGATCCAAATCATACACACCTCTTATCCAAAAAATGCCACAGGAGCGATCCAAAATGTTCTGTTTACACTCAAGAGGAGAAAGACTCCCTGGTCAGAAAGGATTTTCCTACCTCTTGTCACTGTGTTTCCCAAGTCCCACCTTCACGCTAGCTCAGAGCCAGAGCCAGTTAGCTGAGCCAAGCAGGGGAGCAGCATGGTTCAGAGCTCAGGGATAAGGAAGGTACTGCTGGGGCTTTGCTCACTCTGTCCAATGTGGAGGGAAAGGGTGAAGCAGTTATTGTTCCAGACATCCCCAAATGCTGCCTTGTTTTTCATGCCATTATTTGATCAGACAAATCCCCAAAACAGCACTAACACAACTGTCTGTCCCCTCAGCAGTCTGGTGACATCATTTCCATCGCAAGTGGGTCTATGACAGCCAAGTAGAGGCAGGCTGGCTTGCTCCTTAGAGAGACTCCTGTTACTATAATGATCTGCTGGGGGTTAGGGACCTTTGCAGCGTATTTTGTACTTGTCATCTCTTCAGAGTGCTTTTGAAAACTAACAGCCTTATTTTTTCATCAGAAGGGAATTACATGCACAGGGCAAATTGGTCCTCAGGTTGCTCAGGGTAGAAGAAATCAAGGAAAGAAGTACTTTCCTAGACACACAGGGACTTCGGAAGGGAGGAGCTGAAGTGAAAAATTTTTGCCCCAGAAAAGGACAGAGGGAGGGTCCCAAACAGAAGAAACCAATACTTAAATGTGCTCATTAATTCTTAGATTTCCCCTGACCACCCACTAATATGCAGCTGGTTGAAGAAGTCCCAAACACTGTGACCCTAAATCATAGTTCAGATGTAGAAGATGACTGGCAGGCTGATTATGGTGTCCTGAAATGTGATGTCAGTACCACCACGTGCTTCACAGCTGCAGAGAAGGTCTACAGCAGTAAGTACACTGTCACAGGCCTGCTCCCAGGGAGGAAATACTTCTTCGGAGTTATTGCCTGCAATGACACTGCGGACACTGACCCTCTGGATTCATAGGAGCAGTGGTACATCTCCAAAGACAGAGGTAAGCACAAAAATCCATGACAGTACTGGAGGAAGGTGGGTGCTCTTGTACACAAGACTGTGGACTAAGCTCATCCTCCCTCTGTGGCCTTGGGTATATCACTAACCTGTTCTGCACCTCAGGTCCCCACCTGGGGAATAGACACAAGAATACCTCCTGTCCCGTCCCATCCATTTGTTGGCAATCTCTTCAGGACCCGGCTTCCTTTTACTACATGTATGTGTAGCATATTACATAGCAGTTCATACAGATGCTGTTTAAATTAAAATTCAAGAGAGTAGGGGCCATCCGTGTGCAGGGAGGGTGATATTATCATGTCTTGACATAAGAGAAGATTGGTGTTACAAGTCATTTGTCTTGTAGCATATTTCTAGTCTGACTGGGATTTGTTTCCTAAATGAAAAGCAAAAAAACCTGTGACGTAGGAGACCGTGTGACAGTCTTTCTGGGCCAGAAGCTATAAGAAGACCCTAAAAGCACATTAAATTAAACACTCAGAGGTCATCCCATCAGGTAGATGCCTTCTCCTTTGTTCAGTTGCTCCCTGCTCAGGCCTAATCAGTAATAAGGGTGTCTCATTAGCAGTATTCTCAAACAAAACTGAACATGCCCCAGCTCATCAAATCAAAATGGTAAGTGATCCTTCTGCCCAGTCTGGGGCAAAGAAGAATGCAGTTACTCTAAATAGTAAGATCCAAGACAAATTTTTTTGCTTGACCTATGCCTGTTGTAATATAGTAATATAAAACAAACTATATATTAACATATATTACTAGACTATGCATATATTTCTTCAGAAGCCTATCTACATGCTGCTACAAATCTTCTAATCCCATTAAGAGTAATGGGCAATACATTAAAATAACAGAATAAGTAGTATACTAAAATGAGTAATCAGGTGTCAAATTGTATATTTGTATTTAACAATCAGCCTTCCTTGATTGATGTAACTAGACCATAGGTATGTTACTTCGGCTACATGTGCAGCTGAGAAAGAGCACTTCCAGTTATGTGGTTGTAGTTGTGTTCTTGTATGGAAGTAGTCTAGGCCTAGATTTTACAGAGTCTGAAATAACTTCAGTAACTTCTGTGTACGTAGGTGAGTATGAAAGAGTAGTAAATGGAGGAAAGCGAGGTTGGTTGTGCCTTGCAGTGCATTCCCTTGAACATTCCCTTGATAACAGCCTGCCTGTCTTCAGACAGGACAGCAGGACACAAGCAGATGTGAACTGATTTCCTATTCTTCATTATAAATGGCAAGTCACAAGGTTTATTTGCACAAACCTGAGAGATGGTAGAAACACTCTGAAGGGTAAGGAGGAGATAAGCTGTTTTCTGAGAACAAGGTCTCATAAGAGAATTTTCCCATACAGTGCTACATTTAGGATCCAGGGGATTTACCTGATGCGACCCCATGCCAATGCAAAAAGAGATAATAAAGACTTCAAGAAATGTGTTTAAATACAGGCTGAAAATGGAAGATTTGCAGTGGACACTGGAAATTAAATTGCACCTGCAGTTCCCCTTGATTCCCCCAGAGCATTCTGTAGACTATTAATGCCTCAGAGCAACACCAGCAGAGCAATATCCCTTCCTTTACAAGATCACCTGCTTTGGTATATAATTGAGTGTAATTTAATAATGCATTCCTAAAGTGCCTTGGGAGCCAAATATCCAAAAGCACTTTACAATTTAATGGCATTAGTGCAAGAAGGCATTGATACATCCTCATGGAGCAAAAAGCTGGCACCTTATTTACAGACCAAGAAACAAAGAAATTAATTGCTTGCTTACAGTTGCATAGCAGATTAATGGGAGAATGAGATTTCTGATTCCTTCCTCTCTTGCTTTTCAGTTTGTATTTGTTTACATGTTGAGATAGGTATGCTGGTCAGATGCTGAGAGTAATGCGGTGTATTGTTCATTCTTCCTCCTCCCTGAGTTTTCCCTGGTGGGAAAGAAGGCCCAGGTCATGAAATGTCATACCCAAGCTCTTTGGATTTGTACTTGTGCAGGAGAAGACACTCTGTCTTGATCGTGCTGGCTCTGTGTTTGCACGTTTATGTGTGCAACAGACAGTGCAATGTGAAGCAGCCCGTAGTGACTCTGTCCTCAGCAGAGTATTTTGACTCCAAGATGAGTATCCCAGGAAGGACTGTGCTTCCTGTTTCATCGCACAACTGAAGAACCACAGCATGAGTCATGGCAACGACTGTGCCATGAGCTGTGCTTTCATCAGCAACCTCCACCAAACAGTGACCCTGTACAAGGGCAATATTAGGATCACATCCAAATCTAAGTTGTGGTTCAATTTGACAAGTAGCATCTGTCTGCTTGTGATCCCTACAACTTGCAGCTGCAAGCTGATCATCTGTGGTAAGTCAGATTTGCAGCCACTGTGATTTGTTGGGGGTGATTACCTCCAGGTTGAGTAACCATAGATTTCATGTCTCAGTATAATTTACACCCTGCTGGTTTCCAGGGCAAGCACACTTACTGGGACTGGCACTGTGGATCGCACTTCTCTGGGCCAGTTTGGCTCTCATCCTTGTCCACAGAGGAAGAGGTTGCTCAGTCTGTAGGTACTGCAGCTGCAAGGGCCACATTGTAAGAATTTACCTTCATATCCAAAAACCAGCCTAACTCTGACTTTGTCTTCCTCTGAAGTCACCAAGATTTGTCTTCAGTTGCTTGAAGGCAGTATTGGGTCCCTTAAAATGGCATATTTTGGCTGGCAGGTCTCATGAATTCCCTAGATGGCTCAAAAGCAAATATGGCCATTTCTCAGTCCCCAACCAGGCTTGCCCTGCACCCATGGCATACTTAGCACCTCCAAGCTGTCAACTGATGCATTCTGACAACAGCTTTGTGCTTTTTTTGCAGGTACCACAGACACTGCACTGGGTAAATCTGTTCTCTTCCTTTGTGAAATGGCAGGATTTTGCCAACATTGTATGAAAGCTAGTAAAAATTTCCAAGACACAAAAAGGAAGAAAATCAGACATTTCATATCCCCCTCTCCCTTCCCTGTTTTTTTCCATGCTGGAAGCTCCCACCCAGTGAAGCTTCAAATGAGGTTGTAACACACGGCTTGGGTTCCAGCTGGCTCAAATTGGTCCTGTGAGACTGAACACTTCCAAGTGCATGGGGTGAGGTTTTTCTAACAGTAACCCACAACCCACACATGGTTTCCCCATGTCACCATGCCCAAACTTAGAGCTTGCAGAGTGGTCTTACAGCAGTGCCTTGAAACAGCTGTGTCCTGTGAGTTTCATCAGCCCCTGGTAAGCTCACCCTGCTTGTGATTAACTAGGGAGCTTTCAAGGTTAAACATTTGAGAGCAAGAGTTCTCCATCCTTTTGTCTGTCATGACACTGAAGTATGTTTCCTCTGTTCTCCCTTTCTAGAGAAAGGCCCTGGTGCCTCAGGACCTGTTGGTGTTCTCTTAAAGGAAACAAGAGAGAGATGCTGCCAGGCACAGCTTGAAATGAAACTGATACAGCACCAATAATGAGGGACTATATTTGGAAAGATCTTTAAGGTTATTTTTGTCTGTGATCATTGCTTCGGGACAGCCTGCTAAAAACTGCTAAGCAACCCACCCCCCCCGAGTTTGGTTCTCTCTGCTAATGCAGAAGTAGCCCACTGTGGGTCCAGTGGAGGGAAAGGATGTGCACACTGGTTTTTCTGCTCTGATTTTCAAGCAAACTCATCTGTCTTTGTGTGTAGGATAAATGCAACACTTCTTTCACTGAAGCCAGCCACTACCCACCTAAAAGACTGAAAGCAATTCTTCATCATTTTTTAAGAATTCCTGGTTTACTAGGTCTCCCACTTCCCACGCTCCTGATACACTCCTCCCTGAAGCCACAGTTTCAAGCCACAGTTTCAAGCCACAGCTGGAGGACAGTTTCCTAGCCCCTAAAAATCAGTGGGAGCTTTCCCTGGCCTGGCATCACTGCCAGCCAGGCTGATGCAGGAGGAACCCTGGCAGCACTGCTCACCTAGGTTCAGGGAGGGCAGGCAGGCCTGAGCAGCACAAGAACAGCTTTCTATGCCCTCAGAGATCTGATTGCTTGGTAGGACTTATCTTCTACCTTGCCACACAGCTTGTTGACTGTTACAGTAGGAACATATCTCTTCAAAGTTATTCAAAGCAGCCTGTTTACAAGCAGAGCTAGCTAAGGAACAAGCCTTACAAAGGTACTGTGTGGGTGAGGTGCTAATTTATATTCAGATTCCTTAATGGAAGCCTATTTCTCCTGAGGCTCCTCCTTACCTTGACCTGGGTAGTCTCTTAGGAGGGTCTCTCTGCTGCTAAGGCTATTTGCAGCTGAGTGAGGTGGGAAAACAAGAGTCAGAATAAGAGACTGTAAAACTGACTTTAGGAGATGAGGAGTTCACTTCAAATTGAGCTTAACTGCAGGTTTATTTTAGATTTCAGGAACTATATGCTTGCTGATTTTAGTTCTAGAAGAGGGGTAGTTACTGCCAGGAGTCAGGTGCTGTAGGCTGGAGGACATCATACCTCATGTGAAAGCACTTTGTTAGGCCAGGAGCTCCTTTAGACCAGGACTTGGAAGACTTTCTTTAGGGACTTTTTTTAGAGACTTTCAATGGTCTTTACCTGGTGACAGGCTGTCCTAAGGGAAAGGAGTAAGGAGTGATCTAAGGGATGAGCAAATCTGCTGATTTGAATAGCTGTGCAAAGTCTCAGTTGCTGATTTCTATGCTGATTCCATGGGAGCTAAACCTCTGTTTCTCAAGTATCTGTCTCCGCTCCTCTTAATGTACTCTGGAGGGTTGACCCTGGCTGGATGCCAGGTGTCCACCAAAGCTGCTCTATCACTCCCCCTCCTCAGCTGGACAGGGGAGAGAAAATATAACAAAAGGCTCATGGGTCAAGATAAGGACAGAGAGAGATCATTCACCAATTACTGTCATAGGCAAAACAGACTTTACTTGGGGAAATTAGTTCAATTTATTACCAATCAAATCAGAGTAGGGTAATGAGAAATAAAACCAAATCTTAAAACACCTTCCCTGCCACCCCTGCCTTCTTCCCGGGCTCAACTTACTCCTGATTTTCTCTACCTTCTCCTCCCCAGTGGTGCAGGGGGACGTGGAATGGGGGTTGTGGTCAGTTCATCACACGTTGTCTCTGCCGCTCCTTCCTCCTCAGGGGGAGGACTCCTCACACTCTTGCCCTGCTCCAGTGTGGGGTCCCTCCCACGGGAGACAGTCCTCCATGAACTTCTCCAACGTGAGTCCTTCCCACAGGCTGCAGTTCTTCATGAACTGCTCCAGCGTGGGTCCCTTCCACAGGGTGCAGTCCTTCAGGAACAGACTGCTCCAGTAGTCACAAGCCCTGCCAGCAAACCTGCTCCAGCGTGGGCTCCTCTCTCTCCACAGGTCCTGCCAGGAGCCTGCTCCAGCGCAGGCTTCCCATGGGGTCACAGCCTCCTTCAGGCATCCACCTGCTCTGGCGTGGGGTCCTCCAGGTGGATATCTGCAGGTGGATATCTGCTCCACCGTTAACCTCCATGGGCTGCAGGGGGACAGCCTGCCTCACCATGGTCTTCACCACGGGCTGGAGGGGAATCTCTGCTGGGGTGCCTGGAGCACCTCCTCCCCCTCCTTCTTCCCTGACCTTGGTGTCTGCAGAGTTGTTTTTCTCACATATTCTCACTCTCTGGCTGCAACTGCTACTCCCCTGTAACTTCTTTTCCCTTTCTTAAGTATGCTATCCCAGAGGCGCTACCACTGTCGCTGATGGGCTCGGCCTTGGCCAGTGGTGGGTCCGTCTTGGAGCCGGCTGGCATTGGCTCTGTCGCACATAGGGGAAGCTTCTAGCAGCTTCTCACAGAAGCCGCCCCTGTAGCCCCTCCCACTACCAAAACTTTGCCATGCAAACCCAATACTTTTATGCTCTTCTGTCTCTTTTCTTTAAGGAAGGACACTTGCATTCTTCTGCTTAGCCATGTTTTCAGTTTTAGCCTTTTTCTTAATATTTGCAAAAACAAATAGGGGATTGCTCCACCTCTATGACACACAGCAGCATCTTTCCTGCTGTTGTAGCTCAGAAGGGGTGAATATAATTTTCCTTAGGCTGGGAGGTGGCAGGTTGCAGAGAACACAAAGCTTGTTAGACCCAAAGTGAATTATTCCGAACAGTGATGAACTGAACAAGGGGAATTGAGAATGAAAATGAGAACTCCCTCAATCTAAACTGTTCACTTCCTACGAATACTGTGACCAGACAACTTTTTCCTTTATACAGTGGAAAGCTTTATAAAGCTCTTTCGCCAGAAATTTGTGAGACTTGCACTCAAAACATAGGGTTGGTTGCAGAAATTATGGCACTTAGTCCTTTTTTTTTTTTCTTTCTTAAGAAAAAGATGGTAAAAGCCTCCTGGACACAGTGACAGAAAGTTTGCAGAAGTCAAAACACAAGAGGTAATTAGTGGAACTAGCTCTGCCTGGTCCAGCATGCAGAACAGCATTGCTGTGCCTGTGTAGTTTGTCTTTGTGTGGCTCAAAATGGAACTGCCCTTGGCTTCTGCAATGGTTGGTTAAACCAGGTGGTGGTAGAGTGGGGCTTCTGCTCAGCAGGGACACTTCTGATGTTTCCGTCTTCCTTCCCTCTATGGTTTCGGACAGCAGGGTGCATGGTAAAGGTGATATTTCTAATACCATCTGCTAATGTATCTTAATGGTAATAAAAGGAGCCAAAGATTGCAGTTCTCTCTTCTATATATCAGTTTGCTTCTGCACTGGTCAATGAGAATCCTGCTTCTGAGTTCAAGAGGAGACTTGGGTTCTGTCTCCATGTCCCCAGATAGCCCAGCAGGACCTCCATGATGATCTAGGCTTCATTATGTCAGATTGTATATAAACATAGAGTAAGCCATAAATCTGAAGTACTTAAATCCTTGCAATACCAAGAAAGTAAATACAGTCTGCAACTTTGCAAATGAGGGAGTCACTTTGTGAAAGAGCTGGCCGTAGAAGGTAAAACTTGAGATCCAGAAGGGTCCAGGAACTTCACTGCTGGTGGCCAAGACTAGATAAGGAATTACAGAATAGCTGAACCATTGAAGGATCAACAGATTGACAGATAGATAAATATGCATATATATACATTGGTGCTGGTTCTTTTAATTTAGAGTGAATTCTTCCAGGAGCCAGTTGTGGAATAAAAGCATAGCATTGGCCAGCCACAGAGACACACTCAGTCTGAGAATATTTTGCCACCTTTGTTCCATCTGGAGCTAGGAAGGAGGTGTGAGGAAACAGGATGCTCCTCCCAGCAGGCCTCTAAGTTTTTGAAAGGAATTAAAAAATTCCTTAAAAAATTTAAAAAAGACCAAATTAAAGAAAGAGGAAAGAAGCACCTGCTTTTGCCTGCCGTTAACCCGTTTAGGCTGCTTTGAAAAGAATTTGGTAGTATTTCTGCCTGGTACTGATTCATTCTCACATCAGGAACCACTCCACTTCAGAAGGGGAGTATGAAGGAGTCTCTGTTAAGCCTGCGAGCAGATCCATTTAATGGACTGGGAGCAGTTACACACTCTGTGTTTCTATGCTATAAATCCTTGAAACCTGTTCCACTGGTGACAGATGGCCTGGTTCAGGATTAATGAAACCAAATACCTGTGCCACTGCATCAAACAGCTGAAGAAACTGGCATCAGATCCCCAACCAGAGAAAAACGTCCACAGTACCCTACTTTTTCCTCCTGGAAATTTTGCTGGGGTGTCGGGGAAGAGAGACTTGGCCACTTGTCTGGGATTTCTGGCCAGGGAGCAGCCTTCCCAGAGCAATCCTTTGCAGCAAGCTGCCTTCTCCCTGGAAGTGTGGACAAATGGCCATTGTACGTGGGACTGGCTGTAGCAGCAAGGGGTGAGCGTGCTCCAGGGCTCTCCCTCCCAGGGCACCCAGGGGATGTTGTAACATGAGCCGGGTGCCATCGTCGCTGTGGTGCCTGGTCGGTTTGTGTTGGATGTGCTCTGTGGGGTGCACATGGCTGTGTTTCAGGGTTCCCCAGACAGGAATACTGTAGCCAGCTGTGACAGCGTCAGTTGGCTTCAGTGGGGCGCTGGGTAGCTCCAGGGCAGAGCCACACAACTGATGGACATAACAGTGGCACAAAACTGCCCGCCACAGAGGTTCAGTTGGCTACATACTCCATGCTGAAACTGTCACAAAAACAGAAAATGAGCAAGGAGACATTGTATCTGCACAGTAGAAATACCCAGTAAATTAATATTTTTAATTGCTGTTACACACAGAAGAAATGAGAAAAAAATACATTCCAAACAAAGAATTAAAATAGTAAAATCAACATAAAAATGTTAAGAAAAGATCCCAGATCAAGTGGCCGTACTGCATGTGGTGACCTTTACAATCACAGTAAAGGAAGTAAGTGCTAGAGACTTTCAGACGTGGCAAAATGTTTGACTCTCCGGGGGGGAGCAGCTGCTCCAGTCACATCTTTCAGTGCACTCTGCCTGGAATGTGTGGGAGAGGGGCTGGAGCAAGAGGCTCACATGGGTACAAGACATGGAGATTAGTGTTCAGGACAGACCAGCCAGTGTGCGGTCTCAGCCAGGCAGAACTGCCGCTTACCCAATGGCATTTGCTTTTTCCTTCCTTGTTTTTGGGGGGTTTGGTTTTGTTTTGTTTTCTAGTTTTTGGAGTTTTAACAAAGCGTCAGGTTCTGCTGGCCTGACCCTGCCAGCACCGTAGGCTTGGAGCAAGCCTCCCCAGGTGAATTAGGAGCAAGGCCTGGTTCAGCAGGAGCCTGCACAAGCAAGGTCTAGATACGTGTGTTTGTACAGATTCAGCACCATTGCCCAATGGGCTGGCTTTGGTTTCTTGCTTTTTATCTGTCAGGAAAAAGTTTCTTTTATTTCCTGATGCTCTCTCTGTCTTTTGACTGATCCGAATTGGCCGAGTCATGCTCCCACTGCAGTCTTGATGGCTCGGCCCCTGCATCCCTCTTATATGAGACTGGCCTTATGCTTCAGCCTCACTGTTGAGCCATCACACTGGTCTAGTAGCTCATCCTACAGCAGCGTAGTGTCACCACAGAAACAATACAAGCCACAGAAGTTTTGGCATTCCTGCCAACTGGCCACCTTTTTTCATTTGTAGTCTATCTAGAGTTGTATATTTTTATTCTTTACAGTAAGAGCAAAAATAAAATAACATTAAGAAAATTTCCTCCAAACTAAGAACACTAAAACCCATCAAACATTTTAAAGAAACCATAAAAATTTGCATTGTGTTTGCTTCTGAGTTCACATTAAGATAAGATTTTACTCCAGCTGCTTCAAAATTATGGTCCATTTCACATATACACAGCTCACGTTCCTTGGTGCGTAATTCCTCGCCTTCATTTGTGTTTGTACAGCAGCTAGTGCTACCAGAACTAAGTAGTTTCTAGCTGTGGTCCAGATTTGAAATCAGTGAACAGTGGCATTTTTATACTAGTTGAGAACATGGTGATGGTTTAGAGCTGTATGTCTAGATCAATTTTTGTTCTGGGCCCTAGGACTGGTGGTACAAGCACTTCCTTCGCTACAGAACCTGCTATTTCTTTGATTCAGGTGAAAAGGAAGTAATTCAGGAAGGATGTGCTGACCTTATTGATTCCATCAAGGTCTTCCCTCTCTGCTGATTTTAAAACCAATAAAACTTACAATCAATCACAGAAATTAAACATCGCTTTGCAAGTTGTCCCATGAAACCTAGCTGACCTGCCGAATGAAGGTTGAGCAGAATTACTTCATTTTCTGTTCTAGTCTTTTCAACAGCCATAGCAGACTGTTAGAGCACTGTGTTTTGGCTGGATTAGATTTATTCTAGCTAACAGTCAGGGATAAGACCAGACTGCAAAATTTGGATGCAAGGTTCACGTCTAAGAATTTGGTTGAGGCTTTTAGAAGAACTAAAAACCATTTGCAAAACTGAAATTAGAGTTCAGACTTCTAAGCTAAACCCTCCTCAGAGTTCAAGTGCAGCTGAGCCCATCCTGTTAACCAGTATGAATAAATATTTTGCATTTGCTTTCCATCTGATGCAAATTGAAAAGGCAGGCACACATCCCATGCTTTAAGAGAAGTCCTGCAGATCCTTAAAAGCATTTTTAACACTAAGGTAGGATAATACTTGGGACTTACATAGCACTTTTCATCTTCAAAGCGCTGTATGAGCATTAATCCTCACAGCATCCTTGTGAGGTAGGTAAGTGCTAATATCCCCATTTTAGAAATGGGGTGAGGGCCTGGTCCCCTGCTGTTGTAACTTGGCATAGCACTGGCCCTCATACACTTGTGCCTTTTTACACCAGATGAGGACCTGGCCCCAGAAAATTTAAGTGACTTACCCAAGGCCACAAAAGGAGCAAGCATGGATAAAAGGCAGGAGAAGTACCCAGGAGGACTTCTGTCATGAGAAGTCGGCAACTTCCCATCCTCTTCCAAGAACACAGTTATGATGCCTCTGCTTAAAAGAGCCCATCTGTATCCAGAAACCAAGCAAAGATAAAGAGGCACCTGCCACTGAGCTTTACAGTTGCTGTTTGCTTTGATCTGCTTCTTCCAGAACAGCTCCCAAAATTACCATGATAGCAAGCTGAAAACATACAGGTGTTATGTCAAACTATGGGACTGGAAAACTTCGAAGAGCCACTAAAAACTCTGCAAAGTTTGTCCTGGGAATTTTATATACGTGTGTAAAAATATATCAATTACCTCCACTGATTACAACATGAAACCTTCAGCAATCTACTTAAAAGCCATGTTAGAGTAATTCTTAAACCAATCAGTCTTACAGTTGCCTCACTATGGAGCAGTAAGAAGCCAGGTATTAAGCACGAATACAATTTTCTTGGTAGAGTAGGAGTAAAGCTGTTAAAATCCTCTGGCTTTGTTCTTCTCAACCCGCCATTTCTACACCAGCTTCACCCTGCTGACATCAGTGTGACTGGCACAGCCGAGAAGCACTACTAGCATTTAAAAACCAGTTGCAATTAGCATTGCTTCTTTGACTTCATTGGGAGTTCTGTGTGAGGAGGATCTATCTACAGAAAGAGATACAAGGCTGAAATAAATGTGCTACATCTTTTATATGTCCAAATAAGGAGCCAAAGGATCTCCAACAGGGTGATAACTACAGAAAGGAAAGAGAGCAAAAGTAATCGGACCATGTGTGTAACCTCAAGTGACCATAGATGGGAACTGCAGAGGGGTGTTTGAATATAGCAGTGGGAAAAGAAAGCCTCTGTACTTGGCAAGGAAAGGAGCTGACACTGCTGGGGCCAGGCACACTACACCGCTGGGGTGCTTCATTTCCTCTGTAATGTCCCTGGGCCAAAGACTGGGTGCTTCTCAAAGACTGTACCCCTGAAAAGGAGAAGAATGGGTCAAACCTCGCAGTTTTACAGTGCAAAGAGACAACAGGAAGGTCCACAAAGGCAGTGCCACAGTCAGTCATGTCATTCCCACTTCTTGTTTGCTCCCTTTCAAAGCGAAGATTGCCCTCGCTGGAGTTGAGGGAACAGTTTTAATCCCAAGAAAAGGTATTTAACAGACTGTCAGCAACTGCTTAGTGTTTCTCAGGGTTTATGAAACTCAAAATTGTGTCAAATCAGTGTCCACAGCAGCTGGTCTCTTCCCAGCAGGAAAGAGCCTCCAGGAAAATGGTCTCATTCAAGTAATATGGATTAAAAGGAGGAATGCAGAGCAGGAGAGAGATTTTGAAGATTGAGAGCCTTCGCTGACGAACATCCAAGCCAGCCAGGACCCTCCCTGACTTTGTATGCTGAGGGCTCTGCCTTGTGTTCCTGGGAAGGCTGAAGCCATTGCAGCACTGGGACGGAGCCAGCGTGGCTGGCCAGGATGTGTCCCAGCCAGGCCGCTCCAGGTGAGGGGACAGTGAGGGAACAACAGCCCACTTGGGTGGCACATGTTTCTCCTGTCCCAGCTAAAGCCACCCAGAGACCTCTGCCACCAGAAACTGCACCTCTGATGGCCAGTGGAGAGGAGAGGGCAGGCCTCCTAATAACACTTAAAGATCCTTTTCTGCAAGTATCCAGTGGCTGATGGTGAAGCAGGATACCAAAGCAAGCCAAGATGAAAAACCACACAGAAAAGCAACTCGGCCATCTTCAGGAAATTGAAGACTACTCATTTCTAGAGGGGAAGAAAGAGAGAATCAAAATTCTAACTTTTAAATAAAGCTTACTTTATCACACACACGTTTTCCTCAAAGCAAAGGGAAGCTCAGGGTGCGGGGGACTCCTCTGAAGAACTGCCAGCTAAGGACTGAGTGTGCTGGACTGACCCATGCCAAGGAGCTGTAAATCAGACTGAAATGTGCTGTTTGCTCACATGCTGGGAGGACGGTGGGGTTCACCCCAAATGCTTAGATTTCCTCTTAGCTGGGTCAATCTGTTGCAGGAAGAGATTTGCAAACAGTCAAGCTGAGTAACAGCAGGTGACATCCGCAGAGAGCTACACTGCAGGGTTCAGGCTGCAGCCAGGAGATAAGCAATGCTGATGAATGAAGATGTTTTATGGTTCTAAATCCCCTAAGCAGTTTACTCCAGGCAGGCCCCAGTGCACCAGTGAATGAATACTGACAATATTACACAACAGCATTAAAGGGAAGAGATTACATGGGGCTGTGCTATTTACAATGCTTTCCCTCTCAATAATGCAGCTGACCTTTCTCATCTCTGTCTGAAAAGCAGTAGATGACTCCACAGGGTCAGGATGGTTAACCTAGATTTTTGTAATACTGGCTGCATTTGCACTAATGCAGAAGTCGTGGGGAGGCAATGCCTATTCCCCACCCAGTCCCACCATGCGAGGCCGGGGAGGAGCAGGAGACCCACTTAGCACCTCTCAACACCAAGGGAAAAGCTAGCAGGGTTGGTAGGGTTTCCTCAGCTGCCCCCTGGCCCTGCTGCACTCCTCGCAAAGAGGAATTCCTGCTCTGCTGACTGTGCCAGGGACTCAGTGCCAGACTTTCGCCTGGAATGGTCTGGGCATGCTAGGTATGGAGACCATGGTGATGTTTAGCCCAAGAGGCTGGTCTGGAGGGCTGTCCTTCCTCCTCCCTCTGCCCATGTGACTGTGTGCAAGGGGCTCTTGGGGCGTGCATGGATTCGAGTTGTGCAGTCTGCTCTCGTTGTCCCTGTTTGGCTGCACGTTTGAAGAGGTGCAGGAACCCTCTGCAAGCTTCCTTTGCACACCTGAGTGCACTTGTGTCTTAAAACAAGCCATTGGGGGAGCATCTCAGCCCATGGGAGCGGCCCTAGGACGGACAGAAGGAAAAAGCACATAGTTTCAAACAGCAACAGAGCTTGCTGTTAGATATCCTAAATAAGAGGAAAAAAAAATACGTGTGATCACAAATGAACTTGGATTAAAAATCAGGGCAACCTCTTCCTGTATCTTTTTAAGAGAGTCTGAAGTCAGAAGTAATCTTGCTTCAGCAGATGGACAGACAAACCAACCAAAGAATTTGGATCAGAATTAAACAGGCTTTCCCAGCCCTGATAGCACATTCTTACTGCGTCCATGTGAGTTCGAGAAGGAATTGGCAGGCACTTCGAACACACAGGACAGTGCTTTTCAGGAAGCTCTGCTGAAAAGGGGCTTTCCAAAAATAAGTGGTGCAAAGCTGATCGTTTACTACCAGCTGGCAAAACACAACAACAATCTACATCCAAAATCAGGGCCTTGATGACGGGAAATGCTCACATGAATATTCGAGAGAGATACTGCAAGCAGCAGTACTGTAAAGCTTAATGAGTATATGGAATATTATTTTTTAGGATACTGGGGAAGAAAGGCATAAAGGTTAGATTCCTGTCTGCCACACTAAGGACAATTAGGGCATACGTTAGTAAGACACATGCTCAAAGTTCTGCTGTAAAAATCAAAGTTCCATATGTGCCCGTTACATCTCAGCTGTCACTGGTGGCTGCAGACACTGTGTAACTGCACATGCATGGCGGAGGAAAACACACTGGCCTGGCTACCTAGATGTCCCTGAAATCCCGCCAGACTCCTAGTTCTGCCACACACGGCAACGCTGACTTGCACCTACAGACCTGCCCTGGAGCAGTGATCAGCCGCGATCAAAGCACACAGCACTGCATGTCAGCGCACCTCTTCCTCTGTGCTCTCTGCTTGGTGTTTTGCTTTCATTCTGGTTCTGCTGGGCACTGCCCCACATGCTGCCGTTGACTCCAAAGCTCAGCCCTCATCTGGATATGCTGTTTTTACTTTACCTCCAGGCTTCCTTTCAGCAGAGACAATAGCTCCAGTTTGCATACTGAGTTTGTAATGCACAAAGAGAGACAAACGTCAGTTAAATTCATTTTTACCTATGACTATAGCAGAGATCTGTGCCTGTCTGCCTACTATTGAAAGCAAGTCTTCTAGCACAGTGCCGTGGCCAAATCTGCTTTCCATCAGCCTTCCTCTTCCCAGACATTCAGCATCAGTTTCAAGACTAACAAGTAAAATGCAGTAGTACAGCACTTCCAAGGAAGAAAAGTTGAATGAGTAGCTACTGCAGGGACAGTCTAAGCTTTCTGATGTGGACTCCACACTGAAGTAAGCTGTATTCAGAGAAAGCCATTGAAAAAAAAAAGCCCCAAAGGTAATGCTTCAAAGAAGCAAAATCAACATCACCAACGTGCCTAGAGAAATGGAGATCTCTCTCAGGGGTGAATGCAGCTACAGCACCTGAGATATAACCCACGTTGTTCACAGACTATTGGCACTCCACCTAGCTCCTCTTTCTGAAGTCCTCTTCATCTCTGCTCTCTACAGCTGACAGTGCAATAAGCATTTGGGCTGCATAGTAAGTAGCCATGATGATGAAGCGCGAGTAGGGCACAGGAAAGCAGAACTTATTAAGTGCAATGGTCAGATCCGACACCATGAACAGCATCGCGCCAATGCAGGCAGAGAGCTTGGTCCATGTCCAGAGGTCGTTGCACAGCTGCATGCCGGCGACCGCTCGCCAGCCCATGAAGCCAATCAAGGCGATGTAGACAGCTACCAGGTAGGTGAATGGGCCTGAGAGGTAGGAGTACAGGAAGGCATAACAGGAACTGGAAACAAGGCCCATCAACAAGCCGGCTTTGAGGTCCAAAGGCTTCATGCCGAAGGCTGAAGAGTACAGGATGTGTGTGATGGCGAACATCAGCAGACCTGGAAAGAGGCATTGACATAGCAAGTGTGACCTTTTATCAGTGACTGGCAGTTGGTAGCAAAAGAAAACATGTGGCTATATTGGGTTTTAACTATACCACAACAAGCACAGGCTTAGATGTCCTTGCAGTGTTACATCCCTTAACACTTTCAGTGGGAACCATACTGACCACTTGGGACCATTTTAATATAAAAATCTGTGCATAGGAGATCAGCCTTAGCACCAAGCTCCCGCCCTAAGAAAAAGCCCCAGTGCATCTAAAACTGCAGCCCAGTACGACTCTGTTGTGATGCAAGCCTTTCCACTGAGAGGCCAGGTGAACTAAGCTGCTGCAGAAGGAACAAAGCTTGTTTTTCAGGTGGTTCCTCCTCCCCTGCTTTGGACAGAAGGATGGGGGCAAGGCAGACCAAAGATCATCCCCTCTAACTATCCACAGTGTTTTGCTCATAGGTCATGCGTGGAACAGGAAGCCTGGAACCAGAGCAGTGTAGGAACAAAATGTGAAAAAAGATACCAATCCCACTGAACCCAGGCACAAAGCCTGACCGTATTTAGCCATAAACCCAAAGGCACTCAGGGACTAAATCTGGCTTCTACTCCATCTCTGCCCATAGCTAGGAGAAACCTAAGCTGGAAAGAAGCAGCTCGCATATTTCAGGGACTGCACCAATGTGATCTGCCAACAATTTTATGGCTATTTGCAAGATTCAGACGAACCTTAGCTGGAATCAATCACTGAAAAAAAAATGCGGGCTTCCCTTTGAAGTGCAACACCCCTGAGAAATGCCAGATGTGGGTGTTGGAAGGTAGAGCCCATGTATTATTCACTTGCCACTAATTCATTTGACAAAAAATGTCACAATGTATTGGTACAGCTGCTGACTACTAGCTGTTGTGCCAATTGTAGATAATGGGCCCCAAACTGAGTCCAGCTCCTCTGGTCCTCTGGTTCCCAGACCCACACATGGTGCAGCTGCAGGCTGCACTTTATCCTGGCAGGGTTATTAGAGTGGCTGGAAGTTTTCATGCAGCTCTAAAGCATGAAATGGAGAAAAGGATCTGGGAAGCTGAGTCCTCCAGCAGGACACTTGTTTACATTTAAAGCATGATGCTGTGGTGTAAAGGGCAGTCTCTAAAACCTTCTGCTGGCAGACATTTCTTCATCCTAATACTCTTGTGTGGAGACAGCTCAAAGAAGGGGAACTGTCTCCCTGCCTTTGGGGAGGACCAGATTGGACATCCACTGAAAGCTCAGCCATGGTGGGATGAGAGGGGAACCCACAGGAGGAAGGGGACTGGTGAGGATCTGGTCTGCAAGGTGAGGCTAGAGTAAATGGACAGCGTGAAGGGGAATGAAGAGAAGTGCAAAGGAGGGCAACGAGAAGTTGATGTTTCACAGAGCTATTACACATCATAGGCACAGCACTGAGGAAACCGAGGAGGGATTTAGGACAACAGCTGTTGATAGTGTTATAGTGCAGGAAAGGTTAGAGCCCTGGGGGCGGTAAGGAGAGGAAGGTTACTTCGCCCTAGCAGTGAGGAGTGTTTTTTCTTTCAGTGGCATTATATGGAGAGTTCTGGGATGGGGAACTGAAGAATGTGTTGTCCTTCACGCAGGCAGCTGGGAACAAGGAGGAGAGGAGGACAGGATGCGACAGTCAAGCAGAAGCCCAGAAAGGCAGCAGGAGTTTTGTGCTATGTGGTGAGGCTGGTCACACACAAGGGAGTCAGCTCCCAGGCTTGCTCATTCAACACCCGCAAATCAAGCCAGGAACTGGGGAAACTTGTGACAGCTGCACAGGGAGGGGAGGTGCAGTTCTCTTGCATTTCTCAGCCTTTGGCTTGGTCCTCCCAACCACATCAGGCAGATCAGCCCTTCTCCTCTCTGTCCGCTTCCTTCCCCGGGGCTTCCTTCCCCCTCCCTGCCTCTGGAGTTTCCCCTCAGGCTGGCAATAAGGCCTTTTTGTTAGTTCCCGTCTTCTTCACCGAATGCATAAATTGTTTCTGAGGGCCTGCTATCAAAGAAGGTGGATGTTAACACTGTAAAGTATCTTCTACATGCAGTAAGACACTAGTCAGAAAATAGCGTGTTATTAGTGGACTGAAACAGCAAAAATGAAAAAAAGTCAAGTGTGCCAGGAGTAGGTTCCCAGGCTCTCACTTCCCTATAAAGTAACGAACAAATGTCCTTTTATAAACTCATTGTCTCAAAAGCTATTCAAATCAGCCCAGTTCCCAACCCTTTTTTTTCAGCCCAAAAGCTGTAGAAATTGAACAGAAAGTACGTTTTTATCTAGTATTTCCTCTTATTCTCCTGAAATTTCAAATTCCCACAAATGATGATGTCAAAAGGTTGAATATTGTCAGTTGTCAACAACAGCAGCCTGCTGAGTTTTAAATAGGAGAAAATACGTTTTGCAGGAGAGGTGAAGGATGAAGTGGGGTGGTGCAATTTATCTGCTAACAGCTGAAACACAAATGTTAACACTTCACTGTGGAAGATGGTAGCTCAGATTAGCATGGACTGAGGCAGGCAGGAGACAGCCAGGATGAAGGCTGAGATTTTCAAAATGCTCCAAGAGAGCTTTTCTTTCCTTAAGAAGAAAAATGTGTCTAAACCCACAAAGCAACACTTCTCAGTTGTGAGACTAAGGTTGAAAATCCAACTTATTTGCAGATTAAAACACATTAACCAGATACTGAATTGCTGTGACTGGTTGACCTTCCTCTAGCGCTACATTGGAGAGGGGACTCGGAGATATCCCAGCTACATGGGAAAGGAGAAGCTCAGCATGGTTCAAGTACAAAAACGGTCATGGTGAGAATCAGGCCTTGAATGTTTTCCAAGCCACAGCTCAAGGAGCAACTCCAAGAGGCAAAACAGAAGCACACGCAGTCAGGCTGATACGACCTGTGCTGAGCCGGGTAACCCTGTTAGGAGGCGGCCCGTTGGTGGGAATGCCAACACTCAGCACAGAGGGGATGGCACCCCAGGAGAAGGCTGGAGCTCCTCAGCAACGTGCCCAAGGTTCAGCCAGATAGATCCAATCCTCAGGGCCTAATCTAAACCCCACCAATATCAGTAAAAAATTTTACATGAACTTTTAATGAGATTGGGATAAGCCCTTGGGAAGCAGGATTAAAACCAGATTCAGAGCATTTGGCCTTTCATATCTGGCATTTCACACACTTTCCTCTCATAAAGAAAGAGCTTGTGGGAATCTCAGAATAAAACTAAATACTGATCTCATGAGAGGGGGAAAAAATAAGCCTTTGACTTTCAGAGTTGAAAACAACACAAGTCAGAAAAGTCCCCTTGTCTCATCACATTTTCCAGGGGGACAGTCAGAGGCCATTGTGGTACGGTTTGCCCTTGATTCCCCATCAGTTACATGTCTTGCAAAACAGACATGTCTTGTACAACAGGCTGCATGATTCATAGTGATGCACGTGCAAGTAGGACAAGATTTCTGATGCTTTGGTTTCTAGCATCCACTTAAACACCTCCTCCAGACTATGGGCTTGTCTATCAAAACATAAGGGTCCTCTCCACCTGTTCTCCACTGAGGACCTCTGCACCATGTGTCCTATTTCTGATCCTTGTAGAGAAGGGCTGAAAGATCTCCCTGCAGAGAGATAGGAGGTAGATACTTCCCGTAGCTTCATGGGAGCTGTCAAGTGCCATGAGCATTTCCTTCTCTTCCCCAGGGATTCTGCCCATGCCATCTTACCAGCTCCAGCCAGCTGAGATGCTGCAAGCACGTGCCAGGGAACCAAACCTGCTCCAATTACCTCTCTGACCTCAAGAGAAGCTCAAGAGAAAGACTCATCCACGGTGTGACTCCTCTAACCATGATGCATTTTAGTCAAGGGATGAGTGCTTCCTACTGCCCAGGGCTTAAGCTGTACATGAATAAACAAAACACGTGGCCCAGCAACTCATTACTAAATAAAGAGGGTAACAGCTGGACACTGCGGCATCCCTTTAGGACTGGCACCGCACTCACCATGAATGAAGTAGCCCTGCTCCTGCCAGATGAGAAAGGCGTCTCCCACTGCTGAGAATATGAGTCCTGCTAGGATGCGGCTGGCGCTCCGGTGTGACACTAAGAAGTTAATTCCATGAGCCAGAAGGAAAACCCACAGGCAGAAGATGGGCAGACATTTGATGAGGGCACTGAACCAGGAGGGGCTGGAAGTTGGCAGCCAGAGGACAAAATAGACACAAGTGGCTTTAAAGAAGGGCACCAGTTTGGGGCCTTCACTCTTCACCTAAAAGAAACAAACATTAAAAAAAGAGAAATTAATAGGATCATCAGAAGCATCAGTGGAATAAACTGCATAACAGAACTGTCTCCTTCCTTTTGAAAGCTGCTCTTTCATGTATACTGTCAGCTAGCAGCATTTCTGCCCTGAGAAAGGCTGGTTGAACTTGACCGTGATCCTCAGCCTAGACCTTTGTGACCCTCTCTGCTGAAAACACTTCTTGGCTGGCAGGATGGAGTTTGGATGGTGGAGATGGAGGAAGTTTTAGATACCTTTTCTCTTTATTTGTTCTACTGAAAACATTTAGGCCATCAGTCAAACTTCTATGGTGGTTCTGGCTACCTATCTTGTGTTTAGACTAATCCCTTTTATACACCTCCTTTCCTGTAGCTGCAAAAATACTGCACTCCCCCAGCAGCAAACAAGCCAATAAAAGTGCAAATCTTCCCTCCCATTTTGGCAAATCCTCTTGCTTAGCCAGTTGCAGATCACCCTGAGGATACAAGCTCTCTTCCAACCCATTCTTTCTCCTGCCCTGTAGCCTCATGCCTAGAGCTTGCTGTTGGCATCACCACATGACTTCAAAACCCAACACTGCAACCTCCCAGGTGGGGATGTCACTTCCTCAGCTGACTAATATCAACATCAATCATGTGTTGCTTTGTTCTAGCATTACACTAATAATATACTGCCCATATTGCAGAAAACGTTTTGACTCAGGGCTCTACTGTGTAAATCCAGACACAAAAATGCCGCGTGAGCACTAGGCTACTCATAACAAAGCCACAGCAGAGGCAGGGCACAGAGCTACAGACTCCACAAGCTGGGTCTGCTCTTAACATACACTTAGCTGAGACCACTCTGGACAGTAATAAGATACATATTGTGTTCACCTGCCCTCCTGTGATACTTCTGCATTTTAATGCAGGTGGGGAAAACACCGCATGAGAAACAAAGCTATGATTTTATTTTCTCCTGGAGTGCAGCTGAGGGCCAAAACAAGGAGCAAAGGAAGAGACTGTGATTGCCTCACATGCCTGCCTGAGCTATGTCCTGGAGTCTTTTAGGAGGCCTGTTTCCTCCTGCAGCTAAGGCAGTGCAACCTCCAGAGCTCCCCTGCAAGCAGGGGTTCACTCTCAATCTTCTCATTTCTTTGGTCAAGCAAGATTTAGTTGCTTAGTATCACAACAACTTCCCATTACTCATGGCCAAAGCCCACAGAGGCCTCACGCACTGGAGGAGGACACGGGGGGAAAATTTAGAGGCATGGGAGCTGGGTTCACACTGCAAAGTCCATCAAAATCTGAACATCCATGTGTGACACTCTGGGGTTGCTTATCTCACGCAAGCAGCCCACGCTCCAAAAACCTGCAAAAGAAACATTGGTCTTTTTTTCCAAATCACTTGGCCCAATTTCTGCTTCCTGCATCATGGGACATTGCCATGACACAAAACCAGTCCGTCTTCCTTTGATGCAATGTGCCTTGGTGCAGATACCTAGAATGGTTGAAGACTGCACAGCAAGTAGCTCCATGCTTATGGAGCTCAGTTAACAAAGCCTAAACTCATCAAAATTCAGGAGCTTTTACAGACACAAGCAAAGGAAGTCAGGTGAAGCTGGAAGACAGAGGCAGAGGCAGTGGAGGGCATCTTCACATGCAATATCTAAAAAGGGAATGCAATCTCTGAAGCAGCAAGACCATAAATAAAGGGCATCCCAAGAAGACAGTGCTTTCAAAATTGTTCTCACATCTGATGGAAATTTCCCCAGCATATCAGCAGTTTCTTAGCAGTACAGTATTTCATTATTCCTGTATACATTATTCATAGGCTATTGCCAACACAATTTTTAAACACTCCATTAAACAACCAGGCTACACAATTCACTCACAAAAGGACATCAGCAAGCCGTTAACTTTCTTGTATTACATGGGGAGCCCGTCGTGAGTCCTCTACTTAGGTTGTCTAAATTAATCACCTTTTACCACTTCTTGTCTACATTCCTTAGGAGAATTCTAGCAGCAAATAACAAATGAACTTGAAATAAAAGTCATAAAAGCCCACGTAGTCTCACAGCACTGGGGGTGCCTGGGAACTATCAAGTATCGTAGGGGGAAGAGTGGAGCCAAGCTTCCCCCTCCTTCAGACCCAGCACCTTGCCCTTCTGAAGTGACACATCAGGCTCAGACTATCCAAAGCCAGTGCTCAGCTCCAGCTCTGCTTCCTCCCCTTCTAATTCTTTTTTAGTAAAAATGTAGTTTTGATCACATTCATCCTCTCACAGTTGCAGGCAACAGATGACAGCGCTTCTGGCAGGGTTTCCTCCTCTCCCCCACCAGTTGTGGAGGATCTCCACCACGCCGCAACGAGCCCACGATCTTCAGCATGGAAAACTAACTACCTCCAGAGCTACAAAGTGCGAAAGCATTTTCAGCATCAACGGTGCTCCAGGTCCCTGTAACAGTCTCAGCTAAGGTATGTAGTTTTGTACCTCTGAAGACAAAAGTTTATGCTGAAAGATATAGTTCCAAGTTCAGCCTTGTTTGCAACGCAGCACAGAGGCACTGTTAGAAGCATACAGGAGAGTATTTGGGTTAATAAACACAGGAAGTTTTATTTAATACCTCATATTAAAAGAAAAACACCTGCTAGGAGCAGTTACCATTACAATCACAGCTTGCCCTCCCCTGTGTGCATGCATGATGAGACAGGTTTTAATTACACTTGCCATTTTCCCCAGGAACCTTGCCTTACTGAATATGCGATGCACTTGTGCAGAAAGATTATGTTTGCTTGGTAACCTTAAAATTACCATTTCTTACTATTTGAATGTGAATTTTCCAAGCCCAGCCAGCATTATTTTAAAATAATGGTTTGTAGTATTTCCATCCTAATAACAATTAAGGAATTTTTCAGGCATAAGGGGTCAGATTCCAGTCTCAGTTACTCACCCATAACCCTGGAATTTACAGTGTTATGGAGTCCTTGTATAAGAATAACCTCATATATCTAAAAGGGCTACAGGCTTCTCATCATTAACACTTTATTCCTTTACACTTTTTCTACAAGTATCCTTCAAATGAGTTATTTCCAAAGATGTCCTTGCCCATTACTGAATGCTGCAGCTCAGTGGAGCCCCTGTGCTAGCTCTGACCAAAGTGAGTGCCCCATGAGGGATGCCACTTGATGAGACAGAAGTACCTGTGCAGCTGAGGGCTGGTCAGCACATCCTGCTGGGATGGTGTGGCACTGGAAATACTTGGGGGACGTCTCCCAAGAAGAACTGAGGTAACCAGAGGGTAAGGCTGGGGGATTTCCCTCTGTTTGGAAGTGTGGCTGAGGCTTAGGAAGAGGTGATGGGGCAACTTGCCACCTGGAGGACAAGTCAAGGCTGGTATTGGGAAGCCGTGTACCAACACGAGTGGAGGCTGTGGCTTCAGGAAAGCCAAGCCATAATCCATGACTGGACTTGCCTGTACCTCAGGGAAGGGAACATTATTTCTTGGCTGCATGGATAAATTGCATCAAACCACCCATCTCCTTTGCACCTGTGTCTCAGAGATGGAATGTGAGATGGGGCTGTGCCGTGGTGTTGGAAAAGGAAGCACCTGATGCAGGTGACAAGGTCCTTTTTGCTAATGTATGTGATTTTCATGGCTTTAAGCTGGGGTTTCCCATTTTGTTACAAATTTTATTGCATTTTTCTTCCCACTTCTTTTCTTCTTCCACTGCTAATTTACTCTGGGCTGAAATGCAGTACAGAAAACATCTTGAATACAAAGACAAGGCAGTGTTTCCAAGTTTTGAATTTCTAAACTGAGCATAATTTAGGGCATTTTCTCAACTGCTATGACTACTAAGTTACTTAGAGTCTTTAAAAATTAGTTTAAATTGCTGTAAAGCCACTATCTCTGTATTTGTGGAATTACAGTGAAAGCATCATTTATTAAATTATCTGTATCCAACCAAATCCAATGAAACCCTCCAAGACTTAGGCAGACTAGGAGGAAGTCGTGTCCTGGCTCTCACCACGAGATTTTGGACCAGATGATCTCCAGAGGTCCCTTTCAACCTCAACCATTCTGTGATTCTGTGATCTTCAAACAGAACCTGGTATTGGCACATGCAGCTCTCTGGAGGCTCAGGGCTTGGATATCCACCTCCCTGCTAGGGATTCAAAGGTTTACAGTATCCCTTCTTGTATTGTCTGTTCTCATTCTGTTCCAGTTTGAAATATTGCTCATTTCCTTGTTGCTGGTGTTCAACAGTGACAGATGATGCTATCATCACACAAGTATTCCAACCATGCTGTGATTTGATGTTGGTGTAAGACGTCTTGAGAGGTTAGGCTAGCCAATGAAGAAACACAGTTACAGAAGAAGTGGCAGACCTGAAGAAGTAACTCTGGGTAATAAGGACCAACAAAAAGTTCCCAATGTGCACAATACATACAAGATGTAGCACACAAAGATGACCAAAAGCTTCATACAACAGCTCCTAAGCTATATCTGCAAATTAGTTATTGGTGACTTGCCGAGAGCCCAGGGGTCCCTGCTGGATGATGTCTTCTTGCACCTCCCTGCTATGCAGCACTGGGAGATGCTCATGATTCACATCTGTATAAACCAATATTCACTACGGGATATGACCTGGGGAATATCTGTGCTGCTCCTCAGCACCACAGACAGCCTGTGCTGATTGCTGCAGGCACATAACCGAGCCAAAAAATTTACAGCTAGCTCCTCTACCCCAGAATAAGCTGCATCCACAGAGGCACGGCTACATTTGTAAGCCAGTGCCCTGATTTTCTTTAACATTTTGGAGTCAGTTCTCTGTAACTACATCGCAATTGGGATGAAGAAAATCCAGCTGTCACAGGGAGGGAGATATCCTGCACCTGAGGTATAGAAGAATGTCAGAAGCTTGTTGCTTTGAAATGCTAAAGTTGGACAAAGTTCACTGTTCCTAAGCCTCGCACTGGTCCCAGGAAATAACATGGAATATCAAATAACGCTCTTCTCTCCACAAGTCCCCTAAATCGGCCTGCACAGAAAATGAGTATACAGCCAGACACCAGCTGTGTGCCAACCTGCTGTGGGGATATGGCTTACACCCATTGGGCTGTAAAATCCTGCTTTCCAGGAAAAGTGTTTTAAAAATAATACCCCAGCTATTCCACTGAGCAACACTTGAGCACGACTGTGCGCACAGGCCAAAAAAAAGCTGGGCCGTTGTCCTCCACCCATCCCTCGGCCTTGGCTGGCCGAGTACCATTTTATGTTATCCACGGCTAAGCTGTTTCTCGTGGCTTTTGGCATCTTGCATCGTGGATCCTGCCTTGGTTCTGCCCTACTGTGACAATAGCTCTTACCCCTAGTTGTGCGCTGATAAATATTTATGTGGCTTTGTTGCCATGTATTACGCTGCCAGTGCAAGCTCATGGCTTGTGTTTCTCATTTCCCCAGAATATGTGGCTCTTTGCAAGGTACTGACGATCCTCTGTGCAGTCTGAGTCACAGAGGGAGAGCTGCTTCAGCCTGGGGATGGACCACACTTAGGACAAAGGACATGTATGTGCAACAGGCTCTCATCTGCGGAGCAACGGAGAACGAACACAATTCCCCATCAGGCTGACCTAACAGAAAACTCGTCTCTGTGCTTAACCAAAATGGGTAGGCCATAAGAAGAAGGCCGTGTGTACACAAATCCTAGCCAGAGGCAGCCGATTTTCCCCAGATTTCAATGACCCATCAGCTTTTGTTTAACCAAGGAGGAACACAGCAGTGCCCGGGAATTCCTGGCCATGAACTTGCATGAGCTGACTGCAAAGCCGCCATCCTCCTGGGCTTGCTTGCACGTTCCCACCTTTGCTCAGATGGTGCAACATCAAGCCTTCTGAATGTGTACACACTGAAACTGATATAAAAGATGGAATTTTTAGGCAGGGGGGCAGATGTGTGTGTAATAGGGAGGATTCAGCTGCTCAATACCCAGATTCACAATTTACATCTTCCCTATCCTGGGTGGATGCAGGGGCCATCGCAACGACCAGCCCTGGCGTGGGCCCTCACCTGGCCACAGAGCAAAGGCCCCAGCAGCCACTGTGGCCGCTCAGCTCTGCATCCCTCCTGGGTGGCTCGCAAAGGTGAGAGAGGAGACAGACGGATGAGACGTAAAGGGGCCAGCCAGCCAGCGCTGTTCACTCCGCAGGGTTGCCGAAATATTAGGGCTGGCTGGGTGTCCTGGTTTTGGCAAGTGTAGAGTTAACTCTCTTCTTAGTAGCTGGTACAGTGCTGTGTTTTGGATTTAGTGTGAGAATGATGTTGATAACACTCTGATGTTTTAGTTGTTGCTAAGTAGCGCTTATCCTAAGTTAAGGACTTTTCAGTTTCCCATGCTCTGCCAGCAAGCAGGTGTGCAAGAAGCTGGGAGGGAGCATAGCCGGGGCAGCTGACCCAAACTAGCCAAAGGGATATTCCATACCATAGAACATCATGCTCAGTATCGCTGCGAGGGCATTGGTCAGTGGGTGGTGAGCAATTGCATTGTGCATCACTTGTCTTTTCTTAGGTTTTATTTCTCTTTTTTTTGTTATATTCCTTTTCATTACTATAATAATAATAATATTTTTTCTTCTTATTAGTTAGTATTATATTTTATTTTACTTTAGTTATTAAACCATTCTTATCTCAACCCACAAGTTTTACCTTTTTTTTCCCCGATCCTCCTCCCCATCCCACTAGGAGGGGGGAGCGGTGAGCGGCTGCGTGGTGCTTAGTTGCTGGCTGGGGTCAAACCACGACACTGGGACAGCCCTAACCGGTACACTGTGGTGAGCGTAGGTGAGTGCAAAGCACTTCATCTCCAACTCTGCTCTCCTGCAGGAGCAAACATGCTCCTGGGGGAGAACCAATTGCCTTTTGTCAAGGAAGGCACTGGCTTGTACATGCCCCAAGTTGTTCCTGAATAAAATTCTGAGAAAACCTACTTGTTTATGGAGGGTGGTGAAGAGTTACTGAATCAGTCAATCAATCAATCTGCCTGAAATACTGTGTTGGTGCAACATATTTGTGCAATAAATAAGAGGGTTTATGTTTGTGTTGAAGGTGCCACGGGCCAGGCATCTAAGGCAGATGGCTCCCGAACAGGTTCCACATGCTGCAGGAAATTCAGGGTGATAGATAAACCCTCCTCCCCTCAAGTGGAGACAAGATCATAGAGGCTCCATCTAAAATGGACTTGTAAAATAGCTAATAAATCACCCAGAGGATGGTACATGATTTGCCTTTGGGAGAATGTGTGTGCTGATAATCCTCTGTCTCCATCATGCTTCTGCCATGCAATGAGTTTCGTCAGGCTTTGCAGTGCTTTACTGCAGCTACTGGCACTCCGCAGCAAAACTCAGGGCCTCCATTTCTCCAACAAGGGTAATGCAGTGAAACTTGTCTCGTGCTCGGCTCATGTGTGAACAGCCAGACCTGTTTGCAAGTGGTCAAAAAATCATGGTTTTGTCTGACAGGAGAGCCTCCATCGTTCAGCACAAGCCAGAATAACAGGGCTCGGCCTGAACGCTTCCCACCTGCAAAATGACCATCGTCCCAGCTCAGCCACATGTGGCAGGAGCAGTGGGTCCAAGGCAGCTATTCTACCCCCAGGTCTCTTCAACTCCTGCAAAATCGGGCTGGTTTGTTGGCTTCTCTCATCCCTCCCTCTTCCCCAGCAGCCTGGGTACTCTCTTCCTCCCCCCCAGTTAAGCAAAGTAAGCTCCAGCCGCACTTGCCAGCTTTGCTCCACAACAGACTGACACAGAGTTGAGAGCTAGAAATACTTGACTTCTTTTTCTTAAGACCAAGCTATGGCTATTTGCCAGAAAAATACAATTGAAAATTTGGCACAGGCCCTCACAGTCTTTGGGTGGTGAACTCAGATATATTGCGGCACAAGTTCTTGGCATCAGAAAAATTGCCCTTTGGTGAAGGCAGAGGGGAGCAGGCAGTGGGTGAGGATTAATCAAACTGGCATCTAACAAGAGCCCCTGTGCAGGGCTGGGCGGCTCCACACACAGCTGCACGCAGAAACGAGAATCGCAACAAAAAGTTTCATTTCCAAGCCAAAATCCTGCCCGACTTGCAGTCTCATCCACATTCAACCTAATCTCCGGATTAATCATGGGGGGAATGAAAATCTATCAGCATCGAGGTTAAAATCTTCCAGGCAAGCATCGTCCCCCCAGATGCAGAAAGAAGGGAGGAAATTTGGAGCAGCAGTTTCCCCGCAGCTGCCTCGCAGCAGGGCAACGCTTGCCTGCAGCACCAGCCTCTCCCAGGGGAAACCACCACTCAAGTCCCTGCAGCGCAGCAGCACGCCGGGGCACAGCGGGGGCACGGCACAGCCACCCAGCTGAGCGGCGGCAGGCAAGCGTCGAGAACGGGACGTTTTGTACCGAGCCAGCTGGGGAGCACGTGAGCAAGGCTCATCGTGTGGTGGCAGTGCCAGCGATGCAAGATCGCAGACGCGGCTGCTGCAAAGGTCTCTTTCCTGATGGTTGCTCTCTGAGTGCAATTTCTCCACCACAGACTGCCGTCTGTCTCTAGCTGTAGACACTGCTCAAGAGAAGTCTGCGCTACCCAATGCTTTACGTTAGCCATGCTGCGATCTACCACCAAAACCCCCTATCATCTGTTGTATGGGAGCAAATGTCTGAAGGGGACTGTCTAGGATAGGTTTTAGGAGAAAACTGCACTGAACACACAACATATGAAGGATATTTAAATAAATGGCTCTCAAAGGTAAAAGAGATAGGCATTGGACAAGCTTTGTGGCCTTCCCCAGAGGACAGCAAAATAGCTACAACCATGAATCCTTGTGCAGTGGTCAGGGAGGGAGACGAGTAGTAATGGACAAAGATGGCAGGCAGCCTTCACTTCTGCCCCTTCCCAAGTTAAGGCAGAAGGAGCCAAACTGCCACTCACATAGAAATAGCAAAGCCCGTGTTACCAAAGCTGCAATACTAATACAACAGCAGTCCTGTCTTGTCTTCAATTGTTTAAAGAAGAAATTAAAAAACACTGGGTGCTGATAGTCACACTGACCACACTCACGGAGCTGCTGACGAGATCAGTTTGGCTCAGCAGCCAATGGGACCTGGGAGTTCTTGGACATTGCAGCTCTCTGCTGCTATACCCACAAGCTAAAAAGTGCATCTGTGAACATCTGGGACATAAAATAGTGGGGAAGAAAGCCACAAATAGGAAACTGGAGTCTCCCCTTCAACGGATTCCTGCAGGAGGCCTTAGAAACGTGAGGGAATGGTCCCATAACAGCCTAAAGTAGAGGCAGGTAGTTCTGGAGCCAAGGAAATAATCCCCACCGCATCAGGGCACTGCCTGTGCCCCATGTTGCATCAGAAGCCCACTCCTGCTCCTTGCCTTTTTAACCATGACATTGCCCAAAGCTATCTTGAGACACTGGACCACGGTGTTCCCTCCAGCAATTAAGGAAGTTATAGCATCCATAAAGGTGTCTCCTGTACTGAATAGAAGAAATTGGGTTATCTCGGGTGACTGTGGTCAACAAGCTGTGCAACAGCATGTCCGGGACCTGCCTCCGCTATGCAGGACCTATTGTTATCAGCAGGGAGCCCTGATACCAGGCAAAGTGAGATACTGCTACAGCAGCCAATACTTTAGAAAGCCACTCGGGTATCTACCCTTGGCTTCCTAGGACCTCAGGGAAGCCTTCAAGATGGCAAAGCCTTTCTTTAGCAGATGTTAACTCATAAAAATCAAATTACAGACAAACACATTTCACCCTGAACTGAAGACTCTGCTTGGATGTATGTTGTTTTGCTAGGGCTTGTTTTGTTTGGGTTGGGTTTGCGTTTTTCCATTACCAAGCATCATCTGTCCTGTCTACCGGACTGGCACAGGACCACAAGTAGGGCTATTTTAAAAACCCTTTTTTAACCTGCGGTAGTAATGATTGACTCCACATCTGTAGCAATCCTATAGCTGTCAGCAGTTTTGGAGATTGCCTTCTGAGTGCAGTCGGCAATGTACCATTGCCAATGACCAACAATGTTAAGAATTGAAATGTCTCTGCAGGGCCGAAGGAGCTGTCGCAGATGAATGCTTTCAGGATAGTCCATTCACTCTCAGAAATGAAAGCAAAAACATAGCATTTGCCTGCTAGCATCTTATCTCAGAGCAAAGATTGCTTTTCCCTCCTGGGATTCCAGATCTTCCTTTTTGTGTAGCAGAAAGCAAGCCTCTCTGGACATTTCCTTTGCTATAACACTCACAAAAGAACCCCTTGCAGATGTTTAAAAACCTGAATCACAATGGGTCTGTCTTTTCATTTTGCTCATCAGAGCTGCAGTGCTGCCACAGCAAGGACACGCACCCTTCCTCAGTGAGCGAGGTCAGGTGGGGCTGTGTCCCCTAGTGCTGCCCAGGACCTCAGGAGGATGCTGTGAAGCCACAGGAAACTTCAGGAGCCAGCCAGCCAGCACCCCGAAATGCGCAGTCAGCAGCTGTCCCAGGCAATTCCTCTCAGGATGGGAAGGGGCAGTTATTTGGCTTGTCACACTAAAATCCAGATAAAAAATTTCTACTGCTTATGGAAAAGTCTCCGCAACTCATCCTGGGGATGGTTTCCAGGCTACAAGCACACGTTCTCAGGAGACTTGTTATTATTTATATCACATTCTTCTGTGAAAGAGAATGCAGATTCCTGTTAACCCAGGAAAAAGTAGTGTTAGGTTTTATGTTGCTCTAAGCACTACCGTGGAGGGGCTGGGCAAGCCCAACGTGCTGGCTGTGGGGCACAGGGCCACAGCAGAAAGCAGCACCCCCTTGCAAGGCCCGTTGCTGCAGACAAGTGCCACACACTGACATCTGCCCCACAAGCTGTGTGGCAAGACTGGGGCCTCTCTCCAGTCTCTCTGAGATGGGTGCAGACCCAAAATAAAATGCCTCAGGGAGAACTGTCAGTTCTTTCCTTGTCAGCACCAAGGGCAGGCTGAGCCTCTAGGTAATAGCAGTGAGGGGTCTGCACACAGATCGTTTTGTCCCCAGGGCTGAAATCCACCTTTTGCCTTCAGTCTCCCATCTCCAGCCTTATTTGCACCCCACAACCCACCACAACATTTATGTACTTGTTGGAGGGTCCCAGCCACTCCATCATTTGGCTGCAGCAGGGAGGATGCACAGAAGAATGGGTGCTCAGGGGAAACAGGCACTTGGCAAAGCTCTACTCTGCCACATGCTGCTTTGCTGGTAGGGATTGGTATTTGGGAGGAAAGGGAGGCCCTTCCATCCAGAAGCAACTTCTTCAGCAGAGACAACCTCATTTTACGTACAATCTATGGGGAATGATGCAGGTCTAAATGAAGAGCGTTGCAGGCATTGGTGCTGTCACAGCCCTTTACGGTAACAGCTAAAGAGCCATTAGCGTAGCAGAGAAGGCAGGTGGCACATGACAGACTGTACCAGCCCCACCAGCCATTCCCAAAGACATGCCAAGGGTGAAACCACCTCTGGCACCCAAAAGCTCACCTTTCTGGCTCACACAACAGATTCATGCATACCTGGCAGATGAGGTTTTTGCAAAAGCAACGGGAAGGTAGAACTGAGAGAGGAGGGGAAGGTGGCTGCCAGTGGCTAGGAAAGCTGGCAGCTCTACGCAAGAGACTTTCGCTGTACGGATCCTCGCAAGGGGCTGCAATAAGATCAGCATAATCTGGCAAAAGCAAGCAGGGCTGTGCTGGGAAACCCAGGAGGGACAGCTCAGCTCGTCTTGTGCCTAATTGAAAGCTGAACGAAAAGCTCTACCTGTGTATCATGTCCTGCAGGCTGAAAGCTTGTGAAACACTGATGTTAAAGAAAATTAGAAAGGAAAATAGCAATGTACCCCAATAAAGATGTGTATTTAGAGAGGTGCCACTCTGGTACCTTATAAAAAAGCAGCAGCCCTCCTCATGTTATCATGGGACCAATATGCTTTAAGAGACAGGAGGATGTAAGGTCAAAGTATGACAGCAAAGTCACAGATTTTATTTCCAATATCTATTTTTGTGCCAAGATGCTGGGACCTGGGCAAGTCAGTATCAGGCACAAATTACATGAAGATAAAGTGGACTTTCCCAGCCAGTCTCAACAGATGTGGAGTGGGCAGGTGCAAACAGTAACCTGCACAAACACTAACGCATGCACTCGCAGGATTCACACTAATATATCAAGGGTTTCACCTGCAAAACCCCTGCTGTAATCGGGCTGCATATACGAACACGGACCACGCTCACAAATGAGCATGCAGCTGCTTACCAGTGTTATGCCCTTTATATTAAGGGTGCAAGTCCACAGATGCATGGGACATTAGCCAAGTAGAAACTTCACAAACGTCAATTAAGTGATAAACTTGTCGTCACAATCCTTTTATATCAGAGTTGCAGGGAAAAGCCATGCAACTTACTTAGTTTCTCTTGCAATGGAGCACAAGTCAGCACTGCTATCCAAGCACCCTGGCTGGCTCCGATTTATGCTGTAACAAAACCAAAAGACACAAGCAAATAGGGACACGGCAGCCAAGCTATGGTCTCAGCCGGCACAAGCCCAGATCTGCTGAAGCCATGGGAGACAAAATGACTTACGTAAGGCTGAGGATCTGCCTGGTGTGTCTAGTATGTGCTGAAAAACGTGCAGCTGGCTTAACATCAAATTTACCCTCAATCTCAAGCAACAATTCAATCAGAGGCTACTTGCAAGTTACAGAAATGCACTCATTTTGATACATAATCGGAAATTTAATGCCTGATGCCAACTGACGCCATATCTGTCTCCAAAGCTGGTGTCTGGTGAGGGGCAAAAAATGAAACCTCACCATTCAAACTTGACAAAAGTCCCAAGGCCAATTCAGTAACATGGCTTGTCTCATCTCCCCTCAGTCTTGGAAAGTACATGTTTTGCAGTAATCTACAGGAATTAGTTTTAGGGAGAAAGTGTAGCCTGCTGGTAGAAACAAGGCATTTCCATAAACTCACAGCAAGGTGAATCAAAACAGCCACCATCCTCATTAACAGGCAGATCTGCAACACAAGAGTCAGCCTGCAACATTAAATTAACGCGAGACACAAGTTGCACTTACCCAGAGAGAAACTGCACCCTGTGCAATTCTGGGTCAGAGGCTGCGGTGTGAGCCCCCCGGCTCTCTGCAGGTATCTGAAATCCTTCCCACCCCAGCACGCTTGAAATCTTCCAGGAAAGCTCTCGCCCAGCTCATCTACCGCCTTTCAGCTCTGGTGGCGTGTAATCTCCTAGACACAGTTTTCTGCTCCATGTCACCTGGATACTTGTTCACATTCAGCATTACATGGAGGGATGCTCTAGACTGACACACTTGTCATACAGAAACCTGTCATTAGCTTAAATGCTATTTAGATTATGCAGTATAAGAAATGGATACAGGAAAGGCACAAGCAGGCTACAAGGAGCAATAACCATCACCTTCATTTTGGGCATGCTGCAGTAAGCAAAACCTACATCTCTATTGTAATGACAAATCTACTGGGCATTGTGTGACATGAAGGGCAGTAGAAAAATTAAGTGCTAATATGATAGCCCCTTAGGCCTCCAGGAGGGAAGGGAGTTATATAACTAATAATCTTTTCGCTGTTCAAGAGTTTCCACATGCCAGCAGAAGACGGGTTCCAGATGCCATCTTTTTCTAAGAGTCTAATTTCACCGAAGTTATTCTGTCCTCAGTATTATGCAGTTACCCACAGAGAAAGATAACTTTGGCTCTTCTGTCGCACTCAGTGTATTTTGGATATAAATACTTGAACAGGAAAAGAGAAGGGAAGAAATGCATCTCTGTCCATTCAGAGGAATTATGTGTAAGTACAGGCTTCTGAACTGGACCCATAATCTTAACGCACAAAGCACACTTTGAACAACAGATGCATGTGACTTGAGTGATATACTTGAGTTAATGAAGTCTTTAATCTACAGCACTGCCTGCAGCAGTGATCAGCACTAACTGCTTAATGCAACCACACTGGGACTGGGAAAAGCGTGAGAGAAGCCCGCACTTTCTAGCCTCCAATTTCAGCTACCCATATCTAAGCCCATCCTCTCATAGCAACAGCTACAGCAAGAATGTCAATGTCATAGCAAGAATGCGCAAGTTCAGTCTGAAAAAATAAATCGTGGCATGTAACACTATGCCTGGGCTCTAGCTGGCACAAATCAGCACAGTTTTTTGCTCAGTAGGACCAAAGCTTTTAGGCTTCTCCCAAAAGGTGTGACTGACATAAATGTTACTAAGAGCCTGCTAAGCTTACCTAAAGTGATGATTCCCTCCCTTACTTCATTGAGTTCAGATGTTTGAAAATCTTTTCTATAATTCATTTAAATTGGCTTGGTTTTTATACAAGTGCCATATTTCCATAATTGTCTATGTGGTATAAAAATGTGCATGTTTACAAGCCTCCTGCGTAATAAAATCCCAATTTATGATGTATTTAAGTAACGGGGAAAATTACAATGAAAGCAACAATGTTGCGTATAAACAAAGAGAACAAGTAAAATTAACCTCTCTACCGTAGGAGTTACTTCTGACTTCGACGGTTGCTAACACTTTATTCATTAATACAGAAATAATACATCCTCTATTTAAGAAGCAAAGGCTGAAATAGTTCAAAGTGTGATCTGGCCTTCTTGTTTTCAACAGCATTTTGAGGATTATGGAGCACACTTTCTAATAATAAAACTTTAAAACTATCCTTAAACCTACTACTGCTACAATTGCCCATAGCGCAGAGTCTCCAAGCAACGTGATTTACATCGGGTTTCTATATTCATCTGGATCAGTGTGGTTTGGCCCCTCCTCAAAAACTCAAATGGTACCCACCCAATTCTCCAGCCCTATTCAATATTTGTTACTGGTGAATACCTTTCCAGATCATACCTTTCAGGTTTTTTGCCCAGTTTTTGTCAGTGACCTTCATACTCCCCCACAGTGACGTCCTGCATCTACCCAGGGGGTCGACAAGGGCTGTTCCCAGGAGGGTTGCTGGCTGCTGCCCACCTAGGGGGAACGGGGCCAAGGGCTCAACTTGCTTCATGCAGCCAAAACAACATATTCTTCCCCAACCCAGCTATCTCTGTTTAAAGATGCAAATATATCAGAGGATGAAAGGGAAGGGATGGGGATTGTTAAGATACGGCTTCTGGGCAAAAATCTGTCCCAAACAGGGAGTTTTGCCTCCCTCCCAGACAGAGGACTGTGCCAGGCCAAGTAAAAGTCAGGTGCGGCGGGGCTGTTGTAGGGATGAGAGCCCATAGTTCATCTTGCTCAAAAAGTCACACCGATATCATCTGTAACTGCCCCCCAAAAGACATCTATTCTCAGCCAATTAATGTCTTTATATTTCCCATGCCCTGTTTTCCTCAAGGTGGTGTGAAGCCCTATACTAAGTTTAACCCTAACTTTAGGGGAAAAATAGGGTTCCTTTGAGCAAGGAGCATTATGTAAATGCCAGAATGACTGCATGTCTCCAGGCTCATCTCCTGCACACTTGTGGCCCCTGCAATCATGGTGCCTGCTGGGCAGAAAGGTCCTTAGGGCAAGGGCTATCTCCCACAAGCTCACACTAAAAACTGCTTAACCAATAGTGGGGGGGAAAAAAAAAAAAAAAAAAAAAAAAGACAAAAACCACTAACGAGGCAGTCTCAGAAAGGACTTTTATTAAGGTGGGACCAGTGATGACTGAACAAGAAGGGAATTAAGCCTCACATATCCATGAAGCAAATGCGCCATTTATTAATACTGCTCTCCAACCACAGGCTCTCAGCCCACACAGCTTTATGCAGAAAAAACAGCTCTTAATCAGGGTGGTAGCAAGAATAATAATTTTTAAGCAGGATGCTCCTGCTTGCCTAGCAGAGTAAGCAGTGAAAGCTTCCCTCCAAGGTGACTTCCAACCAGAGTGAGCATTGCTCACCAGCTGGAACAGGACCGGCAGACAAATGCATCTTCTCTGCCACAGCCCAGCACCATGCAAGTCTAAACTCTGGCATCAGCGGGACCCCAGAACTTTATCCCAGCTGAGGACCTGGCACAATATGTTAAAAGGTATTTTGGCCCCAGACTCATTTATTTGTGGGCATGCTCCCCCCTCAGCACATCTGAATTGTGCAGCACCAGAGACAACAGCTTGGCTAGCTCTGCACAATGCCGCGGTCTCTCCTTGCGCATGGGGCGGACATGCCAAACCCCCCAGGCCGTGATGCACACCTGGCAGCCAGCATGAACAAGCAGTCCTAGCCGCGATCTCTCCCTAGCTTCCTCTCCATGGTCCGTGCCTCCTTGCGTGGTTTCTTCCAGCTATCAGTTGTACAGCAGACCTGGAGCTCAGGGCTTCCGACTCTTGTTACAAGAGTGTCCTAAAGAAGGAAAGAGGGGGAGACGCAGGAGACCAGGTTGTGTGTAAGTAGTCAGGGCCATCTGCTGCAGTTATGTACAAAGGCCATCACTTTGAAAACTGGAAGCAAAATCATGTCACTCTCTGCTGTGCTCTTCTAACGTCCTCCCCACTGAGGCTGATGCTGCAGTATACTGGGAGAGGACATACACTGTAGACAAATCAATTCCTCTGGCTAATTTGATTATGCCTCAGGTGCTGCCCCCACAGAGAGCGTCCCCATCATGTGTCATAGCAGCGATAGCCATGCTGGCTCTAAACACCTGGTCTATCTATGCAGCAAAAGGCAGTGCGGTACAGAGATAAAGCCTGGGCCCCAAGGGTAGCACCTAGCTGTGGCCACACCGATTGCCCACTGCTGTTCCCTTCAGCAAGCAACTTGTCCGAGGGAGCCCACCGGCTGTACAGCCACCCTGCTTCTCACCCCCTGTGCAGCTCCAGCTGGCAGCTGTGCAAGGGCCGCACCATGCTCCCAGGCAGCACACTGCTGCATGACACCGTTTCAGCCTGCCCTTCGTGGACCGCAGCACAGCTGATGCCAGAGCAGCACAGTGCGCTCCTTCGGAGCAACAGCGATGTGAAAACCCACTGAAGGTGCTGTGCAAAGAACTGCTCTATAACAGACTGAAGTCTTGCAGCTCTTTTTTTATGAGCTCTTTGGAGGATCAGACACCCTTCCCTCCCACCTCTACAGCCATGGTAAACAGCTGCAGCTCTGGTTGCAGCTCCTGGTCTCATCATCCCTCCAGCTCTCCGCAGCTTCACACCTGCGTTAGTTGACTTTGGTGAAGCAGAGTCAGTATGTCAGGGATGAAGCCAAAGCAGAAACGTGCTTTGTTACATGTCAAAGGGGCAAGTGAAGAAAGCAGGTGTTTTTTTTTTTTTCATTTTCCTTCCCAAGTTACCTTCCTAAAGTGTAATATCTGGTGTAGGTAAAGCCTTCCAGTCTGAACTACGTACACCCTTCCCAACATATACTCATGCTTTAGTCATTTGCCTCCTCTCAAAGCTCAGTTGAAATATACTCTGCAAGACCACCCTGATTCACTAGCCTTAACAGCCAAGTACTGCCTCCTGTGAATTATGAAACAAATTCTGCCAGTTTTTGAGCCATTCCAGTATTGTCCCGGCATAAGATTTTACTTCCAAGGTACACGTACACAATTCAGTGTAACCAAAAGCATTACTTAAGGATGAATTTAGCTTATGGCATAGAAACACAAAGATACCAAACCTCTTTAGTTATTTTTGAGAAGCACCAAAAAAAAAAAAAAAAAAAAAAAAAAAAAAAAAGAGTTTGGCACTACAATGATATAATTTACAAGGTACTTCCCTCTGTCTCTAAAGATAAAAGTCACCCCCAAGCTGCTGATGAACTTACCAGGTACATGTTAATAACTAGGGGAAAATTCATCTGAAGTATCAGACAATACAAGCTGCTGTGCAGAACTGGCAAAGCAATTTAAAAGTTTTGAACCCTGGCTTTGTGAGTTAAGAACAGGGAAAGGATGGGATTTCTACCTGCAAGAGAGAACGCAATGGACTGGCCATTAACCAAAATATTTCAAAACAGGATGATAATGGATCCACAGGGAACGAGGATACCAGCAATAGGTGTTCAGCACTGCAGCGAAGCACCAGGCAACTTTCCTACCAACAGTTAGCTATTCTTAGAGCACACATTAGTCTGCTGGTGTATTCAGACAAATCCCTCGCTTTCTAGAAAGAGGACCGTGCAAAGCAGCATGTCTAACAGCGCAGCTTTTCTGCTGTTCTGGCTGAAAGCATTTTGTCTTCTTTCAGTGTTGAAGCACCCCCCCTTCACCTGCAGGGCCAGGACCTGGTACTGCTGGTATGAGCCACAGCTACTTCAGTTACCAGCTTTGCTCCATCAATCCAGCTGTGCTGCTATACACATCACCTATTGACAGGACAGCGGCAAGTCACTACCTGATTGCTGGTTACATTAATTAAGCATCGTGACTCCCCCATAAGACAGGCAGGTGACACCATCCCTGTCGTATGTCATTAGATGGTGGAAGTGCCAGATTGACTTGTCAGGGGCGACGAGGTCTCTGTGGGAGGTCGCCCAGCCTACGGAAAGGTCTGCCCGACGCGGTGGCCGACGCAAGCCTTAGCCCAAGCCATCACCTGGACAGCAAAGCCATCTCCAGATGGTAAGGCAGAGCTGCCTGCGAGGGCAAGGAGGCCGCAGGGGCAGGAGGATGCTCCCGGGTGCTGCCGCGGCGCAAGCCCAGGGCAGCTGGAGCGGAGACGCTCTGAGCACATGCGTTCTATGTAAAGCAGATGTATTACAGATTTTTCAAAAAATATAAATGACAAGAGGAGGAAGAGACGGAGAGCCACCCAGGGAGGCGCACCGCTGGAGCAACAGCTGCCGGGGGAGGCACCGGCGCACGGCGAGGGGCGGGGTGAGCATCAAGCACGCGGGGGGCGGGGGGGGTCTCCGCCAACGGCCGCTGCCTCGCACCCCGGGCGCGGGCGGGGAGCGGCGGCGGGAGCCGGGAGCGGAGCAAGGCGCCCACCGCCCTCGGGGACCGGCTAGGGGGCACCGGCGAGGAGGGGGGTACCGCCCGGGGAGGGCACCCCTGCCTGGCGGCCGTGGGAGGGGGCGCGGGTCCCGCTCCCCCCGCCCGCCGCGCGGCCCGCACTCACCACAGTGACGGGGGACACCATGTCAGCGGCGGCAGCGGGGCGCCTCCTGCTCCTGCCTGCTGCCCTGCCTGCCTGCCGGGGCGCTTTTTTAGACAGCGGTGACGTCACCGGAGAGGGGGCCCCCGCGGCGAATGCGCTGCGGGGAGAGGGAGGGGGGCGGCCTCCGCCCCGGCCCCGCCCCCGGGGCGGGCAGGGCAGGCGGCGCAGGCAGGGCGGGCGGGCGCACCCCGGGCCCGCTGCCGGGCGGGTGCGCGGTTCGGTCGGCCCCCGGCGGCGGCGGCGGCGTCAGCGGCGCCGTCCCCGTCCTGGCGAGGCGCCTGCCAGGCAGCCGGCAGAGGCCGGGTCCTGCGCCGCGTCCCCTCCCCGGGGGCGGCCGCAGCGGGGACGCGGCCTGCGGGGTCCCGGGGGGAGGCGACGGGGTTGCGCCGGTCCTTGCGAGCCCCGGTTGCAGCCCGTTGCCGGGCCTTGCTGGAGGCGCGGGGGCTCCCTCCCGAAAACGGCCTCCCCCACGCCCCGTGCCGGAGCAGGGCGCGTTGCCTTGTCCGCTGCAGCGCTAACGAGGGCTCGCTACTCCGGCCGCTCACTCTTGGCCGAGAAAAGCGTCAGCCTGCTTAGCAAAACGGCTTCCCTGCCTGCCGAGGGGTGCCAGCGGCCGGGTCTGCTGCCTGCCTGTCGGTAAACGCCCCGCAACAGCAGCGCCTCGGAGGCCCGAGGACATCCCCGGGCAGGGCAGGCCCGCGTCCTTTGCCCCGGCACCGCCCAGAGCTGCCGGTGCCGGCGGTACCAGGCACGGGGCGAGGGGCAGCACGCCCCGTACCCCTCGCTCTGTCTCGGGTCCCTCCTGTCTCGGCTTCCCCTCCGGCACGCCTGGTCGCCTGCCTGTGCCCGCACGCGCTCGGCCCCAGCCTTTCTCCTCCCTTGCCTTCCTGTGGCTTCCTGTCTGCCACTTTGTTGCTCCTGCCCTTTCCTTTCACATGCCTATTTCTTGCACAGACCCCTGTGGCCTTCCACCCTTTCTGCTCCACCTTGCCACTTCACCACCCCCCATTTCCCCATTTTTACCTTTCCAGGGGCTTCTCCCAGTTCACAGCTGCCCCCTTAACGCTTTCCATCGCCTCCATCTTAAGATCCACAGGTGCTTGGCAGACCCTCTCCCTGAAGGGCTGGCCATGTTTTCCAGCCCTGTCCCTGCTCCCAGCGGCTGGTGATGGCCCCTGTGACCCCCCCAGGCTGCAAAAATGTTAATGTTGGCTCAAAGACAGGACGAGGAATGTGTAATGTGGGATACTAGAGTGGGATGCAGAAGCTCAGGCTTATTAAAGTGACCCTGGGACTACCTTCAATATGTTTTTACTTGAGGATTAATATTTAAGGATGCAGGAGTCCGCTTTACATGTAATATGATCTTGCTCAAAAGTTTCACTTCATAACAAAACAAACAGGTACTTAAATAGTAGATGATTAAGTAATCTGCTATTTGCAGCCTAGGCAAAAGTCATGTTCAGTATTTATCACATCAAGGGAACATTTTCTTCTATAAAGTAAAAAAAAAAAATCTGTGCAGTTCTTTTGCAGTCTTTGTGCAATAGATTGGTATCATGTTTCTGAGGACAAAATGTATACGAACTGCAGTCCCGAGATCCCACACAGGCAACCCGATTTATATCAACAGAGATGTGTAAATAAAGAGAGGGCAGCATTTGGCCCATCACCATCTGATGGGACTGGGATGGACGCTGCAACCTTTGTGTCATTTACCAATCTGAGAGGGACTTCTACCCAAAAAAAGAAACTGCAAATCTGTGTTACCAGATCAGAGAGACATTGCAGTGAAATCTGTGGCAAGTAAACCTCAATCAGATCAAAGCAAACTGTTCTCTGTACAACAAAGACCCACGCGGCCACGGCCAGGGGATTGAGTGCTGTTCTTACAATTTCAGTTAAAATAGTTCATAGGGCAGTAACATTTTCATTAAGCAAGAAGAGAAGGATAAGCCTTCCCTTTTTGGGGGGAGCTAGGTGAACTAGAGAATGGGAAGAAATTTCCCAGCTTTTCACAATGAAGGCTTTGCCCTGCTGAAATCAAGGGGGATGGTCCCTAGCAGAAGCAGCGCAAGGGAACAGAGGTATTTAGATGTCCAAGGATGCAGTTAATTTGATAGCATACAGGATTTTCAGAAGGACCAATGGACTCTCAGAACTTGGGTTCCTAATTGCTTTTGAAAATCCTTCTGGGAGCTTGATTATGTCTTGGCATTTAAATACCTCAAAAAAAAAAAATCTGCTCCTTGGTCCTTAGCCAAACTCTTTGTCTGCTTATCCTGGCCTTAATTTAAGTGACGAGCCAGGCAGTGCAATGGATAGGGGCATGTTTGCATTCGGGTATTGTCTCTGCTGCTCCAAAAGTGGGAGATGATATTAGGATGGATGCAGCTTTGCATTCGTTCTTTTTCTCTAATGGAGTATCTGTCTTTACTGGTTACTAGCTGAAACTTCACCTGGTCTTGCAAATGAGGTATTTCTCTGTGTCACTGATGAAAACATTCAAAATATGTTAACACTTTGGGATGGATTTTCATGCTGTTATTAGCTCAAAGAAACCTATCAGAAGTGAAGGGGAAACAGTGTGCATGTCCTGACATTTCCATCTCAAGACAGGCACCGGGAAACTCAATCTCATTAGTTTTGCTTGGGAGGGGGTTGACCTTTTGTGATTTCCAGACAGTTCCTTCCACAAACCTTTTAAAAATAGAGATTCAGAAGTCTTAACGGCAAATACGGTATTTGTATATAATAAAGAGATGGCTCCTATGACAAAGATTTTGCAACCGGAATATAAGGTGAAAATTTGTTGTTCTTGTTGTTGTTTATTTAAGACTAGATTAATTTCGTGTGACTCACAAGATTATTCACGGGATGATGTCCATTTTTGCACTATCAAAATAAGTGCTACATCAATGATAAGTAATTCCTTGTAAGTGAGGGACAACTTGGAGTATAAATTAGGAATTCGGATAGAGCAGAAATATTTTACATTTTATCTAAATGCAAGCTCTGATAGAACAGGTCCTGGCACAAATCCATTCCCACTGTAGAAACACCAAGCAACAGATAAAGCAAGCAAAGGGTAAACAGGATCGATGGCTTCATAACACAGTCAACTTTGTCTTGGTCTGTGCGTGCCATGCTTTTGGTGGGGGCTTTTTTACTGGTGGTGGTGCAGTCTCCTGTCCTGACTAGTGCAGGCAAGAGAGATCTCATGTGGCTCATCACAACATTTTGTTATATATCAACCACAGGGATTTAACAAAAAATAGAAAATAGTTCTAATTTGGGGTGGGTGTGGTATTTTTAATTCTCTATCAGTAGGCAAACAGAGAGCAGTAATTACACGAGCATAAATTTATGGGAGTTGGGTATTGCAAAACAGAGCATTAAGTACTTCTGTGCATGTTTGTGCTTGAAAATGCTTCTGCTGGGCCATGTTTGTGGTGTGTGGGGGAAAAAAAAGAAAGCAAGAGAAGTCCCATCTTCAGCAAGGCTGCAACACGGCAAATTTTTTTCTGAAGGATCCCATGTTGAATCTACTGTGCGTAGCCCCGTAGCTCCGTGTGTGTGCAGTAGCTCTGTGGTTCATGCAGGCGTATTATTTCTTTTTAAAATTAACCACCATACATTTCAATAATAGCTTGACCCTTTTTCTTCCCCTCTCTGTATTTTTTTTCCACTGGTTTATTCTCCTGTTGGAGAAATGTTGGTCCATGGACTCCAACAGTCCCTCCTAGCTGGGTCTCCCCCCTGAAGCCCAGTGCGTCAGGAAGACTCAGAACTCTACGTTGTTAAACACAGTTCAAACACCTCCAAAAAGGACAGACTCTTCCAAAAAGTGATTGCCTTCGCAGCGCAAGGATCTGTGGATGAAAATGGATGGGATGGAATATATGGATGTTTATAGGAAAATGTTGGGACAACCATAAAGCTCTATGTTTTCTAGCTGTTTATTATTCAGGGAGGTTGTCCTACCTCCAGCAATGGCTGAAAGAGCAGCAAAACATTTCTCACATTCAGGTGCCTCTGGAACGAGGGGGCCCCCATCTGCTCTCACTCTGCTGGAATGGGCTCTGCAAATGGGCCATGGAGGCACATGCTTCGTTTTGAACTTTCAGATTTACTATTAATACAAAAGTGCCTGGGAATTAAACCACTGAGGAACCAGAAACAAGTATGTTGTTAAATGCTGGAAAAGCTTTATTTGCGACTCATCCGTGTGAGATGCTCCCAAGTTGTCTCCTTGCTGGCTGCTCCGAGCACAGTGCACCCAGATCCTGAGACGGCAGTGTTCATGTCAGCCGCTGCAGGATACATCCAATGTGACTTTCTATTTTGTCATATCTAACTCTATTTAGGCCCATTTGTGGTTTGCGTACTGGTCATTGCACTAGTTCCTGATACTTTTCATGTCAAGTAATCTAGTGTTTCCCCCTGCACATGAGGACATACTGGGCTGTTTCCTTTCTATACAGATTTATTTCCTGATGCCTAGAGAAATTCAGAAAGTGCCTTTGCTTCCCTCATGATGACAATTCCCATAATGATAATAAACATGAAGAATTAAATTTAGACTGCAGAATTAACATCTCAGTGAAATAAAGGGGGGACACTGCAAATTCACACCTCCTGAGAGCACTTTTTCAGTCTGTTTACTGAGCCAGAAAGGCAACACATCATCTATTTATAGGCTTTGTATTTGAAAGTTTTCTTCCCAGGCATAAAATCAATTTGCTGTTTTGGCTTAATAAATGCCTTCTGTGTGTGTGTGTGTGTACATGTATATGCAAAAGTTTGTATTTCTAGAGGTGAGCATGTGTATAGCTAAGTGGGATCCAGAAAGCAGGTCCATTATCAGATTTTGCTTGTTTGTGATTGGTTTATACCGTAATAGCCATCGAAACAAGCACATTAAAATCTTCTAAAAATTGTTAATAGGGAAGGAAAAATATTCTCCATTTTTTTAAACTCTCTATTCTACAGCATGGAAGTAAATAATAAAATCTAAAATGTTTACAGTTTATAGAATCATAGAATGGTTTGGGTTGGAAGGGACCTTTAAAGATCATCTAGTCCAAACCTCCTGCCATGGGCACGGATACCTTCCACTGCATCAGGTTGCTGAAAGCCCCGTCCATCTTTACTTTGAACACTTCTGATCATGGGGCATCCACAACTTCTCTGAACAACCTGTTCGTAACCAGCCTCATCATAAAAAAATTTCTCCCTAATATCCAATCTAAGTCTACCCTCTTTCAATTTAAAACTGTTGCCCCTTGGCCTATCACTACAAGCCTTGGTAAAAAGTCTCTCTACATCTTTCTCATATACTAAAGGACAGAAATAAGGTATCCCTGGAGCCTTCTCTTCTCCAGGCTAAACAACCCCAACTCTCTCAGCCTTTCTTCAGAGGAGAGATGTTCCAGCCCTCTGTCCATTTTCATGGCCCTCCTCTGGACCCAGTATAAGAGGCGCATGTCTGTCTTATACTGGGGACCCCCAAGCTAAACACAGTACTCCAGGTGGGCTCTCACTGGAGCGGAGTAGAGGGGCAGAATCACCACCCTTGACCTGCTGGCCACGCTTCTTTTGATGCAGCCCAGCATATGGTTGGCTTTCTGGGCTGCGAGTGCCCATTGCTGGCTCACGTCCAGCTTTTCTCAATCCATTCATCCCCCAGCCTGCCTTGATACCAGGGGTTGCCCCGGCGCAGGTGCAGGACCTTGCACTTGGCCTTGTTGAACCTCATGAGCCTCACATGGGCCCACTTCTTGAGCTTGTCCGGGTCCCTCTGAATGGCATCCCATCCTGTCAACCGCACCAGCTTGGAGTCATCTGCAAATTTGCCGAGGGAGCACTCGATCCCACTGTCTGTGTCCTTGATGAAGATATTAAACAGTACTGATCGCAAAACAGACCCCTGAGGGACACCAGTTGTCACTGATCTCCATCTCCATCCGGACACTGCACCGTTGACCACTACTCTCAGGATGTGACCATCCAGCCAATTCCTCATCCACCGAATAGTCCATCCATCAAATCCATATCTCTCCAATTTAGAGAGAGGGATGTTGTGGGGGACGGTGTCAAAGGCCTTACAGATGTCCAGACAGATGACATCCATAGCTCTTCCAGTGTCCACTGATGTAGTCACTCCACCACAGAAGGCCACCAGGCTGGTCAGGCAAGACTTGCCCTTGGGGAAGCCATGCTGGCTGTCTCGAATCACCTCCCTGTCCTCCATGTGCCGTGGCTTCTAGGAGGATCTGTTCCATGATCTTCCCAGGCACAGAGGTGAGGCTGACTGGTCAGTTCCCAGAGTCCTCCTTTTTACCTTTTTTAAAATGTGTAACAAGTCCCCTTTTTCCAGCTGCAGGGACTTTGCCTCACTGCCATGACTTTTCAAATATGGTGGAGAGTGGCTTGGCAACTACATCAGCCAATTCCCTCAGGACTCTGTGGTGCATCTCATCGGGTCCTACAGACTTATGTATGGTCAGGTTCCTGAGGCTGTCTCAAACCTGGTCTTCGCTTATGATGGGATGGACTTCATTCGCCCAGTCCCTGCCTTGAGGTTCAGGGGTTTGAGAGATGTGACAAGAAAGATTACCATTGAAAACTGAGTAATAAAAATTGTTGACTTCCTCAGCCTCCTCCATGTCATTTGTCACTACTTCTCCTGTCTTATTTACTGGATGGTGGTGGTACATTTTCTTTAATCTTCCTTTTCTGCCAAATGTACCTGTAGAAGCCCTTCTTATTATTCTTCGCATCCCTTGCCAAATTCTTCTCCACTGAGCCTTAGCTTTCCTGATTCCATCCCTATACATCCAGGCAGCATCCTTGTATTCTTCCCAGGATACATGTCCCTGGTTCCACTGCCTGTGCATTGCCGCCTTACACTTTAGTTTGACCAGGAGGTCCTTAGTCTACCATGCTGGTCTCCTGCCTTCCTTTCCTGATTTCTTACACGTGGGAATCAAGAGCTCTTGCACTCTAAGAAAAATGTCCTTAAAAGAGCTGCCAGCTCTGTTCAACTCCTTTATCCCTGAGGGCTGTTTCCCAGGGGGTCCCATCCACTAATTCCTTAAATAAATGGATGTTTGCTCTCCTAAAATTCAGGGTCCTGACTCTAGTCTTCATTTGGCCTATATCCCTCAAGGCTGTGAATTCCACCACGAATCTTGTCACCTCTAGTTCATCCGTGTTGGTAATCAACAGGTCTAGAAAGGCTTCTCCTCTGGTCGGGCTATCTATCACCTGGATTAAGAAATTATCCTCAATGCACTCCAAGAGTCACCTGAATTGCTTACAGCTTGCTGTGCCGCTTTTCCAGCAGATATCAGGGTGATTGGAGAGCCCCAGCAGGATCAGAGCATGCAAGCATGATGTTTCCTGTAGTCGAAGTAAGAACGCTTCATCAACAGGCTCCCGTTGCTCAAGTGGCCCGCAGTAAACACCAACCACAAGGTTTCCTTTGTTGGCTTGGCCCCTAATTTTCACTCATAAGCTCTCAAGCTTTCTTTGCGGTTTTTCAAAGACAGTTCTGTGCAGTCAATCCATTTTTTTACATGGAGGGCAACGCCCCTGCCCCTCCATCCTTGCCTGTCCCTTCTGAACAGTTCATAGCCACGGACTGCAGAGCTCCAGTGTGTGACTGGAGTCCCACCGCATTTCAGTGATAGTGATGAGATTGTAGCTTTCTAGCTGCACAGTGGCTTCCAGCTCCTCCTGTTTGTTACCCAACAGTTTTATATCTCTGTACTATCCTTCAAAGCTCTTGCATGTAACGTAACAAGTTAAAAGGAATTGAGAAGGGTTCAATAGAAGCTTTTAAATAAACTAAAAAATCCAGAACAGCCTACCTCAAATAAAAGTTCTGATGTGGTTACAATTTCTTTTCCTTGCTCAGGTGCCCCATTTCCCAGGTTAGAAACCCCCCACCAAAAAGAGCTCTGATTTATCTCGTGATTAATTCGCTAGTGATTTAGTGAAATACTTGTCCACAACCAGGAGGCGGTAATAGCTGGAGTGTTACAACATGCACGAAAAGAGGTGAAGGCTTGTTCTGGGAAACATCATCAGATGATTTGTAGGGAAAGAACATGATGCACTTAAATGGTTAGATTACAAAACAGAATATAGGTAGGGCAAATGCTTTAATGCCTATTTTCATTAAAGCAATCTAGCTGAGCATCTGGCAGAAAAATTGTACTCATGATGAGGGAGAAGCTTTAAGGAAGAAGAGGGAGAGGATCCCAGCCCAACTCAAAGCTAGGTGCTGGTGGATGAGACCAGCTTTTGGTGATCTTTTAGGTTTTGGTGGGCTTATACCCATTATGAATGCACAGTGTCACACAGGATGAGGGCCAGCCAGAAGCTGGGAGGGGAGCAAGGAATTGGCCTGGAAAAGGTGCATGGTGGTCATTAAAGCCATAGTAACCTGATATTGTTTGTCTCAGGTTTTCGAAAGTGACCAGTGGCTTTTGATGGGTGGTCTAGGTACTGTAAGTACCTATTTTTCAGAGAGCTTTTTCAGAAGTTCTGCTCTGTTTTATGATATTTTCCAGTGGCCCACCATAAATTGCAGTATCCAAGGTCACTGATCACCTCAAAGTCTTGTCTGTGGGCAACAGGCATGTTCTGAATTACTCTAAAATCAGTCTGAGTCACTAATGAGTTCAGATAAAGTTTTTTACCACTATGTTTATTTAAAGCCAATCACTGTTACATTTCCCAGAGCAAAACACTGCCAGCACTGTCAGCAAGCAATACATTGATTTTAAATCAGCAAGACTGCCATTGATCTTAGCAGCTATTTATTGCACATGTTCCCAGCAGCCACTTTCTAATGGAATTTTAACAATTCAGTAGGGTCACTTGAAGGTCTTGAGGAAGCAAGGGAAAATTTCGTCTTTTGCAGGAAATACCTCCCTAAGACAGTGCCTTCACTCGCAATCATAAGACAGAGTGCTGCACTTCTCGAGTCTTGGTGAATCCTAATGATTAATTTTCAAGACATACATACTCTCATTTTATTCGGCTTGTCCTGGCAATATATACACAGTTTCACCTCTGTCTTATTAAATCCCTGAGCTGCTGGTTTCTGGAGGCTGGGAATAGACAAGCAAATATGTCTAGCCTCTTGGCCTCTTCTGGGGCTCTGCAGCAGTTAGCTGCTGTCAGCCTTAGGATAGACGAACCCTTAGTCTGGTGCAGTACATCTACCCTTTCATTAGAAATACTGTTACAAGAACTGGTCTAAATATGCCTCTCTTTCTGCTTTCTTTCCTATAGAACATGGCCTTTTTTGTTTGAGTTAAAATCTTGCACCAGAGGACAATTTTTTGTTCGTGTATGTAATTTCCAATGGTTTAACAGGAAACAACATGCAAAACATTCTTCTCTGACAAAAACTACATTTGTTACCAATCTCACTCTCTTTTCTTGTGTGTGATCTCAGCTCTGAAAGTGTCGCACGGGTATGCAGGCAAAAATAGGAGTAGGAGGAAGGGAATAATGATTGTAAAATATTTAGGAAAAATGTTAGTTTGTCATAAAACTGAAAGGGATAGTGCTTGGTTTGGGGCTGGAGGAAGTGGCCAGTGTACACTTTGAGTCGGGCTGGTGCCCTGCCTTTGGTGCCAGAAGAGCCTTGGCCGGCTCCATGCTGCAGCTCCTTTCTGTTTTGAAATCTCTGCCTGCGCAGCGGTACCTGTTGGCCATTATATCCCTGTGTCCCTCAGGCAGGCATCTTTGTCCCCGTCTGGTTGTCTGGGTCTGCTGAAAAGCAGTACGCACACTGAATGGCACCACAGGCCACAGAGACCCTCATTGATGTCCGTGGCCTCGGGTATTCCTGAGGAAAGACGTAAGTGCCAGACCTACTGAAAGGGTTCCTGAGATTTGTACAAATAGCGCAACCACACTTTCTCTACCTCTTACACATGTGTAATGCACATTACCTGAAAGCTACAAGTAACATATGCACTAGGTAACTGTAATTTTAGCCGAGACTCGACTTGTAAGAGTGCTGTGGTTGTATTTCTTTGCATACTACAGACTGCAACATAATCCAGCAGATAACGAAGGATGAGGGCAAATGAGCACTTTGAATAAGTGGTGGCGTCCGTCACTTGCAAACCTCCACTGCCTGGCATTGAGCCAAACCTGGCAGATGTTCTGAGCTACTCTGGCATGCTTCTTATGTGTTACGGCAAGGACCAGAAGAATAATATGATTGTGTGAGATTTCCTAGGTCCCTTTGGGAGGTCTGGATTATATGCGTGGGTGGAAGTACCCCGTATGACAGATAGTGAGAGGGAAGGTGGGAGGCAGTGCATTCTAGTAAATAAGAATTAAATGGGACCTGAGCTTTCAGCCGGGCTCCTCTGCTGACTTGCCGGATGATCGTGAGCACATTTCATATTTTTCACACCAGTCTGTATCAGGAAACAATGGTTGAAAGCTGTCTTCAAATCTGGCCTTTCCCTTTATAGCAAAGTAAGCCTGAATACAGCTAAACCCAACCAAAGCATATTCCTTTTTTGGAAATACATCATTTTACCTGTGATTAAGCGAAGCTGTAGTGCTCAGGGGTAGTACAGCCCACAGGCAGCTAAAAGTGTGGCTGATGGGCAGGGAAGGCATTTGAAGCAGAGCCCCACTGTGAACGCAGCAGGGGCTGGGGGCAGGCTGCTCTGGAGCTGGCTGCACTGCTGAATTTCTGGCTAATACCCGGCCGGGGCTTTTTGGACCTTCACAATGGTGCCACAGTTCCCTGTCACTATGGAAACTGGTTTTTGAAAAGGCACTAGTTTAAAAAAGTGAATTGAAACCAAAACTTGTGCTTTGTCTTGGTCCCTGGCTCTGGGGTTCCCCTGGGAACAGGGGAAGGCTCCTGGAGGCTGGCCTGCCTCCTCAAAACCCAAACTCAGGTTCCCCTTCATGAGAGAGCCACAGCTGAATCAGCAGCTGATTTTTCCACAGATAGAGGCAGAAACCACGAGAGCTGTTAAGTCAGCAGGAAAGACCCCCAAAATAGCTTGAGAGGAACCAAAACGAATGTCAAAGTAACACAGTGTGGTCTGTCCCTCCTGCCGTTACGTGGCCCACCAGGGACAGCCGCAGGGTATGCAATAAAGTTGTGTACAGCTCAAACAGGCTCATCTGAGAGTGGTAAAAAACTTCAGGAGATGTTTCTTTAAATTGCTTTGTTCTCTACAGTCTTGCCAAAGCCAACACTACTGTGCGGTTATTGAAGAAACAGGATAACAGTATGGGGGGGGCTTTCCCCTGTGTATGTGCTCGACATACCTGACTGCCAGGCCTTTCACAGTTTAATTCAAACCCAGCAGAGATGAGGGTAATAAAAAGGGGTTTTCTTTCCATGTGTGGGCTATAAAAAGGTCCTTAATGAAAATGGCTTTTTCTTGGAGCCTGCAGTTCAGACTTAGTTGTGTTCATAACGCTCTGGATAGGTCATGCTTCGCTCCAGTGAGCCAGCCGTGAGAAAAAAAACCCAGCATTTTAGGCCTCTCACTGCAAAAATCACACAAGAGACCTGCATGTGGGTGCTGGTCTCAGACGAGACCTGGTGGCACAGCCATCATTTTAATGGTCAGTATTTATGCATCACTGCCCAGCATTAGAGAATCACACCTGAATCTTGACACTAACACTGTCACCTGGGAATCGCAAAGCACTTGCAACCTGTATTTTCAGCCCTGGAGGCATCACTGGAACCTAAAAGCCCTTTGCAGAGGCTCAGTGAGGACAGGCACTTCTCTCCCTGCCATTCCTGCTTCTTTCCTTTATTTCATCATTGTGCCCATGTAACGCTCTGTGGGGCTCTGCTGAATTAAAAAGAAAAAACTGAGGGCTGGAGAAGTCCAGGAGGGAGGCAATGAGCAGCCTGAGGTGGAGAAAGGAGGGAGGGAGGTTTTTGAGCAAACTTTGGCACTAGAGGAATTTCTTACTTAACTACCTTTCTGGGATGAGTTCAGGAAGCCCTACGTAGGACATACCCGACTTGCAGCCCTTACAGACACCTAATTAGCAGGTGCCACAGTCCAGGATGTGATTCAGAGTAATTAATTGTCATATACAATTGGCAGAAGGAAGTGAAGACTCCGCCAGGGAAGACCCAGAAAGCCAAGTAATTATAAAGAGCTGGAAAGACAAGGCACAGTGTTTCCTTCTCTCTGAAATTTCAGCACCCAAACCCCACTCCCTCATCATGTCCTGAAACAATAAATTCATGTTTAGGAGACAGAAATGGAGGAACAGAAACATTACAGCCCCATACAGTACTGACCCAGTAAAAACAGTAGAAGTAAGCAGCTGGGCTTGCTTTTTCCAACAAACTTAATGCTGCTCCATTATCATGTGGCCATGCTGGATTGCTTGGACCTCTCAAGTCTTTTCACCATCCCTTCCCACTTCCTGTGTCAGCATCTTGCCACGGAGCCCATAGCTCTGCAAAGAACCTGCAAGAAGCCTGGGGAGAACCATGAGTGAGTCTGCCTGGGAAGGTGCCACTGCAAGGAGGCGCCTGCCCATGCACAGAATTATGGTGCTCTGGAGCACACAGGCAATTCCCAGTCCAAATGTCTGAGGCTGCCCCTTGTCCAAGGCCAATGCACCATCTCCAGGGGCAAGCGGGAACCTGTATGACGTGGTTGGGGACTGCTGGAGAAGTCGAAGCCAGTGGTGGGAAGGGCTTTTTCAGCCCTAGGTGCTCCCCAGGAACCCTTAGACCAAAGGCACAAGCCAACAGCTATCAGCCCATGTAAGCGAGCCTTTGCAGGCCCCTTCCGCTCACATTTATTTTTGATGTTGTGCTGGTTTTGGCTGGGACAGAGTTAATTTTCTTCATGGTAGCTACTATGGGGCTGTTTTGGATTTGTGCTGGAAACAGTGTTGATAATACAGGGATGTTTTAGTTACTGCTGAGCAGTGCTTACCCAGAGTCAAGGCCTTTTCTGCTTCTCACACCACCCCACCAGCGAGGAGGCTGGGGGTGCACAAGAAGTTGGGAGGGGACACAGCTGGGACATCCCCAACCAGCCAAAGGGATATTCCAGACCATAGGATGACATGCTCAGCATATAAAGCTGGGGGAAGAAGAAGGAAGGGGGGGACGTTCGGAGTGATGGCGTTTGTCTTCCCAAGTAACCATTACACCTGATGGCACCCTGCTTTCCTGGAGATGGCTGAACACCTGCCTGCTGATGGGAAGTGGTGAATGAATTCCTTGTTTTGCTTTGCTTGTGCACGTGGCTTTTGCTTTGCCTATTAAACTGTCTTTATCTCAGCCCACAAGTTTTCTCACTTTTACCCTTCTGATTCTCTCCCCCATCCTGCTGTGGGGGGAGTGAGCGAGCAGCTGTGTGGTGCTTAGTTGCCAGCTGGGGTTAAACCATGACAGGTGTGTTTTGCTTTCTTTCCCTTAGGGTTTTCTGTTTTCCTGGGCATGCTGTCAGGCCCTGGGCACTTTGCCAGCAGTGCAGTTCAGCATTGCTGGTCATGCCGTGCCCCAGCCTGGGAACTTCTGCTCCCAGCATTGTTGCTCCAGTCTCCTCCAGCCAGAACTGCATGGTGGCGGTTTTCAACAAGTAAATGCACCCACGCAGCCATCCGCAGCAATGCTTATTGCTCATTCTCATCAGAAGCATGTTTGGAAAAGAGAACTGAAGCAGGATCCATGGCCAGCTCTTCTCAGAAACTACCAGTGTGCCAACGTATCGGGAAAGGAGAGACTGGAGAGTAGCTTAGGATAGCTACTAGCATTGCCCTCTTACCTGGAATAGCACTTTTTTGTCTATGAATGTCCTAGATGCTGCAGTACACAAACTCAGGAGGAGCTCCTTTTTCAGCCACGCTGCCCCTGTGCTTTGTCTGTTTTAAGCTGCTGATCTGGAAGGCATAGCCTTGAATTTGGGCCAGCATTTCTTTACCATAAATATCTGTGATAGTGGCCTCAAAGACAATGATTTTCCCCTGCCACCCTTAGTGGGGCTTTTTAACATTTCAGTATGCTACTGAGCCATTAGACTTCAAAGTACTTCAGCGTTTGTGGTTCCCACGTCTGCACAGGGAGGACAAATCCTGTAAATAGAGGGCATGAGTCTCCTGATGGGAAGGAGAGACACTGGTGCTGGTGCTAGTCCTTTCCACCTGGTGCACTGAGGCTTTATCACACTGCCAAGAGCAGAGAGTGAAGGCAGGAGGAGATTTTAGGCTAAGCAGCAGTGCAGTAGCACTAGGCTGGCACAATGAGGCTGCTAGGCGGCCTTCCAACCCACCTCACACTCCTGGGGCATCAGGTAGACGAAGGACAGCAAACTCATGTTTGCCCCCGTAAAGGCTCTGTCCCAGGAACATGGGGATGTGAGGTAATGCAATCCTTATTTTTTGTTCTTGCAAGTATGGAAATATTCTAAGCTCATTTCGGACTTTTTTCAGCTCCTCCACAGGTATACCTTAAAAATGTCCAAGCTTCAGACATGTGCCTGCAGGCAAAATACAGAGGAACATTAGAAATAAGATCAGAAGTAGGCAAAGCTGATGTTAACTGATGTCTTTGGAAAACAATTTCAGGCCCTGAGAAACATAAAAATCTGGATACCAGTGGTTCCCTTCTTGGGGTGGCTGTCTCTGACTGCCTTACCAGAAGATTGCTTTTTAACAAGCACTTTTCATTTTAGGAAAGAATACAACAGTTGTACCTTGCTCACTGGACCATAGCCAATCTGTGTTGTCTCCGTTGCCCTTTTGCTGTGCCTCACCTTATGCAAGATTGAGATGGTTAAACTAGAATTTTTATTTAGACTATTGAAGATTTTTAGCTAAAGAAGAAAAATTATTTTACAGAGGAAGATCTGGATGGTGCCTACAAATTTCCGTCCCTATTACTAACCAGCTGTAGGAGGCAAGTCATTTAAAAATCCCTATTTTGGCAGTTGAGAGTTAGGCAGCATTTAGGAACTGAAGTCTAAGACAATTATTCAGAAAGCATGTTAGACTGCACTCCAAAGTCACTCTTACTGATCAAGTAAATAATGTGTCCTTGCAGTTATCATCTTCGGTATTTCTGCTAAGCACAGAGCTAAGTTGGCTTTCTCCTAATCTTTCTTCCATAGGGCAAAAAGAAATGCAAATAGAAGATAATGAAGATCAGCGTACCCTTTAGGAGAAGTCCAAAGTGCTTCTCTGCACTGTTATCAGTATCATCATATCAGATAAATAGTTTTAATTTTTTCCTGTTTGGCACAAAGGAAGCTCTGTTTGTCACCAGAGTTCATGTAGCCTCTGAGACAGGGTCAGCAAGTGGCCAAAGCATAATGGACAATAAATCCAGCATAAATAACTGAATCTGGATTTAGATCAAGAGGCGAATTATAAATGTTTGAGAAGCTTAAAGAAGAGATTTGAAACTTATCTTCATTGCTAAAAATAGGTTTTAAAATTTTTTTTAACTTTTTTTAGTTTTTAAAACTTCTGGATAGCTAACTTTCATTTGTTTTCCTGAGGTGGAAACAGTCAGAAGACGACAATGTGGTTTTGCTGTGAAGTAAACGTGCTGAGATCAACTCATATGTCTGTCCAGAACTGCTGACTTCAGGGTACACTGCTAAGTACTTGCTTTTCATCTCATGATAACTCATGTGTGTTCATGCTGCTGTGGTGAAAAAATACAGCTCTTCTAGCAGTTATGGCTAACTTTGTAGTTACATGAGAGCATGGTATACTTTCCAGCAGGGACGGTGCACTAACAATAATGTTTTGTTTTGAGTAATTAATGGGAACCAAGATTTGCTTCAAATTGAGCTGGAATTTTTATGTTTTTACTACACTCAATCACAGATGGCTGCTTTCTATCAGGACCATATAAACTGGGCAGCAAAAGTCCCTTCAGCAAAAGCCTCTTCTCCAAGGCTGGATATTGCAGTGCATCTGATAATGCTGAAAAGGGGAATGGCAAAAGGGTTAGGAAACTTTGAGCCCTGTGAGACATGTATGCATGATCTCTTGCAAAGAGTCTTCTTATCGGGAAACACTGGAAAGACTTATTCATTGCTGTCAGTGGCAGAGTCCATAATTGCTGCTGTGCAAGCAAACAACACTGAGGTTGACAGAAACACCCAAGGGTCAGCCCTTCCTTTTGGATTAATGTTCTGCCTCCTGTAACATTATCAGACAAGGCAATGATTAGAGAATATTGCGCTTGTACAGGTACATGTGCTGTTGCACCTCAGCAGAATGAGAGGCATAGCTGGGAGTGGGACAGACACGAAACTTGCACTTACGTTATCTGGATTTAAGTCTCAGTTCTGCCACAAACGGCCTGTTTGTCTCTCACCGTCTGTCTCTCGCTGGGTGCATGAGCGAGGCACAGTGCAACCTGTGCTATGGTTGGCATTTCTAAGTACTGTTGTAATAAATGTAGTATAGACTTTTACTTTCCAGTGTAGTGCCTACAAGACTTTGCATTTCTGCATCAATATCATTAGTTTGATGAAGTTAACTGAAATAACAATAGAAACACAGGGTAAAACAGGTGTTCTTCATTTCAAGTCCTTGACCCATGCCTATTAAAGCTTTTACAAGAGGTCTGATCTGCAGCCTGTTCAAGTTAATTAAAGTCTGTGCATTCATCTCCATGAGCTTCAGATCAAGCCCAATGAAACTAATTACAGAAACAATTTGCAGGAAAGAAGCAATAAAAAGAAAAGCATAGTACTGGAGGATGCAAAAGAGAATAGTGGCAACAAAGCTTAATCACTCAGAACTGCTTAAAGGCTTTTTTAGTTAAATGATCAAAAGTGTTGATGTAATTATTGTGAATATGATGACAGAAAAATGAGATTTTGTATATAAAAAATATTAGATTAGACCACTACACACTGACTTTTGAATAACTGCATATAATTGACTTTATCGGAATAAACTGACCAAGAGAATGACCAATCTGTTGATAAGAATAAGGCTGTAAGCAAAGATGTAAAGATGTGACAACCTTGCTAAGGTACAGGCTTCGGCTGCTCTGGTCTAAGGCAGTGGCTTCAGAAGATACACTATTTGGCAGCAATATCAGGTAGCGATATTTTCCTTCCTGGCTCCTGTGGTTGCTCCATTTCCCCCCTTGCTCCTGCCTGCCCTCGTGCCAGCACAGACCTTGGTACAGCCTTTCCATGAATCACATGGGGAAACGGAGCCCGCTTTCAAACACGCACACACAGAGACAAGCAAACATATTTTGCTGGGTTATTTTTTAACCCAGATTGCCCCCCCGATCTGGCTCAGAGCATGGTGTTGACACCAGGGCCAGGATAGCACAAGGTGAGGAGAAATAGGATGGCTGGGACGAGCATGGGGTGGGGGCTGGTGGGGCAGCCCTGAGGTGCCAGCCAGCCGTCAGCATTTCAAATCAGCTTCTCCTTTGCCAAGGGGTCCACAAAGCTTTCACGTGATCTAAAGATCACCAGAAATACCCATTCCTGGGTTTCCATTTGTTTGTTTGTTTTAATGCAGTCAAATGGTGTTTTTACAGTAACCATTTGCTTTAAAAAGTTGTTTAACCTTCTAGGAAGTGATGGAGTGTTGATTACTCATTCACTGAAATTCAGGAGCCTGAATATAAATTCTCCTTGCACTCCCATTCCTAGCATGTCATTATTCCAATTAGGAGAGTGTTTAAGATATTTAAATAATCTCCCATTCAGCTACATGTATGAGAAAATGCATTCACTCAGTACAATAATGCAATTGTGCCTTTCCTCTGAGATGGCAAAAGAGGGTTGTTGGAGCCATTTTGAGAAACAGTAACTGAAAAGCGAAGGCAGTCAGACAGATTGGGCATGAGAAAACATAAAATCAAATAGCAAACATGTGGAAAAGCCCCTCTGCATTCACAGACAGTGGAGAACAAAGCTAACAAAGTAACCTGTGTGAGATAAGAAACCACATCGCTCCACCAACTAGAGAAATATGTCGATTTGGGTTGACTCTTTCAAACTGGCCAAGAAAACAGAGCATGAGTGGGCTGATGCTCTTCTGACTTCCACTGATGCAAATCAGGAGCAATTATGCTCAAGCAACTCATTTCAGCATAGGAACACTAAAGTAAAAATTATTTAAGTGAAAAAAAGGTTCAGGCCCAAAAGAATAGGTGCAAAACCTGGCAGTCAGCCCTTGCACTTTGTAATAGCCATAACATTTTTGTGGCGCTGACCTAAAAAAACACAAGTCCCAGTGACAATTATTCACAGCACAGACGCTGGGACATTTACTATACAGCCAAAAGATCAGTAGCAGAGGAGGTTTACGTTTAACCAAAGAGAACAAAAAGACATTTTTACAGTTGTTTATGTTTATTTGTTCTATAAATATTGAGACGGCATTCCTTTTTGGCCAGTCTGCAGATCCAATTAATTTGTTTTTCAGTTTCATTTTTGCGACTGTAAGTTCAGAGGTGACTTAGGGTTGCAATACACAGAAACCACAGCTGCTAAAAATAGACCAAAATAACGTAATACATACAACAGTGTTTAACCACCACATTCACTTATACCTCAGCTCTTTGAAGTCCCTCTACTTAGGCAGATTCGTGTATTTGGAGGCATGTAAACCTGCTGTGGTTGTGAATTACCATGTCCAGAGTAACATGGGGAAGGAGACAAGATGAAAACAGCATGTCCAAGAGACATCCTGAGCTGCTGAACAGACACATGGCTGAACACTGCCCTGTCCCATAGGGATGGGCGGGGAAATGTTTTCCCTTGGGAAAGCTAGGATTTCAGCCTTTTCAGTTTTGCATGGCATTGATTTCAACTGCAAACAGTTATTAAAATAGCAGCCTCTAAAATCAAGACAGAAAAGAAAGAAAAGAGTGTGACAGGAATCAGAACAATGTGATTTTGATGGATTTTTTCTTGCGAAGTCGCAAGCCTAGAAATAAATCTTACAAAGCAAAGTAAAAATTCTCCCCTTTCCAATAGTGGGCAGTGGCCATTTTTATCCTTAAAATTTTCAGACCATCAAGTATAAAACAGCTCTGACGAAGAGCTATTAACTCAATGTCATGGTTTAACCCCAGCCAGCAGCTAAGCACCACGCAGCCGCTCCTTCACTCCCCCCTCGCTCCCAGTGGGATGGGGAGGAGAATTGGGAAAAAAGGTAAAACCCATGGGTTGAGATAAGAACGGTTTAATAACTAAGGTAAAATATAATACTAACAATAATAACAATGAAATATAATAATAATTGTAATGAAAAGGAATATAACAAAAAAAAGAAGAGGGAAAAAAAAGGAAAAAAAAAACAGTGATGCACAATGCAATTGCTCACCACCTGCTGACCGATGCCCAAGCAGTGATCCGCGCCTCCCAGCTAACTCCCCCCCATTTATATACTGAGCATGACGTTCTATGGTATGGAATATCCCTTTGGCTAGTTCAGGTCAGCTGCCCCAGCTATGCTCCCTCCCAGCTTCTTGCACACCTGCTTGCTAGCAGAGCATGGGAAACTGAAAAGTCCTTGGCTTAAGAAAGATAAGCGCTACTTAGTAACAACTAAAACATCAGAGTGTTATCAACATCATTCTCACACTAAATCCAAAACACAGCACTGTACCAACTACTAAGAAGAGAGTTAACTCTATCCCAGCTGAAACCAGGACACTCAATGGTGGTGGAAGTAACCTCACTTAAGCTCTTGAACCCAGGGCTCTGTTATGCACGGTTTGGCCCACCTTGCTGGGCCAGGGGAGCTCCAAGTGGGGTCTGCAATGGGCGCCCCGAGCAGAGGACAGTGCATCAGTGCTCTGGGACCAGCTCAGCAAGCAGGCTGGGACCTTTCCAGCTCGGCTGGCAGTGACAGAGCCAATGTTTTGCCCACTCCCTGCTGCTGTCCTCTGGGTAACTGAGCTGAAGAGGTAGCCTGGCTGGGGCAGCAGAGCAGCCACTAAGCCAGGGTATTGGGCCAAGAGGGACAGGACAGCTACAAGAGGTGGGGATAGGGCTGGAGGAAGTCAGGGAAGGGCTAAAATAGTGGAGGTGGAGGTGTTTAATCTTGCACATGTGTCAGAGTAGACACAGGAGAGGCCAAAGCGGGACCAAATAATGGGATCCGCTGCCTCAGAAGCTACTTTCTGATATTGCAACTAGGAGCAGTTTCATGACTGGCAAGTGAAAGTCTGGGTGACATTATCCCACCTATTGACGCAATTTATACCGTTCTGCTTGGCATGTTCTCTTTCTCAGACCAGGAAGAGAAGAGGCTTTCATAGGAAAAGCATAAAGGGTTTGGGTTTGTGCAAGGAAAGGCAAGGATGCCAGCCAGTAGGATGGGGATGCAGCGGAGATCTCTGCCATTAATGGTCTTCTCTCAGTTTTTTCAAGTGCTGCCTACCTAAAGTTACTTGTCCAAGTAACTTCATCAGTAAAATCAACAGCAGTGCAGAAGGTAGCCTGTGTTTCCTTGCTCTCTGACAGTCCCCATCTTCCTCATCACTGGGGGAGAGGCAGAAATTTCTTGGCTGATGGAGGGGAGGCCAACGGGGTGACACTGTCTGACAGCCCGACAGTATGGCAGGAAAAATATTACGAGAAGGGCCAGGCTCTGCAACTCAAGAAGTGAGCAATGCAGTATCTGTCATGATCCACCACAGCAGGGCTTCAGTTTTTTAGCTGCCTGTATTTAGGGTCTTAATTTTGTATTTAGAGCCTTTAATTTTGTGCTTATGGCACAAATTTGGCATTCATGCAATACTCCAGGTGACCGGCTGAAGTCCTCTCTTTAGCCCCTCTTTCCTGGCACTTTTCTCATCTCTCTCTTCATTCTGGCTCCGGCCCTGGCTCTGCCAGTGCTCCAGTGATCCTGCAGGACCTCAGAGCAGCTGACAGGTGGATGGAGATCCCTCACACATGGGGAAAATGTAGCCTTACCTAGATGTGACATATCTGACATAATATCCCGTTCCTCCTAGACAGCCCTTCATTCCCATCTATGTCTCCAGCGACTGTCACCTAAGCCATTCCTGCCATATCACTTCCTGCATGCAGGGGTATTTGCGTGAGGCGTGTTTGTAAGACCACATTGTGTGATGTGTTTGTGCTCTGGATTAGTTTAATGGAACTGCAATATAACCTGCAAGACAGTTTCCCAGCTGGTAAATCGTGTTTAAACAGCAAAAAACAAATACACTTCCTTATTGCTCCAGTCTTTTTACATCTGGTTGCTTAGCATTGTTCCTATCTCATGTCCACTTTGCAGTTCTTCAGCAAGATGATTGCCAAACAAACTGGCCAAAAATCAATTTAACAGAGATCAGAAAAAAAAACTCAAATGAGATATAACAGTCACTGATGGGATACACAGACATATCAATTTGGCAGCTAGTCAAACTCCTCAGAGCCATCAGTTGTGCTCATTAAATGTCAGAGTTGTGAATTTGCCCTGGGCATTATCAGTGAAGGCTTGAACGTGGCCCAGCTTGGTTGAAAGAGATTTTCTCCCCCAAATTTCAGGTAAATAGATGAATGAGATGTCAATAGCAATTCCATACCCCAGTTTTAGCTCCAGAACCAGATTTCTGTGCCACAAAGCCAGGTTGTAAACTTTTCCTTTTATTCCAAATAAAGATAAATCTTCTCCCTAAGTATTTACAGGTACTTCTCAAGCACAGGCTCCCAAACCATACAGATTTGAATGTAAATGCCAGTAAAACTGGTACCAAGTTTTTATATGATAATGTTCATTTATACAGCAATGTAAGCATTTACATAGACACATTTGCCTCAAATCTTTTCCCCTACACCACAGAAGTGATAGGGTTTCTGAGTGGGTTTTGGTGGGGTTTTTTGACATGGAAGATTCAAGAAGCAGCAAACTTTCTGTAAACACTCAAACTTGGAAAGAAACAAGCTGCCGTTACTGGGTTTTGTTTTCTTTAATATCACAGCAGCTCATGTATTATATGACAACTGTCAGGAGGTGACATAAAATTGAAGATAACTAGAGTGAGGCAGAGAAAACCAAATTCTTGTAGAGGTCAGCAAAGAAAGAGCAACAGCTTCCTTCCCCACTAGCGCTGCTGAGCAGTGCAGGAGAGGGCATGGCCAGCACCAGGGAGCTCCCCGGCCCTGTTAAGTTGCTCTGCTCTGCACATCAGGAGGTTCTCACTGCTTTAAGTTCAAAAAGCATAAATTAGAAGACCCAGTGGCTTGCCCTTTTGTGTAGCCTTTGGGAAAATTTTGGGACAAGAGTTTATACTAAGCAGACATCAGGAAGGTCATCTTTTTTGCACCTCACAGGGGCCTCGACAATGATAGGATTTAAGCCAGGTATTATTCAGAAAACTCTACAGAAATCAGTGAGGTCTCCCACTGACACACTAGTTACCCAATGTGGCCTAGGTTGTGAAATACACACTTGGCTAAGAGCTTTGCCTCACTAAGGACCTTGGGATTTGACCTTTAATTTTGAATGTGTGACTGTATAAACAAGCCATCACAATTTGTCTGCACTGCGCTCATCACAAAAACCATTCACACAGAAAGGACCTGGAGGTAAGTAGCAGGCAGAGGCCATTCTTGTAACACCCAAGCCTGGTGATTTCTCTGAGGGCAAGAGACCTCCTTACCTTACCACACAGGTGGAGAGCTGCCCAGCTTTATAGCCGGAGCCCTAAGCACTCTGTAGGTACCTCCATAGGACAGCCTTTGCCTGGGATCTTCATATATCTGGGCATTTGGAAAAATGTTCAAGAGTCAAGCGTTCCCCTGTTTAAGAAAGAAATACTATTGCTTCTGGAGTGCAGTATTACTGTTGCATTAGGTAAGAGTCACCGTCAGCGTTCTGACTAATGCCGCCTGCTTATATCATATTTCAAAACATGCAAACAAATCTGTGGCCTTTGCTCCCAGCAGAAGTGTTGTGTGGATTTGAATGGAGACGGGGAGACTGGCTGGCGGGAGGGGACCTGCAGACCAGCTAAACCATGCACTACTGAACAAGTAAATTAGGAGGTTTCTTAAGAGTGAAAAATCTATGTCAGACACTGCATTTCTCTAGCACTGGACCCAACGGGGATCAGTATCTTTCGTTCCGCTGCTCAAACGCGGCAGCACCTTCAGGAGGCAGTGGCATTTATTAAGCGAATGCTGACTAGCATTTGCAATGTATACAAGACTGTTATCTCGGATATTATTTACCAGAAAGGAGGGTATCAATTCTCCACCTCTAGCATGCTAATTCTCAGGAAAGAGTTAAAATTGTAACTGCAGCCTCAAAATCTGCAGCTATTTGCACCTTGCTGTTGGGTCAGCAGTTTGCCTGATAAAGGAGCCCTGACCTCCTCACCTGTAGAGGCAAGTCCAGAGATATCTTCAGAAGGTTTTGGGGTTGTTTACCAAAAAGCAGAAGTGCAGAAGCCCACACAGGGAGGCAGCCTGGGAATACAGGCCAAAAAAGATGTTGTAACATGGTGGAGGCCTCCAAGTCCCAAGAAGAGTGTGTAAGTCTCAACTCATAACTTTGCAATGCCCCTCAAACATTTGAAACCCTGACCAAAGGATGTCTCCTTTGAGTGATATGAACTGAATCTTGCTGAATCTACGAGTCAGTGCCATAGCTGCACTGCTTCCTGCAATCCCTCTGATGCTGAAGAAATTGACTTGCCTATTATCTTTACTGTTAAAGCCTGGATTTCCTGTGCAGGGGAAATCCTCATGTAAAAAAGCAGAGAAAATGCTTTAAAGGAGGAGAATGTGCTCAGATTGTGAAGCAGCTGATCTAAGGGCAGCGAGACCCTTAGGGAACCCTGGGCCACAATAGTTGACATTTGAAGCAGGAAATGATGGTTTATTTAACTAACTGAACTGAAAACTGCCAGAGAATTTATACAAGGGAAACAGAATTAGTAAAAGCAGCATTTAGCTAAGACAGACATGAAGGCTAAAACTCCTATGATCATGGGAAATACTAAGAGATATTTGACATCTGTAAGTGGAAGTGGTCTCTGCTTTGTGATTCATCTAAAAGACAGAGTGGGTGGGCAAGGGATCCCCCGGAGGGTGTTCCTGCTTGCTTATCAACACGGCTTCTTGTGGTGTCTGCTGCTTCTCTGCACAATTTCCCTTCCAGCCACAGACCTGCCTTGAAGTTTCTGAGATATAATAGCACAATACTGCAGCTAGGCTATTCTGCTCCTAAATATGCATGTTTTTCAAATGCTTCAGTAAAAATACTTTTGAACACATTTGCTAGTTAAAAAGGACCTTTCTGTTCAAATAATGGTGTTTTTTCAGAGGTTTTCTTCACTCTTCTTAGCAATATGAAGTAAACACTAGGATTTTTCACTTTCTGTGGTAGTGAATGATACCCAGGAGTTTGACTTTGCTAGAGGATCTGGCTACAGACACCAAGCTGAGAGGAGAAAACCTCTCTAAGTCAGACAACTTTAGTAACAGCAAAGGAAATGGAGAGAATGGCACAGCATAAAAGCATTCATTATTCATCAGTTGATACCCAGGGGAAAAAAATCTGTGAGCAGTTTTTGGGTTTCACAAACCAAATCTGACTTTGCCAGAGCCTGGCTGGTCTCAAGGCAGAGATCCCATAGGTGAAGTGCTTGACCTATGATCTCCTCCGTCTTTGCCCAACAGGGACATTCCCCATGGCCCAAGTTTCTCTCCTTCGTGTCCCTCCCCCTCCTCCCTCCAGCCCTGCTGAGGGCCAAGGAGTCAGTGTTTCGGGACTGGAATCCATTGTCCCAGCTGCACTTGAGCCCATGTAATAGGGAAAACGGCAGGTAGCTGTCCTTCTGCAGAGCAGTGACCTTAACCTCCTTCTCCAGCCCACTGGGAGAGCAGAGTTCAATGAACAGCAGTCTGGCTGCACTGCTGAAAGCTGTGGCCTTAGGGGAACTAACTTGTTGTTGTCGTTAGGTTTGCTTCCAGCCGAACGGTTCCCGGTTGGCTTCATTGTGCAATTGTACAAATCCTGATGCCAGCACAAATAAGGGGCAATGGAAAAGCCAGCGATGCAGGCAGAGCAGAGGTTTCTTCTCTCAGCAGCTGCGCTGGCTTAGGCCATCCACAAACACTTGTGGGATGCATGCTCCAAGAAAAGCTTCATGCAACCATGTCGAATGTAAAACCTTGTGAGATGATTATTCAGACTCTCCTGCAATTCTGCACAGATCATAGCATGGGCTTGCTCCTCCCTGTACTGCACTTTGCTCAATTTCTGTGTGCTGCATGCTTTTTAAATATTCACATGGCACTATCTGGAGGAGAGTGCTTCAAAGGGGAATGAGTCTATAATACCAAATCATGTCCTGCTGAGCACCACCAAATCATCGCAACCTTGGACAATCGATCAACTAATTTTGTGGTTTTTATGTTGCCCTAAAGGCTACATTTCAAAACCTGAAATGTATGGATTGGAAAAGCTGACAACAATTCATTCTGCTCAAGCTGTTTAATGATGCTGTACAGACCCTGTTTGAAAAGCTTACTTTCAAGGGAGGGAATTTAACCAACTTCCAGACTAACTTCCTCCTCAGTTACGGTGAACAAAAAGTCTTCAAAATATTTGGAATCTGATTTAAGCTAACAAGTCAAGGAAATAAGTCTTAAAACTCAAACTGCTGCTTGACGCTTTATTTGTAGTTCATCCAGTGGTAATGAGCCAGATTCTTGCCTAGTATAAATGGGCATAAATCCACTTAAGCCATGCAAGAATGTTGATTTATGCTTGCTACAAATCTGACCTTTATTTCAGTATTTCATGGTAAGCTCCAATCCTCTTTGCACTGCTCACTTATTGGAATGGAATTAGATTTGCCAAGGTATGCTTTGACAAAATGGATTGCTTTTCCCTTAAATTTTTGTGCCAGGGATTACATGTTGGTCTATTTCAAGGTAGAGCTGTTAATAAGATAGTTTTGTTGCAGGACAGTCAGAAATGATAGTATCTTTCATTACAATGCTGCATGTTTTTTATTTCTCAAAGTTACACCAAATGAGTACAATATGCTCCACAAATGACAACCTCCTTCTAGGAAATCTGAGATAAATCTGCAGAATGGAGGTTGAAATAAGTTTAGCTAACAAGCAATTGCATAAAAGCTTAAATATATGAAGCCAAATGATTTGCTGAGAGTGTACTGGAATGAATATACCTTACGTTTGCTTAACTGAAACTACATTGCTCCAAATGACCTTATGTTCTCTATTTCCAAGTCCACAATCCCTGCACTGGGGCTCAGCACACTGCACAAAGCCAGACTTACCAGAAGATGATAATCAAAAATTTATTTTATTAGTTTTAAATATAACATTCTCAATTTTTGACTATGCTAACTGCATGGTAAATACAGCACATCACTGCGGAGAACCATGCTGAGAAAATTGCGTGTGAGATTACACTACTGTGAAGTGCTCAATATAGGAGCTACACCCAAAAGACGGCACTCATGTAGGAGGCAGCAGCCTATTTGCTAAATTCTGTTTCACATCATAGGTAACATCTTACGCCATTGTTTTCAGTCTGCACTAGCTTTTGATTAGCTTCCTGATGATGATTGAAGTGTTAGTTTGCATTGAATTGTTTACAACCTGGCCACCAGGTAAAGACTACTCTAACATGATGGTACACCCATAGGGATTTGACATATAAACATTAAGCTTGGTATGAATGAGGTATGAATGGCAATGTGCAAGTGTGAAATCATCAAGAAACAACAAGAAGGGGCAAAGGAATGGCATGTGCAGCTTCTGAAGGCACCGGGGTCTGGAAACCCAAGGGCTGCCTCCTGGGTGGATCTCAGATCTATGTTGGAGCCAGTTTTTCTCCAGCCCTGACTCCTAGATCTATACTGGAGCTAGCTTGTCTCTAGCCACGTCTCCTAGGTGGACCTTGGACCTATGCTGCAACTTTGTCTTCAGTCCCATCTCCTGGGTGGCCTGTAGACCTAAGTTGCAGCCTTGTTTCAAGCTTTGCCTCTGGTCCCATCTCCTGCTACTCCTGGATGGCTCCTGGACCTGATTCATTAACTTTGCCTTGTTTGGGACTGTTGGTGGACTCTGTTATCAGTACCCAGGTCTGCGTGCCATGTTTAGGGACTGCACCCAGTCAATGGAGGCACTGCCTGTGCTGGGTCACCCTCGGCTCCTGGCTTGCACCACAGAGTCCTGTCCAGGCTGCGTGGCCACACGCATCCCCACGCTCATACACATGAAAGAAGGAGTGAGGAAAGTCTGTGAGAGAAAGTATGCATGAAATCAGTTTAAAATAAAATAAACTTCCCCTTCTGTGTGGTTTTGCATTGACCTTTGCTACATTAGCCAAACATAAGCAAAGGAAACACTCAGGATAACACTGACCTGATAAAGGTTCAGGGGTTTTTGTGCCCTTGATTCTGGAGCTTGTTCCCTGATAATATGCAAAAGAGATTGGATTTGTTAATCTTGGAGGGTGGGGGAGCTTGATAATCTGGGCATCAGTTTCTTCAAGGCAGGGAGAGGATGAGATGAAGAGATGCAATAGGTAGAGGAGCAGAGTTTCAAGAAACAGTTCATTTTAGGTTGCTTTCATTTGGCAGCTTATTATATTTTTTTTTATTTTCATGTGTAATATAGTAGAGATCTGTAAAAACAGCTAGGAGCTTAATTTTCAGAAATGTCATAGTCCCAACAAACGAAGTCAATCTTCAAATCAGGCTCTCAGTACTGTTTGGGAAATAAATCCAAATATTTCTCTAAGTGTTTGAAAAGAAGATGCTTTGGCTCCAGAGCGATATGAGAAAATGTACAATCCATTTGATCTGCTTCAGATGCCACAACCATCTGCAACTGCATGTGGCAAACACACATTTCTCAGCTTCGCAGGCACGTATGATTATGAAGAGCTTCGAATACTTTCAGTAAAATAGATAAACCTTTGGGATGCTCTTTTTGTTGTTTACGTACCTCTCGGCAGCATTCTGTGGAAAGATCTCCTCCTGGAAGGCTCGGGGGGGAGGGGGCGTGGGCTCTGCTGAGCCTTTCAGCGCAGAAGACGTTGTGTACAAAAGTGCCTGAGAAGCAGCCAACATGAACAACAACGGCTGGCACCGGGAAGGGGTCACAGATGCTAGTCTGAACATGCTGTTGTGCAACATCCCCACTCAGGGCAGGCTCCAGCTGCTGCTGTACTAAAGACACGACCGCCATCTGCTGTCAGAAACCCAACCCGAACCAGGGAGCGCCAATAAGGAGGAAACGTCCCGTCGGAGGCCCCATCTCCCCTGCCCACCAGCGACTCCCATGGGCTAGCGCCTTGATTGCTCAACTTCAACTTTGTCATTTCTAGCGTTGCTCTCAATTCATATCTCTTACTTATTTCTTTGCTCCCAGGTAGAAAGAACAAACTCCTGTTACCGGTCATATGAGCTGGGGCGCGGATGAGCAGCCAGCAGTGACACTGCACTACATCCTTCTGGGGATGCTGCCTGCTGTGTGAGATGGGGATGGAGAGCGACGTCTAGTCCAAGTAACTATACAGCCGGCACGTACGCATATCTCTAGGTACGTGTGCGCTTACAGCTGCTCAATAGTGCTACCTGTTGCTTTTTATGCACGTGAAAGACTATTTTCTCAGAGTTTATATTCCGTGCAAATATTTGGTCTCTTAGTTGGGAGCTTGGATGAAATGCAGATGGGGGTTTTGGTTCAGGGTAGTTTCTAGGGCAGAGAGCTTGCCAGCACTGAATGATGGATCTGCTGGAAACGGCTCACTGAATTGAGGCAGTTGTCTCTCAGTCCAGGTTTTCTTACCTGGGATGCTCTCCCCAGAGGCTTATGTTTCTCCAGCGATCTAAATCAGCCTAATCCTATCATGGGGGAAAGCCGTTATTGCTTTGCAGTCTGTCTTACATGTGTTGTTTGCTTTCCTATTAACTCTATAATATCTGGGCACTATGGCTGCTGTTCAATGTTTAAATACTGTTTTTTTCCACATTTACTGTGATGGTGACTTTTTCATTGCCTTCTTTTTAGCAACTTTAGAAAGGAGGTTATTCTTACAAAACAATCCTTTCTTTGCATCTTGTTTTCATAATTCTTATGAATATATTGCTTGCTTAAATAGTTCAACCTACTGTCTATATATCCTTATACCACATATTAGAGAACTGGTTTTTTGTCTATTTCCCATACAGTTATCTTTTGGGATTTTTGACATGTTTAAGCAATAGTCACTTTCAAGATATTTTAGCTAACTAAACTACTGAATAAGCTAAACAGCTAAATTAAATATAAGTATTTTCTTTTTTTCCATTCTTAAAATTTTCTTCTCTGGTTAAGAGAACACTTTGCAAATACAGCTATTCCACCAGCTGGTGTCATCCAGTATCATTATCCTCACTTTCTGGCAGACCTACTTTTTGTTCATGTGCGTTTTTTTCATGAAGAAGTTAGTATTTTTGTCAGTAGTGTCCTGATTTGATAGGTGGTCCACAGGGCCCAGTTCTTCACCCTTGTAATACAGTTCACCCATTGACTTTAGGGTATGCTGAATGCTCACAGGCATTCAGAGTGCTACATAGCTAACTGCTTGGTGGGGTGCAACTGTATTTGTTTGCACTTATCTCTGGACTAGAAAGTTTCATAGCCTTTGTTTAAAGCATGAAGCTGAAAATTGTCCTAAAAAATCCAAGACAGTTACTTGAAATCACTTTTAAAGACTAAGGAAGTTTGTTTCTTGGCATCTTCAGTTTGTTTATGTCCCCAGTGTACAGCAATGTAAAAGTGATATTTTGTGATTGCTCTGGATTTGAAATATATGCATTTTAGATGACTGACAATTTTAGATCACGTACAGAGGAATTCACATTCTCTGAGTTTAGTTTGTCTAGCTTGCATTCTTGTGTCAGGAAGCTGTACCCGTTCTGTGACCAGCTGACCCATTAAACGATGAGCTGCTCGAGTTAAACCTCTCCCTCCATTGACACATTTAAGTACCTAGAAAAGAAATTGGTATCAGTGAGATTACTTTGCCTAGAATAAATCATGTCAAACACGCTCATTTCCAGCTCTGATTAGGTAACTGCTCCTGTGTATAGCAGAAAAGCCACAGATGCCAGATATCTTGGTTTTAGAAAGACTTCTATCACTGTCTCACATGACCATCCATCTCACAAGCAAGTCCAGAAAAACACAAATGGATAGGTACACAACTGGGTGTAAACTGGCCCCACAGAATATTTAGCAAGAGTACGTTGTTAACGTGGCTGGATGCATCAAGCAGAATTCTGCAGGAGTATCTCTGTAGCACCAATTTGATATTTTCATTAAATAATTGGGATGACAGAACAGACAACTTGCTTACCAAACCCACTGGCTGGGAGAGGCAGGAAGTGTCGGACGATAGGGCTAGGATCTCAATGAACTTGGCAAACTACGGTCAGGGGTGTCTTGGTTTCAGCTGGGATAGAGTTAATTTTCTTCTTAGTAGCTGGTACAGTGTTATGTTTTGGATTTAATATGAGAATAATGTTGATAACACACTGATGGTTTTAGTTGTTGCTAAGTAGTGTTTATACTAAGTCAAGGATTTTTCAGCTTCTCATGCCCAGCCAGCAAGAAGGCTGGAGGGGCACAAGAAGCTGGAAGGGGACGCCGCCAGGACAGCTGACCCAAATTGGCCAAAGCGATATTCCATACCATATGATGTCATGCCCAGTATATAAACTGGGGGGAGTTGGCTGGGAGGGGCGGATCGCGGCTCGGGAAGTAACTGGGCATCGGTCAGTGAGTAGTGAGCAATTGCATTGCACATCACTTGTTTTGTATATTCTAATTCTTTTAGTAGTATTATTGTCATGTTATTATTATTATCTTTATTATCTTTATTTTCCTTCCTTTCTGTCCTATTAAACTGTCTTTATCTCAACCCACGAGGGGGTTTTTTGGGTTGGTTTTTTTTTTATTCTCTCCCCCATCCCACTGGGTGGGGGGAGTGAGTGAGCAGCTGCATGGTGCTTAGTTGCCAGCTGGGGTTAAACAACAACAGTCCTTTTTGGCGCCCAATGTGGGGCTCGACGGGTTGAGATAACGGCAAATCTGACTGGAATGTGTTAGAACAAATTTGTTATAAGCATTCATTTTATTAGTTCAATAGTCGCTAGTCACAATGTTGATGTATTCGCTCTCAGCGTTGGTGCACTTGTTCTTACAGGCGCGTTATGTAATACCTTACTTGCAGTCTATGCTCCCTGTTGTGCTGTTTATCACCCGTGGGAACTGGGCTAGAGTTATCATGTTGTTCTACTTTGTAACACTGGCTTATGATGCGATAGACTTGCTGGTCGTGAAACTAATCTGGTATTTGTACTCAGCATTGCCATCATCTCCGTACTTCGGGAGCCATCTATCAGAAACTATTAATAATTACACCTTTTACCTTCTCTCATCGGAGAGCCAGTCCACAGGGGAGACACATTTCTTCACCTTCCCCTTCTCCTCCAGGCAAATTACAATAGCTCTGAGAATTCTGAATATCCTTGGGATGTTCAAACCAGCATGTTCTTATTGCTATGTCTCCTGAATGTGTTCCAGGTCTTGTTTAAGTCTTAACTATTTAAGAATACCACCGAGAGATCTGCCCCAAGGCTGGATAGTCATGGGTGGCATGGCATGTGGGAGAATATGGGCAGGTATCTAGAGAGCTTCTCACCTCCAATGGTTTGGAACTTCACTCCTGAACAACTACAGGACCCTGATAAAGTGACAGAATACTTGAAAGGAAAATGCTGTGGCTATTCCAAAGAGAGACAACTTGCTGCACTGTGCTGGGCTCTGGCCAGTATCTACCAAACATTGCTCGACATTATGCAGCACCCTCAACGGGAAGGGAGGGAAAACAGACTGACAAACACTGCAGCTACTCCAACCCCGGCGACAGGCACTGCGGCTGAACCAGAGAACCAACCTGTGCCGGTATCAGTTGCCCCTATACAGAAGAAGAAATACACAGAAAAATCAGTTCGCTTAGTGAAGGATGAAGATGAACCAGGGTCATCACGAGAACAGGAGGAAAAGGCAGAACCAGAGGTAATCACCCAATCCCTATCCCTGAGTGAGCTGCGGGATATGCGAAAAGATTTCAGCCGTCGTCCAGGTGAGCACATCATCACCTGGCTGCTCCAGTGGACAGTGGGGCTACTAGCCTGGAATTAGAGGGTAGGGAAGCCAAGCAGCTGGGATCACTTGCTAGGGAAGGCGGCATTGACAAGGTGATTGGAAAAGGGACACAAGCCCTCAGCCTCTGGAGGCGACTCCTGCCAAGCGTGAAGGAAAGGTACCCCTTCAAGGAAGATGTTATGTGTCAACCAGGCAAGTGGACTGCCATGGAAAGAGGTATCCAATACCTGAGGGAATTAGCTATGCTAGAGATGATTTATGATGACCTGGACAATGCACAATTACCCAGAGATCCAGACGAAGTCCAATGCACACGACCCATGTGGCAGAAATCTGTACGGAGCGCACCATCGTCATATGCCAACCCATTGGCAGTACTAATCTGCAAAGATGAAGAGGCACCGACAGTGGATGAAATGGCTCGCCAGCTCTGGCAATATGAAGAAAATCTTTCTTCTTCCCTATGAGCCTGCATCTCAGCTGTGGAAAAACTGTCCGAAAAACTGATCAAACAGATCGGAAAGTCCTACTCCCCGCCTGTACGGACCAGTATCTCACCTATTAGGAGTGAGCGTTCCTCTGCTCAAGACAGAGGATATAGAAGGTACACACCACGGGGTACCCTGTGGTTTTACCTGCATGATCATGGAAAGGACATGAGGAAGTGGGATGGAAAACCTACCTCGACCCTAGATGCATGGGTACCTGAATTGAAAAGAAAAACAACCACAAAGGAGGATTCTTTCAGGAAAAATGCTGCTCCAGTTTCCAGTGGGCAATTCCCCAGACAGAGTAGAAGGGCTTCTGACCCTCTTGAAGGGACCTCTAAGTCATTTTTACAAGAAGTGAGTAACAAATACTCTGACCAGGATTGGAGGGGCCCTGCCTCCAGCCAGGTGGAGAGGAGGGACAACCAGGTTTATTGGACTGTGTGGATTCGATGGCCTGGCACGTCAGACCCATGGGAGTATAAGGCTTTAGCAGACACCGGTGTACAGCGTGCTCTAATGCCATCAAGCTATAAAGGGGCAGAACCCACCTGTATTTCTGGTGTGACAGGGGGATCCCAACAGCTAACTGTATTGGAGGCTGAAGTGAGCCTAACTGGGAATGAGTGGCAGAAACACCCCATTGTGACTGGCCCAGAGGCCCCATGCATCCTTGGCATAGACTATCTATCTCAGGAGGGGGTATTTTAAGGACCCAAAGGGGTATCGGTGGGCTTTTGGTATAGCTGCCTTGGAGACGGAGGAAATTAAACAGCTGTCTACCTTGCCCAGTCTCTCTGAGGACCCTTCGGTTGTGGGGTTGCTGAGGGTTGAAGAACAACAGGTGCCCCCAGCACCTGCTCCTCTGCAGGTTGTGGAATTACTCGTCTGATAGCATCACTGTATAAGCAGACGTGGTGGTTAGCACGGATCACAAACCAAACAGGAGTCAGCCATGCCACTACAAAAAAGGCAAAGAGCACCGGGGGCTATATAAAAAGGAATATTGTTTGCCAGGCAAATTAAGCTATTCTTCTGTTATGCTTGGGGCTAGTAACCTTCAGTTGGAGTACTGTGTTTTGCTTTGGCTAGCATAGAGAATTAGAGGTTTTATGAGGAAACACTGGAGGAATTGGAGTGGTTTGTCCTAGAGAAAGGGGAGACCCAGTAGGGGGGCCCTAAATATGTGCACTGTATTTCTAAGGGAGAGGGCAATAAACTCATCTCATCTGCTGAAAAGGCTCAGTGGGCAACAGAGATCTGGATTAGATGTTAGAAACAGCTTTCTCAGGGTGCAGATAAAAGAACAGCAAGAGAGATTACTATGGGGTACGACAGCCTCGGTTTTTGAGTTTTCAAGCACAGATTGGACAAGTATCTGTCAAAAATGACCGAAATATAATTCATCCTGCTTTTTGGGTGGGAGGAAGGAGACAATTCCCATCCCTGTTTTTCTGATATTCTTGTTTGGAGCGAAAGGTCAATACCAGCCAATACCGTACATTGTCAATACCAGCTAATTATCATCCCGAGACTCTTGCTTTCCATTTCTGTTTAATATATCATTAGGGAAAAAATCTTAGTGGTTAATAATTCAAATCAGAAGCAGCTATAAAGTAGGCTGGCACCGCGCTATTCAAACTTGATTTGTTCAAACCTATGTTTTCCAAGTCCTAGGCTTCTTTTGAGCACATACTGCCAGCTCTGCTAATGTCTAAACAGCTGATGATCTAGAGACCTGTCTGGTGGCCATTAGGATGATTCAGTTCATTTAATAAAGGCCATATTGGAACACCCATTTAACTTACTGCAGAAAGGATGCTGGATGAAAAGGGGAAAGGAAAACTCACACAAATATTACTCATTCAGAAAATGCTAAAACTGAGGCTCTGAACAGCCTTTGATATTTGACCTCTGCAGATGGCCTGTAATTAAGACTCTAATCCTTTAAACACTTAAACACATTTCACTTAATATTAATAGGATTAGTCACATGCCTGAAGCGTGCATGGCTGGGGCAAAAAAATGTTGTTGAGTACAGCTGATTAAAAACTTGCAACGAAGACACTTTCTGGTGGAATATTGTCTTATATTTTCTAAGTCTTTTCTAAACAGTTCTAGTCCCAATTAATTTCCTAATGTGAGCGTCACCAAATGAGGCGGAAAGAACTTATCAACACCAATGAGATGCAGATAGGCAGGCACTCCTTTAATTCAGCGCTGGGAACACGGGGGATAGCTCCGCCAAACCGTGTTCACCTTCACATCAAAATCCATCACTTTTTATACACAAGATATTAACGTATTTAATCATTCAATACATATTCATTGTTATTCTATTAAATGATTGATTAAAATTTCTTCGCCTACCATGTAAATTACTATGCATGCCCACTACGATTTTTGAGACCTTTACTTCCTTAACCATTTTGGGTTGGTGGTCTATGAGTCAGTGGTCGTGATCTCCCCCTGCCCGAATTACCTTTCCCCTAGTTTCACTTAAACTTGGCAACACTAAGCGGTCCTTCATGGACCGTTAACAAAGCAGACTATCATTCACTTTGGTTTCTTAAAACAAAACAAATTAATTTCTAGTGAAGTTTCTATAGGCCATTAATTTCTAGTGAAGTTTCTATAGTTAATTGTTTCAAACCAAAACAAAAAGCCATTAATTCGCAACATGAGGATATTTAATAAAAATAAAACTTAACCAAGTTCTTGCTTAAAAAGGTATACACAAAAAGAAGAAATCAATCTGAACTTTTTCAGAGGCAGAAATTACAGGTTCTTGGGAGATTTGAGAGGAGTTATTTTGGTTTTCTGGAAGACGTAGGTTTAAATTCACTGACTTTTACAATTCCTTCAAAGCAAGTTTGAGATTAAACATACACAGAATCAGGCAGATCAGAGTTACAAAAAGAGGAAGAAACATTTTCTATCTTGGTTTTTATTTAACAGAAATATCAGTTTGGCTTAAAAGCACAAAAGTTGTTTTGTCTCTTGTTGCTGACAGACTAGCTGCACTTGGGAATCCTGGCAAGCCTAGTCTGGATCAGTCCATCACATTGTAAACATATGCAAAGATTATGAAGAGTGAGCAAAATTTGGGAAGTGATTTAAGATACAGGGAGGACAGAGCTGTAGGCATACACGGCATGGAGGTTCCCATTTGTTGTTGCACATTTGCCAGAAAAAGAGACTGGACCACATCAAGGCATTGCGCTGATATGTAACATATGCTAGATCTGGGTTTAAGTGGGGTGGGTGCAATCTGGGAATCCTGACACAGCTCAGCATCGCTTGCTAACTGCCCTATAAAATGCCCGCAGCATACATTTACACAGTGCTATTATTTCTCCCATTGGCCCTAACACAGATGTAAATCCCCTCTGCTGAAGGACATGTGATATCACAGTACTGTCATATACAGGAAAAGGTAACGACTGTGGTTAAAGGTTTCCAAAAAGTGGCAAGCCACAAACAACTGCAATGCCATCCCCTGGCCTGGCCGTAACTCCTCTTTTAGATGCAGGGAGAGATTTTCTCCACTCATCTTCAGGATTGCAGTCAGTAGAATAAAGACTGCATTTAGCCAAGTATTCCTGCCAACTCTAACACAGACCAAAGTAAGCAAACATAAAAGCCAAAGAGCAACAATCATCGCTCTGTCAATACTGTTGTTGTTATACAGGAATCTGAGTCATACTAAAAGGCCTCTCAAGGAAGGGCACAGTGGAGATACAAGAAATTCAAGACGGAGCAGGGAAATTCTGATTAAAGAAGCACCACAGCAGCGATGGGGTGGCAGATAGGACTACCAGAAAATGGCATCATATCCTTCTTGACAGTACCACAGGGGGTAACAAAATGCCAAAAATGAGAGTAAAATTGGTGAACTACTCACTGCCTGTAAAGAGAGACTGACTAGAAAGTCTTAAAATTAAATAATACTTAAACTGAAAATTTAAAGAAAATAATAATATAAAGAGGGTGGAAACCAGAAGAGGTGATCTAGGTCTGAGTCAGAAGTAAAAAGCCAGTGCAGTGTCTTATGGAGATGAGAATTAAAAGGGGAAGAGAGAGAAAGATAAAGTTCTTACAGGACAAGGGGTTAAATCAGGACTGTGGCCCAGGAGAAATCAGTGGCAGATCAGGAGAGTCTACCCTGCGTAGAGCGATGCCACACAGAGATACCAGAGCAAGCATTACAGAAACAACTTCAGATCTCCTGTAGTTCAAGAACTACAAAAGCCCTGCGAGTTAACTAGTGCAGCGCCTCGCTCAAATAAATTGTCCTGATCCTCGCCTCAATTAGGGCCATACTGGGCATCTTTACACCAGCCTGCAACATGGCTTATAGCTACACCCAGAAAGGAATTTCAGATACGGAAAAAATAAAGTGAGGGCAGCAAAGAGGCAAAGGGAGACTGGAAAAGGCAGGAACCTGGAGGAACTGAGAGTGAAGAGTGGTTAAGTAATAGCAATGTTAAAGTAGAATTTATGTTAAAGAAGGATAAAATGAAGGGAAAAAAGCTTCCTTTCAGTGCCCAGGTTTCTAACGAGAAGCAGTGTGGAGTAGAGGAATTTTTGTCACATGGATCTCGGATAACAGGAAAACAGCTGACAACCTATGCAAGGGAAGAGTCTTCAGTCAGCTGGTGTTCTTGCACAATTTTCCAGGTTGTCAGAGACTTTAAAAAATACTTGAACACACACAGAGATCATTTTGTTCGGGCACTCCAAAGGTCAGGTTTGCTCCTGGGGGCCGTTTATCAGGCGGTATTCATGCGGCCAGGAGCGTGCTGCTGGTGTAACTGTGACATCCCTAGAAGCCAAGCACCATTTTTCAAGCCTCGATATGCCAAGAAAGATCACTGCAAAAACTTCATACATATTCCTCCTTTGTTACAGGATTTCTGGTTGGCTGCCATCCCCTCAGCAGCTGAGCTGGCAGTTGCAGCTGAGCTGGCAGTGCTCACCGGGAATGCGAGAGGGACAGGGGCAGGTGTCAGGGAGCGCCTCAGACAACTCGCCCTCGCCCCAGGCAGCTTTTCCCCTTCACACCCCCACAAACCTCGCCGCCGCCGAAACACCAAGAGCTGCTATTAAAAAAAAAAAAAAAAGAAAAAAAAAGAAAGAAAAAAGTAGCAATTTATGTTGATTCGTTGACACGTCTCTATGTCAAGGCCGGGGGGCTGATAAGGTGTTTCTCTGGGTGAAACTGAGGTGCGCAACGGCCCGGCCCGGCCCGGCGCAGCCGGGGGAGCCCGAGGGGACAAAACCGAGCATCAGCCCCACAGCGGCGCCAGCTGCTTGCGGAGGGTTGCGGGCAGAGCGGGGGCGGCCCCGGTGGCCCTTATTAGCCCGCCCTCGCCGCGGCCCCGGGCCCCACCACTCCCCCGGGGCTCCCGGAGAGGCACGGCCGCCGCCGCTACAGGCCGAGGCACGCACCGCCCCCTGCCTTCTCCAGCGGACGCGTTTCCGGAGCCGAGGCGCTCGTCACAGGGGAAGTGACGCGCGGGCAGTGTGACGCCGGCGCGAGGCGAGGTGATATAAAGGGTACGCGGCGGCGGCCGGAAGCGAGCGGAGCCGAGCGGCGCGGCGGGCGGCGGGCGGGGGCAGGCGGCCGGCCGGCGTCGCCTCTGCCGGGCGCGGAGGGGAGCGGGGAGGAGCAGGGCGGCTGCCTCACCCCCCTCCCCGAGCCAGCCATGGATTTTCGCAATATTCTCGTGATGGCCTCGGAGCAGCAGGGGCTGAACGCGGTGCCGGTGAGCTCGGGGGCGGCGGGGGGGGGTTGGGGGAGGCGTGAGGCCTGGGCACGGTGGCCGTTACAGCCGTTGAGGCGTCGTCCCCCCCGGTTGCCCGCACTCTAGTGGCCCCCGGGGGGGCGGTTCCCGGCGGCTCGGGGCTGCGCCGGGCCGTACGGGGGCTGGTGGGCCCGGCCGCCCCGCGCTCCCCTCACGGGGCGTCGAGGGTCTTGCTTGGGCCTCTGCCCCTCGCCTCGGCCCCCGCCTGGGAACCCGCCCGAGGAAGCCGGTTTACGGGCCTGGCTGGCACTCGCGGAGACTGTCCGGCCGGCCGGGGGCCGGGCCTTTCGCCTCGCAATCCGGAGGTACTCGCATCTGGGGGCTGGAGAAGCGCCTGTGTGCAGGAGGGCGAAGCGGGGCTGCTTCTGTCAACAGGTCTCGGCACGCCTGAAGCTGGGAAGGGGCAGCCGGGGTTTGCGCCTTCTGGTCGCTGAAAACACCGAGATCCTGAGAGCAGAAATGGTGGTGCAGGGGAAGGCAGTGGTTGTGGTTAAAAGTCGGATAAGTCCTTTTGTTTGCTCTGAAAACAGAAATCTGCCACGTCTCAAATGCGGGTCAGAGACAAAGAGTGACAAGTTTTGGATGCATGTGCTGCGTTGTCCAATACCTTTGTATCCATTGCTAAGGAATAGCCTGCAACAACCATATGGGGATGATTGGTGAAAGGCATTTGGTTTGTTATGAATATTATTCTGAAGTCTGTATTTCAGCAGTTTGTATTTTAACTCAAGATATCAGTTTTGTGTTGACTCAGTACGAAATAACCCACTTACTTGGCTGAATGAAGTCTGGCAGTAGGAAGGGCCTGTGGCCTTTTGGTACGTTAGCATACTGGGTTTCATTCCTTTGGCAGGACCCAAATTGTAAGTCATGTGTGCTTATTTGGATAAAAAATATTTTCTCTTTGGTAGCCACCAGCTAGGGAAACACTTTTCTATGATTAGCTCGCTTAAACCAGTGTAAATGAGAGGGGTAGTTGTTTTTACCATAAACTATAGGAAAACCAGAAAAAGCGTACTCTTTAGTTCTGTCACTGCTGAAATGGAGACACTGTAGAATTGAGAGTATCTCAGTCTCTCCATATCACTAGTAAAACTTTGGTAATGTTCACTAATATCATGACCAGTTGATACTATGGACGAACCATATGGTAGATACGTGTAATTCATCAGATTCCATCATGTTTTAAAAAATCTTATAAAATGTACTTTTTAATATTAGCCTGATTTAGTTTGTCTCTGCCTCTACATAGAAATTTGGTTTGTAACATAAATATGAAAATATCAAATATATAAATACTTCAAGATATTTAAATGCCTGTTTTATGACTCTTAAAACAAGCTGTTCCACTAAATTGTAATTGGGTTATTGTAGTTCTTACTTCAGATATTTAAAACTTTTTACCTTCTTAGTTTTCTCATGCAGCTTTAATGTACTGTACCACTATTTTTTGTCACATAGTTATAAACCGTGATGATGAATTGATGAAATATTTGCCATGTTCTCTATTGCAGATGTGATGGTGGAGGGAGGCAATCCTGCTTGTTGTGCAATGGAGGAGGGTTTTGTTACTCCTTTTTTAGAAAAGGCAGGATTAGGATTTGCTTACCTGATTAACTCACAGAGTGAGAGTGCAATTCAATCCATAGCTGAAGCAGTTTGGTTTGCTGCTGTTCTAGCACGTTAGTGGTGCAGCTTTTAACTGTAAAGTTGGCCTTAGTCTCTCAGCAAAAGTGGAGCTGCACTTGGCACTGCTTGAGGTTATCTGCAGCTGTTAGGCTTCAAAAGAGGGCCTGTGGAGGTTTTCTGATCAATGGACATCAAAGTAACTCCACTAGATTAAAGCTAGTACATAAAATATGTTCGTATAAGAAGAATATAATTAATCTTAAATATTTTTATTAAAAATACCATACAGACTAATTATAAAATCTACTGGTATGTAAAGTTAACAGGTTTCCAGAAATGTTAGTTCCTGCATTAATCAGCATATCCCCTGAATTTCTCTGAGAAGTTTAAAATAAACTTTACAGTGCACTAAAGTAAATATTCCATGCCTATTGTAATGAAAAATAGAGTAACATGCGCAAGGAGTATATATATCTCAAAAACAGAAAGTATAGAAAAACTCTATTTAAGAAATAATATGGTCTCGTAAAAGAGGGACCTGCATAAAACAGGTATTGCATCATGTCCCTGTAAAAATGGATCTGCTTGTTCATCTCCCTATGGAAATCCAGATTCAAAGGGAACATTGCTGAAATCAGCCTTTCAGTGCCCTATTAGTTGCATCAGGTTTTGTTTCTAAATAAAACTGTACATATATGAACTAGTGTATAAGCTATTAATGATGTGTTGCTAATAATCTTCATAGCAGCTGCTGAAAAGAGCCTCAGTTTCTCACATAACGTTCCATAGGGGCTTCAGTATTGTGTGTATATATTTTGTTAATGTGTTCATATTAGTAGCTCATTAGATTTCCAATGTGATCTTGCTTTGATTAGACATGATACCAGTTATGAGATTTAATGTTGATTTCAGTAAGATTTAAATACTTTCTATGTCACTCTTCTCTTTTTAGTGAAATTGGTATGCTCTGTTATGCTGCAAGTTTTATGTGACATAATGGATGCGGTGAAGCACTTTGAGATGTTTGTAATGGAAGATATTCTTAAAAGTATGAAATTGTATTGCAGTTTTTTTAAAACACACTGAGCATAGTTGGAACCAAGTCATTCTTTTATTTCACCTTGTTTCTATTGTCATTAATAATTTATTAGAAATGATCGCTTATAGCTCCCTCCTCCTTTGAACTGAGGATGACTCTTTGGTGTACAGAACTTACAAAAAAATCTGGTACCGAATAGCATTTAACCACGAGGAGGTGACCCAGAACTGAAACAGCTTGTCATCCACGTCAGCACTTGCTGAAGTCTCATTTTAAGTCTGACTGATACATAGTGATTATGAATCGTTACAAAATAGCCTCTGGTAAAGTTGAAAGATACAGGTAGCTACCAGAAATGAAGTATTTGCTAAGTAAAACAGTAGCAAAATCCCAGAGTTTGTTCAGAAGACCCTGTGTGTTACAGAGCCTGCCCATGAAATTCTAATCTACAAACTATTCAATGTTTGCCCATAGGCAAGAGAAATATGGAGAATGGCTGTGAAATACAGATTGCTGTTGTAGAATCAGACTCCTATTCGATTGGTGTGCATGCATTTGTTATGTGGTTAAAACTTGTCTCAAAACAGGGCCTAGAAATGCCTTGTATTGTATCAGCATCCACATGAGGAGAACTGCAAGATACGCAATGTAAAAAGTTGTCAAGGGGTGAGGAGGGCTTTTACTCTCAACTTGACTGAACTTGATAGTTAAGTTCCACGTGCTTGCAAACACTGACTAAAATGTGTAAAACTTTCAGCTTTTCCTATTCCTAGTCTCTCTTTTTGCATAAGCAGATGAAAATGGGGACCACAATACCACTACAGAAAGGAAAGCATAAAATATGCTTTTAAATTTTTTTTTTACGTGAAGCAACATTTAACAGAAGAAATGTCTGCATTTTTTCAGCTAATGGTTCAGATTGGGTGTTGTGACAGCAGTTGCAAAATCTTAAGAAAATTATTTTTGCATTTTTAGGAGTAAAATGTATGACCCTGTTAAATTGGTTTTGGGAGATGAGAACAGTATGAGCTGATAGTTAAAATACTCTTATCAGTAAAGCCTTTCTCTTGGTAGGGGTTGTTAAACCTGAAGAGGATCAAACAAATTTAAGCATGCTTGGTAACTACCATTTACTTTGTCATAACTAGATATTGATAATAGTAGTTAAGAAAGCATTATGTGCATGTATTCTAAGAAAGTCTAACTGCAGAATGAGCTGCTGGTAACCCCAGCATGGTGTCTGCAGAGTGGACAGTGATAAGACTGTAGCAGGGGCCTTGGAAGTACCAGTACAGGATGATAGCAGAGGCCCCTGGGCAGTTAACACAAATGACCACTTACAACTTGGAAAGTTGCCTTTTGAGGAACTAGTATTAGGGCATTGCAGGAGTGACACAAACAAGGATGTATATGTTGCTTAACTGGGTGAATGAACCATTAGTGATGTTATCAGAAAGTTATACCCTGAAGAATATTTAGGGGGAAACAGGGAATTCCCATTGGAGAAGGCTACATGTCTTGATGAATGGTAAGGAAGAATAGGAAAAGTGTTGTAACATCATACAGTGGTCACAACTTGCTAGTGAAAAACAAGCAAACAAAAAAATCCCACCCTGTGAGAACTTCTGCAGGTTGCCCATGCTGGATAACACAAGTGGAATTGTCTTTACATTGTGTGTACAGGCCCATAGCAAAAGTGATTAGTTGCACAGGTGCTCTACTTGAGAATCAGGTTTGGCAGAATTGATCCCTCATATCTCGCATTGCTACCTGTGTAAATATTGATCATTGTTAAAGGCAATACTACTTCTGTTGGCTTGTGTCTGGGTCTAGTATTTGGTCTAGACCTTTTGGGGCTTCATTTGGATGCCACAAAGTTTACAATTATTTTATAAAATCTGTTTTACAGTCCAAGATTTGGCACTTGAATGCTGACATCAAAACAGTTTACACAGATTACACAGTTAAACTTGTGACCTGGTGCTTGCCAGCTGGCCAAGGCTGGCTCTAGACACCGGCACTCTGCATTTAAGGGATGGATGTCTTATTTATATGTATATAAACTATATCTGATATATAACTCTCACAAGTCAGTATGCATGTGTGAATGTATAGACACATACAGCCTGGGTTTTTTTATTTAGTTACCATATTAATACTAATCTTTTTTTAGTTCGTCTTTTTGTTTTGAGGTATACTTTTCAGAGAAAAATCTGCTGCTTTGTCAGTCATGTAACTTTGTATGCTAGATAGCCCACTGAAACAGTTTATTCTGGCTGTAAGTGGAAAACAAATAAGATTTTGCACTGTAATGGACTTTTCACCATACTCTTAAAGTACCATTAGTCAGATCCAGGCAGAGCCAGTTATTGAGTAGGTAGGTATGGCAAGATTTGCAGAGATTAAGGTAAAAAATGAGAAACCTCAGGAGAAATACTGCTCACTGGTGGGAAAAGACTTGTTATTTCTTGAGGGTACACAGTTGAAGAAAGGCACTTCCAAAGCCTTTACTTTTTCCTTTGGGTAAAGCAGTGCCCACTTTGTGTATCTCAGCAGTATTCAGTTAGAGCTGTCACTAGGTGCTGCCCAGAGAGATAATCAGTGTTTACAACTTGAGTAGTGCAGGGTTCTGGGAACAGCTTGACCTGCCCTCTCCTAAAGGCTAAACATTTCTGTTTCTCTGTTGATTTAACCAACTTGGCAATAGCTATAAAAAGCCAGAATACTGCAGCTGCTGCTTGGATGATAAAGTTGTGACATGCCCTGGCTTATTTTGTCTGGTTTACCTGGAATCTGATGCATGTTCATTTGCACTGTATGTAAAACACTTTATCAGTGCTTGTGGAACAAGTGCATGGTTCAGTGCTTTTAAAAAGACTGCACTTAAGCTGGTTATTTTATGCTATTTCTAAATGAAGGTGAACAAAATGTTTATCAACAATAGTAGTGATTCACAGTACAGAAAATGGGTATTCATTTATGAATGTGTAGCTATGTTTTCAGTTGTAAGTCAATATCAAGAAATGCTACTGACAAGGAAGACACTTAAATCTTGAATTTTGCACAATTTGCCGTATTAGTGGCAGTGAGAAAACAGCATGTCTGTCAAGCTGCTTTACAAACCTGCTCCTGGATAGGACTGTTGGTCATAGCGCAGCAAAACAAAGCCTGAAAACTGCTTCCCTGTCACTTTAATTCTTTATAAGGCTTCTAACAGGATAGATCAATCTCCATTTGTCCCTGCTGTTTAGCTGTTTTCAAAGGTGCTCCTTAGGCCTAAAACTCTTTCAGAATCATAGAATCATTTAGGTTGGAAAAGACCCTTAAGATTGAGTCCAACCATATCCTCTGTTTTGAAAATCCTCTGTTTTATCTGTTTTTAAAAACTGTGTAGAAATTGAATAATTAAACCAAGCTTTGCCAAATTAGGTTACCAATGGCAAAACATGACATGTTTAACTTTGTGAGTAAGGTAATTTACAGAGACATTATACTAAGACAAGTATACTACAGAGTACCTCAGATTGTTTCTAAGGTACTAATTTGCTTCAACCTTTTTCTGAAAGGATTTTCACTGATAATGCATGGATTGCTTTGCCTCTTTATCTGTTCTGATTTAGATGGAGTGTGCCAGATTACTTTGGGCCACTGAGTCATGGGCTATATTTGAGCAAAAATTGAGAGGCAGTACTGCATCATGGTTCGGGTTTCCTGAACAATTAGGTCTTGGAATACTTTTGGTGTAAACAACACAATTCGGGGAGGGAAGGATCTCTGCTTCCCAGAAGAGAGGGGCCCAGCTCCAGCTATCTTCTTATCCTTTAAATAGTCCTAGCTATGATGATCAATCCTAATTACTTCGGTTGTAAGTACCAAAAGTTGTTCAGAGCTAGAGCTTCTCCAAGTGATAAGGATTTACAAAATCAGTTCTCAGATTGTGGTAAACTCTCTTGTGCAGAGGTGAATCTCAGTAAATGAGCTTGACTGTAGTAGGTCTTTAATGTGATGAGGCAAGATGTCAGGTTTTACTAGTGCAATGTACGTGGATGATGTATCTTTGTAATTGTTTTAGTCATTTCAGAAATTACTAAAGGTGACTACAAATAGCTGGTCTTGTAGCTGCCCTTCTTGGAGCCCATTTTGGCTGCATTTTAGAAATGAATCTCTGAACCTTACTTCTTAGTGCACGTATGTACAAGATAATGTATGGGTTTGCATGTTAGTAATGAAAGTAATCCAAGAATCCAATCCAATTCATGTGCTGCTGTTTCAGTGAATCAGAAATTGGAACAAAGGCTTCCATTGGGTGATATTGAAATCTATAAGGAGTTATGCTACTAGCTTGCCTGATTATTGCTTCTAAAACACTTGGATGTAGGTATCTTTACCAGATACTTTAATTTTGTTAGTTAAGTTTCATAAGGCTATATGAGGATAGGAAGATATTTATGGGAATACTGACTTGTGTGGCTTTTTTTATTGGTGATATTGTTTTTATTTGGGGCCGTATTTCACAGCTCTCTCATTTGGTGAGGATCCTAACTTTCCATGTGGAAGATCTTGGTTTAGGTTATAACCTATTGGCTTACTACTGAAATCCAAAAAACCCTCAAACCTCAAATAGAGATAGTTTTTTTCCTAAATGTATTCTTCTGCTTTCCATCTGCTTCTGGGTTTAACTGGCTTCCATTGTATTTATCTTTGCAAGTGTCTCTGTCCTTCTCATTGCTTTGTTTGTCTTCTCTAGTCTGTGGGAAGAAGACCAAAAAAGTCTTTGTTTCTTTCCATTTTATCATTCTAAAGCCCAATCTGATAATTGGTACATTTATGAAAGGTAATGTCTGAACAGGTGTAGCACACTAGTGCAAGTGTTCGTTATAGATCCCAGTAAGAAAGGCATTCGGACTCTTAACATATTGATTAAAATAACATTTAGTGGAGATAACAGGAGAAGAAAAAAGGGGATAGCATAGATAACTTTACATCTGTTCAGCTGCTGGAACCCCAAGTTGTACAGGACTGGACAGAGATCTAGGCATGGCAAGCTGTGCAAATCCTGTCTGTGGTAAGGATCACCAGCATTGTAGTCTTTAGAGCTCTTATAGGATGTTCTTGGAAGTAAACAGCTCTATCGTTTCCACTGCCAAGGAAAAGGGTGTTATATGAAAACATGCTGCTTCACTTCAAGATATAATGAGACATAGAATCATAGAATGGTTTGGGTTGGAAGGAACCTTTAAAGGTCATCTAGTTCCACCCGCCCTGCTGTGAGTAGGGACATCTTCAACTAGAGCAGGTTGCTCAGAGCCCCGTCCAATCTGACCTTGAATGTTTCCAGAGGTGGGGCATCTACCACCTCTCTGGGCAACCCGTTCCGGTGTTTCACCACCCTCATCGTAAAACATTTCCTTACACCTAGTCTGAATCTGCCCTCTTTCAGTTTAAAACTATTACCCCATGTCCTATCACTACAGGCCCTACTAAAAAGTCTGTCCCCATCTTTCTTATAAGCCCCCTTTAAGTATTGAAAGGCAGCAAAAAGGTCTCCCCGGAGCCTTCTCTTCTCCAGGCAAATTACACCACATGCAAGTAGTGTAATTGCCAGGTGCCAAGTGGGGGCTGAATATTCTGTCACAATTAGTCTGCTGAGTTCATTGAGTGGTCTCAAGTGGTAAGTATAGTAGAGTGCAGGCCTGCGCCTCTTCAGGTCAACTGGTATGTGGATCACTAACTCCTTGATGTACAATAGTCTTCTGTTTAAGATCACTGCAGCAGGAACTAAAATCAATATCACTGGTTTTAGATCAACCTATTAATTATGCTGGTGAAGTCAGTTCCAACTTACTTTTGGAGTAATTCCATTTTTTTGAGTTGATTTATTTATTTTCACTGAATAAGATAACCTGAAACTGAAATGAGTGTCCAAAAAAATCTGAAAGCCCTAATGGACCTTAAACCTGCAGTCTGGAATTGAACAGATTCTGGCAGCTTCGGCTGTAGTCTGCTTTTGTTTCCTGCTTGGTCAAAGACTAAGGCTGAACTGAAGTATTTTTATTCCATTACTGATGCAGCTGTTGCATTCCTTCTCAGTCTAGTGCATTTCACTCATTTCTCTTGGTTTTCCTACCTGTCTTCTGGTTTCCTGTTCATTCCTGCGGAAAGCTGATGAGTGCAATGCACCTCACTCAAAAGAGAAGCAGGAACATATTTTATATCAATAAAATAACTTGACAGGGTTCAATAAGTTCTGATGGAATTCAACAAAGTTTTAACAGTGATTTAACAAGGTTCAATAAGTTTGATGGCAGGGGTCACCTTATTAATTACTGCATGGAAGAAACATACAAAGGAAAATTGAGTTAGAATTGAGTTAGAATGATTCATACAGAGACTGGAGATGCAAAGAGTAAGGAGGACCCTCCCATTGAGTCACGAGGTTCAGAGTGGACCCCCTTGCTTTCTGAATGCCTTTTGGAGCCTAGGTATGGCTGGATCCAATCTTAGTCTTGGACTTGGTCAACGGTTTATGTCTAATGGAAGTATCCATACAATGTGTATAATAATATTGAGTAGCTACATGGATTAATAATGTTTCATAACATTAATTCAGCACGCTATCAGTCACTGACTGAGGATCTGTCACGGGTAAGGGATCTCTCTGCCTTGGGTAAGGAAGGATCTCTTAGTCCCAGGTAGGGAATCTCTAACCTTGAGAGGTGTCCCTGCTCAAGAGGAGAGTCACCTGGCATGCAGTCCAGCTGCAATTCAGTGAGAGCCCAAACTGGGCCCATCCTGATGGTAATATTTATAGGGTGAAGTAGTTGGCTGCTAGTCAATAGTATAAACAAGATAGATGTCTTCATTTTAGCTCTGGTATCTTGTTCTGTACTTTGGTTATCTTGCACTTTTGGGTTTTGAAACTGCCTTTCAAAATATTTTTCAAGACACCTTCATTCCCTTATACGTGAGCCAGAGGCTTTCTAGCTTGCAAGTTCACCCCAAAGACATGAGGCCTGTTGCTCCTTAGCCTGAACCAAAGTATGGCTAGGAGTCAAGTGTATCCGTCACAACTCTCAGCTTCAGTGGGAATTCATTGTTTGTTTATTCTGTACCATCTCTATGCTTAAAGTCAAGTATATGACTGTTACACAACTCTTCAGTTTTAAAAACTTCAAGATTTTTACATTTCTTAACTTTTCTGACATATTTCTTTGTTCTTTGCAGAAAAGGTACAGTTTGGCTGTTGGTCCTCCCAAAAAGGTTCCAAAAGTCAAGGGTGTAGAGTCTGCAGCAGTGCAAGCATTTCTCAGACGGCAAGAAGAAGAAAAAAGAAAAAAAGGTAACAGTCCAAAATATTTCCTATGGGAGACTTTCATTGACTCTTTGAGACTTTGTCACCTTATTCAAAGCTCTTGCAAATACAGCTACACATCTGTTTCTGGAATTTAAGCACGTAACTGATGCTGAGGGAAATCCAGGACTAAGGATGGACTAGGGGTGTTTGCATGCTTTCCTAAGGAGTTAAATATTAATCAGCTACACTAGCATTTGCTGTTGGAGATCAAGAAGTAGTTAAGGTGAAGAGATATTGCAAAAAAACATCTGGACTTTTGGTAACTTAACTTTGAAAAGCTTTATCTGTGTGAAAAAGTGGTAAGAGTTCCTGTTGCTGCGTCTTAATCTTGTGTGGCAATACAGTCTGAATTTTAAATTTGTATGGCAGAGGCTTTGTTTGAGCCACAGTTTTTCCACTGTATTGTATTTCCTTTAAATAGTCTATAGAATAAACTAATACTGCATTGCTTCTGATGTTAATGTTTTGTTAAAGGTAACCAAATCTGATGGACTGGATGGCTCAGGGTGTTTCTCCTCTCCTGGGCCAGTCATGAGCTTGCTCCTTATCCCTGCTGCCAGGTCCAGCCAGAAGCAAGACTGAGCATGAATTCCACATAGGCATGCACGCACACTCACTCTGTACAGTCACAGCCCTTGACAACAGAATAACATAGGCAGGGCATGGTACCTTTAAGGCACCCAAAGCATGAGTAGCCCAATCCATTTTCTAAAAATTGATGCTTTTCCTGAGTCTTTCTGATTTTGGCCCCCATTCCCTTGGTCTCTCCAGTATCTGGCCTTCAGACCTCTCATCCTATTCACCAGCTAGTTCACCCTGAATTTTGTCAGCAGATCACACACGGACTTAAGATAGAGAGCATACTTATGCAGAAAATAGCTAAAAACAGTTCAGTAAGAATATAGGACAGACTGTGGAGATAGGGCACAGGGCTCTACCAGACAAATGTAGTGACCAGCAGCTTGCTTATCTGTAGCTGTCTGCTTCTGTCTCTCCCCTACACCCCTCTACACACACACTCAGCCTGTTTTCCAATTCTTATCCCCCCAATACTCTTTGATTCTCTCCCTTTCCTCATCTTCCCTTAAACATCTGATAGTAAATTCTGTACAGTCTCAAAATTCTCTTGCTCGGTCTCAGAACTCCTTCCATTACCCAGAGATCCCATAAGTCCTGTACCTCCTCACACAGTAGTTCTCCTTAGTTTGCATAGCATTCTGGAGAGCTGCTTCGGTTGAATCACCTTAGTGGGTTTTGCAATAGCAGCATTTGACTTAATTGTTCACCTTTGTTTGTTGGGGTAGCTGATTCAGGTTGGTTAGCTTGCCCTGTTGGCAGACCTCTGATCACTTTCTGGTCTATTTTGAATAGCTGTTCACCAGATATCCTTAAATTACTGTCCTAAATAGTTTATCTGTTTGGAAGAAATTGAAATAAAAAGTAGTGCTTTTGCATAACTTTCTCCTGGTTTTCTTTTACAGCACTGGAAGAAAGAAGAAAGAAAGAAGAACTCTTGGCTAGACGTATTGAACTGAAACATGACAGAAAGGCAAGAGCTATGGCCTCACGAACAAAGGATAATTTTTATGGCTATAATGGCATTCCTGTTGAAGAGAAGCCTAAAAAGAGGAGGACTTGTGAGAATGTTACTCAGGCCCCAGAGGCTGAGCATGCAACAGAAGATGAAACTGAGCAACTTGAATACAGTCAGACTGAATCTGAGCATGAGCAAGACGAATATGAAGAGAAACCATCCAAAGTTGCAGTGAAACCAAAGGCGCCTCCCAAAAGTGCACCAGCACCTCTGAACTTTGCAGAGCTCTTAAGGCTTGCTGAAAAAAAACAATATGAACCGGTGGAAATAAAAGCTGTGAAAAAGGTAGAAGAGAGACCCAGAACAGCAGAAGAATTGAGAGAGAGGGAGTATTTGGGACGCAAAAACAAAAGAGTAGAAATGCATAAGAAAAGTGAGAAGGAGATTAAGAATACAGGGATATCCAGTTCTTCAAAAAAAGTGACTTCTCAGAAAGAATCTATAAATGCAAAACTTAGCAAAAGCTCAGTAGATAAACATTCCACACCAAAAGGCAGTCTGTCATCTTCTATGAGTGGTATTGATAAGAAATCCAAAGCACCAGCATTGACTGAAAAACACTCACGGTCCTCATCTTCCTCTAGATTTGATCAAATGGAAAAAAACTCACAAAATGGCTCCTTAAAAAGCTCTACTGGTAGCAGTCATAGTAAATTACCCGTCAATGGTATTGGAAAGTCTGGCTCAAGCTCTCATGTGCCACCCTCAAAACCAGCGGCCAATGGGGCCCAGAGGCTACCATCTGCTAAAGAATCCAGCCTGAAAAAGTCTGCCCATACAAAATCAGGAAATGCTGCAGCCCTTCAGCATGGAATCAACTCCAATGCAAAACGATCAGGCAGCAGCTTAGGAAAAGGAGGTCCTGGACATCCAGGTGGCGGTTCAAGTGCAGGACCTGGGCGATCAAGCAGCAATTCTGGCGTGGGACCTGGAAGGCCAGGAAGTGGTTTAAGCCCAGGACCTGGGCGACTGGGCGGTAGCTCAGGCATGGGACCTGGAAGGCCTACTGGCAGCTCAAGCACAGGACCTGGGCGGCCAGGCAGCAGCTTGGGCACTGGACCAGGAAGGCCAGGCATCAGCACAAACACAGGGCCTGGGCGACCAGGCAGCAACACAGGTGCAGGACCTGGGCGACCAGGCAGCAGCGTGGGAACAGGACCAGGAAGGCCAGGAGTCAGCCCAAGCACTGGACCTGGGCGACCAGGCAGCAGCTTGGGAACAGGACCAGGAAGGCCAGGAGTCAGCCCAAGCACTGGACCTGGGCGACCAGGCAGCAGCTTGGGAACAGGACCAGGAAGGCCAGGCATCAGCCCAAGCACTGGACCTGGGCGACCAGGCAGCAGCTTGGGAACAGGACCAGGAAGGCCAGGCATCAGCCCAAGCACAGGAGCCAAGCGACCAGGCAGCAGCTTGGGAACAGGACCAGGAAGGCCAGGCATAAGCCCAAGTGCAGGACCTGGGCGACCAGGCAGCAGCTTGGGTACAACTGTAAAACCGAAGTGTACTGTTGTATCGGAAACTATTTCTTCTAAAAACCTAGTCACAAGACCTAGCAATGGACAGATAAATGGAATGAGATCTTTTCAAGGGCATAGACCTGTGTTTCATCCACAAGGTATAAAGTTCTAGAGCAAATAATTTTTTCACTTAGTTATTTGTTTTGTATTTTTTATATGTGTCTGAGTTGAGGTTACTCAGGGTCTTTGACAATTATAGATGCAATTAGGAAGACTTGGACAAAATGCCATATTTGCCTTTTAAAGAGTGCATTTAACAGTAGAATGCTTTTTTCTGCTTTGCAACATTTTTTTTATTTTTACCTGTGCTCATATTCCTTGAAGTACAGGCCTGGGGTGTGAAGTATTACATGAAAGAAAACTAAGCAGCCTGTGATGGATGTTGGTATACAAATGCTGTTAGAAGGAAAAGAATTGAAGGATTCACTTCCTGAAATGCTTAATTATGCTTAGTCTTTAAAACTTCGTAGTGTCTTAAATAACAGATGCTTAAAGTGGTACATGAAAATTAAAACCACACAGCAAACCTGTGACTGATATTTAAGTGTTTTGGCAAATTCACCTTATCAGTAAGCAAGCAGTTCTAAAAATTTTTTTCTGAACAGGTCAAGCAGCATGAACTCTAGCAAATAAATGCCTAGAAAACCCTGAACAAGAACATAGACTTCTGTCTGGTAGTTTCCTCAGGATGCCATTGGTGATACTGATATGTAATCTTGTATAGCACAACTTAGAGGAAGTATTTCCTTTTACTGAGTTTCTGAGAATTGCTAGTTAACTTGAGGCAGAACTGTTCCACCTTGAAGCCCAGAGCTGTAAAATGGCCATGCCCAAGGTATAGCAAGGAGAAGTACTGTTAAATTAAGGTTATATTAATGTTATTAATGATTTTTTTCACTCCCCTGTCATTTAGGTCTTGGAAGACCACCTATTAGTTACAAGAGACAAATAGAAGATGATGATGATGATGAATATGACTCTGAAATGGATGACTTCATTGAAGATGAAGGGGAACCGCAAGAAGAAATATCAAAACATATTCGGGAAATATTTGGCTATGACCGGAAAAGGTAAGAAAAAATGTCAATTTTAAGATATTGTAGAACAAGCAACAGAACAACAGAAATTAATAGAGTTCAATATATAAAAATATTTTAGAAATAGGGGAAGTGCTGGTATCCAAAAATGGTTTTGCATTGCAGAAATTTAACAAGCATTAGATTAGAGCTGCTTCTCTGCAGAATGGACCTTGAATTTTCACGCTGCCTGCCATGCTCTTCTGGGGAGCAATAAAATTTGATGCAATAGGACATAGCTGGAAAACAACACAGCTTCTTCAGTGTCTGTCTTGTATAATTCATAGCAACTCTTTCCTATTATTGGATGTTAAAATGCTTTCTATAGCAGTCTGCAGTATTTCAGAATTCATCAAATGTAGCTGCCTGAATATGAACTGCTAAATGCAATAGTGTTAGCTGTTCTTTTAGAGGATCTAACTTGGTATGACTAGGAACTGCTGGAAAATGAAGGCTCTTATTTGGCTTATTTAAATACTTCCCTCTTGTCTGACAATAAGGTATAAGAAAGAAAGCATTTTAAAGGCTTGTAACTTAGATTCTTTCAAAACATTAAAATCTGTGTATGGCAAGGTAATTCTTCTTTCTAAGAAGGGATGTGAATTCGTAACTGTACATTATCATGTTTTTTAGTGTGCTGAAAACTAACATTTAATTTCCAGATACAAAGATGAAAGTGATTATGCCTTACGTTATATGGAGAGCAGCTGGAGAGAGCAACAGAAAGAAGAAGCTAGGAGGTATGCACGGATTTAAACTCAGAAAGTGGGAAGTTTGTTTATTGCCCAACTCATGGGGCTAAGTTAGAGTGGATATTTGCTGCTTTTTATAGCAAGGGTAAATAAGCCTTACCATTTTCTATAAGAAAGCTTAGGTAAAGATGAAACTCAGCTAGCCAGTGGTAGGTACAGTAAATCTTGTATGTTCATTCTCATGCATCACAAACTTTGCTTGTAAAAAAAAAAAAAAAAAAAACCACTAAAACTTATGCCCCAAAATCTTTTTAAAAATACTTTAAATTTCAGTTGAAATGCTAAACCCTTCAATTTGTCCCAAACATTACAATATTCTGCTAGTTTGAGGACTGGAAGGAGATTTACTTTTTTTACCTATATACATGTGTTTGTGTGTGTATATTTCTATGTATGTATAAAAAGTACTGTGACAAACTTTTGTAATCAGTGATTTCAAATATGAAGATTATGATTTCATAATGGTTTTGACCATTGGTTTTGGCCTCTAGACCTGCACAATTCTTAGTCGCTATTATAAAACCTGGTGTTCATAAGCTGATTTTCTTTTTGGTTTTTAATGGCTGGTGGAACAAGCTTTGTGAAAGTTATAAGAGTTTTTTATAGATAATGGAAAATATTGGAATATACTGAGTTACCTTTTTTGTTTTACTGAAATTTTTATATTGTTATTGAGAAGGTGCCTTGAGTATTGGAAACTTGCATCTTTTTGAAGTTACAGTCAGTGTCCTTATTCCTCCTTGCTCCGGGGGAATAGTTGCAGCTCATGCAAAGCTATAATCTGTTAAATGGAGTTAGAGGAAACAACTGGAATTTTAGTGGTATTGCTATTGACCAAATTCTCTGTTGAAGACCTAGAGTGAGATTTTGCAGAGTTGAATACCTGGCTAACTTTTAACTACATGTGCAGCACGAAGGAAGGGGAGATAAGAAACTTGAGTAAAATTGAGTTTAACTATTTTCAATGCTCAGCTGCTTTTCACTGAGAGTTTGGTTAAAAGCATTATGACCCTTGAAATGAGGAACTCTTTCTAACCAAGCAAGCCCACTAGAATTATAGTTGTTAAGTTCTAAGTTGAAATGAAAAATGATGCTTCAAACCAGAGTTTTATCACATAGATCCTTGATGTTTTTGTTTCTATTCTTAATTTGGATTACTGCAGTTTCCTGAATTCAGGATGACTTTGCTAGGCTTGTTTAGGCATAAAATCCATTTTAGAGCCTGTACTAGAGCAGTTTAGCCCAGAACAGTTGAATCCTCATTGTCATGTGATTGAACCTTTTGCATCGAGGTGCATGCTACACTGTCTTATGTTGCTTCATAATGAACTATGGATGCACAGGCACACTTGGTAGGGCTGCAAATGAGGCAGTAGCTGATCACGAAATGGTAACTTTGCCACACCCATTCCTAGTATCAAAGCAGCAAGACTATCCAGCCCTATTTATTGAAGAGGAGATCAGTGATTGCAGATACTGTTCTAAGTATCACTTCCAACATACTGACTTCTTGGAAGCTGAAGAAATTATGCAGGGATGTAGCTAGAACATGCTGTATTAGCAGAGTCTCTTCCATGGGCCTGTTCACCAGAGTCATGGCAGCTAGATGGACTGAGGGTGGAGCAATGTTGTGCTTGTAGCTACCTGAATGATGCCTCAAGCCAGGAAGTTGCAACAAAATCTTTTGCTTCTCTCCTGTTTGACATACCCATTCTCTCCCTTGCCCATGTAAAAGGTTTAGGTGGCTCTCAGAAGTTGATGAGACTCAGTCCTGCTATGACTTGTATGTAAGAGTTACATTGGCAAGAACTGATGGATGTGTTTCAGCAGCTTCTTTTTGGAAAAAATTATCTTTTGTATTAAAATCAGGTTTTTTCACAATCTTGATTTTTTTAACAAAAGTTTTAAATAATTTTTCCCTCACAAGATTTGATTCTAATCTAAGGATAAAATCTTGATTTCTTTTCTTAAAGCTGTATTCTTGCTATAATTAGAGAAAATCTATGGTTGTTGAATGGATCTAAAATTTTTGCTCAAGTCAGCTGTAATTTTAGGATTGCTTTTCTTGGGGGAGGGGTAGAAGTCAAATTTCATGTTTCTTGAGTAGCAGTGTGTAAAGGATTTCATCTTATTTGGCAGCTTGAGACTCGGTGTTCAGGAGGACTTGGAAGAATTGAGACGGGAAGAAGAAGAATTAAAACGGAAGAGACAGTCTAAGAAGCTGAGGACACGTTAACTGACTTATGGTGTTGACTCTGTTCATGTTTCTGCTACCCTCTGCCTCCATACATCTCTTATTCTACTTCAGTTTCCGTTTGCTTGTTAGAGGGCAAAAGAATATTTAAAGGGATTAAAGTACTGAAAAGCAAGGCTTTAGTTTGACCTAAATAAGATATTTATTTTTAATACTTGCCAGGGTTGGTTTTTTATGAAGAAATTAATGCACTAATGCATATTAAGTGGAATAAAATTAATAGATGTTTCCATTGATTAAACCAGTTCAAGATGCCAGCAGAAATATTGACTAGCTATGCACTGACTCGGAACTGTGTGGGCCCATATACCAGTAAACCAATTTTGCATTCACTTGAAAGAAAGGAATACCGTTCTTGTTCCCTGATATTTCTTGAGGCTTAGAGAAATTGCTTTATATCCTACTGTCTCCCAACTTGAGCCTCAAAGTATTGAAATTTCATCTTCTGTACAGAAGCAGCTTGGGTGTAAATTCAGCTGTTGCTACAGATGTTCAGAGCAATAAAGTGCTGCATATTTTCTGATTTGAGGACTCAAAAATAATTTGAACCTCTTTATTTCTAAACAGAGAAGTGCATGTCACTTGCAAATTGTACAGTTATAGATATGGCCAAAAGATTATGTTGGCTTTTGCTGTCTGGAATTTCAATGCCAATCTAATTCAGTATGATAAATACACACCCTGAAAACAGGAATTTCTAGTGTTTGTATGTAACTTGTGCTTTTGGGCTCAAGCGTATGCTTGGGAATTCTTTTCCTGCCCTGTAAATCTTCACATTTGTTTAACAGCTTCTGCTGCTTTTACAAATTGTGTATGGTGCACATGTTTTTTCTTGCATTAAACATCCGATGTGTTAAATGATTTAAAATGTGAAGCAGTCATTTATCTAATTAGGCTTACTATTTAGAAAGCACATCAGAATTAAGTTGTGTTAGAATGTATTTGCAGCTCTTCAATATTAACAACTTCATGTTAACTAGTTAATACTTGTGATTAATTTCATCAAACCAAAAATCTAAAATGTTATATATAGCAGGAGAGTTAGTTCAGTTACTTACCTTAATGCCCGTATTTGCACATTATTTCTAACTATGCACTTAAAGACTGTTTCTTTCAGTAACTGAATTTGTTTACGATCAGCACAGGGTTCATGTAAGTCTACAGGAGTTGTACTGAGAGTCTGAAGCTCAAATCTGGTGTTGCATCTACTTTGACTTCCCCAGGTTGCCCTTCAAAGCTCACCAGTATCACTACTCAGCTTTGCCTCAAGCTCCAGGACTCCATTGATAGTACCGCTGGCTTCAGCTGCTGAGGCTGTTATGTTTTAATCCTAGAAGTACTTGGAAAAGTACAAGAAGAGCTTTGGGTGTTTGTTGGTGGGAGGGGGGAAGTAAAAGAATAAAAAGGAAAAATTGCCTTGTAGAAAAACGACAAAGGAACCTTTCCTATCGGGGACTATTCTTAACAGTGCTGCTTCTAGGAAGCAGTTCAGATAGCAACCTGTAAGGAACAATCTTGGAAGCTGCTGAAGTTTAAACATCTGACTCTTAATGTAAGAAAAAACAGATTTGCCTTTTTAAGATGTTTTCTGTCAATGGTGTAGCATTTCACTGCCTCGGTAAAACACTGACATGAGTAAGCTATTGGCATAGATTCTATAAATTAATTCAGTATTAGCTGACAGGGAGCCCAGAAGAAGATACCATCATTGCTCCTCTGTATTTTTAACTTTCTATATTAACTAACAAAACTGTTTCTCAGTATATGCACTTGAGACCATGCAAGATAGTGTAACCTCACTGCTTGTCTAGAAGTGTGTTATATTCACTCTGCTTCATTGGGACCATCTAAAATTTTCTGTTGTAGTTCCTAGAATTATCCATTCAAGACAATGGGACCATGATCAAGTTACTGGGTGTTTTACTTTTTAATTCTTTTTAGCTGGAGAAAGGCTCTAGGTCTGTCAACCCAGACAGCTATATCAGTGGTGAGCAGCTTCCTGCCTGGTTGGGAAAAAAGTCTTATGAAGCAAAAGAAATATATTAATTCAAAATTGGTTCAGTTGGGAATTAAATCTGCATTTCAGATAAATATAGGTTAAATAAAACCTGATTATTTCACCACTTTCTGATTATTTAACCATGCAAGATCAGTTAAATTTCTGAATCTGTAAAGCACTTTGTCATTTGTCTTTTAGATGGTGACTGGAATGTACTCTGCTAGCCTCCCTAAGACACTGTATAACTGTTTCTTCACACAGTGATCATTGCTTAAATTTTGTCTGTTTCATATGAAAAATTACTCAAGGACACATTTGTAATTTTACGGTCAAGAAATACTTTCTCATAATTGGCACGGGATTCTAACGGTTTTCAGATTTTGTACAAATGTTTGGGTTTTAATGTGTTTGCATTTGCATATTTGTAAATTGGCTAGGAAGGAACTAAATTTTTTGTTTTTAATTGCTGACCTTGTATCCAAAAATGTTTACTGTTTGCCAGATTAATAGTATTAATCTAACAAGAGTACTTCAGTACTTGTCCAAAGTGCATCTGAATTTGAGGCTAAGAAAAACTGGAAGAATGCTTATATTGGTTTATGAGGATCTGATGTTAAGCTAATGATTTAATTGTATTTAATGAAATTCTGGTTTGGTTTTTAGATTTTTAATTCACTGTTTGACAATGTGCCTTTTTTACAAAATTGTGTCAAAAAAAAATGAATGTAGGAGTATAAAAAGGTTGGTCAGTTTCTGCTATCTCAGATTCTATATCCTTAAACTTGATAGTGTGAAATGACATACTTTTTCATAAAACCCTTCCAGGTCTGGCTTTGATTGCACAATTACAGTAGCTACTTCTTTACTGCTAATGCTAAATCAAATGAAGGGCACTTTCTATTGATGACTACTTTTTGAAAATGTCTTGTATTTACACTTGAGCTGTATTTCACTTTACAGCGATGTCTTTTGGAGGCCAGGGTTTTGCATATCACAGGAGGCCTTAGTGTGCAACTCTGTGCTGTGCTTTAAAATAAAATCTTTCAAGAAGTATATGAGATCTCTATGGAAATCTGGATTTATTTTTGTGTAAAGCCCAAAATATTGTCCAGGAAAACTAATTTTCTATTTTTTTTGCATTTTGTAACATAACCTAGTAGCTGATGCATATTTCTAGATATAGCATATTTCTGGAGACCAAAACATGTCAGAAAGAAAATAAATATATGGAGAGACTGGTGTTTAAATTGTGATGAATGTACATCTATTTATTTTGGTGAGTGGGTGTGATGCAATATTAAAGTGTTAGTGTGTAAATAAGGGTGCTTCTAGTTTTAGCCAATGATTTTTTTTCTTTGGGGATATCATTTGTGCACAATGTCTTTTTACACAATGTGACAAATCAGGTTAAACTCATACATAGCTTAACTGTTTTCTGGTGCTGTCAAGAAAGTGTGTACTTCTGCACACACCAAATGCATATAAGTTTTGCAGAGTATGTATACAATAAATTACAGGCATTAAACATTTTACTGCTATTTCTCATTGGTTTACTTTATGGAAGATTTTTCAGAATTCTTTTCTGCTGGTTTCCTCTGAGCTGTCACATACAACAGCGTTAGGCTGAATGTTCTCCACAAATTGTTCTCTTGTGTTTATGCAGCCAGCAAGAATGTATGAAAAATGGAGTGACTTAAGTATTCAGAAAAGATCTGATAATCATTGGCGTCTCCTGCAGTTTAGGCTTGTGTCATAATATATATTTCGAAGTACATTATTTTAGAATGATAATATACACGTGTGCCAGTTGCCTTTAATCTCTTCCATTTGGAGTGTGGTGTTTCATCCTGCAGTTTCCTAAGCAGCATCTTTCTCGGATTCTCTTATTCCCATGTAAAGAATATGAACCTCCTCGATTGCTGTCTCCTATGGAATGGTTTACTGCTTCAACAGGTGGAGGTAAATACCCGTGACTGTTCTGATCAGCTAGTGCTGCGACCCACTTCCAAATAGATAAATTAATACACATCAAACTGAGCCCATCTGCCTTTCCTTTGAAACAGCAACACTTGCACACTGTCGTGCTTAAAAAAAAAAAAATTGTTTTTTGAAATCACATTCCAAATTAGCATTTAATCAGTGTCCTACGAGTACCTTGTTTTGAAGGCATGAAATCTTACCTTGTTTGGAATTACCTTGTATGGAATTCCCTTGAGATTTTTAATGTGTCTTAATAGTGGTTATCAGTCATTATTTCAAAGCAAATATATTCTGTTCAGGTGGAGGGTGATTCTACATTGAGGAGTTATCTTAATCCAGCCAGTAAAGCTGTAATTCTCTGGAAGCAATAAAATCATTTTACTAAGGTTTGGGAAAAAAATAATTACAGGTTTCCCTTGTTTGAGGGCAGTTTTTAGTTGTAATTTGTTTGAAAGAACATTTTAGTTGCACAAGACAGAACTGCAGTTTAGTCATCCCACAGATAGCCTTTTCTTACCACTTGAAATGCATATAGAAACATTTATTTATTTTTCCTTGAGCCTAGGGATCCAAAAAGCCTTTGACATATCATGCTTAACATACTTTGTAGGATGAAATTAAGGACAGAAGAGATTCCTGAAGTAATGAAACATGTCACCAGTTTAGTCCCAACTTCTCTGTCCACATCTGATGAATAGTTTTGTTTTCCCAAATCATCTGGTGCTTAATTTGATTTGGGGATTTTCTCTGTTCAGTTCTTCATGGGAGTCTTGGTTTTTACCTATATCCTTTTCCCTGCACTGGCAAATTCATAAACTTTTTTGTATGCTGGATGCTATTTCCACCCAGTTTCTCAACTGTTGAGGAAAGGCAAGTATCTGATGCCATCTCCTATCATACTATGTGTGTGAAAGTTGATAGCAATTGAGAATTTAAAGAGAATCGAGAGCTTCACTGTTTGGGTTTTTTTTTCTTGTTAAAGGAATGGGCTTGATTCTGGCTTGAAAAACCACTTGAGTGTAGTGTTGCGGGTTTTATAGTGCACTCAGAATAACTATGAGAGCATGCTTATACACACACTGAGTGTAAAAGGGTATTTTTGAGTGCCTTACATGTACTTCTCAATGTATTTAACCTCTTCTGTGGGCTTCTTCATGAGAGGTAACTAGTTTCCTTGAATAATACAACTAAGGACATATGATGTTTGTTGTGGGTCTGTCCTCAACTCCCTATCACAATAATTCTCCTCCCTGCCAGCTTCTTCCAGCTCTTGCGTTGCATGAATACTTTGTGGTCCCTCAACACATCCAGTATGTCATGAGATTTGTCCAGACAAAGAAGTGGTGTATATGTTAGAGCACTACACCTGTTGATTGACCTGCTGCTCTGCAATTGATAAAAGACTCTGCTGCTTATTTTTGCACAGGAGGGGCACTAAGGTGAGTCAATCCACTTTATCTGATTCTTGATTTCTATAAAATGTGCAGGAAGTCTGTTTGAGACCTCTACAGCGGTGTCAAATGTGACCATAAATGATGCGTAGACAGGCAGCCCGGTCACATAAGGTGAATCTTCAGAGTTCACGCAGAGTGACGCGTTGTTGCTAACAACCCTCTTCCGTCAGCCAAAATGAGTGAACCAGCAAACCCTTTATTAACCTGGCTTCTGTTTGCTAGCTGTGTGCACAAAGGGAACGCAGTGATGGCAGCGTATAGTCTGTGATGTGGCCCAGGGCTATGGGGAGCCCTGTTTATGAGCAGTGTGAGAGATGCTGAAACTTGCAGGAAAAATTAACTCTTTTGTGGAAGACAATGCTGCTGTATGCAGTTGGCAATGAGGCCTGATGTATGTCAAAACTGCTGGTTTAAATCCAGCCTTGGTTGGATGGTGCTTTTAAACTGATAGTTATGACATATAAAATGGTCACAGTGTGGTTCACACACACAGATGACTTACTGGTTGTTCAGAACAAAGGTGAGCACTGAGATAAATAATGCTTTTGCTCATGATATTTCCAGAGCTGAAGCCAGTTTGGGTTTTGTGAGGAAACTTGCTCCTGCCACTTATTGCAGTTGGTCTTCATTTATTCCCCAAACTTCAGTATCTAGGATGATCACTTAAGCATATTTCAGAAGTGCAAATTTTGCCCATAGCATTTAATATTTATAAGTTCAACTCGTAATTTCCATTCCATTACTCTTAACTTAATTTGGACAACTCATAGTATTACATGATTTTCTCCACTAGAGAAAATTCTTTGAAACACTTCCTGAATTGTAGTTTCATGTTATTGAGAACCCTTTCCCTTGGCTTTGCTCTAAGCTAGCATACCTAGAGATACAGGATGCCTGCGGGTAAGCAGAAGAATGAGACTAGTATTTAAAGTATTAAAGTTTAAGACAGTAAAAATTATGCTGTTTTCCTCTTGTGTGGAGCTGAATAAAATTCAAAAGCAACATGCTGTAGAACTAGCTCCGTGTTCCATGAGACTGTAATTTTATTTTGCCCTCTCCCTTAGCATCTGAGAAACTGCAGCCTATTTTCTGTATAATTAACCATCTTAACTTTTCTACCAAGTCTCAAAGAAAACATCCCAGTCAGTAAGAGGACCCGTACTGCTGGCAAAATGCTATGTTTTTGAATACACAGCGTGAGCTTTTATGGAGAAAGGAGTTGTAATAAAATAAGAGTTGGATGTATTGCTTGATAAGTGCCAGTTTGGGGAATTTTCTGTAGCTTGTTTGGTAAGAATATATGCAAAATGCTATGGCCTCATTTGGAAGAGCACAGCGTTACCAGTCACACTGGCTTTACCAGATTATTTGTGTTCAAAGTTGATATGCATTTGAAAGCTTTTCTAGAGCAGAGACAGTGTTTGATAATATATGACTTGATCCTGAAAGCTAAGTTTCATATTTTTACCTCTAGAAATCATATAAACTTAGAATTGACACCAAATCGAAGAGATGTTAGTCAAAACTCTGGCCAATAGACAATCAAATAGAATAAAAGAATGAACCTTTTTGTAGCAGATTAAAATTTAGTATGTCCAGTAAAGGACATCTCATTACTGTCTTGCAACCACCCACAGATGGTGTAAGGCAAGGTGTGTTTATCTTCACGACTGCATTTAACAGAACACCCTTATTGCTCATGGAGCTATCGGTATCTCTCCATCTGGCTGTGTTCGACTTCAGCACTACCCTGAGTGCTTCTGGCCTGCCTCATACTACTTTGGCTGATTGAAGCGAGTGTGTAAACATACACAGATGAAGTAAATAACCAGCAGAAAATATCTTCAGAAATGACAGTTGTACTGCTGGCTTCCTTCTTGCTTAATGCTTGGGAGGTGCTGGGCTAGGGAAGTCAAGAGCCAGCTTCAGAAACTGAAATACAGAGGGAACTTTAGTAACGAAAGGTAGAGATCAAGTGATGGGGGGGAGAGGAACTACTAGAGGACTGGTACAGGGCAGTACATGGGGTAGCAAGGCTGTATTCTGTGTGGGCAGAACGATAGCCTGCTAGCAAGATATTTCACTACCTAGCGATTAGTTGGCATTAGGATCTGTTAATTTAATATGGAGTTATTCATTGCAAATGACATTTAGAGCAGATTTTGAGTCAGAGGGCACAGACACAGCTCTGAATTCAAAGGAGAGTTTGAACAGTGAGTACTAAGAAATTTGGATCTGTAGTTTGGGTGCAGACTTAGTCAAGGGTGACCTCTAAGCCTTGCACAGAAACGGTATCACCACTCTTATTCTTGAGAAGATAGTGGTGTGTCACTACCAAAGGTATGTTGTTACTGTTCTGGTTTCTACAATTATTTTGGTTACGTATGCACATAGAGATTTTTAAAAGTGTTTCCAAACACCTAACCTACCAATAACCATAAATATCTATCAGACTTTCCTAGTTGTTTTTACTATGAAATAGGGAGAAATAAAAAATTTAAATGCTTGAGATTAAAAATTTAAAAGGAATGCTGTATTCTCAAACATTAGTCTGTGCTAGGACCTTTGTAAAACAAAATTATTTTCAAAAATTATCTCTTAAAAGGGTTTAGATAAATGTTCATGCAGATCATTCTGTAACAGTTCCTCGTAGGGTTCACTATGTTTCCACCCTCCAAAAAAGCATGTAGCCACAGTGTCTGTAGGAGGCTGGGGTGAAGGCAGCTGCCATTGTATGTGTCCCAGACCAGAGCTCTTGGGGTCCCAGTGAAGCTTTAATTTCCTGTTCCTCCTACCACAAAATCCAGGTTGCCCAGAATACTTCTCCCTGTTTACAGAGCGTCTCTACCACAGTGCCCACCACCCCAGAGAACGCAGTGTGCAAGGTTATACTGGTGACAGTCCCCGAGACAAACTTCCTCCCTCCCCTCTTCAGGGCAGGGGCTTCTCTGGGCCGGTTGGGTTAGGGACACAGCACCTAGGACGCTGCTGGCCTTGCATGTACAGTGCAGAGTAGGGCCGGGGGCTTGGAGGTGATGTGCTGGGTCGCTGCTGCTGTTTCACGCATCCTGCCCTGCAAACACTCTCCTGGAGGTCAGCAGCTTCTGCACAAATATGGGCCTCAAGGAAGAGTAGGACCAAACAAAGTGAGACCGCCAGGAAGGAGGAAAAGCGGTCCTCACCTATCTCCTATTCACAGACAGCCAGTCCGTGGTGAGTTTAGCATCCTACCCTATGTCTCACCTGTTCAAGAGGTCCCATAACCCTTTCCCCCTCACAAAGCCCCAGCTGTCACTTGCTAGGGCCTGAGTGCAAGCCTGGCTATTTTCACCACTCCCACTGCTGCTGCAGCCATGGGACACTGTCCTCCCAAATGCCAAGCTATGGTTTCTGCTTCTGGACAGGCTTTCACAACCCTGGACAAAAGATGCTGTTGTGAATCCACCTAGCTGGGATTCTCAAGTGCATGAAAGACCAACATGTAATGGTCCTAGCATCCTATTGCAGAAAAAGATAAGGTCAGTCCTCTTTTTAAGCTGAGTTGTCTGGTAATATCTCTTTCCTGAAATATAGTTGCATTGAATGTGGACAGCTGGAAGCTGAAGTATCTGCTGTACATTATACATCAGCCTCCGATATGGAGAACATCATGTCTTAATACGCAATGTTTAAAAATAATCAGATGCTGATTCATTGAGAAAGCTCAAAGGGCCAGAAAGCAGATCTTCAGTGAGTGTAAGTTATTGTAAGTCTGCTGAACTACAGCAACTTATTCTGGCAGAGAGCCTGTGCTGCTGCTTGAAAAAAGCATATCTCAGGTTCTGCCTTGTTAGTGGAGTGTGCAGAAACAGCTTAAAATCTAAAAGTTTTCTTTTAAGAGTTGCCGCTACTGGTATTATGACCTTCTTTTGCATAAAATAGCTAATGCCTTTGCAGGCATGCAGATTTATTTTGAACTTACCTCACAGTACTTCTCCTTCAGTATTATTCACAAAAGAAACAACATCCAAAAGGTAATGACCATTGTACAACTGTTTGCAGAACTTCATTACCGAAGAGGTACTGTGCTTGCTGGGCAAATGATGTGTAGCATGTGCTGGAATCTGCAATGCCAATTCTTGATGGACTGATCTTGAGCCGTCCAGTTTTGTGACTTTCCTTTGTGGCTGTGGTACTCTCCAAACTGAACACTGAAATTGTAAGGTCATTCATCACGTCACAGACAACAATTTCAGAACAGAAACAGAATGGCATCAGTAAACAATACATATGATGGAAGAACTTGATAAAGGTTGTTCTAAACCTAACTATTTTCTGCTATGGCTGTGCCAACAACAACCTGTGCTCTTGGTTGCTGTCTGCCTCAGGCCCTACATCAGTGAGGGAGGGAAAAATTTGATGAGCTTTCTTGAGGTGATCTTACTCCTTGTAGAAACATGCTACTATCATGTTTGGTCTGTTCTGTTATGATCTGGCAGTTTTCTGGTAAGTTATGGAGATATGAGTGGCATTTGTCTCCATTTACCTAGCTGAACCCACTGTGCTTTCCACTGAATTGGCCATCAGACTTGCACAGCCCACTTTCCAAAAGGCAGTTTTCTGGTATCTTTACTGTGTGGTAGGGAGGCTTAAAAAATAAGAGGTAGATTAATGTAGAGAAAAAGTTCATTCCAGATTTTTACTTACTTACTTGTAACACCATAAAGTTGCAAATCAGTTGTGATACGGTCAACACAGAGGGAAGAAATCCCCAAATCCCTATAGTATCTATGTATGTTCTTATACCTGAGATTACTTCTCTGTTATTGCACACAGCCAGATTACATTCAAAATTCACGTTAGCTTAGTGAGAGAAGAAATAGAAAGGAAAGGATGACAGTAGCTGAGAACTGTCTGGAGCTGTCACGTGTTAAGTGATCTGCTGCAGGAGCATTTGTTCATCTCCCACATGGGCTCTGTACTGTTTTTCTGCAGACTTTATTTTTCCAGCACAGGCATACTCCAGGATATGCACCTGCCAAGTGGATGCCCCAGGGCAGCGTGTGGGGAACCTGGAAGACCTCTGCTCTCCAGCTGAGTGCCACATGTGGTATACCCTTGCCTGTCATCTTGAAGAAGGCGGCCAAGCAGGCTCCCAGATAGCTATAAGGTGGTTTTTGCACAGATTTCAGCCTTTTTTAGAGGCTGTGGCCTGGCTGGCAGGTTGGTGTATACCGTGATGGGTGGAATTGGCACCCAGCTGAGCGCTCTTCGCATTCACCTGTCGCAGTAATGTACTGCAGCGTTTATTTGACCTCCCGCTCGCAGATCCATTAGAAGGAAAATTAAAAAAGGACTTTCCCCCCCCCCCCCCCCCCCCCACGGTTCTCCTGGAGAACGCCCACGACAGCCACTCTGAGGGACGCCAGCACCCCGAGGGAGGGCGCGGGCGCCCCGCGCAAGGGCTTTTGGGAGGCGGCCCCGCCCCGCCGCCGCCGCCGCCGCCATGGAGTTCTCGGAGGAGGTGCTGAGGAAGCAGCTGGGCAAGGTGCGCGCGCGTGGGTGGAGAGGGGGCGCGCGCGCCCCTCCGGCCGTGAGCCGTCGCCGCGACGCGCCAGGCGGGGGGAGTCTGCGGCCCTGGCGGGGCGGCGGAGAAAGGGTTGTGGGAAATGCCGACTTTTTAGGCGGGGTGGAGGGAACGGAGTGGCTCACCTGAAGCAGGAGAGGACGGAGCGTGCGGTTGCGGCGTGAGAGATGCAGTGGCTGGCGGGCCCCGATCGATAAAAGTCCCCGCGAGTCAAAAAATGAGGTGCTGGGAGGGGAAGGGCAGAGCTGAGGGAGTTCTGCAGTTCAGCCACCCTTCCGTTCCCTGCCGGCAGCGCGGTGCCGTCTTTAATTTCGTGATCATCGCTTGTAAAAGACCTCTGTCCCATTCGGGGTGCAGGATTTACATTGCCTTACTGCAACTGAGTTTAAAGTTGCGCCACGCATGATTTTATTCCTGTGGTTCAGGACACGGTAACACGTGTGATGTGCTGCATGCAACTGAAACTTTACTCTGCATGAAGAGTTACTAATTTCCTTGGGGATTTTTTGTGATAATCCCTGCATTAGTATCTCCACGCTTTAGAAACACTGATTTATTTTTATAGCATCCTTCTGAAGTAAAGACGTTTTAATTTCCATATGAGGAGCTGAGGTATGCGTATTTAAATTTTGGGCATGCCAGATAATTTTAGGTGCAAAATGAGAAAGGTATCTGACTCACCTCGTAAATCTTCTGATCTTTAAAAAAGAACAAAATATTTAATAGGAAAGCCTCATTTTGCATTACAAATAGAAGGGGGTCAGCTGGGGAAAGATGGCTTTGATATCACAACCAGATGTATCAACACTAATGAAAATGTGTTTAAGTTGTGTAGACATTCCTAATTTGAGCACCTTTGGGTTTTTTGTTGTTGGTTTGTTTTGTTTTTTTTTTTTTTACTGCTTGACTTTGCAGTATCCTGTAAGATTGAATGTGGACAAGCTGACTAAAAGGTGTTTCTTTTCAGCAGCTTTGTGTTTTCTTGTACAAAGTGGAAAATAGTTGTACCATCCACATAGCTGTAGTATTGCTGCTGTTTCTGGTGGGTGCCTTACTGAAGAGATTGTAGATTTTAGCTACTACTTCATGGCAAGTATTCCAGTGCAGTGAGCAGCTCTTTAAGCCATTGTCAGGCCGCAGTTGTGTTTGCTTAGGCGAGGATTCCAGGATAACTCCAGACTTCCTAAAATGAGAAGCAGATGCTCTAATCTAAGAAATGGAAAATATTATTCTTAACTTTAAGATGTGGGAGGATGCAAATCTCTTGGAAGTTCAGGTATTGGACCGGCTGGGGACAGTCTAAATGAAGTAGCAGTGATTCATTCTTGCTGATGATTAGTTTCAGATCACATTTCAAGCATCAGTACTTCTGTTAATCTGAGGAAGGAATGGTATATAGGGAGTGATGTTCAAAATTTGAGTTCTAATGTAGCAACAGCAGACCTGCAATACCTTTAAAGCTTTTTTTTTGTATCAATTTTTTTGATAATTTATTTCACACCAAAACTATTTATAATACAACAAGTAATGATTACTTTCCCGTTCTTGTGTTTCTACTTTCTCTTGATTCCTTTTCCGTATCTCTGGTAATGAAAGAAGAAGCCTTTGAAATGAAACATTTTTTCTGATTATTTTTTTTTTCCCCTCCTCCCTTCCCAGTATAAGTTCAGAGACCTGACCATAGAAGAACTAAAGAATGTTAACAAGACCTACCCAAACTTCACGTTCTCCATGAACACATACAGTAAGGAGTGATACAGTTACTTTGAACTAATTGTGATTCTTACTTGCTATAGATTCAGACTGTGTATAATAGAATCTAAATAGTGTATCTTTCAGTTGTGTTCCTATCTTTATTTTGACTTGCAGTAAAATTTCTCATGCCATGTGACTATTTTTGAAAGCTCTTCCAAGAATGCATACATATAAAAACGTAAGCGACTCATTCACTAAATTTTGTTTTATTTTAACTTGTCAGTAATTATAGAAGACATGTTCTTTTAAATTCTTTATATGTAACAGCATTTTCCCCATATCCCATGACTGTATTGAAAGCATTTTGATGTCTTTAGCTTATCAAGTGTAACTTCCAGAATACCTCAACCTGACCGAAAGTTCCTACAACACCAGAATTACCCAGGACAAGGGATTTTCAGACTAATGATGTGCTTAGTTGTACCAATGCAATTTTCATTAAGATTCCATTAAGGAATTATCTCAAAGGGGGAGGGGAGACCTTAGTAACGTTTTAGCCTTGGTTCTTTCCGGAGCAGTGTATTTGATTTCTAAAGAAAAATTACCGTTGTATATTGGTAGTTGTGGATGGGATTGCCATGCCAGATTCAATAGGATTTATTATTATTATTTTGTAAAATCACATTTTTTATTTCAGCCTTCAAGGATGGATCGCAGAAGGACCTCCTGAATTTTAGTGGTACTGTTCCAGTGAAATATGGTAAGATAAGTCAAATATAATTTCCTTACTAGTTATGAATCTCATTGTAAAATGTATCGGGTACTGCCTCTCAACAATATACTATGCAGCTTCTTTAAAGGTGGCTATAAAGGATTTTGCATGAATTGGCAGAAGCCACTTCTACTGCATAAACAAGTGCCTTTGTGCACTCAAAATGCTGAAATCAGGTGGCATTAGATAAGTCAATTAACTATTAAAACAATCATGTAGTTTGAGACTGTGTAGGCAAACTCTTTGGTTCTAATGGAGGTTGCATGAACTCTACAAGCCCTATGCTTGTATAGGCAGTGTCCAAAAATAACTAGTAAGTAATTTTTTATTTTTAACTTAAAGCCTTTGAAGCCTGAGGTAAAGCTCTTAATAGATGCCTCTTTGCATCAGTTGTTGAGTCCTGAAATAAGTATGAAATGGGTAGCTGTAAGAGATTTCTTTGCCTGGAAAAGGGGGACACGTTGGCTGATAGAATACCCTGGGAAACAAAACAACAACAAAGCTTTATATTAAGAAAGACACAATCGGTAGCACTTCAAGTTGATCCAGACACATCTGCTTTTATTAACTAGTCTAAGTAACATAAGTACTTTCCAGCGTGAATCTAGAAAGTGATCTGTCAGGCTTTTTTTCTTTGTTATTACAAAGTGTGAATCACATGCACACATGCCTGGTTTTTAGTGCCTCTTCTCAATGCAGAAGTTAGCAATGGCTTTTGTTTTGTGTTGAACAGGTAATTCCTATAACATACCTATTCATCTGTGGATTCTGGATTCTCATCCCTTTGCTCCGCCCATTTGCTTCTTGAAGCCGACTGTGAACATGGGCATTTCAGTGGGAAAGCATGTTGATGCTCATGGCAGGATTTATTTGCCCTACCTGCAAAACTGGAGCCATGTAAGAGGTGGAGTGGCTGACGGGAGGGAAGTATTTGGGAATAAAGCATGGTATCATATGGAGATCAAGGGAGAGGAGTGGATAGGGTTTGGGGCTTTTTGTTTTCTGCATTTTTTGTTAATTGATCTTAAAAACGATTATGCAAAGAGAAGCAGAATGTTATGTCTCTTGAAATTACAGCTTTCAGACTGTCTGGAGCGATTGTAAAGGAAGTTATAAGTGATGTAAGGAAAATTATTTTAAGCTGAAGAAAAAAGGGACTGACTTCGTTATAAAGCAGTATAAGCCTCATGTGGACCCTTTGATACTTTTTCCTTTGTTGCTGTGAATAATGAATAATAATACTAGACCAATTGAGTATCCCTCAAGAAAGTTCAATGGAAGTTCCTACCTTTTGGGTATCTCTCTTTCAGCAGAACTCTGAAACATTAGCATAGAGATTCAAAAGCCAGTGCTGTTGCTAAATGATTTTATGCACTGTGTTAAATAACTTAAATATGAGTGCCAGGCTAGTAAAAATGATCTAATGAATGCTAGTTTTCTGAAATGGATGGGATATATTTTTCATTATTGTTACAGAAATTCCCAGGCTTTTCTTTACCTGAAGTGTTTATGTAAGTGTTAAGGGTGTCAATATTTATAATTTGATTAAATTTTATATAGCTATGGTTCTTTATGAAATAGTGCAGTTTACAGTTGATACCAGTCTATGAAATAGCTAGTCAACTGTTTTGTCTTCTGTGTTGCTATATTTCAGCCTAAATCAACTGTCATTGGATTAATCAAGGAAATGATTGCGAAATTTGAGGAAGAACTCCCTTTGTATTCACTGTCGTCATCTGATGCAGCCAGGCAATCGGAACTTCTCTCCTACATTGCAAAGATTACTGAAGGTGTGGATGTTTTCGTATATTTGTTTGTAATGTTCCTGCACAATATCTGTTTTATTTATTGTTATTACTTGATATCACAAAGATGTGTACGCAGTTTTAATATCTGAATTTTTGGCAATTGCCTGTCCACAGTGTTTGGTATTTTCTCTGTATCATCATAAGTGTCTGTTTTTGAACCGAGAGCTCAGATTCTCATTTTGCATGTTTGCATTTAAGCCTACTGAAAAATGCTGTAGACTTGGTACTACTCATTTGTTGGAAATTACTGCAGCAAAACTATGTGAGATCTTGTGGAAGGGTAATGTGATTTTATTACAGACAAGTTGATTTTACCCAATCACAGCCATTCATTCTCTCAGATCTCATTCACTCACACTCTCACATCCACAGTCGCAAGCCCTGAGATCCGTCTGACCACAATCACTGGTGTGCAACACTGAGGACAAGGAGTGCTGCTTGTTGAGCCCATATCACGTCTCTTGGGTTCTTCTTGCTCAGTGGTGACAAGCTGATTTCGGACTTGTCTTTTACACCCTTCAGGAGTGGGTGCTATTTGGTATTTTTGCCTCATTACTTTATCTCACCCATTGTAAGTCTTGAGAACTGTGAAATTCGGCAATTTTGCCCATGTTTTCCTTATCTGGGTATTTTATGGCTCCAGTCATGCTGTTCTTCATCCTGACACATTTTCTTCAGGTCAGTCTTTTCTTCTTCCTTCTTTTAGTGAAATCACAAATGGTGATCTGTGGCAACTAGTGCAGACCTTTCCCTTTAACCCTCTTCTGCTGTTCCTTCTGGTAATTGTGTACACATACAGACTTGTGAGCACACACGTGTGTGTGCACACAATACACATTTCTAGTCAATCAATCTTAATGTTTCTGTTACAAATCTCTCTGCATTATAGTCAGAATGAGAATCGTGTTACCAGTAGCATTGGCTAAACAACCTCAGATCATTGTATTTTAATCAAATTCCATTTTGCATGTCTTTTCAAAATAGGAAATATTTTACAAATTTTATGACCATGGTATATATTCAAACCTGTAACAGTAGCAAACGGAGTATTGTTTGTATGGTCTTAGTGTCTAGCTTCTTGATATTGTTACCCTCATATTTTCCACTTAGTGAAAAAACATTCCTGTCCAGAGAGGAATATTTGTGTTTTACACCTTGCAAATTGTGATGAATTTTCTGTCGTCAGGCTTGACTGCTATTTTGAAGAAGTTTATGTAATTTGGTTTAACTCTGGCACAACCATGATCCTTTATGAAGCAGCAATACTTGTATTGATACAGTGTGGACCAGCACTTAAGTTTGTGTTTTTCTTTTAATTGTAGGAGAGACTGACATGAAATCAAAGAGTAAAATTGGTGGAGGCAAAAATGAAGGATGTTTTAACAAAATTACTGTTGTTGGAGCTGGAGATCTTGGCATTGCATGTGTGCTAGCAGTTGCAGCAAAGGTACATAATTATTATAAATAGCAACAGACCCGATTAATAGAGAGGCTTCCAACCTAGTTTTAATAGCCATGTCACTGCTTATGTCATTTGCCTCTTCAGTTAACTTATGGACACACAGAAGTGTTAGTTTCTGCCTCGTTTTCTCAGTCAGCTTTTTAAATACAAAGGGTTGAATATTGAATTCACTTACTTTGAAAATCCTTAGTTAAAGGATTCTTGCCTGAGCAGTGGCCTCTTACAATTGGGATCTCCTAGTCCCCTGGAAGAGGGTAGTCTGTAGATGGTCTGTACTTCATTGCGGCTATATGCTCAGAGACAACAGTAACATCAACATTTATAACTTCCCAGAGATGGTTTTGTGAGTTTTTTGTTTGGAAAATGACTCATTACGAAACAACTAAACTCACTGAAGTAAATTAATTTTCTTGTCACTTGACAGTAATTTTGGTCAGTAATTTTGTTTTATACACAGTACAACAAACACTGGAATTGGAGGAATACTGGTTTTTATTCCTCGCCCCCACAAGAACAAGTTTTGGTTTGTTTTATTGTTGATCTGCATTATTTTTATTCATACAGGGTGCTGCAGACAAGGTGGTTCTTTTGGATCTTTCAGAAGGTACAGCAAAAGGAGGGACCATGGACTTGGAGATCTTTGCTCTACCAAATGTGGAGATCAGCAAAGGTATTAGATGTTGTGGCTGGAATGGGAGTGAGTACTGTACTGTGTGTGCTTGTGCTTGTTTTAATGAGAGCAGGACACCTGGGGAGGTACAGAGGCTCTGGCATATAGGCCATCTTTTTAAAAAGATGTTATCTTTTCATAGCTTCTTGCTTTTCTTCATCTTTTCGGGGCAAAATCGGGAAGGGAAGGTTCAGCAAAGCTTGCATCGCTTTTATTTCAGGCTTTTTTCATTCTGTTTATAGAGGTAGAGGTATGTGAGTCTGTACTTCCAGGGTAAGAGGCTAATACTGAAATTGGACTCGCACCGAAATAGAGAGAAGTTAAGCTAGTACTTCAGTGTCATCGGTGGAGAGAGGGAAAGGAGGGGGAGAAAACATATGTATGTTAGGGAGAGAGAGCTGTGAGAGCAGTGTTAGAAAGGCTGATAAATAAAGGTAAGTTTCAAAGTACTACTTTCCTAGATTGATGTTCATTAAACATGCACATGGCCAATAGTTCTTAATCATTATCACTGCATATTCAAACAATTAGTTCTTAACAATCTTGTCCTCAATTAGCTGTGAGTGTACAATTCAACAGAGTCAAAGCCATGTCTCCATAATTAGTGGTGAATGGCTACGGTCTTTGTCGCAGAGGTTGAGGTGATGGGGCTCGAAAGCTCTTCCACAGGGGAAGCTGGAACTGAATTGAGCAACTTCTCCATTCTTCCTTGCTCATCTGTGGTGGTTTTATGTTCCTTGCACCCTCTGCAAGATGAAATGGGGGCCTTTCTTGTGCTTCTGATGTAATTTATCTTATTTTGGGGACAAGGACTTGTTCTGGTTCCACCAGGCATCTTATCTGCTTATTCTGCAGCTGACATTGCCTGCTCTACATCCTTTGATCTTATCTTGCACGTTTTACTGCTAGCACATCTTTTCCTGAACCCTAGTTGTGCAACTGTACCACAAATCTCTGTTTGTGCCTTTGTGGTCACCTATTACATATTTACGTTTAGCTGTGGTACAAAAAGCTTGTATGTTGTTGCTGGCTATGCTATTAGTAGTGTTACAATATTACAAAATGCTTATACAGTCACCTGTTATTTTAGTATGCTTGTATCTAGATTTGGGGCAAGCTGGTATTAATTATATCCTGCTTAGTATGCTTCCAATTTGTTAGTGCACTAGGCCTCTGCTTTGGCTTCAGCTGGTTCCAGAAGTGGTGTGACAGTCAAATTACCTTGTTTCTGTGCCCAAGCTGATCCCCTGTATGGTACTCAGATATTCAGAGTTACTTGCTCAAGGCAGCTTTGACTTACAAATTTCTGCAGCAAATGTAGTTGTGTGTTTTCCTGGGCTAATAAACACGTGTCTTTTACTTGAGTTAATAAGTAGACTTCTGGAACACTTTTTATGGTTGTCTACATGTCCTTGATTGAGCTATAAGATCAAAAATTATAGAAGCTTCAGATAAAGGAGTAAAAGTCCCCTTCTTTAAAAATCAGAATAAAAATGAAGGAGCCTTTTCATGGATTTTTTTTTTTTCTCTCTTGCCAAGAAAACTTGGAAGAGCTTATCTGTCAACCTCATCTAGATGTTTTCTGGTCTCTGCTCTGTAACCTTGGACAAATTGCAGTCTGCCTTCTGTGTTTGCCAACTATGAAACAGGAAAAGTAGTTCTGTGGGAGAGCTGTGTTTTACAGGTGCTGTTGAAGTGCCCCAAATTCCACGTTGGGGAATATGGGAGGAGACAGGAGGGGAAGAATCCCTAACTAAGCTGGATGTTGCAGTTCAGCCTTTAGGATGGCTCTTTGTTTTGCATCCAAAACTTGATAGAATGACATAAATTTTAAAATCATGTTTTCTTTATATTTTCAGATTTTTCTGCTTCAGCTGATTCCAAAGTTGTGGTACTTACAGTTAATTCTCTGGGTAATGCTCAGACTTATCTTGATGTCATACAAAGCAATGTGGATTTGTTCAGAGGAATTATCCCAGCAATATCACACTACAGTCAGAACACTGTTCTCCTTGTTGCTTCTCATCCAGGTATGTTGGTACTTCACCTAATGTGCTGTCCCTCAGCTGGCTTTCTCTTTGGCCCATTTTAAAAATACGTTACTGCCGAATACACCCACTTAGTCAAAAATTTTTGCTACTCTGAGGGGTGTTTTCAGCTTTGAGCAGGACACTGTCTTTGAGCGTTTTTTCTTTACTGTTTGGTAACAGTAACATAAAAGAAAACAGTATACTTTGTTTTGTATAAAAGGTATGTATTTCTGTATATTTCTGTACATGGTTTCCACCTGACTCTATCTACAAGATTAGCATCCATTGGCTGTTGTCTTGTCAGTTGTGAGTTTTATGTATGCATTTCTTCTGTGCAGTAAGGATAGATGCACGTGTGTTATGTGCCATATGATCAGACTCTCAGACTACTAATATACATAATGTAGTGTTGATAGTAAATATCGCAGCTATGTTTTGGTGGAAAGTTTAAATCTGTTGGGTCAGTGATACTGTGAACTAAGACAAAGCAAAAACACGACTTAAAAGGGAAAGAAGTACGTGTGAGCTTCTCTGTCCTGTAAACACACTGAAGACAGCCCTTTTCTATTTCTCAAGTGCTTCTTACCCTTCCTGTCATTTAGAGCTGTGGAGATGGAGAAAAGAGTGCTTGCCAAATGAAAAGAAATTAAACACTGGCTGAATTAAATTTAGAAGCATGTGAGATTTTTGGTGGAGGGAAGCATGATGACTCATTCTGAAGTTTCACTTGACTTCTCTTAAAAATTTGCTTGGGCTGTGAATTTTCTTCACCTCCTCCCCACCTGACTCGGTGTTTTAGGTTGAAATAAACTACTGATATGTTCTTATATGCTTATACCTTTTCTAAAGTAAACAACTTGGTCCTGAGTTTTTTGTAATTGTGATTCGTAGCTTGCAGTTGTGTTGAATTTTGAGTGGTCCTTCATTGTCAACATATTTTTCTTTCATATATAGTTGAAGTAATGACATATGTGTCATGGAAGCTGAGTGCGTTTCCCAAAAGCAGAGTTATTGGAGTAGGTGCCAACCTAGATACTGAGAGATTTCAGTATATACTGACAAACCTTTTAAAAGCACAGGTGCTGGCAAAAGATGCTTGGATTATTGGTGAACAAGGGGAAGACAAAGGTAAAGTGATACTTTATTATGACTATGAGTATATAATGTCCTGGCAGTGCTTAAATAATTGAGTAATGAAAGAATAATTGAGAAAAGCAATGAAGGTAGTCATAAGCAGGGTGGTAGGTTTTCATACTAATGGTTCTAAATAATACAATTCTGGTGTGTGCCTGAGACTGCAGACCTGGAATGGTAGCAAAAGTATTTGACATTTTTCACAGTAAAAAAAAAAAATATAGACAATACAACCTCAAATGCTTTTTATTTGGTATAACAATATAGGTTAGAGGTACAGAAAGAGGAAGGAAATGTATAATATATGGTAGGTTACTGCTAATGTAAGAATTATTACATATTACTTCATTTCTAAGCAAGTGTCTCTGGCCAGGTGCTACTATAGAGTTTGTCAGCAGTCTGGGGAACCTTAGAAGGTCATCAACTACATTTGGGTTGTTGTGGGGGAAGGAAAGTTTGGAAAGTTTGAATTATTTTTTTTATTTTTTTTTTTTTCTTCTCCCCACCTTATCTGGTACCTATTTTAGTCACTGTTTAGATGTCCATTTAAATGTTGGTTGTTTCTATTTAGTACCATCATGGACCAGTTGTAATTTAGTTGCAAATCAAACGGAAGCAACGGCTGCTTGTAACTCAAGGGAAAAGGTGGCTAACAGGTAATGCCATTATAATCTTAAATTTTTTTTCTTCATGTTTAGACATTTGATGTTTGCAGAGTTTTTTCCTTCAGCTCTTTATGAAGAGGAGGAAGTTTGCTCTAAAATGTTCACACATTGAGTTTATAGGAAATTGTAGGTCTGAGTGTCACTTAGTTGCATATATGTGTATATGCCCACTGTTTTTCTGCAGTTCTCAATAATGTTGTGCCTGTGACGATCTAAGGACAAGACAAGCTTTGTAGCATATACACTAGAATATTAGAGCTGCAGTTCAATTGTGTTTTTTAAAAAAAAATAGTAGGCAAGCCTTCTGGCACACTTTTCTCAGAGCTTGTGTGGAAGCAGTTTACTTCAAAGCAAAGTACACGTTTGGATCAATTTACCTGATTTAATTAGCCACATACCAGTTACACATCTTGACAGAAAAGAGAATTGTTACTAGTGTGGGTAAAATATACATAAAGAAATCCTTTAAAGCAATTATTAATTCCCTTCTGTTGTTTTCCAAAACAGAGAATCATGTTTTTATAGTACACTTTACCTGATATGGTACACTTAATCGGTCTTTTGGGTTTTACATATAAACCAAAATAGGAATAATTAAAATCTAAACATCATGTTTTTCTCCTTTTCCTGGTTTATATAGAGCTATGGAAGTTCTAAAGGGAAAAGGTCAGAGATCTTGGTCTGTTGGGCTCTCAGTTGCTGATTTGACTGACAGTATACTGAAAGATAAAAGAAAGGTTCATTCTGTATCCACTCTGGCAAAGGTAAATGTGTTATTAATATCTTTTGGCACTGTAATTACATTATTTATACTGGATATGACCATTAATTTTAGCAGCACAGACATCTCAAAGTAACTGTTCTGAAGTAGCACTACTTCCGTTACTTTCTTCCAACAACAGCTTTAAATTCTAGTCCAAAAATGAGCAAAAATCAATTGTTGTGTTAATCTGAAACCAATATTAAAAGTGGATTATTCCAAAAATACAAGAGTCCAGAGGGAAAATACGGTCGAGGTTGCTGACCAGCTCCCCTGGAATAGCCGGATTTGGCAAATGAAGAGAAATGTGTTTGTCGCAGTTTCCAAGTGCTCAGTATTGAATGTAGATTTTTCCAGGGCCAAAAGAGTTCAGTATCTTTTATGAAAGTATAAAATGCCATTTTCTGCCAGTATTTTATTTGACCTGCTTTGAAACAGCTGCTTTTTTACCTCTTGATACTGTACATGGAAGAGAAAATCATGAAGCTATATTTCACTTAAAATTGTAGACTGAACCTTGTTTAAAGTTTATCCTAAGAGACTTCATTAAAGTATTAAGTCATTTTATATGAGGGGAAAAACCAATGTAGAAACATTTACTGGTCACTTGTATTTACAGGCTTCAGAAGGGTAATTTGCATGTCCCAGTGCAGGGAAATTGAGCAGGCTGCTTATTGTATCAAGTACAGACATATACCTAATTTCATCATTATGTTTTCAAGTAAAGTTTTTAATTGTTTATGAACTAAATGCATATACAAAGGAGTGACAGGTCTCTTAAACTGCAGAGTAACTACAGAATGTAAATATTCCCATATAGATCCTAAAAATAAACGATCTACAGTGTAAACTTGAATTATAGGGATATAAGTTTAATAAAGTGTGTCACAGAACAAATATGGGATCAATACTTGAAATATATTCCCTGGATAGCTCTCTTTGCCTGCATTTTTAAATGTCTTTTTTTCAATCCTAAAAGAACTAAGGATACTGTACTATCAAGTGTCCCTGCTTGTTCTACCTAAGAAACTGGTTAAACAGTGTTTTGTAGTATAAGCTTTGCCCTCCTTATAGAGGTCTGATAGATCTATATTGGGAAAGTCCTCTAAGTGTGGCATGGTTCAAGATTTCTTTATCTGTACAGTAATATTTTACAGTCTCTATACAGTAACCCATTGCACAGGATCTAAAATAACTGGATTTTGACCTATACGAAACATGCCATATGATGGAATATCCTTGCTTAATTAAAATAATCAAGTTATTTTGTGTAGTTTCATGCTTCAGACAAAGCAGAAGTAACTAACTCTGTGACAGTGTTCTTTGTGTGTTGTTTCAGGGATGTTGCAATATAAACAGTGAAGTATTCTTAAGTCTACCGTGTATTCTTGGAACCAATGGAGTGATTGAAATGGTCGAACTAGAAGAAGATCCACTAGTGCAAGAGAAACTGCAAAGCAGTGCAGGATCAGTTCATGACCTTCAGCAGCAACTGAAACTGTAAGCAAGCACAAGGGAAGCCACAGTGTCTGCTCACAGAAGTCAGATTTGCTAGGCAGAAAGGGTTGCTTGGTATATACTGATTTCTGTATAAAACAAGAAGGTTTTTTACTTTACTTTCAAAACTGCTTTCTCAGTTTTGGTTCAAATTATTTAATACTGCACTGGACAGTAATTTCTTATTTGAAAAGTGCACTTTTGGTAGCCAAAATGAGGAGGGTAATGTGCAAGAATGTTTTACCTAAGTTCAGGTGACTTTTGCCTGTGATTTTTTTGTTGCTAATTATAGCCTGATTCCTGGGTTATTCTTAGCTCTTTGCACCTCATTAGGACACAGTCTAGGAGAGCAGCTTACCCAGCTCTGCGGAAACTCCAGTGCGTAGAGCCAACTAGAACTCTTCCTCCTGCTTTAAGTGCTGCATCAGGGGCTTGTCTAGAATATCGTCACACTCCAGCTCTTCAGGGCCCTGGGGGATGCAGTTCGATAGCTTGATCCTTTATGCCTGTCACAGATGCTCTTACGTCAATGGACTCCTGCTTATTGCTAAGGGGGGAAAAAAGCTAAAAGCATGGTGTTAGCAGTATCCTTCAAACCCGAAGTATTGGATATGGATTTCTGTTGTGTGTTTAATGATGTCTGAGACTTCCTGGTCATGACTTGTTTGCTCTTATTTTGTAAGGATGTTCAGAGCGCTAAAGCATCCGCAGTTCTCTGTACATACATGCAACACTCGTACCCTGTGCAACATTGGAACAGGTGCTCTTCCTGAAAGGGAGGAGCAGGGGTGGGCTTCAAATAAAGAATAAAATCTGACAGTTAAGTAATGCAGAAGTATCTGCGAGTTCAGGCCTAGCTTTACATCAGCCTGAGGAGAATACAGCTACTTGAGAAGGCAACAGAACCTGTAACCCTCCTCGGGGGAGGCCAAGGATGTGGTGAAAAAGCAGGATGTGGATTTTTAGATAAATCAAAAAGCAGATGTTTTTAAGATAAAGGGTTTTTCGGGGCTCTAACCTCTTGATTCACTGCACTGGTAAAAGACTATATTCATCCTGATTATACCTGAGCATCACGATGCAGGCAGAGGAGATGTGGGCTCCACTCCCGCTGTGTGCAGCTTAGAAACGTCATTCCACATTTATGTTTTGAGGTGTGACTGGTTAAATATTGATGAAGCTTTCTTAGTAAAAGTAGGATCTGTGTCAGAGCGAAAGATCTATTCCTTTGTGCCTTTCGGTTATATCTCACAAAGAGCCAGACTTACAAGGAATTCTGAGTTTATATTGATCTCAGAATTAAGATAAAAATAGAAAGGGAAAAAACCTTCAGTCATTTAGGTGGTTTTTTTTCATGGAATATTCAAATTTCCTTCTTTGTGGTGGTCAGTGATAGGACAAAATTAGTGATGGCTACAGGTGACCAACTTTGCTGCTATATTAAAAAAAAGCACCCAACACAATGGCTGGACTTTGGGGGTTGGTTTTTTTTTTTTCCTCTTGCTTTAGAAAAAACAGCATAAAATTATGGTTTTACATTGTTCTTCAAGGTGTTGCATTTAATCTGTTGAGCATTTATTCTCATGTGAATAGTTGAGGTGTTTTATTTGGGGTTTTTTTATTAATAGTTTTAATCATAAAAAGCTGCACACTCTTCCAGGGATGTTTTTTAGATTGATGCTTATGTTATAAAATAACTAATCTTGGCTCATCACTCATCACGTATTCCTTGAAAAATAACCAAAGGACTGCAGTTCAGTCACTGTGGTGGGCAATGGCACTTTCATGGCAAATTAATTCCCAGAAATACTTTTTAACAATAAACTGCACTACAAAGAACTTTTTCGACATTCTGTGGAGTATTTTTGATACACGAAGTACTGCTAGGGCGTGGCGTCTCTGAGGGATGTCTACAGGCAGGGTGGGAAGCGGCTGCCAGCCGGTGTCGGTGGAGCTCCCGGCGGGGAGCCCTGCCCGAGGCACCTCCGGCACCGGGCGCCGACCGCTGCCAGACGGCACAGGGTGACCCTGGCCGGGGCGCGCCTCTCCGGCCTCCTTGCGCAGGCTGCGCTCTGCTCCCGCCGCCGCGTCCCCGGCCCCGCCGCGCCACGGGACGCACGTCTGTCGCGGAACTGTCGTCACGGCCGGGCGGAAGCGGGTGTCGCTGCCGGAAGCGGGAGCACGCGGCCGCTTCCTGTTTTTATGTAGGGGCGGGGCGGCTGGGCTGGGCCGGTGTGTGGCGGCGGCACCGGGAGCGCCGGTTGGGCGGAGGAGGGGCCGGCCGCCATGGCGGTCTCCGAGAGCCAGCTCAAGAAAATGCTCGCCAAGGTAATGGCGCGGCCGGGGGCACCGAGAGCCCCTTCCCTTCCATTTCCCTCCCCTCCCCGCCGGCCCGGCTAGGTGACTGCTGGCCGCCCCTGCCCTCCGCCTACCCTGGTGCGTCCGGCGAGCCGCCCTCTGCGGCGGCCTCTGAGCCGAGGCGGCGGCGGCGGCGGCAGCCTCAGCGAGGGGCCGGGCGGAGGGGAGCGGGGTCCTGCCCGCGGCCTGGTGCGGGCCGCTCGTGGCGCTCGGCGCCTGGCGTGGGCCAGGGACGGAGCGGGGCCCCCGTGTCTCCTTCGGCCTCGGCGCTGGCTCCCGGGAGCGGTCGGCTCCCCTTTCCCGTTTCTTTCCTTACGGGCGATCACGGACACTCGCCAGCCTGCGGCTTTGTCCCGGGCCGGCAGCTTGCGGGGTAGTCGTGTGGACGGCGGGCGAAGCAGTGGTAGAAAGGTTGCGTCCAGCTACCTGGAGACTGTAAATTGAGTTAATTTGTAAAGGGAAGTATGGTGCACCAAAACCTAAAATATGTCGTTATTTGTAGTCCTACGAAACTTTAGTTCTGGGTTAGGATATTGCTGGTAAAAGCTGAATAGAAACCATTTGCCTAGCTGAGGCTGTCGTGCATCGAAGTGGATCAGAGCTGCGGTGTGGGTTGTTGGGTTGTATAGCATCGTTTGCATTCACTGGTTAAATGAAGGTGGAAGGCAGCTTCAACTTCATTGACTAGGATAAGGGTGCGTTTTTTATCACCCTTGTTTAAGGAAACAAAATCTCTTGGAAGGTAAATCATTAATCACTGAATCATACAGAGCTATGTGTAGTTGTGCCAGTCTTCAGGTGAAAACTGGGCTTTGCCCAGCTTGAAATGAAAACCCCTGAGGCTGAATATTTAGGGAGATTTATGGTTTTGTTTGGGGGGATTTTTTAACATTTAATCATCATATTTGCATAATTTTAAAATGAAATACAATAGGCGAGGATCTGATCAAAACTGAAGAAACCTTATTAAAGGGTCTTTCGCCTGCATGGAATCGTAAGCAAATTTTTTTATCAGTTTGAAAATGAGTGCTGAATACTAACTTAGTGTCAGCAAATGAGATGATGTATATATTTGTATACACTTGTCTTCCCTAAATGAATTATTGCCATGCCACAGAAGAAACAGAATTTAAGGTAGTCCCGTGTTCTCTTTTCCCTCCACTCGCCCGTTTTATACGCCCATCTGACTTTCCGTAGGTAAGTTCAAAGTGCAATGTACTTAAGAGCTGATGAAAAATGAAATAACTATTTCACTACTTTATTTTTGAAAAATAGTTATACTTTCTGTTCCATAGAGGGAAGCTTAGTGATATTTCCCATATTGAATAGTTCAGTGTGTGAGATAACAAAAGACTTAAGCCCAGGTTTGGGGAAACATAAGCACTTAATTTAACTTCAGGTATTTACCTGCTGTCTCATCTTGAAAAGCATCTCTCTGTGATCTGTTTCCTGATATGTAAAATGAGGAGGATGCATTTGCCATCTGAGAATGGAGGAGGAAAAAAAAGTTTAAAAATTAAGAATTCAAATTAATCAGTTTTAGTTACCTTTGTAGAAATCACTAGGATCTTATATTTTCCAAAGAGATTTTGACATTTCTTGGAAATGCTTGACTACTTACTGTATGAACACAGGAAAAGATTGTCTTATAATATTCTAGTACTCCTTAGAATGGAAAAGAGAAATAAGCACAAAAAAGTATACTTTGTGCTTTAAATAATAAAAAAAATCTAGAAAAGCCATCATTCCCATTAGGAAAAACTTCTTCATTTGTCATTGTAGTATAAAGAACTTTGATCTTCTGTAGTTGTATGGATCTAAGCACTGAAATTAATAGCTGATGTAGCACTTAATTTTGCTTGTGGCAGTAGCTGGAATCTTACAGGCTTACCTCTACTAAGTAAGTAATTATTCATCACTCAACATAAAAACTATTTGCAGCAATACTCTTGTTCTTAGTTTTAAGAGACATATGAAAATATTTTTTAACTTTCAGGTCTTGGGCCTAATTTTTAAAAGCACCCCAGATAACCAAGTCTGAGTTTTATCAGCCCTGTCAACCACTGTGTACCAGACTCCGAGTATGTCTGCTGAGCAGGCAGGCGTTGTTTTATCTATTCCTTGACTAAACTGACTTGAGACTCTTGTGCCAAAAGTGGAGTTAAATCCTGACTCTGAATCCTTGTGCTTGTTAGAAGCTTCTGTTTGTGGAAGTCAATTCTTTTTTTAATAGTGATTATGCTAATCTTCTTGAGTCTATATCCTGCACCATAAGGTACGTTCCTATAAAAAGACCCCCTCTTTTAAAGTAGCTGGTGACGTGCTCTCATTCGTACTGTAGTAACGCATTCAGTGATGTGGATATGTACTGCCAGTCTCTGGCTGGCCTAGCCAAAATTTCAGACCTCTGTCTCCGTGTTCTAACAATGCCTGTTATCTATTTCTCGCTTCTGCTAGGTGTTGGGGAAGGAGGAAGGAGTGTACTTAAACGCTAGCAAAGTTGTCTCTCCTCTGTCAAGCCCCTCCTGCACGCCCCCAATCCTGCATCCACTTTCCAGAGGAGGCTGAGATGCTTTGCTGCAGCCCTCCCATCAAAACAGCATCCAGGGGCTGCCCTGCCCCTCTGGCTGATTGACCTCTGTGCTGGTGCTTCCCTGGACACGCAGGCATCCCTACTGGAGGGGTTGCTTTCTTTCCCACAGACCAGTGTTTTGCAGACTGACCGTGTGGCTGTTTTGCCCTTGGTCATTCCAGGAAGATAAGTCACAGCATCCCCCAAAGCACAGGTGCTTTTTGTAGAGTAAGGTGGCATTCTGGGAAGTGGCATGGTGTGTTCATCTCTGCTCGTTAAATAAGAGTTGTTACGCCCTGGAGTAGCATCCTTGTCAATCTCTGTAGATAATAGGAAGAAGCGTTAGTTTCTAAGCTTCACAACTCATGAGTGTTTGTTGGAGCAAAGATGAGCTTTAGCTGTGGCACCACACTTTGCTCTTGGATAATGTCTGAATTAATTTGTTCACATGTTGTTAACATCTGCCTGCTTTGGGTATCCGACGTTTCATTGTGTTGGGCCCTTTGTCTTCCTACCATGGTTGAATGAAAGGATGCTGTCTATGTTCCTTAAGACATCTGAAGATTGTAAATTTTATTTTATTACAATTAAAACATTGTCAAGGGGGACTACATTGTTAGCTTTTCTTTTTAATGGTAGTTATCAGGAGGAATGGCCACAAGGTTAAAGAGCTGTGCCATGTGGTTAACCAGCTCCCCGTTGCCCAGGAGCATGTCCTTTGTTGTCTGTGGATTATAGTTCTGAGGCTGTTAAATTCTGTAGTAGTGTATCTGTGGTTTACAGATCTTCTGTGCTGTGAGTTACCTCCTGCTCCTGATAAAAGGAAGGGGGTGAAACCAGTATTATTACTGATAATATCGTGCCTTGAAATGTCTGCTTTCTAGTTGATAAAATATATGAAAATACTGATCAATGATTGATAAATACTGTGATGCTTTGAAAAGTGCTGTGAAAGGTATCTGTGAGATTCAGATCCTAGACAGCTGTGTATCAGGAATGTTCAAAGCATCACTATATTTGTTCGGAGATGCGGTTTGTTGGTTGTTGTTTTTTTTTTTTAAGATCCACATACATCTCTCAGATACTGTTGGTTATGGTAGAACATGAATGAAAATGCAATAGCTTTCCCCAAATCACTTGATGTATGGACCCTTATTTAGGACTAAAAGCATCTTAACACCTTGTTAAAGTTAGGTAAGTTATATAGGCAGTGTTCAGTTAAGTAATACGGAGAAATAAATTCTTATTTCAAAATGAGAGTGGAGAAGAATGTCCATATATCAATGTAAACTCTCATAAATGCAATCTATTGGGTAAAACAAAATGAAATTAAATTATACTGAAAATTTAGTCTCTAAAGTCATTCTTTCTCTTTTGTTTTCCAGTATAAGTATAGAGACCTAACTGTACAGGAGACAACCAGTGTTATTACTCAGTACAAGGACCTCAAACCTGTCATGGATTCATATGGTTAGTCTGTGCATGAGAAAATTTTTGTTATTGAATTGTTGATGGTTTAGATATATTTGGTAGTTTTTGAGGGGAAAAAGGAGATTAAAACTAGAAAACATAATTTGAGTTTCTCTTCTTGATCTTTGACATCAATATTTCCGTAGAAACACAGACAGTTATTTTCTAAAATAACCTTTCTATATTACTGAGTCTATCTAATGTGCCAAGAAGTGTTGCATTTTTCACAGCTTAACTTTTAGTTAATTGCTCAGTGATGTCATATCAGTTGGTGTCCTAAGGTTCCTGGTATCTTACAAATTCAGCTTTCCTGTCATGTAAAGATATTTTTAGAGTTCTATTTAGAAAGAACTGTAAATCAATGAACAAATACTTCATTAAAAGTAATTGTGGCAGTCCATAAGAGTATGAAGAAAATAATAGTCAAATACATAGAAAATTGGTATGAGGTGGGTTGTAATGTAAAGTGATGATGACAATGACTGTTTGTTAGCTATTTTAAAGGCTCTGAGTAAATTTGAGTGTGTTAAATGAAGATGATATCTAGGGTCAACTCCAGAGGCTGAGGGCATGGTTTCACAAGATACAGTGAGCCAGCATAGCTGCTGAGGTCATCCTCCTTCTGATCTATCTGATAAATAATAATTTGTATTACTAATACATCATCAGAGATTTTACAGTCTTCTGCTTTCTAAATTCTAAATCTGGATTGAGAAGTATTAAGAAGGGACATGGACAGGTAAAAGATAAATTAGTTTTAACTTGAATAGCTGCAAGCCAGCAGCTGTCACAGAAATAAAAATTCGTGCAGTGACTGGAGAATCAAAAACAATAGTGAAAGGACTGTGGTTGGAATAGCGTACACAAGTTTGCATAATGATAAGTGATCAGAATTCCAGATAGGTTTGAGCCGTAGCAAGAAGCCCATTTGTGTTACCTAATTCTTTCGAAGCTGCCTGGGAAAGACTGAGCCCAGAACCACTTACAGATAATTGATATTATTTGGAGCAGTGAAGTGAGCAACAAGAAAATGGTTACATTGCTGTTGAGATAGTTTTCAAGTTTATATTAATAATGAAATACATACCCACATTTAAGTCCCAACATGTTCTACCTGCCTTTGCAGAACATTAGCACCTGAAGAATTGTACACGATAAGCTACATTTGAAGTAAGATTAGAAACTTTCAGGTGAAATTCAGAAAATAAAACCTTTATTACCAGAAGTTGATTGATTCAGCCAAGAATAATCTATTGGATTGGAAGTATAGGAAAATTGAGTACAGCAACTCAGTAAATTGATGTCAGGGTTCCTGTGCAGTTTGTGAACTAAGACTAATATTTGGCAGTGAGTCAAGTGCTACACGTTTCTTCCTCTTCAGTGTAGTACTGTTTGGTTAAATTACCTTTACTGATTATGTAATAAATGCCTATGGCCTAGTAATTTTCAGTATTCTTGCTGACCTGTTTGTTTGGAGAAAGCATAAGTAATTCTTTGTAATCCTAAAATGACAGTTGTTTTTTAAATTAAGTTTGAGTTCAGATTATCTTTGCAGCAGTTTGTATGGTTCCAACATGTTTTACTTGGTGTCTGAATGAGGAAACTGTTATTTGCAGTGAAGGTAGTTTGGCAATAATTAGTCATTCATTTCTCAGAAATATGTTATTCCTAAGAAGTTACCTGACTGTAGGCAATCATCTGCTAGTCCATAAATGTGCAAGAGCAGAACCTTTCAAGCTGAATTTATATATTTGTAACTTCTGAAAACTTATGCTAATAAATAGATGGAGTATAACCTGAACAGAGATTAATGTAGCAAATATGTTTGTTTTAAAAATACTGTTTGTTCCCTTTCAGTTTTTAACGATGGTTCATCTAGGGAGTTGATGAGCCTCAGTGGAACCATTCCTGTGCCTTACAGAGGTATGCATTTATTATTATTATTGTCATCACCACCCAAATTTATTTATTTATTTTCCCAAATTACATGAAAAACTATTTAGATTTGTCCTGGTTCAACTTCACTACTTTGATGATCACTATTTTCTTGAAATCCTTTTCTTGTCCAAGTATAATGTTTTAAAGAAATTGTTCCCTATTTTTGCTGTGGAATAAAATTTTAATGTTGAGCATTGCTTCTTCAGTCTTGTACAACTCTGTAACATCTCTTTTCTTTCAGTACTGCACATTTTTCAATCTTCTCAGTTGAATGAGGGTTGCAAACCATTTATTGCTGCAGCTAACAATAATTCAGATTAGGGTCTAGTAATGTTGCATTGTAGAACAAATGAGATCATGTATTAGTGGTAAACGATAATTGTAAATCAGAGTTAAATTATTCTGAAAAATGTTGAATTCATGGCCATATTGTAAGCTCTTTGTTGAATGTTGTTAGTAGATTTTGGCTTCTGACTCTGCAGTTGAATTTACTGGGTTTAGGAGTTTTTTATAAATCTGGATACAAGAGGACAGTTGAAGAGTTGGAATAACTTTTAAAATCTTTCAAAATCTCTTTTCTAGGTAACACATACAATATCCCAATTTGCTTGTGGCTGCTGGACACCTACCCTTTCAACCCCCCAATTTGTTTTGTTAAACCCACTAGCTCTATGACAATAAAAACTGGGAAGCATGTTGATGCAAATGGAAAGATATACCTTCCTTATCTGCATGAGTGGAAATATGTAAGTATAGGGAACTTTAAATTCTCAAATTGCTCAGTTCTGAATTCCTTTAGATAGTTGTATCATTTGTTGTATCAAAAAACATAATCCTCTTTATTTGAGATCTTAAACCATTTTCTTAATGAAAACAACTGCTTATTATTTGTAATGTCTCAAAGTTCAGGATGTTGCATTCTGTTGCCTGATTAATTGCATCTTTAGTTACAGTTTGTCTGATTAAACAGTGCAGCATAGGCGTCCTTCTCTGGCAGGACACTGATGTGAAGATCTGTGAGATAAGAATATTTACGGAAGGGAAATTATAAATTCTGTTAAACATCTCTGGGCTGAAATTAATCTCTGTGACTAAAATGGACTTGTATGAGCACTTGGACTTCTTTATGTAGACATTGCTGGAGCTTTGAGTGTATGGATATATTTGCTTTACCAATAAATAAAGGCATTGAGCAGTGCAGGGCCTCATAGAAGTTGTGACCAAAACATGGACTTGTAAAGAAGATAAACTGTGCTGACAAGGTCAGAAGAATGGTACAAGATGCATAGTTCTATAAAAAACAATTAACAGGAATAAATCTATTAAGCATGGGTGGTAGTTCAGTGCTTGCATGGTAATAGTGGAAAATGACTGCCCAGATCAGGATGCACGTCTTGCACAAGCAAGAGGATCATCTAAGATATAGGTGATACAGAATTCATTCAGTTTGAGAGGTTGGTAAAATTAAGTAAGTGGATTATAGAGCTAAGAAAATTTGGAAATAGGATATTTAATCTGGTGCTGCATTCATGATGCTTGTCCTTATTTTGGCGAAATGAAATCATGCCTGTATTAAATGTAGTTATAAACTGAGAAGCCTAGTTTAGCTATATTTAAAGGACGTTTGTGCCATTCCTTAGTGTGTTAGAGTATTTTTTCTATTGAGCCATTCTGAACCTGAGCAAAAGCTATATGCCGTATGAAATTGAAATGTCTGAAAACTTAGCGATCTGTACTTTTTTCGTGTTGGAGAGTGGATTTAAGTTTTTAAAAAATTATTATAATTCATCATTGCACAGTCATCTTCAGTCATTTATTGCCCTGCAGTTGATATGGAACCATGTATTACCCAGTTTATTCTGAGTGTAAACGCTACTGCAGCTGTATTTTGCTGTACCATTTTGAATACCAGCTGGCTGGGTTTGGTATCTCTAAAGGAATCCAGAAAGGAAGTTAAATATGCACATACATATACATGGGTATATTAAAAAAAAAATTAAAAACCCACAAATAAAAGGATGGCTTTTGAGAGCTGATGGAATGGTATAGTCAATTAAACTGTCTGTTAGCGAAATCAACAACTTGTGATTTGCTTACCCTCACAGCCCCAGTCAGACTTGCTAGAACTGATTCAGGTCATGATTGTTGTGTTTGGTGAGGAACCTCCAGTCTTTTCTCGGCCTACCGCTTCATCAAGCTACCCACCATACCAGGCAACAGGCCCACCAACTAGTAAGTGGTCATGACTACCAATTTCTACAAATACTCATATTAATATTCCAAAGTGATTGTTGCTCTGCATGGTTTGTTAACAAGTGATGCGTTCTACTCTAGAATGACTTTCTATATTGCTGGCTAATTATTCACCTGTGCTCTACTTGACCTTTTTGAACCATGTTGGAAGAATGTGTGTGTGTTTTCGGCTTTTGGAAGGGAGGGAAAATCAAGTTTGTATTTAAAAAAAAAAAACCAAATAAAAAACAAACCAAAACACACAGAAACACCTCCCAAGCCCCTCAAAACAACCAGTAACCTGTCAACATTCAGAGATATCCTTAAAAAGAGATTATTCAGATAACTGTCTTTGTATCTTAATTTTTTTATTCTGATAATACAAGTCCATCTGTTCAGTTTCCTGCAACCATTGATTTCATAAGCAGAAGCACACTGCTTGTGTTTCCTATGCCCACACTCCTGGGGTTTTTTATTTTTTAATAATTGCTGGCTGAATATGAAAAAAATCTGCCTTGTGATTTTTCATTCTTCTCTGTTGATTTGGTGCTCTGACTTGGTACCCATTCTTGTTTTCTTGCAAAAATTCTCAAGACTTTTAAAATCTTTTATTCATTTAAACTTCTGGAGGCATCTTATTTTAAAGACTGGGGATAGGTGGGTCAGGGAAAAAGGGGAAGTGGGAAACTGAAAATCCTAGAAATTCTTCCAAGAGGAGACTCTGCATTGGGTGGAAAAAAAACCCAACAAACCAGCAGAGTAGACCTACTCAGGCCAAAGCCTGGGGCAGGAGGGGAGGGGGAGCAGATTAGCTGCGGATTGTTTAATGATATAACAACAGTTCTACCTTAACGTAATGGTAGAGTAGCTGTATTTGGGGTTATATATTTTTGCTGTATTTTTAAGGCTGTGTCTGTTTTCTATTGAAATATGGCTTTTATCAGATCATAGTGTTACATCTGAAAAGCTGAAGTACTATTCATTACAATTTCCAGTGGAAACCATTTTTAACAAGGTCTTAGTTTCTTAACATGTGAGAAAAAGGGTAGCAAACATAAATGGGACCATTAGGGATAGTTGGCTAAAGGTGTTTGGGACTTTTTAGCTTGTACAGTGCTAGCCTACCTATAAGAGCACTGGGTGATTCTACTGTTCTGATTTTCCAAGAACAGTGGGTGTCAGTACAAGTATAGTTTTAGTAGAGACTGTGACCTGTATTGTGCTTTAAGGAAGGACCATAATTTGAAACATACTTGATTACTCTTGTAGTCACTCAGTGCTAGCATAGCTGAAGTGATTTTAGTGGAAATGTTTCAGGATTTTCACATTGTTAATAGCTACTTAGTTTTACTAGTGTAATCAGTTTTTCCTTATTTTACAGACATTTAGGTTTGTTTTTTTTTAAATTCTAGATACACTGTTTAAGAAGACATGAAGCCCTTTTTTGAAAATTGAAACATTTGAAAGCATTCAAGGATGAAAATAGCTCAGCTCTTTTAAAAAAAAAAAAGCTATTTGATGTAATACTCCTAAAATGACTAGAAATGTGGAATAAATATATTCAAAACATAATTTTTATAATAGAATTGTCAGATTTCCAAGAAGAAACTTAAAATTGCTGAAACTGTTAAAGCCTTAGACATTTATATGTGCTGGTAAAAATTTTTTGAAGTATAACTTCTGAATAGCAGAAATTACTGGATAAGAACATGGTTGGATTGTTAAACAACTAATCAACTGTTGTGAAGTCTAGCTACTAGAGTTCTAGTTATTCTGAAGGTAGTTATACACTCGTTATTTAGTGAGTAGAGAACAATGGCTACATTGGAAAGGTTAGTTTCTTTTTTCAGCTATTGTTTAAAAAATGGAGACAGCTCTCCAGGTGTGTCATCTTTAATAACATGCCATTTTTTTTAGTTTCCTAGCTGCAGATGCTTTTTCTTATGTATCCACATTTTACTTTGTACAACTACTTGTGAATTTTTAAATCGATACACTTTTTCATCCAGGCAGTGGTTAGTTTAAAGTAATGATTAAGAAAAAAACAAACATGCAGTGAAAGATGTTCTAGCTAGTTGTTCTAAGGAATGTGTAATTGACTTCAATTGCAGTTCTCATACTCTCCCTCCAAACAAAATACTCTTGAAAATATTTTAACTGCAGTTGATAGGTAGAGGTAGAATCTTCAGAAATGCAAAATTTGCATACGTTTTGTGAAAATCTGCTTGGATACAGAAAGGAAATTCTAACTGGTCAATACATGGAGGGAAGGTGTGCCGCAGTTTAGTCCTTTACGTGTTTTGAGGGGAAGCAGCTGCCTTGGTCAGTTGGCACAGAGATAGCTCACAACAAACGTCTGCATGTATCCCTCTTGCCAAGCTGCACAAGAGCAGTATGGGAAGTGTCTGGGAGTGTTGTGAGAAGTTATGGTGTTAGAGGATGCAGGGTACACATTTTTGAGGGGTTTTGGCCATAGAATGACTTTTCTTACTCTTGTTGTTTCGTTGTGTTATACTGTATTCATTGTTCAATAATGTTTTGAAAATCTTACTGCAGGTTAATATATATGTGATCTTAATATATCTTAATATATATTAAACTTCTGAAAAGTAAAAATATACAAAATCATTATTTTATTTAGCTTCCTATGTGCCAGGCATTCCAGGTGGAATATCTACTTATCCAGCGGGAAGCACTCCAAACCCGAGGTAAGAACCCCTTTAAACCATCATCATTTACGTGATAGACAGTTTCACTGAATAGTATCTAGTCTTAATTGTATTTTCTTATGGTATATTTGTTGTATAATTATTGTGTTAGCAGGTTTTTTTAAAAGTGAGGACTGAATTCTTGTCAATAGCCAAAAGAAAGTTTGAGAAATGTTTAGCTTTCTTAGTGTTGCTTGCTTCAAATACAATATACTTGGGTGATAAATATATTTTGAAAATTATTACCTAACTCCCAGATGTTATCTTGCTTCACTCATATATTGGATTAGTTTTTATAAGGTTGATATGTTTACATGATATGGAAAGAAATGTACTCCTACAAGTTGGGTTTTTTTATTAGCATTGTTAGTATTGTTTGGGGTAATTAGCAACTCAAAACATTGAACAAAACAATTGCTGGATTGATACAAACCTTCACTCCAGCATAAATGTGGACTTAATTCGGAGCACTCTTAAGGCAATTTGAAGGGCACAAAATTATTTTAAAAGCTTTTTATTAGTATAAAACAAAACTTTAAGTATATTATATAATAGTTTGGAATAAAGCTTTTGCAGAAGACTTGCAGTTCTGTCTTAGCAAATAGTAAGATGCTGATTGCTGCCTGCTAGTGTGTACCTACATTTTTTCACATCATAATTAATTCTTTTTATTATTAATATCCTTATGTCCTAATTTTGTGTTAGGAGCATATGAGGAGTTGCTGTAATATATAACATTTGATTAAAAAAAAATTTTTTTTTAAAACCCTGTAAGCATTAGGAAGGTGGGTTGTTATCAAAATCCCCATTTTTCACGTCTTAAAACATAAGTTCTTATGGCAAGTTTTTTCCTCCTAGATACATTTATTTGAAGTGCTCTTAATGTTTGTACAAAAATGAATAATAGAAGAACTATTTTTAAAATAATATCATTTATGGATGAACAGAAAGATTTTAAGAACTATTAAATTTGCAGTTATCTGGAGAGGCACAGAATATGCTTATTTTATATTTTACATGTTTTCTTGGACCATTTTGTTTACTTACAGCCATGGTTGATACTCTGCTGTATGCAGGTGTTTGTCAGTCTAGTACTGACTAATTTGAGTCCTTGTTTCAGTTGATAGTAAATGTATTTTAGAAAGGTATTGTAGACTGTCATGTTTTATGTCATCTCGCAATTGTTTCAGTGAACAAATGAATACTTTTGCTTTCCTTCATCCTTCAGAGGAGGGTTGAGAATTTCTGGAGGAGTTTCATCTTGCAACCATATTTTGCACAACATTTTTAGGTTTACATAAAGCAGTTCAGCAGTCATCTTGTTAACTACTCTCATATTAAAAATTATTAAATTGAAATTGTTGTTTGTGAGTTTGTAGCTAGAATAATTTCTTTTGGATACTTTTGGGGTTTTGTATGGCAAGTTAGAAATTGCATGGCAAGATTAAGAGATTGAAGAGAATTTGGAATGATCCAAGTGCTTGACCATGCAATAACTAGATAGGGTTTAAGATAAAATGGTGTCTTCTTAAATCGTATCAGAAATATAAATTGTGAAAGATGTTAATGTGAACAGGAAAAGAGAAAAAGTATAACTTGGCCTGCAATTTAAACATTTTATTATGTAAACAAATGTTTAACATGGTGATATGAAGATAATATACATGGATGATATTTTACAAATAGTTGCATAACATTAGCATATCTTTCTTTGTCAAAACAGCTACCCAAACTATCCTTATTCGGGTGGTGTTCCATTTCCAGCAACCACTAGTGTTCAGTACTACCCTTCTCAGCCTCCTGTGACTACTGTTGGTGAGTATCTTTGAAAGGACTTCTCCAAAGTGAAGGTTCCCTCTATAATTGATATGTAAAGAAAGAAAATGGAAAAAGGACTGTATTGTTCTTTATCTGACCTTCCAAAGTATTGATCTTCAATTAAAAAAGTTATTCAAAGGAAGAATAAAATACATTTTATGTCCTTCACCTTGTATTTTGTTCAGTCAGGAACTTGATAAATTCCTGGTTTTGTGCAATGCATTGTGTGTGCTCTATGAATATTTTGAAGAACACTGCATGTACTACCTTAAGGTTTTTTTCACACCCTTTAACTGTAGGTGACTTTTGCCTGCATTGCTCTGTTTGTGGTCATGTTTTATAAAAATGCTTTTGTCCTCATTTAATCATCTACTAGACTCACTTTATTCACTCTTTATTTATACTTTCTTTACTCCAAAAGTCATAGCTATCTAAAGCAGAGGTTTCCAATGCGTTTGGAATGAGCTTCATTTTTACTGAGTTTCTTCTCCAGCCTCTTCACTGTTGCTTCTTAGTGGTCCCTACTTGTTACTTCCTTCTTCCCTTCAGCAGCAAAATACAGGGTATTAACATGTATCTTTTCCCAGTCTGCTGCTCTGTGGCCCTTTGCTGGCAAAATACGCTAGCTTGGTTTCTGCTCTGCACCTCACTTCTAGTGCATGTGTAACAGATTGGGAACCATTGATAAAGGTCATCTAGTTAAGTAGGAAGTTGGTGCAGTAACTTTCCAATTGGATGATAGTCCTTTTGGAGCAGTCATATGGTAAGGACATAGACTCTTTTGTGACTTTGTTCAGAGTATCAATCATTTGTAGTCTCTTGCATCATAGTTCTTCATTTAATGTGTGAACTCCCAGTTATTTATACACACTCTTTCCTCCAGAACTGTGTGTATTTTGAAATTTTCATTCACACACATGGAGACAAAGCAAGTTCACAGCTTCGCAAGGGAAGATAGATGCTTTTACTTTACTCTTAAAATATTTGAGGAGTTGTTCTGTTGTTACACAATTTGGAAACCCCAGTAAGTTGTATGTTGTATTCTTCTTGTGCCTGATCCCATCCTTTGTGTCCAAGTTCTTTCCGCCTTCTGAGTTAGAAGAGTCTTCTCTGAAAGTTGTTGACCGTTTCAGTGGTCATCTCCTCTCTGAGGTGATGTGTGTCTACCATGCACACGGCAAGAAAGTTGCTGTCCTGCTTAAGTAGGTCAAACAGGACTCGGGGGGGGGGGGGGGGGGGCTGTGGTTGAGTCCTTGAGAATTAATGGTCTCCACTGGCTCTCGTGGGAACATGGGCTTTCTGCAGCGTCTTTCTCAAACAGATCCAGTTTTGCTTTTATGTAGTAGAGAGTTAATTTAAAATATAGGTATGTCTGATTTAATTTCTTTCCCTCATTTTCATCCCCGATGAAGATGAACAGAGGTGGAATATCTACCAGATATCATAGAAGGCTCTTCAAGTCCTGAGTCAGATCATCTGATACCATGTTGTAATGCCAGATTTTGTAGTGGCAATTTAACACTAGACTCATTCATGTGATGCAGCTAGGTAAAAGTCACACACCTGTTATACATGGTTTATCTCTGTGCCAAATGAAATGCAAACATGTCTCTTTAATCATCCACTGTATTTACAGTACTGTTTGGTTTTTTTATAGTACAGTATTGGTTTTTTTCTTTCAGCTGAAAATGTTTATTTCCTATACAGATTGTTTGGCTATAGTTTATTGTGGTAGTTTATTTAGGAGCATATCAGGTGCTACAACTTTGTGGGTGGTGGTGGGGTATTTTCTATAGTGAGCTTAGTTTGAATTGAATGAAAATACTCGTTCAGAGTGGCTTAAGTTTTTAATAATAGCTGTTTTTTCAAATAGTCCTTCAGGCTTTTTCTTTCTGTTCAATCATCTGCCATTAATTACCTTTCTGATGCAGTTACTAGTTTGATGATTCTGTAAGGTCACTTCTGAAACCAGACTCCGCCTGGTAAAGGTTAAGGGTTTCAGTGCTGTGTGGATTTAATGGCTATGTGCCATAAAATCTTCCCCAAGCTGGGCTAATTATGGAAGTGACAGAAAATGCTAAGGGTTCATGCTCTTTAAGAAGATATATAAAATCTAATTGAGCTGTATTAAAATGATCCTTTATATGTTCAAAGACCTCTCCTATCTGTTGGCATTTCTATGTGAACTTTCATTGTGTCAGGTGTATTGTGATTTAATTTTTTTCTCTGTCCTACTTTACTGTTAAAGTAAGCCCTGTATAAAAACTGCTAGAGTGAGGGATATCGGGGGGGAAAAAAAAAGTAGAACTGATGGCTGGTTCTGACTTTGTGTTAGAAAATAATTTATTATGTAAAGTAAACAGTAATTGAAATCATGCTAATGCTATTCTTGAAGTGAAATCAGACCTTTTTGTTACATTTTGGAACATGTATATTTACAATTGTCTGCCTTAAACAGGAAGTCCTAAACAGTGAATAAAGTCTTTGTTCCAGATAGTTTGACTGGCTTGGTTTAAGTTTTACTTCTCGGTGTAGAAAGTACTGTTCTTTTCTCCTTTTCATAAGCAGCAGCAATGATGAATTCCTGGGTTTGTGTGTATGGTGCCATTTGACAGCTTCTGTTGCTGATTCTAATAGATAGTTAACCAAATATTGAAAACTATCTTGTTGACTGGCAACAGGGTGAATTGCTTAAGCCAGAACTGTAAATCAGATCAAATGTTGGGACATTTATATTTTCATAAGGCTATCTTTGCACCAGTTGATTAATAATTCAGTCTCTTTTTCCCAATAGTAATTAGCTTATTTTTAAAAAATTACACGTATTCTGGTGCAATTTGTATGTAAGTAAAGTGCTCACATTAGTAATTATCAAAATCTGATGTTTTCTTAATTTTAGAAGAATTTGGTGATTAGTAAGCATGATGTGCATCTTCCCATAGTTCCTCTCATGTCATTTGCATAGCTTTATTTTTCCACATATCTGGCTTGGTGTAGGTTTTGTGGACAGGAGTAGAGTAAAAGGCATAGGGAAGAGATTTGAATTTATGCAGTCTTGTTCTGTTAGCAGCAGAAGTCCAAAAAATCCTCTAGATGTTTTAAGGATTCTGAGGTGTGCAGTCCTGTCAACAACAGTTTGCATTTGTTAGTATAACAATACCAACAGACACTCCAAATAGAAATTTATTTTTTTTTAATTGTGACAATACCCTAACAGAAAATTGTTAATTTTTTCATTCATATGCTTGTTTCTAAAGGCAGAGTTTAGATTTTTAAACTGTGTTCTGGATTGTTGCTGATTATCAGGAAGATATCCAACCTACCCCAAGAACACTGTAATGCTGAAATTTCACTAAACAGCCCACCCTTTTCCTGAATAACTGTAGTAAAATTATTGTAATCTTATTTCTAGCTAATAATAGTTTAGTTATTTAGTACTATCAATAACGTATTCAAAATATATTTATCACTGTTTATCTTAGTGTACTATTTACTCTAAAAATACCAATCTTTGAACTACTGTGTTTAAATGGCAAAATTAATGTATGGTTTGAGTTGCTTGTTTGCTTTTGCTTCTTCTGAGGGCCTCTGATTATTAAGAAAAGTGAAGAGGTTGATTGGATTTCAGCTGACTTGAGACACTTCTGAACCTTTGGGAAGGAAAAACAGAAGATATGCTAATGGTTTTGTCTTTAGCTATGTAAGATTCCTGGGAACCTTGATGAATATTTTTTCACTTTGTAATCTTTTGAGATCTAGAGTACTGGGAAATATGATGTATGTAATGCCATAACAACTTCAGGGTTTTGATAACTGTGTCTCTGGATAAAAAGATACTCTGGTAAAATTTCTTTTTGCAAATTTTCTTTCCAGTTACAGAACTTCAAATCTCTCTACATTTCATCCATAAAAGTTGGAAAGTTTAGGCACAAAACCTGCTATAATTCTTGCTTTATTAGTAGTTATTACAATCCAATTGAAATTTCACTGATCTAAAAGGTATGAGGCACAAGCATGGGGAAACTGTGACACTCCAGTTTTTCTCATAGAAGAATGGTTGAAGTGGTTTGTGACAGATACGGATACAATTCTGCAACCAGTAGCCACTTTACATTCTCTAGAGCAATCTGAGTTTCCTGGTCTGCAGATACACAGCACTTCCTGTGACAGACATAAAGGATTTACCTTTCTCTTTAAAAAGGTTTTAGTGACAGACTCCTGAAATTAGGTGATCTCATTGAAAAGCTGATTTGCAAAAGCAATAGTAATATTCAGGCTTAAATGTGGAAGCCTCTAGTGCTTCAGAGGGAGAGGGACTAATGAAGTGTATTGGAGAATTTGTTTTCTTCTATTATATTTTCTAGTATTGCTGCATCGAAATGTGATTTAATAAACTGACATTACAACCTGTACCTAGCAATCAAAACAATCAAAAAAAGGTAGTAACCTCAGTTGTTGTAATTCCGTTACATAGCAGCCTCTGTTGCTGCTTAACTGTAACATCAATCATTTATAGAAGCTAGTTATATAATACTAGAACAATATTGGTTAGTAGTTTGTTTCACTACTACTAAAATCGCTACCCTGAGTTTCTGGGCATGATGGACCAAGTGAAACTGGCAAATTAGTATACCTGCAATCAAATTGTATGTCATCATCTTTGTCTTACACTTACCTAAAATAGCTATGCTTGCTCTTGTTAGAATCAAATTGTGTAACTAATTCCACAGAATCTCTGTATGCTTGACTAATACTCTTTATTCAACTAACACTAAAGAAGTATTTTATCCAGAGAGAATTTTTACAGGTTCTTCATGGGTGCCATTACCTGATTTTATAAACCATGCTCTCCCCCACCCCACTGCAATTACAGTACCATCCTGCAGAAGTTTAAAAAAAGAAATGGTAGGCCCAGTATAACACTGAACATGTACCTAAAAGACTGCCATCTGATTTTAGTCTGCTAGAACATATCTATAAACCATGTGCTAATACGATGGATTAGCATTTCTCTCTCTGCTTTATAATCTTTTAATAAATGTTGCTTGTTAAAGTAAGGTTACTTCAATAACAAATGTTCTATATTAATGCGGATTGTTTTACTGCCCTCCCATACCTGCTGTAGGATGGCTGAATGATAATTGTGAAACCAGTTGGAAAGACTAGATCATATTGTAGCTTTTTAATCACTTGATACTGTCCAGTAATTTGTCACTTAAACAGACCCTGCTATTAGATCTTCATAAATACAAAAGGGCAGCAGTTAAGATCTTTTTCATTGAAATTATTTTTGTTAGCTTAGTGTTCATCTATTTTTATTAATCTTAAAGAAAAAAACACAAAAAAACAGTAATTGGCAAGCCTCAAGATAGAGTACCTATAGGCAAATTCACTGTCTCAAGCCAACTGTTACATTAATTGTGGTTGAATACACGTATCCATTAATTCCTATAGAGTTTACCAGAAATTTATTCTTCTTTAAAAGGACTCAGACTAACAGCATTTGTAGACTTCAGGGGAAATGGCCAGCCCATTTTTAAATTAAAGGCACATTGTGGATATAGAAGATTGTGCATATGGGAATAGTAAAATGAATGAATGGATGCATACTCTTAAATTTACTTGCATATGTCTTACTATGTTTTATCTTACTGTGGTCTCTTCACCGCTTCTGAAAATTATTATGGAAAACAATTTATTTTACTGTCTCATATTGCTAAAGTACATATAGCAAGTTAGCCGCCTTTTTTTTTCAAACTAGCTTTATACTGAAGCCAGTGCAGAACAGAGTTAATTTTATGCTTGTTAATTTTCTTCTGCAGGACCCAGTAGAGATGGAACTATCAGTGAGGATACCATTCGAGCTTCCCTTATTTCGGCAGTCAGTGATAAACTGAGATGGCGGATGAAAGAAGAAATGGATCGTGCACAAGCTGAACTCAATGCCTTGAAACGGACAGAAGAGGACCTGAAGAAAGGACACCAGAAACTGGAAGATATGGTAACTCGCCTGGATCAAGAAGTGGTAAGCTGAAATGAAACACTGCTCCGTATCTGAGTATTCCTAGTAGTGAACAGAAGCATGTAATTAATTCATTATTAAGCATGATAGAAATATCAAAGCTTCCAGTGTATTGCTTTTTAAATATATATTCTCTTTCCCAATTGAGGTGTATGTGTTCAGACTGAAGCAAGTCAGAAATAGCAGTGACCATAAGATGTATTGTCCTGCATGTATCTTACAAATGTCATTGTTCAGTAGTAGAGGAACAGTATTATTTTTCCCCATCCTCCCTGTGAAAGATGTCAGTGGTGTGAGACTCTTTCATAATTGTGTCTCAGTTTCTGGATAATAATGTGTAATGGCAGCACTGGAGAACATTTCAGTGTCTTAGTGCAGAGAGTCATTTTAGTCACAGCCTCCTTGTATAACCTGCAGACTTTTCCTTTCCCAGATAAGAGTCTCTCCTACTCAGTATGCTCAGAAACTCCTGCAGTTTTTCATTAAGGCCTGACATCTTCTGCTTAGTCCATCTGCTCCTTGCATTACTGCTTGGGAGTAAGATTTTGGGATTGATAAGCAGTTTCTGAAACCAGCTCAGTGCTCAGATACGGTTAAAAAAAATAACTAGAAATCATTAATCAGGACTAGAGAACAGGGGGATACCATTATGTCACCATATAAATCTATGATGTGCCCACTTTAAATGTAGTGTGTAATTCTAGTCTTTCCTATCTTGGAAAGAAAGGAAAGAATAGAACAAAATAGACGTTTAGTGCAAAGGCAAGAAGGATGATCCAGCATATCAGACAGCTTCCATATAAAACATGACTAAGTTAGGACTTCAGTCTGGAAAAAAAGACAGTGGGGAGAAAGAGAGTGGAATATGATAATAGTCTGTATGGCTTTGAGTGATATGAGGAAAAACACAATGGTGTACAATCTCTTTCAGTGTGTTAGCTGTGGGACATCAAAAATACCAGGAGGCAAATTCAAAAGTAGCAAAAGGAGGTACATCTCATACAGATGCAGTTAAATTATGGTTACCGTTAGTGGGTAAAGCCAGCATATTTTGTTTCCTGTCAATACAGTTAAGTGTTTGTTTGATCCATGCTCAGCAAACTTGTATAGGAACTTACTCCAAAAGACACATTTCCAAAGAAAATAATTATTTTGGCTTTGCTTTTATTATCTTTAGCTAGTTTAAATGGTTATTTTTCCTTATGTGGCACCTTCAAAATACTTAAAGACTGTTAGCATGCCTTCTCTGCAGTTACAAATTGGTAATGGATTGACATTATCTAAAACAGCCTTTACTTTTTAAAAATTAAAGAATCCAAAATCTATAGATTGGTAGCTCTTTCTTTTGTAAAAATCATAGTAGAGATGAGTAGAGAAGTAAAGAATCAACTGGCATGTCTAAAAATCTTTCATCTTGACAGTTGTATCACAAGCTGACATTCAGCTCTTGAGACCTAAGAAATAAACAAACATCTTAATTGTTTTTAGGCTGAAGTTGACAAGAACATTGAACTTCTCAAGAAGAAGGATGAGGAACTCAGTTCTGCCTTAGAGAAAATGGAAAGTCAGTCAGAAAATAATGACATAGATGAAGTTATTATTCCTACGGCGCCACTTTACAAGCAGATCCTGAACTTATATGCAGAGGAAAATGCAATTGAAGATACTATCTTCTATCTTGGGGAAGCATTGAGACGTGGAGTGATAGATCTAGATGTCTTTTTAAAGGTAGGTTTCTTGGGATGTTTTTAAGATGTGCATTTTAAATGTGTTTAAATACTTTGAACTCTTTTGTTCAGCTTATTAATGTTAGTGATTTCTTCACTGAAGAGGATCCTGTAAGAATATGAATGCTTATATGTTGAAACATAAGTTTTAAAAGAGGAATTTCAGAATTAAGATAAAAGAACAATTTTAAAAGCATTATAGATACAAAGTCATTTATCATTAGACGGGTGCAACAGTGTCAACATAAGCTTTCCATTGGGCTTGCATCCTAATTCTGGAGAAACTAACTTTAAGGGTGATTGGAATATTCAGAGAGCTTTTCACTTGCAGTCTATGGATGCCTCTGCTGAAGCAGCCAGTGGAGTGTTAGAATCGTAGGGGAGGGGGGAAAAAGCCAGCTAGTTTTGCATCTCTAGCAGAGACCTTGTTAGAGAATTTGTTCCCTTTCTTTGCTGTCCTTAAAGCTGAAAGTTTTCATAATGTCTGATCTAATAACCTTCCTTTATTTTGAACTTACATGCATGGTGATGGCACATGAAATAAAACCAGATCTGTTGTTATTTTGAAAAGATTGAAAACACTTAACATGGAATACAACTACACAAAAGGTGTATGTCAGAGGAATTAATGTTGCCATTGGATCTGGAAAGATGAGTGTGCAGAAGTGTTAATAGTCTGTACTGGGGCCACTGGGTAACGAGTTACCAGTCCTTCCTTTTTCTAACAGTTGAGGTTCCCCCCAAGTTACCGCTTAAGCTTTGCTTTTAACATCCAGTGTACAATGAGCTATGTAGAGACATATTATTTCCTTCTTACGTAGCTTGCTAGTTCTGTTTAGTTGTGTTTATCTACTGTTAAAAGAACTGTTCTCTGCCCCATGGGAAGTGCATTAGTCTGACTTCACCTTGGAGTACATATTACTACTTTTCTCTTTAATAAGAATATGTGCAGAGTTAATAATTAAAATCACAAAAAATATACTGTAGTGATTGCATTTGGTAGCCATCTGCAAGTAATTTTAAGCCAAGAAAATGCCATTTAGTAGACTAATGCATTTAGTGTTTCCAAAAAACTAACATCCTGTTTTGGTCATGGAATGTGTCATGCTTTGGAAATTTGTATTGCAATATAATTAAGATTATATCAAAACTTTCCCAACAGCGAGCTGTTCTTATTCTTTCTTTCTGCAGCATGTACGTCTTCTGTCTCGCAAGCAGTTCCAGCTGAGGGCATTAATGCAGAAAGCAAGGAAGACTGCTGGACTCAGTGATCTCTACTAAATTCTCAGACTTTAACTGGGAAGTTAGATTTCCTTATGAAGCAGCCATTCTCTTGATATTTCTCTTAATTAGTAGGTGCCCAGAATAAGTTATTACATCACTCAAGTGTAAGATATTTTGAATCAATAATATATTTTCTTTTTGGTAAAGACTAGCTTTTATTAATGCACTTTCTATCTCCTGTAATCTTTGTGCTGGTGGACTTACGCTGAATAAAACTTGTTGCATATTTTCTTCCTCTACAGAACTGTGTACGATGCGCTTTCTTTACAAACAGGCCTGCTTATGCAGTGTCATCTTAACCATACTTTCACCATACTTTCCCTTTACTTCTGAGATTTGGAAGACATTTCAGTGTCCCAAACTGGAAAAATTCACGTTTCAGTGTAACTAACCTTTGTTACGACCAGTGAAAGCTGAAAACTCAAAATTTCAAGGCCCTGCTGTTTGACCTAGCTGTTGACATCCAACGATTGTTTTCTTGAAGTGAGCTTAGTAACTGTTATATTGACTTGCCTATTCTACCATCAGATCATGGTCATAGTGGAGTATACCTTATGGTGCCTTAAGAAGCCTTGATGTATATTGCATTTTTCCACTAGAAAATGCTAGGCAAAAGAAAGGCTGCTACATTTGGTGTTGCACTACCTGCCAGGCAGAAAACGCTACACACCAGAATGCCACAGGAAGCATGGGTTCGGGCTGTGTTAGCTGGGACAGAGCTCGTAGTGACAAGCCTGGTGGTTAAACACTGCGCTGTCTGCTAAAGAGGGTATGTTGTACAGAGCATCTCCCAACTTGGAGTGCTGTAGGGATTCATGGTGCTGCTCTTGTTGCCTCTCAGCAGCGTGCTGCTGTCCTCCATTTGCTTTTGTAGGCTGCCTCAGCAAAACTAACTTGAAAAATGAAGTTTCTTGGTCTCAGCATGGTAATCAGCGTGGCTCAAAACTGAGTGTTTGTCTTAAGGCTTTTCATGTTACCATTGGATCTGAAGAGGTTGGAGTTCATACCAAAAAGCTGGGCGAGACTTCATGTAGTAAAAATTGTAAGTCCTGTGGATCTTCTGAAAGCTTTGAAAATGGCTTCATACCATCTTCCTGTCATCTGCATAAAACGTGATTATTCATAGCAGTAGTGACTGTGCTCTCTCTCCAGGTGCTATTTTGGTCATGTGGATATACGAGAAAGCAGTACAGTAACAAAGGAAAAGCTGTAGCTACTGAAGTTGCTTCACAAGCACTTTCAGATTATTTTAAAATACTTTGTTCTGAGAAGTATCACCAGCTGCAGTCCATATTAAAAATGTACCCTGGACTTCATCAGGTGATTTGTTTCTGTTCTTAAGCTACATGCTGGGTCCTAATGTTAGAAAAAGCTAAGAATAAGGCCTTTCCCTCTTCATTTTAATGAGGTATATTGTTTTAAAATATTAATGACAGGGAAAATGGTTAATTCTTCCTTATCCAATTTACTATGGGCTTTGAGGAGTAACTCTGGTCATTGTTTCTACACATGGCTGCTATGCCAGAGGAGATGCTTTTCTGTGTTTGGCAGCAAGTTGACTTTTTATGGATGCTAAGTACTTGATGTGGCGAGGTTTCTTCCTACATGCGTTTTTGTGTGTACAGGTAAGGAAGATACTTTCTTTATTGCATTGTTTCTCCATTCTCCTAACAATGTCAACAGAACCTCTTTCTTTGTATTAAGATGGGAATCAAGTTTAACTTCTAAGTATTTAAATACTTCTGTTACTGTTTTTTCATTCATACCTTGAGACTGTTAGAAAGTTCATTAGATAAATATCTGGTGCCTACAACAAAGTGGCTGCACACATAACACTATTACACAGGTGAGGTTTGAGTTAGTGTGACTGAAGAAATAGAATTGTTTGATTTTGATAGATGCATTTTGGATGCCCTATAAAGAAAAACAAGGAGAAAGAAGTAACAGTTTGTGGTTTATTTGGTGTTGGAGCTGGTACTACAGTTGGACAGTCACCGTCTTGTTGCACACAGAAACCTTAACATTTTTTAAACATGCTCAGGAGACAAACTTACAACTAGGCTGATATAGTACACAAAAATAAGGTTCTCTAAAAAAAAAAGTATACACAAAAATTCCAAAGCAGTGTTAGGAAAATACATTTGGACCTACCAACAGTGAAATATTTAAGCTATTTAGCCAGCAGAGAAGGTTGGTCAATTGGCTTGACAACCCTTTAACTGCAAGAAAATAGTCTTTGGTTTCACATTGTGTAATAATTAGTTACTTACTGTTCTGAACCAACATTAAACAAGATGAGGAAAAGGCAAAGGGTTTTGTAGGCAGTACTGCTTTGAGTGCTGGGTTTCTGTCACACCACTTCACTGTACAAGACTGACTAGGTTATCTAGCTCTGGCTAAGAACATGGGTGTCCGAACAGGGAAGACCCTAGAACAGTTTCCTAATGCTATCTTCAGGAAACTCATTTGTTCAGATTTGAGCTTTGTGTGTGTTCTAGTTGATACATCCACTGAAAGATTTGACCTACTTGGAAAGTGCAACATAACACAAACCACTAAACCCGTTAAACTGCAAAGAGTGAACTGCTTGGGCAGATTTAAAACTGTAGTTCCTTCTGGATTCCCCAGAGTGTATCTGCACTCTTCCTCAATTTGTCCTCTTCCTCAGGTTTTAGGATCATCTTCACTACATCAGTGATGCCACTATTGCCCAGTACACAAGGAACACTTAGGAAGACATCTTCTTTTATTCCATGCATGCCCTGAAAAGTAGGTAAGGATAGTTAGGCTAGAATTCGTGTATGTCTGTGTATTTTATAGAATATCCTATTGGGAATACTTAACTAAATTTACTTGAAAATAAACTAGAAAGTTATCACTGTTTTTCAGAATTCCCAAGGTTTTTAGTTCTCAGTAAGACAAAAGTTAGCAAAAAGGGGCTGCTCACCTTAACAATTGTAGAGATCGGGTGCACTCTTCTCAAATTCTTCATAATAGTTTCAGCTAGATCTGCCACAGAAAGGCCAATAGCCCATGATGTGTACCCCTTCAGTTTGATGACCTCATAGGCACTGCAGAGACAAAGTTACTCATTAAAAAACAAGTACCATCAACTGAAATATTTGAAGTTTGTAATAAGGTCTTTTGGAGATCCCTTAATCAATTTGGAGACATCAGAAGGTTGACTGATTTGCTGACAGGACTGAAATGAACTCAGCAGTGAAGAATTCTATTTGCATTTTAAACCACTCCCCACAGTTATACTGGAAACTTGGAAGTTAAAGCAATTCTCTAATTTAAAGTTCCCTAACCATGAAAAATTAACTCCACCAAATCTACATTACTCCTTAAAATATTATTTCAAGTTCTGTTACGTCTGCATCTTGACATTTGTTTTGGGCTACTATGGTATTTATGAAACCAGATATGGATACTGCGGTTCAGAGGTACTATAGCTCTTCATCATTTATTCGTGTGTTGGAAAAAAAAAAAATCAGTATTTACCTGTCCACCACCTGCTTATGGACCTCCTTCCAGTGTTCCTTGTCTGCATCAGTTCCCAAGTCTGGATGAAGAGCCTTCAGGGACACACCAGCAACGTTCACTCCACTCCAGACAGGTACTGAGTTGCACATAGATTAATTATCTCACAAGAAAACTTAGTTTTGTCCTACTCAAATTAACCATTAACAGAAGATCTAGTTGGATTAATCTACAACACACATCACTATGATTTAGGTATGACTTCAAATAATAGTATGACCTATGAGGCCAATCTAAATTGCAGGTTGAGAACCTAGGAGCATATAAACATCTTTCTTTACACATGTCGTCACAACATTTGAATATACCTTTACTAAAGCAAAACACCTAGGCAACATGAACTAAAATGACAGTAACTCTGTATTTTGCAAAGGTTTCTCAAAATAAGAATTTATTCCAAATGAGTCCTCCTGAGTGTCAGGAAGCAGACAGTACTGCTCTGGTGCTGCTAGAGAAAGTACAGGTTAAGTAAGGAGAAAGTTGCTCTTTCTCCTGTCCTCTAGACTTGCCTCTGCACTTCAATTCCTATATATAGTTCTTGAAGTAGTGAAGAGATGCCAGTAAAGACAACTGAGCAACTACCAGTAGGTCTACTACTAGTAGATCTTTGGGACTCCCTTGCAGAGAGCTTTACCCTCTTGCTTCTGCAGTTTGGTTTTTTTGAGAGTTATGCGAACAACTTAGCGTAGAAATTTTTAGCCTCCTCAGGTTACAGTAATGACCTTTTCCAAGCAGAGTAACTCAGGTCAAATATAGATCATCTAGGGTTACTCTACGCAGCAGCAGACTTAAAGCAGGACTTGCATTCTTAAGGTGCTTGCAGTGCAAAGGTTTTTGAGCAACATTTTGCTGTAGCTTTTGGAGATGTTTCTTGCAAACAAACTATCAGAAAAACTTCTGTGTAACAGCCAGCCAGATTTCACCCTTACCACTGGAATCTCCATGCTCTCCAACAATCCATCCGTGGCAGCTCAAAGGATGGATGCCCAGTCTTTCTCCCATGAGGTGGCGGAAACGGGCAGAGTCCAGATTGCAGCCACTACCAATAACACGGTGTTTAGGAAAGCCACTGATCTTCCAGGCCACATAGGTCAAAATATCCACTGTAAGTAGAACAGGGAGGATAACAAGTGCTACTGATGAGCAGTTTGATAACTAGAATGGTATCTTCTGTTCATCTGTAAGGATTTTATCTGCATGCTAATTACATGGAATAGAGCATAAAGTAATGCCCATTGCCAGTCCCTGCAGTGGGCTAACATAATGACTGTATTAAAGGCAGAATTGAGAGGCTGTTTATGCCATGCATGCAATTATCAGTGCCCCTTACTGTGTCCTGTGCTACAGATCACTTAAAAGGCAACTGAAGACCCAAGCTGGAGGCAACTGGGTTTATCTCTCAGAGGACCAGCTTGCTGAGTGTGGAGAGGGAAGATGACACTTCTTGCTATGTGGTTATGTGGCATAGGTATTTTCTAAAAGCCTATGCTTGGTCATATTAGTATACTAATGCCACCTTACTGAAGAAAACACTGTTCTCTAAGCCAAATCCTCTTGTTAAGGCAACAGAAGACAAACCTGGGTTTGAGACAATAAGCAGCTTGCAGTCAGGACTGTATTTAACAACATTGGGAATGATGAATTTGAAGATATTCACATTGCGCTGGACCAAGTTAAGGCGGCTCTCTCCTTCTTGCTGACGGGCACCAGCAGTGACAATGACCAGCTTGGAGTGTGCAGTCACACTGTAATCTGCAGACAAAAGGCTGTGTCAAACATGACCTCTTTCTACACATGCTTCAGAACAGGAGTTCGCAGTTCCTTTTAGTATTGATACCTAAAATTCTCAAGTTTGAGGGTGCTGAAATTCTCCTGGTAATTGTTACCCTAGACTTTGCTTCTATAGAAAGTTAAGTTTTCTTTTAAGATTGTGATTCATTGCCACAAGTGGCAACCTTAAGGGCATGTCAAAATCTTAACATGTAGAATTGGGTAGTGGTATTACATACCCATCTGTGCCTGAGAAGTATGGGGTAGCTGTTGGGGCAGCATCCAGTGCAAGTGCTGTGTAGAAAAGGAAGAAGGCTCTGCCCTCATAACCTGCTACCTATGGACACTGGAGCTGCACATGAACTAAGGTATGAGATGGTTAGCATTTGTCCTAGTCAGGTTGCCTATTACAAGAAATAAGTAGTAACATGTTCAGAGGCTAACTGGCTGTGAAATAAAATTCTCAAAGGTGCAGGAGTACTTAAATTCATCTTTCTATACTGAGTGATGAACTCTGAAACAGAGGATTCCTAGTTGGACTGGCCTTAACAAGGTATATGAAACAATGTCAGCTGAGCAGAAATGAAGTGAGCTTTCCTCCTAACAATTAGGAGGACAGCCTAAGTGCTAGACTTGGATGACCAGTTTGAGATCTGAAGCGGCTATCTCCATTTGGAAATAACAAGCACATTAGAGCCAACTACTTGCCTTTGCCAGAGACAATCTTTGGTGTTCTAAGGAAGAGGCTGCCATGCTGGAGATCTAGCATCTCTCCTCTGAGCTTGTCCTCCACAACATCAACAAGGGCAAGTTCATCAGCTAAGTCCTGCAAGAGACCAAGATTAAGTAATAAGTTTATTGCCTCTTTGAGCAAAGTACCCAATTTGTAAACTGTGACATTATGATTCTTTTAAAAGCAGGGATCTATTTAAGCAATTTTGCTCATCTGTATCACTTTACTTGTTCCCAAGCAGAGTACTTAAATTAGTCTCCTGGGATATCCACTTTGAGTTAGTTTTGTACTTTTCATATCCACATTCTGTGTGGGATAGTTGTACAATTTAGCATGACAGTGAAGAAGAGTAAGAACTGTTCATAAACAAGCTATTTTACAGTTAAGAAAAGCAAGCCTGATGTTAAACACAGCATTTTCAATATAATAATGCAGTGCACAGGACAAGTCATTCAGAGTGTCTAGGACCACTTTTTCCAGTCCACACTGCAAAGCAGCATTGCATCACACTCTCTGCTTCAGACAAAATGACGCCTCAGTTCTTAGAAGGGATTCTGGAAGTCATTCAAAGGTAAATGCAGCTCTTAAGTCAAAATGATACGTAGAGCATATTCTGTCTGATACTGGGGTAAACTTGGTTTACAAGAACTACAGCTATTTGTTCTCTGTCACTAGCTTGAAGATTGCCGTGTCATTTCAGGCCCAAAGAAAAGAATGGACAACCAAAAGTTCATCTTGTGTGCTAGCCCAATTAGTCTATGAGGGAGATTACTTTTTGCCCCTCTTTTAGGCCTCAGGTAGTCACAACTGTGCTGCTTTTTCCCCAAGCTTGACACTTACCTTCATCAGGATGCTGATAGCACAGGCCATTCCAACTGCACCCACACCAACCACACTGATCTTATTGTGGGCATGACTCTGCTCCTGTTTGTGGACATTGTGGATGAGCTGATCCTTGAGAGACATGGTGTACTGCTGCAAGGAAAGCAACAGATTATTTCTCCAGGCTTTGGAGCTTTTACTGACACCAGAATATTTGTATCAAGCAAGACAGACTTTATTCCAAGATGATAAGGAAATGGATATAAATCACATGCCTAAAACATCTGGGAGTAATGCCTGTATGCAGCAAAATGATTAAAAAACTGAATTATTGATGACAATGCACTGTTTAAGCTCACTATAGCTTTCCCTCAAATACAGCCTGAGAATCATTGATTATATAGCTGGGTGGCACTCCAGCAACATTAGTAGAATGTTCTAAATGACCATCCATATTACATTTAGGTACAGGAAGCCATTTTAGTACTTCTAAGCACAGCATGGTCTGACAATCTCCATTCTAGTGCCCTGAAAAACTGGTACTCAGTGCCCTGAAGCCTTTCCAGAGCTGAAGTTGTACAACGCTTAGGCAAGCCCTTCTTAAGCACAGCGTGATCCTCAAACTTTATGGATTTGTTTTAAAGTGAAACTGCATAGTTTTGAATTAGGATGTCTAGAGTCTGGTGTTACCATCTCTCCCACCCTCAATTTTTTAGCTACCAGCTGCACGGCAGCCTGGTTATATGGGTTCTAACCTGACAGCCACGGGTGTACTGAAATGCCATGATGATGATGGAGTATTGTGCTTTCACCCCAGGGTCCCTGCAGAAGCCAAAACCGTGCTTTCCCAGGTGGCGCTGCACTGGCAGCAGCACACCTTCTGCCTTGCCTGAAGAGCCCGAGGCAGGGGCAGCCTCCCACATGGATGCAAGTATAGACACAACGTGATTCTAAAGTTAGTGCCGAACAGGCGGCAACTCGTTCAGAGCAGGAAAGGGCAGGCAGCCTTGGCAGAGCAGGTAGGGGCTGTCAGTTTGGGACGGGGGGGGGGGGAGGAGGGACAGGAAGCCAGCAGTGCCCATATTTAGGAAAAGCTAACCAAGATATGTCAGTCTTCATTTGCATACGTCTCCTGAAGCGTGGCCCAGTATAGTGCATGCTCTCTCCATGTGCCAAGTTCTCCCTTCGCACTAGAAGCACTTCAATGTGCGGGGCTGGCGAGGAGCACCCACTCCAGCATTTCTCAGTTACACTTAATAATCAAAATTTTTGTTTTTAGAGTGCTATTCCCCTGAAAGAAGCAGGTTAGGGGAGAGCCAGTAGCCGAGGTGCTATATTAATGCTCTGTTTCAAACGCAGCCCTGAGCCGATCCTCACAGCCCTTTGCAAGGTCACTCCCAGCACTCTTCCCACCAGGCAGGTCCCTGGCGCCACAGGCACTTTTACCGCCGATTAGGGGAAGCAAGTTAATTCCCGCAGGCTAAAGGGGGGGGGGGGGAACACAATGCAGCGCACAGCAGTCTCAAAGGGAAGGGGGGGGGGGGGGAAATCACGCCGGTTGCACAAGGCCGCCGAGCAGGGTGTGGTGCCTCTCCACACCGCACCCAACGCAGCGCCGGGCTGAAGTCCAGGGCTGTGCCCACTAGCTTCTCGGCTGGGGGGGAACTCGGTCGAGCAGGCGGCGCCGAGCGGACTACGGTCCGCTCGGCGCCGCCTGCTCGACCGAGTTCTCCCCGGGAGGCTGGCGGCCAGCGGCGCCCTCATCCCCCCTTCCTCCTCCCCACGGCAAGCACACACACACACACACCCCCCCCCCCCCGCTAACCCGCGAAGGCGATGGCACCTACCGAGCGTCCTCAACGAAGCGCAGCGACTGTAGCGGCGGGGCGGGGAGGCGGCCACCGCCTTAAGTAGGGGCCGGGCGGCTGACGTGCGGCGGGCGGGCCGCGACGGTGGAGACGTGCCCGCCGACACGTCGGGGTGGAGAGGAGGGGGAAGTTGTACCGGGCCGGCATGGGAGCAGGGAGGGGGGGGAAGGGGGGAGTGAGGTGAGGAGAGGCGGACGGTAACGTTCGGCCCGTTAACGGTCGGCACCGTGAGGGACGCTGAGGCGGGCGAGGCGGAGCTCAGCCCCGGCCGGGGCCCCGCAGCCCCTCTGGGGGCTGTTGAGCGGGCCCGTCTCAAGCCTGAGGCGGAGCGGAGCTGCCGGGCTGGCCTAGCTGCGGCTCCGCGTCGCGCCGGTGGTGAACCGGTGTCCTGGCACGGGCAGTCGTGCCGTCGGGGAAGATTACCCTCTTTCTGTTATTAACCGGGATGGGTGAAAGTGATTTAAAACGTTAGCTCCCAAGGGCAAGGAAGATGCCCAGTGCGTGCACAGCCAGCAAACGGTGCCGGCTCTGCAGACTTAAGGGTGTTCCCGCCGTCGTTTGCCGGCCGCACCGTCGCCGCCCGGGCAGTGCCCCCTTCGGGGAGCCGTGGCCACCACCGCCGCCAGCAGCCAGCCATGTGCTCCTCCTCATCACTGACACAAGCCGTTTGGGTTTATGGCCGTAGTTCTGGATGGAGCCTCTTGTCTGGTGGCTAGAAACCTGCTTCTAATTTCCATCTAAATCTATAGGTGTTTGATTTTTTGTTACAGACATCCTTCTCTGGCGTTTACTTCCCCTTTCCGTGTATTTACATATCCAATTCCCACTCATTTGTTGTTAAGTTACATAAGCTAAACCTCTTCAGTCTTGCATGATGCAATCTGTGCTCTGGTCATTGGGATGTCCTTTCTGCGGGACTCTTCAGTTCAAATGCTTTTCTCTTGAGAGAGGCTGCCATATGGAGTGTTTTAGACAGTCTTCTCAGCGGTGCCTCAAACAGGAACACTGATGTTTTCCTGTCATTACTGGAAATACTGTGACTGGACTCAGACTTGACTTTTTCACAGTCACGCCACACTGTCAGCTCCCTATCACCCTGTGATTGGTTAGTAAAGCCGAGTCCTTCTCCACTTATTTCTTGCTAGGATACTAATAAAGAGCAAAAAATATTTTTATTATTTCCTAGATGCCTGAAGTTTCAGTTTTATGCTATGCTACAGGGTTGTCCCACAAAACTGGCTTTTAGTAAACCCATGCTACCTTTATCCCTTTATTCATTGAATTTCATGTTTGTAGTTAAACTTTCCTTTGCAAGTTTTCCTGAAGAACTGCACAGACATCAAAAGCACAGGCCCAAACCACTTCCACCATGGCTCACTTCTTGAATACTTGCTGTTCTCTGGTCCTGTGGTAATGCCTCCAAGTCAGTAAATGTACTTAAAATCTTTGCACCTGGATTTGTGGTTTACTTGTGTGTTGGGATTCTGGGATTGAGAATGTCTGGTTCCTCCAGTAGACTCTCTGAGTTTTGCTCGCCAGCTGGCTGTGTTCATTTATTATCTTTTATCCATTTCTCCCTTCTACCTCTCCTCTTAGGCGTCCTGTCTTTACCCCATGGAATAACATTTTCATCCTTAATGAAAATCAGGGAAGGATTCATTTAATCTTGTGTGAGTAGCTGGGTTACCTTTATTTTCCCATTCTTGTTTTACAGTGATCCTTTTTTCTTCTCTCTTTTTTTTTTTTTAATTTCTTGTAGCTGCGGTACCTTTGTGATGTTTGTCTTTTAGTTTCCTTTTGGGATTCTAACTCTAGCTGATTTTTGGCAATATCTATTAGCGGCTTCTAGGATGTACTTGACTTCCTTTTGAGGTGCTTATCTTGCTATTGCAGAAGGCCTTCCTTACTAATTAACCCCTTTGTCTTTCTCTACCCGTAGTAGCCTTTCCATCTCTATTTTGTCTGGGATGTCTTTTCTCTCTTCTCAAGTCACTTTATATAGTTTACCTCTTAGTCACTGGAGTTAGCCAATTTACAAATGAGGAGGTTGTCATGGAGATCCTAATCTTTCCACGACCTCATCCCACTCACAGTGCATGCAAGCATAAAACATGGCCTTCGGTCATGCTAGACCAGAGCAGATGGTGTGAAGATCGGTGTATCTCATCACACCCAAGGCTTGTACTCATCTACAAAACTCTGCTGTACAACTGAAGGAATTTTCTGCTGCTGTTCAAGGCACGCCAATGCCTTATCACAGACCATCCCAGTGACAATTCCCTTCTGCTGTGGTGATCTGGCAGGAATGATAGCCCAAAGCCTCATCATTTCTTTGACAGTCCATTGGCAAAACAAAAGAAACAAAAAACACAGGTGAGAAAACATCTAAAAATGCTTGAAACGTAGAATAAGGAGATTTGCATGAAACAAGCCAGAAAAATACAACATTTTGGTTCTTATAAAGACCAGCACTTCTACCAAAGGAGGTTAAATATAATGACCTATCGGTTGCAAAACTAGATGTGCTTTGTTCCTTGCTGCTGCTTGAGGAAAGAGGGATGCTTGTGAGATGTGTCATGTCAGAAGAGAGTGGTAGCTAAGGAAGGGAAAGCACGGGTAGATGCTGAGTAGGCCTAATGCCGCATGAACGCAGAATAAAAGGAAACCGTATAATATAGTTCTGTCGTTCTGCATTATGCTGGGTTCACTGAGCATCTTGTTCTACCAGAAGTCTCAAGGATGGATTAGGAAGTTTAGTTCTACATCCCAGGAATCTGTATTTACAGTGGCTTTATATGAATGGGACTAAACATCTCATCCAGAGTTTGGGTTCCAGATACCTGGCAGGACAGAAAATGAACATTTGACAGGAATGAAGATGAAATATTTTCTCCCTATAAAAAGTTTTACTTCTGAAGAGTTTAAATGTAAGATAAGAGGCTTCTAAGACAAGACTGGCTGGATAGATTAATGAGCATTTTAAAAATATGTAACTAATGTAGAGCAAGTGGTATTTTACTACATGGTGAGACCAAGGCTCCTAAGAGAAGAATGTTGGTATTATAAGATTGTTCTTATCCTGTGGCTCAGACAAAATAAAATTGGACATGGTTTTCAGGGTATAAGTTCCAATAAAATCTTCACTTGCTTGTGTTTGTGTTGCTCGTTACTGAGAACAGAACCAAGACCAAATCTCTCTTATTTATAACATAAGGCATCAGGTTGTCCTTAGCTGTCTGGTGCCTATTCAGATACCAGAGGTCCTACCTTTAGTAGAGTAGGCCAAAGCAAGCTAACTAGGATGTTTCAAAACCATCCTAGGTCCCAACATGTCCTCCATGATGATAAGCAGATCAGAAGCCTTGTTTTGTTAAAAAATAGTGTCAGCTTTTAATATGCCAGTGTTAATTCACCTGGGTTACAAAACTGAGAAGAAGGCTGCGACTGCCAAATCTTTCCTCTTATGTGTCCTTTGTGATTTTAGTAGCAGCAGTAGATGCTCAGGAGGAAAGCAGTCATCTGGCATGATTGACATTGATTTTCTGCCTCAGAGAGCTTCAATCAGAGAAGGCTCAGAACAACACAAACAGAACCGAGTGAGCAAATTCAGGGCATTTTTCTTGCACTTGGAAGATGGAGGCCGGGTCTGTTTTGATTTCTTTTAAGTGATTGACTTTGATTGTAGGGATGGGGCCAACTTTCCTCACTTGTATACATAAGGAGTTTTATTCTTTCTGTTCTTTTTCCGCTGCTGCCTTTCATTGCAGTAGCGGGAGGTGGTGTTGACAGAGTGATAGGAATGTTTGAAATGTGACAGGGTCTCTCCGGGAAAGCTTGGCCTTTCCTCAGCCTGCTTGTCCTCTTTTCCATATTAGCTTTCACAGATTAAACATGAAAAATAAAGCAATAGAAGTTGCTGAATGTGGAAACATTTGTATTTTTGTTCTAGGAGTTACAAGCGGAGGCTTTCCACTGGCCTCGGGTGACATTTGATCAGGCTTTGGTCGATAACAGAAGGAAACAATGCCACATTCTTATTAAACAATGTGTTTGTCTTTAAACTATGAGATACTGATTAAACCTTTATCACAAAAATAAAGTCCAGAGACAGTTATACACAATGAGTTCAATGTGCGTGTCGCACTATTTTCAGTAAAACACAAAGTGTTAGTAAATTTCTCTCCATTTTGCTAATATATAAGAGGTTTTACATGGTGATATTTAATTTCCACACTTGCCATTTGCTCAGGTCCTGGCTCATGACAGACTAAGTCAAATCTGATGGTGCTGCTGGGGTGAATAATGACATGAAACCATGACCTGCAGATATTTGCTGTATGAGCTACAGCTCAGCTAGGAGGTTAGCAGTAACCCAAAGCCACCGTTGATGCTGACTGGCCCTGTAAAGGTCAGCGGAATCTCTCCGCTCTACCTAAGATTGGAGGTCTAATTTGCCCCTAAGAATCATAAGTGTTACTCCCAGCACGATTAGTCCTGCTTTTGCTCTGACGTCATCAAGGGTTTTGCTTTCATAGGATGTCAGTGTGTGAGGGAAAGACCTGGCACTAGACTTAGCTACATCATGTTCCAGTCATGTCTTTCCCGTTGATTTATTCTGAGGCCTGAACAACTTCCTCCAGCTTTAATGGCTTCATTTCTCCTTTGTAAAATGGGAAGGCTTTTTATCTTCCAACCTGATGGTGGTACTGTAGGGATTAGTTAATTATGAAACACTTCAGCTTTGTAAAGCAAAATGAAAATGATGGAGGTTCTTTACCTAAACCAGGGAGGCCTTGACCCCAAAATGAGTAGCTTGGCACCAAAAGTTTGGTATACCCTGCTAAATTGTCAACATCAGAAAAGCTACCAGAGCCAGAGTTCTTGCAATTTCAAAATAGTTATCAGGGTAAGATACAGGAAATTGGTTCATACTCCATAAAAATCTGTATTTTGTGTTCATCAAAAATTTGGACAGTATAGCCACATCAAACCATTTGAACTGATCTCCTAAGAAAACTAAAAGCTAAAAGATGAGTTTTACCTCGGCTTGCACGAACAGGTATCTCTGCACATAACTTACTAGCCATGGTCATACACCTCCAGGTCCCTCTCCTTGGCTGCTTCCATGTATGCATGTTATGGTAAGGATGCTGGTATTACAAAGATCCAGTGCTTTTCCTGCTTCACACCCTCTTTTTCTTTGCACTGTCATTGTGGGGGAGGGGGAGGGGCTAGCTGATGCAATTCTTGTTTCCAGGTATTTATACATATGTGTTTCTACAACCTACTTTTAAATGTGCACCAGGGTAATATATATGGAGACCTGTGTAAATAGTTGTCAATTTCTGAAGATCCCAGACTTCCACAGTGCCCTTTTGTGAGATGTATGTTTTTGATTGCAAACTGTTTTCTAGCTGACGTGTTTCAATACGCAGAACTTCCAAATGACAACAGTTTTTCTTTTCCCCTTAAAAGATTGGTTATGTTTGCAAGTACAACAGTAATGGATTATGCATTCAGTATAAAGCTAGATAAAACTGTATTTCTTGCAATGATTTTCTCAATACAAAGCTAAAGAAAACTATTTCTTGCAATAGGTTCCTAAATCATCACTCTAGGTAGCTGGACTAAGCAGAATGTGTGATTTTGTCTTGCTTCTCTAAGGAAATGAATTTACTCATGGAAGCATGAGTCACTGTGCAGGATTCTCCAAGCCAAGCCCATTCCCTTGATGCAACTCTGAATATTTACTCATTTACTTAGGAACTGCAGGGAATGGGATGCTCAGATAAATCACATGGTCAGAGAGAGATGGAAAGGCACTGTCATGGACAGGGGCCGCTATTCAGTCTTCGCCTAACAAAGTCGCAAAGATATCTCAGCCAGTTCAGGAGTGTAATCATTAATGCATCCTTGCTGCTGCCTTCTAAACTGGCAGCAGCAGAACTATTACTGTTGTCTAACTTGTTCTTGAGTGCCTGGCAGGTTGCAGTAAGTGGAGACTTTCTATAAATTACAGTAAGGAGCTGGAGGGATATGAGAGGAGGGCTGCGGACTGCTGCCACTGCTACTTGCCAATTCAAGAGGGCAGGCAGGTTCAGCAGCAAAAGGTCAGAGGCATGTCCCTGCACTCCATCTGGAGCAGAGACCCCCTTGCCCTTATTTTAATATTAATTCTGCAGCTGTCAGTTTTGATTTCCCCAGGGTCCCTTCTCAGCACATCACATGCCAACAAGCTGGTTAGCTCAGGGTAAGGAGCTACAGAGTCCTGCAAAGACAAGTTTTTACTGACTCAGGCCATCTGGGACACAGTACATTTAATGACACAATATTGCCTCCCCTACAGAGGGAGATACTTTTCTAGCATTTCAGACCTTACATATCTGGGTGACCCTCTGTGTATTCAGAATGATAGCAGGTTATGTATTCTCTCCCATCCAAAAATCACTGTGGCCAAACTTTCATTTCTGTGACTCAAATTCCAAGTTACATTGCTGGAAACTCAGCATCCTATGGTTGAGAAGTTACTGGGCCATACAACCACTGTAGAAAGCTGAGAGTACATCTCAACATTACAGACACACAGACTTGGTGGAGGAACTTCCTGCCCTGCCTGCTCTACAGAAACAGTGCACAAGAAAAATGTGAATTCATCCCTTTGTCTCTTTCATCCATTTAGGAGACGGGAGCCTCACAGCTGGGACTCTGCAGAAGGAAGCTCTCACTTTAGCAGTATAAAGTTACAGGGTCAAGGAAGTCCTAGACATTGTAAATAGTTCGGTCTGTGTTTTCATGAAGGACATGCTTCAGCATACAGGATACCTCTCTTCAAAGCTTTCACTGAAGACATCAGTGCTATAAAGCATAACTTTTACAGCTCCTGACATTTTCTGGAGCTTGTAACATACAGGTTAGTTTCTGTAGCTCTTTGTGGGTCCTGGTGAATAAAGCCCAGTTCTGTGCCTGGAGTGGAGTGGGAAGGCCAGAGATCAAGAGATAATCACATTCTGGTTTTGCAGTCTCGATTTGGAGCCTGGGTGCCACAACAGCCTCACAGTCTATCCCACATGTTGGTGGTCTCAAATAATGCCCAGTGAATATGGAAAATGTGTGTACTTAGAGATGACTACGTAATAAATGATTATCTGTTCCTTGGAGAAGGAAGATGAAATTTAACTTGCAGTTCAACAAACTTAGCAATAGAATGGAAAGAGGCAACCAGCTGCTTTCATTTCAGTCCCCACACTTGGGCCACACCTGAGGTTCTTTAAAAGAGCTGCAGCTGTCCTGGCTCAGCCCTAAGATAGCAGTCCTGAGGGGTGACTTCAGCTTGTGTTACAGAGTTGAACTCTTCTGCTGTTCTCAGATGGGAAAAGTAACTTGACTGTTTCTGCACAAGGTACTCTTTTAGATCTTTGTTTCTGTGGTGGTAGTTGTTGGCGGCTCTGTGGGTGAACACAGAGCGCTGGGGCGGGAGGGGTGGGGGGTGGGTGTGTGACTGTGAAAGGCAGGTACTGTCCTGAGAGGTTACCAAGCAGAGTTTTTAAATACTGTTTATATCACATGTGCTGCCAGCAGAACATACTGCTGGAGTGGACGTGGAGCTATCCCCCAGGGGAAAGCTGTTGCGTTATCTCTTTGAAAGTTCTGCTCCCTGGGCTTTTTAATTTTGTTCTGTTTAATTTTATTTTATAAGCAGAAGGTAGCCAAGGGAAAGACAGACACACACTGTTTCCTTAATGACTGAGTTCTCCTAGCTTGTACTGTTAGGGATTTACACCATCATCTAGATGTGCTGTAGGTGTATGTTAGTTGGCCACTGTGGGCGTTCAGTGGCCTGCACTTTTCCCAGGCTTGCAGGTTGATGCTGGAGGCCTCATCCTAGTCACAGCAAAGCTAGATGTGAGCCCTGAGGTCACGTGTAGGTTCAAAGCGTGGCTTGGCAGGAAGAGGGGGGGTGATTCCTAATCCTTTTCAAGAAATACTTTTTTTGTGGTCTTAATTTTCTTCCATTCCTTTTTTAAGTGCCCATGTTTCTTAATTGAAACACGATATGCTGCACCATGACTCAGTACCGAAGGTCTAAACTGTGGCAGTGATTCCAAAGGAAAATAAAAATGGATAGAGAGAGGTGCAGCCTGCATTGCTACATGCAGTAGTCTTTTGACTCAGCTTCATTATGCAGCCATAGTGACACCATTAATATACTTCAAGCAGGTACCAAGCTGAACATCTCTGTCGGGAGCACAGCTTCACAGCACAGGCATTGTAACAGACACACGGCAGCTCTCAGCAAAGAGCTCATCAACTGAAGAGGCAGAACAAAACAGGGAAGTGAAAGTGGAAGCAGAGTAAGGCAGAATGATTGCCAAATACAGTGCTTGTCTTACTATGCTGTGTCTTTCAAGAACATTACACAAATACTGACCCTTATCTCTATCAATTAATTTAGTTTTGTTATTTGCACTCAATTTTTAAATAGAAAATGAAAGGTTGCTCCTTGCCTACGGACTGCCAATGAATCATTTTCAGTGCTATGCTAAGTGTGGGGTTTCTGGCTTGTGGACCCTCTGTTCCTGTATTTAGATGAAATTGCACAAACTTTTAGCACACATTTGCAGGGCATGGCCTTGTTGTTTTGCAAACTATGGTGAGTCTTAAGGAGGTGGATGTTACCAAAGGGAACCAAGCACCCGACTTTTAGCTCCTATGGGAGGAATCCTGATACTCGCAGAATCTGTTGATTCTCTAGCTTGGGCCTTATACTAAGAGGAACAGCATGCCTGTGTCCTGGGTGGTGAATGCAAGGTACGCCATTTCTCACTGTCTCCAACCTTGTGTTGTTTTCCTCATAACTTTATCCAGATTCAGTTGTATCCCTAGACCCTATGCAGTTCTGGCCTTAAGAGACAGTATCTCAGTGCAGGTACTCTTTTAAAAGATGCCAATATGATAAAAACGTGAGGTGCTGGGAGATACTGTCATGGATTCTGTGTGTGTGTGTGTGTGTGCACACGTGCACAAGAGCTGGATTTCTGGAGGCTAGGTCTCCTGAACACTTCACCCCTAGTATATTCTCCATATCCTTTTTGCTAGTTGTACATCATTTCTGCTTTACACATTCTATAGTCTACGTAGGATTCATTGTGTGTTTGTGGAGGATCTTTGATATTTAATGCTGTGATGTCAGAAGGGAAAAGATACCAGCATGCTTTATCTTTTGCTCACTATGTGAGGGCGAATAATTTTGGGAGTGGCAACAGGGATGCGCAGTCCCCTTGGTCTGTGTTAACTCCTTGCCACATGATAAGCCTTTGCACTGGCTGCTGGGGCAGTGGGGCTCGCCCGTCGCTTCACTGTCAGCCTCTGGACTGGAATGTTTGCAAACAGGGCAGTGCCAGTTTGGTGGAAGAAAGTCAGCATTAGAATTTGTGAGACACGGGACAGACCAGAGCCCAGGTCTCTCACTGCCAGGATGTGATGTGGTGTATTTATGTGTTAAGACAGAAGGAGCTAGGTCTGTTGCTTTCTTTATGGAGTATCATTCTGTGTGTGTGTTTGGCTGCTGACCCATTGTTCCTTCATTTTTAATCTCATCAACCGTTTGTACTCCCAGAGTGGCACAATAAGGAAAAGAAATCTGTTTCACTTTGAAACTTCTGGAGCTAAGTAGTATTTCCATCTGCAGGTTTGGTCTTGAGAAGTGAAGGCAATTGAAGGCTAAGGGTACTCAATAAATTTTGGAAAGTTCTGGATTAAGGATATGTCCTTATTATTTTTCCTGTTTGTATACGTTTAACTGTAATGTTGAACATACATTCCTTGAGTAATAATCTGTCTTGCATGCCCTTTTAAAATATGCTCCCTTGCAACAACAACATCTGGAGATTTGGAGTCAATAGGGTATTAGGTTGGGAGAATTAAAATAATAATAATAAAAAATAATCTCTGTAACATTTCATATCTCTTAGGCAAAGGTTACTGAGGGCCAGTTCAGTGCATGACCTCTGTGAGAGTTCTTAGGCATCTAAGAGCAGCCAAAAATAGCTCCTTGGAAGGTCAGGGAAGGCATCTTTTCTGCATGTGGATAGCTTTGCATTCTGACCTGAAACATCTATATGTCTTATGGTAAGCAAGCAAGAATGGATGGAAAGAAAATAGAATACCAAAGTGGACTTGGCAGGCAGCCAGAGCCTGTGTAACGTGTTCCTTGTTCATATGGGCCTGTACAAACTGCTGCCAGCCTTGGAGATTTTTCCACGCATGAAATGGAGAAAGTCTGTGTTAACTTCTAAACCATGCTTCAAAGACAGCCTAGCCAAATAAAGGCTGGATTCAAACTGTCAATAGATGAACAACAGCAAGAGGGACCCTTATGTTTTAAAATGGAGCCGCAGGCTCGCATCCAAGTGATTTTAAGCTTCTGACTGACCCTGGAGTCTGAAAGAAATTTCAGCTTGTCAGACCGAATGTTCTCTTTCTTTTGATATCTGCATGCTGAGACAGAGTTTACGAGAAGCTTTTATAGCAAATCCCAAAGTCAGAGTCACCGCAGAACACTTTAATTATTGAATAGGCAAGAGCTAATGTGAGAGGGAAAGGCTCTGTGTTTCTCTGCATGTTAATCTCCTCCCCACCTCTTCCTGCCCAAATCCCCTTGGTTAATCAGGTTATGTTTGCCCTATTTCTCTCAGGGAGCAAGCAGAATGCAGTGTTGCTAGAAATGGAGGAAAGGAAGGAGGAGAAGGGCACGCTGAAAGCAAGAGTGGGTTGAGGATGCTCCAGAAATGAAAGCTTCACTTCAGGAAGCAGGATGCCTTTGGGCTGTGGGATGTCTCTGTGACCGGTCACACTTGCTGACATGCATGATCTTGCATCCCAGGCCATGTGCCAAAGGACAGTGAAGGGAACTTGCCTGTCTGCGCTCAACCTGGAGGCATTGGTGGTCTCTGCGGCCAACAGCTCCCTCCCCTAACATCCACTCAACAGCCTATATCAGCTGAGGGCCCCTAGGAGGGAGTAACTATGTCCCTGGGGGAACACACTCTGCTGACATTTGCCTGAAGTGCAGTGGTTAATTCTGTGGGGGGCAGTGCGCGTGCACACACACATACACACACATACACCACATAGCTGTATGTGTTGCATGCTTTTGTGCAGTCATACAGCCTTTGATTCTCACTGCACTCATCCTCTTGGACACGTGGCTGCAACCCACAGAAAAATAGCACAGATGGACCCACCAAAGTAAAATGCAGCTATGGGAAGGAGGGAGCCAGCACACACACAGCCAGCACCGCTGACCTGTGTGCTGGTGAATCTAAGTTTCCTTTAAGTCTGGTGATCCTGGAATTTAGCTCTGAGTGTGCTGAGATTTGGGGGGTTCTTCATATGGGTGCATGCCTCGGAAATGCTCTTATCTCCAGTTATAATGGGCAATACCAGACTGGGAGGCTGAGGTCCAAAGCTCTTTCATGACCAGTGTCTAAACCCAAAGTTTGCAGCCAAAACCGTTCCTGAAATGTGAAATATTGCTTGTTCTGAGGTCTGGGTCTGGGCAGGCTTAGGAGAATAGGGTAAGTCTTGATGGGGGAATTAAGTGCAGTGACTTGGGTGATTTTGGGAGCATGGCAAATAATTCAGAAGGATGTAGATCTGCAGGTCTGCATCTGCATTCTGTGTTTTGGGGTTGAATTTATCCAAAAGTTCAAAACCAAACCTTTCCAGACCAAACCGTGAAGTTTCAGGGAGTTTATATGTAACCCTGCTTCTCTAAGGCTCTGATCCTGGCTCAAGATCAATTGAATGTCAGCCTATGCTTGCATTTCAGTTTTGCCAGGAAGTGCCAAGCCACACAAGCATTGCCTAATTCAGTCTTGTGTGCGGCTTCTTTGCTCGGATCATGGTGCATTGTTCCTTTGAGACACGTGTATTAGAAGAGATTTTTAATACCCCTCTTTGTTAACAGCATGGATCAGAAACACTTTTGTAGCTCAAAGCCAGGTGAATGCCAAGACATTCTTCCAAACGCATAAGCATCAGCAAATGCAGACCTGAGCTAGTAAATCCTGGAGCCGTGACATGATTTTACATGTTCCCCAGCACAGAGCAGAGCTAACTGGATGGCCACAGACTCCTGTTCCCGCAAGAATGAAGACAGGCAGGAAATGAACCACCAGAAACCGTTCCTCGGCAGGAGAGCTGTGGAAAAAGCAAGGTGTAGCAAGCTCTGGGCTGTTGCAGAGCCAGGCCTTGCAGGTGCCTACAAGCCACGAGGGGATCCAGGATGCCTTGTTCCCACTGCGCAGTGCTCGCTGGCAAGCATGTGTTGTGGTGCATGTCCAGAACTTGCCGATGCCCCAGCATAGTGTGCTACCTTGGTTGTGCTACCAAGGCCTGGTTGCTTGTCGCTGCAAGACGCTGGCCAGCGCTGTATGTTATGGTGGCTTTGCCATGCTCGGGTCTCTTCTGTGCAATCCTTCTTTGCAGCAGTGAAGAGCAGGAAGGCTGAGTTGCTCCACAGAGCTGCTGTTTGGTTTAACTGCAGTAGGCGGGAGGGGATGGTCACAGCATCTCCCTGCCCTGCAAGAGCGGCAGTTGACTCGGTGTGTGTGAGGAAGCGAGGGGAGAGAGCTGAGCTGTGTGATGAGCGGCTTTCGTTCAAATCTGTACTAGGTAGGAGTCTGCCTTGCCAGCCTGTGCGTGGGAGCGCTGTCGGAGCAGATGGTTAGCAGCCCTGTTGCTGCAGGGTTAGGTGGCTCGTGGGGAGCTGCCAGTTTTGTGCAGGGAGGAGGGCATCCTGCCTTTTGGAGGAGGAGAACGTTGCGTGATGTGGCAGCCTGGAGGCTCACCCAAAAACAGAGGAGTCTGTCTGACTTGAAGGCTGAGCAACAGCATGATCCACACAGCAGATCTCATGAATTGTTTGCAGGGTAACAGGAGGCTTTTTCTACACCTCTCTGATACTGCCAGGTAAAAAGCTGTCAGTTGCACAAATATATACATAAATCTCCTTTTCTCCCCAACCTCCCCCAAACCAGACTTAGGCTCCCAGAGTTATGTGACTGGCTTAAAAATTCTGAATTTACCGTCTAGTGTACTTCTAATTGTCTTTCTGTCTTCCAAAACCTTAATTCCTGTTTTCAAGCTTCTTTTTTTATAAGCCAGGAACTATTTTTTTGTTTGTTTGTTAACAAAGTCCCAGGACTCCAGAAAGGAGAGCTTTAAGGAAAGCTGCAGTGGTTGCTCAGATTTAGTAGCACTGAAAGGAAGCTAAGAGGCAAAAACCTTAGCTGAGAAGGTGGGCCAGCAGGCAAGGCTGAAACAGTGGCTCCATTGTTTGACTTTTGCTGTAGCTGGTGGATATGGCTGCATGTCCCAGTGAGTTGCATATTACAAATACATGGCTCATGGTGTGCACAGCAATCAAATCACGAGGTAATTACTGTACCAGTGGGAGAGGCATGCAAGCAGTATAGGTTGTTAAATAATAAAAAAAAAAAAACCAGTCTAAAATTTAAAGTTCAGAACTCTGCTCCCATGATCTGGTTTTAGATGAGAAAGAAATAGGAAGTTTAGAGATGAAGAATCTTGAGAATATCTGCCTCAGTTTTAATTGCTGATAATGATTTTGATAGGGCCAGTGGCTATACTGACTTCTGCTCCCAAACAGTTAAGTTTGTAACCATTTAAGACGTTAGGCATCTAATATATTCAAGGTCTGATTCTGCAGAAAGTACTGGTACAAAACACCCATTCAAGTCAGGGCACTAAAAAAAAATAATCTTTAGAAACATTGATATGACAGCATGGGGCTGGAGCTCCTTGACTAATAGAAACAGGATAATTCTAATCTAAAATCTCTCATCCTTTCCCATGCTGTTCTTCTGAACATATGACACAGAATTTGGAGAGTGGGGAATAAAATGTTAGGATTTTAAAACATAACATATATTAACGTCTCAGTTCTTATGTGCAGTTTGAGGTATCCTACAGAGATCAGGTTCTTGGGAGTTGGATACTTCATGTCTGGACAGCTAGTACTTCCTCTAAATACAGCCTTTTTAAGCTGTTGCACAGTGTGTCTTTGAGAGTTTATTGTCCCTGGATTGACTTAATCTGTCTCGAAACCTTGAGCAGAGCAATAAACTGTTTATTTCATATGGAATCTTGAATGTAGGTATGTCATAAAGTTCGTAGATGCTTAATATTGGCTGATATGTTAGTTTGTTGCATTTCTCGTACTTAGGATGCAAGTGGCTAGCTTGTGATAAAGCAGCTTTGAGAAATTATTTATGTGCCAAGTAGAGACAAATTGCTTTTCATATGATTTATATCCTTTTGAGGATATAGCACCTTCTGTTTTCTCTGAAACAAGCATAATCACTGCTATCTCCTTTGATAAAGAAATGTGAAAAAGAAAACTTATTTTCCAGAAAGTATTGATGACCTGTCCAAGTTACCTGAAAATGCCTGTAATCTCAGCCTTGTAACTGGACTAAAGATGTCATTAAAGGCCTGCTGCAAAAGTGGTTGCACAAGGCCTTTAATAGGGAAATTAGTTTTAACTTTGTGCTGACGCCATTTCCTGATTCTATGTAACTTGCTATGACGACATGTAGATAAATAAAGAGGAGGAAAAAACAACATACCCAAAAGTAAGGTCAGCCATTGGACTCTGGACTGCTTGATATAGTGGCTGCAAACATGCAAAAAATATTTCAGGGTTAAAAAAGATTTGCCTTCAAAATTCTTCTGTGAACTGTATACACCTAATGAGCCTGAGGGCTCTTCTGGGAGATGCTCAGAAAGGTTACCATCCATGTACCAGTGGCACTTCCACTAGGGCTCCTTCCATAGTCAACCAAGAGAAGTCGTTCCATGGATTCATCCTCTGGAAGAGCTGAAATTGGTCTCTCTTCTCTTTGGATGGCTTTTCAACCATTGTGGTTTTGGACACTCTTAGAGATGCGTGTGTGGATCCTTGCACTGCAAATGGAAGATAAGCTTGCTTTACCTGAGACTTCTTGCACATCTCTTACAATTAACCTGTGGACCTTCAGCTGTCACAGACATGACTCCTCTGCAGCCATGGTTTTATCTTCCATGAGAGTGAGAAGGCAAGCTGAAGTTAGCATTTGTCAGTATCCTTCCTACTTCTCATCTCATCCACTCCATCTGCTACTGGGTATCCTTAAGTATGATGTTGGAAGTCAGCAACAATTTAAAAAAAAAAATTAGCCAATCCCTTTGGCACATCTTGCTGAAAAACAAACCTCTGTCAGTGACCTAGATCCAGTGAAGTTTTGAATTATTTAGATCACATCTTGCAGATAATGCAGAAACTTGTGTTTGGGAGAATGCTCTCAATTTTAGGTTGAATTAGGTAATTCGCTCTTTTCTTTAGAAAGTTTGATGCTGACTAGGGACAGCTGAAGGGCTGTCTTTGACCACTGGTACTGCCCTTTAGATTACATCAATGTTCTTAACAGTTGATGGTAATCTTGGGAAATGACACATCCAAAATGTTGATCCTGTTTGGTTTTTTCCCTCATGCTGTTGTTTGGCAGATGCAGATTCCAAAACAGCTGTACAGGTTGGGTGTGCAGCTGGTGAGGTTTGGGCCCTGTGCTACCCAGTTAGGCTCTTGCCAAGCAAAGTCAGTAGGAGGGATGGCCCCAGGGTTGGATTTTTAAAGAACCAGTAAGTATTTTAATCCTGCTGCATCCAGTGGGAGTTAGATGCACAAATATTTGGCTATAAACCGTACCAGATAGGTGGGGGAGCTGCATACAGAGCTTGTGGCTCTAGCTCACAGTGCTGCTGTCTGGACATGCCATATGGCTCTCACTGCCACCAGTATCTATAGGCCTCCTGCAAAGCATACACTGCTGCAGCATGGCATTTCCTTACACCTAGTCCTTTAAAAAGGATGGAGCTATCATCATGTTAGTGAGCTGAAGATGAGTAATATGAAATATTTGTCCAGTTTATTAATGTGAGTTACTGCAGCTAGTCCAATGCTTCCTGGTGCTGCTGTAGGAACAAATTCAGGCAGGAGCTTGGCCTGTTGCTGCTGGAAAGAGAAAGCAGAAATGGGGCTGAGCAGTGAAGCCTTGGAGTTTGGAGCCTGGCTTTTGTTTTGAGCTCATCCTTTAAATGAATTAAAGACACTTCTTGGTCTGGCAGTAGTGCTTGGCATTGAGATTTGCACGGGACTATGACTAGCATTAACAAGCTGTGTGCAATAAATAAGGTCAGATATTGAGCAAACAGTTGATGCTAAGGACGGGACATCCACTTTCTATGTGTGCTGGAGGTTTTACTTCTGGCTAACTCTAGTCTAGTCCTGTGGACTGACACCCACTAGTGATTGGAGTTCATCTCTGGTTTAGTTTCAGACCAGGGAAATCTGTTTGCATGCTCTGAGACTGCCTCGTCATCTGAACCAAAGCTCAGTAACCAAGAACTCTTGGGAGATTTTGCTTTAAGAGTTTGTTCATGATGTGAATAAAATGTTAATATAGATTCACCCAGTACCCAGGAGCTCTGAGCTGTGTTGTGTAACACAGCAATGTGTGCTTTAGGGGTGTCTAATTATAGCATCAGATTCTGATTTGAGATAGCTCGATACTTATTATTTAAAAGGAGGGTATGTTTGGGGGAGAGTAATAATGAAATAATGTAACTTGAACTTAGGCAGTAGTGTGAGTGCGGAAGAAGTAAAGCTGCCTTACTAGCTGACTGTCTCTCTAGCCTGTGCACTGATGTGGCAGCGTTTCTTGCTGGTGCCGAGCGATCGCCGGCTGTGCAGGAAGTGGAGCGGTGTTGCATAAAGGGAAGAGACGGCTGTGAGTCAGGGCTGGAGGGGAGAAGCATTCTTGCAGGGGCAGAGCACAAAATGTCAGTGTCTGAATGTAGAGTTTCTGGGCATGGCCGTGCTGTCCCCCGTAGGATTAAATAGGAGTTTGACTAGGACAGAAACAAAACTGATTGCTGCTTCTGCTCATTTTTGGGAGCTTTTTCCCCCTCATTTCTGTGAGTTTTCATGTGGTGGAAAAAGCATTCGGTAGTCCTACTTAGAGACATGAGGCATGATGCTCCTCCCATCCTGTGAGCTGTAGTTTAACCATGGATTGAACCAAGCTGACAGGAAATCAGCCACTGTATTGTGACATGCAGCTTCTCTATCCGATACTACTTCTAGTGGAAGATTTCCAGGTTGCAGTCAGGTTTACTGCTATTGAGACTGCCACATCCGACGCTTCTGTGGAAAAAGATTTCTTTGAGCAATAGGACAAGTTAGAGCCCTCACACCTGCTGGCAGGGCCTGATTCTGGCTGCCTGATGCCAGCTGCAGCCTGTGTCTTGAGGAGAGCACCAAGCCTCTAAAGCTGCCCTTGCTGGAGCCAAATCCAAACCGATAACAGGCTGCAAAAGGCGCTGTTACATGCTGCAGTGTCTTGCTGCCCACATGTGCTGCAGATCCCCCAGGAGTGGGGGCTGCGTACATGAGTGCCTGTGCCACAGAGCTCCAGCTGCACCCTGCGGTGCCTGTGGAGATGCAGGCAGGGGATTGCGTGTCAGGTCAGCATCACTCACTCTTCCTGCTTACGTGCCTGCCTCCCTAGGAATATGCTATTTCTGAATGTAGGACAGTGTCATTCTTTGCTTGGGTACAACAAACAGCTGCAGGGTGGAGGGGCCTGGTTTTGCACTCGGATAGCATGATGTGGTAAACTTCCTGAGAAGTAGCTCTGCGCAGTGAGAGGGTTTTTTCTGGCTGGTCTCAAAGTGTAGTCGAACAGTTACTGACCCCCATGGAGACTGGACTGTGCCTTTAGGTCACCTCTGCTTCTGTCCCAGGTGGCAGAGAAACTAGCTGTCTCTTCTGTGTCTCCTCCCAGGCTTTGTACATTGAGACAAAGAGCCCAAGATCCGGAGTCCAGGGGTTGGCAATGCTTTGTCCCAGCTCTCATCCAGCTTGGGCATGACAGGGAGCTGTGAGGGAGGGGTCCTGTCCAAGGCTGTGTGGGAAAGCGGCCTCAGAAACCAGGCTGCCCACACTTAACAGGGGTGGGGGTTAGGGATCAAGGCCAGGCTCTGCCAACCATGCTGCCAAGGCACTTGTCCAGCCTCATGGTTCCCCCAGGGCTGGTAGCTGTTCCCATCCCAGTCCCACAAAAGGCAACTGCTTCTGCAGGAAGGCTGGGGGAGCAGAGAGGTGACAGAGCAGCTATTTCCCTTTGTCTTCTGGTAGAGCAGAGTAAGAACTAGATGTCAGTACCTAGATGACTGTTGCAGTGCTTATCCAAGCAGGGGCTGGGAATCGCCAGCACCAGTGAATTTGGAGCTGGTAACAGAATGGACACTGTGTTTTGGGGGGTTGTTTTCTGACCCCGACATGCTTTGGTATGAAGGGAGCTTGGCAGCAAGTCAGCCTGTCAGTGGTGTGGCTTGGTGTCTCTGGGGAGTGAAGTTCAAACCTGCTGTCAATGGAGTCTCTCCTCATGAGAGATCAGCACCAAGGAAACTGCTGGCCATCTCTGACTGCTTTCCAGCTGGGAAGTGCCTTGGGCCGGCTGTGACCTGGGATCATCCCCCTTTCTAGAACTAAAGGGGGATTGTCTGTCTTCTGTGATAGAAGGTCTAGAAATTGTGACTAATAAGTTTATATGACATGAAGTGCTTGGTGGGGGGGAGCACGATGAAGAAGAGGGATTTCCCGCCCTGGGGAAAAATGCTGCCCCTGGGGAAAAATGGATCTTAAATCCCTGGATAGAGATCCCCATTACTTTAGCTGAATAAGGCCTCATTTAAGGATTGGATCACAGCTCTGACAGCTGGTTCTTGTTCTGGTTTATCATGCTAGTGTGTTGGTGTTTACTCTGTCTAAAGTAGTGGTTATCACCTGAGAGTGGTTATCACCTGAGAATGGTTATCGCAAAATCTAGTAGTACCTCCTGTGTTCGTCTTTGGACTGTTGTGTATGTTTGCTTTTGTTAAGATAAGTTGAGGAGCTGTGCCCAAGGGAGTGGCAAGCCATGAAGACAGACTGTTTCATTTCTGCAGCACCCAAGATCCCCATCCAAGACTGAGGTCACTAAAGAAGCACTGCACTGTCTGCTGTGAAACAGCACAAGCCAGTTTGGGAGCTAGTGACAGAATTTAACATAGGGAAAGTGGCATTTTGGTGAATTGGAGTTAGCCAGAGGGCTGGAGAGGAGAATATCTGATCTCTCCTGAGTTTTCAATAGCTCCCAGTGTGTTTTTGATCAACATAAATTCTAAATTATGGCAGGACCCCTCCTGCATTTGGAGTCCAACTGAGCTCTTTCTTTGCTGTCCCTTTTTTGAGGGACTGCTTTCTTTCCCCATAACTGCCCCATCGTTGTCCACATCTGTCCCATGCAGAACAGTGCGATGCTCAGCCACTCAGCATGTAAAACCTAGAGGTCCCCTTTTCTTCTTAGATAGAAGAGGTGCTAGTGAGACAGACAAGCCTTGGGAGTCTGAGTGAGCTCATTCCTTATGGGTGGTCTTTATCAGGCACTCTTTTAGTTTGGTAGTTGGCCTTTGCTGTGACTTCTTAAATTACTAATGAGATCTCTGTCATCTTAATTCCACCATTTTCAACCAGTCAGCCAGCTCCTTGTATTCCAGTTACAATACTTGGTGTGTTTGGTACCATGCTCACCTTAACAGCACCAACAACCACACTCCTGAAATTATTGTTGTTTGGAATCATGGCAGGGTGTGCACAAGCCAGGTTTTATGGAGCTATGTGGTTGCCTGAAGGGTTAGCAAGGCAGAAAGCCTTTGAGGAAGGCAGAAAGCCTTTGAGGGTGTAATTTCCTGAGCTAAGCAGGGCTGCAGGGCAAAAGGAAGCATTCTGCTTTTGGTGATATAACATCTCCATACAGAGCTTGTTGAGGGCACCTATGTGCCCGTGCCACGCTGCTGTAAAGCATTTTTCATAGTGACGTGCTTTGTATGGCCTATTCTTGCAGAACAGGATGCTTGGTGGATATGTGCTGTCTGGTTCTGGCCGTGCAATCTTTGCCCCTGCTGAGTGTACACCCAGCAAAACCAACCAGCCTGATGCCAGCGTCCCTCCTTGTCCCTCGCTGCTGCTCTTTCACTTGATGATCAGCTTGTGGCCGGAAGGGGAGGGGAGCATGGTGCCTGCGCAGGTAGCAGGCAGGGGAGCCGTGCCCAGGCTCAGGGGTTGTCCGTTCGGAAGCATGCGGCTTTACAACTTGGCGCTTATTTCCTTAACATACTATCTGCAGAAGTATGGCAAAGGTAGAAATCGGGGGAGTGCTTACAGGGAAGTGGCTACCATGGGGCTGTTGCATCTGAGTTGTCAATTCTGATCATGGGACATGCCATATGTCAAATAAAGTTATTATCAATGCTCTTTTATCTGGATCAGCCCATCGGCTGTAGGTGGAGAGGCTGCAGGTTAGGTCAGGGAGGAAGTGAACATGCTGCTGTGATTCATGCGACAGGCTGGAAGTCCCACCTGAGGCCAACGCTCCGTGTGCAGTACCTAGAAAGAGGCAGCTCCTGCCCCAGAAAGTCTGGTCATCTCTGGCCAATTCCCAAAGTGTTTGGGTCTTGTCTTTACCCAGGCTTAAGCTTCTGTTAAATGCTCAAATCCTTCCCTCTTTTCTCTGCAACTTCCAGTCAGGGTCCTGTTGAGGTGATGCAGACTGGTAGTTGTAGCGTAAAAAAGGGAGGATATGAGTGTTGCCAAGAGCAGGACACCACTTTCCCTTATGGTTTAGGGGACGAAATGCACAGCTGTGGGTGCACGTAGATTGTGTTGGCAGCTGAGTCCCGGGGAGGTTATACAAGAAGGGATCTGGGATTCCCAGGCTACAGCGTGCTTGGGCATGGTGTCAAAGTGTGGTGAAGACAGTGTTGTGCCAAAGAAGTGATGGGCAGTCATGTGGGTGAGCACAAAGTGCAGGAGCTCGCTCAAGGAGGGTAGTGCATAGAAGTAGGGGATGTCAGCAGTGCTTGAGGATGCTTCTGCTGGGTGCAGTAATTGTAATAAAGTGATGGTTTGTCATGTTGTGCCCATGAATGAACTCAGGTTGGAAGGGGATGGAGTAGGGCTGTGCAGAGTCTGACGCTCTAGAGAACAAAACCGTGTCCAAGTTTAGCTGGTGTTTGGGGGGGGAGGGTTGCCTTTCAAAGCTTCAGATTTAATTTGTGGTTTGTGAGGGCTATGGGTGAGATAATAACAAAGCAACCTCGTTAAAGGGGATCTTAGCAGGCAGGGAGGACAGGCTCTGTCTAAGTCCATGACATTTTTTTCCTTGGGAATATGCTGACACCTGAACTACTGGAGTAGTTTGGCTTTACCAGGATGAAGGGTGTGTGGACTTTTGTGGGGGGAGGAAGACCAGACAGCTGTCAGGTTTTGGAGGGGATGGGGACGTTCATTGTGTGGGAAACACAGCACCTGAGGGCACATGGGCTGGGAAAATGCCAGCAAAGAGCCCCAGCCTCGGCTGCATTCCTCAAGGTGTCTGTCACTCACTGTTGTGGCACTCTGCCACCCAGCTGCGATCCTAAAGCTGCCTGGAGGGCAGAATAAAGGTGAACTAGCACTTGTGGCCTAGCAGGAAGCAGGGGTGCAAACACACTGACCTCCCTTGGTGAGCGAGCTGGGGCTGCCTGCGGGGTGCTCGCTGCCTGCGGGGTGCTCGCTGCCCAGGGGCTGCACACACGGAGGCATCTGGGCTCTGGTCCGTGCACTCTAGTGGGCACTGTGCTCTCTGGCCAAACTGCTCCTTCAGTCTGATCAACTGCTCTGGCTGCATCTTGCACCTTTGGATCTTGTCTCTTCCACGGCAGACAGCCCAAAAGAGCCCTGATATGTTATCCTCTATCTAGGATGTTATTGAGGAGAGTGGTGAATTTTCTTGCTCTCAGTGTTACAGACAAGGACTTGGATATCTTTTGGGGAGATGATGTGTGCAGAGGTAGCTGAGGGGAAATGCAGTGTCCTGAAAAAGATCTGGGAGATTGGGTTAGGTAATTTAATGGTTCCCCAGGCTTTAAACTCTTCTGCAGGAGCACATCTGCCGTTAGTTATCAGGGTTTATGGAGGATCAATGTTAGATCACCAGTGATGTGTGACTGCTATTCAAACTGAAGTTGCTGTGTTCCGTTTGGATCGAGCTCTAGCTCTTGCTGCAAGGTAAGGGAGAGCTTGGAAACAGGTTCAGAATGTTGCGGCTTAGTGATACTGAGCTGCAATACAAAGGCTCCAAAGCCACTTAATAAACTGCCTGCAGATAGCACGGATGCTTGGGTAGGCCCTTCTCTTAACAAACAGGATGGATAATGGAAAACTGGATCTTAAGCTTTCTTGTCATCACCTCCACTGCTTACACAAGTGACTTTCTGGATAAAGCAGCTGTTCAATAGGAGTTTTGGCAAGGATAAGGTAAGCTGTCTAGCTAATAACAATACCTCATGATAGAAGTTGTAAGGATGTAGTTACAATATAAATAAGGGAAAATAGTTGTAGCTGTAAAAAAGCATCTTAATCAAAGGGGTGGTGGGGAAAGCCACCCATCTGGGAAAGCACAGGACCTTGGTCAGTGCTTTGTCACATTGCGAAGCTGAAGATCATCGTCTAGAGAGCTACTGTGAGAGCGTGCAAGAAACTACTTGTAGGAATGGCTCCAGTGGAAAGATGTCGCTTCCTGTCCTTGACGGGGGTTGAGCTCTTGTTGAGAGAAAAATGGCCCAGTCTTTTTTGTGGTGCATCTAAGTATTTTCATCTGCTGAAATTAACAGGCTACAAATAAGCTGAGCCAGACTTGTGTTAATATCTGCTTTAAGTTATCCTTTCTCCATTACTAGCAAAGCTTGGATCTGAATGGCTGACAAAGCAGCCTGTGCAGCTCCCCTGAACCAACAGCTGCTGGATCAATATATGGAACAAGCAGACTATTAATCCCTGGAGACTTAAACCGGCTTTTGTATGATCAGAACAGAGGGACAGTAGCACTAGTAATGGTGCAGATTCCCTGTGTGGCAGAAAAAGTTCTCGACCCCTAAAAATGAAATAATTTGACCGTAACTGTATTGTAACCCTTTTGCTCCTGACCTCTTCTACCAGCATGAAGGGACAGCTGAGCTAGCGCTATACACAGCGCTCTCAATTTAGACCTGAATGGAGCCTGTTTGGGATTTAATTGAACATCAGAAAACACAGCCTAAGCATTAGAGAAGACTTGACTTTAGAATTCAGTAGGGTTTATTCTACAAATCTTAGATCAATGCCAATGATACAAGTTTTATGAATTCTCATTAAAAATACAAGTCAGTATAAAGATTCCAATAGTAATATAATGCATGATGATTCAGTTTCAAAACTTAAGGAATGAATCTAGGTTTTGGACCATGCTACAGAAAAGGGGAACACAATGTAGAAGAAAGAATATTTAGTTTACCTCCCTTACTTTAGGAGGGGCCTGTGCCTTATTGCCACAATACCTGAAAAGCAATATGAAGTGCATAGCAGCCTTGCCTGTGCAGTCTCTAGGCAAAACTGTTGAATTTAGTATCATAGTCCTCTTCCCCCCCAGTTCTGTTAATTAAGGTACATTTTGATAGCCTGATATCACTATAATAACTTAAAGCTATCGCAACACCATCCCCCATAATGATTATAAACAACAGTCCTTTGAACTGTAAAATGCTCTTGTGATGCACTGAAACTTTTCCACTGTGCTAACCATTTTGCTCAGTCTTTCCAGGAACACTAAACACTGATTCAAATCAAAGGTGAATTAGTTCCATATTCAAAACTCTCCTAATTTTTTTAAGTGAAGTCTCAGTGCAGTCTAATACTCAAATGTGTTGTTCATAGCTTCAGGCACAGTTAGAATATAAATCAGACATATTTTCTTGAACCTAGCCCTCTGGTATGATGAAAGGTGTTATAGCTTTCAGTAAACAGTTGAAATTTGGCCACAGAATTGCTAGATCAAATGCTTTGGAGTGGGGGAGAACAAAACTACCCTTGCTTTCTGGGAGCTGCCTGCACTTACAAGAAGATTAGGCTTAATAAAGCCATACCCTAAGCCTAAATTTTAGAGAAACAGTTTATTTATGACAAGAGGTAACTCTTGACAAGATGTGCACCTCATCCCCCAAATGCTCTATGTACATCTGTTTATGCCTAGTGACATTTTCACCCTGTCAAAAATAATGGGCGTCTCTCCTGTTGAGCCTAGTAATTTCTTGTAGCAGAACCACATTAACATCACAGAGCAGGTATCATGCATCTGTCTGCAAAAGCAGACAGGGAAACTAGGCTTAACAATATGCATACGTTTCCAGACAGAATTTTGGTGCAGACAGTGACATTTAACTGAAACTCAGCTTTTACCAAAATATTAGCATAATACAAAAATCCAAAAACACTGGGTAAAAAGAAGCTGCTGACTTCCACGCATCAGTTAAAGAAAAAAACCTCTCTTGCATAAATGGAGCAGCAGCACAGAACAAGCACAGACTTGGCTATACAAATACATTTCTTCTTCTGTAGGAATTTGCAAGAATTATCCACCCAACATCATACTATCATGTTTTAGCATCATACCAATGGTGGCAAAATCTAGTATTAAGCCATCATGCAGGCTAATGGGAATTTCTTCTGCTGTACTGAACACTGCTGTGCTTGCTTTGAATACATACTGTCACTCTGATTTGTCTTTGTAGTAAATGCATCTTATAATCTAACAGTCACGTTTAGTCAGAAGTAAAAAAGTTCAGTAGCCCATACTGGGCTTTAGTACAGTCAAGATGACAAAAAAATACAAGGATGTCATTAAACTGCATATATTATAGAAAACAGGTTTACTTTTGCATTTAAGTCACATTTAATACAAGACAAGTTGGTCTGAAACTGTGAACTGATTCTATTTGGAACAAAGTATGGCACAGATTCCCAATATCTATGGACATTGTGTAAATAACACATTTTTCTCTTTGCAATGATTATCAATTCGCCAAAAATAGTGTAACAGTCAAAAGGGAAGAGTGAAGGAAAACAGATTTAGGAGAAGAAATAAAAAATGTCTAAGAATTGAAAATAAATGATTTCTTTTGTAAGAAACTTTATTTAACTTCATTTTTAAAAATGCATTCTCTCCTTAGAACAAATGCCACCGTAAAAAAAAAAAAATTGCAGTAGCACACACTTGCACTCAAAGGAAAACATGCAAAACTGATGGCTGAAAAAATTCTGCATAAAAATCCAAGACTTCAGGCAAAAGTTTGCCCCCATGTGCCGTTAGGGACCCCAGACCATAAACAGCTTTCAGTGCAATGTCTCTTACTTCCAATTGGTGGGGAAACATATGGCAGAAGCTTGTCTCCCGACAGCTACGCTCTCCCAGATGTTTGAAGCAAAAAGTCTCAGCTATATTTTAAAATATTGTTGTTAAACTGTTGCAGAAAGTACAAACAGAATTCAATAAAATGTCAGAATCCAGTGAAGAAAAACTTTTGAGTTCTACCCTGTGCCATACACTTCTTAAAAAAAAAAAATTAGACAGAAAAACAGATTTTATTAATACACCCTCTTTAAATTTTTTATTTCTGAAAGCAGCTCTTTATGCAAATCAAAAGCAGTTCCTGAGTAACTGCAGTAAACAGTGTCTTTTAAATATTTTTGCGCCTCAGCTCTTCTGTTTTGGTTCTTCCTTGTTTTTCTCCCTAGTTTTCAAGTTTAATCTCAGTTCTTTTTCAAAAATGTGCAAGTTCAGTTAGCATCATTTCCAGAAGTCCACAGCTTGCAGGTCTTCCTGCAACAACTATAAGATCTGCACATATGCTAGGTTGTACTCCTATACCTATTGCAGATTTTGCTCTCAAACCTGTACAGCATGCATTTTCACGTCTTCTTCAGCATACGCCGGGACTGCCACGTATGGAACTTATTGTAGGCTGTCTGCAGCATCTCTTCTATATGACTTATCAACTGAAACATTAAGAGGGAAAAAAAATGTCCCAGCTACTGCAAAACAGATCCCCTCCCCTCCCCTCCCTTTGATCAGCTACTCAGTTGAATTCCTCCTTTTATTCACTAAGAGTAATCTCACTAACATCAAAGAGGTATGCCAGATAAAGAGAAGGGACCTTGAGGCTCTATTGCAAAGCATCTGTAGAGGGAGCAGTTCAGAGAGCTACTAAGCTGAGAAGATCACAGGGAAGTGACACTTGATTGTGCTGTCTGCTCCAGTATTTAGTCTGTGACCACTTCAAGTCTGACATGGTGGGAGACAGTTTTGAAGTTGCTAAAGTTCTGCTTCATGGTGGAAGTGAAAAATGAAACATGACCTTCCCCTTTTTGTTGTCTCACTTGGGTAATTTCAAGTTCTAGTTCTTGACAGTTTCTGATAATACTCAGCAAGTTATACAGGGAGAGACAGGGAGAGAAGACATGCTTAACTGTGTACCCAATTTCCCTCTGCCCGTTTCCTAGTTAACAAAAAACTTAAAATGCCCTAGGATAAGAAGTAACAAAGCTACCATCCTCTGATAACTATGCTTCAAATTATTAATATGCACCCACGTAATTAAAGAGTATTTTCCCCTTACATTTGTGCTTAAATACTGCCTCCGAATCTTTTCTTGGAATGGGCAGAGCTTTGTAACCTGAAATCTTTCCAAGTTGCTCCTCATTTTCACAACCTGAGAGGGAGACAGAAACCAGTATTATAATTACTTGCACAGAAGTTTCATTTCTTTTAACAAATTGTTCTCCAACAAAACACCTTGCAACTAATTCTGGGGGCTACTTTAAGTAGGTATAGTTTGAGGAAGAAAAGTTATTAAAATGTCAGTCTAACAATTCTTGAGTGCATATTTATTTTTCAGGCAAGTGCAATATGACTGAAAGTGCAGTGTGCCACTGTGATCATTACTATTTTATCAGTAATTAGTATAGATAAGATATTCACAAAAACTTTTTTTTTTTGCTTCAAAGACTCTACCATGGATTTTCAGGACACATTTTGCAGCAGAAAGCCCAACATATCTGAATGCAAATTTTTATCTTTGTGATCCATGTGAGGTCAAAAGAACGAATAGTAACAGAGAAATAGTTACAATCATACACCTGGTTGTAGACAGACATCTCTTCTTGAAGGCAACTTTGTTCTAAAAAGCAGTGTATGTTTTGAAGCTATGACTGAGTGATTTTTTGCAATGGATAGAAAAGTAAGGAAAACTTTCTTGTAACTGTCACTGTGGAGGTTATGTCTTAGAGTTCGGGAAGGGGGGCTTTAGTTTGTGTGTTTTCAACTGGCAATGAGAAATCTGCATCTGGAATACAGCTGACCATTCTGTTTGAAACTAGCTTACAGCAACTGCTCCTGAAGGGGGCTAACAGGCATGCAGGGACAAGGATGATTTTAACCAAGAGCACCAGCAGAATTGCTGAAAAGAGTAATGTTTTACATTGTTTTGTAACCTTCAGTTCTAGGGATGAGTAAGTGCTGCACTGATTTAAAGCATGTCTGTTAGTTCTATACTTCAAGTTAATGACAGTTGTTTTAAACCATGATCTTGGCCACATCATAACCAGGGCCACACCAGGAAGCTCCACCTTACCTTTTCTTCTAGGAATGGTGTGTTAACAGGAAAGCAGGACCAGAAGTGTCGCAGCAGTTCCCCTACTGCCACATACAAGTGTTTTAGTTCAGACTGAACGTCATTTGGCACCATCTCTGCAACAGGAAAAAGATTCTGTCAATCACTCAAAACTATCATATGAAAAATGAGAATGTAAGGCTAACGAAGCAGTTCAGCAATATACATTTCTACTAGAATCACAGAAAGGTTGGCTGAGAGGGAACAGTGAGGTGCCTCACACCTGAAGTAGGACTATCAGTAGTATTAGATCAGGTCAGCCGTTATTTATGGCTATGTACTTGGAAGCTTGTATATTATATAGGGAGATCTATGTCAGGCAAAGAATGGACACCAAACTTAATGCAGGATTAGAAACAGTATATTTGTATTGTTCTAACAGTGTGGCAGCACTGCTGCTGGGACCAGGACCTTGTTCTCTTCACAGCACAGTGCTAAATACTGTGTGGTGGATACTGCAAGCTTTTCCCTCTCTCTTACGTTGGCAATGAGAATACGGTCACAGCATCTGGAAGATGAAAAATCCAGGCAAGAACAAGGAACTGTATCCCAGATACTCTTAAAGAAGAAAGGACGACAGGGTTCAAGAAGAGGGAAGGAATCACAATCATAAAAACCAAAGACAAAGAGCACAAGCAGTCATTGAGGATGACAGGAGCACAGTGAACCAAACAGTGAATAGCGAACTCTAGGATGAGGCTGGTTTTTTTTTGTTTTTTTTAAAAGTGGTGATCAGGCTCAAAGAAGCAGAGTGTAGCACCCAGTATCTCAACTGGGATGGGTAAGAAAGCCTCACTACTGCTTGCTGACTCCTTTTCTTTCAGTACCATAAAGAACTCATACTTGCTTTTTCAGCTGTCTGAATTAGTTTCTGCTGCTCTTCAGACCAAGTAGCACAAGTTAAACTGGAAAACTGTTATAAACCCTGCCTTGTGAGAATAGGGATTCATCTGCTGTGAGACTAAAAAGAAAGGAACTCAAACTGGCAGGAATGTGACAACAGGGAAAGGGGTGGTTGAATGGAGATGGGAAGGAGGAGGGGTTGTCTGTTTTGCCCTTGCAGTCTACGAGAAAGTTGTCCTTTTTCACAGTGAACTGTGGATCTTAAATGCAGGCTGCAAAAAACCTAGTTCCAGACAATTATCTAGACCTCACCTCCTTAGAGCTTTCCCAGAGTATGCCTTTATTTTCTAAAATCCAGAAAAAAAAAACCAGAAAAGAGAAATGCTGAACAAGCAAAACCCATTATCTGTAAGAGGACTTCATATCAAATGCATCCTTCATCACTTGCTCTGTAAAATTTTCTCTCATTCACTTGCCTCAGCACTGGTGTAGCCAGCACCACCCTCATGGTGTGGCTGGGTTGTTGCTTTTCTTTTGTTGCTGTAACCCAGTATTACTCCAGCTACATGTTTCCATAATTTTCTTTATCACTGTAACATATTCTAAGAGGGAGATGAAACAGCAAGCCAGGTACTGTTGTATAATGCAGTAAGGTATGATTAAAGTAGTATACATCCTAAATCCTTACGGTTTATGGCTTGCTGTGTTCCACCCTGCATAAGTGCTCCTCCAGGTGACAGGACTGCAATAGTGCTAGTAGCATCACCACTTGAAAGAACCTGAAGGGAGAGATGGAACAAGTATTTCAGATCACTTTTTGCAACAAAATCTTTTTAAAATAAGTTGTATTTGAACTCCAATGGCAAAGATACCGTTGAGCAGATACAATGGAAGTTCTGATGAAGAGTCTGCTCTTCTCCAGAATTAGACACGGTGCCTTTAAGTGCTACAGCTCATGTTTTCAGTGAAAGCTCTCCCATTAATTATGGACAAACAAACCTTTTCTTTACCTAGTACGTGAACTGGCTGTGCACCTACTTTGAAATGAGACAGAGAATTACGATACAGAAGTGTGACACATTCACAGTTGTGGCTGCTATACTTAGGGCCAAATCTAGGTTTACTGACAGAGGAAGTTCAGATACTGGCTGGGGAGATTGGCTACATGGCTATGCTGCCCTCCAGTTGCCAGGACAGAGCTTCTGTGCAGCCCACAGTGAGATCTACATCCTACCTAAGTGCATTTAGGAGCGAAAGACCCGTTCAGTTATAAACCTGCTTACTGTGACCTCTTAAGACCACTACATCCTAAATTTCAGGGGGTGGGATCAATAATATTGGCCTGTGCTTCATGTTGCATGACTGTCCTGCTTTACTACTTTATACCTTTACCATTTCCTCAAAAGAACATGGTAACAGTAGACTATAACTCTGAGTATCAGCAATGACTCACTTTCCTATTGTTTAGATTTTAAACACAGTAGCTCAAAAGGTATCACCTAAAGTTGTAAAATAAATTGAATAACATAAAACTATTGGAGATAAAGTTTACCCTGAAAAATTAAAATTCCAGTAGACATGAGACACAAAATTATATAGAAAGCAAGATCCCATCAAGAAAGGAATTTGTTTGAGTATTCTTCCATACCTGAGTTAGTTTGGGTACATATGCTTCCATTTCTTGCCTAATACTATGAAAAGAATTAATTATATCCTGACTGGTTGCATATTGCTGTGATTGAATTGGAGTTGGACCATGATAATACCTGTGAGGTGAGAAAAGGAAAGAGAAAAGTGTATTAATAGGAGTGTTGGTAAAACAGAGGCCAAACTCAGTGGACAGTTCTTCACATGTTTCCAATTCTAGACGCTTTGCAACTGTTGATGATGCTATCTAAATCTTATTTATTGACAAAGTAAAATACATTGCCACACGGGAAGAGGTTGGGTTAGGGATGGTATGGCAGCAAAATAAGAGAAGAGCTTCTATTGTTAAATCTGTGAGCATCATTCTGCTAATGAAAAGCTATCTGTGCCACCTAGTTCTGGGAATATCATTAGAATGGAGGAATTCACACCACTTTCAATTGAAACTAAGCTAAATGAAGTCAGGTGCACATTTGGAACTGTTCTCTTTCCTGTGGTATCACTCCTCTTCTGAAGTTACATCTATGGCTCTCAAACTCAAAAGCCTAGAAAACAAGAGGACTATTACTAGAAAAATACTAGACTAGTGAGTAGTCCAAGCTATCCTGATTGCACTTTTTTTGCCTAAGAGCAGATTTTCTTTGGAATCCTATATATTTTAACATGTAACACATACATTTTTCCACTATAAGCTGTAACAAAGTGGTGAACTGAATACAGGTCTGTCAGACTTTCAGAGAAATTACATGTCAAAGCCCTTCAAGTAGTCTTACAGAGACTTAACCTGCTGAAAAGCAAGATGAAATCAAAATACAAATTTAAATGGGAATTACTTGGAAGCTGGTTTATGCAGGAGTTCATATTGGGTTTCTAAACTTAGCCTAAACACACCTGAGTGTGGCACAGTAGAGACTAAATCAGCTGATTCTGTGCAGGCCGTGATGAGAGACCTGCTAGATTGAATATGCTGAAATAGCCATGCATATTTTGTTAACTTACCTATCAGACTTCTTTAAGTTTAGTGCAATAGTTTTAATGCTATTATTCTTTGCTAAATCTTCATATTCAATGGACTCCTGCAGTTTCACCTGAAATAAGCCAAATAATTATACACATTACTAATGAGGACACAATTCAATGCATCTAGTGTTTTTTTCCAGTTCACTGAGTTTGAGTGGAAGGGTTACTAAAACCTTAAAGAAAATGAAAGTATGGAATGGTTCATGTGTACCCTCCAGAGGGAACAGCGCTCTATATTGTTTAAAGTATGCAATTTGGAAGTCTTGGCACTCCCGCTTTTTCTGCAGATTCTGGCCAAAACTTGCAGTCCCTGCCGCTTCCAGAAAGTGTTCTGCTATATATAGATCATTCTTTGTGCTCTCTATTTATGTCCATCTATCTCCAGATTAGCAGCAATAGTAATGATTTAATGGCTGGCGTATAGGAGTGTAGGACTAAAACCATAATAATTACCCAAGCCATCTGGTGACAGTAGAGCTAGAGCATTAGTGGTGAGAGATAACAGCATAGTGATATCAGATTTTTTTACAATGAGAAAACTACTTTGGAAGTCTCCTACTCTCATGCTACTCTTTCACTCCTCTTTTCATCACATTTATTCTAGTCCTGGTATATTGTTTTCTCCGCAGTAAAAACTGCAGCTTTCAGGAAAGTCAAAGCTGTTGACTACCTCAACATTTAACAACACATGTATTCTACAACCTTTTCTCACAATATATGCAGGTTTTGAGTCCCCTTGGCATTTTCTATTTAGGCTGTCAACTCTAGTAAGAGTATTCAGTTCAGTTTTGTAGCAATTACAGTACTCTTTTCCACTTTGTGAGCTGCTATGGCTAGTCTAAAACAAGCTGTTGCCCTGTATTTCAGTACACCAGGTGTCACTATGCTTTTGGTTTAACCTCACTTGCAGCTTCTGACCTTAAGATGAAGGCTGCCATGTGCCAGTTTAATCATCCCCTCTACAAACAATACACTTGATAGGTTAATATTGGTGCTTGAACACCAATATCCCTTTCAGATGGATGTTTTCTAGAAGTTTTCAGGCATTTGGAAAAAAAGGGGAGCAGGGGGGGCAAAAACAGAACTACACTGAATGGAAAGATCAGATTTCTGGGTCCAATCAGAAACATGTTGGAATTTTTTTACTTTCATTGGGCACTACTGAAGAGATAAACAGAGCAATACTTCAAGGTGTAATCTATTTGTGTTTACTAACAGAGGTACAAAGTTTCTTACAGACCCTCAGGTTCTTATTCTACAAATTACTAAGCAAAGCTAAATAAGTATCACTTTAAATGCATCATAAAACAAGTAAGGAACCTTCAGCAATCTTTTGAGACAGAGCTTCCAGTTCCATTCAATTAGAATTGCATCAGCTAACTTTATACCTTTTTCATTGGTGGCTGAAAGAAATCTGAATCCCTGGAGTTTCCATCCGTACTGCTGGTCTCACTGTAATGGTCATTTTGTGCTTCTCTTAAAATAGAGAAACAGCATTAAGAAGAATTCACCTCACAGGAAACTTAAGATACAAGCTAGAGACAAAGTAAATGCATCTGTTTCAAAAATTTTTATATGCATGTTCACATACTGTATGTCAACTTTTTTCCCCTTTTGTCTTCATTTCCAGCAGTTGATCTAGATAGAAGGAACCAACTCCTCAAATAACCCTGTTTGTCATGGGGGAAATTCAACAGTAGGGGAGGGTGCTTCTCCCTCTCTTCAGAAACAGTAACATGCCAATAATGCAGGTGGGACACAGCAAAATCATGACTAAATTAGAAGCACTTTGCATACACGTTTATGCCAACTAGGTATTAGCAGAGCTATGGGAGCCCTCAGATACTACTGTCTCAGAATGAGAGCTATTGTTTTGCCTCTTTCTGAACTGAGAAACAGAAACACACATTACCCAGAAGAGATTGTTTAAGGTCCAGTGTTCAATTTGTGCAAGACAAGACAGAAGAACAACATGAGGGAGAACAGTTACACAGAAGAAAGTATTTAATTAAGATCTCTCACAGGTAAGGTATGTAGGATTTGGGTAGCGTAGTAATCCTTTGGTGGTTGTTTATAAACCAGTTGTAAAGCAGACCACATCAAACCCATTTCATGCCTCTTTTTAGAAGTTTCATTTGTGAAGTTCACTGTAAATATATGTAACCACCTGATACTTTTTTTTTTTGTCGGAGCAGGGTACTGCACTGGAGGAATCTTTCATCTGATCCACGCATGCCACACTGTTCTTTTGCTTCCTCATTTACTTATGTCCATGCACCCCGCTACAGGAAGCCCCAGCAGAGCTGCTCCTGGAAGGCAGGCAATAGGAACTCCTTGTGCCAGACCTCACCTCCACACAGCAAACAGAATACTACTTTTGCAGCCTTCACCAGAGCTAGAGAACTAAGGCAGAAACATCCTTTCCTTTTTTAATCTGCTTTGTATGATAACTCAGCTAAAAATAGCATTTGTCATCTCAGACAGCTCTGAAGAACTTTTATAAAGTAAAATGGAACCTAAAGGCATTTGCATTTCTAGAGCAAAATACTTCATTCATAAAAATTAAAAGAAAAGGTTGGATGAGTAATTGAAGATCTATTTTTGTTTTGGAAATTCTTTAAAATTTGTTACAAAAAAGCTTTTACACAACATTGAAACTTACTGTTTCCTGAGGCCAGCTGCAAGGACCATGGCACTATGATGATTAAAGCGTTTTATAATGGCAGCATTGCTACTTTCTCTAGCAGATTTTGAGGCATTTGATGTAGAGGCCACAGAAGCAACACCATAGCCCTACAAAGAAAACAACATTAGCTACTTCCTGTCCCAAAACTAGAAGGACGATTCTCTGTTTTCCATTGAGTCAGGAAGCCTGCATGCCACCTCCTCTGAACCCCACTGAGTGATACTGCATCATCATCTGAAGCAGTATTTTCCTACCTTGCCCCATCATCACCTTATGACTTCGAAAAATCTCCACAGACTATTTTATTCTACTAACACTTGGCAGTTTAGAGGTGTCTGAGAGAAGAAAAAAATTCTTAAACAGATAGTTTTATAAGACCATGATCTGTTGTAAGTAAAACCAGAACTAGCTTAAAAAAAATTTAAGGATCACCTGTATGAAACAGACAGGCATTGATGGCAAGTAAGAGCTAGCAATTGTTTTACTGACCTCTTTTCAACATCTTGTGGGACACCAGCAGCCCACAGGATAAATGACACCTGTCAGGAGGATGTGATACCACTAGGAATTCAAAAAACCTCAAGCCTTAATGTTGGCAGTGTTCCCCAGTTACCAGGTGGCTGAAGGAAACTCACTTTACCCCATGCGCAGTTTCACGCTTGCAGTTAACCAGCCTCAAAAGCAAACTAGGGCAGTTTGGATAGCGCTTCAAACATACCTATCCTAAACTCCTAGTCCGGTTTCAGACTGTTAGCTTTGTACAACTCTTACAAAAAAAAAAACCCCAAAACAAAACAAAAAAACCAACAAAAAAACCCACTTAGAAATGCAGCATCATTATTAATTACAACTTAAAAGTTTAAGTTAAATCAACTGCAGAAAAGTGCATCTTTAAGTTATTTCACATTATGGTACACCATTTATAACAATTGTCTTAATTTGTACTTGGAGGCAGGTAATAGTTCAAGTTAGTCATACTTTTAGCAAAACATGGTATTTAAAGCTAAGCAAAGAAAACTATATAAAGTGTCCTTAAAAGTAAGCTGAATCAAACAAATAGCAATGTTCAAAGTGAGAACAAATGCAAAGACTTTTTCCTGTTTTGTGCTACTCTTCTGTACATTGTCACAGCTTCTAAAGGTAGGAAGAAATGAGAGAGTCCACTTTAGACAACAAAGCCATCCAAGTGAAATAATAATCCTTTAAAAAAGGCAAGTCCTGTTTCTATACCCAGCACACTAAGGCAGACATCTGAGGCATACAGGTCCATGGGCACAGTCTCCATTTCTTTACACACATACAACTGTATAGACGTTGACTACCCAACCATTGCAGCAGCCTAGTAAGCGATGTGTTTTAGAATTAGCATTTGTAGTTATTTTAACAGGAGAAGAAGCCACTTTCTCCTTAAATGAAACTAAGCGGGGGGATGTTGGGGTTTTTTTTGCCAACTACTTACTTCATCTAATGTTTTATCTTCTAAAGCTGTTAAATCTATCAGGGGGTTTTTTACTCCTTGAGACACCATTGTTTTTAACCCTGTATGAAACAAAGAAAAAAAACCGTGAAAAACTGTATCTAAACAAATAGAAACAATTGTGGGATTATTAGATTATATTTAACCTTTAAAAGGGGAAGACAAAGGTTCTGCAGATGCCCAAGTATCACTGTGACTAAAACTTTCAACCCTTTTCAAAGTTCCATTTAAAATAAGCAATAAACTTGGAAAGTTATTGTAAAAGATCATCCTACTAATTAGTGCAGTTTTCATCAACTTCTACACATCACTGAATACTGTTTGGTAAGAAAAAAATAAATTGAAGATGCAGTTATATTAGTTGTATGAGTGGGAACCGGGAAGCCTTAATTGTGTGTTTCTTCTAATTTCGGCACTGTTTTGCTGCCCTGTCTTGTTTAGAATAGTAATTTATATCTGGTGATAGCTTTTACTTGTGAAGTGTTGTGGATTCCTAACAGAATGCCTTCATTAGTCAGAATATGTATTAAGGAATGGTGTTAAGTGATCTCAACTCTCCACATTTCTGTATCATCACAAACCTACCCCAAAAGTTCAATGAAAACTTAAAGTCAGTATTTTAAGATTTCACATTAAAAAGGCTGACAGACAACAGGGACAGCAACTCCTCTGGAAAATCTTAAACAAGATCCACATTTGTCTATTACTAAAAACTGACCCATAACAAAAGCTATACCTGTTGTAAATTGTGCACATACCACAAAACGAAGCCTTACGTAAACAAAATTATAGCATAGTAACTCATGGCACCACATAATCAATCTAGCATTGCACTCACTATAAAACATGCTAAGAATAGCAAAGCTATAGCTAACTTTCAATGACAATCTGTAGCTTTCACTTTACAGTTCGACAAACAAGATGCCCAGTAAACGAACATAAGAAAACTTTTGACTTCAGCTTTGCTAGGTTTACTAGATACACCTCTTAAATGTTGTGCTCTATGATGTAGCTAAGACTGTAGCAGCCTACTGCAGAAACAAAGTCAAAAAGCTTACCTTTTTCATCCAGTTTGGCACATTCTGCAAAGAGGTCTTTTGAGCCTGTATTGAGCCTGTCCCGATGGAAATAATGAGACTGAAAAAATCGTGTCCAGAATTCCCTCTCGGTCATGTTATGTGGAACATTTTCTGCATATTTCATTTTTACTGTGAACAAAAAACCATAATGATTACAAACTGTTCCGCAAATCTTAATATGGTATTTTATGTTAAAATTTCCTTGCTTGCTTCCTTGCTTTCTGTCTAATGCTGCCTTCATTCATGCTGATTAAATGTAAGGGAATGCAGTAGTTAAGCATGAGCAAACAGGTACTCTTTTATGCCCTGCAAGGCTAGCTAATGCTTTGAAAAGAAATGCACGTAACAGTGGTCTGAATACTCTAATTTGAATTGCACACACACAAGAAGTCTGATTTGCCAGAGTTCTAGTTATTCTCAGAATGGATCTAGTCTTTTTAACTAGGGGCCAAAATGAACCAGTGTCAGTGTTCAATATAGTGCAGGGGAACAACAGAAATCAGATTCTTTTCCTCCCAAAGGTGATTTCATGAAAAATAACACTTAATTGAAATGCTGAGTAGGAGAGTATCATGGGAACCAAATATCTACTCACAATTTAAAAAAAAAAAAAAGTCAACGCAACAAGTTAAAATGTTTTCATTTAACAAAAATAAAGTTTTCATTTCAAAAGCATGTTTTAACACATGCTTCTTCCCATCCCTCAAACGAGGCAGGGAAAATCATCCAGAGGACTGGATATGGTCCTTTATGCTTCCAGGCTCAGACTAACATTCTAGTCTTCCCACAGTAAGATAGCAAAAAACCAAATCTTAAATGCATGTATTTCTTATGTAAAGCACTATTCTTACCTGCAGGATATGTTCGAAATATGGACTCAATGATATCTGAAGTCAAATTATACCTCAGACCATTGCAGCCATCTGTTTGAGGCCGTACATCAGCCTAAGAAAAAGCATACAGGGAGGAAAAAGAGTCATGTCTGAATGTCTTCTGTAACTGGAAAAGGAAAAAAACCTGGCATCTTGCAATCAAATTCTGCTGCAGATAAAATAATCTTCTTCCTCCAATAATCCATAGCATATTTGATCATAAACAGGTGTTTTTAGAATAAGAAATGAAAGAGCGTGCATTAATTACTTCATTATACTTGCCACTTAGGGGATGATTCGACAAGTAGACTGTAAGCTTTAGATGATGAAAAGCAAAGACCACTCCATCAGTCAAAAGAAGGTATGCTTAGTTTAATATATCCTTGTTTCAAAGTAAAAATAGGCATGTTTACTGTATGTCCCTCATCTTTTGTTGCTCATTCAACAATTCACTGAATAATCAGTGATGATAATGAAGTGACAAAAAAGGATTTATGGCTCTTACACCTTATTTCCTTATACACTAAAAGCATCTCAGTATCACTGGTAAATAACACTGAATTTAAAAATTGAGGGTAAGCCTTAGTCAGAACTTGCAAGTTAGATCTCAGTGATCTCTTTAGGAAGCTCTGGAGCAAGCAAGCACTCAGTCCAGTTCTCAGTAACAGGAAAAAGTACTGGATTGCATATGCTGCCTTCTTTTCTACCTTTTCCTGTACACCTAAATTCTAGTTTTTGTACCACCTTCTTCCTAGAGAAACACTCATTCTGAGCAGAGCCAGGCAGTTATTTTAACTTGAACTAGGACACACAAATATCTGAAGTTTTCTTCTTCACAAATGCAGAGTATACAAAGACAACCAGTTATTTTAAGAAAGCTTCAGTTTTGAAGGTTTAGGTTTGTTTGTTTTTTTTTTTTTTTAACGTCAAGGTGTAAGAATAATGGGAGAAAAGAAATCAAAGCAATCAAGTTCATTTGGTAACTGATTCAGGTATTTCTAGGGGGGAAAAAACCCAAGTGTTTATACAGCAGCTAAGTCATAAAACAACTCCCACCTCCTTTTTCCCTCCCAAACCCTTGATGTGTGCACAGGCACTACAAAGGTGGAAATGGGATTGCAGCTGAAGAGTCATAATCTGTATGAATTTTGTTGCAGAAATAGAAACATGTCTCTGTGGGAGGAATCTGAAGATTGTACCTAGATTACTTTTAGACTGCATTGAGATTACTGAAGCATGGTTTCTACAAATGGGTAACGTAACTGAAAGTTGGGGAAAGAGAGAGAGAAAATGAGCTTTCAGATATAGAAGTTGTCTGTCAAGTAGCTGAAAGCATGTACTGGTTTAAAAAAATTGGGGAGGGAGTAAAACCTTTTGTGTGGAAGGTCTTTGCAGCTTCACTTATGCATGTCAATGCTGCAACAGATACTCTTTTTTACAGTGTATTAACTCAATAAGTTATCTAGTGACTGTAAGTTCACCATTATTCCTGTTTTATGGAAGGCAGAGCAGCAGTATAAACAACATCTGCCTATTGTCAATTTAAAGTTCAAATTGAGCATCTTAAATTGACAAAATTTGGAGGTTGCAGATTTGCATAAAACCTTTACTTTTTTTTCCCTCCTTTATACTTGCAATAGTCTAACTAACATGCGGAGAGATGTTAAGTTGAGGCACCAGGAAAGAACAACACTAAAGTATATGGGAATAAAGTACATGAGCAGAACTCTCACTTTCCCCAATTTGTTTGTTCTAAAATCCTTTAAGTTAGAGGTTCAACGTACCAGAAATGCTGCAGAGATGCCCACATCCTGCTTACTAGGTGCTGCAGAATTATCCCCTGCATTGAGGCTTAAACGGTTGGCCCAGAATTCTTCAGCACTGATTACTTGGCTCACAACAAGGTCTTTATAGAGCTGAAACAAAACAGGATCTTCTTGCAGCATTCTGGTAAAAGAATGTATTGAATAGAATTGAAACGCTGCAGAATAAATCACTAGGATTTCCATAACTAACATGAGTTCACAAAAGGAACAGAAACCAACTTTTCTTTCAAAATGCTGTGCATTTCTTAACAAGATTGTGTAAACAGCCAACCTCAATAGCTATATTTGTCTCAAAAGACTTAAAGGACTAAAAAAATGTTTTAGGAATAGCATTAAATGCTAGAAAACAGTAATGCCTAAGAAAAAGTTAATGTGGGATTAACATCTTGTCCTGAAATATTCTGTGGTGCTCTTGTGTCTTTGCATGTCCAGGACTGGAGTCTCCTGAACTGTTGTGCTTGTTTTGGCTGGGATAAAGTTAATTTTCTTCATAGTAGCTAGTATAGGGCTATGTTTTGGATTTGTGCTGGAAACAGTGTTGATAATACAGGGCTGTTTTAGTTACTGCTGAGCAGTGCTTACCCAGAGTCAAGGCCTTTTCTGCTTCTCACACCACCCCACCAGCGAGGAGGCTGGGGGTGCACAAGAAGTTGGGAGGGGACACAGCCGGGACAGCTGACCCCAACCAGCCAAAGGGATATTCCAGACCATGGGATGTCATGCTCAGCATATAAAGCTGAGGGAAGCAGAAGGAAGGGGGGGACGTTCAGAGTGATGGCATTTGTCTTCCCAAGTAACCATTACGCATGATGGCGCCCTGCTTTCCTGGAGATGGCTGAACACCTGCCTGCTGAGGGGAAGCAGTGAATGAATTCTTTGTTTTGCTTTGCTTGTGTGAGTGGCTTTTGCTTTACCTATTAAACTGTCTTTATCTCAACTCATGAGTTTCCTCACTTTTACCCTTCTGATTCTCTCCCCCATCCTGCTGTGGGGGGAGCGAGCGAGCGGCTGTGTGGTGCTTAGTTGCCAGCTGGGGTTAAACCACGACAACTGTAAAAGCACAATGAATTTTCTTGAACTTCCATAACAAAGGGGGGGGGGAAAAAGGAGATTTCAGCACTACCCAATTCTTGTTTCAGATCTTAAAATTCAGTAGTTACAGATCTCTGTTCTAGTGCAAGAGTACAGATTACAAAATACGCGTGGGATACGTTACCTTAAAACACACATTACCCTGAGTTGTTTGTTCATTTATGTTTCTGTTGCTGACAGTAGGATCTTCATCACTTAACTATCACATGCAGCACAAGTGCTACAGAAACATTCAGTGTCACTACTTCCACCAGGGAATAATGTTTACAAAAGTTATCATCCAAATATCAAGTATCACCCTTACTATCCAAAATGCAAAGAATGTAGGCACCTGAAACTTCAGTTAATTCATGTTTAAGCAGCTTTTCATACAGCTGTGTACCTAATTTGAAACCCACTAGGCTATTTTCAGGGAAACGTGCATGCATGTTCAGAATCAGCCAATAACCTCAAAAATCTTTAGCATGTACCTCAGGGTCTTGATCATTTGCAAACAAAAAAAATTAGGAATCTTATGAATACATAGTACATGGTCTAGGGTTAAACCACGACATTTTTGATGAACCCGATGGTTCCCGGTGCACCCAGCCCGAAGCGCACCTGCCCCATGGGGGCTGCCTGCTGCCTCTTAAAGGGCTGTCATGGTTTAACCCCAGCCAGCAACTAAGCACCACGCAGCCGCTTCCCCCTCCCCACTCCCAGTGGGGTGGGGAGGAGGAAAAAAAAAAAAAAAGGTAAAACTCGTGGGTTGAGATAAGAACAGTTTAATAACTAAAGTAAAATAAAATACACCACTACTACTAACATAGTAATAATAATTGTAATGAAAAGGAATATAACAACAAAAAAAAAAGAAATAAAACCCAAGAAAAGACAAGTGATGCACAATGCAATTGCTCACCACCTGCTGACAGATGCCCCAGCAGCGATCTGCGCCTCCTGGCCAACTCCCCCCTGTTTATATACTGGGCATGACGTTCCATGGTATGGAATACCCCTTTGGCTAGTTCAGGTCAGCTGCCCTGGCTATGCTCCCTCCCAGCTTCTGGCACACCTGCTTGCAGGCAGAGCATGGGAAACTGAAAAATCCTTAACTTAGGATAACCGCTACTTAGCAACAACTAAAACATCAGTGTGTTATCAACATTATTCTCACACTAAATCCAAAACACAGCACTGTACCAGCTACTAAGAAGAAAATTAACTCTATCCCAGCTGAAACCAGGACATGTGGATAAGCTGCAATGTGGACTGAATGAAAGTCTGTAGCTGCTCTAAGGATGAAGTAGGACGAGGTGGAAGTGAAAACTTTGTGGCAGGACATCCCTATTATGTTTTAACCACCAAGGTTTTTCCAGTTTTTCTTGTTGGTACAAATACGGATTAGTGGCAATTCTTACAAATCAGTGCAGCAGGAAGCAGTCTGTTATTCTAATTATTTCATTAAAACTTGGAATTTTGGTACATACCTGACCCCCACATATCAATAAATGGAGGAAGTGCCACAGGGACTCTAGATGTAGTACCCTTCCAGAAGAGGTTAAAACTTTTTTGCCTGATCTGTTGCAAATTAAGCTAATGAAGCCCCATCACTAGACTTGGACTTCTAATCATCAAAAGAACAGACTATGACTGAGTATGTGCAGAGATTCTGGCTTTTCTGTAACTAGAAAAGCTCTTAATGCCGCACAACATGATACTGTAAAACTCCATTTAAGGATACAAAGATTCAGAGCTAAAACTGCCCATGTACTCAGTATTAATACTGTTAGAAATAAAGTACGTAGCATAAAGAAACTAGTATGGTAATAGTGCCAAACCAGTCTGCACTGCTGTAGACCCTAGTGGTCGCTGCAGTACTGGAACCTGTTAATCCTGGATGTGTCAGAGCTCCAGCACAAGGGCTCTTGCCCTTCTGCTGGGAAATCTCCTTGTAAAGATCCGATCTGCTCAATGAGGCAATGCTCCTATGTTTTGAGAAATCTAGCTTTAACTTACCTAAGTTCAAAACTAGAGCAGTCTTTGGAAACGGAAGCTAGTAGATACAGGATTCACAGCAGATGCTAGAATGAAGTGAAACTCATCTGGGGAGACGCAGAGAAGGGTGCTCTATGGCCACAAGGACTGGTTTAACGCAAACATTTTAAAGGAACAGTAGCGTATCTTAAAAGCCCTTTTGGGAAAAGGACTTAGGTCCTGAACGTCTTCTCAAAACATTTTTTAGAATAAATATCCTGTATGCCAAATAACAAACTACTGCATCTCAAGTGAGATGCATGAAAATACCTAGCAATTTAGTAGAGTATATAAAACACCAGCAAAGAAGATTTGATGGGGAAGAGGTTACAGAGGGAGGAAAAAAAATAAAAGTAACAAATCAAGGAAGGTGAGAACTTCTGGAAAAGGAAAAAAAAAATCTTTTAAGCAGCTTTTCTAACTCATACATATATACTTAAGAAGACTAAATGGACAGACTGCCAGTTGGGTGCTTTCATCTCATAGCCATGGGTAACAAAGACTGGGTGGCAGCTGGGCTGGCTGCCTTTACAACTCAAGAACATGTCGCTGAGAACACAAGTATAGTCTCAACATGTTACGGTTATGTAAGTCTCAAGGAACTGCCTCTAAATTGAAAGTGGAGAGATTTTTACTAGGGAAACAAATGCCGTATCACCAACAATGTTGCAATAACAACAACTGTTAGAAGAAATATGCTATAGTTAGGTAACAATTTTAAAAAAAAAAAACAAAACAACTTTAAGCCTCCTTTCCCTTTACCTGTTCTTCTCCTCAAGTTCTTTATTAGCTTTCCTTTTGAACTTGGGCAACAGTTGTTGAAGAAGATCCTTTACCGCATCTCGCTCCTTCACTGCTGTGCTTTCATTAGAGAAGTGAAAGTTGGTTGTGTCCCCTGCATGCAATACTAGCTGAAGCTGAATTTTAGCTTTACCTTCTGGACTGATTTTCTGGCCTAGATTACACAGAGAGTATTAATTAGCAACAGACAGTAAGCTTATACAAGAAACTCTCTTCCCTAGAGTATTTGCTTATAAGCAGTTATCCTCATCATCCAATTAAATACCATTATCCTGTGTGTGAATTCCAGCCATGAAAGTGGAACAGTCAGTCTTCCCCTTAAATTAGTTTGAACCCTGCACCTTGTTCTCTCTAAAACACAAGACAGACACCAGTAGCCTATTGCTCAGTATCGTTCAGCTACTGCTCAGGAGCCCTGATTCATCTTTGTATTCCTCACATCCTCCATTGAAAATTAGATTGTCATCACCTGGACACTTTAACCTGGTACCAATCCAGGCTGCTGCTGAAAGGTGACAACCTCATCCCCCTTTCCACTTCTTCCTGCTGCCTTTCTTGTAGGAGTGTTAGCGTTTGTGCAGCAAGTTGAACCAAGGAACTGATCCACTGAAAAGTAACCCTCTTTTGTTTTTCCAGCTGGACCAGTTCCCACAGAAGAAAACTGGTAAGAAAGCAGATGCAGAGTGGGGTAACATCACGTCTGTTGACAGCAAAGGTATGCTGGTTTCAAGTGGTGTGGTAAGCACGTTTAGCCACTAGTACTCCCAAAGTCGATCACCAATGCCTCCGAGGTGCTATTACACCCTCATGACTCATAAGAAAAACCTAACTCCTGCTTCCTTTCTTGTAACCAGAGGGAGCAGAGGCTAGAACAACTACGTTTATGGGCTGTTGTGCTATATTGACTTCAGTGTAGCGCTGCAAATGGCACTAACCTAACTTTGAATCTTACCCCTTTCTCCAGTGCAAGTGGGAGACAGGAACCAGATGTCACCACTAAATCATCATCTCTATTACAAATTTACAAATCCCCCCCCCTTTTTTAATTTTAGATGACAAAAAAGAGCATGTTTCATCTAAGTTAATGACTTCAATGTCTATACATGTAAATATTTAAAATATAAGCTGCTTAAGTGTAAATAGCTAAATAAAACCTTCACAAAGTCGATTATTATAGGTGAACAGAGCTTTTAAACTTGTTATCACATTCGTATTTAAGAAAACAGCATATTAGTTCTGATTCATCACACACTTTTGATCATGCTGCAGTACTTGTATGTGACTTTAAACAGCAATAATCACTAAACCTTCACCAAGTGACGCATACAACTTTCTTTTTATTCCTTCTTTGGCACTACAGCACATGGCATATGAGCACTAATTGGAGCCAGAAAGGCAGCATGCTATAGACATTCACTGTTCAGTTTTGACTTGCAAGTACTCTGCTATTGCAACAGCAAACGCTTATTCGGAATGCTACCAGTTAGGCCAAACTACAGAAGCTAGCACTTCTGAAGCTATGGTCTGTTAGATGAAAATAAAACAGTGAGGTTCATTTTATATGAAAACTGAAACAGCTTTAGATGCATAGTTTAACAGATGACATGCCAGATAGTTTCTGTGTTAGACCCCGAAAATCCTATATTCTTCCTTAACCTCCTCCCACCCTTCCCTCCAGAAGCATATGGCATAGATTATTTTTCTGTTCCATTTATTGCAGAAATGTATAAAAAGTTAATAGTAAATGCAGTATAACTTAAACATCCGAAGAATACAGAAGTTCTGCAGTAGCATCCTTGATAAACTGGTGATACTTCACCACGGTCCTGATCTCTGCTGCTACACAGAATAACCTAGTCAAAGCTCCAGACCCTTGCAACCTTCTTAACTTACCTACTAGTGCTTTATGGCAAATAAGCTTTGGGTTGTCTTTAAATGTTTATTGAAATACTGCTTACTGAAGCTGGAATAGGAAAAGTGTTCACTTACATTTTATGTCTGCATACATATGGCTGACTGTGAATCGGTCTTTGCCTTCAGGTGCCCATGCTATCCTTTCAGCCATAAGGTAGAGAGCTCCATCCTGCTTCTTCTGACGTACCTTCTTTACAATCAGTAACACTTCTTCAGATGATGTTGCCATAGTGGCTATAAGGAGCTATTAAAAACATACAGCTGAGCTGATTAGTATAATTATTTTTGCTGTAACTTTCACTACTCCTTTGTATATCAAAGTATTACAACCCATATTTACTCGTTAATGCCTACATCATTTGTGAAACATTCCAGATAAACATGCTCCCCTCTGTCAGTGCAATCAGCAAATTTATTTAAACAAAATACTGCCAGCTACCTAAATAATTCATCTAATTATATTGCTGATACTGCTTTTGCTCCAATCAAAGACCCGCAAATCTTACATTTAAACTGATAAACAAATTTTCCTGTTTTAATGTTCCTTTACTGGTTTTTCAAGTTCAGAAGAATACTGAAGCTAAGCAATGACATAAATTCCAAATCTCCTCTGGCATTTGGCAGCAATTCCCTTCTTCAGTGTGAATGGCAGATGTTAAGTCATTTCAGAAAAGGGAAGGATACAAGGTATGTGAAAAGTCATGGATTTTCAGTTCTCTGTGCTAAAGATAAAGTAGCCCAGTTACACTCCTGTTCTTATTGTGGTGGTTTTTGCCCAAGGCTTGAACAATGTTTTGTACACTTGATTCCAGCTGGCCAGTTTCCTATCCCTCTCCCCCGAAGTCCAAGGGACTAACGTTATACCTACTTCAACACAATGGTAATTTTGTCACCAGTCTCACATCACCAAGCCTTTTGATACTTCCTGCATTCTTCTCCCCAGCAGTCACTATCATTCCTCTCTACAGCCTTAAATTTCTCAAGAGATTAAGGACACCACAAGTATGACTACATTCTATTAACATACTGTTGTACACCTATCGAAAAATTACATCTTTGGTATGTTTGCTGTAAATGTTTAGTCTGTCCAATTGCTGTATTTTGTACATCATAAACTTTACTATTGATATGTAAAATAGTATTTTCAAATGCTGATATGCATGTTTCATGTGCTTTAGAATACCTGTAATATTTGCTGGGGCCCGCATCAAACTTCAAACAGCAACCTGCATCAGCTATTGCACTACAAGTAGGTATCACAAAATGATAATTCTAAGCATTTAAATTCACATACTTTTTTTTTCTTTAAAAAAACAGCAGCAAGATAGGATATTTTACTCTGACAATCTGGACAGTAGCATAGCATTCTCTTCAGCAAAAGTCTTACAAGCCCATCACTGAAATGAGTTAAGTAAAATACTAAATGGAAAGACTTAATGGCAAAAGGACTCTGCCCTTCAGCTTCGCTCCTTCATCATTTCAGTCATCCAAAGCTTCGCCAAAGACTTCAGTGATGCTGAGCTGAACGTGGGGTTTCACATCAGCACCACTGCAGCAGTCACTAGAACACGCTGTGCCACATTCAGAGCAGCCCTGCCAATACTTCTCTCTCAAAGAAAACTGCATGGCATGATTTCAGGACCGTTTCCTAGCATAAACCATTACAGTCTCCCCAACAGCATTATTCTCTTTCAGTGCTATTTGTACTACCATTTTATGTACAGTTTCCTGTTGCAGGTCTGTAGTCTCTCATCAGCACCTTATCCTTACCGGAAAAAGGCAGCTGGCCACAGACTCTAATAGACTAGAAACCTCAACATATGCAAGACTAAGGATTTGGACTTTTTCCTCCCCTTTACTTTACAGTCGTTTAAGGTCATTATTATCCAATGCAGTAGAGACAAAGCCACAGAATGCAAAGGAATTAAACCTGTACTGAACAGAAATAAAAAAGGAAAGCATTTCCCTAGTCAGGCTCATTCTGATGCAAGTTGCTTTGCTTTTCTACCATGCTATTTCACCCACCTACAACGAGTCTTTCAACTACGGAAGAAAACGATCCGCAGCTAGCAACTTCTCCTTTACAACCGTAGCGCTTCTAGCACAGTACCCTGCAGTGTGCAATCTGTGAACGCACAATTATCCCACAAGTGGCTCATTCTACCTTCTGGGAGGGTGAACACACTAGCTCACTGCCGTTCTTATTTATGTCATTGCTGTGCTTCCTTTTTCATGCAGTAATTTACGGTGGCAGTAGGATGATACAACTCATAAGCACAGTAAGCGTTATCCAAAATGGAGAAAACCCCGAGCTGTCTTTTGAACAGTACGTCAGAAAGAATGAAAAAATATTAATAATTAGGATTTAGGAAAGTTACTGTCTTTGACTAATGAAAACAAGATGGCTTCTTGTTACAAGAAGTACAGGAAAAATTCTAAAATAGAAATCTCGCCCGGCTGCTAGAAAAGCATGAGGATGGTCTCCTACCGACTGCAGAGGGGAAGGCGACATCCTCGCTAAGCACACGTAGTACACCAGTCATTTTCTTTCCTTTTTGGACACTTGGGGCTTACTATGCAGAAGGGTGAGAGCCATCAATCTATTCATGCCTGCCCAAATCTCATAACCTCTATATTTAACAACAGAAGTTTCCAAGAATCAGTACTACGGATGATGACGCTGCTGCTCAAAGGGGCAAGAACTGCAACATGCATATGGAGAAATTCTGTTATTTTGCAGCTTTAAGTGATAATTTCAATCTGCTGCTAAAAGCAGCACCATTAGAGTTCTTCAGCTGCAGATTTTGGAAGACAGACCTTTCTCTGGTTTAAGTATCTTCCAGAATAGGAAGGTCAGACACAGTTTATTTTAAATTCTCCAGCAGTAGAGCTTTTGAAGTGATGGTTAGTAGTTCTGAAAAGCACTTGGATTGATCAGTAGCCCTAACCCATGGAGTATGACTTGTCATCAAGCCTGTCTTGAGGATGTTAATTTCAGCTGCAGTTTAGAACGGCAAGGTCTATCAGGAAGCTTCAGTGTTGGCATAAAACAAACAAAAAAAAAGGTCCTGTTTGCTTACCCACCTATAACCCCTCCCCTCCTAGCTCTGTGGGAGTGAAGGCAGCTTCTGGAAACACTGCCAAATTCCAACAGCTATCCTTCCTCTAACACAGTGACTCTTCCTAACCACTTTTAAAACCAGGTACCTCTCTTCTCTGTTCCTTACAACACCTGTTCTGAACGCTCTCCATTACCAGCATTTCACTCCAGTCTCTTCCCATGTGGTTTTGTCGAGTTCTGAACACAAATAAAGGAAACCATTACACATTTTAATAATCCTGACCTGGTCAGGGTAGGCATGGGCAGGTGAGGTCTGACAGATTTGATGCAGGCCTTGCTGCTAGGTTTCCACTCCCTGCAGGGAACAGCAGAATATCTACACTAATGGCCCAGACTGAACCGCAGTGGCACAGGTACGCAGCCGGACCGGGATGGTTCGGCCGCACAGCCCAGGGACCTCTGGGTGGGGCCGGGAGCTGGCAGAGCAGCACCCCGAGGGGCAGCAGCAGACCTGTCAGAATACAGCTCAGCAGAACGGGGAGGTGGGAGAAGTGCCATTTGTCTTGGACACCAGCGAGCACGGTGGTGAGCTGAGGGAATCCAGAGTTTGCGCCCCTGAGCCTGCCTGAAGGCTCAGTCCGGCCTTCCTCCACGATTCGCATCACCTACGCTTCGAGAAGCGTTTCTGCCTGCAGCGAAACGGGCCGGAGGACACCCCGTACGGCCCCGGCAGGGCACTGGCGGGGGTCTGTCCGACTTCTGGCGTCCCCGGCAGAAGGTGGCCGTGGCCCGGGAAGGCGGTGCGAGGGCACCTCTTTGTCTATCGCCGGCACCCGCGACCAGGCGCTCGGGTGAAGCCCAGTGCCCCCCAGCCACGATCCCGCCGGCGCAGCGCTGCCATCTTCCCGCCGCCCCCCTCCCCGAGGGGCGCAGACCGGCGGCTGCTGCCGCGCCTCTCGATCCCTTCCCTCACGGCACCCCCGCCGCCGCCAGGCCGCCGCCGTTAAACGGCCGCCGGCGCCGCGGCTGGGAGCGGGTAGGGAGGAAGAGCGGCAGGCCAAAGGCCGCCGCGGCACCACCGCAGCGCGCCCCGCCGAGCCGGCGCGGCGCCGGGCCCTCCGCAGCGCTCCCCGACAGGCGGTGTCCCGCCGCACCCTGGGAAGGAACGGCCGGGACCGGGGCAGCGCGTCCGGGAGGCGGATCGGGCCCTGCTACCCCTCACACACGCACCCAGACAGAGTGCCCGGCGCCGCCACCTCCCCGTCCCCCCGCGCCGGCGGGCTCCTTACCGTGCGGGCGGTGGCGGGGACCTGCTCCGGGCCGGCGTGCTGGCTGCTGCCGGCGGGCCGCGCGGGAGGTGCCCGGGGCGGGAACGGGCGCTATGGGGGTCGGGCCGTCGCCGCCGCCGCCGCCGCCGCCGGGGCCATGGGGCGGGCAGGGGGCGGGCACGTGACCGGAACAAGCCGCGGGGCGCTGGGAAGGCGGGGGAGGGGGGACGGAGCCCGCCTCACGTGACAGGGGAACGCGCCGCCACGGCGCGTCCCCTACAGTCACGTGGCGCGGGCCGGCTCCCCTCCCGCCCCCCTCCCAGCTCACGTGATGGCCCCTCCCCCGTCGCCATGACAGTAGCAGGCGGAGGGGGGAGTGACGGGGCGGTAAACAGCGCCACCGCCCCCCCCCACCCCCCCGCCGCGCCCGGCCCTCCCCGTCCCCCGCCGTCACCCGTCCCCGCGGGACGCGGGCCCTGCTCGTCCCCCGCCATCGGCCCCAGCGGCCCCGCTGCTCCGCTCCCAGGTCGGCGGTGCCGCCGCCACCGCGCTGCGGGGGAGGGGCCTCCCCTCGGCAACGGCCCGCGGCGGGAGGGGGCGCCGCGCGTCAGCGTTCACGTGGCCGGGGCAGGCGGGCGCGCGTGACGCACCTTCCTCCCGCACGGGCGCGCCCGGCGTGACGCAGCACGGAGCGGCCTCACGCCCCCGCCCCGCCCCTCCCCCCGTGGGTCACGTGCCGCGCTGTTTTGGGGGCGGTGCTGCGGAGCGGTGGCGGTTGGCGTGAGGGAGGGAGCGAGCGAGCGAGCGGGGAGCGCGGGTAAGGGGGAGCGGTGCTTCTTGGCTGTACGGCTCCCTGGGGCTGCGCTTGGCCCTCACCGCCGGGGAGTTCGGTGCCTGCCGGCGGTGGGTGCCTGCGGGAGGGGCGGCTGGCTCGGCCCCGGGGAGTCGCTGCCGTCCCTATGACTTCCTGTGTCCCGGTTCCCGGCCGGCGGCCCGTCCAGCGGCAGCTTTTGCTCTCTCAGACGCCGCTTTCGGAGCGCTGGTGCGGGCGTTGCCTCACGCCGGTGTGGGAGCCGGCGTGAGGCGGGCGGGAAGCGTTCGTTCTATGGCGCCGGCGTTGTTCCTCCGCGCCCCGCTGGCGTTCGGCGCCCGCCCGGCCGGCGGCGGCCCTCGGGGGCTGGGTCTGTGGGGCGTGGCTGGGCCAGCAGCGTCCCCTTCCCGCCTGCTTTCCGCGGACAGCTGTTTCTGAAGGAGTTGGGGGGTTCTTCTGAGCTTTTGCGATACTTTGCTTTACTCTGCGTATCTGAGAGAAAGTAAGATGCGTTTGTAGTTCTTTTCTGGAGCTGGAGGCTGGCAAACGGGCAGCGTGTGTTCAGAGGTAGGTCAGACGCCGAGGCGGTTGCTGATGTCCGAGAGCAGAGTTCCAAAGAAGGATTTAAAATCTCAGGGTGGCTTTGTTTGATCGAGGTTATCTGCGACCTTCCTTCCGACGGTATGTAAAGCAGGCATTAGGGTGTCTTTCTGGACCAAATACTCTAATCCGGAACAAAACAGTCCTTTTTTAGTCATCAGAGATGGTCTAGTCTTTATCTCTGGGGTGGAGTCATTCTCAAATCCCATAGTTAAAGATTTTTAAGACGTTTTTGAGAATTTGAAGAACTTTTTAGTGTCTCTGGCTAAATGTGTATCTTCTTTTTTCCTAGTGTCTGGTGAGAGTAAGCATTCAGTTTTCTTGTAAGGAAATGTAAGGTTTCATATGATAGTATTTCTGGGAAGGAGTTATTTAATTTATGGGATTGCATACTAAACATTATTTAGAAATTCAGAGGCTTGAATATGAAGTGTAACAAGTTTGGGGTTTTTTTTTCAAGCAACATACAGGTCTAAACTTTAAAAATTCCTCAAGAAGAGATTCTTTTAAAGTATGTGCTGTTTAGGAAAAATATATGAGGTTGCAGTTTTGATAACTATTTAATTCTTGGTTTTCACTCTCTGTTACCTATCTTGTATGCTGGAAAGGAGGTGCTGTGGAAAGGATAGTTTATACATGTTTATGTATAGTTGTATTAAAAATGCACAAACGCAGGTAATTCTAGATTTGGTATCAGTTGGGGATAATACTCCTTAAATTTAGTTTTGAGGGAGAAGATGATGTAGGTATAAAATGCCAATGCTAAATGTTTTCCTTGAGAAAATTAGTTTCAAATCAAGGGTGCATGTTGTGGAGGGAAGTGCATTTTACCATAAAACAATGCTTTTTCCATAGATAGACAGAACTCGTTTCACAGGGGGATGTAAACATATCTTATAGCTACAATTTAAATATTTCCAAGGTTGGTATCTGATAGGTTAAGTTTTCTGAAATGAACTTCAACAAAAACTTCTTGTAAATGAAGCAGGGGTCTAATTTTGCAGCCCTTGGGCCTTTGTGGCAAACTGAAACCTGATGCTGTTTGAACGGGAAGACGTTCGGTGTTTCTTTAAACACAGAAAAACAGATGTAATGCTAAGAAGTGAACTAATCAAGAACTTACTTTATTTTTGGCAGGTACAGCTAAAAGCTGGAGCTGTAATGCACCCATGAGTGAGTAGCGCTAGTCATGTACATCAATGGCCTCTGTGCCAATAATTCCAGACTCTTACAACCATGTGTTGGCAGAGTTTGAATGTTTGGATCCATTGTTTTCTGCACTCAGGCTGGATTCTAATCGTCTGAAAGTGAGTTTGTGGTGTTCGGTTGTTTTTTCATTTGTTTTTTTTTTTTTTTTTTAATTCAAATAGTGACCTTATTTGGTTTATTATCTGATTAACCCACAGGATTCATCTCGTTCTTTTTGGGCGTGTGCATGCTAGCTTATGGGAGGGGAACACTTTGGGAAGAAGTAGTGGTGAAGACAAAGGATTCTGTTACTCTGTGTGTGTGTTTTCTTAATGCAGCTGTGGGCTAAATAATACAGCCTTACATGGTGTCTGTCCTATACTGTTTGCTCCGATTGCAGAGAGTGCTATTCTAATATCTTTGACGACTATGCTGCAAATGTTTCAGGAGTGGTACACACAGCTGGCAAACAATGAAGCCTTTAAAAAATAACAGGAATGCAAGAAAAAGATACTGTTATTAGTACTTACTAGCAGCCATGTTGTGCATTATGATTTTCATTCCTTCAGTGCACATGTGTAGATGTATCGAAGAGATGGCTAGCTCTAGGCAGTTCAGGAGGAGGACTGAACCTTATACAGAAGGATGGTTGGAAGCAAAGACTCTTTCTCACTCATAAGGTAAGGGTAAAGAATTCTGTACAAAAATTTCCAGGGAAAATGGGACTGGGAAAGAGACATAGTTTCAAGTTAATTTTTATTAAGAGTCAACAGGCATTTTCAGCTTGCTGAGTTGTCCAAATAAGGTGAAGTTTTGGACTGCTCCATTTAAAAAAGGTTGTGATGCTGGAGTGTATCCCCAGAGTGTGTGGTGTAATAGATTTCATGAGGTGTGAAAGAAATTACTTGAGAGGGTCAGACCTTTGTTTTTCAAATTCTTACTTTTAACAGCAGGAACAAAGTCACCTGAATATTTAAGAATTAGAAGAAAACTTTGAATATGAAACCAGAGCAACTTATGTGTAGATAATGACCAATGTTTGGATGTCCAAACTGTGAACTACCTGGATGAGCAAATTAAAAATAGGCTGGCTCGCTTTTGCTGAAAGAGGTCATGGAACAGGGATTGCTGTTTCTACAGCCAGATGCTATTTCCTGGGAGCCACTGCTGCTCCCACCATAACATGAATGCAGCCATTTTTTTAAGGTTGGGAGCATCTTGCTTAGTTCTGGCAAAACAACTTCCATAGGTGCAAGGACAGGAGACTGATATCTGTGTTTTCCAAATCGGAGAATGAACTGCAATCATTTCTCTTGATGTTGTCATGTTGTTGTCAGCTGCATCTTTTTAGAGTAAGCTCAGTGTTTGCAAACAAAACCCAAACAAAAAAAAAAACAGATCACATCACAACAAAGTGGTAGCAACTGTTGACATGAATCTGGTTTATGTCTTAAAGGTAGAAGTTGCGTAGTGGTAAAGGCAGTACAAGAACAACTTTTACCTGCACTTACTCCCATACTTGCTTTCAGGAAGGTGCCATTTCCCGGGTTGCCTGTTGTTTGCATGATGAAGACTATGTTGCTGTTGCCACGAGGTGAGTGATGTACTCGCAAAGCTGAATGCTGGATAAGTATTTTTAAGTAACTTCTAAGTTTCAGACTTGGATATCTGCTGAGAACTTGGAGGGGGGCAGGGAATTAACTGGTGGAGGCCCCTACAGAATAATTCTCTGCACAGACAGTTTGCTTAACTTTTTTTCTGCAATAATTGTTCCAGAATAAGTACTATTTCTGTAAAACAACATCTATGGGAGAGATAATGCATGTGAAGTTATGATGATAAATATCTCTCTGAGACCTTTCAGTGTCAAAAGAAATATCTTCATTAACTTGGCAGAGTGAGATTGGTAGTTAATACCACTTACATTGTTTAAAATCTGTTTAAATGCTTATTTTTCTGCATCCTTCTTGGCAATTCCAGTAAATGTGAGAGTAGCCTTCCAAACAAAGCTGCTGATGCATCGTAATGCAAGGAAGGACACTTACTCTTCTTCAGGATTAAGAATGTGACACTTCTTGAAAGCATGCAACCTCAAACACAACCAGCTCTGAGATGTACTGCTTTGCTTTGATTTTCTGTTTCTTTGGAATAATGTGTCTTTATCACTGATAAAACATTAGAAGGCTTACTCTCAAATTGTATTTTCTCTTTTAATTGTTGTAGCCAAGGTCTTGTAGTAGTCTGGGAGCTGAATCAGGAACGTCGTGGGAAGCCAGAACGGATTTATGTTTCCTCTGAGCATAAGGGCAGAAAAGTCACAGCTCTGTGTTGGGATACAGCTGCCCTTCGTGTTTTTGTAGGAGATCATGTGGGAAAAGTATCAGCCATCAAGATTAACACATCGAAACAAGGGAAGGTAAAATGTCACATACTTTGTTTGAGATGAAGGGGTTCACAGGGGATGATGTGTGGAATCTTTTTGTTTATTTTAGTAAAGTAGAACAGAGGAAGACTTGCCAGCTGATGAAGTTCTGGTAGCTTTGACTGTTGGGATGAAGAACCAGTCTCTTGAGACAATAGAAATCCTAACCCATGAACTTCCCCCACCCACTCTCTTAGCTATTTTAGTAATGCAACATAAAAACGCTTTCAAATGTACAGAACTAAAAACTGGGCGAGCTTCTTCCTCTTGGAATTTACAAGTATCCAAGTCCAGGGTCTTGGTGTTTCTGAGCCTGTTGGATTCCTTAGACTCCAGCTACAGGTTCAGCTGTGTGTTTTAGTCCTCAGCTCAGCTGTTGGTTTGAGAAAGGGCAATCCCAGACTCTGATTTTGCTTGGCTCTGTCTGGCTACTCTCATTCTTAAAGATGTGGATTAGTTAAAATAAATGGTAGGTGGATGTCAAGCTTACATCCATTACGTTTTGTGCAAAGGACACACACGTTAATGATACCAGCCTGATTTCTAACCCTTGAGTGTTCTTTAAGTTTTACCATTGCTAGATCCTTTCCTTCTTTTAATCTGTAAGAAGGAGCATGACCTGGAAATAGGTGTGTTCTTCCAGGTCCTTTCTAGCCCTCATGAAAGATTTTGACGGAAAATCTTTTAAAGAAAGAGCAAAAAATTCAACTGCGGAAAGAGAGGGAAAAGGAGAGGAGAGAAGGGGAAGGCCCACGGAATATGTGTCTGCTCATGCCTGTTAAAGGAATTGGACTGTTGAATCTCTCATGTAATGCACTTTGTCACATTCCTAACAAAGAAGATGGCTTTGAGCTGTCAGAAATGGTGACTGACTGCTAGAAAATTTGAGTGCATTTCCCAGTAGTTTCTTATGAATAAGAAGTCTGTCTGTGACTTTGTTCTGCCAACCATGCAAAATGAGACTCTTGTATAATAAATAATATTTGGGTAATTTGCTGCAGGGTAATAGAGAGTTTATGTAAACCACCTAAATCCGATGGAAGTTTTTTGTGTATCAAGAAATCCCTCAGGTCTGTCTCCATAAAACTGTTTGCTGGCTGAAAGTACCTGTGGGGAGAATTGAGAGAATTGACAAAAGCACAAAGCTTACAAAAGCAAGAATAAAACCCCCTCTTAATGTTACAGAAAACACACTCTCTATAAAGAAATGTCAGGATGCTACAGGGATACGAGTTTTTTTTTCTTAAACCTTCAGTAATGGTTTTGGGAAAAGGAGGATTTAGACTTTCATGCCTCTAAGCATTGAAGCCTTGTTTTGTAGAGAGAATAAAGGAACTGCTCTGTCTTATGCTGTGCATTCGTAGCATACATGAGTCTCTTCTGAATTTTGCAATTTTAACTTAATGAAATAGTCTTTACTTTGAACTGAGGACCAGTATGTTTTCTTTCTTTTTTCTTTCTAACTGTAGGCTGCTGCTACTTTTGTGATGTTTCCTGTTCAGATTATAACCACCGTAGATTCTCGGGTTGTTCAGCTTGATTATTTGGATGGAAGACTGCTCATATCTTCACTTACACGCACTTATTTGTGTGATACCGAGAGGCAAGTTATATTTTACTGGTAAAATATTGGACTTTACAGAGTCCCGTAGAGTTTCTGAAGTGAACTCTGGAGATCATCTAGTCCAATTTTCCTACTCAAAGCAGAGTTGGGTAGAATAGATTGTGCAGGACTGTGTCCGGTTAGGTTTTGGGCATCTCCAAGAATGGAGACTCCACAAGCTCTCTGGGCAACCTTTGCCAGTGGTTCACCACCCTCACAATAACAGAGCTTTTTCTTATGTTGAAGTGGAAGTTCCTGTATTTCCATTTGTGCCCATTGCCTCTTGTCCTTTCACTGGGCACCACTGAGAGTAGTCTGGCTCTGTCTTCTTTACTCCCCCATCAGGTATTTATACACGTGGGATCAGATGAGTTCCCCCCCTGAGCCTTCTCTGTTCCAGACTGACCAGCCCAGCTCCCTCAGCCTCTTCTTAGCGGACAGGTGCTGCAATCCCTTAGTGGTCTTTGTGGCCCATCACTGGACTTGCTCCAGTACGGCCCTGTCTCTTGTGCTGGGGAGCCCAGAACTGGACCCAGCACTCCAGATATGTCTCTCAGTGCCAAGAAGAGAGGAAAGATCATCTCCTTTGACCTACTGGCAACGCTCTTCCTAATGCAGCCCAGGAGGCTGTTGGCTGCCTTTGCCAAAAGGGTGCATTGCTGGCTCATGGTCAGCTTGTTGTTCGCCAGGACCCCCAGGCCCTTCTCTACAAAGCTGCTTTCCATCCAGTTGGCCTGTACTGTACTGTACTTGGTTATTCCTCCCCCAGTGCAGGACTTTGCATTTGTCGATGTCTGTTTATCTAGCCCATGCTTCCTCAGTTTGTCTGTGAATATGTTAGCAGCTGCAGTCTCAAAAGCCTTACTGAAGTCAAGATAAACAACATCCACTGCTCTCCTCTCATCTGTCAAGCCAGTCATTCTGTTGTAGAGGGCTATTAACATGGTTTCCCCTTCATAAATCCATGCTGACTATTCATAATAACAGTCTTATCTTTCATGTGATTGGAAATGTTTTCTGGGATCATTTGCACCATCACCTTCACATCACCAGGTTGACCAACTGGTTCTACTGAAAAAAAACCAAACCCTTCATGATCTGACCATTCGTTTAAACTAATGAATATTTCTGTACCCTGTCTTTATAAACTTTATGCAGGGTTTATAATATTCATTACAGATTTTTTTAAGCACCAAAACCAATTCAGCAACTAGGATTTAGTATTTTTATTCTTCAAGAAAAACATAAAATTAATTAGAGCCTTTATTAATGCTGCCTTAACAAGTATGGTTTTTTCCCACTAGAGAGAAGTTCTGGAAAATTGGCAATAAAGAGAGAGATGGAGAATTTGGAGCATGTTTCTTCCCTGTTGGGAAAAACAGTGGGAATCAGCAGCCATTAATATATTGTGCTCGACCTGGCTCAAGGATGTGGGAGGTGAACTTTGACGGGGAAGTGCAAAGCACACATCAGTTCAAGCAGCTGCTCTCATCACCACCTCTCCCTGTTGTTACTCTCAGGTAGAAACATGAGTGTTATCGGTGATAAACTTGCTTGGGACTTCTAGACTAGCTGAAAAGAACTGCATTAATGCTGAGAAGATTAAATAAACTCCTAGTGCAGTCAAACGTTAATCCTAGTTGTCATCTTAATATGTTCTCCTCTAGTAACAGAAGCCAGTAGTTGAGTTATCAAAAATGCCAAAACCTTGATTCTGCAGGTATGTCTGTGTGACTACCGCAATGAATGCTTCTGTCATAAGGCTATGTTTATTTAAGCCAGCCTTGTATTTACAGGGTTAAGAATATTATTTTAAGAAAGTTGTATTACTGTAGTTGTGCTTGTAACAGATAATAATTTTACTTTACAGGCTGGATCCTCATTATACTAGTTCCAGCTGCCCTCCACAATCTTTATCTTTCCCCAAGCTACTGTATTTGACGTGAGTATTTGTCAGCATAGCTTCCTGTTGATAAAGTAGACTTAAAAATTAAAAAGTTGCATATTCTCCTAATTTATATTACCAACTTCATCTTTTTGCGTAAGAATTTTCCAAGTATCGTGCTAAACAACTGTCTCACTTCTCGCTTGCTGTACTTAAGCCAATGCCATCCCTGCATATTTTACAGTAACTACCACAATTAACTGTTGCACCATTAATGTCTGCTTTGCTTGCAGTGAGCACTGTGTGATGACCTGGACAGAAAGAGGCATTTATATTTTTCTTCCCCAAAGTGTTCAAGTCTTACTCTGGAGTGAAGTAAAAGGTAAACTTTAAGATAAGTTTGTCACTTCTGATGTCCTTGCCTAACATGGAGCCTTTTCAAGCTCAATTTCTGGAGCTGGGTTACAGAACACTGATCAGAAAAATTTTTCCTTGTCATCTGTCAGGTGTATCCTTGAATATTAACCCTCTCCCTGCCTCTTCCAGCCAACCCCTCCCTCCATACTTCTGAAAACATGCTTGAGAAACAAAACGTGGTATAGAGTGAATCTTAAAATACAGTAATCAAATAGTGAGAGGTAATAACCTGCAGTATTAGTGAGGTAAAACCTGCAGTGTCCTTTCCTCATTTCTGCTTATTCAGGTTTATTGTCGCATGTCCTGTGAAGGATAATCTAGCTGCTGAAAGCTTAAAACCTGTTTTTTGTAACACCTGTCTAAATTGGAGCTAGGGAATGTATTTATTTGGCAGATGAGTGAACCCTCATAAACGGTTTTGTGTGTATGGTTATAGGCATAGCCCTAGAATGGTTAGTCATTGTCAGCCAGTCTTTCCTTTCCCTTCTCTCCCCCATCCCTTTGATGTTAAGTTTCCAATGCCTTTGTCATGGAGTGTTTGCATATAGCGTAATATTTCATTTGAAAACTGCTGAAAGGTCAAAGTGTTTTTCTACTAGCAAATGTTTTCCTTCTGTTTCAGAGCTAACAACGATGTATTTCTCATCTTTATCAGTCCTTAGTTTTTCATCCCCCTTCAGAGGAAAAGGAAACTTTTCAGTAACTTTAGTGCACTTTTTGAACGCTTTCTAGAAATGCAGCTCGAAAGCTTTGATACTTTAACTGTGCTTTATAGTTGTTAGATGCTAGCTTAGCACTCTTCAGTGTTTGTTTTCCCCATGCCACTTGTGCTACAGTGCATTAGGCTTTTGCACGCATTTGCAATCAGATGGGAAATACATTTTCACCTCTTTTCAGGAACAGAAAGGAATGTTGACTAATGATTTCAGTCCTTTAGATATTTCTGTGCCTCTGGTTTTGCAGACATTCAGGATATTGCAGTTTACAAAAGTGAGTTGTTCTGTCTGCATACAAATGGAAAAGTTGTGCACCTCTCCCTTCTGCTGGTAGACCGCTGCATAGAGCGTCTGATAAGAAGAGGGTTCTGGACCCTTGCTGCCAGGGTCTGTTGTCTCTTCCAAAATTCAATTATTTCTTGCAGAGTAAGTAAATACTTCTTTGTAAATGTGCAATGCAACTTCACTCTGTTTCCTGTCCCTCTGTTCCATTAAGTTCCATAGGTTTCTGAGATTCATATTCTTGGAGTTTTTAAAAAGTCTTCTAAACATTATACTTTGTCGTGGTTTAACCCCAGTCAGCAACTAGGCACCACGCAGCCGCTTCCCCCTTCCCCCTCCCAGTGGGGTGAGGAGGAGGAAAGAGGGGGGAAAAAAAAAAGGTAAAACTCATGGGTTGAGATAAGAACAGTTTAACTAAAGTAAAATATAATACTAACAATAGTAATAATGAAATATAATAATAATAGTAATGAAAAGGAATATAACAAAAAAGGAAGGGGGGGGGAGAAAAAACCAGTGATGCACAATGCAATTGCTCACCACCCACTGACCGATGCCCAGTTAGTTCCCGAGCCACGATCCGTGCCTCCTGGCCAACTCCCCCCTGTTTATATACTAGGCATGACGTTCCATGGTATGGAATATCCCTTTGGCTAGTTCAGGTCAGCTGCCCTGGCTATGCTCCCTCCCAGCTTCTTGCACACCTGCTTGCTGGCAGAGCATGGGAGACTGAAAAGTCCTTAACTTAGGATAAGCGCTACTTAGCAACAACTAAAACGTCAGAGTGTTATCAACATCATTCTCACACTAAATCCAAAACACAGCACTGTACCAGCTACTAAGAAGAGAGTTAACTCTGTCCCAGCCGAAACCAGGACAACTTTTAGGATGAAAATTAGCCTGCATATATGGTAGCTTTTTGCTTTTCACATGTGCATTAGAAATAATAATGCTTCTGTTTCACTGTGTACTTTTAGGCAAGAAAAAATTTGCCTTTAGACAAGCTGGAGCACTTGAAGTGTCAGCTGGATGCCTCGACCCAAGAAGATCTCATTACGCAACTGGAAGAACTAATTTCGAAGTTGGAACCTCTAGATTCTGCATGCAGCAGTAGAAGGAGCAGTATTTCATCTCATGTACGTGTATTGGTAGTGCCAAAAATGTTACCTGCAGATTTTATCTTTATGGCTTAAAATCACCTTGTTGCTTACTTTGAAGATGAGGCTTTCATTTTTACCATGTCTACTATAGCTGATAATGCTACTTACTAAAATTAGGTGGGGTAGAGAGGTGTGAAATACTACTATTTGCGTTCTTTAAGCTCTTGGACCTCTGTCTTTTTTCCATATTATTTTGTGGCTAATGGTTGAGATGTGGACAAAGACTGATACAAAGAAGGCTTTCTCCACAGCTGAGTTTAGTGTCTTAACATGCTTCAGTAAAGGTCATCTTGATTGTAACTGTAGTTTTATGTGGTGAAAACTGCATGTCCGAATGCTCAGAACTATCCTAGCCCTATTTAAAAAATTGTCTCGCTCTATGAAGCTTAAGCTCTAAGGAAAAAAAATCAAAGCATATTTGTAATATTCTTTTACATGTACAGCTGCTTGGTATTGTCTTGGCTTCCCAGCAGCTTTTCAAGAAAGGGGAAATATTTCATAGCTAATACAATATTAGTTGCTGCTTTCACTCTAACAATGTTTAAAAAGTAAAGTTTAAAAAACAAAGTAATGCAAATTCCATCTTGATGTAGTAGAGAAGTTTTTTTTCATTAGCAGATGGGAAAGTAAACTACATAGACTGACCACGAGCAAAAGAATGTACATGTGTCCTGGAACTAAATAGTTTTGCAGGGTCCGTAGTTGTGCTAGCTGGGTATGGTTAACCAGCAAAAAGAATACGGACTCTTGGGTACACAGGTACAAAGGGTGAAGCGACAGTCTCGGATGCAGGACTAAAGCAGAGATGATTTTTGTCTGGTACTAAGTACACCAGTTGTTCTGCAGGCTGCTTTCCTAAAAGCAATTGCAGCTTATACGTCTCTATAAAGTCACTGGACTGCATGCTTATTGGCATTGGTATACTTTTCCATTCTGGATATATCAAAAATATACTGTTATATAGGGCTTTTCCAGACAGTGAATTATGAAGTGCTGTGAGGTTATTTGTGTGGGTATGGTTGTTTAAGTTCATTGCAGGAAGTTTAACAAGGAAGTACAACTCGCACAACATCTAACTCCTCTCCCGTGTCTGGCAGGAAAGCTTCAGTGTCTTAGACTCCGGAATATATCGTGTTATCAGTCGAAGAGGCAGTCAGTCAGATGAAGATTCATGTTCTCTCCACAGTCAAACGTTCTCAGAAGATGAGAGACTTAAAGAATTTCCTGCACACCAGGAAGATGAGCAAGTAGAACTTGGTAATGTTTCTTAATGAAAGTATGTTATTCGGATGCAGTTTTTACTTACTCTACAAGAATTCCATTGGCTTGGCTCTGTGCTCTTATTTTCTGCTATCAAGTTATCCATGATTAAATCCTCTAATTTCATCAATGGGAACACAGTCACCCCACCTTCCAGTCAAACTCCTCCTTGAAACATTGGGGTGAAATGCTGGCTCCACAGAAATCCAAGCTTAAAAACAAACAAAACCCAGAGAAACAAAACAAAAGGTCCAGAGGACTTTTACCGAGATAGGACTTCACTCAAATTCCAGCCCCCCCAGCCCCATGTGCAATTCAGCATTAATGCTAAGATTCTCTCAACTGACTATGCCAATGTTAACTGAGCTTCAAGTGCAATTTGTTTACTGCTGCTATCCTTCCAGTAATATTTGTTCCAGGAAAGAATTTCTTAATCTTGGCTCTGGCTTTATATTTCTTCAGGGGAAACAGTAGGCTTACGATAAGTGTTCTTAACTTTCTTGCAGGGTTTCATTTGTACAGGAGGTTATCTGTTACGCATGTACACATTAGCATAGGGATGATAGAGTTGTTGATAACTAACATTTAGACTATCCAGGGAGCTTTTTATTTCCTAACAAATCTCTGTCACTGGACAAAAGCTAGAGTGAGACAATAATGGGTCTTGTTCTCTGCTCTGGTTCGGATTGGGAGGGGATGCAGAAACCTGGGATGATGAGGAGCTGGCTTAGTTCCAGGTATGGTAGAGAGGCTTTCCAATAAAAAGGCTGCTTTTTAGCTTTTGCAGAGAATAGATGCCAGTTGAGGATGGAGAGAATTTGGATGCTTTGTTGGGGAAAACCACAGTGGGGAGGGAGAGTATAGAAATGAGTATTTACTCCCCTACTTGTCAGTAGTGTTGTCCTGCTGACTAAGCTATATGCTGTTCGTAGCACTTATGTTTACATGTGCCTCTTTACCTACATCACCATAAAAACAAGTGAGAAAACTTGGAAGGAAGTGTATCATTTCTGATATTAAAACTCTAAAATGAAGGGACGTGGTTTTTGAATGTCAGAAGATAGAAAAGTTCTGTCTGTTCAACAAGAGATAATGAATTTGCTGATTATTTCAAAGTAGAGAAGTTCTAGATGCTTCTTGAAGCATGTGTACTTAATTTGGTATTTAAGAGAAATGAACTTACTGTTTCCCTGTTCACATTTACGTAAGATGTCATAAGTTTTTAGGTTTCTAATCTGCATAATGAACAAAAGCAGCCTTATTTACAAGCGATCGTAAGATCAGTTGTGACCTTTAGGGACCATCTAGAGAGACTGTGAATTCTGATGGTAGATTTTTTTTTTTTAACAGCATAGCATCTTTTCCTCTCAACAACGCAGATAGTGCTGACTGTTGCAAAATGCAGTGTCATCCTCTCTTAAAAGGATCCTTTTTTTCTTATTTACATTACTTAAAGATACAGTGTGTGTTTGTACCAGGAAATGATTAATCAAAACACACTGTAGATACTGTTAGGCATATAAGAGTGAAAAGGAAGTAGTCAGTGATTCTGTATTTCCTGTGATTCTTATCAAAAGCCAGAGAGCTATGGGCTCAATTATATTTTTAAGTCCATTCAAATAAAAGGGTTATTTATACCTTAACCATGGCTTATGTGTTTTTGTGTGTTCATATGTGATTTAGGTTTCAGGAAATCATGCAATGTGAACTGATGGATGCCACAATACTTAATTTTTCTAGATGTTTAAATAACTGTCAGTGGATTAAACCACGATTTTGTCCCCTGAATGGACTGTAAATCTACTTTTAGAAGATAGTTTTCATACAGTTGTTGATCATCATTTGTCTTGTTATAGAGCCAAAAGACTATTAAAGCAGACCTACTAGGTTCAAAGTCAGTAATAAAATGGCACTTGAAACCAAGTAGCACTTTTCTGGCTCCCCACATTCTTGAATATTAAGTAGGAAAATACCGCATGCAGGTTATTCATTAATGAATTAGTGACTTGCAGTTTGTTTCACTGTTCCATTTTTGCCAGGCCACTGTTTCATGACTCTTTATTTCAATTCCATTTGTTAGACAACGTATCTCATGCATCTGTGATGGTTGAGGCTGACCGGAATGAGACATTTCTCCCATTCAGTATTCCTTTGTCATTTCGTTCCCCATCTCCTCTCGTCTCTCTTCAGGCTGTCAAAGAAAGGTAAAACTTGCAGCAGGTTCACTCATCCATTACATCTTTCACTTTTCTGTCCTCTGAATTTGTAGCATTGTCTGGTTTAGTTCATACTCTGTTCTGCGAAAATGTAACATCTGAACTGAAACACTGGAGATGCAGTCAAGTTTGCTAGACAATTTAAAGCTTCCGTCTTGACTCTAATGAAGATACGAAGAGCTGCTGTTAACTTCAGTGGAGCCAAGATTTCAACCTCAGTTTTTAAATGGCTAAGAATGTTTAAATGTCTAAGAATGTTTAACATTACCCTGTAAACTGTGGGTGTGGTTTGTATTCAAAGCAAACTTACTGAATATTGTTTTGGGATTTTGCTTTTCTGGTACTTAAATTTCTGAAGAATGAGTGAAGGCTTCCTATGTTGCTTGGGGACAAACATTAAAATATTCAAAGCATGCTAGATATTGCTAAAACACTTGCAAAGTATACCAAGTGATCTGCCATCTGCCCACACACACCTTTCGGGAATCTAATCAATTCCTCAAGTGTTTATGGAATAACGGTAGCTTATACCTGGTGCAAGTAAATATGGTAGTGTCCGTTTTATGCAGAAATCAAATTGCTATTTCAAAACTCGCTTTAAAAAACAGGGAGGGGGGATGACAAATATAAAGGAGATGGTGTCAAATACAGAACTTAAAAATTTGAAAAAAATTATGTTAGTTCCTTAGCTAAAATGTTGGTGGCCCATAATGATGGTTTGAAAAATTTTGTAGCCCTCCCTTGATCACTTAGGTATGTGAATTATGTCCTGCAACAAAATATTGTAGCTGATATCAATAGTGAGGATCTCGGAGTAACCTTCAGAAGTACATGCAATGTTTTGAATTCTTTCTAAACTGTAAGCAGTTTTTAGGACTTTACTAGTAGTAAGTGTTTCTACTAATAATGAGAACTAAATTTTCAAGTATTCACCATAGTCAATTTATAATTCAATAAAATACTAACATATTTACAGTTAATTTTTAAAAGTTGACCTTTAATCCTTCTCTACATTAAAGTCCAATTGTTTTGCTACATTTGAATCCTTTCTTCTGCAGCAAGCTTCAACTTCTGCTATACCTTGGTATAGTAAAAGATGCCATATTCTCTGGCAAGCAAGTAAAAGGGTTGCTTTTTTTCTTTTTTCTTGATGCTCTTAAACTAGTTCTTGGCCAGAAAGCAAGAAGCTGATTTTTCTATTCAACTCCTGATGACATAGTTCTCTTCATGGCAGTGGTAGAAATAATTGGGTTTTGGTATGTTCACTGGGCTTTCTCTTGAATAAAATATCTGAAGGGATAGGGGCTGATGATGTGAAAAGGACATTTTTAGTGAGCTTTGTAATCTGAAGAATTAATTTGGAGTATTGTAGAACTGTTTCTTACCACCAAGAGGGACATAATTTCCTAACGATGCTTTCTGTTTATAAGCTTTAAGATGCAATGTAGCCAATCTGCATTTATTTGCACACAAATACATGTCAGAATCTAAGCACTAATGTTAGTATGTGATCCTGTTTCTCCAGCAGCAAAACAACCAAGTCTTAAATACTTCAGGTTTTTATTCTGTGCTGAAAGTATGGACCATTACTGAAGTATGAATTTTAAGCAGCTTCTTAGTGAGTTTTGTTCTTGTTGGTCATTGCTGATTTCATCCTTTTCTCAAGAGTTCTTCAGATGATAAAGTTTCCTGAAATCATGGTTTGAATGGAAGGAAAGTGCTTGATTTGTTCGGTTTTGAACTTGAAATTTTAAATGTTTGAACTTCTGATTCGTAGTGTTTCCAGCTTTGTACGCAAAACTACTGAAAAGATTGGCACACTTCATATAAGTCCTGATACTAGAGGGAGGCAAGAAGCAAAGGATGATGAGCAGCTGCAGGAGTTGACTGTTAATCTGGTAGCATCTCCGCAGGAAGAGAAAGAGTGAGTGCAAAATCACGTTTTCTTAGCAATTGCATTTGCTCAATGTTCTGAGGATAGCAATCTAAAGAAAAACTACTGTTTCAAGTAGAACGAGGAGCTCAGCGTTAGGTTTTTCCAGCTCCCTTCATTACTATGGTGGGTTTCACTGGTTCTCCCTGACTCCTTTCCTAGAAGCTGATTAGGCAATGGACGCTTCTGGGTGGTGGAGCATGCAGTCTCCACAGTGCTGTAGTGACTGAAGAGCAAGAACGTAGTGTGTTCAGCAATTCTCGTGTAGTGTATCTGTGATGCTTGTTACAGTTATGGACATGAGTCCAGCAGTTCATTTTCTGTCCTTTCTGAGTGAGGAGTAAACAGTTTTATCTCCCTAAAAACATCTTTCTTTTTTGTTTTTTGGTTTGTGTGGGTTATGTGTGGGTGGGATTTTTGTTTGTTTGTTTTAGTAATGGTAGCTGTAAAACACTGAACTTCTTTAATGGCTGTCCAATTAATACAGAGCTAAGTTACTTCATATTCCAATGTTTTTCTAATTGACCATTTTGGACTAACTTTCATATAGTGGCATGATACTGATTTTTATTCAGTACCTGCAGAAATCTACTGTAGTTGCAGTAGAAGCCATTATAGAAGGCCACAAAAATAGTATTATCAGTTGCTTTTCATGCCCAGTTCATCCATAATTTCTGTTGAGCTGTTCCTTCTTTAGAGATGAAAGCTTTGTATTTTTTTAATAAAGGAATTAATGTTGTTTCCTCACAAATTTCCTTAAATTTGTGAGGAAATCCCCACTTAAATTATTCAAGATAATACTTCAGGTAAGACTGAAATTAGTGTGTTTTTCTAGGTTAGAACCACAGAGCTGCCAGCTTCCGGAGGAGGACCATCTAAGACATCTTAAGGCTGCAACAGCAGAAGCTATGTAAGCAGGGAAACTTTTTAGTGTATAGATATATTGGGTTTTAGTAGAAAAATGATTGATTTAAAAAAAATTATTTTTTTTTTTTTTGTTCATTACATACATGTAAAGTAATGCTCTAAACGTCTATTAACATGATCTGAAAGGATCTCATTTGGTTAATGATTTGTTTCCCCTATTTAAAACCAAGGAAAACCCATTAAAAGCTTATTTAGGTACTCTAGCATTATCCTTTTGTCCTAACTACAAGCATAGTTTAAAAAAAAAAAAAAAAAACAACCAAAACCACCTAACAAACAAAAACCCATTCTGAAAGAAATCTTGGGGAACTCAGAATGTACTAATATCAAATGTAGACAGCGTAAGTAGCCTAAATTCTGTTTGCACTCAAAACCACAAAAACCAACAACTGACTCTAAGTCAAGCTTAGGAGTATACTTTGAGTTACATATATAATACTTCACTTGTGGTGTCTTGTAACTGTTAAGCAACTTAGCAAACTTCTTTTTTATGCTGCAGAGCCAAACTCCAGGATCCCCTGGTTTTGTTAGAACCACAGTGTATGAGAAGGGTTTTACAGGAATGGCTTGTCTATCTAGAAGAAAAGTTCGGGAGCAAAGAGCATTCTGCTTCCTCTACGAAGAAGAGCAAGACTGTGTGTGCTGAAGAACAGAGGGCATTCCTGGAGGAAAACCTACAACTGGATCCAACTGATGGAGACCCAGTAGACAAAGACTGCACTGAAAAGGAAAATACTGATGAAACCTGTGTAAGCAAAACCATGTGTGAAAATAGTACTGATTTGAAGGGACTTTTGGACTGTGGCTTTCAAGTGTCTCCTCCATGTGTCATAGAACCAGATGTTCAGAAAGATCTCGTTGAGTTGACAACACTGTGTTTTGAGCTGCGTGTATTTTCTTGTGAAAATGGTGATGCTGAGGAAAGCTCTGATGGAAGTCTGCCACTAGCAGCTTTGTGGACCTTGGCTTGTAGGTTTATGCGAAGCTACTTCTTTCTTTTGGATTTAAAAAGACTAAAGCAGTGTATTATAACCATGTATGCAACCAGTCCTAATGTATGGGAAACATACATCGCAGGATTGAAAGGTAACTAATGAAAATTTTATTACTAGTAAACTGAAAGTAAGACTGTTTGGGAGAAGAAACAAAAAAGCTTGAAGACACTCCCGTTTGTGTCTGCAAATTTTCCTTTTGCAGGTGTGGTGTGGGAGGAGGAGGATGGTTGGTGTGGGGGAGGTTCTGTTCCGTTTTTGGGTTGTTTGGTTGTTTGTTTTTCCCCCAAAGGCTAACCTATGAAGAACTGCTGGCTCCTTGGAAAGACTGTTCCTCCCCTCCCCCCACTTAGCAATTCTGAACCTTTTAATTTATATGGAGCTTGTTGGTTGAACACTGTAGTGGTTACAGACCAGATCTATTTAAAAACAAGTATATGCGCTTCAAAGAGCAAAAGCACCTTAATTAGAATCATATGTCTATAGAAACAAGGCAAAAGCTAGGGGAGGGGCTTCAGTATTTGCACTGGAAACAGAAGATTCGACTTGTAGAGAAATGTGGTTAATGTGAAACAAAACTGGATGGAGTAGATGATTCCATGCAAATGAGTGGCTTGTGATCACTTCAGACTTCCTTTTTCCACATAAATCCTTTCTGATCTTTTTGATGCCTCTTTAGCCTTATTGAACCGAAGCTTCCTGATTAGATTGGAAAACAGAACTTCATCTGTTCTCTGCATTCAGTTTCTGCTTTATGCGTTTCTTTTAAGAGTGAATTAAAGTCTTAGCATTGATTTTGACGCCAACAGAGAGTAGCCAAACAACAGAATCTTGCTTTGAGGGTTGGTATCTAGGTCTCTGGCAATCTGTTCACTATTTGGATTCTGAGAGCCTCAGAAGTGGAAGTAATGTATGCATTCCCAGTTTGTCCTCAGTTGGACTGCACTTGTGTCTGTAGATTAATACCTGCATTTCATCAGGATTGAGGTTCGTGTTGAATTCTGCATTCTGTGAAATCAGTGTCCAAGCTGAAGTTTTTATTTATTAATGGAAGCAAATTGTAATATATGAAAACTGATGCAGATCTGCATTATATTTGGCAAGCCATGTGTCCTGCAGCGGGCTATCTTTTTTCACGAGAGAAAAATTACTTCCTCAGAAGTCTAAAGAAAAGGAAAATATATCAAGAATATTATTCCATGCCTTAATTGTATCATTTAATTGCTGTAATTTGCTGCAAGTGCAGGTTAGTGATGTTGATTTCTATGAAATGAACAAGTAGGATCTGTTCACTTGTTACTACTGTTAGCTAGAGAGTTCCATGAAAGTAGTGATAACTTTTGTCCTTACACTTAACAACAGCTATATGTGTGTTAAGAAAAAAAAAAAACAACAACTTGCCCATATCTTGTAACTTGTGCACTAATTTATTTCAGAACTAACTTGTCACAGTCCAGTGGCTTTAGCAATGGAAAATGAAGATATGTTGAAAATACTGAAACAGCTGCATGACCTGGGGCCTTGGGATGATAGCCTGCTGTTACTGGTGCATGCTCAAAGGTTTGTAGCCAAGTCCTTTTTTTCCTCCAGTGTTGTTAACTTGTAGCAGGAATTTGTCCACTTAACATTTCATGAAGCTTTCTGGGAATCTTTTAAAGAGATCACCTTTCAGTACTATGTTGAACTTGCAAGAGACCTTGGAAAAATTATAGTTTTGCTGTTTGGTACTGAAAATAGTTTTTATTCTCTCTCTCCAGGCTTTATGAAAAATTTGGGGAAACAGCTCTTCGGCCCTTGATCAAGTTCCACCCCTCTATTTTGCCTTCTGATATCAAACAGCTTTGCAGGAATGATCCAGCTCACTTTTTAGCATATTTAGATAGTCTGGTGAAATCAAAGCCAGAAGATAAAAGGTAAAGAGAATATAGAATCTTTTTCATCTGTTTGCTCTCTTCATCATGTAGCTGTATGGGGTTTTTTGGTTTTGGCTTTTGGGGACTTTTTTCACTGTTTTTGTATCTATCTGTTTGGTGTTCTTTAGCATTAGATTCCAATTCATTCTGCTAGTTTTAGTTGGTCTCAGACTGGGTTTTTTGTTAGATTAGATGCTAGTTTTAAAAGGATTTTTCTAAACAATACTTTCAATGGAACTATTTTTGTTCCTGTGCCTGCAGTTCAGTATACCAAGGTTAGACAACATTTAAGAAAAAACAAAGCAAAACAAAAAACACCCCAGGGAACCCAACCTGCAAACTTGAGGGTTTTATGTGGTCCCCTCAGTTTCTAGAAACACAAATCATTCTAAGCTTTTCCATATGTAATTGTACATCCCCCCCCCCCCCCCAATCTCTACTTCTCCATATCTGGTTTATTTAAAACTGGTAGATTTTTTTCTGTGTGTTTTGTTTTCTAGGTCATCTCTCCTTAGATCTCTTCTGCAGCCCGAATCTGTACGACTGGATTGGTTGTGCTTGGCAGTTTCTCATGATGCACCACAAAGAGCAAATACTGTGGATGGGGAAGGAAATCCCAGGTAAAGTAGGGTTCACCCAAGGTCCTGAGTGCAAGCGAAAAGCTTTAACGGGTCTGCAGGCTTTTGGTTTAGATCTTGTATGACAGTTTGGATGTCACTGAATCCTTGGAGCATTTTGCATGTTGCAGAGTTCAGCAGAAGCAACCAAAGGATTAAGTAACTTTATCTGTAATGCTTTTCAGAGTGACTGCTTTACTGAGACTGCACACAGTGTTTCATTTGTTTTTCCTTCTCTCTTTTCATATACCTGCCTTTCTTGTAGAGAGAACATAATGTTCTGAAGAAAATCATTAATGTTTTAAAACTGAATTTCTCATCTCGTAGGCCACGATCACATTTGTTTACTTGGGGATACAGCCAGCTCATTCTGCTTTTGATTAAACTCCCAGCTGATTTTGTTACAAAAGAGAAGATGGCTGACATCTGTAAATCACATGGGTAAGAAGAAAACTTGGTAATTCTTGATACTTGGTTAGTTGGTATTCTGACTCCCAAAAGATACAAATGAAAATGACCCATCTGCTCCTTACTTGGACAGGTTTTATTTAAAAACCTTTCCTGTTTTGAGGATGAATATTGAATGTCCAATTTAATGTACCAAATACCCATTTTGGTTAAGGGGTATTCCCTATGTCCCCACCCTGCAGTGATTTCTGGCATTCAAAAAATTCAGTTGCTTCTGTCTTCACTGATAAATAAGCATTTAATTATTGTTGACTTTAGTTTAGACCGAGTATTTGATTCTTGGAAATCTTTACTCTCTTATTCAAGATTTTGGCCTGGATATCTTTTTCTCTGTCTGGAGCTGGATAGAAGAATAGAAGCCTTTACTAATATTGTTCATTTGGATGATTTGAGCCTGTTGAATGGAGAAGATGGTTAGTGAGTCTTAAGCTGTGTAAACATACTTCTGTAATATAGGAACTTCCCTTATTATATACTGATTTGTCCAAAGTTGAGTTGAACTTTTATTTTTTCAAGTGTTTTGGTAGCACTAACTATGTGTAGTGCAGCATATTTGAAACACATAAGTGGATGTTACGCTCTTGTATCTTCACACTGTGCTTTGTGAAATCAGTTGTGCTAGAAAATGCTTAAAAGTTCAAGAATGTAGAGTTGTTTATCAGTTGGGAGTAAAGACTAAACTTGGTGTTGTAGATAGAGGAATAGCTAGCCTACCTGCACAGCACAAAACTCCCCCCACTCCATGTGCACACATACAGAGTTACGATGAGCAAAGCATTGTATCACGTGGCAGAACTTAGAAGAAAATTCCCGGTAGCCCTAAGATGGACAAAACAATTCTTTGTCTCTTGACTTAATCCAAAGCCTTAAATACTGAACTATTGTGAAGCTTTGTGTATAGTTCACCACTCAAGGCAGTACACTTCTGTACACAATTTGCTTGTTGATAACTCTTGGTTTTCTTAAATATTCATAGAGAAAACAGAATAGCTAGCTTCCCTTTTAAGTACAGATATAGTTAAAATAGTAGGCTTAGAATAATCCTTGTTTTACAAATAATATAACAAACTCATTTTACATCTAGGTTCCATTCCAGAGACCATAGAAGAATGGAAGTTTCTTCTGCATCTTGCACAAAATCACAGCACAGCTTTCCACCACCATGGCCCACAGAACGGGAATGCTGTCAGCAATGGTAGCCCAAGCTGCCCAGACTGCATCACTGTGGAAAACGTAGCTCTCTTACTGGCAAAGGCCATTGGCCCAAATCGTGCCTTGCCTCTCTTACAAGAGTGTGGCTTGACACTAGAATTGTCAGAGAGATTTACTGGTGTCTGTGAGATACTGAGAATTGCTGAGAAAAGGCAAAGGTAAGATGACATGTCAACAGAAGATCCACACTATTAATTTTGGATCTTCTTGGTGCTTTAAACTTTGTTTTCAGTTAACAAAAGGTAAAATACTTCACATTTTTTACCTTGGATTTTAAAATCAGCTGAAGGCTCCTCTATTATTTAAGAACTATGTATTGTGCAATGTAGGCATTTTAAAATGGAAAATGAAGAAACAGGAAATCATACATTAAAGATGTATGTGAAGGAGATTCTCTGAAGGAGGTATCTGTCTTGCTGAGTCCTGCACAGACTCTGATCTCACCTATCCCTTCCAGAGAAGGCATGCATGGTGATGTCACGATGTTACATTACATCATGTTTTTGACAAACTTTTCTTTAACAAGCAAACCAAAACTCTGTTGTTCTTTCTGTTGTTAGCTTTTTCTATTGTTTGACTTTTTTTTTTTCTCCCCCCCCCCCCCCGCTTTAATTGCAGAGCGCTGATTCAGTCCATGTTGGAAAGGTGTGACCGGTTTTTGTGGTCTCAGCAAGCGTAGAAAACAACTTGGAAAACTTTGGGAACTCTTTTTACTGTAATGATTGCATATTAAAGTGCCTCTTAAACTTAACAGGCTTTTAAATAAATGAACTTCTGTCTAAAAGTTCAATTATATTGAGCCAGTCTACATCTGGCAGGTATCTGACTGGGAACTGTTGATGGTTCTTTCTTATTCCTTTGGAGATGAGTTTTGAACTGTAGAACTTAAAACAAAAATTGAAACAATCCATTTATCTTGAAATTAAGATCACAGATTTCTGAGGTGAAAATTCCAGAGTTTATTTTCCAAGTCTATATGACTTGAGTGTTAAGGATATGAACCCCTAAGTATTAAATTGTGGTGTATAAAATTTTTTGTTTGTTTGCAAACATGAGAAGCCATTCCTTGGAAATATCTAAGCCCGTACTTGTTTAATTTTCCTGTAAATGACATTGACTTTTTCAAGTTACAGTAGAAGTGCTTGTTGTGATGCCTTTTTTTCCTCTTAAATTATATGGACTGGTCTTGCCCACTTGAAATGCATTAATTGAGCCAAGTCTTCAAATGGGAGGGAAATATTTTTCAGGAGTGGATTAATGGTTAAGAATGCTGATTAACAGAAGAACTTGTTAAATGAACTCACTGTTAAACTGTGAGCATATTTCTAAATTGCCCATATCTATTTGTGCAAGATGACTATAGACATCAGTTGTGATATTTCAACGAACCTCAGGACAGTGGAATTAGAATCATAGAATCATTTAGGTTGGAAAAGACCCTTAAGATTGAGTCCAGTCATTAACCTAGCACTGCCAAGTCCGCCACTAAACCATGTCCCTAAGCACCACATCTACACATTTTTTAAATACCTCCAGGGATGGTGACTGAACCACTTCCCTGGGCAGCCTGTTCCAGTGCTTGATAACCCTTTCAGTGAAGAAATTTTTCCTAATATCCAATCTAAACCTTCCCTAGTCCAACTTGAGGCCCTTGTCCTATCACTGGTTACTTGGGACAAGAGACTGACACCCACCTCGCTACAACCTCCTCTCAGGTAGTTGTAGAGAGCAATAAGGTCTCCCCTGAGCCTTCTTTTCTCTAGGCTAAACAACCCCAGTTCCCTCGTCGTAAGACTTGTTCTCTAGACCCTTCACCAGCTTTGTTGCTCTTCTTTGGACACACTCCAGCACCTCAGTGTCTGTCTTGTAGTGAGGGGCCCAAAACCGCCCACAGTATTTGAGGTGTGGCCTCACCAGTGCTGAGTACAGGGGGACAATCACTTCCCTAGTCCTGCTGGCCACAGGATTTCTGATACAAGCCAGGATGCTATTGGCCTTCTTGGCCACCTGGGCACACTGCTGGCTCATATTCAGGCAGCTGTCGACAAACACCCCCAGGTCCTTTTCTGCTGGGCAGCTTTGCAGTCACTCTTCCACAAGCCTGTAGTGTTGGATGAGGTGGTTGTGACCCAAGTGCAGGACCTGGCACTTAGCCTTGTTGAATCTCATACAATTGGCCTCAGCCCATCGATCCAGCCTGTCCGGATCCCTCTGTAGAGCCTTCCGACCATCAAGCAGATCAACACTCCCACTCAACTTAGTGTTGTCTGCAAACTTACTGAGGGTGCACTCCATCCCCTTGTCCAGATCATTGATAAAGATATTAAACAGAACTGAGCCCTGGGGAACACCACTTGTGATGGGCCACCAACTGGATTTAACTCCATTCGCCGCAGCTCTTTGGGCCCAGCCATCCAGCCAGTTTTTTACCCAGTGAAGAGAACGCCTGTCCAAGCCATGAGCAGCCAGTGTCTCCAGGAGAGTGCTGTGGGAAACGGTGTCTATCAAAGGCTTTGCTAAAGTCCAGGTAAACTTTGGTAATGCCACAATGAATTTTGACATTTTGGAAAGTGAGAGAACTGCATGGCTTATTTTAATAATGTTTTCAAAAGCTGAAGGTTTAGATAAGTATTTTTAGATGGATGCTGTCAAGAAAGAAGTCTTCTTCTTAAATATCTGCTAGAACATGAAGATTCATAAAATCACTTGGATTTTATTTCTCATTTATAGAACTCTGCTTTGTACCAGCACTCTTTCTGCACTTAATACATCTTTGAACAAGTTTCTTTTTAGGCTTCTAGTTTTGGCCCTCTTCACTGTCAGACTCTCACATTTTTAGCAGAAGGCCACAGTGCCTGGTCAATATTTGATGTTCACAAATGTCATTTAAACAAAAAATTAATGCATGCATTGGAACTAAATTTATTATTAAAATCTGTAATTTTGTCATGAAACGACTTGAAAATATTTCTTTATAAAGCATCTTTTTATGTAGTCTTGCAGCACTTGTAGTACTGCAAAATAATGCTTTTATTTTCATCAAAATAGGACTTAGTAATACAACTTCCAGACTTTTGAGAGGCGCAGTCTGACTATTTCATCTCAGTTGCAAGAAAGACTTTATTGTGGGGGGTTGGTTACTTCACTAGAGGAAATGAAGTTACAGGGAGACAATTAGTGGCAGGCTTTTATCTGTTCATAGTGTTGCTTGTGGAGAAGCCAATACAGAACTACTTCTAAAAAAGAAAAGTTTAAATCTTTGGGGGTTTAGACTTTGGCATTGGAAACAGCACAGATCCTTCTATCAGAAACACCCCATGCTCTTACAGTAAGAACTGGAATAGGAGCCAGGTACCTGCAGTGTGTGGTAAGGTTATACAAATCAGATGATGTTGGTGCCTGTTCTCTTACCTGCCAAATAAGCCTGCTGCTGTCTCAGTGGGTGTTGTGTTTAACTCCATTTCATACAGTGTGTGAATGTAGTACAGCTTTAGCTGAGTACACGTGTTGCCCTCCTTAGAGGAAGTTGACTGGCTTTCCAGGAATGTACCTGGCTTATCTCTGTATGTAACGGTTCCACTTTATTTGCTCTGTGTATTTTGTGTACACAACAGTCTCTTTCTTACTTCTGTGGGGTTTTTGTACACTTGGTTAACTTTGAGAGTTGGGGCTTTTTTTTTGTTTGTTTTTTCTTACAATAAATCATAACTTTCCATTCAGAGTTTTTTTTAATTTTGTGTCAGAATGGTCATATAGCTAACATAATGGGAAGTGTTTGTTCAGATTTGGGGTCTAAAATGAGCTTGTGTTGATGATTTCAACAAACTTGGCTGTTGATAAAGAGTAAGAATTTACTCTCTGAAGAAGAGTTGAAAAATCACTGTTTCCTATTCTTGATATGCGTGTTTTCATCTCATTTGGATAAAGTGAAGGGACTGTGAAATGAAATAGTCATCTTTTTAGAAGTTACAGTTGTACAGAGCAGTGTCTCCATCCTAAAGCTACAGCCCCTACCAGCTCTTGTCAGCCAGCTAAGCATACACTACTGATAGTTTAAGCCAGCCTGCAGTGGAGCAGATGAACTGCAGCTCATCTTTGGTTTTGGTGACTGACTGTTGGTGGAGGGGACCCTTGAAAAGCAGAGATGAATAAAGGGGACTTTTCCCAGAGCAACTTTAAATAGAAGCTGTGTTGCTTTTGTTGTTGTTGGGGGTTTTTTTTAGCTGCTAGAGCTGAAGCTGAAATAAAAAAGCCTCTCATACCTGCTCCAAACATTATTTCACTGTTAGAATCATCATCAAAACCTATGGGGAAATCAGTTTTATTTAAGATAAATATCTGCACATGCAATCTGTTTCTTGAAGAGGGGCCACGTTTGCAGTCGTTCTACATGGCTATAAGCCTGAGGCCAATGCTAGTAAATACTCCATGCAGCAGCATGGCAAAACTCCTGAAGTGAATTATTGCCCATGTAAACTTAGATAAGGTGCTGTTACTTCCCAGAATAAGGAATAACTGCACCTATTATTGTGCCTGAGCTGGGAATTCACTTTGTCCCCTTTCTCAATCTGAGACTTACTTAGATTGCAAAATGCCTACATTGAGGAATGTTTGCAGAATGTAGCTTGCATTTATAGATATTTAGAATTAAAGGACAACCAGCTTGAGGTTGCTTTTTATCTTAACTGTATCAGAATGTACAAACCCAGAAAACAGTCTCCCAGGCGTCCCTATACGTGTTATGTTTACCCAGCGTGCACACGCAGCCTGTGTTTTAGTGCTAGGCCAGAAAGGAATATTCCATTCAAACCCTCCTGCATGCTCAGAGGCAGCTTGCCTATTTCTGTTGCAAAAGTAACAGTTTTGGCTGCAGCTTGTTTCTGTGGGTCAAGGGCTGTGACCTGGAAAGCAGGCCAAGAGGGTATGGGAAAGGCAGCGCTGAGGCTGTTACTTGCTGGACTGCAAAGCTGATACTTTATCTCAGTTACCGTAGGGAGCTCCAGCATTGTCGCTGCTGCTGCCCTCCTTGTTGGAGACAAGTCAAGGGGATGCAATCTGAGATCTTCTAAATATCCCCTTGTCCTGGTTTCGGCTAGGATGGAGTTAATTTTCTTCCTAGTAGCTGGTATAGTGCAGTGTTGGATTTAGTGGGAAAATAATGTTGGTAACACACTGATGTTCTTAGTTGTTGCTAAGTAGTGTTTATCCTAAGTAAGTCAGTCAGGGATTTTTCAGCTTCTCATGCCCAGCCAGCAAGAAGGCTGGAGGGGCACAAGAAGCTAGGAGGGGACGCAGCCAGGACAGTTGACCCAAACTGGCCAAAGGGATGACATCATGCCCAGTATATAAACTGGGGGGAGTTGGCTGGGAGGGGGGGATTGCTGCTCAGGTCAGTGAGTGGTGAGCAATTGCATTGTGCATCACTTGTTTTGTACAGTTTAATTATTTTATTATTGTATTATTATTATTATCATCATTATTTTTCCTTCCTTTCTGTCCTGTTAAACTGTGTTTATCTCAACCATGAGGGGTTTTTTTTTTTGATTCTCTCCCCCATCCCACTGGGTGGGGGGGAGAGAGCGAGCGGCTGTGTGGAGCTTAGTTGCTGGCTGGGGTTAAACCATGACACCCGTCCAGTGCCTGCCTTCTTGCAGTTATCCTCATGTTTGTGCTCTTTGCAGAAAACTTTGGTTTGGAGAGAATGTGAAACACATCAGACCACATCGGAAGACTCAGAAATATTCTCTATGGTCCAAAACATCTGAGCTTTTGTAGGGAAAAGTTCCTTAAGTCGGTTTTGAAGGCAATGCTCTGTTCTAGGTCCCTGGGCAAAATGGCACATGCGTTAGTGAGCCTGTATCCCGACTTACAGGGATAATTTTCCAGTCTTTTTTTTTTTTTTTTTTTTAATCAAAACCAAAAAGGCGACAGACAGGGCTACTTGTGGCCAGCAGAGAAGGCACTTGAGCTGACATGTAGTGTAAGCGTGTAAGTCATCACTAGGTTGCGAACAGAGTTGCAGCAAAACACAGCGCTCCAGTCTCCGCAGTAACTGAGCTGTTACACTGTTAAGTATCACCTTTGCTGGCAGCGGGGGACAAAACTATGTGTCTGCCCCCCTGCTTTTTGCCAGGTTTCCTTGTCCATTGGGTTAGGGTTTAGATTCTTGTCTCAAATTGTTCCATTCAGAGATACAGTGTACTAGAGAGTATCTGTACTGCTGCTCCAGGCCTGTCTGTGAAAATGACTATTCTTCCCTTATGCTAAATTCTTGTTTGAAGTCCAGCGATGGCCAAGGAAGTTAGCTGCTGGCACTTTATTAGCTCCGTTTGTTACTGCACCTCTTTTACCTCATGCCTCTGCCCTTCAGCTCCAGCAGCTAATTGTTTAAAGTGACAAAGTTGTGAATAGGGCAACTACACATACCTCTTCTGCAGAGAATTTAAAGAAGCTCTCTTAGACTTGTTAAATCATGTATGAGACCACACACTGGGGAGACATTCTGCACATTCATTCTACAGTGCAACTGCACTCAAACCTAGCTTTCTGCAGAGGAAACAGTTGTGTCAGTTGTTAACCAAGGGAAGAAAGCAGCAAGCGGGCTCCTAAGCAGAGAGAGCGCAGTGGGTACTCAAAACTGTGAACCATGCCAGTATGGCCTGACAGTTAATATATCGATCTTAAAATCTAGCAGAGTTGTGGCTGTATGGATCTGAACTTCCCCTTAGGTAAAATGTTTACTGCTGCATCAAAAACTCTCTTTAGTTTAGCCCACTTGAGCCCCACTGGGCCGCTGTTACAGCAGGATGGCTGGAATTCCCTTGAGAAGGATCTGTGAGAGCAAGCAAAGGCAGGACGAAGCATTTGGGCCTTCCTTATGGTGGCGTGTGTGTGTGCTATCTTAAAGCATTATCAGCAGGGACGTAGGTATATGCGGGTTTGCTTTGCAATAGAGTTAAGAGAAACACTTCATGTTTTCAATTCCATCAACTCTGGGGTCCATCTTGCCATCCCAGCACGCATGGGAATTTCACTTAGCAGTTCCTGCAGCCATTCTGGTAACGCAGCTGACCCTTCCATGTGCACAGACACAGACCCGACTTTGTGCTTCAATGTACAGTGCGGATGATCAGGCACCTTCTTCTCTGAGCTCTGTCCAGCACAACACCCAAACAAAAGTGTCACCCTTAAGCCAACTATAACACTTCAAGCACACAGAACGCTTTGGTCTTTGAGGCAGTTTCTTAGCCTGCTTGTTATGAGGAGCAAATAGTCCCGTGGACAGCTGAAGAAGCACCACATACTTTCTAAAAAATTGTGTAACAGGAGCTATGAACTTTCAGTAAGGACAAGGACAGGCTTACCGTAATGATTTCTGTGTTGGAAGGGGAGTGGTAGGGGGGAATTCCCAGCCATGGGTATCCTTTCCAGTTTCCTCTTTTGAGGGATTTGAATTGCTTATAAATACCCTCTCTGAGTCCAAGAGCCCACAAGACAAGCTCCATCTCCTTTGGCTTTGCCTTTCTGCAGTGGTGAGTGATATTCTGAATTTGTGAGCTATATGCAGTGTTTTTAGCTGGTATTTGGGAACAGGACTAATGCTTTAGCATGTGGGGCTTCTCTGTACTCATGATAGGAGCAGCAGGGAATGCTAAAATGCAAGTTTCTCATGTCCATCTGCCTCTGTTGCAGAGTCTTAGCTGAGCTTGTGGTTGCACAAGAGGGCATTGCTCCTTGTGGGGGGAGAAGTGGGTTCCTGGGCTAGCTATCAGCGCTGGGGCAGCTGCCCGGGCACAGCTGTGGGTCTGATGGATGCTATGTCAGCAGTCTCTCAAATGTGCTCCAGAACTGCTCATCTCCCTGATTGTCTCACAGCTCCGTGTCAGGCTTGGGCCGGGAACCATGAGGCTCTGTGTCTGCCTCGTGTTGCTCTCCTTTATTCTGTGTGCAAGTGCTGACATGCCACCAGTACTCCAAGGTGGACGATTTGTCTGGGATGCAGTTGGAGGTAAGCTGCTGTTACCACGGGCCTTTCTCTCAGGAACCCCCTTCCCGAGTACAGGTTACTGGCAGTCAATGGACACGGTCCTCGGAGCTAGGAGGTCCGCAGCTCCACATGAGGGACCCCGTTGGTTTCTGCTGCTGGAAGAGGGCCTTGATCAGCCCCCGCAGGCCCTTTCCATGGGCACACCCCTGTGCAAAGGCCGATGTGGAGAAGTGCCTCTCTCTGTTACTGCTCCTTGGGCCTTTCAGCTCCTGACTGAAATGGTACTTCACTATTTCTGGGATGACTCTCTAAAGTCAACATCATCTCTGTTCCTCTGCTTTCTTCAGGGGCATGGGATATGCTCAGAGCATACCAGGACATGCGTGAGGCAAATTATAAAGGTGCCGACAAATATTTCCATGCTCGTGGGAATTATGATGCTGCCCAAAGAGGACCTGGTGGTGCTTGGGCAGCCAAAGTGATCAGGTAATGGACCGTATTTGGCTTGTTAACAGTGAGTTACTAGGGATCCAGGCATTCCAGTTAGAGTGAAGTCCTTTTTGACTTGTACTCAGCTTTGGACCTAGAAGGACAGTGGAGGGGAGGGGAAGCCTGTCTCTATAGGAGTGGTGCCTCTCCTCACGCATGAGCGTGAGCCTTTCTTCTTGTCCTCCTGAGAAGGCAGATTCCTTACCTCTGCATTTCTGGTGATATGGAACATTCTCTCCTTGCTGGTTCATTTCCTGACATGACAGTTATGGATTCCACTGTGGTTCTCAGACAAGGACTGAATATGTGCTTGCATCTCACTTTGAGAAGTCCTGTGGAAAAGCTAGTTTTCCATGAGTGAGGAAATCAACACAAAGTGGAGTTAAATGCTGGTTGGTTCAGGTGGCCTTTTTTGTTCCTGCTAGTGATGCCCGGGAAAAATGGCAAGGCGACGTGAGTGGCAGAGGTGCAGAAGACACCCGAGCTGACCAAGAGGCAAACGCGTGGGGCAGAAACGGCGGGGATCCCAACCGCTACAGACCTGCAGGCCTTCCCAGCAAATACTAACGCTGCTCCCCAGGAGGCCATCTCTGCTCACCTGTTACACCTGTTCTGTGCAGCCGAATAAAGAAATTCTCCTGAAAACTGCTCCCCCTCGCTGCTGGCTTTCCTTCTGGGGTGGGGACCGCAAGTCACAGTGCTGGCTTCGAGGGAAGCAGGATGCTCCCGCGGGCGGACGCTCCCTGTGCGCGTCCCCGCGGGGCGATGTCAGGGCATCGCGGGGGCCACCGGCGCTGCCAAGGGGCGGGGTATCTCCCTTGGCCCCTCGGCTGCCCTGGGAGCCCGGGGGCTGCTTTCCGCGGAGGGGGCGGCGGCGGTCGGGTGCCTTCGTCGCGGGCCCGGCGCGGCCGCTGAGGGCCGGAGACGGCCTGCAGTGAGCGTTGGGCGGTGGCCTCCGGGCGCCTCGCCCCGGCAGGGGGCGCTGTGGGGCACGGCCCGGGCGCCGCTCTGGCCGCCTCCGCCGCCTAGTTGGCGCCGGCGCGGCTGTGGCGGTGGCGGGCAGCCATGGACCGTAACCCCTCGCCGCCCTCCAGCGAGGTGGAGGAGGAGGGTGACGCGGTGGGGAACACGGTGTACAGCAAGCACTGGCTGTTCAGCGTCCTTACGCGCCTCATCGAGGTGCGGGCCTGGTGGCACCGTGAGGGAAGAGGCCGGCGGGCCTGGTAACGGTCAGCGCCTCGCGGGTGCGGTGCGACCGTTACCGGGGCCGGGGAGGGACACACGACACACCGGTTTCCTAGTTGTGTGGGGGTTTTTTAAACTGTGACTGAAGCGATAGGTCGTTGTTAATGTTTCATGGCGTTTCTCGGTCGTAGCTCACGTACTGCCGTACCCCCGTGTGCACCCCTTCCCCGTTTTCTCTCAGGTCATTAGCCCCGAGAAGACGGAGCCCACCGTAAGCCCCGAGGGAATCCAGACGGAGCTGGATGAGGAGATGGAGAATGACATTTGCAAAGTGTGGGACATGTCGATGGACGAGGTAGGAGTGATGTGCGGGAGTCAGACCTCGAGGGTGGTTCACAGCCACGGGCGGCTTCTGCCCTGTGTGTTCAGTCAGAATCCTGGAAGTGGGAGAAGGCACAGAATTACACGGGCTTGGTCAGCTTTCTGATTTTGATGGTATTGATTATTCTCTGGTTTGGCTGACAGTGTGCTGTGAGTCATTAGGCAGGGCAGGTGTGGTGAATTGGTATAAAGCAGGCTCATCACGAAGGCTGCTTTTCAAGATGAGCAAGTACATTGTGTGCACTCTTAAGCTCAGCGCTAGTTTGCAAAAGCAGGCCTTCTGTCGTGTCCTAGCTGCTGGGCCCCATGCTGCTGTTTGAGGATGTAAAGCAGAACTGTGTGTGAATGTAAAAGAAACAAGGTGGTCTGCCCGACCTTCCTCCAGGTGTCTAATGGATCGTGTGGTGCTATTGCTTAGGGTCAGCTGGCATAAATGGGGCTTGTATTCACACCTGTCAGTTTTCTGTATTATGTGCAGGAGTTGAACCGAAGCTTGGAGTTACTAGAAGACAGCACCTTAGCTGTAGCTGAAATTAACTCAGGTGCATAACCTGTGTCTTCAGCAGTTTGATTATGGAGATAATATCGATGCCATCTCTAAATAGGCATATTTTTCTCTAGCAAGTGTAATGCATTCTGCTGGTAAGCATAGTTTTCACTGACAGATAAACAACCTTTTAAAGTTTAGCTACAGACTCACAATGGCAGTGTAACATAATTTTTTGGTATTTTTCTCAACATTCTCAAATGCTGGAACAAATTCTCGAGTAAGAGATATGTATTTTTTTTAATTATTTTATTCACTGACTCTTTGTTTAGATATTTTAAATAAACATGGAAGTTGTGTCCTTTACTCCCAAACAGAGAACTAATCTTGTATTTTAATGTGGTAAAATGAGGAGGAGATTTCCTCTTCTGTATGGTCTGATCAAGTGCTAATGGTAATCCCTTCCCTTGTTTCTTTTTGTATGTCTGGGTGATGTTACTGTCTGAAAACGTGATATTTGCTGAGTTCTGACTTAGCGTCTCTGACTCTCTGTTGAGACAGAGAGGAAGAGAAACTAAATGTGACTTTTTGGCTCATTGTATAGCAAATCACTGGCATCCTGAATCACCATAGGGGCTTGCTGATCTTCTGTCATTGAAAAGCAAGGATTATTGGTATTAACTCTTGGGAAATAACTGATCTCTTGTAGTGAGTTTGACATTTCTTTGATCCAGTCCTTGTGCTGTGAGAAAAGGTTTGATTTTGCGTTTGGAAACTATAGAAGTCCATTTACTTCTCTACTCACTTTCTCCACAGGATGTCGCTTTATTTCTTCAGGAGTTCAACGCCCCTGATATATTCATGGGAGTTTTTGCCAAGTCCAAATGCCCTCGCCTTACAGTAAGTATGGGCTGTCAAAAAGCTGTCCCATATTAATAGCAATAGTAGATAGCTCTGTACATGTATTTGCACATATCTCCCTCCACCTCCCATTGCATGTTTGAATAAGTTAGGGGAACAAGGAGAAAATGCAAAATCAAATTTTAAAATGCTTTTTCGCAGTGTTTTTAATATGGTTTAATCAGTAAGTATTTCAGTGATGCTGAAGCTGATATATGTCATTACTCATGAAGGACTAAGTTTATCAAATCTAGTTATAAGGCTTGTTATAAAAACCAGTAAAGACTGGCCTTTTTGTCTCCTGACTTGTTTCGTGATTACTGAACAGAAATGGTCATGAATTTGTTTAGTCAGACCTACAAAAGTGTGGTGGGTTGACCTTGGCTGGACAGCAGGTGCCTACCAAGCCACTCTCTCACTCCCCCTCCTCAACTGGACAGAGGGAGAAAAATATGATGAAAGGCTCGTGGGTTGAGATAAGGACAGGGAGATCACTCAGCAGTTACCGTCACGGACAAAAGAGACTCGAGTTGGGGAAATTAATTTAATTTATTACCAGTCGAATCAGAGTAGGATAATGAGAAGTAAACCCGTATCTTAAAACTTTCCCTCCACTCCTCCCTTCTTCCTGGGCTCAACTTCACTCCTGATTTCTCTACTTCCGCCCTCCCAGCAGCACAGGGGAATGGGGGTTGTGGTCAGTTGTCTCTGCTGCTCCTTCCTCCTCAGGGGGAGGACTCCTCACCGTCTTCCCCTGCTCCAGTGTGGGGTCCCTCCACGGGAGACAGTCCTCCACGAACTTCTCCAACATGAGTCCTTCCCATGGGCTGCAGTTCTTCATGAACTGCTGCAGCGTGGGTCCCTTCGACAGGGTGCAGTCCTTCAGGAACAGACTGCTCCAGTGTGGGTCCCCCGCGGGGTCACAAGTCCTGCCAGCAAACCTGCTTCAGCGTGGGCTCCTGTCACCACGGGTCCACAGGTCCTGCTGGGAGCCTGCTCCATCACAGGCTTCCCACAGGGTCACAGCCTCCTTCGGGCATCCACCTGCTCTGGCGTGGGGTCCTCCACGGGCTGCAGGTGGATATCTGCTCCACCGTGGACCTCCATGGGCTGCAGGGGACAGCCTGCCTCACCATGGTCTTCACCACGGGTTGCAGGGGAATCTCTGCTGGGGTGCCTGGAGCACCTCCTCCCCCTCCTTCTTCACTGACCTTGGTGTCTGCGGAGTTGTTTCTCTCACGTATTCTCACTCCTCTCTCACTGCAACTGCTACTCCCTGTAACTTGTTTTCCATTTCTTAAATACGTTATCCCAGAGGTGCTACCACTGTTGCTGATTGGCTCAGCCTTGGCCAGCGGTGGGTCCGTCTTGGAGCCGGCTGATATTGGCTCTGTCGGACAAGGGGGAAACTTCTGGCATCGGCCAGCAGTGAGTCCATCTTGGAGCCAGCTGGTATTGGCTCTGTCGGACAAGGGGGAAACTTCTGGCATCTTCTCACAGAAGCAATCCCTGTAGCCCCCCCGCTACCAAATCCTTGCCATGCAAACCCAATACAAAAAGTAATCTTGGCAGTTAGGAACTGTTAGACACCAATACTTAACAAATTTTTTTTTCTTCTCCCTTTGTTTTGATGTCATTGTTTTGCAGCTTGTATTACACAGTGCACTATAGGATTCAAGATAGGGTTTTCAAAGGTATTCAGTGTTGGTATAACTCCCCTTTCTCTGAAGTTACCAGACGCTTTACTTCAGGAGATGAGTAGAGACACACAGGGCTTTGAAAGTTCAGTACTTTGTCTTTTGAAAGTACAACCAAAATTTGGAAGTGAGTGCAAATTGGCTGTTGCAGCTACTTTCTTCAAATAGTGTCTGCTAGAGTGTCTGCTGTAATTCAGCAGAGGTAATAGCATGTTAATAATTAAGAAGATAATCTTGAGTGGCGAGAGCTGATTTCCAACTTTAGATTGCTGAAAATGAATGATTCCCAGGACATTCTGTGTTAGCACCAGTCACCCGCAGGTATTTCAGAGCTCTCACGGTCCCCTTTATAGAAGTGTGCATCCTTTTAATGATTGTCTAGGTATGAATATCCTAATGGGATGCGCTGCTTTTGGTTTTGGGTTTGGTTTTTTTTTTTTTTTTTTTTAAGATCTCTGCAATCAGAAGATGTTCTTAATACAAGCTTCCAGTAAAGCCCCCTTTCTTTTGGGAGGAAGTGAATATCTGTGGGGGTTCCACTTACATGGTGATATTTTTGTTCTTAGGATTCTTTATTGCTTTAATAATAGGGATGCCAGATTAGCTTCAAAATGGTATACATAGAATATGCAAGCAAAGTTGATTTCAAGATATATTTGGTTTTATGGAATACCTTAACACCTAAATATCTGAATAGTACCTGTCATGAGTATATTTTAGGCTAGTCTAATAGCATCATGTAGAAAAATCTGTATCTCTGTCTTAAAATTGGTGGGTCGTAAGAACTTGGAAATCAAACTGGAAAATGCCTTTGAACCTTTCTTACTTTTGTCTTATGGCTGTGGAAATAAACCGGTGAACTACATTGCAGTTACCTCATTATACTGTTGGTTTGACTTTTCAGGAAATCTGTGTGGGAATATTAGGAAATATGGCCTGTTTCCAAGACATATGCATGTCCATTAGTAAAGATGAGAATCTTGGGTAAGTGTATATGTGTTTTATACATGCATGAGTACTGCTTTTCTGGACTCACAATCATGAAATAAATGTTATAGAAGGAACTAAGTTTGTCTGCCGTGCCTCATCTTCATTCACACCTTTTTGGCTGACCATATTTGTGTGGGAAGTGTTCAGTGAAGGAAAAAAAGGATACAGACCACTATTTTTTTGTTGTTGTTGTTTTAATCACCAGTCAAGTTCTTGAATCTTTAATTTCTAAGTTTGGCAATCTTGAAACACTGGAAATGCATGCACAGTCAGGAAAAGCTGGCTTTAATCTCAGAACATGGCTGCAGCTGTGAAATTAACCTTTTGATAACTTTTTTCCAAACAAAGATAGATTTTTATTAACTTTTATCTTGCATTTTCTCCTTAAAGCCAAATGTTATTGCAACGTTTGTGTGATTCAGACTCCCCAACTCTTCTGGAAACAAGCAGGTAGGACATCTCAGAAATTAATGCATCATTAGTGTAGTTCTGCTATGTTCTGACGCCCGGGAAGAAAATTGACAAGTGGGCTCACTATTACCTTCTCATCCTATCCTTTTATCATTTCCGCATTGTTCTGGAATTGATTTGCTGTGAGCTAGATTCCTGTTTCTGTCACATCATTCTCATTATTTTGGATTTACACT